>NC_133451.1:96937500-98295000 GCF_048565385.1 Saimiri boliviensis
AGATGGGCTGGGGCTCTTTTCCTTCATTCTGCACACCTACTGAATCACTAGAATAAATTGGTTCCTTTATTCCAGTGAAGGAGTGATGAATGGACATCAGTTTCCCAGTAGAAACTCTATGACAGAGGGAGGGTAAGAACACTAGAGGGAAGAGTAAAGCACATAGCACTTCTTATGACTAGGTGTGGTGTTGCATTCCTGTCATTCTGCCCACATCACATTGACCAGATAAAGTCATATGGCCAAGGCCAACATCAATGTGTTAGGAAAGCTTATTGACTCTTAAGGAGGGAATATAAAACCACATGGTAAATGGATACAGCACGGAGCAAAGAATTGAAAACAGAAAGGCAGTCTATCAGAGTTAGGCAGTTCAAAGGAATAAACAAGAAACACAAGGTTTTTGCTCCTTATAGACATTAGTTTAGTAGGGAGATTAAAATTATAAGTAGAGTGGTGTAAGTTTATAGCACAGATTAAATTTGAGAACTATAAAAACTCTGTAGATACCTAAAGCTACTTTTAAAGGTGAGTTCTAAAAGAGACAATAAAAATAAAGAAAGAGAAGATCCAAGGACAGAATCACAGATTGAAGAGTTGGTAAAGAATTAGAATCTCCTGAAAGAGATGGTAAAGAAAGATCCAGAGAGATAAAAATAAAACCATAAAAATGAAAGAAATAACTGAAATCAAGAAAGAATTTACTTTTCAGAAGTTACGTAATATACCAAAATCCTGCAAACGGTTCAAGAAGATTGTGGGCTGTCAAGGGTCCACTTGATGTGGCCGTTAAGAAGCTGTTAGTGATGTTGATGATAACGTCAATGGAGTGATAGAATTAGAAACTAGACTGAAATGGCTTGAGAAAATAGAAACAGCAAATATGGTCTCCTAAGTTCATAAACTTACAGAGGGAATAAAAATGACCAGAACATTTAAAAGGCTTAAATACATTAGTATAGAGGCAGGGATATAAGGTAAAACATAAAATCCTCTGTGAACAAACTATTGCTTTTTTTTCCTCAATTTTTATATTCTATTTGTTCTCCCCTTCAAACTGCTTAATCACTTAGAGTTCCTCAAATAGACCATACAGTTTCACTTGCACAAGCTATTTTCTGTGTTTTTCTTTGCTTGAAGTGACTTTTTGTAGTAAGGCATTTTCTTGTTTTCCTAAATATCTTTACAGGAACAAGTTCTAATATTTATCAATACCTGCTATGCACTAGCCACTGTGTTAGAGACATAAAATCAGTTGTCTCAATGAACTATCACATAAACTCTGTATTGTAGGCAGTTAGAAATTTGAATTTATTGCTGTCTCCAAAACTTGTGTTCTAATCTCAATTTAATTAAACATATACCACTTTGTAGAGGGTGTGCTCCCTCCTATAAGCAGTGGGGCAGACAGAGAAGGTTTTGCATGAAAACAGATTAGTGTTGAAATTACCCTCCTCTGAAACACAGATATATCTTTCATATGTCAATTACAGTACTTATTATACCATTTTGTAACATTAAAAAGTATATGAACTATTCTTTCTGGCAATGAAAAACCATGTAAGTATTGACATAGGTTTGAGAAAGAAAAAAACACTTATGCTAATGGGGAGGGTGAATTGGAAAGGAAGAGACTAGATGCAGAGAGATAACTAATAATTTATAAATCCAAGTGAGATAAATGAGGGCCTACCTAAAGCTGTCATAGAGAGCCTGGAAATGAGATGAAATAATCGAAGGTTTAAGAAGCAGAATCACTAGGACCTGAACAGTTGGCTGAGAGGAGAGTGATGACACACAATTTTCTAGCTCAATGGATTGAATGGATTGATGTATCTCAATGAAAATGGAAATATGGGAGAGAGAACAGATTTAAGAAGGCAGCATGGAGCCAACTATGAAACATGTGTGAGATATGGAGGAGGGGAAAGAGACCACAACAAAGAGATCCTGAGTCAGCATATTTACCACCAAGTCTGGGAAGTTTTCTATCCAATACTCATTTAATCTACAAGGACTTTTAGTTCCCAGTGATTGTCAGTGGATTTTGACTTAGAAGAGGCTGACAACCAAATAAATGTATATATCAGATTTCTCAAAAGAACACTGTTTCTCAAAGCTTCCATGGCAAAGTCAAGATATATTCTTCAAAAAAATTCATTTTAGTTGGAAAATAAACTTCTTAATTTTGATTTTATTTTAGTTTTCTGTTACTGAAATGCTATATATTTAATGCCCACCAGCATCATGTCCACCCAGTGGTTTCATGGTTCTATGATAATAATGACATAACAATCTAGGTGTTGCTTTCTGGATTCCTTTTGCATCTAAAAACTAGGACAGCCCTTTAGGATTGACTACAAGCCTCAGGGAACACACAACTGCTATTTGGTAAAGGAGAGAGCATAGCATAATTCTGGATGACATTATGCCAGAATTTGAGCAGTGAAGTGATGCCACATTCCACACAGTCATATTTATCACTTTCCCTCTCTCGGTACTGACATTGTAACTCTGAAACATTTTGCACTATGTTGAAGTTTAAGACAGGTCATACTAATGAGTTTGCAATCTACCTCTTATTTTTTTGTTGTTGTTGTTAAATACTGTCATGACACAAAACTTTGAAGCCACTCTCCATGGAAGAGTCTGTATTCATCACCATATATATTATTAGACCTTTAGGGAAGTTAATTGAAGTGGTGAAAAAATGTATTGAGGAGATTTATAAAAAGTGAACTTGTCTCTGCCAAAGTTTCAGCAAGAAGAGTTTGTTCATTAGTGCTCTCTAGTGGAGCAGGAATTTTGTGCTTAACTTTTCAGACATGTTTCAGAAAGCTGTTTTTCCAGCAAATCTCGTGCACTCCTCAGCATGGCCTGAAGCTTAGGGTCTTTATACTTTGTACTGAATGTAGGGTCATAAGGTGCTGGCAATGAGTTTTTCAGCATTCTGGACTTTAAAATTGCCACTCTATTTATCCTATCTGTTTTGAAAGTGAGTGATGCTTTATCCTGTCATTTTGTTGAGGACCATACATATGCACACGCATCTTTCATGCTCTAGGAAACACTGAGACCAAATAACTTCAGAACCAGACCTCTTTGTTTTTGTATCCTGCATGCTCTTAATTTATTCCTCTTAAGTTATAGGTAATTATTCTTCTAAATTTATTAAATTTTAAACATTCCTCAAATTATAAACAAAATATATAGTAGAGAAGAAAGAATAACTTCTGAGTCAAAAACATATTACTTCGACAAAACTGTGTTTCTCAGATTAATCTGAGTCCGAACTGAGAAAAAAAAAATTCTAAATCCTTTCTGGCAAATGAACACAGGGAAAATTATCTGGAAGAATACCACCGGTACTAATTTAACAAAGCACTCAGATTTTTCCAAGTTGACTTTAATTGGAGTACTGCATAATTTAGCACATTGGTGAAAAACTTAAATGAATGATGTGGAAACAAATGTTTAAAGGTGCCTTTTGAAAAAAAAAAAAAATTCATGTGGAAGATTCCTGGCAGGGCAACTTATATTTTGGGTACTTTAGGTCATTTGCACATTATAAAACTAAGTGGTGAGTTTGCATTTGTAAAACAAATTTTGATGCTTAAATTTCCAAGTCAGTACAGTAGACTTTTTTTTTCTCTCTCTCCCTCCCTACACACACACACACACACACACACACACACACACACACACACACACACTTTTAAATTACTTCAGAGTTTCTTATTCATGACATTTATTTCCTATACTTCTATTGCTTCTGAGCTTCCATTAATAGTTCTCACCTCACCATGCATCAGTGCAACAGTGCAGCTTCATCTCTTTTTTACACCAGTGCTTTTTTTCAAATCACTAAGAAGCTACTCTAGTCTTTGCTTGTGGGCAAGTAAATTTATTCTATAGAGCAAAGTTTGTCAAATAGAAAGCAATGGTGTGCAGTGAATTTGAAAGACAAGACAGGGGTTTAGTAATGATAAAAAAAAAATTGATGGTTAGAGGACTAAGATAAAGAGGAAGAGGTGGAGGTGAGGCTTGGGTTGGACCTTTCAAAAGACAGGAGGCAGCACAGGGCAAAAGAGGGCACGGGAATGGAGTGCAGCCTGAATGCTGTGGAACAGGGGAGAGCTGTTCCAAGGAACACTGTATACCACAGAAAGATATCACCTTAAAAAATTACTTTCCCTCTACATCAGCTGACAAAGATGAAACATCCTTGACCTTAGGCCTCTGGTGATTTCTATTTTTCAACAACCCTCATATCAAAGTATTTCTGCTGTCTGACTAGCAATCTCCATATAAAGGCCAGTTTCACTATATAAATAGCATGCAAGAACAGTTCCTATGGTGCTATATTTCATAATGACAGTATGGTAAGGCTACTTTGCCAGCTACCATAGTTTTATTTTATCAACACAGTCTATACCTCTACTCAAAATATGCCTTTCAATTGTTTCCATGATTTTCACTCCATGTCATTCACCCCACCCACATCTGCAAGTCCAGAAATAATTACCTAGAGGAACATGGTTCAAATCAAACCCCAGATCACACTAAAAACTATTAAAGCCACGATTAATAGGAGTTGAACCCCTGGAGACCTTTCAGTGAGAAATTTTCTTGTGTCTCCTCTAGCTTACTCGGCCATATTAAAAACTATGGTGACAGAAAGTTATTAATTCTGTGGCTTTCACCTACAACTCCTGCCATCTGGAGAGACTTGCTCAGCGCTTTAAGCAGGACTAGGCAGGATCCTGACTCTACGGGGAACTCTTTGACCAACACCTATGAGCACCAAACATTTCTGTGGATAGAGTATCCTAAATAAAAAATGTTTTTCATCCGTTCCAGAAAAAGAATTTGACAAAGTTTCATAAACCTCAGAACTATGATTTATGGCAGCTAATGCTGGGGCAGATTCCTCTAAAACCTAGTGAAATAGGGGGTGCACTTATCTAACACGTGGGCATGAGACCTGGCTGCAGTGCTGGGCACCGTGGTCAGTGTATCCTCCAGCACTGCTTTCTAATGATCAAGGGAGAGAGAAGTGAGTCTCAGAAGCAGAGTTCTACCTTTAAAAATCCACATGTGGTGCCTTTAAAAAAAGTTCTGTATAGTGTGTAACATCAAAAATGTGCTAGGATGAGAGGAATGATATGTATAACCTAGCTTCTAATAATTACTTTTTATTCATCCACTAATCTTGGTCCCCTCTTACATTAAGTGGTATGGGAGAATTGCTTGAAGAGGATCCTGGCAACATCTTCTTTCTACCTACTCTTTAGTCTCCTTCTGTTTTATGAATTGAGCTCTTTTGTCCATGGCTTATCTGAATACGATGTTGCATGTCTCACATTTCTGCCTCTGTCCTATTACTATCAGGGAGGATTTAAGAATCCAAACATAGAATTTTTGTAGAGAGGCTCTGATAATTTAAAATAGATTGTTTGGAAAGATAAATGATGGCAAGCACAATTGAAGAAAATACATGTTAACTAGTAAAATATATAATTGGATGATTGAAACTATAGTTCTCTATGTTATACAAAAGAGCACTGGTGAATTTTTTTGGTGTTATGAAGATTGCATGTTTGTTTCCATGTTGAAAGTTGGTATAAAAATGTGTAAGTATGGCATAAGTACAAACAGACTTGTTAAAATCATGGCTATAGTGGACGTGGTGGTACACATCTGTAATTCCAGATACTCAGGAGGCGGAGGAACGAGAATCGCTTGAGCCTGGGAGGCGGAGGTTGCAGTGAGACAAGATCACATCACTGCAGTCCCCCCTTGGTGACAGAATGAGATTCTTTCTCAAAAAAAAAAAAAAAAAAAAAAAGCCATATGATATATCTTCAGAAGTTTGATAACAAACACGTATATTATTATTTTAATTAATATATCAAATATTCTGCTCTTGTGGAACTCAATATTAAGTGGTAGAGCTTACTAATATTGCTGTTTCCTTAAGCAGAAATATCTCAAAGATATGCATATATATTGTAGGACTGGAAGAGGAATACAACAAATGTGAAGTTTGCGAGAAGTATAGTGAAACCATTTATGCCTCTAGTGATTAAGTTTTACATACGCAAAGAATGGGAGTTTCATTGGTCATGACAAATTTGAAAAGTGGTATTTCTGTTCATACAAATGGGACACTCTAATCTCAGGACTAGATCATACTCATGCAATTGAGTAACATAACTTATTTTAAGAAGTATTCTAACTGCATCAAATTAATCTGGTTTAACTTTTAAGTAACAAAATTGTGAATTTTTTTTCACAATTACCATGGACCCTCAAGTTAAAGGTCATCTTACCTGAGTGTTCCCAGATAAACCACGTGTGCATTGCTGGAACCTAAGTGCTCAGACCAATGAGCAGAGACTAAATTAAGACATGGACACCACATAGCAGGATTCAGAATCCAATCAGATTGAGCCCTGGAATCACCACATGGCAGGATCCAGTCAGATCATATCTCCTGGCATCACCTCATTGCAAGGTCCAATCAGATCATACTTCTTTAACCTATGCTTGTAAAACTCAACCCAAACTGCAGTTCAGAGAGATAGATTTGAATGTTTTCCCCTGTCTACTTGTCAACCAACTATCAGTATAGCTTTTCTTTTCTCAAAAACTAGTACCAAGGTATGGGCCTCTATGTGCATTGAACAGTGAGCCCATTGACTGCTCAGTACACTGTGAAGATGAGTGCATGTCTGAGATTCAAATACAGCAAGAGTGACAAAGCTCCTAACATCACTTTTCCCCAGTGATACTGAAACACTTGATTATAACATAATTTCACGTTGACATACAAATGCAGTGTTAATATAGAAATGCTAGCTAGCCAATGCATACCTGCCTTAAAGTCTCCAGTTGTCTTCTAATTTGAGGAAAAGCAAGAGAGTTAAACTGTAAGTAAATGCTAATGATTTTATGATCCATGTAAATGTTATTGTGAAGCAATGATCCCCATAGATGAGGGTGAAACTAAGAAGAAAGATGCCTGAAGAGGGTTGAAGGCTTCAGATTGCCCAGGCAGGCTGGGAATTACCACTGACAAAGGGATTCCCTAAATATAAAAAAGAAGCCAAAAGGAAAAAAAGGGAATAATGGGAAAATGAAAGTATCAAGGGAGATGTTGATCGTATTGAGGGATTTTACTTACAGAAACTGAGGAAAAAGCTCAGAAGTATAAATGAAGCTAGTCTAGCATGGTTAAACCCTAAAAAATGCAATGGCTCAGGTGTCAAGTAGTTAAAACAAATAGATCATTATAGATCTGAAATGGTAGTAAGAAAGAGTATTTAGTATCTGGATAGAATAGAAGGAAGTATACCCTGAATGTTCACAGTGCCTCTCAAAAAGGACTCTTGTACCTTCATGATGTGGGAACTAGACAGAAGCAGAGATATAGCATGTGCAACCCAAGAAACAGATACCCATGAACAAAAGAGCTAATTCACGAAGGAAGGAGATTCAGGAGAAGTAAGAAAGAAGAGGATGCCAGGAGCCTTTGTCAAGCAATTTACCCCTATCATGTGTTATAAAGGTTGTGAAAGAAAGAGAGTGTTGTCAGACTGGGTGTAGAAACAGAAGAAAATTAAATTAGAAGGAAAGGGCAATGATATAGGGAAAGAGAATCTAAATATATTTAATAAACTTTGGTCACTAGAGTTAATTAACCTGGCATCAGGGAGAACAAACAAACAAGTGTGTGTGTGTGTGTGTGTGTGTGTGTGTGTGTGTGTACACACACATATTTTAAAATATGGTATACACACACACACAAACAATAGTATTTGCCCTTTATGAAACAGGAAATTCTGTAATTTTGACAACATGAATAAGTGTAAAAGACCTTATGTTAATTGAAATAAGCCAAGCACAAAGAACTCACTCACATGTGAAATCTAAAAACGTGGAACTCATAGAAGTAGAGAATATATATGCACAAAGAACTCACTCACATGTGAAATCTAAAAAGGTGGAACTCATGGAAGTAGAGAATATGTATACACACACACACACACACACACACACACATCTACATGTAATACTATATAACTCAAGTGTATATATGGGTGTATATATGTATATTAAACTATATAACTCAAATATGTGTGCTTATGTGTATGTATCTGTGTGTGTGTGTGTGTGTGTGTGTGTGTATCTATAAAACTGTATAACTTAAGTCTGTACAGGAAATGCCCGAGGTATGGTAATTTGCTAGGAGTGTTTTACTAATTATTTTCATACTATTTCATTATTTTTATCATTAAAAATAAGTATATTTCTCATTATGGAGCTAAAATACACTCATTGGAAAACCATTGAAAAATACATAATCACTTTTTTTAAAACCACAATAATCTGTAACACAGTTGTACTACTAAGATATAACTACTGTATAAATTTTATTGTATTTCTTACTATCTTTTTTTTAATACATCTTTCCTTTCTGAATTGAAAGTGGGCTGACATAGAACCATAAACGACCCTGAATGTCCAAAACAATCTTTACCAAAAAAATAAATGAAGCTGGAGGAATCAGACTACTAGATTTCAAAATATGTTACAAATTTATAGTAACCTAAACAACATGGCAGTGGCTTAAAAACAGTCATATTGGCAAGTGGAATAGGATAGAAAGCCCATAAATAAATGTATCTATGGTCATTTGATTTTTGACAAAGGGGCAAAGAACACACAATGGGGAAAAGACAGTCCTTTTAATAAATGCTATTGGAAAACTAGATATTCACATGCAGCATAAAAGGTAAAAGGGACTCTTATGACACTCACTCTTACACAATAATCAATAAAAAATGGATTAAAGACTTAAACATAAGATCTGAAACTATAAAACTACTAGAAGAAACACTCTATGTCATTGGTCTGGGCAGTACTTTCTTGGATATGAACTCAAAATCACAAGCATCAAAAGCAGGAATAGACAAATGGAATTGCATCAAACCAAATGGCTTCTGCACAGCAATAGAAACATGTAATAGAGTGAAGAAACAGTCCACCAATTGGGAAAAAATGTTTACAAATCACATACTGGATAAGGCACTAATACCCAAAATATTCAAAAACTCAAACCACTCAATAACAGGAAAATCCTATTAAAATGGGAAAAAGACTTGAACAGACATTTCTCAAAGGAAGACATGCAAATGGCCAACAGGTATAGAAAAAAATTCTCAAAATCTCTAATCATCAGAGAAATGCAAATTAAAACCACAATGAGATATCACCTCATACTTGTTAAAATGGCTTTTATCAAAGAGACAAAAGACAAAAAGTGTTGGAAAGGATGTGGAATAAAGGAAACCTTATACCTCATTTGGTGGTATTGTAAATTATTACAGGCATTTTGGAAAACAGTATGAAGTTTCCTCAAAATCATAAAAATAGAATTACCACATGATCCAGTAATCCCACTATTGGTTGTATACCCAAAGTGATTGAAATTAGTGTGTCCAAGAGTTGTCTACTCTCTTATGTTCATTGCAGCATTATTTACAATAGCCAAGACAGGGAAACAACTTAGGTGTCTACCAAGATGTAAGCGAATTTTTAAAATATGGCATATATATATATATATATATATATATATATATACACACAATAGTATTTGCCCTTTACAAAACAGGAAATTCTGTCATTTGGACAACATGAATGAATGTAAAAGACATTATGTTAATTGAAATAAGCCAAGCACAAATAACTCATTTACGTATGGAATCTAAAAACGTGGAACTCATAGAAACAGAGAATAGAATCGTGGTTACCAGAAGCAAGGGTCGAGGATAAAGAAGAAAACAGGGTATGTTGATTAATGAGCACAAAGTTCCCATTAGTATTAGATAGGAAGAATAAGTTATCATGTTCTACTGCATAGCATTGTAGCTATAATTAATAATAATGGAATATATATTTCAAAACATCTAAAAGGGAGGATTTTAAATATTCTCACCTCAAACTAACAATAATTATTCTCACAACAAACTAACAATAAACATTTGAGGTGATTGATATGCTAATTAGCCTGATTTGATTATTCTATAATATACACATATACTGAAACATCATATTGTACTCCATAAATGTACAGTTATTTGTCAATTTAAAATAAAATGTTTTTAAAAAGAAAGAATGCTAATTAATAGGTTTATGTCCTTTTTAAATTAAGATTATTATATAACTAATTTCTCCTAATTATTATATAACTAATTTCTTAAGAGTGGTTTTGGAAGCCTCTCTTTTTAAGAAAATTATTTTATTTAAAATTGATGCATAAAAATTGTACATATGTATGGGGTACAGTGTTATGTTACAATACATGTATACCATGTGGAATGATCCAGTCAGGCTAATTAGCATTTATCCTTTCTTTATGTTGAGAATATTTAAACATTTATCACTTCTTTATGTTGAGAATATTTACAATTTATCATTTCTTTATGTTGAGAATATTTAAACATTTATCATTTCTTTATGTTGAGAATATTTACAATTTTATCTTCTAGCTATTAATATACAATACATTATTATTAGCTATAAACTACTGCCTAATAGAACACAATAACTTATTCATCCTAACTGTAGCTTTGTACCTGTTGACTAACCTCTGCCAAACTCTCCACCTCTCCTACATTCTCCAGCCTCTGGTAACCACTATTCTACTCCTAATTCTCTGAGATACACTTTTTTAGATTCAACACAAGTGAGATCATACAGTATTTGTCCTCCTGTGCTTATCTTATTTCACTTAATATAATGCCCTCTAGGTCCATCCAGATTATCATAAATGACAGGATTCCATTCTTTTAATGGTTAAATAGTATTCTATTAGGTATATATAACACATTTTAAAATTCATTAATGTGTTGATGGACCCTTAGGTTGATACCATGTCTTGGCTAGTGTGAATAGTGCTGCAATGAACATGGGCTGCATATATTTGTTCGACATAATTGATTTCATTTTCTTTGGATATATTCCCAGTAGTGGGATTGTTGGATCATATAGTAGTTCTATTTTTAATTTTTTAAGGAACATCCATACTCTTGTTCATAATGGCCATACAAATTTACATTTCCACAAACAGTTTATATGAGCTCTCCTTTCTTCACATCCTTGCCAACATTTGTAAATTTTTTGTCTTTCTGTCAATAGCCATTCTAACTGAGGTGAAGTGATATATCATTGTGTCTTTAAAATGTTTGTTTTCCTGACAGTGATATTGAGCATTTTTTCATGTATTGATTGACCAGTTGTATGTCCATTTTTAAGAAAAATCTATTCAACCCTTTTTTTCCATTTTAAAATTGACTATTTGTTATTTTTTGCCCATTTTAAAATTGGCTTATGAAATAGTTTTTCCATTATATAGGTTGTCTTTTCAATTTATTAATTGTTTCCTTTGCTGGGCAGAAGCTTTGTAGTTTGCTATAGTTCCATGTGTCTATTTTTGCTTTTATTGCTTGGGCTTTTAAGGTCTTATCCAAAAAAACTGTTGCTCAATACAATTTCATGAAGCATCTCCCTAATGTTTTCTTCTAATAGTTTTAGTTTCAAATATTATATTGAATTTCTTAATCTATTTAGAGTTGACTTTTGAATGTTAAGAAATTAGTCTAGTTTTATTTTGCTGCATGTGGAAATAGAGCTTTCCCAGCATCCAGACTCCTTTCCCAATATGTGTCAGTGGCACCTTTATCAAACAACAGTTGGCTATAAGTGCTTGAATTTATTTATTGGTTCTCTATTCTGTCCCACTGGCTTGTGTGTCTCTTTTTATGCCAATACCATGCTCTTTTGGTTATTACAGCTTTGTCTATATTTTAAAGTCAGATAGTTTGATACCTCCAGCTTTTTTATTTTGTTCAAGATCGCTTTAACTGCCTAGGGACTTTTGTATTTCTATACAAAATTTAAGATCATTTCATCTATTTCTGTGAAGAATTTCAAGTGGTGTTTGATAAAAATTACATTGAATCTACAGATTGCTTTGAGTTACATGAACATTTTAACAATATTAATTATTCTAGTTCATGAATATGGGATACATTTTCATTTCTTAGTGTACTCTTCAATTTTCTTAATCAATGTTTTTGACTTTTCAGTGAAAAGATCTTTTACCTCCTTACTTAAGTAGGTTCCTAGGTATCTTTTTTTTTTTTTTTTTTTTTTTTTTTTGGTAGCTATTATAAATGCAACAGCTTTCTTGATTTTTTTGTTTTGTTTTGTTTTGTTTTTTGTTTTTTTTTCCAGGAAGTTTGCTATTGTCATATAGAAATGTTACTAATTTTTTGGATGTTTATTTTGTGTTTTGCAACTTTACTAAGTTTATGTATTTGTTTTTAAAGTTTTTCCACTAAAACCTCTTTTTAAAAATAAAATTTCTAATGGATGCATGATTTTTCACACCATGGATACAGAAAGTTTGTCTTTTTAATTTCCTCTATTTTTATAAAATTAGGTTCCCCTCTTACCAATTTTTGCTTTTAGGAAAATTACTATTATAAAATTATTATATACATAAAGATTTCTATGTATTTGAAAACTGCTACTTTAAAAACAAAATGCAAGTGACTACCAGAACTTATTGAACCAAAAAGATAGAAGCACTTTTTAAAAAAATTAGTATATATTTATAAATTGCCTTGAGAAAAATATGAATTTCCACCTTATACAGCCCTAGTTTTAAAATTGTTATATTAAATTTTAAATCTAATTATGTTATATTTATTAATTTTAACATCTAGTTATTAAGTTTAATACAATTTAACATTAACTTTTAAATTTGTTATTATTTCACTGTTAATTTAAAAGATCTTAATGTTTAATTATATTTCTTAAATTAATAGAAATTAGCATTTTCTCTAAATTCATAAGCTTTTTATAATTTTTCCGTCCTATCTATTCAGTTACTTTATAATTTCATGGTGAGGACATTAATTCCTTGCAGCTCTGCTTGTGCCAAATAACATTTACCCTGTGTAATTTTTTGCTTTTTTATTTGTATGAATTTATATGGTACAAGTGTAGTTTTATTACATGGATGTAGAGTATAGGGATGAAGTCAAGGCTTTTAGTGTATCCATCATCAGAATAATGCACATGTGCTTATTTTAAAATTGTATTTATAATATTTATGCCATCTAAGTTTCAAATTGTTGTGTGATCTAATCTACTTGTTGTCTTTGTGATTTTCCCTTCATTGCCTTTAAATTTAACAATTTTGAGTTTAGAAAATTATTGCCTAGGCCCAGAATCAAAACATATATACTTCTATTTTCTTATGTTTTTTCAAAACTTTAAGAAAAAATGTATTTAAAGCTTAAACTTATAGTATGAAATATAGTTTCTAAAGTACTTTTTATATACCTCATTTATTAGTTCATTTTATAAATAATTAGTGTCATACTCTATATTAAGATCTTAGGATGTCAGTGAACAAAGCAGGCAAAGTTGCTCTAAGAACTTAAATTCTAGACAGAGGGAGACAGAAATGCTGTTAGGTAGACAGAAAAATATATATATTTTGCTTCCTATTTCATTGATAACATATATATATATATATATATATATATATATGTTATCAATGAAATAGGAAGCAAAATCAATTACTATTAGATCGGAGAGGATCAGTTTGCGGGGAGAGGAGAAGGTATAAATTGTCATGTAGGAGGGTGGCAGAATGAAGGTACTAGGAAAACACAGGATGATTTCCTGTCAGCCTGAAGATTCCACTTGAACTTAGTGATCGTTAATTATTCATCAGATTGTATGTTTTGCCCCAGCTCCATTCAGCTGCATAACTTTAAGTATGAAGTGGGCAGAGAGTTGAATTTACTCAGGTTTGTGTATTTTCTAAGTGAGCATCAGTAAGCCAGAGAGGAGCAACGGAGTAGAGGGTGTATGATATACAAGGTAATGATTATGATGATGGTCCGTGGAATTAAAGATGGTAACAAAGAGTTTGAAAATATCAAAAAGGTAAGGGACGATGACGTTTTTAGGAATCATTCATTGTTGTAAGTGAAGAGTTATTGGAGTAGCAGTACTAGAAGAATTGTGCTGAAAAGCTGGGACATTGAGATTATCATGTGGTTGCAGTTATTGGTAATAACAAGACACTGGCATGCTTCTGAGAGTGAATACCTCCTTAAACTTTTTATTTGTCTCTTCCTAGTTCTAGCCCTACTGTCTACATGAATATTGAAATGGTCCAAGTTAAGAAGGCAGTATTATTGGATAGAATAACAACAAACTAGGAGACAAACTTGTTGAAATATGAGGAAGATTGTCTTGGGTGAACAGCAGATGACAGAAAAATGAGAGAAAGAAGATGGTATTCTGTGATGAAATGAGACTCTTCAGAAAGGAGAAAGGAAAATTTGCCAGCCGGCAGCAACGATCACAAACTCCACCACCAGGCTCAGTGGAATAATCCCCAATAAAGGAAGTAAAACCACAGAAAACAGAAAAGTAGTAATGATGCTAAATGTTCATGAGACTGGAACCTGGCCCTTGAGCTCCCATAACTCCATCTGTCTCAGCCTGATCTCTTTTTGTCTCAGCAATCTGCTGCCTGCTCTAGATTTCCCAGTTTGGCAAACCAACCGTTCAGTTTCTCTGGCTCTTTACTGTTTCTCTTCATCCCCCATATGATGGCTTAATTTTCCCTCTGGCCTAGCACTTGTTTTGGAAAATGCTTCTGGTAACTGACCTCTTTGTCTTGACTAAGATATTTGCTTCTTGTACATGGCTCAGTAGTTAGTCCTGTAGGGTGTGTACAGGAATCATGGGATGTACATTCTTCCTTCTCTGCCTAAACACTTATAGCAAGAAAGCACACTAATGGGCCAATTAAAAAGAAAAAAAACTGATAGTGATTTCAATCACAGTAGAAAGTTATATAACATGATTTCTACTGCCCGTTTGTTTTCATGGAAATTTATAGTGAGACTGAAAGTAGCAAAAAAAAAAAAAAAAAAAAAAACTAAATTTCTATACCAGATTCTCAAGAATTAAAATCACCAAATACCCTGATTCTCAATTGTTCTCTCTTTTTTATTGTTACACATTAAGTTTTGGAATACATGTGGAGAATGTTCAGGCTTGTTCCATAGGTATACTTGGGTCATGGTGGTTAATTGCACCTATCAACCCATCATCTACATTAGGTATTTCTTCTAATATTATACCTCCCCTAGACTCCCACCACCTGACAGGCCCTGTTGTGCAATATTCTCCTCCCTGTGTCAATGTGTTCTCACTGTTCAACTCCCATTATGAGTGAGAACATGCAGTGTTTGGTTTTCTGTTCCTGTGTTAGTTTGCTGAGAATGATGGTTTCCAGCTTCATCCATGTCACTGAAAAGGACACGAACTCATCATTTTCTATAACTGCATACTATTCTATGGTATATATGTGCCACATTTTCTTTCTCTAGTCTATCATTGGTGGGCATTTGGGTTGTTTCCAAATCCTTACTAATGTGAATAGTGCCTCAATAAACATACATGTGCATGTGTCTTTATGTTAGAATAATTTATAATCCTTTGGGTATATGTCCAGTAATGGGATTGTTAGGTCAAATGGTATTTCTAGTTCTAGATCCTTGAGGAATTGCCACACTGTCTTCCACATGGTTGAATTAATTTACATTCCTACCAATAGTGTAAAAGCATTCCTATTTCCCTCCAGCATCTGTTGTTTTTTAACTTTTTAATGATCACCATTCTAACTGGCGTGAGATGGTAACTCATTGTGGCTTTGATTTGCATTTTTCTAATGACCAGTGATGATGAGCTCTTTTTCATATGTTTGTTGGCAGCATACATGTCTTCTTTTGAGAACTGTTTGTTCATATCCTTTGCCCACTTTTTGATGGGGTGGGTTGTTTTATTGTTGTAAATTTGTTTAAGTTCTCTGTAGATTCTGGATATTAGCTCTTGGTCAGATGGATAGATTGCAAATATTTTCTCCCATTTTGTAGGTTGCCTGTTCACTCTGATGATAATTAGTTTTGCTGTGTAGAAGCTCTTTAGTTTAATTAGATCCTATTTGTCAATTTTGGCTTTTGTTGCCATTGGTTTTGGTGTTTTAGTCATGAAGTCTTTGCCCATGCCTATGTCCTGAATGGTATTGCCTAGATTTTCTCCTAGGGTTTTAGTGGTTTTAGGTCATATGTTTAAGTCTTTATCCATCTTTAGTTAATTTTTGTATAAGGTGTAGGAAAGGGGTCCAGTTTCAGTTTTCTGCATATGGCTAGCCAGTTTTTTCAACACCATTTATTAAATAGGAAATTCTTTTTCTATTGCTTGCTTTTGACAGGTTTATCAAAGATCAGATGGTTGTAGATAGATGGCATTATTTCTGAGGCCTCTGTTCTGTTCCATTGGTCTATATATCTGTTTGGTACCAGTACAATGCTGTTTTGGTTACTGGAGCTTTGTAGTACAGTTTAAAGTAGCACGATGCTTCCAGCTTTGCTTTTTTGCTTAGAATTGTCTTGGCTATATAGGCTTTTTTTGTTGTTCCCTATGAAATTTAAAGTAGTTTTTTTCTAATTATGTGAAAAATGTCAATGGTGGCTTGATAGGGATAGCATTGAATCTATAAATTACTTTGTGCAGTATGGCCATTTTCACAATATTGTTCTTTCTATCCATGAGCATGGAATGGTTTTCCATTTGTTTGTGTTCTCTCTTATTTCCTTGAGCAGTGGTTTGTAATTCTCCTTGAAGAGGTCATTCACATACCTTGTAAGTTGTATTCCTAGTTATTTTATTTTATTTGAGGCAATTGTGAATGGGAGTTCACTCGTGATTTGGCTCTCTGTTATTTGGCATATAGGAATGCTTGTAATGTTTGCACACTGATTTTTGTATCCTGAGACTTTGCTAAAGTTGCTTATCAGCTTAAGGAGTTTTGGGGCTAAAATGATGGGCTTTCTAATACAGAATCATGTCTTCTACGAACAGAGACAATGTGACTTCCTCTCTCCCTATTTGAATACCCTTTATTTCTTTCTTTTGCCTGATTGCCCTGGCTAGAACTTTCAATACTGTGTTGAATAGGAGTGGTGAGAGAAGGTATCCTTGTATTGTGCCAGTTTTCAAAGGAAATGCTTCCAGCTTTTTCCCATTCAGTACAATGTTGGCTGTGGGTTTGTCATAAATAGCTCTAAGTATTTTTTGATATGTTCCATCAATGTCTAGTTCATAGAGTATTTTTAGCGTGAGGGGCTGTAGAATTTTATCAAAGGCCTTTCCTGCATCTATTAAGATAATTATGTGGTTTTTGTCATTGGTTCTGTTTATGTGATGGATTATGTTTTTTTGATTTGCATTTGCTGAACCAGCCTTGCATCCCAGGGATGAAGCTGACTTGATCATGGTGGATATGCTTTTTGATGTGGAGCTGAATTTGGTTTTCCAACACAAAAAGCCTGAAAATTCCAAAAACCAGAATGCCTCTTCTCCAAAGGATCACAACTTCTTGCCAGCAGGGGGACAAAACTGAATGGAGAATGAGTTTGATGAATTGACATAAGTAGGCTTCAGAAGGTGGCTAATAACAAACTCCTCTAAACTAAATAACTATGTTCTAACCCAATGAAAGGAAGCTAAGAAACTTGATAAACGGTTACAGGAACTGCCAACTAGAATGACCAATTTAGAGAAGAACATAAATGACCTGATGGAGCTGAAAAACACAGCATGAGAGCTTCACGAGGCACACACAAGTATCAATAGCTGAATCAATCAAACAGAAGAAAGGATATCAGAGATTGAAGATCAACTTAATAAAATAAAGTGTGAAGACAAGATTAGAGAAAAAAGACTGAAAAGGAATGAACAAAGCCTCCAAGAAATATGGGAATATGTGAAAAAAACCAAACCTACGTTTGACTGGTGTACCTGAAAGTGACAGAGATAATGGAACCAAGCTATAAAACACTATTCAGGATATTATTCAGGAGAAATTCCCCAAACTAGCAGGACAGGCCAACATTCAAATTCAGGAAATACAGAGAACACCACAAAGGTACTCTTCAAGAAAAACAACCCCAAGACACATAATCATCAGATTCACCAAGGTTGAAATGAAGGAAAAAATGCTAAGGAAAGCTAGAGAGAAATGTTGGGTTTCCCACAAAGGGAAGCCCATTGGTCTAACAGCAGAACTCTCTGCAGAAACCCTACAAGCCAGAAGAGAATGGGAGCCAATATTCAACACTCTTAAAGAAAATAATTTTCAACCCAGAATTTCATATCCAGTCAAACTAAGCTTCATAAGTGAAGGGAAATAAAATCCTTTACAGACAAGCAAATGCTGAGTGATTTTGTCACCACCAGACCTGCCTTAAAAGGGCTCCTGAGGAAGCACTAAATATGGAAAGGAAAAACCGGTACAAGTCACTGCAAAACATAACAAATTGTAAAGACCATTGACACTGTGAAGAAACTGCATCAACTAATGGGCAAAATAAACAGCTAGAATTATAATGACAGGATCAAATTTACACATAATAATATTAACCTTAAATGCAAATGGCTAAATGCCCCAATTGAAAGATACAGACTGGCAAATTAGATAGTCAAGATCCCATTGGTGCTCTATATTCAGGAGACCCATTTCACATGCAAAGACGCACAAAGGCTCAAAATGAAAGGATGGAGAATGTTTACAAAACAAATGGAAAAAAAAAAAGCAAGGGTTTGTTATTCTAGTCTCTGATAGAAGGGACTTTAAACTAACAAAGATCAGAAAAGACGAAGAAGGGCATTACATAATGGTAAAGGGATCAATTCAATAAGAAGAGCTAATTATCCTAAATATATATGCACTCAATTGTTATCTTTTAAGATTCCTGCTAAAATTATACCTCTTCAACATCCAGCCAAAGAAAAGATTCAAAATTCTATTTGTTGTGAAATAGATATTTATTTATAGAAACTAACATATTTTTATTTAAAAATTTACATATTTTTATAAATAAAAATTTACATATTTTATAAAAAAATATTTCAATATCTGGGTAATGTGGTCCTAGGTTTTTAAAATCACTTGATACTTTGAAACATCTCACATTGTGTATAATTAAGGTATATAATTTATATTTTGTTATAATGATATTGTTTAATCCTTGGACCTTTGATAAGAGATATTTCTTTTTTGTCATGTACATTTCAATGTATATATATATTTTTAGAATTAGGAATTTGATCAATTGTTTGTTCACTTAAGTCAGAATATGATTTTCACAGTAGAATGTCAACCCAACTCCTCCTGCCCAACCAACTGGTAATCAAGATTCCATTCCTCTAAAACACATTAAATAATGCTGTCACACATCCAATATTCTCAGCTGGCTGGGCACCCTTCAATAATCTTGAGCATGCCTGCACTCACTGATTAAATTATAGGTTTACCAAGAAACAGTTGTATTTGCCCTCAAATTTGTTTTATTCACTTTCACTTGTCATTTTAAATTTAAGTAAATATTTTGTAAATTATTTAAGTATGTATGAAAGAAACAAAGAAGAAAAAAACCAATTTGTTTTTGGAAAATTGAATTGAATGCCTTGAAAAGTCTTGATAAAATTAAATCATAAATTAAAGTTGAATTTGGTGCAGGAAAAAAAGCTGTAAAAATTTAAGAAAGGTTTTTGTCTTCTAAGTGCTTTAAATTTTAACTTCACTTTTACAGAATTCACTACAGAAAATTGTAATTGGTGTACTGTGAATGTAATTTATTAAAAAATGATAGCAAATAACTAAGCAAAAGGCTTTGCCTATATGAATTTGATAAATAAATGTGCTTTCATATGCTTTCAGTTAAAATAATCTTTAAAAATATGTTATACTTAGCCGGGTGCGGTGGCTCAAGCCTGTGATCCCAGCACTTTGGGAGGCCGAGGCGGGTGGATCACGAGGTCGAGAGATCGAGACCATCCTGGTCAACGTGGTGAAACCCCGTCTCTACTAAAAATACAAAAAAAAATATTAGCTGGGCATGGTGGCGCGTGCCTGTAGTCCCAGCTACTCAGGAGGCTGAGGCAGGAGAATTGCCTGAACCCAGGAGGCGGAGGTTGCAGTGAGCCGAGATCGTGCCATTGCACTCCAGCCTGGGTAACAAGAGCGACACTCTGTCTCAAAAAAAAAAAAAAAAAAAAAATATGTTATACTTTATAATTCCCCCTTTACATTTATATTTTAGATTAACAGATTAGCAAAAGTTTGTAATATTAGACAGAATGGCATTACTGTATGTTGAAATGCTTATTCATCTGACTCCAAATCTTTGCTTTTTACCACTATGGTAACATTATTCAATTCTTGCCTAATTTTTCATACCTTAAAACAGACAAAGAACAATAACAAAAACCTTTAGTTTTATATTAGCCTCTAGCCAAACTCGAATTTTTCTTCTTTTCAAAGTTAAGCTCTTCAAAATAATGTATTATGATTTCTTCCTTCATGCAATCTTGAAGTTGCAGCAGCTAAAGTTCTAACAAATAAGTAACTCTGGCCAAGGCCCGGAACTGCTGCTGAAAAGTCCACCCATGAACCTTTCAGTTAGACTTTTCTAATGAGTTCTATTCATCCCCATCTTGTGTGATTTCAGTAGTGTTGTAGATGGTTGGCTGTTTTCTTCCTCTTCAAAATGTCTCCTTTCTTGGTAATTCCTTCTATAGCACTCTGCCTTTTGTGTGTGTTTTTGTTTTCTTCAGTCTCTTGCAGACCTTCTTTTCTTATTTATTTATTTTTCTCAGGATTGGTCAATGGCTCCTTTATGTCCCTTTCTTTCATTCATTTTCTTGGTTATAAAAGTAAAATATGGCCTTTGTAGAATATTAGAAGCCTTTTGAAATCAACACAAAACTTAAAGTTATGTATAACTATGCCACCTCTCAATTACTACTGTCAACATACTGATTATTTTCTCTGCCTTTTTATGCCTACCAGTGCTTAACAGAAATGAAATGATATTCATATTTAGTTTTGTTTTCTACTAAATATTATTTTATAACATTTCCAATATTACTAAATATTCCTTGAAAATGTAATTTTTATAGGTGGATAACATTTTATAGATTTGTGATGGTTTATTTAAGCATTCGCCTTTCTGACTGACATTTAGCTTGCTTCCATATATATTTAACTGAAAATAAAAATTTTACTTTTTTAACAGTAGAGTTTAATTCACATTTATTGTCATAGCCAATATAACTTCCTTCTCTTTTCAATAAAGGTAAGAGAGTGTTTTTTTTTTCAAACACATATTAGATAATTTATTTCTGTTTTTTTTCTCACAAATAGTTAATTTGGGTTGTCACAGAATTCTTAAGTCGTATTTTTCTCCTATGAAAACTTGATGTTTCTCATTATGTTCTGAAATTTAGTATTGTGAGGGAGAAATATCTAGTCACCATGTTTTTATTTTTACAGGAATATTTTTTTCTTCCCACCTGTTTGCTTATAAAAACTTTCATTTGTCTATGAACTTAACAATATTTACCAGGCTATGCCTGGATTGACTATCCAAAATTAACCCTGGAACAGTAACTTCATCAAGAACCAACAGTGAAGAGTCATCAGCATTGACATCTTTTCATAAAGTCATAAAATCAGGATTTTCTTAATGCAGAACTGGCTGACTACCCAATAACAGTATTAAATATACAGATGCTGACAAGTATTCTTCAGACTTATGTAGTAATCTATACTTACAGAAACCTTGACTAATAGAAAGACACATACATAATTCAATTCTGACATAAGAATTGTTTGCTTATTTTTTATGTTTCCTAGTTATAATATGTTTGCATATAACTTAATGATTCACAGGAACCTGTAAGCACATCATTTAATTTGATTCTCATCACAACTATGAGAGGGAAGTTTAGTTATTGCTTCCCTATTTTATGGATAAGGGAAATGATCCTCAAAGCAATTGCAGTTACTTTCCCAACTTTGTCCAACTACTAAGTCTCGCTCAGAGTAAGATTTGCAGCCAGGTATTTTCTTTCCAAACAGTTTGTTATTCCCATTATTTTGAAATTTTTACATAATTTATATAATTATGAGCCTAAAAGACAGAAAAGGAGCCCTTGTAGACTGTAGCAAGAATGAGTGTGATTCTCAGTATGTGCTGATAGGTTTCATACTACCCACCTGGAATTTCACCATCCTGGCTTGATTATACAGGCCCTTAAAGAATGTATTTTTCTTCAGAAAACCCATGTAATACAAAGGTTTTCAAACAAGATTACACTTTGTTTTTTTAAGACAGCATGTGTTAGTAGAAGAAAAGGATAGCAACTAGTGCAGGAAAGATGTTGATCAAACAATAAAGATAAATAAATAAAATAAGGAGGTAATTAGGCCTATATATTTTTTCTACTTCCATTAGATAACATTTGTATCACTTCTACTTGAAGATTCTGAATACTCCAAATATCTTATAATTTATATGTTTCGAATTGTCACATAATATAGTTTCTTCATAATTTAAAATATAAAATATTTTAAATTTGATAGACACTACACTATAAATCCCCCAAACACGCACGCACACACACACACACACACACACACACACACACACACACATATATAAAAGCAGATTTTCATATTAAATAATTTATAAAATGGCTAAAAATTAGAACATTTTCTATATATAGTGTACTCATTTTTAAGATATTAAAAATTAGGACACATTGTATTATAACAAATGTGTAAGTTTTGTACCACATGAAAGTTGATACACTTGCTATTTGATTACTGCAATACACCCATTATGATTAAATAGTATTGCAGTAAAAGCTTTCCATACTTTCAGGATATTTTACTTGCCCTTTTTGCATTTACTTCTGCTGTTTTTTAAGCCCCGTTTTCCACAGATTCATGGTAAAGGGGCCAGGTGACAACCTCACACTCAATGAATTACACTGCAGAAGAAGAACTATGTGATGCCTGCCCTTTGCTCTGGAGGAAAATACTCTCTGTCTTCCAAGGATGTTTGCTATACAATAATCTTTAAAAGATGGCTCAGAATAAAAGACAGTTAGTACTTCAGTCTTAAGATGTGCAGAAGCACAAGGTACCCATGAAGAATTGTCTCCCCCAAATCATTTGATACAGCTAGAACTTTGTGATAATTTCTGACTATATAAAATAAATACTACACTACATATTCATATTAGTGTTATTGAGATATATGACCTTTTCTTTCCTTTCCAGCTTTATGTCTGGTAACAATGTGTGGTTCAAGATTAGGAATCTATTCTTCAGCTTCTCAAATATACAAAGTAAATAGCTAAATGATACACGGATTAGTTTTGACCATTATTAAAGCTAACTTATGTCTTTTTTTATCCTGCCATTGATTGGCATTTATCTCAATAAAAATGAAAAAAAAAAAAAAAAAGAAGACATAAGAAAACGTTGTTTGGGAAAATTAGTAAGTATTATGTTCACTAAATGTATATTTAAACATTTACTGAAATTCACTTATTCTCATTATATGAAAACTTACACAAAATTATGGTATAATAACTTATGAAAATCATGGAGAATATTGTTTGTTAAGCAAAATACAAAATCACATGTATTAAAATATTTGCAACTGACATGCACATATATACATATATCTATATACTAGATATTATTATTGAGACTATTTACATCTTCCAAAAAGAGAAATCACTCCAGTGTTCCACTAAAACTAATGTGGCTCATCAATATATTTTTATAGAGAGTATATATTAGAAAATATGCATTATTTATGTACATGTATAGTGTTCACATATATACTATGTATATCCATGCAATCCTAGTGCCTCCCCGGATTTGTATCCCAGCTCTTTAGCTCCTCCTACACACAAAGCTCCTTTTACACTTCCAAAAATAATACACACGCATAGTATATATGTATATATGTATAATATATACAGTATATATTACATGTGTACATTGGACATGCATATATGTGCATGCATACACATGTAATATATACTGTATATAATAAGTACTTTTGAATATATGCTGTATATATTATACATATATACTATGTTTACATATATAATATATACAGTATATGATCATGTATTAATATATACACTTAGAATATACAGATTATATATATATTTCAATATGATAACTTATTTTTAATATTATCTTAGAGTCTCATATTTTGGCAATACATATGATTATCTAGCATGTAGTTAATACAATTCCTGCTTTTCATTCTAGTTTTAGAAATTCTTAAATATGTTCCTGCTCCTTTAAAATGAAAACAATTGGGAGGGGTTGGGGAAAAATAGAAGTGAAAGAGGCTGGAAAATACTTCTTCAAAAATAAATAAATCTATCCACTATTCAAGAATGAGTCAAACATTCATTATCACTCAAATAACTGCCAAGCAATTGAAATCCTCCTAAACGTAGTTTATTGCCTTCCTTTTTCCTGACTTGTCTGGGTTGTTTCATTCGCACCTCTCTTTTAAGCCATCTGGGATCCTCTGTACAGCTGATCTTTAGTGCCGGACACCTGGCATGACAGTATTTGCTTCTCTCTTTCACCTGCCAGCCCTTTGTTCCTCCCCAAGATTGAATGAGCACTACGAGTCCTGTCAAGCATGCACATATAGCAGCTTTTCTTGCATTCAATCTTAGACTAGTCCTTAAGTCTGGTAAATCCTTTCATTATTTTGCCTTACCCGTTTAGCTGTTCCATCTACTTTGTGATCTCTAGAATCTTACAATCCACATGAGAATTATATCTAGATAAATGTGACACCTCTAGAACACCAGAATGGAAGGAAGAAAAGGCATAACTGAAAATAAAAATCATGTAAAAATTCCCTGCTCTTGCTAGAAAATAGTTATAAATCTTTGGGGTTTGTGCTCAAGTTTAAAAATGCAAAAGATACAGAATTTGATACATGTAATCAGTACTTAGGGAAATATCATAGAGCTCCTTCACAAAGCAGGTAAGCCCTACTTACCACTCAAGATATAACTTTTCATTCTTTGTCTAGTACCTCCCAGGATTTGTATCCCAGCTCTTTAGCTCCTCCTACACACAAAGCTCCTTTTACACTTCCAAAAATAATTTCTGATCTGACATCCCAGTGATATTGAGTCTATACCTCAACTTCCATCTGTTTCCCACTCTCAATTTCTATAGACTGTACAAGTAAGAATATGGTACTTGGCTTAGCATTCATTCCTCTTAATTATTCAGAAGTCTTTCCAAACTTTAGCCTTTTTCAAGTTCCTTCTTTCAGTCAATACAGACAACTTTCCTAGTTTAACTCAAACACAATTATACTTCTCAGAGGCTTCTGTTAAAATGATGTCACTCCAGTGTTCAATAAAACAAATCCAGAAAAGTATTTGTCATTCTAATTGTATTAAAAAAAGAAAATAAAAAATAATTATAACAAAAATTCTGGAAGCATTACTTAGCTAAAAATAGAAGCAAATAAATTAGAAGGTCAAGGAATATTATGGCAATTCTTCAGTCAAATTAGATATTTCAATAGAAAACTATGAAGAAGCCAGCTTTGGGAATGAGATAAGCAGAGTAATTGTAAACTTTATTGAAATAATGAGGATAAGGGTTCTGTTATTGATGGCCCCAGAACTGATAAGTTTTGACTAGGTTTGGATAGCTTGCACTTGATAAGCCAGTTCCAGAGAAATATTTTCTCAGTGAGTACAGGGCTCAAGAAAACACATATTTAATCAGGTAAACGTGGAGAAATTTTAAACGCTGATTCTCTCCTACCTCCTCCCGCTCCGTAGAACTGCTCCCAGGTTCTTGCCTGCGGTTCCTCCTACTGTTCCATGTCCCATTGCCTGTGAGAAATATCACCAATTTTCACAATTCAGTAAAACAGAACAAATTAATATCTTAATGATACAGTGTGAGAAGTAAAGTAATATTTTAAAAAGTCATGAGAGAAAAGAGAAAAATTCTAATCTCAGAAAAAGAGAGAGAGAAAATTCCAAATATAGTATCTACATGTACTGTCATTTGCTGCAGCCTAGAGTAAGGACTATCTGTGGTGAAGGTGAATTCTAATTTACAGGAAAATATACTGGGAATTATATGGCAAGCAAAACTTGCAGCCTCATCTATAACTGTCTGGTTTATCAAGTAAACTTAGTTAACTTGAGATTTTAAACTAAGAAACTAAATGAGCCCTCCCAACAGAACTGAACTTTTGTGAGGCCATATGTGAAAAGTGGAAGTAAAATGATTCTTGGTTTAAAAGATAAAGATAGGGGGGAAAAAAAAGCATAGTAGCACAGAATGCCATGGAGCTCCATAACTGTGGAGAAGCCCATGGGGAGGGGGAATTTAAATGAAGGACAAAGGAGACATAGATATAAATGTACTATAGGTCACCCAGTTAGACTGAGAAAATTTCAGAGACTGAAAAAAAAACGTGTGGAAATAAGACATGCAAAGATGTTTAACTAGTGATAGGGAACCTCTGGGAAGAGGATTTCAGTGGCATGTTTCAAAAATCCTTTTATTGTCATTATCTTGATGGACATTTTTACCAGTGACTTGGATGAGGTCAAGGATACAAGTTGATATAGCTGCACTAACAACAAGTTAGACAGGAATCCTAATAACTGGTTTAGAATTTCCAGTTCTTCAACTGGTCCCTTGTTTTTCTTTCACTATTGTCCTTGATCTTTCCTATACTGAGTCTTCCTTTCCCTTCCCATACAATCACTCCTAACAATGTTGCTATATCCATGACTATGTTTCCAAAATCATATTCACATATTGGACCTCTCAAAATTGGCTCCCACCCCCACCATCCAACGGGAACTATCATTGCTAATGTCCCTAGTTAGCAAGGTGTCCTAGCTGTCCAATTTGATGGACTTCTTGTCTCATACCTCATCCTATTAGCCTCTCTGGTATTTACCCGCTTTGACAAATTCATCCTTATTACATTCTCTATGATCTCCTTTGTGTCCTTTCTCTTTGATTCCTTTAAGTCATTGGAATTCCTTATAATGCCTTTTGTCTTCTTACTCTGCTTTCTTTTAGGGCAATCTCACATGCTTCCATGACTAAACAAAGATCTGATATGGTCCTCTAATCCTGCATCCCAGACCAAATATCTCCTCTGTATGACTTTCAGCAAAATGAATTTGACAAAACTACCATTTCTTTCTACCCCAATCTAACCTTGTCCTTCAGAAGTCATGAGCTAAAAAAATAAAACCAGAAAACATGTAGTCATCTATAATAGATTATAAATTCCTTTTCAACCTCATGCTCTATGTTCAGTGATACGTTGGGAATCAGTTGAGTATAGTTAACCAGCTATAGTGTTTGTAGCAACAAGGAATGCAATTTGATTGCAGGTTACTTGTATTCTTGTAAAATCTTCATTAAAATACCATCTTTAAAAAAACATTGAGGTTCATTTCAAATTCTGAGTGTTCATATTTTTTTTACTGAATTACTATCTGTATATTGTATCATTATGTTCATATGTCAAAACATTTACATACTTAATTTTCTTTCTTGTATCATTCATATATTAAGGATAGAAACTTTGTGGTCTGTAAAGACCAACTTCTTACATTAGGAAATTACTGATTATTTCTATATATAAAATTTCAGGTTTAACCTTTCAAGGAAAACAATGCATCTTAATATTAAATAGATGCTCTTAAAAAGGATACATTTTATTTTTGTACTGATATTTGAATGATAAAAACATTCACATATTCTTATTTGATAATTATTTGAGGGGTACCATAAAGAATTTATCTACAACTATACAAAACTTCCTTCTCCCTCTTATATGCAACCTTTCTAAAGTAGGAAGAGAAAAGCCGGGTTGCCAGATTCCAAACACACATGAAAACCATTGCACCTAAATTTAGAATTTTAAAAAATCTTTTCCATATTCCAATTTGGCTTTGATAAAATTTGAATTCTGAGCTACACTTTAAAAGTTATTCTTTTTTTTTTTTCTCTATCTAGGCTTAGGAGTAGGGTAATGCTGTTCTTGAAGCACTTTATGTCATTATGTGTGTTAAGTCTAATTCTACAGAGGAAGTGAGCTGTTATAAAATCAAAGTATGTTCGTTGGATTTGATGTAAGAATTAGAATGGTAGAGAGAGAAGGAGAATGATTATTTTATTCCATTCATGAATAACAGAGAAAATAGTTTCTCCTGCATGTCCTCTTGGCCTATATACCATGAGCTTAGAAGCATAGATATGAGAAAATTGAAAACAACTGGTTGACCACAAATAAACAGTGATTCTTGTATCCAACATTCCAACCATAGCTTTTGTCACTCAAAATATGCATGAATTCCATTACCTGGAAGATCTTTCTCCCCTTGTATCATTTAGCTATTTTTATGTAATAATTCTCCTCATCCAGTCCCCTTCCCCCAATAAAGCCTCAGTGGTTTAAAACAATAAGCATTTATTATTTTTCATGAGTCTGTATCTGAGCATTTTTGGGGGAGTGGTCTTAGATGGGCTCACTCAGTCATACACCTGTGGTCAGCTGTAGTTTAAGAAGGCACCTCTGGTAATCTAGGAAGATCCCTTTCACATGATTAATTAGCTGTAAGCATATCTAGGTCAATAATTCTCCATCAGCCTAGCCTAAGCTCAAGGAGGAGGCAACAGCAGAAGTGCAAAAGGCCTCTTCAGGCCTAGGCTCAGAACAGGCACACCTTCACTTCTGTCTCATTCTTGGCCTACATTTAAGGGATGGAAGATGGACTCCCCTTATTTTTGGAAGGAGCTGCAAAATATATTACAAGGAGATGTGATTCAGTTGCTATTATGAATAATAACGTATTCCAAAACATAATGGCTAGAAACAATTTATGCATCTCACAGATTTTGGGGGTCAGGAATTTAGACAAGGATGCAGTGGCTGTCCTTTACTGTTTTCAGGAAGACTTAAAGCTTAGGAGTAGCTCGGAGGCTGGAGGCTAGAATTATCTGCAGACTCAAGTATCCCTATGTCTGGGACCTGAGCTACGGAGATTCAAAGATGAGTAGTGCTGAATGCATAGCCTCCATGTGGCCTCCCCATGTAGTTTGGCTCCCACATAGTATAGTGGCCACAAGGCACTCAGACTTCTTATGTGGCAGTTCAGGGTTCCATGCCCAGGACTCCAAGACAGAGGCTGGATTGCCTTTTATAACATATTTTTAGAAGTCAAACAGCATCAATTCCATCAAGCTTAATTAATCAAGGCAATACAAGCCCACCTAGATTGAAAAGGAGAAGGACCAGCCTCATTTCAACAGAATGCCAAAACCATTTTGTAGAAAATTATATGGGGCAGGAGATATTGTTGCCATCATCTTAAGAAAATACAATCTGCTGTAATCCACATTTTAGCCTCACCAATTTCCATTCCTTCTGTATGGAAAATACACTCATTCCTCCCCTCAAAACCTCTATTATGACATCAGCTTAAAGACCAACAGTTCATTATTTAAATCAGGCACAGGTGTGAATGACACTCCTTGAATATGATTCATTGAGTTAGACTCCTAAAGTTTTCTGGTTTTCTCTAATTCTGAGGATCTGTGAACTAAAAGGGTCCCCTCTCAGGCTGCTATGGAACAACACCCTCAAGAGTCTTAGGAGGCCTAATATTTAACAGAAAAGTTTTGGGAGGCATGGCTTTGAGTACTTAGAAAGACTTTCATCTGTGTGAAAGGGTTTATGAAGTGCCATTGTTAATCTTTCTGAGGTGTTAACAAAGGGTTATATTGTCCAGTCATTGGTTTTATCTTGACCCTATTAGCTGAAATAGTTATAAGCCCACTCTATGTCTTGATGGGGAAGTCACAAGATTATTTATAAAAGGACAAGTGATTCAGGAGATATTGTTGCTATCATCTTTGGAAAACATAACCTGCCATAGAGTGAAACCATGAGGTTAACTGAGTGGGATATAAACCTGATTAATCCACCATATCCTCTGAAAAAGTTATTGACTCACTTTTGTTCAAATATTTATAGCGTTTTCTATGTTCCAGGTACAGAACTAGGTACTAGATTTAGAAGAAAACAACAATGAATAAAGATATTCTACTTTCATAGTGATTTATATTCTCATCATGAGGTCAGAATAAAAAATAAGCAAAATAGACAGTGTATTAGATAGTGGTATGAGAAAAGAAGGGAAGAAAAGCATAAGGAAGAAGATAGAAAGTATATATGGTGGATTACAAGTTCAGATAGCATTACTAGGAAGGTCTCACTGAGAAGATATTTTTCATAAAGACCCAAACAAAGTGAGAGACTGAGCCATATAGATTTTAGGGGAAGAGAACTCCAGGTGGAAGATACCTAGATAACTTTATAGCAGGTACAAAGTTGTATTGAAAATATAGGAATGGAGGGAACAAGTGGTAAGAAATGAAGTTGCAGTGGTAATGAGGAGCAGGTCATGTAGAAATCCATTGGTCATTGTAAGTAATTAGACATTCACTCTGAATGAAATAGGAAGCAATTAATGGGTTTTTAGTTTATGAGTGAAATGATCTAATTTCCCTTTAGACAACATGACTTTGGCTCCTTTGTTGAGAATAGAATAGAGAGGAAAGGACAGAGCAGGAAAGTGGTTAAGAAATGATTGATTTAATACAGATTAAATGGGCTAAGGTGGGAGGAGCAGTGGTGAAAAGAAGTAGTCCTATCCTGCATACATTTTGGAGGTAGGGACAACAGGACCCGTTGAGTTATTGTATGTAGACTATCAGAAAAAAAAAGTCAAGAATAATGCCAACATTTTTGGCTTGAACTATTTGACGGATTTTCTGGAAAGATGAATTTGAGAAGGTATGAAGACAGGAAGAAAACTTGGTGCCAAGTATTTGCTGTGTTTTAAGAGGAGTATCTGGTATACAAATTGATTCTTCTTTGCAAAATCAAAAGCAACTGTGGGTTATTTGTTTATTTTTTGTGGCATTGATAAATGAATTATACTCAGTGAGAAGTGAGGGAACCTAGAGAAAGCATTTAAGAACTCCCAGATCTTTGTCTAATAAACTAACTTTCGTTATGCTAGGATCACTGAGTCTAAAATCAGTCAGGGAAACGATCTTTAAGACGTTGTGTCCAAAAATACCAAAATAATGTTACTGGAAGTTCTTAAAGCTAAAGGTAAAAGCACATTTTCTTGCTTTTTTTGCGGTGGGGGTTGGGGGTGATGGTTTCATAGTCCATCTAATGGATAACTTACAGATTTTCCAAATGGCAGCCCTAGGTACACACACATTTGCTCTTGATGAACCTTCAGGGTTAGTGCCATTCCCTTTGCCCTTAGTTTAAATTCTCTCTATGCTTGAAGGCTCATCTCAAGATCTTTCTCTTCCGTAAAGAGTTATCTTACTACTCTAGATAACACTTGCTTTTATAACAACCACTTTTTATTCTCTCATTTTTTATGTGTTAGATTTCCCTTTCTGTTTAAAGTATAAACCCATTTTTGGGAGGCAACATACCCCATGCTGAGAAAGAATCTGTCACATGCACTGATGCATTTGTGATTTGATAAGAACAGAACTGGACTTTTGGTCAAAAATCATGATTTAAAATAAGTCTTCGCTTAAACACTACTGGCTGTTGATCAAGTAATGTGAAGCAATTGTACTCAACTTTTCCAAGGCTTAGTTTACTCCTTTATACTAAGGGGGAAATATGTTTGATTTCCCAGCATCATGGGGAGGATTGGATGAAGTGCTATGTCAACGTTAGGCATATTCTACTGCACATGTATTTATGTTATATGCTAGACCAGAGTCTCCATTATGGCAGCACTGTTCACCCAGCACCATATCAAGCTGGGCTGGTCAGGAGATATTCAGGCTGCTTCACTCTTTCCTACACTTCAGCAGTTCCCTCTTTAATGGCTTCCACATAGCTAAAATTTCCATGTAGCTTCTCATTCATTTTACCTTGAATATTTTAATATGTCAAAGAGCTCTCTGGGTGAGTTTAACATTGCCATAAATGGGCACTTTGAAATATAAATGATGAGGGGGACAACTTCCCTTTAATTCCATTGATTACTATCAGCTGCCAACCAGGCAGTATTTACCCTACCTGCTAACTAATCCAAAAGCACACTTAGCCTAGACAAAAGTGAAGGTAATATGCAAAAAAAATTGATAGTTTCAGCTGTTAACAATATCAATAATTAACAATTTTGCAGAAGTTTTTAATTATTCATTAACATTTTATTATTAACAATGCATTTATTGAGTATCAAGTTCTAAGATTCAAAAACAGTATAAAACACAGCAACTGCTCTTGCATCATTTGAAATTATAAAATACACACATTTTTTAGGTGTGTACATGTGCTCAAGGTTCTAGTGCACACTTTACCATACCAAGGGGAGATTGAGAAATCCAAGGGCAGGAGAGGATAAACCTAAAAAATGTCTGTTCCCTAGGTTTATATGAAGAATGTGTTTACCTAAAGGCTTCTAAGTGACATTTTGATAAAAACAGTTTATGAGACCCACTTCTACCAATCAGAACTTTCTTTCCTCAAAATCTGCTGCTGCTTATATCTCTCTAAAAGGACTACTTTTTATATGCAGAAGTACATTAATTCATTTTCTACTAACAGAAGCAGAGACTTAGGGTGACATAAGAAAACAGCAGAAGAAGTAGAATTAAAGTATCATGAAGATACAGACTATGATTATTTTGCAAATTCCCAGGGCTCAGGAGGGAGATTTAAACACAGCACATACTCTACAATAAATATTTTTCATAGGAGTGGATGGATGGATGGATGGATGGATGGAGATGTGAATTAACGGAATGAAGCCCTTCAAATTGCAATTGTTAAATCTAGGACAAAAATCTGCATTTCAGATATGAGAATGGGAACTTTATTAGTGACAAAATTCTGACTCTTGCTCTCTGGTTCACAATTTTCTCATGTCTTAAAGAAAATGATTGGATATTTAAGGTAATTTCTAAGTCTAAAATAAAATACTTTGATAATACAATGACAATGTTTTGAGTCTTATGTTCAGCTATGATTCATCTCTGAACCAGTAATTTGGAATATATTTTTAATAATAACAGTATTAATTATTGACTTCATGCATTAGTTAGCTAAATAATCAAAATAACATTTCTGTATGGTAAGAATGATTATGTGCTTCTTTATCCAAATGAAGAAACTGAGGTTTATTCAGGTAAGTAACTTGCCCAAGGGCACAGAGGTGGGCATGATAGAGTTGAGGCTCTGGATCAGGTCGGGCTCACTCTGATTCCCATGCCTGGAACTGTTATCTGTTATTTAACTCAGCTTCTTTTATAAGACTTTTTTTGTGTAACAGGTCGGTAATTTAAGAAGAGGTACAATGTTGTTTCCTTACAGCTATGCCAGTCACCAGTGTTACTGCGCTGGACATAGGGTTAGGATTAGGAAATTCCATCAAGCATGAAACAAGACAAAGATGAATATCTTCTGTCAATGTGTTTGCGAGTCAGCCACAAAGCAAGACAGCAGACAACAGGGCAGAAGGAACTAAGAGTACAGGGCAGTTTGGAGGGACTGAGGGCAAAGGCAGTTTGAAATTTTGGACAGTAGTCAGAAATCAGGGAAGAACGAAAAGATCAGAACAATAGCAAAGCAAGAGAGCAGAGCACATGATAGTGTCCATTGACCTTAATCACTGGAGCAGATCCCTTCCGGTGGGATTTTTTTTATCATTAAATATAGCAGAAACCAACTTTCTATTGCAGGTCTGGGCACAGCATGAAGAAGCAGAATTGGCGGCTCCAAGCTAACAGGGGCAGGGGATCAGTGGCAGCTGCTGGTGAGCAACTCCTGACACCTTAGCATGCCTTCTTAGCACTTGAGAGTTTCACTATCTGTTCAGACCCTTTTGTAAGGGGAAATTGGTTCTGCAGCATATTTTGTAGTTTCCCAGCCTGAAGAGTGCAATTATGGATTGATGGAGTCCACCATGGCTGGTGGGTTCTTTCTTTCTTACCCTTTCAGGAAAAAGTGCCTCATGACAATCATATGTCATATACATAACTCTTCCCCTCCCTGCCATTCTGCACCACCCCTCAACATACTAACTCATCACTGGCATAAATTTACTTTTGTAATTCTACGTTGCAAGTTGCTAGTATTTACAATACACTGTTCTAGGTGGAAGAGATGTAAAGATGAATGAGATATGATTCCTGCCTTTGAGGACTTCACGGTCTGGATGAGAGAGAGAGAGATACATAAACCAATAATCATAGCGAACAGATACAGAACACTTAGAGCAAGGCATATAATCCTCAAAGCTACCCTATAAGATAGGAGTCTTATCCTCATTTTATAGATGAAAAAACTCATGCACAGAGGAGCTAAATAAATCACTCAGGCTCACTCAACTTATAGGAGTTGGAACCCAGAATTCCAAACCAAACAATATGACCCCAGAGCCTGGCTTGTGAAGATGACATACTGCCTTCTCATAAATAAAAAAATATTGAGTACAATTATCAGGGCAAGGATTGAGACATACAGAAAAGGAAAACGACCACATGAAAAGAGTAAAGATTTGCAGTGAGTAGTGTAAGCGGAATTATGTCTGCTGCCATATGACTTTCAACAAACTTTTCAATTTTTCTGGGCCTCAAGTTATTCATGGGGACAACAGTACATATGTTCAGGTGTTATTGTAAAGATAAGACTGTATAGAAAATACCTGCCACAGTGCCTCGCATATTAGCTATTTAATAAATGATGCTTCTGATTGAAGCAGTGGTAGTTGTTGCTGCTGTTGTTATCATTGTCATGTTGAACATGAGTACTGTAGGGACACAAAGGCATGGTGACTGATCATCTCTGAAGAGGGAAAGTAGGTGAGGAAAGACCCTGTGATGCTTGGCATAAGAAGTGGCATTTGAACTGCACCTTGAAGGATTATCATTTTCTAGACAGATGAAGAAAAGAGATGCATTCTAAATAGAGAAAATATGTCCTTAACATATTTGGAAAATATCAAGTTTTTGTTGGTTTGGATAAATCGTAGTGTGTATGTCTGCATGTATGTGTGTCTGCGTGTTTGTATGTATGTTAAGAGTGTTTAGAGATGACACTATAAAGATGTGAAGGGCACAAATCATGAAAGCCTTGTAAGTCATTGAATTTAGCCCTAAACACATAAAATATGAAAGGTTATATGGTAACTAACTCAGCAGTTTTTTGGATCCCTCTAAACTAGTCTTTCTTAATGGAATGTTTCCCTTTCTTCCTTCTAAATATTTTTAAATACATTAATACTGCTTTATAACACAAGTATATGGTGTTCAACAGCTGGCCAAACTTGCAGTTTCATTTTACTCTTGAGTTACTGTGTGCATTTCTCTATCTATCTACAACTCGTGAGCAAATCAGCTAGTGTTAAGAAAAGATGATGAAGAATAAATGTGGCAGAAATATTCCATTTAATGACTTGTTGGAACTGTTGCCTTTACTGGTCACCCAACTTTTGACCCAGACATAAAATGCCAAAGCCTCATTGCTCAACATTTAGATAAGAAGTCATTTTTTAAAATTTCAACTATTGGTTTAGGTACAGGGGATACATGTGCAGATTTATTACATGGGAATATTGCATGATGTTGAGGTTTGGAGTACTGTCACTCTAGTAGTGAGCATGGTAACTGACAGGTAATATTTTAACCCAACCACTCTCACCCCCTGGTAGGCCTCAGCGTCTGCTGTTCTCATATGTATGCCCATGTGTGCTCAGTGCTTAGCTCCCGCTAATTAGTGAGAACATGTAGTATTTGCTTTTTATTCCTGTGTTAATCTTCTTAGGATTACGGCCTCCAGCTCTATGTATGTTGCTGTAAGACATTATTTCCTTATTTTTAAGCTGCATAATATTTCATGGTGTATATGTCCACATTTGCTTTATCCAATCTACCATTGCTGCTAATATAAATAGTGCAGCTATGAACATACGAAAGCATGTGTCTTTTTGGTAGAATTATATATATATATATATTTATACACATATCTGTGTATATATTATATATATCTTATATATAATATATATTATATAATATATATTAAATATATAATATATAATATATATTACATATATAATATATATTACATATAATTAAATATATTATATATAAATACATACACAGATATATAATATATATATATGCACACATATACATTTATATATACACACATATATATACACATTTAGCCCCTATATATATGTATACACACACACATATACACATACATATATATGTGTGTGTGTGTGTGTATATATGTGTGTGTGTGTGTATGTATGTGTGTGTGTATATATATATATGTCTCCAGTAATGGGATTGCTGGGTTAAAGAACCCATTTTTTGATTGCTGTTAAATTTCATTCTCCCTGTGAAGCATAGTAAGCAGTATGTTTCGGTGTATGTGTCTTTGAGTGTGTGAATGACAAAATTCTTGTTTATGTAATTATTGTACAGAATTTTTTGAAACCATCTGATGTCTCCATTTCCCAGGATTAAAACAAAATGAAACAAAAGCACACCAATAAATATTTCACCAGCAAAATATTATTTTTTGGGACAATCACTAAGTAAAATAAGGATACAAGTTTTTTGAAGAATGAAGGAATAGAAAAGCAAAATGCTATTATTTCCTTTGGTCTTTAGTCGGAAGGACAACTCTAACTGCAGTGATTTTGTAGCCTTATCTAAAAACAAATCAGGGGGAAACTCCATCTGCTCTCATTGCTAACATGGTATAGTCAAGACGCCTTTTGAACAACTATTTGACTCTTCAGCAGTTATTGCTATTATAGCTGATTCTCATCACTTTTTTCCCCTCACATGATGCCTGGAATATACAAAATGATCACATAGTAGATAATTTTATACAACTGTTTATTTAGCATTCCATCAGAAATACCATTGTTCCTATTGTTTTAATGAAAATTACCAAATAATCTTAATCTGGATTATTCAAAGCAATGCCTTCTACTTTAAATGAAATAAGTTTTACTGTAAAATTCCTTAGTGAAGAGAGTTATTACATATGTTTCTCTGTGCTTCCTTTGCTTAGGTTTGCAGACAACAAGATTAATTAATTTTATTTTTTTTCTTAGAAGTTCATCAGGCTAACTCTTTAATCATTTTTATTGCCCATTTCATTTCAGTTATATTAAGTCTCATATTCCTATATTTAGGTACATTGACAAATACTTGTTTTTAATATTCAAACATTTGTCTCATCAGAATTATATAAACAGTGTTTTCCTGTTATTGTAAAGTAAATATTTAACACATCCAGTTCTCAAATACTGTTTGCATTTTTGACTCCATTACATTGCTAATAAAGTCAAATCTGCTGTAAATGGATGATACATGCTTTCTATTATATATGCTTTCCTTTTGCTTCCATTGAGTGAATTTAAAAAATTATTTATACCAATTGTACTAGCCTGATTTTTCAAGTATAAGGTCATTTTTACTTACATGTACTCCTTCAGAATCATTTATCTACCTTGCCATTATGTATGCTAACAGTACCCTTCAATTTAGTATCATCTGCAAATTTCATTAACATATTATTTACTCCCATTTCCAGGTGATTAATATAGATATTAAATATGACTATACCTAACATCAATCCCTTCCTAACTTGTTTAGACATTTCTTTAAACTAAAATAGCATTTTTAGACTTACTTCTAATTTGTAGTTCTATCAATTTTGTTTTCTAATAGTATGAGAATGTTCAATGCAACTTAATTTTAATTTTTAAAAGTCTGTCTAAGATTACTAAAATCAAATATGTTCTACCTTCTGTATTTCTCATATTAATTAAAGCTAACTCTGTAAAAATTGTGGACAACCAAATTGACCTGTAAAATTAATTTATGAATTTATCTCTGAAACATGATGCAATCATCTTGGGGAGATTTAAATGTCTACAGAGTTTTTCTAGGGCTTTATAATATTACTGGTCTCCTTCTGAGAAATTCCATTTATATTTCATTTGCAATTGTTAATTTCTATGCAACTGTTTTTTTAATAGTATCAATATTAACATACCTCAGTAGACTTCAGTTGGGTATTACTACATTCTAATTTTACTTGCCTTCTAATATAAGTGATTATATGAAGTATTTCTTCTAGTTGATGTGTATGGAAAAGGAAAAATGTGTATTAGTTATTTATAGAACTTTTGGTTTAAGTTGGCCTTTACTTTTATTGGTTACCTATAAACAGGCAATTGATAAATACCTTTTTCTATCACCCCTACAATTCAGAGATTAAAATAATCTAATCACAGGTCACATCCAAATGATAATTTAAATGGGACTGTCTCCTACATAGCTGCCAAGAAGTTTTCAGCACATAACTTGAATCACATAATTGTGAAGTAATCCCCATGACAACAAAATATATTTTATGTAACAAAGACTCTAGTTTCCTGAGAAGTTTTTACCATTACAAATGAAGAAGTTTGGCACTGCATATTTTCCTGTGTCTCATTCCTTCCCCCCAGACAGATTTGGCTGATTAATTATGTTACTGTCTTCCCTTGTTAGGGATGAGGAAGTTTGAGACAATGTAAGCCAATGAGAGAGCAGGAGAGATTTGCTGGGCATTCTGTAAAAGGAGCTGCTTTTCAAGAATCCCATTATCATTTTCCTCTCTACTCCTTGACCTCTTCTCACCACCTTCTGACATGGCCTACCAAAGCCACATGCATAACCACAAAGCCCAGACTACCACTGGCAGCAAACCTGCCACCAAGAGGAGAACCACCTAAGAATGAAGCCTGAGTGTAGGCAGCTAAGTAGACGCAAAATGCCTGTCTTCAAGACCTCACTGAGCCAGCAGAAAAACCTGGGACCCACCCTGTATTTCTGTGCCTGCTCATTAACCAACACACAAATGCCCTTTCTCTATACGTGGATCCAAAGAGGATTTGTTACATGGAGCCAAAAGCATCCTAATTAGTCATTGATCATACACTTTGTAAGCTAAAGTTAATCAAATATGAACATGTTTGTACTGGTTTAATAAGTATGCAGATTCTTGTTCAAACTAGATATCAGAATTAAACTTTTCAAACTTAATATATATTCTGTATCACAATGTCTATTAAAAGAAGATTTTGAAAACCACCAAAGGTCACAGAGCTAGTCAGTTGAAGTGTCAGAATTTATATCTAGGCAGTCTGGCTCCAGAGCCTGTGATTTTAACCAGCCAATGAGAGAGAATGCTGCAGGGATTTTGACAAGCATGCTCAAGATGGAGCAGAACCAAAACCCGGTAGTGTCCAAAAGAAACAGAGACAGACAGACAGACAGACAGACAGACAGACAGAGACAGAGAGGACAGAGTGTCACAAAAGAAACAGAGTGGTCAGCAACGTGAAACACAGCAGAAAAATCAAATATGAGAGGATCTTAAATTAAGCCTTCTTATGGATTGAATTTTACTGCTGGACTTTGAAAAACCAAGTACTCCAGTACTTGCTGGGCTGCCAATTGGGGGGTAGTGATTTAAATAATAAATAAAAAGAGAAGAAAGATAAATGTATCACATATTTAATTTTTGAGGTTACTAAAACTGGTATTACTATTATTATTATTATTTTATCTATACCACAAACCCAATATGGAGTCTTTTCATCCCTAAATCTTCTCAATGTGTCTCCGAATATATGTGTTCTCTTGAAGCCTTTTTGCATCTTTTAGTATCTATTAGATTAGTGCAAAAGTAATTGCAGTTTTAAACTTTTAATGGCAAAAACTGCTATTACTTTTGCACCAACCTAAATCATTTAATCTATCTGTCTATCTGTCATCTATCTATCTATCTGGTTATCTATCTATCTATTTATTTGGTAAGAATACACATGTTGGAAGGAATCTCTTGATAGGTCTTGTACTGGAAGCCACATATTTTAAAACAAATGTTCCAGCCAAACTTTTCTTACATACAGGTGTGTGTAGCCTTATTAGAGAAAAATCCTAGCCCAAACCATTTATTTATTATTCCACATACAGCGAAGAAGTTGTGTTGTGCAATCATATCACTCTGACATCTAAACAATAAGGCAGATGGTTTTCAAGCACTTAGGACAAGAATACCTAGAATGCCACAGGGAAAAATAAAATAAAATTACATTGAGAGACAGAATGAATAATGGAAATAATTAAACAGTCTCCGAAGTAGTCTAGCTGGCCTGGGTTGGAATTCTGTTCCGCCATTTGTCAGCCATGCAAGCTTGAAAATTTCCTTAACCTACCTTGGATTCTAGTTTCTCTTAAGTAAATTGAGGAGTAATACTGACTTCAAAGAATTATTGTTACAATCATCCACACAATGCATGACCTGACACATAGGGGGTGTTCAGAGAACAACAGCCATTATCATATGTCTTATTGAGTTCACTCTGATGTAACTCCTAAGGTTAGGCAAAGTATCCGCATGATATATAAAAAGAAATAAGAAACCAAATAAAGTAGTTCCTCAATCCTAGTGCATTTAAATAAGAAAGTAAAAGAAGTGAGATAGTTGCTACTCCTCTGAAAAGAAACTTTATAGGACTTCTTGCCCTATGACAAACATGACAAACTGAAATATTGACAGGGATCAAGCAGACAATACAAATGATAAAAGCAGCCAAGTATTCAGATTCTAGGCTTGTTTGCCTTGATCCCCTCCTTGCCTTGCTTTGTTCTGTATCATAGGACTTACCCATGCAAGATGCATTCCTCAGGCTTCTGAGTCAGCTGCCTCCAGCGGGGTGAAGACAATGGCAAGCAGTGGCAGAAGACTTGAGGGTAGGGGACTAGGAGGAGACTACCAAGTTAGTTCTGTTCTTCCTACCCCTTCTCATTCACTGTGTCTGACTCCAGCAATGTCTACATCTCTATATGTTCCAGTGTACCCTTCAAGTAACCATGGCCCTGGGCTCCTACAACACTAGTTCCTCCTTTTTCTCTCCAGCCATGTGTGTTCAGAGTATCTTCTTGCTGTGTCAATCTCTGGTTTATGTTATTGTGAATGTGAGAATCCCTTGTGATTCTCATATTTCCTGTCTCACTTGTATAAATAGTTATCTATGTTACAGTATTGGTTTCTGTATTCCTGATTAGAACCTGACTGATAGAAACTATAAACGTAGACACAAATAAAATTGACAGGATTTTACAAAATGATGGGAACCCTCTGGTCATCTGGTATTCACCTGAGACTAACTAATGCATTTTAGAAATATGGGCACCTTATGGCCAAATCTTCCAAATTTTCAAGAAATGCAGTGAAGTGACCTGCAATTGTCACAATTTTCTAAGAAGATGTGAGGAGAGCTGTGACTGACTTGTGGTTTAGTGCTTTTGAACATGCTGATTTGTACTGTAGAATTAGTCAACACTGAGAATGAAACACTACCAACTTTCTGAATTTATATAATTATTATTTCAAGAAACATTTTCAAGTGTCTACCTTGTATTACTCACCAAGGTAAATGCCAAGAATATAAGAGTAGCTAATAGTTAACTACTATTATCTAGCTTGATACAAGTACTTTTTTTTTTTTTTTTGACAGAGTCTTGCTCTGTCACCAGGCTGGAGTGCAGTGGTGCAATCTCGGCTCACTGCAACCTCCAACGAATTTTTATTGCAGTATATACCAAGTATAGACTATGTTTCAATTCTTATAAATTGCATGAAAGTCCAGTGAAATAGATACTGCAAGCATTCCTATTTACAGATAGAGACTAAATAATATGCCCAAACCCATGTAGCTAGGAAGTTGTACTCAAAGTGTGCTCCATGGACAGGCAGCATAAAAATCACCTGAGAGTTTGTCAGAAATGCAAATTTAAGGTCCAACCCAGACCTGTTGAATCAGATCTCTAGGACCAATGGACAGAAATTTGTGTTCCAATCAGTTTTCTATATGATTATTGTGCACATTGAAGTTTGAGATATACCTGCTTAAGGTATGAATTTGTGCTAATTGTGAAATCTGTGTAATGTCAAACCTCATATTCTTGCAACTGCACCATGCTATCACCTGGGCTAGCCAGGGAGGTTTGGAAGGAATTAAATATAAGAGCTGTTCTTTGAAGGGTTGGTTAAGTATAGGTCAGAAGAAAGAATAATGGAAACATAATAGGAGAGGCCACTTACTGAACATGTCATGCATGATGGTTGCCCTGTTCATCTTCCCATTCTAGCTATAATCATTTCACCCAAAACCCTTGATTAGGTTTACTTATCAGACTAAGGCTGGGCACTTGATAAAAAGGTAGGCCATCTGCAGTCTATCGAGCAATTCAAAGAGAGGCTTTGTATGAAGCATTCTGTCAATGATTAATACTGGTAATGAAGCCAATTCTTTAGATTCGCACCATGAACTATGGAGGAAAAATTATCAGTGAGTATCAGCAAAAGGATAATGGATCAGACATATAGGAAAAGGCAAACACAAAATAAGGAAAACAAAAAGACAAGCTTTTTCCTATACCTCTTATTCATATTTTTTAGCTAGTTCTTATTTCTGAGTATCCTTCTCTAGGAATCCAGAGTAAGACTATAATCTAAGACTAACCGTAATCCTTTATGTAACATAACAAAGACAAAGAGACTTAAAGTACAAGTAATTTAGAGGGGTCAGCTCTGGGGCTCAATCTAAATGGTCAGGGGTCTTTTTTGTCAAGAAGTAACAGGAGACAGAGCTGCTGATAAGAAAGTTCAGAAGAGCAGAAACAAGTTCTTAATCTGGAAAGTTACTTTCATACTTTCTCACCCTAACTCCCATTTCTCTTTTTGTAACTGATAACTTCTACTATGTACCAGAGCAACAAACTATAAATATTAAAACCTTACAGTGCCACCTTCTTTCTGGTAGATTTAATTGTCCCTGGTAGCAAAGGTACTTGTCCTCTGAAGGGGCCAACTTGTCCTAAGAAATGCAAGCACTTGCTTCCCTTGAGTTTCCAAGATGCCAAGAAGTTGGCTCCTTTGTCCACACAGACCAGCCCTGCCTTAGACCTCAGGCTAGTTTGCAAAGCTTGTCTCTGCCTTCTTATCTCTGTCACATTCCTTTTGCACTTTTAAACATGGCAATTATCATATTCATAGTAAATATCACCTTTCTACAAGATCGTTTAGAGATTATATTAAGACTATGTATATAAATACAATTCATAAGCTATTAAGTAGACCTAAATTTTAGTTATTGTAATGATATTATTTTTACGCATGATTCTATTAAAGTTGTACTGGATTTGAATGCTTAGTAAAAATGACTGGGTTTTACTTTTTAACATCCTTAAACATTTAGAGCAAGGTAGTGACAGTTTGAAAGCTAGGGTTTATTAATAATTAATCTAATAATGATGTAGGGAATGGAGACTGGAAATACTAGGATTACGATTAATTTAGAAGTTTATTTCCAACTACCCAGGTACTTGCCAAAAGGCTGAGTAGTGGTCATTTCATGGTCACATCCATGGAAATGGACAGGAAGGGACATTGTGATGATACATTTAGGCTGCTAAAAACATTAGATCTTGATGACTGATTGAATATGGCCACAAAGAATCAGAGGTGACTCTAGGGCTTGGAACCTGTGTTGATTCTTGGGAAAACTAAATTAATCTGAATTATACCTTCATGCCTAAGCTAAACTGGTAGGTTTACTTGGACAATGGGCAAGCTTTCGCATGATCTTTAAAACATTCCTTTGTCATTTTTAATGCATACTTTAGGCTCTTGGGGTACTTTTTATTATAGCACGGGCCTTACTTTCAATGATCTGAATCAAAATCTCTTTTCCAGGATAAAGATGTGATCCTGAGATATATGAACCTGATTTTGCCCAATATGAGGTCTGGCTGGAGTAGTGTCCTCTCTAAGTCAGACTCTGTAAGAGAGTATAGGAAAGAAAATAAAAACCTGTCCTGTACTTTCCAGTGTTTCACTGCTACCATTCCCTTCTGTCTTAGCTTCCTGGAATTAGTGTCTTACTTGCCCCCAGACATATGATGCCCAGTTATAGGGCTAGAACTCTTGTCCAGGCCTCTAAATAAATTTAACCAAATATTTCAATGAGAAAAACAGAATAATTATGTCTTCTGAAGTTATAACTACCATGCTTTTATGTGTGTATGTGTGTATGGGTGTGTGTGTGAGACTATAGTTTATTCAACAACAACAAAAAAATGGCTTATTCCCACCCCCCAAAAAAGCATAAAAGTTTATCTAATGCTTAAGAGCAGCTATCATCAATTGATCTTAAAAGAACACCATATTTTCTATAAATATTGCTTCCTAAAGCTGTCAGTTTGGTTTCATCCAGCTTAATCTTTCTGTTAGGAAAGGATAGTGTTAAAGTGCCATCGAGTGAAATATGGGATTTTATGCTGAGGTCTCTACATCAGTGAAATTACATTTTGTAAGAATACCCTAAGGGGATTTCAACTTCCTCCCTTAAAAAGTTAGGTGGATCCATTTCAGCTGTGCACATCCAGCTTCATGCTCTAACATGGCCAGATTGCCATGGCTTCAATTTAAGTCACAGGTTTCTGGTGATAATATACATTGACATTTTTCCAGTATTGCCTGAGAATGGGACTCTATAAAGAATCTGACTTGAATTATTATTAATGAAAAACTTAAATGTCTGACCCCACATGGGGGGATAAGTTCTGTTAATGTTTTAATGCATTCACTACTTCCTAAACGTATATATATTTCCAAGATAATATGACTAATTTTACACATAAAATATAATTTAGTTCTTTGATAAAAAGAAAAATTCCTCTTGAAGGTCAAAGCCACAATAACTCTGTTTAACAAACCAAACCACTCCAAAACTGAGTGGCTTAAAACAACAGTAGTCTAGGGCTGGGAGCTGTGGCTCATGCCTATCTCATGCCTATAATCCCAGCACTTTGGGAGGCTAAGGTAGGTGAATCAACTGAGGTCAGGGGTTCGAGACCAGCCTGGCCAACATGGCAAAACCCCATCTCTGCTAAAAATACAAAAATCAGCAAGACGTGGTAGTGTGCACCTATAATTAGCAAGACGTGGTAGTGTGCACGTATACCAAGGAAGCTGAGACAAGAGAATCCCTGGAACCTAGATGCAGAGGTTACAGTGAGCCAAGATTGCGTCACTGTACTCTGGATGACAGCCAGACTCTGTCTCAAAAAAAAAAAAAAAAGAGAGCAAAACAAATTAAAAAAAAATTTAAAAAAGTTCTCATATCTGCAGATCAGCTAGGGGTCAATTAATCTAGATTGGACTTAAATAGGTGGCTCTGCTTCAAGCTCTGGGTCTGGTTGGACATGGTTCATTCGGTCCATTTTGGCTGAACAGTCAGCAGGGAAGCTTTCCTTATGGAGACAGTACAGATATAAAGATGGCAAGTAGAAAAATAATAATGCCACTTAAGGTCTAGGCTAAGAACTGGGACACTACACTTCAGTCTATATGCAATTGGACAATGCAAGACACAGGGGTAAAGTCAAAATCAAGACATAGGAATAAACATTTTGCTCTGGATGAGATCCTGACAAGGATATAGATGCAGAAAGGAATGAAAACTGGGGACAAGATTTCAGTGTACTCTGATCCATACTCTTAGCCACAATCACTCATTTGCAAGACCACCCCATGCAAAATCAAACCAAAACCAAACCAAAACAAACACCCTCATCCCAGAATCTTTAAGTCTCATGTCACATGACATTAAGCTCAAAGTTCAGGATCAAGTAATCAGTGTTAGTCCCGATGGGGCTCTTTTTGATCTGGTAACTTATAAACTAAAATGGCAAGTGATTTTGCTCAAACACAATACACTGCTGAAACAGAGACAGAATAATAGCAATAAACTCTTCCACTTGGACAGCCAAAGAGAGCAGAATGGGATTCAGGCATATAGCAAGCCTTGGTAGACAGTAATTTTGAAGACCCATTTGGGAACTATTACTAAGTCTCTCCTCTCTAGGATTTAGAGTGGTTCTTGGCAAAATTCCCAATTCTGCTTCCAGGGAGTGTTCCCCAGTTTTTTATTCTCCTGCATTATCTACTCATTTGGATGTCCCTTTTCCCCATTCATCCTTCTGGGCCATTTTTGCAAAGCACTTTGTCCAAAATGTTCTTTCTAGAGGCTGAGCAACCCCCTTAGACTGCTTTCTATTTAGAGACAGTTGGAAAGCCTTATACTTTCAGCAGGCCCAGTCCATCTTAGTCCTGGCTTTCATTGCTTTGTGCCAATCGAATCTTTCAAAACATTGTGGAACTTCTATATGTTTTTTGTAGAACATTTCATAGGCCAAAAACCATACATACAATTTTCTCTGATGCTTCTCTTTCTACACTTAATCTTGTACATATTAGGCTTCTGTGGGATTATGCCAATAAACCTTCATAATATGATTACATTGTTATATAGGAAATACTTTATTTTCATGATAAAAGTTGCTCCTGAGAGCCAAAAAACAACATCTTCTACCAAAATAAAATGTTAACTTCCTAAAATATATAATCTGGTTGTTTTATATAATTCAAGATGAATATGTTTAAAATTAAACTTGCCTGGTTTGTATAAAACTGTTACAATGTTAGAATTTTCTGTATCACATACAGTTAAATCAAAACTATAGGTTATTTTTTTTTAGAAAGGCCTTCTTTAGATCCTTTTTTATACTTGGAAGGAATCTACTGGAAACTACCTAATTCTTTCAGCTATCTTAATAAATGGTGCGAGGGCTGAACCCTGATTTGCTCTATGCCCCAAGGCTGTATACTAATATTGATTTCATCTTTGTTCTCATCTTGTATCTTAATCTGAGAATCTTATTCTGGATATAGAAGATAAAGATGAGGAATAGCTTAATTTTCCAAGCCAGCAATTTCTGGATTTATAACATTCTGCTTACAAACTTAAAAATTATTTTCTGATCTAACTTCTTTCTGTATGTCTATCTCTTTATGTATATTATTGTTGAAATGTATTATATATGTCTACAAGAGACCAGCTCACACTTTTCCCATATTGCCTAGAAACCACCCTGTTCAAGTCTACAAGTTTGTGAGATACAATTTTAATTTTTCTAGTTAAAGCAGGCAAAGGTTTTACTAAATATTTTACTTCTATACAATATGTTATTATTTTTCTAGATGTATTAGTTTTCTTCTCAATTTCTCAGCCTTCATCCATTGCTTGGTCTCAAATCTAATTGCATATATTTTGGTGTGTCCCATTTCCAGTACCAATTTCAGTGTCAGCTAATTATTGTCACAATGAGGCTGATAACCCTAAATTAATCATTTATTTTCAGAGATCTGAGGTTGATAGTGAAGGTGAGGCTTGGCTGGGTTGCTCTGTGTTAAGCTGTAGGTTCAGCTATCCCTGGTTCATCACATAGTTTGGCTTCACAGTTTTTCTTATAGGTGGGGCAGAGCTACAAAGAGATTTACTAGAAATGCTTGAGGTCCTTCACACATAGGTTTGGATTTGGCTCTTTGATACGTCTTCCCCTAAATGTTTTTGATCAGGCAAGTCCCATAGCTAAGCTCAAATTCCCCAGTTGGAGAAAAGTATACACCACAATTGATGGGGTCATAGCAAATAACCCTGCAGGGAAGGAGAACCAACAACTTAATAGACCACCTTTTTTAGAGTCCCAGATAGCTTTGGCTGCCACCCAGCAGATAGTTTTAAGAATTCGTAAATGAGGTCAATGCTTTTTTTTTTTTTTTTTTTGTTAAATCCTGAATACTAGAATCATAATCAGCCAATGCATTCACTCATCATTCTTCTATATTTTATAGTGTGGCTTTAGTAAACAAGTATATGTTGCTGCCTATATGCTCATAAAAATACCTTCAATTTTCATGTAGCAATCATCATTTTAATAAACAGAAAATTAATCATGGTGAAAGTTACTGCTTACTTTTTTCTCGTCGTCCTAATATTGGAACTGCACCTAGATTATCAAAATGCTTATCTTGTCTGCAATTACTTCAACAGAAGCTTGTATTAAGCATCAGGTCATCCATAAATCCCCCAAATTTTGAGAATAAAAAGCACTGTATCTTCCTATTGTCACAGAACTTCCTCCAGCCTTGATCTGAGAACCCCAATTAGGCCATTCAATAGGTTGATTATATTGGCAATCTTAGGGAAAAGTAATTGAAATAATAAGAATAAAATATTCAAGAATAAATTTGTCAAAAGTAGTTTTAAGCTTCTGCACTTAAAATAACACAAATTTGTTGAAATAAATTAAAGACAGTTGAAACAAATGGAGAAATACACCAGATTTATGGGCTGAAAGACGATATTTTTAAGTTGTCAATTCTCCTCAAGTGTATCCATATATTCAATACAATTTCAACCAAAATTCCAGAAGACTTACATGATATGACAAGCTGATACAAATAGTATAGTGCTAAAATGTGATGTAGTATAGAGTTTTTGTTGATATTCAGATTCTAGACTCAGATGCTTGACTCTGCCATTTTCTGTCTCTATTTGTGGCCTTCATCCAAATAAGGTTTTACTAGTCCCTGATCTTCCTAACTATTGACATTTGCTTCTTCTGTATTTTGATGTCTCCATACTTTGTAAATAACACTTTTGGCTCTCCAGAAACTGATGTGTTGCTAGTTTTTCAAATAGGCCACCAACTATGATCCAATATCATAGAGCCAATATCAAAACTTGGCCATCTCTAAAATTTTCTTTTCCCATTTCTAAAGAGTATACCAGCAGCCTACTTCATAGTATTTTGTCAAGGTTAAGTGAGATAATGCAAGCTACTTGGCATAGTCCTTAGCATATACTAAGGACTCAACAAATGTAAACTTTCTAAAGGAAAAAAGGGGAATAACAGATGTGAATGTGATGCAAACAGTGCTTTTGTAGCTAACACAATATCATATCATCTGAAAAAATTAAACATGATCAGTTACTGGATCTCAGATATAGAAAAGATCATCTATGCAAATACAAAAAATGACTATATTGGGAGAAAATAAGCTACTTAACCTATACCATATAAGATATTCAATCGGGCTAAAGAAACCACTATAACAAATAAGAAACAAGGGATTTCTTATAGAAGTAATGCATTTGTGGGAGCTGATAATGACATCTCTAAAAAGCTGTTGTCTCTGTGTCTGGTGGTAGATCTGAATTTATGAAATGTAAGCAGGGCATACATTAGAGATTAAAAAAAAAGTGGGCATGAAATGAGTGAAAGCAAAGGCAAATTGTAATCCACAAGAATAAACAGAAACCCACAAGGACAAACTGGAAACTGTCGGCAGTTATCTCTCTGTCCATCTAAACCTGACAACATGGGTGACCTGCATTTAAAGCTGGTGCATTTGACCTAAAAGCTGTATTTGTGCCCGGCCCATGACTCAAAGAAGCTGAAGGAGAACATACAGCAAGAGTTCTGGAGCTTCAGACACAGCTGTTGCCCACCGTCAACAAAGTGAATCTGTAAACCAGCAACAATGCATAAAAATCAAGAGAGTTTTTTTCAATAATTTTCAGTAAGACCAATCTGAACACCTGTGTTAATTTATCATCTTATTTATACTTTAACATTAAATCTTGTGGTAAATATATAAGAATAAATGCTTTGCATGAGTTTGAGACATTAAGAACTATATATTAATAAATGCACAAAAGAAATTTATTAAATGCTTATTAGATATCAGAGATATTTCTTGATACATTTCAGCTTATTATAGTAATTCTCACAATTGCATTGTAATTTTTTCTCTAATTTGCTAGTATTTTTATTTAAAAACTAGGTTCAGAGGTTAAATAATTTCTAAAGGATCCAGAATATATTGCAAAGCTTAGATCTAAACATGGGGGTTTCTGATTGAGCACTTACTTTCTATGGCAGTATGCAAGAAACAAGAAACATCATTGTTCAAAATATTTAAAAATACATAGATTGAAAACTTTCTACAAGCTTGAACATATTAGTGGCAAATATGCAGAAGCATTGATAATTAGATGGCTTGAAAATAACTTATTTTAAAAAGGCATTCCATCCAGAGAAGGGAAAGTTGAAAGGTAGAATGGTTTTCACGTATCTGAAAGTTTCTTACTTGTAGAATTGCATGGTTGTTGAAACGATGTTGATTACATGATTGACAGAAAGATATCAATATGTACAGACAAGTGATACATGTTCCCTTAGTGCAGTAAAAGATGCGTAATTTAGCATTCACAGACTGCTATACAAGCGAGGAAACACCCCAGTATACCCAGTCAGAGAGGCAAGTCAAGTCCCTTAAACCCTTCAAGTCCTCCTGAAACCCCCTTGATGCTAATCTGAGGATTGTGTCACATCCTTCAAACAACCTTGGTTTGTTACTCTCAAATATTTTGTAACCTCTGGCTATTTCTAGCTCTTCTTGAAACTTTGGCTAAGTGTTTTATTCCTTAGTAGGTTCAAGACATTTGTAAAAAACACAGCACATGGCTGACATGAATTTTTCCAGGCTCATCATATTCCTAGTTTACCCAGACTTTAGGCTTGCCCGTAATCCATTCTACAAAGAGAACTTCCATTTCAAAAAATGGATGGGTAAAAAAGAGAAAATATTCATAAACTCTGAAACAGAAGGTTTAATTTATATATAACAAGACATATGATAGTGAGACTTTAAGAGATAGAATGAGAGGTATAGAATCTATATGACATAAGTGTTTTTAAACAGAACAGGTCTTTTCAGGTTTACTTTAATAGTGATTTTAGACTTCTCAAATTATCTCCAAAATTTTATTCATTTACTTATGTAATCATTCATTTAGAAGATGTTTATTGAATATCCATCATATAGTAAGTACTGGGCTAGATGTAAAAAAAAAAAAAAAAAAAAAAAAAAAAAAAAAAAGGAAATTTAACCACCTAGATTTCAGGAAGAAAGTGTAACAACCTTTCCTGATTTACATTAATAAACTTACCATACATCTACAACTGATTTTTTTTAACAGAACAATTCTGTAAAATCTGTAATCTGATACTTTCTCTCACATTGTGACATCTGGTTTCTAGATATAATTTTCATAAATTCATGCCTAAGTTCTTTGTATATTGGCTGCAAATATGGATTCCATTTGGATCAAGTTTTGTCCCCCATAATATTGAGTTAGCAGCAAATCGTTCACAGAAAGAACATTTCAGAATTATAGAAAAATTCCCATAATTTTTCTCAATAATAGCTAAAACATTCTGATTTGCCATCAGCTACTAATAATTTTTTAATTGTTTTATTTTCTGGTTGAGCAAAATGTAGCAATGAGATTTTATGAAATAATTATGATACTTGTGCAGCCATAGAGGCATCTGTGACTACTTTATATCATTTTTTACCTCTTTAAGAATTTTGTTTCACTTTACCGTGTAGGTATAACTATTAAACCACGTGCCTGCCATATGCTGCCTACTTTATAGATGTTGATGAACATTGCTCTCCTTTTTTTAATAGCTTTCTAGGAACTTTCCTAAGTCTATATTAAGGGTTAACTAGACCTACATGTATCCATCATTCATATGATTTCCTCTTGCCATTCTAGTAGTATGTAAATTTCCTGCTTCCATTTTTTTCCCATCAAAATATAAAGACAAAAAGACAAATAGTTGCACAAGGTTTATAACAACAAAAACAACAACAACAAAAGCAGTCTCCTAGTTCCCTAAAGGCAACTGATTTCAATTATTTTAACACTTTTGTTTTAACATTTTCTTCCATATGCCTAAATATACATTCAGAAACCTCGTGAGTTTACAGTTTTAGCTATTACCAGTTGACTTGTCACTTTGGATGATGAAAATGTATGTCTTTTATATTTCCTCCAACTCCTTTCTGTGTGTGTCTGACACACACACACACATGCACACACAGCATTTTGCTTCATATCAACCTAACAATAGCCATTTAATAATTTTTGGTAAGGTTAATATTCAGTTTTAACTTATGAAAACTGTAAATAGCATCATAGTTTAGTTGTATAATATTCTATAATCACATTTACTGTCTCATCGGTTTTAGTTTTTGCTGTTTTTCACATTTCTTTCTCTATTTACCACTCTCCTGTTAAGGATTTCTGGTTTCCTGCACCCCAGATCTGCCTTCTCCTCAGCTGACACCCTCCTTTTGGTAAACACAGACCAAGGATACGTTTTAGACTGAAAGGCACTATCACTAGAATAGTGCCTTTCAATCTGAAAACAAACTCCTTAAATTCTTAAAAATGTTTGTAAATAATTTATTTAATCACTTTCTGTGCTTCATTTTTTTGTATGATCTCATTAAAGATCTTTGATTTTTAAAACTGTTAACCTCCTATAGTAGCTTAATTTTATTAACTTTCTTCCTATTTTCTGTATCTTTGCGTACTGTGAGGTAAATTTCCTCAAGCTTACAATTTAATATTTCAGATGAATTCCTCATCCCTCCTTTATTTCCAAAAGCACTTATAAGTTTGTCTTTCTTTTTTATGGTCTTCTTTTCTTTTTTGAAGGTTTTAACAACTTCACTATTTTTATAAAGATATGAATTATGAAAGCTTTTTTTAAAAAAAATTCTGCTCTCTGAATTTTTAAAACATGTCCGCAAAGGTCTGTTATGTTTTGTTGATTTGTGCTCTACCTTCCATGTCCTGATTTTTTTTCTTCTTCATCTATCTGGGGTCCTTGGTTGTCCATTCATGGTTAAATTGGGTGCTAAGATGCTGTTTGGATGCTCTGTGATCATGGACTGTTTCTTTGCAGTCTGAGGTTATCAGGCTGAACAATTTTGAGAGAACCCCAAAAGCTCAATACTTCTGGGACATTTTCTACCTAACTAACCTACCTGGGAGATGTAGTCCTGGCTGATGCTGTTCTTAAATTAGAGTAGGGAAGGGGGCCAGCAGTCTCATCATTCAGAATGTAGATTTTTTCACTGAAACTCAGTTTTTGGCAAAGTATTCTCCACCATCAGCTGTGTGTTTCTTTTGTACAAATTCATGAGAGATTAAGCCTTTGGTTTTCAACCAGTCTAGGGAATATTATGTGGTTTGGCTTCTAGAGATGGAAATGTAAAGTGTGTTATAACCCTTGTAACAGAAATACTGTCCACATAGAAGCAAGGTATTTTCAAGCTGAATTACAATTGACTCAATCTACCGACTGTGAAGATAATTTTCATGAAGAGTTCAGCATTGTTTACTTTCAAGTATTTATGTAACAACATGCTAGAAAAGTTGATAAATTAACATAAAATAGTATCAGGAAATTTGGGGGACTATAAATTGCAGTGAAGATCAAGTCACAAAAATGTCAGATTCTTGAAAAATTATCCTAAATCATTAGGATTATTCCCTCCTAATTCTGTTTTTATGATCTCTGTGTATCTGCTTCATCTAGGTACTCAATTCCTGTAACTTAATGGTTTTAGAGATTCACACTTGGTTCCTTGATGCTAAATCCTTTTATATCCCTCCCAGATATTGCTTTTGCTTAATCTCCCAGGCAATATCAACTCTTCCTCTCTCTCATTACTTCCACCTTAATGAGGAAATGTTTCTGTGCTCTCTTTTGGTATTAGATATACCAATATGCTTAAAGCAGAAAAATCCACCAGTACTCAGAACCGGATGACAAAAATCTCTCTCATCTTTGAGAGAGGACAATACTTAGCCCAGACCCATGGCAGTGTCCTTTCCTGGTGAGGTGATGTATGTTTTATCATTATCTAAATTTTATTTCTTTGAAGGTCTTCAAACAGTGGGTAGGCAAATCTTAGCTCATCTTTCTTCCTGAAGTCTCTCCTCTATGATTAGGTTTCTGATGCAGTTAAATAATATATATTATGGCTTCTTTTATTCTTCCAGGCCATTTAAAGTGTTCTTTAAGTAAGGAATTCAAATGCTGCATGGAGATAAACAACTCATGAATGTATTCAAGAAAACTGACTGGGAAATAAAATAAGAAGAGTGATCTCTCTCTCTCTCTCTTTCTCTCTCTCTCTCTCTCTCTCACACACACACACACACACACAAACACGCACACAGACACACAGACACACAGACATACACCTGTCTCTAGCAGTTAAATTATGACAAAATGCACTTTAGTAGCTCCCAGTTGCTATGAGAGTGTGAAAGAAGACAAATGATCTCTAAGGTAAAAGGGTCCAAGTCAAATAAAATCTTACAGATTAAAGTCAACACATTTACATTCAAATGAAACAGTATCCAGGACTGGCTCTGAAAGTACAGGTGTTCCCTACTCTCTATGACCAGCCTTAACCAAACAAACTGTATTCAGAGCATCACGGTCCAATACCTCCAGCCAAATTCTCATTTGGTTCCACCGGCAAAAGCTTTTGCTTGCAATTGGGTAAGTAAATGTTTGAAATATCAAATAAATTCAGACAGAAAAGACAAAGAGTCTTTGAGAAAGGGACTTCTGTTTGTATCTAGGCTGGTGGGTGAGGGCTAGGAATCACAACTTATGCCTTTCCATGGAGTGTCTTGAAAGAGAACTGAGGCCCTGATGCTGGATGCTTCATCATAGACATTATCTATGGTGGTTTTCCATCAGCAGCACAAATAAAAATAACTTATTATTCTGCACACTTATTCTCTTCTCTCTCTCTCACCTCTCATTCATTGTTCCCATCTTTTCCATCTATCTCCACTCAATGACCCACCCCCTTGGTAGAAACACAAGTACATAGTGAGAAAAGCACATGATTTAAACTTAGAAGACAAATGAATCCTCAGCTCCACCACTTAATAGGTAGGAAAATTAGAAGAATTATTTAACACCAGTGAGTCTAATTTCTACTGCATAAAATGAGGATAACCACCATATTATTTTAAAGTCAAGGTTGAAGATGAAATGTGATTATATTCACTTACTCGTCTTGCACTAAACAGATGTTAGTTATTAATATTCTTTTGAGACTCTGAAAGAAACAAGTATTCACAGACATATGAATTACAGTTACCAACCTGACTTCATTAAGGAACATAGATGTCTACATGTAAACACATTTTTTTAGAATAATTTTAAGTTGGATTCATGTCTAATTCATTGATAGAATTTGGCAAATGTTTGATCCAATAATATGAAATACTAACCAAATTTTGTTAGTGACAGTAACATGATAGGAAATAGCATGAAGATGAATTTTAATTATCAATTCTTTCCTTTAATTCATTAAAAAGATATTAATTATAATAGTTACCATTTCTCAAGTGCTTACTATGTTCCAAGCTGTGTTCTGATTTAAAAGTATTATCTCATTAAATCATTATAATAGCTCTATGAGGCATCATCTTTGCTTTACTGATAAACTGAAGAAAAGCAACAGAGCCAGGGTTAGAACAAAAGCATCAGATCTTAGAGTCTGGATTCATGATAAATAGACTATAAGACCTCTCCATTTGACTGTGCATGATACACTGAGGTCATTGTTAATCAGAGAAAGTTGGAGTAAAAGGACTTTAAGAGAGGACATGGATGAACCTGGAAACCATCATTGTCACCCAACTGACACAAGAACAGAAAATCAACCACCACGTGTTCTCACTCATAAGTGGGTGTTGAACAATGAGAACACATGGGCACAAGGAGGGGAGCATCACACACTGGGGTCTGTTGTGGGGAGAAATAGGGGAGGGAAAGTGGGGAGTGGGGAGGTGGGGAGAGATAACATGGGGGAAATGCCAGATATAGGTGATGGGGAGGAAGGCAGCAAATCACACTGCCATGTGTATACCTATGCGACAATCTTGCATGTTCTTCATATGTACCCCAAAACCTAAAATATAATTTTAAAAAAAGAGAGAGCAGCTAGTCTATCCTCTCCTCAAGCAGAGAAATTAAGGCCTTCTAAAACGTCCCTACAGACTGTTACTCAGCCTTTGCTGGGCTGACATGTTGGAAATTCAGCTGCTATTCTACTTGGTCAGCCTGAGCCAGCTCTGGGTGATATCAAAACAAAATATAAGAGGTTTCCTGGCAACTGAAACAGTAACCTTGGTCTAACAACCCCAGTCCCCAAATTTTATTTTTTTTCAATATCCGTATATATAACTTTCCTTCCTTTTGCAAATACCTTCCTCTTGCCTTTCACAAGATAAAAGAAAAATTAAAGCTTGTTTCCTAACGCCAAAAATAAATTAGCTTTAGAATTTGATATTTTTATCATTTTTGTTTTCTTAAATTTCGACCCCCTCCATTTCTTAAACAGATGAAGGTTGCATGTGTTTTTAGAAAGTAAATGAAAATCGTGGTCCTTTCTGTTTATCTTTTTGGAAAATGTGAGCATCCTCTTTGAGAAAGACTATTTGTGAAGCCAGGGTCAAAGGTCCCTATTCTAAGTTCAACTCTCAGCTGGAGAACTGCGATCCCACCTCTCTGGGCTTTGCCAAGGCAGCAGAAGGTGAGTGACAATGAAGTCAAGCATCAAGGACAAGAGAGGCACCTTATTCCACATGCTGTTTTTCTCACAGGTAAAGTGAGAAATCAAATCCTCTCCTTTCCCTGCAGCACTGTCCTCTCTGAACATGACATTAACTTCCACAAAAGAGCCTTGTGGTAAAGGGGGTGATTAGCTAGATAGGCCTTAACAGCTGGGCTCCCGGAGATTGAAGCGAGGTGGAGGAGGGGCACTCTGAGGCACCGGGTCTTGTAGTTCTATCAACAGCAGCAGCAGCAGCAGCAGCAGCAGCAGCAGATGAAAAGCTCCTAGAGGTGGGGGCAGGGGAGAGCCCAGATTGTAAACATCTCTTGCCTGTTGCCTAGAAGCAGTGGCAGCAAACAATCCAAAGACTGCTCCTAGATTTTCAAAATTTCCTTTATAAGCAGGGCTCTGCTTCTTTTTAAAATATGCGGCCATTTTATAAGGTCATCGGCACACATGCGACATGTGCATATATCATAATAATTTCCTAGCCACCATGTGTAATTGCATATATAAAGTGGTCAATTATTGCTTAACAAAACCTCGTTAATGTCAGTACATTAATTCTGAGGCTTTTATAAACCTTTTAATGACTACCTTGTATTCGGTACTCATATTTGTGAGAACCGACAAAAACAAAAAAAGATGCTTCTTCGTTTATGGGGAAAACTTGATAATTCCTGAATGATAGGTTTCTGAAATAAGCTATGATGAAGAACAGGAGCTATGTATTATAAATTGTTTGAAAATGTGATAAGAGTAATGTTAGGCTGTCTTGGCAGAAACGAACTACAAAATACACACACTCACGCGCACACACACGCGCACACATACACACACACACACACACACAGAGCAAGAAAGGGCAGGGTGGTAATAGTGGAAGATTTTAATTATCTAGCCATAGGACAGGATTACATCAAGTGGAGGAAGTGAGGCTAGATCTGGTGCAAAGCTGATTTCTAATTTAATGTGTACATCACCCGAAAAGGGAGGAAAGAATGCCAGTTTAGAATTAAATAATATTTAGGATTCAAAGGAGAGTATAGGAAGCCATGATTAAATCTCATTAAGCATATGATTTAATCCCAAATAGAAGCTAGAGGTGCTTAGAGACAGCAAAGAAGCATAGGATGACAGAAAATAAAATACAGCATATAATCATTAATTCCGAGAAAGACAAGCCACTGAATTAAGGTCAGGGTAAATAGCAGGGAAGTGGTTTTTAAAAACACAGCATCACCCGAAACGCCAGTTCCACTAATAAGTGATAAATTTGTTTAGCATTTTACAAGACCAAAGTAGAAAAATAAAGCTTCCAGAAAGATGCAGCCCAGAAAAGGCTCTCCCTTCCTTTATCAGGATCCACAATTTTTAAAGGAATAGAAAATCAAATCCTCAACACTTGAAAGGGAACTCTAAAAAGGACCCAGGGGAGAAAAAGAGGCACGGAAATTACCAAATCGGAGAGGAAACTTCTTTTATGATTGTGAAAGCATACAACCTAGCCAGGCATCCATAGGGCCATTAAGGCGATGAGCGGGAAGTCAGTGACAGAGGAGGCTGCGGTAGTTGAGAGCCTGAAAGAATTCTCTGCCCACGTGCGCATTTACGAAAGAAGCTGAAGGTCACATCCCGGAAACTGGATATATTTTCTTGAGGGGAAAAGTGGAATGTTAAAAGGATTTTATGATCACACAAGAGCAGATAGTTGAGCAATTAGAACTGTTAAAAGTTGACAGGGCACAAGACCCAGATTAAGTATGTCACAGAAATCTGAAAGAAGCGCAAAGGAAACAGGAAATGCCTTCAGCAGCATTTCTTGATAGCAAGCTCAGACGGAGACTAAAGAATCAGGGCTGGTAGCTGTCCTAGGACTAGTTGTTTAAAAGAAATCTTGGGGATCTTTAGAAATCTAGCCACCAATAATCTGAGTCAAGGTTGAAAAGCAGAGAGTACCAACCATCAGACCATCATTATGCTTTTAGAGAAATACATAATTTGGTGAACAGTTAACATAAGCTTGATAATTCAAAAATAATTGACATTTTCATAGAAATAAAGCATTTCTTAGCTACCCCACACAGGTGAAAATAGAATCCACTTACTGCTTCTAAATTTATTAAGTTATTTATCAGAGATAGTTCCTCTTAATTTATCTGCATTAAGTAAAATAGTGAAAGAGTAAACAAAAATAAAGTAAAACTGCCCCTAAACTCAAGGGAATGTGTATTGTGAAATGGAAAGGAAAGATTTTTGGAAATTATTGTCCTGATGATTACTTTTATTATCACTGCCATCATCAAGCTGCAATTATTAAACACATACTGCATCCAACATGCTAGCAAGACGGTAGGCTGATAGAGGAGTCACTCTCTCCTGTCTCGAGGTCTGGATTTTACACTGATTCAACTCATGCCTTTTCAACACTGTCTTGCCAACTGTTGGGTCACAGTATCATTTTTAAAAAACAAAAATTAAAAACACTCCACTTTCTGAGGATGTGCTTAGAATAAGCAACTGCTCCTTTCACCACCGTCCAGCTACATTTCTGTGAACCAACAAAAATAATGTGCAAAATTGTGGAGTTAAAATCTAATGGGCAAACATTATTACTTAATGTCTTTCAATCACTTAAAAAACGACATTTTCTTTGCCTTTTGTAATTCCTCTCTCTCTGCCTTCCTTCTTTGCTTCCTATATTTATTGAATTTCCTAAATTAGACTACAGGATTTAACAATAGAAACATGCAAACATATTTTTACTGCTCCGAAGTAACCCCCAATCTAATGGCAATTACAACAGTGTGATCAAGGCTAAAATAGCATGAAGCTCAAGGTGTCCAAAACTACTGAAAGAAGTATATAACACAGCCATGGTCAAGTCAAGGAGTGATTGGGGCATACAAGAAAACAGATGTTAATCAACTGAAGAGGTGAGGACAGATATTTCAAATATAAGGAGTATACTTACAAGAGTTTAGAGGTAGAACAATGAAGTGAACTTCAAAATGACTTGAACAGATTATTTCTCTAGTTTTTAATTTTTATACTTCTTTTCTGCCAAACCCTACTGCACTAATTGAACTACATTTAATTTCTTATATTTTCTTGAAAAAGAACAAAAGTAGGAAATGAAACAGTCAATAAGAGCTGGGTGATTTAGAAAAAGGACATATTAAAAGTGTTTATAAATTTCAGAAATCTATGCCTTTTGGTTTAACCTTTTAATTAATCACCTGGGGTTGGGGGCAGTCATATAATGCAAAAGGGAAATTTCTGTTGCTTACAAAAAAAAAAAAATACGATAAATAAGGGTGGTGAAGAAAGGCGGCAGCACTGCATGACTGAATATATTAGGCTCTGCAGACCCAGAAAGAACAGGTGTAGCTCATGCAGGAAAGTGGGAAATCATATTGCTAGGGCTAGCCATAATCATATTTGATAAAGAGCACAGTATATAATTTGAACCAGAGTGCAAACATGGAGATAATTACATGAAGTTCATCATAAAAATAATACTATCTTTTTTTCTTATCAAGCCATGTCATTAGAAACCAGTGAAATTATTCTTGCAGATGTTCTAAAAATCACTCAAATCACCTCTTTTTTAAAGGCTATATTGCAGTTCAAGACTTGAATATGCATCCATTGTTCCTCTTCCTATACCTACTACAGAGTCCTATCTGGGAAGCTGGCTCTGCATTGATTCACTTTCACTTTCTTCTTTACTTACCTTCTTCACCTGAATCCACGAGCCACTGTACAGACTCGCGTTCCTCAGTCTCAGTGAACATCAACAAGCAGTACTCTCAGAAAATGGAAAACATATCTTTAGTATCCCCAGGTCTTTTTTTTTTTTTTTACCTCTTCCACATTTTTGCTCAATATTTCTCTGTTTTCCCTCCTACAATGCATCAAACCCTGATATTTAGGGAAAATACTTCTAACAATCATTTATTCATAGTACGTGGTGTGGCAGCTTTACCTGGGTTATTTTCTATTATGCTGTCACTAATCATAGGAGAAAAATCTTTAGTCCTCAGAGAGAGGAATTTTAGAAACACCTGGGCAGAGGAGACACATGTGCCTAAAGTAAAGGTGGGAAGAAGGAAGGGGATGCTGTGAAGTCTATAGGGACTCTGTAAATATATAAGTAATACAGAACATCTGGTACCTGATAGGCCATAATGCTGGAGTACACACTGCAGCATGTTGGCCAGTGTTTACATTTTAGTTCCTGGATCACAGGATGTCCATATTTGTAAATAATAATACATAAATGTGACATTTTATCTACATGACTCTGCAAGTAGGCTCTCTACTGAAAAAAAAAGTTCTTTTTGTATCCCACCTATAATTATTTCTATACTTACCTGTGTAATTGCACATCCAGAAGTTGGTTATACCAAAGTACTAAATTTTATGGAATGATATTTATTGAATGATTAATTGGCCATTCACAAGTAAAACAAAGTCTAAGTGTTGCTTAAATTCTCAGAGGTAAAAGAAGAATTTAATTATCAGTTGATCAATACATATATGTAATTAATAACAGCTGATTTCAGCAAATTAGAGTTCTGGGCCAAGAACTGCCTTTGACTTGCTTTCTGACCTTTGGCAAATCAATTAAGATTCATCTCTATTCATTTTCCACACCTCTAAAAATAGAAATACGAATTTCTCCTTCTCCAAAGAGTTGCTTAAATGTAAGAGATAAACATTAAAAACAACTTTCAGATAAGTACTATATACATAATATTGCTTTAAATCAGTGATATATATACCAGAGCCCTATAAATTACTGTGAGACCCATGAAAATTTCTGGGAACAATACACTAGTCTCTCCTTATCCACAGTTTCACTCTCTACAGTTTCAGTTACTTGTGGTCAACCTTGATCTAAAAAGAGTACAAGACATTCAAAATATTGAATATCACATAAAAGTTATATGAATTAGACCATATTCACGTAACTTTTATTATCCTATGTCATTATAATTGTTCTAGCTTATTAGTTATTATTGTTAATCTCTTACTGTGCCTAATTTATAAATTAAACTTTATCACAGGTATGTATGCATAGGAAAAACATATGGTTAGATACTCTCTTCAGCTTCAGGGGTCACCTGGGGGGCTGGAAACATGTCCCCTGGAGATGGGGTAGGGTACTACTGTACTTTAATAAATTAATTTAAAAAGAATTTTTCTTGGAATGAATAAAGTCTAAATTCAAACTACTAAAGTAAAAATATTTGAGATATTGATACAAATTTTTGCATGGTTTCTGAAAGAAAAGATCCTATTATGAGAGAAAAGTTTTCACTCACTGTCAGTATCTCTTATCTCTCTCCCTCATTGGTAACCCCAGTTCACTGCTTCTGCTAAGGCCAAATCCAGAGTGATGCCTCACTATATGTGTGTGGATTTCTTCAAAATATGGTTTTCCATCAAGCATATAATCATTCCACGATCTCATGTACACTTTTTCATGTACATTCCCAATTTTATGTACACTTTCTTTCTATATAGATACTGGATATTTAACTATAATTTTATCAACCAACAATTATTTTTAGAAATTGAACAGCCTTTGTACATCACAAAAAAGAAGTGAATTTGTTCAAAGGTTAAATCTAAGTAAATAAAATTTTTTATATAGTTCAAAAATTTTTTTCAAATTTTTCAAAATATTGTTTTGAAACATTTTTTAAAAAATTATTAATTGTTCATATATATATATATATATATAGAGAGAGAGAGATAGGTAGGTAGGTAGGTAGATAGAGAGTCCATTTTCATCTTACAGTTCCAAATGTTAGTTGTTTATAAAAATTCTGAGATTGAGGAAAAATAAACTCTAAATGTTGCTTTAATTTCTAGTAGAAAAATAAATCACTCATATTCTTAAAAACATTTCTAAGACTAGTCTAAGAGAGACGAAAAAATGGTCTAGAGTTGAGATTAAGCCCTTTACTGTGAAAGAAAATTGATTTTAAGTCCATTCACACACACACACATACAAAGATCATTTGAGTTATGTGATATACTATGTTAAACCTGACTTTAATTTGTATGCAATATTGTTGTTAGAAGAGCTTTGGAATTAAATACACACTACTAATATAGTACAGTTAAATATGTACAGAATATATACTTAGTCAACTGCATTTAGGTATAATATCTATGAGCACTTTGAGCAAGACTCCATAGGACTCATTTTGTAAATTCTACATCTAAAAAGTTACATCACATTTTTCAGACTATGTATCACTTTTGTCTTTTTAGATGTCTGAAGTCTTTAAAAATATACCTTCATATGAAAAGTTTAATTTTCACATATATCCAGTCTCAGAAAGACCCCAGATTAAGGAAGGTTAAGGAAGGGGCTAAGAGATAATGTTTTAGTCCCTTCAGCTGCTATAACAAAATACCTTATGGGAGGCCTAGGCAGGAGTATTGCTTGACACTAGGGGTTTGAGATCAGCCTGGGCATTCATAAGGAGATCCTGTCTCTACAAAAAAAAAAAAAAAAAAAAAAAAAAAAAAAAAAAATTAAAACAATTAGCCAGGTGTGTTCGTGCATGCCTGTAGTCCTAGCTACTCAGGAGGCTGAGGTAGGAGGACTACTTGAGCCCTGGAGTTTCAGGTTATGGTGAGCTTATGCCATTAATTTTGCAGACTAAAATGCTGGAGTTCAAGGAGGCTAATAAATTACCCAAGGCCATTCATTTAGTTCCTAACAGTCAGTATTATGACAAAGTCTTCTGATGTTCTGTCCATTTAAGGTCATAGTTTACACAAAAGAGCCACATAATGTTTACTTCTTCTGGAATTCTTTGCTTTACATCATATGAAATTTTAAAGGTAACTTTAATTTTAAAGGACTTGATTTATTCCTTTAAAACTTAAAGAAAAATATAATAAATGTAGTTTCCTTTAAAGTAATTTAAGGCACTGGTGGTTGTAAAAATATATATTATATATAGAGCTATGTCTGTAAAAAGGTTTTGATCTTGTGGTCTCATTCCATTTTGTTGATTTGTTGAATTTTCAGGGACAATATAAGATTTCATGCCTTAGCACGCCTGTGTATAAATTCGTATGTCTGACAATTATACATATAAATGGTTCCAAAATATCTTAGTGTTACACATAGACATACACATACAGTTATAATGGTACATTTAGCTTGTTTTGTTAAGAAATGACATTATGATAATCCATTTTAGTTTATGTTTTATATGAGCAATAATTTGAAACATTTATTATATTTAGGAAGCAATGTGACAAAGTAAGAGAAAAGAGCTTTGGAGTCTTAAACACATGGAGAATCAATCCCCCATCAGCATCTGACTGACAGTCAAATTGTTCAGCCTTCCTGAGCCTCAGTTTTCTCATTTGAAAGTAGAATTTAAAATTACCTAGAAGTTTTTATTTTTTAATGGTTAGAAATCTTACGTAAAGCACCCATATTATTGAAGGTGAAGCTTATTTTTTAATACAGAGCTTATTTTTAAATTTTAAAATATTTAACAAATGAAAATTGTATATATTCAATGTATACAACATTACGATTTTATACAGATATATATAATGTAATGATTACCACAGTCGAATGAACACATCTGTCACCACCCATCATTACTTGGTGATAAGGTTTGGCTCTGTGTCCCTACTGAAACCACATCTCATATGGTAATCCCCATGTGTTGAGAGAGAGTCAATTAAAAGTTCTTTGTTTATAAGTTCTGAACTCTTGGGTAATTATATGTGTCAAGGGAGGTAGGTGCAGTATCCCTCATGCTGTTCTTATGATAGTGAGTGAGTCTCAGGAGAGCTGATGGATTTATAAGTGTTTGACTGTTCCTCCTTCACATACTCACAATCTCTTCTGCTGCCTAGTGAAGATAGTGCCTGCTTCCCCTTCTGCCATGATTGCAAGTTTCCTCCCAGCCATGCAGAACTGTGAGTCAATTAAACCTTCTTTGTTTATAAGTTCTGAACTCTTGGGTACTATCTTTATAATAGTGTCAGAACAGACTTAAATATTTGGGTTTTTTTTTTTTTTTTTTTTTTTTTTTTTTTTTTGTGTGTGTGTGTGTGTGTGTGTGTGTGTGTGTGTGTGTGTGTAGTAAGGATACCTAAAATCTGCTTTTTTCTAAAATTTCAAGTCAACATATTACAGTATTAGTAACTCTGGTTACCATTCTGTACATTAGATCCCCAGAACTTACACATATTATTACTGAAAGGTTGTAATATTTGACCAGCATCTCCCCATTACCCCACTTCTCCTGACTCCAGGCGCTGGAAACCACCACTTTACTTTCTGTCTCTATGAGTTTGATGTTTTAAGATTCTACATATGAATGACATCATACAGCATTCATCTTTCTTTGTCTAGATTATTTCACTTAGGATAGTGTCTTATAGGTTCATCAGTGTTGTTGCAAATAGCAAGATTTCCTTCTTTTTATGATTGAATAATATTTCGAGACATGTATATACCACTTTTTCTTTACACATCCATCCATTGTTAGAAACTTAGGTTGTTTCTATATCTTGGCTACTGTGAACAGTGCTGCAATAAATATGGGGGTGAAGATAACTTTCAAGATACTGATTTCATTTCCTATGGTTATACAGTATACACAGAAGTGGGAATGATGAATCATATTATAGTTCTATGTTGAGTTTTTTTGAGGAAACTCTATACTATTTTACACCAATTTGCATTCCCACCAACAGTATACTAGAATTTTCCTTTCTTTACATCCTCACCAACACTGATCCCTTATCTTTTTGGTAATAGCTATCTTAACAGATAAGAGATGATATTTGACTGTTGTTTCAATGTGAACGTCCTGATGATTAGTGATGTTGAGTTCCTTTCCATATAGCCACTGCCATTTTTATGTTTTTGAAGAAATGTCTATTCAGATCCTTTGCCCATTTTGTTTGTTTTTGAGATGAGTCTCGCTCTGTCACCCAGGGTAAAATTCAGTGGTATGATCTTGGCTTACTACAACCTCCACCTCCCAAAGTCATGTCATTCTCCTGCCTCAGGAGAATTAGCCTGGCTAATTTATGTATTTTTAGTAGAGACGAGGTTTCACCATGTTGGCCAGGCTGGTGTTGAACTCCTGACCTTAAGCAATTTACCTGATTCAGCCTCCCAAAGTGCTGGGATTACAGGTGTGAGCCACTGTACCAGCCCCTAGACCATTTTTAAGTTGAGTTATTGTTATTATTTGCTATTATTTTGCGTAGTTCTTTAAGTAGTTTGGATATTAACCTTTACACTAAATACAGTTTGTAAATATTTTCTTCCATTCTGTAAGTTGTCTCTTTACTCTGTCGATTATTTCCATTGGTGTGTGGTAGCTTTTTAGTTTAATGTAGTCACACTTGTCTCTTTTCTTTTTGCTTTTGTTGCCAGTGTTTTGGGATCATAGCCAAAAAAAAAAAAAAAAAAAAATAAGCCGAAACTAATATCAAAATGCTTTTACTCTATGTCTTCTTTTAGAATTTTTATGATTTCAAATTTTCCACTTAATCATTTAACTTACTTTGAGTAAATTTTTCTGTATGGTACAAGACAGATATTTTATTCTTTTGCATATTCAGTTGTAATAAATATTCAGTTTTTCCCAGCACCATTTATTAAAGAGAAAGTCACTTATCCATTGCGTATTCTTGGCACTCTTGTTAAAGATTAGTTGACCATATATACATGAATTTATTTATGGGATCTCTTTTCTGTTCCATTGGTCTATGTATCAGTTTTTATGCCATTATCACACTGTTTTGATTATGATTGTTGTATAATATAATTTAATATCAGGGAGTGTGAGGTTTTAAGTGTTCTTTTTTCTCAAGATGATTTTGGCTATTTGGGATCTTTTGTGATATTATATAAACTTTAGAATTTATTTTGGCATTTATATCAAAATTTTGATAAGAATTGCACTTAATCAGTAGATCACTTTTGAGTGCATAAACTTTTTAATAATAGCAATGATTTTAGTTCATGAACACAAATTTATTTCCATTTGTTTATATCTTCTTCACTTTGTTTCATCGATATTCTATAGATTTTAATGTGCAAATCTTTAACTTCCTTGGTTAGCTTAATTCCTAAGTAGTTTATTTCTTGATGCTTTTATAAACATGATGGTTTTCTTAACTTCATTTTTGGATAGTTCGTTGTTGGTATGTAGAAATGCTGCAGATTTTTGTATCTTGATTCAAGATCCTGTAACATTACTGAATTTGTTCATTAGTTCTAACCATTTCAGTCTTTAGGTTTTCTGCATATAAGATTATGTTGTCTGCAAACAGAAATAATTTAGATGCTTCCTTTAATATTTGATATCTTTGATTTTTTTACCTTATCAAATTGCTCTGGGTAAAACTTCCAGTACTATGTTGAACAGAAATGTCAATAGTTGGTACTCTTTTCTTTTCTTTTCTTTCTTCTCTTCCCTTCCTTCCTTTTTTTCCTTTCTTTCTTCTCCCTCTTCCTCCCTCCCTCCCTCCATCCCTTCCCTCCTTCTTCCTTTCCCTCCCTCCTTTCTTCCTTCTTTCCTTTCTCCCTCCCTCTCTTCCTCCCTCCCTCCCTCCCTTCCTCTCTCCCTTCCTTCCTTCCTTTTTTCATAGGCAGGGTTTCACCCAGGCTGGAGTGAAGTGACCCAATCATAGCTCTCTACCACCTTAAACTCCTGGGTGCATGTGATCTTCCTACCTCAGCATTCCAAGTAGCTGAGACTATGGGCATGTGCCACCACACCCAGCTAATTTTAAATTTTTTAATTTTTTTTTTTTTTTTTTTTTTTAGACATCGTCTCACTATGTTGCCCAGGCTGGGCTTAAACTCCTGGCCTCAAGCAATCCTTTTGACCTGGCTTCCCAGAGTGCTGGGATTACAGGCAGGAGCCAATGTGCACTGCCACAAATGGACAATTTTCTTTTTCCCAATCTTAGAGGAAAAGCTTTCAACTATTCACCGTTGAGTATTTTAGCTGTTGGCCTGTGTCATAGGGCCTTTATTGTGTTGAGATACACTCCCTCTATACCTAGTTTGTTGAGAAGCTTCTTTTTAATCTTGCAAAGATATTGAATTTTGCCAAACACTTTTTCTTTTACTGAGATAATCATATGGATTTGGCCTTTCATTTTGTTAATGTGGTGAATGGCATTTTTAGATTTTCATATGTTGAACCATGCTTGCATCTCAGGAATAAATTCCACTTAATTATGGGGCATATAATCCTTTTAATCTGTGACTGGATTAGATTTGCTAGTATTTTTTTGAGGATTTTTGCATCAGTGTACATCAGGAATATTGGTCTGTATTTTTTTTTCTTGTGCTGTCCTTATCTATCTTTGGTGTAAGGGTAATGCTGGTCTCATGAAAGGAGTTTGAAAGTGTTACCTCCTCTTCAAATTTTTGAAAGATTTTGAAAAGGATTGACACATTCTTAAATCTTTAGTAGAATTCTCCCATAAAAGCTTCTGGTTCTGAGGTTTTCATTGATAAAAACTTTTTTATTATTGATTAAACTTCCTGACTATTCTGTTATTGATCTCCTCATATTTTCTATTTCATTGTGATTCAGTCTAGGTAAATTGCAAGTTTCTAGAAATTTATTTCTTTTATCTAGGTTATTCACTTTTTCAGCATAGAATTCTTCATAGTAATCTCATTATCTTACGTATTTCTTTGATATAAGTTGTAATCACCCCTTTAGTTTATAATTTTATTTATTTGAGTCCCCTCTCTATTTTTGGTTGGTCTAAAGGTTGGTCTATTTTGATAATTTTTCCAAAAACTAAACTTAAATTTATTGATCTTTCTACTGCCTTTTTATTCTCTGTAAAATGTATTACTACTAAAATTTTTATTTTCTTCCTCCTACTGACTTTTGGCTTAGTTTGTTCTTCTTTTTCTAATTCCTTGAAGTGTGAAGTTAGATTATTTGAGATTTTTTTTTTTTTTTTGGTTTTTGTGTGCAAGTTGATCATTTAAAATGTACTTTTTTAAATTTTAAATTCTTTAGCAGGGAACAGGTGGTGTTTGGTAGGATCTATCTTTTTCTTAATGGAAGCATTTATTGCCATAAACTGATTCTTCAGAACTATTTTTTGCTGTATCCCATAAGTTTTGGTATGTTGCACTTTCATTTTGATTTGCCTCAACATACTGTTAAATTTTTTTTTGATATCTTCTTTGACTCATTGATTATTTATAAGTGTGTTTGTACCTTTCCATTTATTTGTGAATTTTCCAAAATTCCTCCTGGTGTTGATTTCTGGTTTTATACCAAGGTGTTCAGAAAAGACACTTGATATGATTTTTGTCTTATTACATTTGTTAAAACTTATTTTGTGGCATGATATATGATCTATCCTGGAGAATGTTCTATGTGCACTTGAGAAGAATGTGTATTCTGCTACTGTGGGATGGAATGTTCTTCATGTGTCTGTTAGGTCAAATTGGTCTATAGTATTAGTTAACAACACTGCTTCTTTATTGATTTTCTTTCCGGATGCTCTATCCATTGTCAAAGGTAACATATTAAAGTCCCCTATTATTATTGTATTATGGTCTATTTCTCCCTTTAGGGCTATTAATATTTGCTTTATATATTTAAGGTGTTCCAATGTTGGGTGCATTCACATGCATACACACACACACACACACACACACACACACACACACAGATAGATAGATAGATAGATAGATAGATAGATAGATAGATAGATAGATATAGTAGCATTTCTTATAAGTTAGGTCTCATCAAAATGAATTCCTCAGCTTTTATTTGTCTGAGAATGTGTTTATTTCTCATTCATTTCTGAAAGACATTTTTGCCAAGTATAGTATTCTTGGTTGGTAGAGTTTTTTCTATTAGCCTTTTGAATATGTTATCCCACTATACTCTCAGCTTGCTGTTTCTTTTCAAAAGTCTGCTAATGTCTTATGGGAGTTTCATTATATGTGATTAATCTATTTTTTTTCCTTAATTCTTTCAAAAGTCTCTCTTTTTCTTTTTCTTTTTTTTTGACAATTTGATTATAATGTGTCTGTGATAATTTTTCTTTGGGTTGATCTTGCTTGGGGAGATTAATGAATCTGGATTTCTATATACGTTTACAAGGTTTAAAATTTTTTCATCCAGGATTTAATTTTTTACCATTTTTTCTCTCTTTTTCCTGGAACTTCCACAATCTGTATGTTAACGTGCTTTATATTGTCCCATAAGCTCCTGATGCTCTCTTCACTCTTTTAATTCTATTTTTTTGTTCCTTTAACCTATCTTCAAATTTGTTAGTTTTTTTCTTCTGCATGACCAAGTCTGCTATTGGAGCTCTCTGTTGAATTTTTCAATTTTATCATTGTATTCTTCTGTTATAAGATTTCTGTTTGATTTTTTAATGGTTTTTCTTTTTTTTTTTTTAATTAAACTTCTCATTTTGCTCATGCATTATTTTCCCAATTTTGTTTAGCTGTTTATGTTGTTGTTGTGCCTCATTAAGCTTCTTTAAGATAATAATTTTGAGTTATTTTACAGGCAATTAGTAAATAATAATTTCTTTGGGGCAACTAACTTAAGCTTTATTTGTTTCCTTTGGTCGTGTTATGTTTGCCTAATTCTTCATTATACACCTAGCCCTGTTTGGTGTGTATGCATTGGAATGAGCAAACATCTCTTATGGACTTTACAGACTAGTTTCAGTATGTAACACCTTCTTCTTCTGGATCCCTGGGCTTAGGATTGCCTCTAGGATTGTGGTCACATGGTTTTGGAGCCAGGTCATCTGGCTGCTGCTCTATCTGTGATGAAGACCACAGTTTCCAAGCCTGCTAACAAGGGCTCATGCAGACATGGATCCTATCTGGCTGGTCCCCAGGTAGGCTGGACTGACTCCAGAATCTTAGTCAGAAGCACTACCACTAGGATGACTATTCATTTTATGGTCCACAGAGGCATGCCTGTTACCAGGTTCACATAGATAGATGTGGTTTCCTCTAGGTCCATGGGAAGGCTCCCACTGGGTCAATGGTGGACCCTAGATCAGGCAGCACTGACCCTGGACCACAGTTGAGACAGGCTAGAACTGAGTCACAGCCTAGAACTGATTCAAGGTTCACAGCCAATATCTATGTTGGCTTGCCTTCCTGTGAGGGCACAGATGGGCATGTCTCCTGGTGGGTCCCTGGACAGACAAAACTGCTCTCAGATAACAGATACAAAGGGCTGGAGCTGAGTTACAGAGAAATTCTAGGGTTGATAGCAGAAACTAAGTTTTCTGGGTCTGTCATCTGAAGCACATGTTGGCATGTCTCCTCATAGATAATCTGACAGCAAGACAAAGGCCAAATGGGATAGCAACTGACCCAAAGGAGATGATTCCATTTATAGGTATGGAACCGAGGCCCAGTTCAGCAAGCCTGCCACCTGGGCATAAGCCTGTTCTTTCAAATGACCCTCATAGGACTTGGGCCCTACCAGGGTTTTATAACCTCCTACGTGAATCCCAAAGCTCCCACAAGGAAACTTTTGGCTGTAAATGGCTATGATAATGGTTTACTGTGAAGGAAAAGGAGTGAGGGAGTCTCTTATTCTGCCATCTTGTTCTGAGATAATTAATTTTGGCAAATTTTTAAATTAAAGTTTATGTAGAGAATTTATAAGCAATTTTTTTTTTAATTTCAGAGAACTCCAATTAACCTATAATTTTCTTCCATTTTTACTTGCCTAATTGCTAACTGTTAGGGTAATACTTTTTGTATCATCTTATTCATAGCTCCATACTCCATGAAAGAGTAATTCTTGGTGAAACTGCTGTCCTTTGAGAAGAGTAGGAACTTTCAGAAAGAGGATACACTATGTCGTAGTCTATTTTGTGCTTATATAACAATATAACACAAACTATGTATTTAGAAGAACAGAAATTTATTTCTCACAGTTCTAGAGGCTGAGAAGTCCAAGATCAAGGCCTTAGCAGGTTTGGTGTCTGATAAGGATCTGATCTTTGTTTCCAAGATAGTGCCTTGAACACTGTATCCTTCAGAGAAGAACACTGTCCCTCACATGGCAGAAATGTAGCAAAGACTGAATCCACTCCCTCAAGTTTTTCTATAGGAGCATTAATTTATTCATTAGTATACAGCACTCATGAATTAAACCCTAATGAATTAATCATAGCAGGTCCCAACTCTCAACACTGTTGCACTGGGGATTAACTTTCAACATGTATTTTGAAGGAGAAAAAAGCATTCAAACCATAGCATAGTACATATTTCATATTTAAGGTTAATCAACTCCTTTCATGTGCACACACAGATTGCAAATAATTCCTAAACTCTCAAATTTATAAAGTTTCTTAAAAATATAGTCAATCAAACTTTAATATCAATGCAAAAAATGCATGTTACTGAGAATACAGGTATTAACTATTTATATTTCTGGAAAAGAGTGAAAAATTGACTAAGGAAGACACTGTAGCTATCTCCAACTATTTGAATGGCTGTCATGCAGCATCAGCCAAGGTTTCTACTTGCAAGCAATAGAAATTGACTTTGAATAATTTAAACAAAAAAGAAAATTATGAAGAAAGTTTTGGATAGCTCACAAAAATCACTGGTAAGGATGCAGAAACAAGCTTGGAAAGATTTAGTAGTAGCCAGGATTGTATCCCACATCATCCCACAAAACCAGTCCAATGAGTACACAGGATACCACCCCAGTGGATATCTTGATCTTTCAGTTCCTGCTGCCTTTACTCTGGGGCTGAACTCTGAATACTATCACTGGTTTTATTGCACTGCTATCCCTAGAAACACAACCCTATAACCTCTCTCTACTGTTTCTTGACACAGTGCATAGTCTGTGGTGTGTCTTTTCCTGGGTGACCAGCACTAGATTTAAAGTTCAGAGCCACCACATCTGTTTGGTTGATCTATGGAAGCCAGAATAAATATTTATGTCTCTGCCTCTCCCCAACCCCCTGAAAGACTGGCAATTCAGTGAATTCTCTAAACACAGGAAGAGTTCAAATGTTGAACAGCCAAGAAAATATACAAAATATCCACTACATAAGTGGAAGAGAAAGAGTTTATCTGAGTTGTTACAATAGAAAGAACTAAAACATTAAATGTAGGAGTGTTGCAGATTTGAAAATAAGAAACCTTCCACAGAATACACTTACTAAATAATAAAATGTTGCTCTGGAAAGTTGCAAACTCCTAGCTCCCACTGGACTTTAAGTCAATGCTCTATGACCATTGGAAGAGTACTATAGAAAAAAAGCTGCAGTTTCACTCAAAATTTCTATTATTCTGTCTTTGTGTTGAGATAGGGATTTTGCCCCAGATTGTGTTTTCTATGGGTTTGCACCATACTCTAGATTATGGTCAGGTTGCAAATATATCTAGGTGCCCAGAATAGCCAGAACTCCTCACCTTCTTGTGCATAATCAATCAGCTTAGGAAAACACCCAGCTGATCCCAGACAGCTGAACAAATCAGTTTTTTAATTCTGCTATGATAAAGGAATGATTAAGAAGCTGATTCTATGGATGTGAAGGTCATTATTTTTGCAAACCTCATATATATTTATGTGGTATAGATACATATATGTCTTCATCTCTATATATAATACACATATGTAATATGACATATGTATGACAGGTGAGATATATATGTACATATAATATTTCCTATTTAACAGCAAAAGTGATTGTAAGGTAGATCTATAAGCAGGTAGTATATACTAAAAACAGCAAGACTAAACAAGGAAGTTGAAACACTGAATAGAACAATAACAAGGGCTGAAGTGGAGGCAGCAATTAATAGCCTACCAACCAAAAAAAGCCCAGATCCCGATGAGTTCACAGCCAAATTCTACCAGACATACAAAGAGGAGCTGGTACCACTCCTTCTGGAACTACTCCAAACAATCCAAAAAGAGGGAATCCTTCCCAAATCATATCATGAGACCAACATTGTCCCAATACCAAAACCCGGCAGAGACTCAACAAGAAAAGAAAACTTCAGGCCAATATCCATGATGAGCACAGATGCAAAATCTTCAATAAAATACTGGCAAACCAATTGCAACAGCACATCAAAAAGCTTATCCATCATGATCAAGTAGGCTTTATCCTGGGGATGCAAGGTAGGTTCAACATATGCAAGTCTATAAATGTAATCCACCACATAAACAGAACCAAAGACAAAAACCACATGACTATCTCAATAGATTCAGAGAAGGCCTTTGACAAAATTCAACAGCCCTTTATGCTAAAAACTCTCAATAAACTAGATATTGATGGAACATATCTCAAAATAATAAAAGCTATTTTCATATCTCAAAATAATGAAAGCTATTTATGACAAACCCATAGTCAATGTCATATTGAATGGGCAAAAACTGGAAGCATTCCCTTTGAAATCTGGCACTAGACAAGGATGCCCTCTCTTACCACTCCTATTCAATATGGTATTGGAAGTTATAGCCAGAGCAATCAGGCAAGAAAAATAAATAAAGGGTATTCAGTTAGGAAAAGAGGAAGTTAAATTGTCTCTATTTGCAGACGACATGATTGTATATTTAGAAGACCCCATTGTCTCAACCCAAAATCTCCTGAAACTGGTAAGCAACTTCAGCAAAGTCTCAGGATACAAAATCAATGTGCAAACATCACAAGCAATCCTATACACCAGTAACAGACTAAAAGAGAGCCAAATCAAGAGTGAACTCCCATTTACAATTGCTACAAAGAGAATAAAATACCTAGGAATACAACTAACAAAGGATGTAAAAGACCTCTTCAATGAGAACTACAGACCACTGCCCAAGGTAATAAGAGAGGACACAAACATGGAGAAACATTCTGTGCTCATGCTTAGGAAGAATCAATACTGTGAAAATGACCATACTATCCAAAGTAATTTATAGATTCAGTGCTATCCCTATCAAGCTACCAGTGACCCTCTTCCCAGAACGGGGAAAAAAAAAACACTGTAAACATCATATGGAATCAAAAGAGAGCCCACATAGCCAAGACAATCCTAAGCAAAAATAACAAAGCTGGAGGCATCATGCTACCTGACTTCAAACTATACTACAAGGCTACAGTAATTAAAACAGCATGGTACTGGTACCAAAGCAGAGATATAGACCAATGGAACAGAACAGAGGTCTTGGAGGCAATGCCACACATCTACAACCATCTGATCTTTGACAAACCTGACAAAAACAAGCAGTGGAAAAAGGATTCCCTGTTTAATGAATGGTGTTGGGATAACTGGCTAGCCATGTGCAGAAAGCAGAAACTGGACCCCTTCCTGACACCTTACACTAAAATTAACTCCAGATGGTTTAAAGACTTAAATATAAGGCCTAACACCATAGAAACCTTAGAGGAAAACCTAGGCAAAACCATTCAGGACATAGGCACAGGCAAGGACTTCATGACTAAAACACCAAAAGGATTGGCAACAAAAGCCAAAATAGACAAATAGGATCCAGTCAAACTCCAGGGCTTCTGTACAGCAAAAGAAACAATCATTAAAGTAAACCAGCAACCAATAGAATGGGAAATGATTTTTGCAATTTACCTATCTGACAAAGGGCTAATAACCAGAATCTACAAAGAACTAAAACAGATTTACAAGAAAAAAACAAAAACCCCCATACAAAAACGCATGACAGATATGAACAGACACTTTTCAAAAGAAGACAAATATGAGGCCAACAAACATACTGAAAAATGCTCATCATCACTGGTCATTAGAGAAACACGAATTAAAACTACATCGAGATACCATGTCATGCCAGTTAAAATGGTGGTCATTAAAAAATATGGAGACAACAGATGCTAGAGAGGATGTGGAGAAATAGGAACACTTTTACACTGTTGGTGGGAGTGTAAATTAGTTCAACCATTGTGGAAGACAGTGTGGTGATTCCTCAAGGACCCAGAAATAGAATTCCATTTGACCCAGCAATCCAATTACTGGGTATATATCCAAAGGATTATAAATCATTCTATTATAAAGACACATGTGTTCATTGCAGCACTGTTTACAATAGCAAAGACCTGGAACCAACCCAAATTCCTATCAATGATAGACTGGACAAAGAAAATGTGACACATATGGACCATGGAATGCTATGCAGCCATAAAAAACGATGAGTTTATGTCCTTTGTAGGGACATGGATGAATCTGGAAACTATCATTCTCAGCAAACTGAAAAAAGAACAGAAAATCAAACACCACATGTTCTTACTCATAGGTGAGTGTTGGACAATGAGAATACATGGACACAGGGAAGGAAGCATCACACACTGGAGTCTGTTGGAGAGGACTATGGGAGGGACAGCCAGGGGATAGGGAGGTTGGTGAGGGATACCATGGGGAGAAATGGCAGATATACGTGATGGGGGGATGGAGGCACCAAACCACATTGCCATGTATGTATCTGTGCAATAATCCTACATGATCTGCACATGTACCTCAGAACCTAAAGTGCAATCATATATATATGCATATACATATATATACATATATATATATATATATATATATATATATATATATATATATATACATAAAATAACAATACAACAGATAGATCCCCTATTGACATATATACCATAAAATGCAGTCAGATCCCTGACTTACGGATGTTACTGACATTTGCTAGCATTTGCAATTACTTATACTTCTGAAATTTATTAACAATAATAATGGCACTTTTAATGTTAATAATATAGTTCTACTATTATCTAGTATTCTGTCAAGTGCTTAAATACATACATACTTTGAAGATATTGCGATTTAGTTCTACACTCTCACAATAAAGTTAATATTGCAAGAAAATGAATTGCATGAATATTTTGGTTACTTAATGCATATAAAAATTTTGTTTATAATATATTAGTCTAATAAATATGCAGTAGCTTATATCTTAAATAATACTATATATACCTTAATTTTAAAACACTATTTCTTTAAAAATCTTATTATCTGAGCCTTCAGGGTGTCATAATATTTTTGCTGTTGGAACGTCTTGGCACCATGTTGATGGTTGCAGACTGATCAGAGTGGTGGTTGCTTAAGACTGGTGTGGCTGTGGCAATTTTATAAAATAAGACCACACTGAAATTTGTTGCATTGATTACTTCTTCCTTTCTTGAAAGATTTTGCTGTAGTTTGCAAAGCTGTTTAATCATATTTTACCCACAGTAGATCTGCTTTCCAACTTAGAGTCAGTCCTCTCAAACACTGCATTGCTTTCCTAGCTAACTTTATGTAATATTCTAAATCCTTTTCTGTAATTTCAATAATTTTCACAGCATCTTAACCATGAGAATATTCCTTCTCAAGAAACCATTTCTTTTTTGTTCATAACAAGCAACCCCTCATCCATTGAAGTTTTTTTATGAGTTTGTAGACATCCAGTCACATATTTAGGCTCTACATATAATTTTAGTTATCTTGCTATTTTCATCCCATCTACAGTTACTTTCTCCACTAAAGTCTCGAACCCCTAAAGGTAATCCATGAGAATAGAAATCGCTTCTTCCAAAATCTTGTTGATATTTTCAATCCATAAAATGAATCACAAATGTTCTTTATTTACATTTAAAAATTATCTAAAGGTATATACTAGGTATACATATTCATGAGCACATGATATATTTTAATACAGGCATGCATTGTGTAATAATGACATCAGGGTAAATGAGGCATCAATCACCTCAAACATTTATCCTTCGTGTTACAATCAAATTATACTCTCTATTTTTGAAATGTACAATTAAATTATTAATGGCTACAATCACCTTATTGTACTATCAAATTCTAGATCTTATCCATACATTATAACTATTTTTTGTAATCATTAATAATCCCTACTTCCTCCCTATAACCCCCACCATTTCTAGTTTGAATGATTTTCTTTTTCTTATCTGATTACTCCAGTTAGGACTTGAAGTAGTATGTTGAATAACAGTAGTGAAAGTGGACATCCTTGCCATGTTCCTTATCTAAGAGGAAAGGCTTTCTTTGTTTCCCTCCCATTCAGTATGATTCTAGCTGCAGGCCTGTAACATAGGTTGAAGTAGATTCTTTCTATAGCAAGTAATTTCAGGGGTTTTATCAGAAAGGGATGTTAAATTTTATCAAATGCTTTTAAGCATCAAGTAAAATGATTAAATAGTTTGTGTCTTTCATTCTGTTGCGATGATGTACCATATTAATTGGTTTGTTTATGTTGAATCTTCTTCACTACTGGGATAAATTCCACTTGATGAATAAAGTTTTTAATGTGTTGTTGAACTTGGTTTGCTAGTGTTTCGTTGACAATTTCTATATTGATATTCATCAGGGATATTGGCCAATAACTTTCCTTATTTGATGTGTATTATTTTTCTGGTGTTGCAATCTTCAGCTATAATTATATTGTTGTCTATTCCTCTCTTTGGCACTAATAATATTTGATTTATATATCTGGGTGCTCCAGGGTTGGGTGCATATATATTTACAAGTGTTTCATCTTCTTGCTGAATTGATCCTTTATCAATACATAATGACCTTTTTGTCTCTTACGGTTTTGAACTTGAAATCTATTTTGTCCATTCTTTTTTGGTCTCCATTGGCATGGAATATCTTTTTTCATCCCTTTAATGCCATGTGTGTCTTCAATGGTGAAGCATGTTTCTTGTATTCAACAGATCATTGTGTCTTGCTTTTTTATTCAATCATCCACTCTACATCTTTTTATTGGGGATTTTAGCTCATTTACATTCAATATTATTGATTAATATGAACTTACTTTTGCCAATTTGCAACTTGTTTTCTGGTTGTTTTGTGGCCTTCTCTTCCTTTTTTCCTTCCTGCCCATTATCCTTTTTGTGAAGGTAATTTTCTCTAGTGATATGATTTAATTTCTTGGTTTTTCTTTTTTGTGTATTGGTCATATGTTTTTGATTTGAGATTACAATGAGGTTTGCAAATATAATTCATTATTTCAAGGTGATAACAAATTTACACTGCCTGCATAAATAGACTAACAAGCAAAAAGGAAACTAACAAAAATTCTACACTTATCTTTGTCACTCTGATTTTTAACCTTTTGTTTGTATTATATATCATCATACTGTCTATGTCTTGAAAAGTTGGCATAGTTCTTATTTTTGATTGGTTCATCTTTTAATCTTTCTACTTAAGATATGAGTAGTTTATATTCCACAATTACAGCATTATAATAGTCTGTTTTCTGGTCTACCTGCTATTTATTACCAATTAATTTTGTACCTTCAAATAATTTCTTTTTTTCTGATTGATGTACTCCCTTCAGCATTTCTTGTATGACACATATAGTGTGGATGAAATTCCTCAGTTTTTGTTTGTCTGGGAAATTCATTTCTCCTTTCTAATGTTTGAAGGATATTTTCATCAGATATATTATTCTAGGATAAAAGATTTTTTCTTCATCACTTTATATGTGTCATGCCACTCTTTCCTGGCCTGTAAGGTTCCACTGAATAGTATGCTACCAGACACATTGGACCTCCATCGTGTTGTTTCTTTTCTCTTGCTGCTTTTATAATCTTTTATGCTTGATCTCTGGGAGTTTGAGTACTATGCCTTGTGGTAACCTTCTTTATGTTAAATCTGTTTGGTATTCTATAATATTCTTGTATTTGAATTTTGATATTTTTCTCTAGGGTTGGGAAGCTCTGTGATATTATCTTTTTGAATAAACTTTATAACCCTCTCTCTTTCTCCTTTAAGGTCAATAACTCTCACATTTGCCCTTTTGAAGCTATATTCTAGATCTTGTAAGTGTGCTTCATTGTTTTTGATTCTTTCTAATTTTATCTCCGCTAAGTGTGTATTTTCAAATAGTCTGTCTTCAAACTCACTAATTCTTTCTTCAGCTTGATCAATTCCGCTATTTTGAGACTCCAATGCATTCTTTAGTATGTCAGTTGCATATTTCAGCTCCAGAATTTTTGTTTGATTCTTTTCAGTTATCTCAGTATCTATATTAAATTTATTTGATAGAATTATGATTTTCTTCTCTGTGCTATCTTGAATTTCTTTACATTTCCTCGAAACAGCTATTTTGGATTCTCTGTCTGAAAGGTCACATATTTCTCTTTCTCCAGGATTGGTTCCTTGTGTCTTATTTAGTTTGATTGGTGAAGTGATGGTTTACTGGATGGTCCTGATGCTTGTTCATCAATGTCTGGGAATTGAAGAGTTAGGTATTTATTTCAGTCTTTGCTATCTGGGCATGTTTGTACCCGTACTTCTTGGGAAGGCTTTCTCAGTATTCTAAAGAACATAGGCATTGTGATGCAAGCCATATCTACATTAGGGACACCCCTAGCCCAGAAACACTGTGATTCTTGCATACTTGTAGAACTACTACCTTGGTGGTCCTGGATAAAATCTGGATGAATCCTGTGAACTACCAGAGTCTTGTTCTCCTTTTTTCTCCCAAAGAAATGAAGTCTCTCTCTGTGTGCTGAGCCATGCAAAGCTGGGGGAGGGGTGACATGAATGTCCTATGGCCATCACCACTGGGGCTGTGCTGGATCAGATCTGAAGCCAGCACAGCACTGGGTCTCACCAAAGGCCCACTGTAACCACTACCTGGCTGTTGTTTATGGTCACATAAGGCCCTAGGGCTTCACAATCAGCAGGTGGCAACGCCAACCAAGTTTGTGTCCTGCCTTTCAGGGTCGCAAGTTCCTTCAGGCCCTGGGCAGGTCCAGAGATACTGTCCAGGAGGCAGGGACTGGAGTCAAAATAATTAGTAATCTACCTGATATTCTATTTTACTGTAGCTGAGCTGGCACTCAAGCCACATGACACAGCTCTGGCCACTCTTCTTTTCCTTTTCCAGAGGCAGAGGAGCTTCTCCCCATGGCCACCATCACCACCGGCCCATAAGGAGTACTGCCACTCTTGTGCCAAAGTTCTCTTTATTTTTCCCTCTCCTCTCCTCAAGCAGGAGCAAAGAGTCAGTTTTGTCGCTGTGACCTTTGCTGCCTGAAGTTGGGGAAGAGGTGGTGCAACCACTTCCTCAACCTCTATGGCTGGTGTCTCACCATGTCACATGCTCCCCAAGTACACTAGCTCTGAGCTCAGAACAACCTCTGGACTTGCCTAGGAATTGCAGTCATATGACCTACACTGCCTTTCATGTTTGTGTGTACTCCAGCACATATCAGCCCATTGTGGCGAGGCTTGCTGCAACTCAGATTTCGACTGCTAAGATTTGCTAGGACTAGCAGTTCCCCTCTGGTAAGGGCTGATCTAAATGCTCCCTCTGTGGGCAGGCATTGGCTGAGTTGAGCCCAATTTTGCTTTCCACTCTGACAGGGCAGTGGTGAGTTAAATGCAAGGTTTCAAATTCAATACCCTCTCTCTCCCCACAAGCACACAAATCCTTTTTCTGTGCTATGCAGTTGCTGCCAGGGAATGGGGATTAGGAGGTGTTAGACATTTAAGACTGTTTTTTTCTACTGTCTTCAGTGCAACAACATGAAGTTAAAACCAGATACTGTGAGTGCTCACCTGAGTTTTGGCTCTAATGAAGGTGCTTTTCCTGTATAGATAGTTGTTAAATTTGTTGTTCCTGTGCTGGGTGTTGTTGGAGGGTGATTGGTGGAGGCTTCTATTGGGCCATCCTGCTTTGTCTCATTCCCAAAAATGGCATTTAGAATGGTGAATCTTGTCCATAAGGTTTCCAATTTACCCACATTCATCACAAGAATCATTATGGCAGCTACAGCCTTATAAAGTATATTTCTTAAATAATAAGACAGGAAAGTCTAAATTATTCCTTGAATCCATGGGCTACAAAATGGATACTGTGTTAGAAGCCATGAAAACAACATTACTCTATTTGTGTGTGTATCTCAATCACAGCTCTTGGGTGACTAGGTGCATTAACAATCACTAGTAAATACTGTGAATCTTTGTTTTCTGAGCATTAGGTCTCAATAGTGAACTTAAATATTTAGCAAACTCTGTTGTAATCAGATGTGTATTATTCAGGCTTTGATGTTCTATTTATAGAGTATAAGAAGAATAGATTTAGCATAATTTTCAGGGGTCCTAAAAGTTTTCAGAGTGATAAATACTGACTTCAACGTAGTTACCAGCTGCATGAACTCCTAACTAGAGAGTCAGCCTGTCCTTGAAGCTCTGAAGCCAAGCATTGACTTTTCCTCTCTAGCTATGGAAGTCCTAGACTGGTATTTTCCTCCACTAAGACAGTATTTTGTCTACATAAAAAATTCTGTTGTTTAGCATGTCTACCTTCATCCATGATCTTAGCTAGATCTTCTGGATAACTTGCTGCAGCTTACATCAGCACTTGCTGCTTCACTTTGTACTTTTATGAGGATGGCTTCTTTCCTTAATCTTCATGAACAACTTTTTTTTTAGCCTCAAACTTTTCTTCTGCAGCTTTCTCATCTCTCTCTGCCTTCACAGAATTGAAGAAAGTTAGGGCCTTGCTTTGGATAAGGCTTTGGTTTAAGGAAATGTTTTGGATGGTTTGATTGTCTATCCATATCACTCAAATTTTCTTTATATCAGCAATAAGGCTGTTTCACCTTCTTACCATTTATGTGTTCCCTGGAGTAGCACTTTTAATTTCTTTCAAGAACTTTTACTTTTAATTCACAGTTTGGCTGTTTGGTGCAAGAGGCCTAGCTTTCAGCCTATCCTGACTTTTTATAAGCCCTCTTCCCTCTTTTATAAGCCGTCTTCACTTTTTATAAGCTTAATCATATATAGCTTTTGATTTAAGAAGGAACAGATGTGTTACTCTTCCTTTCACTTGAACACTTAGAAACCATTGCAGGATTATTAATAGGCCTAACTTCAATATTGTTGTGTCTTAGGGAACAGGAAGGCCCAAGTAGAGGGAGAGATATGGAGGAACAGCTACTTGTTGAAGAGGCAAAACACAGAAAACATCTGTCAACTAAATTTGCCATCTTATGTAAGCACAGTCCATGCTGCTCCAAAATAATTACAACAGTCATATCAACTATCAGTGATCACAGATTACCATATCAGATATAACAATAATGAAAAGTTTTGAAATGTTACAAGGATTACCGAAATGTGACAGAGATATGAGGTGAGTACATGCTGTTGAAAAAATGATACCAGTAGATTTGACTAATGCAGCATTGCCACAAAATTTCAATTTGTAATAAATACAAGATCTATGAAGCATAATAAAGTGAAGCACAATAAGATGAGGCATGCTTCGATATCATCTAATTTAGTTATCGCCAGAACACAAGTGTATTGTCCTCACTAACAGATGAAGATACTGAGTTTTGAAGCTGTTGCATATGTTGACCAACGCTGCAGTGTTGGCTGTGCTAGAAACAGGGATGGAACCAAGGTCTATCTGACTCTAACATCTCTGCTCTTAGTGACTTTCTCCCTGCTCACTGACATTTTTGCATCTTCCCCAAAAACTACATCCTAATGTTTCTGCTATTGTTCTTGGGCAACCATTTCTTGGTGTCTAAATTTAATGTATTGAAAGTATTCACACTGTCCAACTGCTTATACCCACATAGTAAGTAAACATCCAATCTTAGAGCCATCATTTACCTTTTTGCACAAATTTCTCCCAATGGAAAACAGTGCAGCATACCTCCCTATTGTGCTGGGAAGGCAACTGGGCTCCAGACCCTCAGAGTCAAATATCCCATAAATTCAGCATAATCCACATGCAATGTAGATGCAACATTTAGGAGGCTTCTGGAGTCAATGTTGAACCTCAGGAATTCCTCAGGGAAGGCTTCAGATTTGGAATGTTTGGCAACAGAAGATAGAACATTTAGCAGTAGCACACAATTTTGGAAATACTACTGATTATGGTTAAAATTGATCCTGTCAAATGCCATAGGCTTCACAGTATACAGCAAACACTACTCATAAGGCCTCATCTCCTTCCACCCAGTGGAAAAGTTCCTATCACACTCTTGAAATATGGATTTTCACCTTGTTTGAAGACTTTACAGAGTAAAGAGCTCAGTTTGGTCTCAATTCAATACAGTAGCTTTTGGTTGCTGTTGCCCTAGATTTTTCAGGACTAGACATCTGAATTTATCCTCTATCACTATTGAACTTCAAAACAGAAAGCTGCATATTTGTATTCTGGGCAGTATTTTTTCATATCCAGGTTTCAGAAAGCTGAATGAATAATCAGAAGGATAACTTCTAAACTTAGAATGATAGAAAACAAAATTATATATTATTATAAAATGTTTTCCCTCAAGTCATGGAAAAAGCCTCATGAATTATCCCTGTCCAATTACAGAGAGAACATTTTTAATAATTGGAATGTACAGAGTCTTTCTCTTCTTTTCTGTGAAAATGCTGAATAAATTCAATCCAATTTCTCAAATAACCAGTATTTATCAGCCACCAAAACTATCACCTCACGCCAGGCAAAATTTTACCAAGGTGACAAAGAATGTGTTAGTGAGGAGGGGTATTAAACATTGGAAACTCAGTAGTGGTTGTCTTTTGCAGACTGGGACTAATAGAAGGAAATATTGCTATAAAATTGGGCAGTCTATTAGTAATAGGCATGATAGGACCTAAGGTATCAGAGACTAGGCAGCAGCACACAGCTTCAGAAGTAAAAGAAATGGAATTACTTCGAATAGCTGTAAGTTTTAAAAAGTAAAACTGAGGGTGGGAGCAGGGGGTTGGTGTATGGTGTTGCCCTTTAGGAATCTACTGAGGTGCATCTAAAACATGATGTTTCTAGAACAAGATGAACCATCAGGAAGAGTACTGCTTAATACATATTTAAAAGAGATTAAGGATGAATGAGCAGAAGCCTCCCATCAGCTGTTCCAATGGAAAATCATCACCTCTCACTTAGTTTCCGGACTTATACTAGCTCTAAGACCCTGAACATATCAACTAAAGGAGAAACAAGATCTTCATGAAGAAGGATCCTGAAACACTAAATGTATTAGTCTTTCCAACTGCTGATGAAAACATACCAGGACTGGGAAGAAAAAGAGGTTTTAATGGATTCACAGTTCCACATGGCTGGGGAGGCCTCACAATCATGGCAGAAGGTGAAAGGCATGTCTCACATGGTGGCAGACAAGAGAAGAGGGTTTGCACAGAGAAATTCCTTTTTACAAAACTATCAGATCTCATGAGACTTATTCACCACCATGAGAACAGCAGGGGAAAAACCAGCCCCCATGATTCAATTACCTCCCGCTAGGTCCCTCTCACAACATATGGAAATTCAAGATGAGAGTGAGGACATAGTCAAATCATATCATTCTACCCCTGATCCCTCACAAATCTCATGTCCTCATATTTCAAAACCAATCATGCCATCTCAACAGTCCCCCAGTCTTAACTCATTTCCACATTCACTCAAAGTCCACAGTGCAAAGTCTCATCTGAGACAAGGCAAGTCCCTTCTGCCTGTGAGCCTGTAAAATCAAAAGTAAGTTAGCTACTTCTTAGATACAGTGGGAGTACAGGTATTGGGTAAATAAAGCCATTCCAAATGGGAGAAACTGGCTGAAACAAAGGGGCTATAATCCCCATGCAAGTCCAAAATCCAGCAGGGCAGTCACATGTTAAAGCTCCAAAATGATCTTTGATTCCATGTCTCACACTGAGGTCACACTGATGCAAGCAGTGGGCTCCCATGGCCTTGAGCAGTTCCACCTCTGTGGCTTTGCAGAGCATTGCCCCCCTCCCGGCTGCTTTCACAGGCTGGTATTGTCTGTGGCTTTTCCAGGTGCATAGTACAAGCTGTCAGTGGCTCACAATTCTGGGGTCTGGAGGACGGGGGCCTTGTTCTCACAGCTCCACTAGACAGTGCCCTAGTAGGAACTCTGTATAGGGGCTCTGATCCCACATTTTCCTTCTGTGCTGCCCTAGTAGACGTTCTCCATTAAATTCCTGCTCCTAGCAAAGTTCAGCCTGGGCATCCAGTGGTTCCATATATCCTCTGAAATTTAGGTGGAGGTTCCCAAATCTTAATTCTTGACTTCCATACACCCACAGGCTCAACACCACATGGAAGCTGCTAAAGCCTGGGGTTTTTATCCTCTGAAACCATGGCCAGAGCTGTACCTTGGCCCCTTTTAGTCACAATTGGAGCAGCTTGGATGCAGGACACCAAATCCCTACACTGCACACAGCAAAAGGGCCCTGGCAGTGTGCACATGGCTGTATGTTTATGGGTTCTATCATATCCCACATCACCTAGAACAGGAGTGTCCATCTTTTGGCTTCCCTAGGCCACATTGGAAGAGGAAGAATTGTCTTTGGTCACCCAAAAAATATACTAACACTAATGATAGCTGATGAGCTAAAAAAAAAAAAAAAAAAATCTCTAATGTTTTAAGAAAGTTGATGAATTTGTGTTGGGCCACATTCAAAGCCATGCTAGGCCACATGCAGCCAATCGGCTGCAGGTCAGACAAGCTTGATCTAGAAGCTGCCATCCTGATGGTGTTTAGAATGGTCTCCTGAAGGCCTAGCAAAGGCACAGGGTGGAGTAGTACTCTTTGAGCTGTGATATATACTTTAAACCAAGCCATTATATTGTGTCATTTACCCAATACATAGAATGTATGGGTCCAGGAAACAAGGAAAGTGGTCCTGCTTACTATCCATTACACTAACTCACTTGGGGAAATTTGTGCTTCCTGTCCCTTCAACTTTGGGCTCTGAGGCTCTAGAGTTCTTCTTTCCAAGAGGGGAAATGCTTCCACCAAAGGACTCTTACTGAGCATCACTGAACTTTAACTGTAGTTACCATCTTAATATTTTGGGCTCCTCATGCCAGTAAACCAGTTTTAAAACAAAGAAAAAAATAATACCTTTGCCAGAAATAATTGATCCTGATCATCATGAGGAAATAGGACTGATATTACATACTCATAACAGGAAGGAATATATTTGATGCTCAGGTCATCCACTGCAACATTTTTTAATGAGCCCATGCCTAGTCATAATCTGAAAAGGTAATGACAGAGCTCAGACCCCTCAGTGCTGAAGGTCAAATGTCTAGGCACACCACATAGAACAACATGATGAGGAAGATGATGAGTATCAATCATGGACTAAGGACAAACTCTGCAGTGAGAATGATAGTTTTCCTTGTTATTCTTATAAGTTTTCCCAGAAATTGTGACTAACTAGAAAATCTGGAGAAGCTGTGCCTGGCTTTAGTAAACTTAATTAAGAAGAAGTGGATCTGAGTGTTTCAAGTGATACATTATAGTAAATGTTCTTGGTGACCCACTTCAATAGCCACTGCTCCCATCCCATAGCTGCTGTGAGTGTTGGCTGATAACAACTCATAGCTCTCAGGGAATACTCTATTCAGGGAAGAGTGTTTGGTAAAACACAAGCTAAGACATCTTGGATGTATGTTCCACATGGGTGAGGGCAGATCTTGGCCAATTATTGACTGGCATTGATTTAGTAAATTAGCTTTGCCAATTTGTACAAGTCAGGCCAAGGTCTTGCATAGCAATATCTTTTGTCAGGACTATGGTCTGTAAAACCTGTAGGAGCCTCGTAGTTTGCTTCTGTTAGTACTGTTCTCCTAAGTTCGTCTTGTATACTATGTAAAATAGATCTCGCTAAGCTGCATTTTTACCAAGTCACTTTTCTCTTTAAAAATCTATAACAGTAGAGACAGGGTTTCACCATGTTGACCAGGATGGTCTTGATCTCTTGACCTCGTGATTCACCCGCCTCGGCCTCCCAAAGTGCTGGGATTACAGGCTTGAGCCACCGTGCCCGGCCTGTCCCTGGTTCTTAAAAGATAACCTCCAAACCCTTGGAATTTCCTTAGTCATAGGAGTATCTTTATTATGTGACTGGCCCCTTAGACACACTTGGTAGATTATGCTAATGAGGTAACTCATAGTAGTCTCCTTGAATCACATGGTATCAGTCCAACCCCAGAGAAGGAAGAGTGAAGACTGAGTTCAACCATGTGACAGCTTATTCACTCATTCCTAAATTATGAAACTCCAATAAAATTTCTGGGCATAGAATCACAGGTGAGCTTTCCAGGTTGGTAATGCTCTCTGTATATTATCAAAGGCCAATGCTGGGAGAGTAGCTCATTCTGTACAATAAAGACTTTGCATTTGAAATCCTCCCAGACTCTGCTCTATTTGTCTTTTCCTTTGTCAGGCTCTAGTTTGTATCCTGTCCTTATAATAAGCCATAACTGTGAATGTAATAAGTTCAAATGAGTTCTGTGAGTCTTTAAGGCAAATTTTCAAATTTGAGTGTGTTTTGAGGAAACCCCTGAACATCCGTTGGTGTCAGAATTAAGGGTGTTCTTGTGTGGAATCTTGCCTCTAATTTTGTAACTGAACTCTAATTCTTGCAGTTGGTGTCAGAAGTTGTGGGCAGACTCGGCCATCTGGAGTCTTGTACCTTTAACTTCACAGTATGGCTAACTGTGTGCACTTTCTTTTTGGGAATAGAAAAGAGTAAATCAGGGTGTGTTAACTGATAATCTTGCATAACTCTGGGTCACGCATGAAAATGTCATCCATCCTGATTGTCCTGCTGAAGTAAGTTGTGTCTGGGTAAATATGGTAGAAGATGGGCTTACCAAATGATGCATTGTCTAAATCAGTAATTTTTCATATATATTATAGTATCCAAAAGGGACAGTCACATACTCTAGTTACAATCTGTAATCTAGAAAAACTTTTGATTTACTGCAAATACAGTATTTGAAAGAGTCTTATGGTTCTTTCTAGCTAGTAGGTTTTAGCTTATTATTTAGTAACTGACTCTTTTTTTTTAAATGTATGGTATCAGAATAAAATAAGGCATAATTCAGACAATTATGAAGTTTACATGAAAAATGCACAACATAGGAAAGTGATTTATGAATCTTAAAAAATTACTGATGTTAGGAAATAAGAGAGGTTTTTTCTTTTTTCTCTATCAAACAGTTATCAGTCAGGGTTCTCCAGAGAAACAGAACCAATACGATATATACAGATATATGGAAAGACATTTGTTATGACAGATTGGCTTGCACAATTTTGGAGGCTGAGAAGTCCCACGATGTTCCATCTGGAAGCTGAAGGTCCGTGAAAGCCAATGGTATATTTCCAAGTCCAAGCCTGAAGGCTTGAAAGCCAGAGAGCCAATGGTGTAAGTCTTAGTCTGAGTCCAAAGGCCCAAGAATGCCTATGACTAAGGGTTGGAGAAAATATCTGTTCCAGCTCAAGCACAGAGCAGATTCACCCTGCCTCCACTCTTTCGTTCAATTCAGGTCCTCAAAGGATTGAATGATGATCACCTGTACTGGTGAAGGCAGAACTTCCTTGCTCAGCCAACTGATTCAAATGCTAAATCTCTCTGGAAACCATCCCAGACATAGTCAGAAATAGTGAATTATTACCTACGTGGTCATCCCTTAGCCCAGTCAAGTTGACATAAAATTAACCATCACAAGTTATCTGACTCAAAAAAGCTCTTTAACCTCTTATACTTAGTTTTCTTGTCTGTAAAACTATGAGACTTTCACAGCTCAGAGTTAATCTTAAAAGAGATACTTTCATTATAATCTTTCACTTAGATTTCAAATTTCTGATTTAAAAAAAGTAACTTTTTTCAAAGACCAACATTCCTAATAGAAAGGAACAAAGATGACACAAAAAATTGATCATGAGGTTTATAGCTGTCTTATTTGGCAAAACAAGCCTAATTCTGGCCAAAGATATGCTCAATAGGGGAAGATATATTCTGCCTAAAGGAAGGAAAAGTAATATTAAACATTTAACAAGCAAGAACTTTCCAATTAACTATTAGTGAAAACATTAATTAACAAATTATATTTATATAATTTCACACATCATTGGTTACATTTTAAGCAAATAGAAGTTATGACATTGATACAACTTCAGTTCTGTTTCCTTAATTTCTTCACAGGAGCCAAATGGTTGCATTTTCAGGGGAATACAGGTTGTATGTAGAGCCTGCAACTGATGATCAGTGATTCTTAGAACAAGATAAATTCATATTTTCACTTAACAATTCTTATATTTATTGTAGCTGATTCTTTTTTTGAGAGTCTTTTGCTAGTCTCTACCAAGATACCTATTCTCTATGCATGGTACAGAGCAGCTGAAGTTGGAACTCAATGATGAACTATGTCAGTGTGATAAACTGTAAGAACAGATACCACATTGGAAGGCTGCCTCTCCAAACCTCCAATACCTTGTCACTGTATATTATTCTAGAAGTTTGATTAAAACATAATGAAGCCCCAGTTTTACTCTACTAAGAATTAAGTACCCCACCAGACCAGAAGGATTGGAATTTTATGAGATACCTGAAAAAGCAGGAGATGCAGTATTTCTAGTTCATCTGGGTCTATACATAGTATAAAAAATAAAAGTGTCCAACTTTAATAATATCAGAACTAAATGACTGAAATATACATTTACTTTATAGCTATTACCAGAAAGATTATGAAACTGTGGACATCATATATTAATCAGTGAATTTAAAACCCTCAATATTTGTCCAGACTAAATTCATTTTTTAAAAACCTCATTGACTCTTTTCAATAATTTCTGTTTTTTTTTTCTTTCTAGTATTATTTATCTTCTCATATATACTAAATTGTAAAACTATCAAAATGTGGACAGCAGAAGGAGAAAGGTGAGAAAGTCAAAGACCCAGAGAATGAACGATCTAGATTGCTCCTGAGCAAATGAAGATTATATTATTTTTGTGCTTTCATTTCTTGTATGTAAACATTGATATATATCTTACAAATTTATATTTTTATCATTCACTTAATTTAAAAATTATATTTTATGCCTTTTCTTAATGTTTTTACAAATACATACTTGCCAGCTATTTTTGAGAAAACATCAGGCAGTTAACAGCCAGTCTGCCAATCCTATGACCTAGAAAATTTCTGCTTTTTTAGCTTCAAGTTTCAAAGAAAAAGAGATTAAAATAGAAAGTGAATTTTCAAACTGTATGAATACTAATTTGAGATGACCTGTCTCTCCTGTTTTTCTTTCTAGACTATTAATGCCTCACCAAAAAAAAAAAGAAATATTTTATTTCCTTGTTTTGTATTAAATCTCAGCTAACTTCCAGACTCTACTATGCTCCAGGAATAAAAAGTTGAAATAAACAGCATGTCATACCTCAAAGAACTCAAGTCTAGGGAGTAAGCAAACCATATAAACATCTAATTGCATAGATCTAGAACAATCTGGTAAGTGATAAAGTAGAAACATGTTTAAAGTGCTGGGGGATCCCAGAAGAGCGCAAATTTGGGTGGCAGGGAGGCATCAGGAATTGATTCACAAAGAGGTTGTTGTCAGGATTGGTCCTTGGGGAACATATTGTGAACATTCAGTTGTGGGTGGGAGGTAAAGACATTCCAGGTGTAAGAACTTGCATAAGCAAAAGGTAAAGACATGCATATAAATACATATACATCTGGGGATGTTGAGGAAATAGGACGTTGATGTGGGACAGGGAAAGCAGGTGGGCATGCAGATGGGAAGAGGCAAGATGAGTCTGGAAAGTCAAGAGATTGGTTACACAATTAACTCAATTTTTAATATTATTTCTTACCATATGTCTCCACATTTTGGAGCAGTTGAAAAATTCTAAGAGGAATACCTAGTTTAAAATTGTTTAAACTAACCCTCACTTGTTCAACGGTATTTTAAGAAGTATAGAAAGGCAGATGCTAAATTTTCCTTAGATCTTCTTTAGTACTGAGGTGGAAAAGCATCATATAATTGAAGCCTGGCTACTGCTAAACATGACTTAGTCATTTATAAAATCTCATTGTTTGTTTTGATATGGCTTCTCTATTTCTGACATAACCTAACATGCATTCCCATCTTCATAATCAAAGCCACTTTTGCTTCAAATGCTGTAACTAAAATCACTTTGTTAAGAATTTCCAGATACATAAATCTCTTCCCTTTCTATCTAGATACAAAAAAAAAAAAAAAAAAAATCCTCATGTGTATCCTGTATCAGAAACTTGCCACACACATGCACGCACGCACACACACACACACACACACACACACACACACACACACACACTGAGTTGTAAGCTTTGTGAAGACTTGGTTCTCTTCTTATGCTGAAGTCTGCTCCATGGTACCTGGAACACTACTAAACAGACACAGCATTCAGAACATATGCTGACTGACTCTTGCATCCTTACTCACTTCTCCTGGCTTCTCTTTTTTGCTTATTTTAACAAATAAATACAGACAAAGATAAGTAGATGTAATATAAAAGTTTGTTCAGGTACCTTTGCTTTTTGCTTTGTTGTTGTTGTTGTTTGTTTCATCTATGAGTAAACACACTTAAAAATAGAGGCTGAAAGAGATGTGCAGTTAAGAGCATAAAAACTGTAAAATTCTGAGTTTCTATTCCACTGTCTGGATAAAGCCAAATAACATTACTTTACTTATTTATGTACGTGCTAACTTGAAGTTCACATAAAGGAGCTAAGTACCAGTTTTTCACAGTCTCACAAGGGCTTGAAGACTTAAAGGAATTCCCAAGAACACTCAGCAAATTCGTTGTGCTTGGCCTGGTTTGGAATGTTATTAAGTACTTTACCCTTTCCAAGTGCTTTGCAATAATTTATAAATCACTTTTCAAAAAATCCTGAGAGGGAGGGAAGAAGCATTATGGCTCTTTTTTTTAAACAATAGCAAAATATAAAAGAAAAAAGAGAGGCAGCAAGAAAGAGAAAGAAACTCACATTCTGAGTGCTCACTGCCTTCTTTCATTTTTGCTTCTCTGCCTTCATATTCCCCACTTGTTTCATGACTTTCCAGAATATCAGGGCATATTGACATATGAACCATGAACAAAGAAGGAAAAATTACAAACTTGGCTTTCATTGTTCAGAGTAGCACAGGTTTTAAAGTAGCACACCTATCATAGGCTTCTCTAGTCTGTTTCTTCCCCCTAAGTCACAGGAGCTTAGAGCCCTGGGTTCCCAGAACTATGAAGTCCGGTAATCTGGTCTCTTTTTACTCTCCAAATCAAGACATCTCACCTCTTTTGTATTTTCTGAAAAAAAAAAAAAAAAAAAAATAGCACTGTTCTATTGTGTTTGTTTTGCTATAACAAAATACTTGAGACTGAACAACGTACTAAGAGCAAAAATTTATTTCTTACTGTCTGGAGGCTAAGTTCAAGATCAAGGAGTGGGCAGTTCGTATCTGATGAGGGTCTTCTTGCTTCTTCCTCTCATGGCGGAAGGCAGAAGAGAGTGAACCCACTTTTTCAAGCTCATTTATAAAGGGCTTCATCCCGCCCATGAGGGCTCTGCCCTCAGGAATTAATCACTTCCTAAAAGCCCCACCTCTTAATACTACCACATTGGCAATTGTTTCAACATGTGAATTTTGGGGGACACATTCAATTCATAGCAGTGTTCTTTCCTAGGTGAACCTCCTTTGCCTTCTGGCTGAAGCTGTGGGTGCTGTCACCTGCTTCTGCACACTAACTTGGCAGAATGGTGGGGGAGCACTTCAAGCAGCTTTGTATTCTCCCCTAGCATCACTCTTCTGCCTTCTATTTAGACTGGTAGCTGATTTGCTAGCCTGCTCTCTCCTGATTAACTCTTCCAGGATTCTCACATCTATTTGTTCCTCTGCTCTTGTTCTCATGGAACACTGGTTTTCTCAGAAGCTCACATAGGACTTCACTCCAGGCCTCACATATCCATGAAATGAATTTTTGTGTGGGAGGTTCTTGTGGTCTATGAACATATAAAATATGAAAACCCTATATGGCCTTTTTTTTTTTTCCTGATTAACTTGTTCTTCTTTATCTGAGGTTATCTCAACTCATGGTTTGCTTACTGACCCAATATCTTTTCTCCCATTTGAGCATGAAAATAATTATAGGTTTAAGATAGGTATCAGGTTTTTCTTTAATAAAGAGAAGAATCACTTCTTGCTAACTAATCCCAATGAAAATTTGAGGGGAGAGGAAAGAAAAGCTTCTCAGGAAACTAAAGAGCCCAGTGAAATTAGAAAGGAATCACTTCCTACCCTTAGTGTCAGGGATTTAACAGGAATTATCTTTTCTTTCCTTTTCTTCCTTATAGACAATTGCTGTGAGGATATAAAAAAGGCTGCTTTTATGCATGAGCTTAAGTCTGGATTAAGGAATGAATCACAACAGACATTGCTATTTTCCAGAGCCTCTTGTCACTGGGCATGGCTGGGTCATACCATTTGGCTTCTATTTTATTAAACAATGAACAGCTTCAGAAAGTAGCATGACTTGCAGCTCAGATGAACACTTGGTCTTGATTTTTCCCACTTATTAGACAATATATGTTGAGGAACCTGTAATTTTAGAATTTACTCATGTATATGTACTCATTCAACAACATTCAACAGCAAACATGTTGTCAAGTACTATGGTGATAGAATCCATAAATTGGTGGTCTTAATTCTTCACTCTCCTGTAGTATAATATACATTCTCATTCTTTTCATGGCTTCATGGACATATGAATGTACTTTTATGCCCCTTGTCTTTAGACATGTCCGTGTATCTTTTTTTGAATGATGGGATATAGTGTACATGTCTCAAGTAAGAGCTTGAATGGCCCTTGTCCTTTTGTCATTTTCATGACAAGAATAGCTGCTATGCCATTATCCAATGGGCCTCAGTATATGGTACATGGTACAGAGATGTCCCAGCCAATCCACACACCTGCAGACTGAAGCAATGCTCTCCCAGCTGATCCACAGATGTGTGAATAAAAACTACTTATTATTAAAACTGTTGAGTTTGGACTTTTTTATTATACACTGTAGACATCATTTTTACAAAGCTGAGTAATGTAGGCACTTAGATAAGGGCATGAGATCTAAAGCCAAATACAGAATTTTTAACTTTTCAAATAGACTCACTATTTAGACTAGCAGTTTATTAATAAAAATATATATAAACAAATAAATTATTGCAATAAAATAAATTTTGCAAAGAAGTATGAAGAAGCTTATGAGAGTATACAGTTGAAAATGTCTCATTCTGTTCTGAGGTCAAGAGAAAGATGTCCATAGAAGAAACAAGGTTGAAACATTTGTATTTCAGGGAGTGGGACAGTGAGAACATTTCAGGCAGGAGAATGCAAACAGGAAACAGCAGAGCTGTTAAATCAGACATTAACCATGTTAATACTATGTAATGTTAAATCAGACATTAACATTATATCATGAATATGATAGAGAATCAAAGGAGCCATATCAGAGATAGAGTAAGGAGCACTCTTGAGCACTTATCTGTACAGGGTGCTGAAACATGGCAGGAGTTCAGATGAAACAAAGTTAATACAAGTTAACACAAGGAAGAGAGTCTTTGTATGACTAGAAAAATATGAATTGATCTCATTGCTGCCAATGTGGCCGGGGATCAATGTGGGATGGGGGGATCCTTGAAGAATTGACCTTATTGACCTTGGCTGTATTAAATACATGGTGAACAACTGTTTGAAGATTATCAGTTTAAAGGACTGCCAAATTTTTTGACAACTAGGAATTCCAAGTTTTGATCTAGCTTTGACCCTTAGAGATTGCCTAATGGAAACTTTTCACCTTGTGAATGAGAAAACTAAGATTCCGAAGACCAAAATATACTCCAATTCAAAAACCTAAAACCCAGGTCTGATTTATCACTCCTGACCTCTATTATACAATACTTTTTCCTGCCTTAAATTTATCAAAGCCTACAGGGAATGAGAAGATCTGCACAGGTAAAAGAGTCAGAATTGAAACTTAAGAATATGGATCACCACAATAATAAATAATTAAGAAAGAAGAACGGAAGTTCTGTATGTGTAGAAACATCTATGATACCATGTCATCATCCACAAGAATGTGAACGTTTAGAGTCTTCTCGAATGCTATAACACAAGGTAAGCTTTAGTTTTGGAAAAGACACTTATGTTAAAGGTAGAAATAGATGGGGTAGAAATTAATAAGAGCAGCTCCTCAGAAACACACCTAGAAGAAGCTACAAGTGGCCTAACATATTGTTTAGTACCAACAGAGCAGTTGGGAGTAAAATACCTTCTAGCCGGTATACAATGAAGAAAACTGAACCAAATAAACTGACACAATTCAGCAATATTATCCTCTGGGAAAATCCAGAAGATGTAAAGGCCCTACTCTGTGTTTTTCTCCTCTTAAGAACATCTAATATCTTCTATAAGATTAAATATTTTGGTGAAAGAACCAGAATCCCTTTTTACAGCTTGATAGAATTCTGTCTATTCTTACGGAGGATTTCAGATCCCTTCAAAGATCCCTTGGAAGTAGAGAAAATTTTTTTCTAAGCCACAAATTTCCCAGTAGTATATATTATAGCAAGGTACACTGAATAAGCAACCAATTAGCATTAACTGAGTACAAGTGTGCCCAAGATGGAGCATATGCTGTTCACTTTACATTGTCCTGAGGCAGATCCGTGTCTTTCTCACACCTGTTCAGTGGGACTGGTGCAGATTCTGAGCTCTCATCTCTAATGGAAGTTGAACCATCAATAGGTGCAGGCTTGACAAAAAACAGGGCTAGTTCAGTCTAAAGGTAAGGACCTGAGCTTTGAGTGAATTTAATGAAAATGTAAAATTATGAAGAACTGTTATTTAGAATACTGAAATTAAAAAAATGGCCTCTTAAGACAAAGTTTGTGTGAAATCATTTATTGGTGAAAAAATAAAGTGGAGAACAGCAGGAGCATCTAAATAACATATATTGATCCACTGATCCAGGAATATCTCTGAGACTAAATACCTGCCATGGTGAGACAGGTGAACTGTAGCTGGCACAGTGATTCGCACCTGTAATCTCAGCACTTTGGGAGGCCACAGCAGCAGCATCATTTGAGCCCAGGAGTTTGAGAACAGCCTGGGCAACATAGTGAGACCTAGTCTCAACAACAACAACAACAACAACAAGCCATTAAAATTAGCTGAACGTGATGGCGCACACCTGTAGTCCCAGCTACTTGGTAACTGAGGCAGGATGATCACTTGAGCCCAAGAGTTCAAGGTTACAGTGAGCTTTGATATCACTCCAGCCTGGGTGATACAGACCAAGTACTTGTCTCAAAAACAAAACAAAACAAAGCTAGTGAATATCAATAGACAGTTTTCTCCTCCATATTTCTAATTATCTGCTAAATACAACTACTTAACTATACTCAAGCTGCTGAATGAACGTATTTTCCCTAAAACAACCACAGAATAGATGTACTCATATTCTTCCTTTTATCCTTAAGTTAAGGCCTCAGTATTCTGCTCTAATTAGTTTAACTCCCCTCAACTCCCTGTTTCCTCCAGCTTTAGCTGATCCTTCTGGTCACAAGACTCACATGCTTACCTCTACAGTGCCAACTCCATTCTGATGCTGCGCATCACTCCCTAATCATTCCACTCTCAAGTAAAGTTCAGTTTATTCTACAAACACCAAAAGGGGTGGACTCTTCTGTCCCCACAGCAGCCTCCAAATCACTTTCTTAGAAAGTGCTAATGTTTCTTCTCCATGTACACAGCACTATTTCTTTTGGCTTTCCTTCTACTTTCCTATTTCTTTTCTATCTCGTTGACCTCATTTTTCTCCTTCAAGATTTATTATTCTCCACCTCTGTTCTTAAATTCATTTTTCTTCTTTTTATGCTTTCTTCCTCAAGAGTCTAATTAATTCAATTCTATGCAATTGATACTTAGGTTAATATCTTCAGATTTGACTTCTCTTTTTTTACTCTATATTTCTAATTGTCTGCTAAATTGGCTATTCCACTTATACCTAAAACTCAAGAAGCCAAAATGGAAACTGTTGTTTTTTTCATGCACTTCCAGTCACCTCTGTTTCTGTCCAAGGTGTGAACATTTTTCCTAGATTTGAAACTTTAGCACTCTCAATGATTGTATTATTTCTCTTGCTCCATGTCCCCCACATTCTGATCCAACCACTTTCTTAGTACTTTTGAATCTACATTTCTAACATTTCCTTCAATCATCTTCTTATCTACAGTCTCATTGCCTATGTCCCAGTTCAGGTCGTCATTACTTTTCCCTTGAGTTATTATGACAGCATCTTAACAGAAGTCCTTTATTTGCACCAATTCATTTAAAATATGGTAAAAATATTTATAAACAAAGAACTACTCTGCTTATTTCATTCATTCCTTCCTCTTTCCTCATATCTGTCAATGTGGCTGTTTTATATTCCTCAGCCTAATATTTAAAGCATCCAAAGCTCCATGACCTCACTCCCAAGCTTATTTCAAACTAATTCTTTTTATAGAACCATAAATTAAGCTAAACTTAACTACTGGATTATTATTTTCTAGGATACAACGTTGGAAGTTAGATCTTATTATGTTGTTTCTGTTATTATTACATGGATCCTTCTGGTAAATATATTTATATGTATCATCTTTATATATTCAAATTTAGTAATTTGGCAAGCTCCAGCTCATTTTCTTCCTTCTTTATAAATGCCTCCGTGACTGGAAAAAATTCCCACCCCAAAATTCAATAGTGTTTTTCTATGCCTCTGTGCCTTGTATATTTTGACTAAGAACATCTCTCCTAGTAGATCATAAACTCCTATGGGTAAACCTATGTCTAATTAACATTACATTTATTAGAGAAAATACTCCAGTGCTAATAACACACAATTAAGCAAATTTGTATGCTTACTTAATGTACAAATTAATAATCATAGCTAACTTTTTGGAAGGGTATATTCTCTGTGTTACATGGAAGTATCTGCTATTTTGTTCTTCATTTTTTTAGTTAGGAAAAAAAAAAAACACTGAAATTCAAAGTGGTTAAGTAAGTTGTGTAAAGTTAGAGTAAATGTCAAGACCAGACTCTCAAATGTATACTTCTAACATAGACCTCTCCGTGAGTTTCACTCCTATATATCCAATTGCTTTCTGTACATTTCCATTTGAGTGTTTCATACTCTTCCTTTGTGACAGCTTTCATACCTATCCCATATAGTCCATTGTCTTTAATTTGGGTCTGGATTACCATGCCCTCATATCATATCAAGACTATTGAATTTGTTTAATGATTTGCTCCTTTAACCTATACATTTTTAAGAATTCAATTTGTCCTACATTTATCTTTCTAAATCACTTCCTGTAATTCTGTCACTATCCTGCTCTAAAATTTTAAATGGCTTCCTACTGACTATAAAAATAAGCCCCATCTTCCTTGTCTGGCAACCAATAAAATCCACTAATTGACCTCAATATATGTCTCCAGTAAATTGCTGTTATTACTTCCTAACAAGTAGCCTCTATACCCAAACAAATTAATCTCTTCATTGCATTTGAATATTACCAATTGTAACTGTCTTTCTTCAGAAATTATATTTAATGTTTGGCTTCAGTGGAACACATTCCTTATTCTTATCCACTTATTAAAGTCTAAAGTATCCATACAATTTATCTTTCAAACTAGTACTCTTTTTGAGGTGGAGAAAGAAGAGGGGAAGGATGATTACTCAGAGACTTCCCATAGTAAACTGGCATGTACAATTAACCTACTTGATACCCACCTATTTTCAATATCTACATCAAATCTCATCTCTCCTAAAAAGTTTTCTGACCCATGACCTTTAGTTTTAGTGATCCTTTTTTCTTTTAGAACACTGTTGTGTCATAGCAAATCATACAAAAGTCAACATCCTAAGACAAAGAGCTGAATCCTGTCCCCTCTACTTAAAAACTATGTGATCATGCAAAGGCCTCTTAAATTCTTGGGAATTTTTGTTTTTATTCATAAAGGGAATTATTTCTCTAATTTCTTTTTATTCCTATAGTAAGATGATACATCTACATCCTTTCCCTTGTAACTTTGCAGTACTTGCCACTGTGGATGAAATATAATTTCACTTCTCATGGATGTTGGCCTCAGCTATGTGACTTGGTTTAGTTCATAAGAGGTTAAGAAACTTGAGATGATCAGAGGCTTTAAATGTGCATCCATGATTTAGTTTCCCTTTTCATGCTTCTGTAAGGTAGTCTGAGGATGACAAACCTGAGGAAAGCACCGCTTCTTTATCTTGTGCCTCAGAATAAAGACATATGGACTAAAACCACATCCAATGCTAAGCCTGGAGTCAAGTACGACCCATTCAAAGTCAGGCAAACAGACAAGATTAAAAAACCAAAGCAAAACTACAGGCCAAAACCTAGAAGAAAAAAGGTTAGTAGTAGTTACAAGCCACTAATATTTGAGGTCCTTACATAGCCCTTTTCCATAACAAGCTGATTCACATATGTTTGTAAGACAAGTGATATATGTAAGCGAAGATGATTTCAGAAATTGCAAAATGCAATACAAATATTATTTGATTATTTCTACTCAGCATTATGAATTTGTACCCATTTCTTGTTTCCTTATCTAAATTGTAAATATTAAAGAGATAAACTACAGGAGAAATAGAATAATTAGATAATTATGTAAGAAATAATTATGTTCCTTATATTTGCCAAAGTGCCCTGCATGGCGTCTTATACAAAGTGGGTACTGAAGAAGTATTAGTGTTACTACTGTTAACACACTGCCCAAGTATATTTTGTTTATGTCTTTGTTTTTGTTCTTTTAGATCTTCAGTTTTTGACATTTTCATGAGGTAGTATAAGATACTATTATTATTATTTTTTTATTGCATTTTAGGTTTTGGGGTACATGTGATGAACATGCAAGATTCTTAAGAGAGTGGATTATCAAATCAAACTGCTGGTTTCAGAAACTGCCTCAAACTCTTAAATCTATTGAGTCTTGGGAAAACTTGCTTAAATCCTCAAAGCATTTAACGTATTTATTTATAAACATAATAGTATTGCTAATAATACATCCATCAATTAAATCTGATTACAATAATCATTTAGCAGTGATTGTCACATCATAAAATACCAGGTAAATAGCAGCTTTTACTTTATTTTTTATATTTTAGATGCTCCTTTCTTCTCTCTAGAAATTTCTAAACAAGCCGTTCAGACCATCTTGTCCTTCTCTAGACAAATATAATTCTTCTGGACAGACAGAAACACACAGTGATATATGTGCACGTGTACACACACTGCACAAACACACATGTGCATGTGCACACACACTGCACAAACATACATTGCAGGGCTTTCCATAATTAGGTGGGAATGAGGTAGCAGGAAAAAGTGATCTTAAAAATTCTGTGTTTTCCATTCTATTATAAAGACACATGAACATGTATGTTTACTGCAGCACTTTTTTACAATATCAAAGACTTGGAACCAACCTAAAGGCCCATCAATGATAGACTGGATAAAGAAAATGTGGCACATATACACCATGGAATACTATGCAGCCATAAAAAAGCTGGAAACCATCATTTTCAGCAAACTGACACAAGAACAAAAAACCAAACACTGCATGTTCTCACTCATAAGTGGGTGTTAAACAATGAGAACACATGGACACAGGGAGGAGAACATTAAACACTGGGGCTTGTTAGGGGGTAAGGAAGATAGGAGAGAGATAGCAGCAGGTGGGGGAGTTGGGGAGGGATAACATTAGGAGAAATACCTAATGAGATGACAGGGGAAATGGATGCAGCAAACCACCATGGCAATGGTACATGCATACCTATGTAACAAACCTGCCTGATCTGCACATGTAGCCCAGAACACAAAGTTTAAAAAAAAAAAATCTGTGTTTTCAAGAACAGAAAACCAAACACCATGTCCTCACTCATAAGTGGCAGTTGAACAATGAGAACACTTGCACACAGGGAGGGGAACATCACACAGTAGGGCCTGTTGCAGGGTAGGGGACCGGGGAGGGATAGCATTAGGAGAAATTCCTAATGTAGATGACAGGTTGATGGGTGCAGCAAACCACCATGGCACGTGTATACCTATATAACAAATCTGCACGTTCTGCACATGCACCCCAGAACTTAAAGTATAATTTTAAACAATTCTATGTTTACTCTCTCCTTTGTGGTCTTCTTGATGTTTACAATGCCCCCCCCAAATGACCCCTATTCCTATTCACCTAACTAATTCTGAACCAGTCTTCAAATGTCTACTTAGATGACACTCACCTAGGAGAAGCTTTACCAGATTCCTCAAGACTAAGCTGAACATCCCTCTTATAAAGAGCTTTCATAAATTCATGATTATGGGCACTTAAAATTGCTATTCAACTTGTCCATTTTTTCAACTATACCATAAGCTATTTGCAGGCATAGGCTGTGTTCATCACTATCACCAGAACCTGGCATTGTCATGGCACATATAAAGCACTTAAAGGGATAAGATAAAAGAATAAAAAAAGAAGAAAGGAAGAGAATAAGGGGAGAGAGAGAATGAGAGCATAGACTGTGTTCATCACTCTCACCAGCACCCAGCCAAGTCTTGGCAGATATTAAGCACTTAGAGATAAAAGAATAAAACATAAGAAAAAAGGGAATAAGGGTAAAAACAGAGAGAGAAGGAAAGAAAGAAAAACTTTACTTTTGGTTTTTTTGCTTTTCAGAAGAGAATGTTAAAAGAGCAAGAGAATAACTATAACATCAAAACTCATTTTCCATCTAAATCTACATTTTGCTTGAAATAACATGTCAGTGTGTTCTCTTCCACTCATCAGAGTAATAGGCTATTTTAAAACACCAACTCATCATATAACCTATTTGAGGCAAAATGGGATGAACAGAGTAAGGTGAATTTCTATTCTTTTCCTCCTTCTTCTTCATTTTAGAAAAAGCTCTGATTCACTAACAACCCCTTAGCAAGAAACAAATATAGAATTTTTATCTTATCTACTTTTGAAAATTAAAAATAAGAAATTTAACTGATCATTTATTTAAAATATTTGTGCTTTATATATCCGGATAGAAATTAGAGATAAAAAGTCTAGACAGGGTTAATAATGGGAAAAAAGAAGATAAAAATGGAGAAATTGATTAAAAGGTGGACAATACAAAGGAAAGAAGGAATAGAAGAAGTTGTAGAGTAATGTGTCTTGATAGCACTTTTGTTTTCATCCTAAATTATAAATATCCCCATCTGGGCATGAGGAGAAGAAAGGTCTACCTGATTCTAAAGTATTCATTAATACTGAGGAACAGGACTGGAATTATATCCCTCTGGAGTTTGACAAAATCTAACTAAAATTAAAATACGGTTATCAAACCAGCAAATCACCATCTTTGTCTAAAGAATAATAAATCAAGTGTTAATAACATAAAGTAACAGTTTCCGTTGTTCTTAAGTCGACAAGTATTAGATACAATCTTTCTGTGCTACCTTTTATTTTTAAATAACTACCTTCAAAAATTAGTCAGAGTTCAAAGAAGAAAAAGTGGCAAAAAGGGTTGGATAAATAGACCAGAAAGAAAAAAGCAAAACAGGGAAGAACCAGTCAACTCATCAACTTTAATTATCCATGTGGATTATAACAGTGGACTTGTTTAAGTTAGAGGTATCCAGTTCACTGGCCGTAAAATACACAGGAAATTACTAGGTTTGTTATATTTTTGTATATCAATTTCTGCTATATAAATAGACTCAGTTCTCTTCCCATACTGCTATGGTATATGCCTGACAAACAGAAGTCTCTCAAGAAATGTTAGTGAATGAATAAAAACAAGTTTGTATGAATAATCTCCTTATTTATCATTAGGGCCAGGGCTATTGGTCTGTTATGTGACTGTAAGCCACTTGTCCAAACCAATTCTGCAGCAACAAGTATCAAGTAGATCGGGAAGATGTACAGATGGCTGCCTGCATGCATCACGGGATTGGGCTGCCACCACGGCCCATTGTTATATTTAATGCTGACAAAGTAATTAACTGGCTGACTCCTTCTTTTTATATTGGCCATCCTCAGTGGACAGCTGCACTGGGGGGTTGTACTAATCGTGCCTTTGACAGGAGCGAGCTCCACAGCCCCATAGCAGTGAGAGCCTTTGTGAGGTCACTCTTTTGCTGCTGTACAGAAACTCACGCTTCACTCTCCCTAGCATCTTTTAACAGGCTTCCTCATTCCCAGAAAATACATAGCATTTTTTTTCTGAGTATTGCTTTTTCTGAAGTATAATACAATGGGGAAAAGTCATTTTTTAGTTTGTTTTCCAAGTGATAATTTCTTTTTGTTTTTCAAGTGATAACTTCCTAAATACGAACAGAAAAAAAATGCCTTTAATAATAATTGCAGAAGAAGATTGCAATAATCTCTGTAGATATTACTAAATTATAAGGAAGCTAGAGGTCATGTGAAGGCATCAAAAGCTTTTTCAACTCATCTCTCTGTCCAGCAACCAAGTATTTATTTTTATTTCTATACCATAAAGAATGATCTTTATTTTTTCTACAGTATAATGAGTATTAGATGCTTGCAGAATATTTTACATCACAGAATGCTAAAGGTATTTTTGTAGTGACAATGCTTAGTATATCAAGCACAGGCTCATCAGTTAGTAACACAATACCAGATTCACGGCATAGACAACATTCCTCCTAGGGGTCTCATGCTCGTCTTTTCCTTCCTATGAAATGAAAGCCATTGTTCTTTCCTGACCATACTTCTACTTGACCTAAGTAACTTCAACTCTGTTCTTTAGGATTTAATCTACACATAGTAGATTAAATGAACATGAAGAATATCTAATAATCTGTGACTACCTGGATATTGAGGCAAATAAAAATAAAAATTATAATGTATTACTCAAATTAATAAAAAACATGAATATACAATGTAAGAGGCATGTATTAACCACAAATACAAGTAAATCTTGACTTGTTTTTATTATCACAAATGTCAGTGTCCGTGATTTGACAGTTTGCTTATAAAAAAGGTCCCTTGCATATTCCTTGCTGTGCTTTGCTAATTTTCGATTCTGTATTCCAAGGCAAGCCAACAGATTGCAACAAAATCGGGTTAAACATTGATCTTCCGCCCTGACATTGCATTAACTTTTGTAATAAACATCTTCACTGTGTCAACCAGCACTGTGTTTACATATCGAACCCAGCAGCCAATTGTCTTGCTTCTTTTAGATGCTTTTGAATTCCAGAAGGAATCTTATCTGGAAGACTAGAATCACGCATCTGTCATGCCTTTCAATTTTGTATTTCAGATTAACTGCTCCTTTTCCTCCACATTCTTAAGGCCTTCTCAGAAATTTCCTTCCCAATTCACTTGGTAAGTGCCTGCTCAGGCTGTTATTCTGTAATGAATTCATGCCTTCTCTCCTATTTTTCCTGTGTCGCCCTTGTTATCTGGAGTCAGGATTCTGAGCTTTGACCTCCCTCCTTGTCCTGTTGCCTGAAGAGAATTGAGGACAGGCCTTAAATATCCTAGATTTTTAAGATCTCAGACCTTAAATATCCTAGATTTTTAAGATCCAGCTTTGGTTGAGATGAGGCCAACATTGGAGTAGAAGTAAGCACACACACACACACACACACACACACACACACACACACACACACATTTTCAACCTACAGTCTCTGAAAATTAACTATTTCTGTCCAGGTTTAGGGACTGACTGAAAGTATGAGCCAGTAGGTGTGCCTAATCATTATTGATCAAATATTCTCTATATTTGAATGTTATGAAGAATACATGTTTAGAAATTGGTTTTCATATCTGCAGATAGAGTACACACTGCTTGCTTCACTGAAGCTACAGGTAGAAGCTGACTACCAAAGGAGAATGCTGAGGAGAAATTGCTCCATGAGATAAGGCAAGAGATTTATCCTATCCCTGAATGATTCCCTCTCTCTGAAAGCACAGGGCCATGTCATAAAGTGTGGGACTAGGGTCTCCAAAGGACATGTAATACCTCATTCCTGGCGATATGGTCTAAAATGAAAGGGTCATAATTAATGGTCAGGTCACAAAATTTATTCCCAGAATCTTCTTATTTTATTAAATAAGGAAAGATCTGCAAAAATTGTATGCCTGGGGAAAAATCCCATTCAGACCAACTGACCCAGATCAATCAATGACAATTCAGAGTAGTAATATTCAAAAATTCATCGGATGAACTCCCATAATTTGCTAAGAAGGTATTTACACAAGGCACTGTGCTAAGTATATAACACAGTATCTCATTGTGTAATCGTTATAATAGCTCTGTGAGGTACATGTCATTATTCCTATTTTGTAGACAGAAAAGAAAAGTCTCTGACAGAGTAAAAAAGTTGTCCGAAGTCAGGCATTTACCACATTTACCAGAGTTATAACCCAAATTGGTCTGACTCTAAAAGCTCTTACCCATTCAGTCCCACTGCAGAATACAGACACCAGCTGAGAGCAACAGAGAATGGGAATGCAGTCACAAGGGGAACCTATCACTGGATCTCATGTATACAGAGCTTCCTCCTTCCAGGAGAGCTTTGCCCTTGTCCTCATAAACTTTTACGTCAACACACTCAATGCATTGTATTGGATTTATAGATTGGGAGCTAAAAAAGAATAGATTTCTAAATACCAGCTATTTTATTTTACCAGCTTGTCTTAAACTAGTTACAGAATCTCTGTCTTTATAACTTTTTACCCAAAAATAGGAATAAAACTACTCTTCAATATGTGAACTTTAAAAAAGATAATAAAATCAAAGGAATTTAGAATCATTCTTGCACATAGTGGGCACTTAGAAAATGCTGCTTCCTTATTGACTCCTTTCTCCTTCATTTCAATCTTGTTCCATGTCTCATGGCCTCTCCAGATCAGAGGCTGTGTAGTCTTCATATCTTCAGACAAAATGCTTAGCACATAGTTGGTGGTCAATTACCAGAAATGATTTAAAGGCATTGAGAATTACTTCATTTGAAATTTTAAGAGGTATGGTAAAGCTTTGGTTTCAGAATATGTATTTATGGATTTTTAAAAATATATATTTTTCTTATATATTATGGTCAAACTCCTGGGCTCTTAGGAAAAAAAAAAAAACAAAAAAACCATTTTCCAGTTTTCTTTGAATCTCAGGCCAAGAGAATTAGAACATTCCATAAAATTACATTGGTATATCTGATAAAGGCCATACTCTCTCTTTCCATAAAAATATAAAATTTTGTATGAAAAATTACCTGTGGTCAAGCGCAGTGGCTCATACCTGTAATGCAGTACTTTGGGAGGCCAAAGCAGGAAGATTACTTGAGGGTAGGAGTTCAAGACCAGCCTGGCCAACATGGTGAAACCCATCTCTATTAAAAGCACAAAAATTAGCTGGGCCTGATGGCGTGCACCTGTAATCCCAGCTATTCAGGAGGCTGAGGTAGAATTGCTTGAACCCAGGAGGTAGAGTTTGCAGTGAGCTGAGATCATGCCACTGCACTTCAGCCTAGGCAACAGAGCAGGACTCGGTCTCAAATAAATAAATAAATCACCTTGTAAAATGTTATCCTCTTCACTCAAATATATAAAGTAAAAGATGTCTAATATTTTAACCAGCAAAAATATTTTAGTCAGTTATTTATCTTAAATTTCCTTTTTCCTCCTCAGTCTAACAGTTTATTTTTATACTGGACTTTGGTCTATCAGTTTCACATATGGATCAACTATTTCCTACATATATAGTTTAGTTATCTGTTGCTGCATAACAACCTAATCCCGAAATGGTATTTTAATATTTCCTTGCCATCTCTGAGTTGTTTGGGCTCAGCTTGATGGTTTTTCTGCTTCCTATGATGTCAGCTAGGGCTATAGTCATCTGAGGTCATGGGTGGTCTACAACATCCAAGTTGGCTGCCTCTCATAACTGGCAACTGATGTAAGCTGTTGGTTGAGAAATGCCAGTAAGCAGGTCTCCTAAGTTTTCCTCCACATGACCTCTCTATGTGGCTGGTTTCCGAGAGAGAGAGTACCCAAAAAGTGAACGTTTCAAGGGAAAGAAGTAGAAGCTAAAGGTCTCTTAAGGCCTCCTTTCTGCTACATTCAGTTGCCAGCCCAGATTCAAAGGAGGAGAAATAAACACTCCTGTTGATCTGATATGTGTTTTATATAAAGAAGGAATTGGTTGGTCATTTTTAAAGACTGATTATTAAGTATAAATAGTTAACTTGTAATATTTTTTATAAATGGTTACTCTCTCCCTTCTTCCCCTATAAAGTTTTCTTCTATAGGTGAGAATTTAAAGTCTGTGATTTCTTACAATGAACTAATCTACACAGTTAGTTGTGTTTATCATTTGTCTTTGATGAATATATTATGATACTGAAAACCTGATATCCTATTAAACATTTAAAGAAATATTTTACATTTTAGAATTCTGAGCTCTAACTCCTTCTTTATCCTCTGCATTAGAATTAGAAAAAAGCACTCAGACTTAAAATATACCAAATGAAACAGTGGGGATGTAGGTGGTAAAGTAAAGTTTTTTTGGTTAATCTTATTTTTCTCTTTTTGTTCATATATTTTGAGCTCTCAAAAATAGCTGTAAAATGTTTTATGGCATTGCTAATACATGCATCATTAAAGAAAATTGAAACTCTAATTTAGCTAAATGAAAAAAAAAATGCAATATTGGTGTGTAAGGGGTGGGGAGAAGGAGCACATTATAAGCTTTTTTGCTCCTTTCTAAATTTGTCTGTGAGGCAGCACTAATTAAGAGTCCGAATTTCTAACACTGGTGTGGACTTCAATGGAGTAACTATTAAACAAGATACATAACAAGTGTTACCATGATAATCAGGTGAAGTTATTAAATAGAAGAGAACAAATGTTTGTCTTTTATAAGAAAGACACCATTTCCACAGAGAAATGAAGAAGCTCTCTGATGCCTGGAAACCCCTGGGAAGGGAGCACATGTATTATTCTAGATCAGAACTCGAGATACCAGCATGGAGGATGACCTCATGTGGCCTCCCTGTCAAAAGAGATGTAAAAACAAATGTTACAACTATGAATTTGATGTTAACCATGGGAAAATTTAAGACAAATGAAAGTTACACATTATTGATGAATCTCTTCGGAAAACTTCTTGAAGTTATATGGCATTTTTTTCATTCACTAGTCAGACGGTAAGGTTATTGGGCCATAAATGGTAGGTACACTTAGCAAATAGTATTCCCATTGTGTAAGTTCTTTTGTGGCTTTTCTTATTATCAGATAAATTATACCTAGATATTCTTTAAATGGGAAATTAACTGTTCTTGTAATTGAAACATTACATTTGTTAATAGAGAGTAGAAGGTATAATCAGAATTTTGTTATAAATGGAAAAGGGGAAATTAATATTCTGTTTTTAGATGTGCAAGCTATGTAACAAGTAAGACATTGTTGATGGTAAGTACACACTGCTCGGCATTGATTTCTTACTTGCTGCAAAGAGGAGGGCCCAAGGGGAACTCACAGATGGAACCCAGGAAATAAGAAGTCAATATAGTGAAAGGCCAGAACTTGATTTGATGAAACTCATCGTTAAGTGATGAGATTGATCACTCAACATACGCCATTACTAGAACATTTTTGTAGAAATATTTTATATTGGCACGAGCCGATATAAAATAACATTGAAATAAAGAGCACTGGATCTGAAATGAGACTGGCAAATTCTTTACTGTCTCAATGTTTCTTTGAATATTTATAAGATAGGGTAAAAACGAATATGATGCAAGGTACATGAGAAAAAACTGTCACGATATTCAGGAGTTTTAGTAATAATTATATAAACATTAATATATCTGGGTAAATAAGTTTCACAAAAGAGAAAATCTGGTAAGAAGCTAGAAGTGGTAAGAAAACCTTTCCTATAAAGGAATAAAGATAAGAACTATAGCAAAATCTCATAAGAAATCATGCAAGCAAGAAGAGAGTAAAGTTAAATATTTGAAGTGTTTAAAAAAATCACCAACCTAAACTTCTGTATCCAGTAAAATTATCTTCCCAAAGTGAAAAAGAAATAACTTTCTCAGACAAGCAAAAACTGAGGGATTCCATCTTAGTAGACTTACACTACAAGGTGTTAAAAGATGTTCTCTAGGAGAAGGAAAATGATATAACATAGAATCTCATATTTCCATAAAGAAAGGAAAAAAATCACATTAGGCCATAAAACAAGTCTTAACAAATTTAAGGCAATAGGAATTACATCAAGTATCTTTTCTGAGCAAAATGCCATAAAACTAGAAATCAACAACAACAACAACAACAACAACAACAAAACCCAGAAACTTTACAAATACATGATAATTAAACAACATGGGTATCCACAATCAATGGGTCAATAAAATTATTAAAAGGAAAATTAAAATTTTTCTTGAGACAAAGAAGAATGGAAGCAAATCATACCAAAACCTAAAGGACACAGCAAAAGCAGTTCTAATATAGAAGTTTATAGCAAAAAACACCAACATCAGAAAACAATAAAGACTTCTAATAAACAACCTAACAATGCACCTGAAGGAATTAGAAAAATGAGAACAAACAAAATCCCAAATTCAAAGAAGGAAGGAAAGAATAAAACTCAGAGCACAAATAAATGAAATAGAAACTTAAATAATTAAAAGATGAATGAAATAAAGAGTAGGTGTTTTAAAAAGATTAAAAAAAAGGACAAACCTTTAGTTAGATTAACTTAGAGAAAAGAGAGAAGATTCAAATAAAAAAATTAAAAAGTAGACATTACAGCTGATACCACAGAAAAAACAAAGAATCATGAAATTATGAATGACAATATGTCAACAAATTTAATAACATATAAGAAATGGATAAAATCCTGTACACATACAAGCTACTGAGATTAAATTATAAAGTATAATATCTGAACAGATCAATAATGAGTGAGGAAACTGAATGCGTATTTAAAAATCTCCATTAAAGAAAACCCCAGGACATGATGGCTTCATTGTCAAATTCTATCAAACTTTTAAAGAACTAATACCAATTCTTCCCAAACTATTCCAAAAGACAGAAAGGAGAGAGAGAATACTTCAAAACTCAATTTATGAGCTCAACATCACCCTTATTCCAAAATTGAGGTAGGATACAACAGAAAAAGAATACCACAGACTAGTACTCCTGATGAAGAAAGGTACAAAAATTCCCATTAAAAAGATCATTTACTATGATGGAGTGGGATTCATCCCAGGGATGTAAGTCAATAAGTGTAATATACTACATTAACAGAAAAAAATACAGAGAACATATAATAATTACAAAAGAAAAAACATTTGACAAAATTCAATATCCCTTCATGTTAAAAACTCTCAATAAATTAGGTATGGAAAGCATGTATTAAATACCTCAACAAAATAAAGGCCATATGTGACAAACAGTTAATATAATACTGAATGAGGAAGAGCTGAAAAAGTTTTCCTCTATAATCAGAAGGATATTTTTCTGTGTATGATAAGCTAAAATTTCTAATACTTAGTTAGTTCTTCTCATGCATTTTACTCAGTCCAGTCCAGTGATGAGAATGCTCATTCTACATTGCTTGGAACATCTGGATAGCTACATACATGAATTAAAGTCACAGAGCATTTAATAAAAATTTTCTACAAAAATAAGACATTTTATTTATTAAAATTTTACAGAGAGGCATACGAGACTACAACAAATCACTGATGTAAAGGTCTACTGTTTTTAAGAAGTCAGATTGGCTGGGCACATCGGTTCATGCCTGTAATACCAGCACTTCGGAAGGCTGCAGTGAGTGGATCCCTTGAGCTCAGAAGTTTGAGAAGAGCATGAGCAAATGGTGAAACCCTGTCTTCACAAAAATACAAAAACAATTAGGTGGTGTGCCTGTGGTCCCAGCTACTCAGGGCGCTGAGGTGAAAGGATCATTTGAGCCCAGGGAGGCAGAGGGCTCAGTAAGCCAAGATCATGCCACAGCACTCCAGCCTAGGTGACAGAGTATGACCTCATCTCAGGAAAAAAAAAAAAATGTCAAATGGTTGTCTAACTCCAGACTTTGCCTATTCTGGTCCAGGGGTTATGGAGGAACACAACCAATGTGAGAAACAGCAGCAACAGTAAGTCCTTGGCAACACACTGAGAATAGGATTCTCCTTAAGACTGAGTCCATGGAAATAGAAGCTGGAGCCAGCATACTTCATTTCTGTTACAATCATACTCTATATAATTGACCTGGAATCTTTTGGCAGATAGGATAACTGTGGAGGAATTTTACTGAACTGGACTTATGTACTGATAGGAAGGACAGCCTTATCCTCACAAGTAAGCCCCCACACACTGTTACTACCAGTTAACTGAGTAGAACCTTGTCTCTATGACAAGTATCCCCTGCTGAGTAATTCCTTCCACTGAACCAGCATCTGAAATAAGGATGTGGATATTCGGCTGAGCAGGGCAAGGATGCCCACTTTGACTATGGCTATACAGCAAAATATTGTAAGTCTTAGCCAGAGCAACTAAACAATAGAAACAAAAAAAAAGGCATCCAAATTACACAGGAGGGTTCAAATTGTTCTTGTAAAGTTCATATGGAATCACAAAGACCCTGAAAACCAAAACAGTCCTAAGCAAAAAGAACAAAGCTGAGTGCATTATACTACCTGACTTCAAAATACACTACAAAGCTATAGTAAACAAAAATCCATGGTACTGTCATAAAAAAAGACATACAGACTAGACTAATGGAATCAAATAGCCTGCCCAGAAATAAATTAACACATCCACAACCAACTAATTTTCTACAAATGTACCAATAACATACATTGGGGAAAGACAGTCTCTTCAATAAATGGTGCTGGGAAAATTGAATATCTACATGCAGAAGACTATGACTAGACTACTACCTCTCAACATATACAAAATTAACTCAATATGAATTAGACTTACATGTAAAACTCAAAACTATGAAACAGCTAGAAGAAAACACAGAGGAGAAGCTTTATGAAATTGGGATGGGAAAGAGTTTTTTTTTTCTTTTAATACAGCTGCAAAGTCACAGGCAACAAAAATAAAAATAGGCAAATGGAATTAAACTCAAAAGCTTTTTTACAGCAATGAAAACATGAACACAGTAAAGAAAAAACCTACAGAATGAAAGAAAATAGACAAAAACTTTATGTCTGACAAGAGGTTAATATACAGAATGTATGAGACTTAAATAACTCAATAGAAAAATAAAAAATGAACAAACAACTTTAATAGATATTTTTCAAAAGAAGACATGCAAATAGCCAGCAGGTTTACAAAAAATGCTCAGTGTCACTTAATCAGCAGGGAAATGCAAAGCAAAACTACAATGAGATACCACCTTACTCCAGCTGGAATGGCTATGACGAAAAATATTAAAGAAGTCAAGTACTGGCTAAAATGTGGGGAAAATGGGACACTTACACACTGTTGGTGGGATTGGAAAGTAGTATAGCCATAATGGAAAACAGTATGTAGGTTCCTCCATAAATTAAACATAGAATTACCGTATGATTCAGGGATGCCACTACTGCATATATATCTAAAGGAAAGGAAATCAGTATGTCAAAAAGGTATCTGCACTCTCATGTTTGTTGAAGCACTATTTACATCAGCCAGCATATGGAATCAACCAAAATGTTTAAAAACAGATGAATGGATAAGGGAATTGTGATACACACACACACACACACACACACACACACACACACACACTCACTCATTACATTGTGTGTGTGTGTGTGTGTGTGTGTGTGTGTGTGTGGTAAAATTCTGTCATTTATGACAACAGGGATGAACCTGGGGGATATCATGTTGAATGAAATAAGCCAGAGACTAAATGACAGACACTATATAATCCCACCCACATGTGGAATCTTTTTTAAAAAGTTGATATAAAAGCAGAGAGTAGAACAGTGGTTACTAGAGACTGGGAAGAGAAGGAGGGATAATAGAATAGTAAGAAGTTGATCAGTTAGTACAAAGTTTTAATTAAATAGAAAAAATGAATTGGGTTGTTCTATTGCAAAATAGGATGACTATGGTTAACACTAAAATATTCTATATTACAAAATACTTAGAAAAGAGGCTTTTAAATGTTCACATCACAAACAATGCACGAGATGTTGGTTACACTAATTCCCCTGATTAAATCATTATACAACATAGATACCTATCAAAAAATCAAATTGTGTCCTGTAAATATATATAATTACAATATGTCAAAATAAAAAATAAACATTTTTTTAAAAACATTTAAAAAGTAAATAATAGAAACAGTTTGTATAATTATATCATGAATGAGTGAAAGTCATGACAGCAATATTGTTACAAGAAATAGATTTTAAATATAAGCATTCAAATAAATTAAAAGTAAAGGGAAGAGGAATTATTTATCATGCTAACACTAAAAGAAAGTTGGAGTAGCTATATTAATTTCAGACAAAAGCAGATTTTAAAATAGGGACAACTATCTGGGATAAACAGGAGCAGAAAATATTGATAGAAAGGTCAATACTCTATGAAGACATAACAATCTTTAATGTGTATGCACCTAACAATAGAGTATCAAAATATGAGATAAAAACTGTTAAAACTGTAAAAAGAAATGGACAAGTCCACTATTATAGCTGGAGACTTCAAAAGCCCTCTTTCAGGAGTTGATACATTCAGCAAGCAGAAAATCAATAAGGATATAGTTTTTCTGAACAGCACTATCAATTAGTTTTAACTAATTGATATTTATAGAACACTTCCTCAAACAAAAGCAGAACACACATTCCCTTCAAACTCACATGGAACATTCATTAAGATAGACCACGTTCTTGGCCATGAAATATATCTTAAATTTAAAGGGACACAAATCATACAAAGTATATCCTCAGATGACAATGACATTAAAATATAAATGAATAACAAGCAAGTTTTCAAATATCTGAAGATTAAGCAGTCACACTTCTAAATAACACATGAGTCAAAGAAATCTCAAAATAAATAAAATACTTTTTGAACTAAGTGAAATTAAAAATACAAATCACAATTTGTGGGACGCAGTGAAAGTACTTAGAGGAAAATTTTAGTTACAGCACTAAATACATATATCAGAAAAGAAAAACTATCTAAAATCAATAATATAAGCTTCCATTATAAGAAGCTACAAAAAGAATAGAAATTTAGCCTGAGGCAAGCAGAACAAAAGAAACCAATAAAAATTAAAACAGAAATGATTAAAATTTAAAATTAGAAACAATAAATTCAATACATTTAACAGCTGATCCTTTAAAAATATTAATAAAATTATAAAATTCTAGCCACATTAATCAAGAGAAAATGAAAGAATATTCAATTTATTAGAAATAAAAGAGAAGGCATCCTTACTCATCACATGGACAATAATACAATGACAAAGGAATACTATAAACAATGTGGTGCCCACGGATTTCCTTGAAAGACACAAACTATCAAAACTCACACAAAGGAAAACAATGTAAATATTTCTGTATCTATTTAAAAAATTGAATAAATAATAACCTTTCAGAAAAAGGAAACACCAGTTCCAGATAGATTCACTGGTAAATTTAACTAAACATTTAAGAAAGAAATAATGTCAATTTGTTACAATATTTTCAATAAAATAGGAAAAGCACTGACATTTTTAAAATTATGCTATGAGATCAACATTATCATATTTCCAAAACCAGATAAAGACATTACAGGAAAGGAAAACTATAGATCAATATCTGTCATGAATTTAGGTGCAGAAATCTTCAACAAAGCAAATTAAATCCAGCAATGTATAAAAAGAAATATATACCACAGCTGTTTCAGTCTATTTTGTGCTGCGACAATAGAATGCAAAAGACTCTATAATTTATAATAAACAGATATTTGTTGGCACACAGTCTAGAAACTTTAATACCAAGCTGCTGGCGTTTTTTAGGGCCTTGTTGCTCCATTATTACATGACAAAAGATGAGAGTGTGTGAGAGAGAGCTCACTCCTGAACACTTTTTATTTAAGGCACTAAAAGTCCTGTGAGGGTGGATCTGTTGATTAATAACATTTTAAAGACTCTACCTCCCAATACCATTACACTGGCAGTTAAATATCAACATGAGTTTTAGAAGAGACAAACATTCAAACCATAGGAACGGCTAAGTGAGATTTACTCAATGTATGCAAGGCTTGTTCAACATTTAAGAACAATCAGTACAACCCACCACATCAACAGGTTTAAGAAGAAATATTATATGATCCTGTTAATTGTTGCAGAGAAATCATTTGACAAAATCTATTACCCAATCAGGATAAAAACCCTCAGGAAACTGGAAATAGAGGGAACTTGCTCAACTTTATAGAGAATAGGTACAAAAAAACTAACGTCATACTTACTGGTAAAAAACCGAATGCCTTTATCCTGAGATCAGGAACATGACAAGATGTCCTTTATTGCCACTTCTATTCAAAATTGTAGTAAAAGTCAAAGCTAGTGCAATAAGACAAGAAAATGAAATACATGTAAGTTGAAAAGAAAAATATAAAACTGTAATTATCCATAGATTACATGATTGCCTGTGGAAAAGCATTCTATAGAATCAACAAAAAAATCCTGAAATTAATACGTGAGCATTGAAATTTTATAAGATACAAGTCCAGTAGACAAAAGTCAACTGATATCCTATATATCAAAAATAAACAATTGAAATTATATATAAAAGAAGGTACTAATTACGAACATTAGGAACAAACATGTAGATTTGTTTTACAGATTTTATTATGAAATATAAAAATACTATAAACAGCTTTGTGTCAGTAAATGAAAATATTTAGAAAAAATTAACTAGAAAACCTAATTTCCAAAACAGAAATAGAAAACCTGAATAGCCCTGCATCTATACAACAAATTGAGACTGGAACTAAAAATTTCCAACAATATCTAATAAATATAAAAACCAAACAATGGAACAGTTATTCTTAAAGCAATTTAAGAAAAATACCAACCATACAAACTCATCTAAAAAACATAAGTAAAAGTCCTGTAATTCTTTTAAAGGATAATGAAAGCTCAATACTAAAACCTGATTAGTTGATTATAAGAAAGGAAAATTCCAAGTCAATATATTTTATAAATATAATGCAATGTTTGTAAAACTATGCACAAAATTCAAATGTATATACTTTTAAAACTATATTACGAGAAACTTGAATTTATTCCAGAAAGCAAGTTTGCTTTAATATTATAAAATTAAAGTAATTCATCGTATTAACAAAATAAAAAGGAAAATTCTATGATGACCTCAAAAGACGAGGGAAAAACATTGGAAATGATTAAGGACCATAATTAAATTATCTTAGAAAATTGTAATTAGAAGAAAAGTTTCTTATCTGATTAAAGGTATGTATAAAATTATGTATAAAATAATATCTAAAATAAGCATTATATTTAATGCTATAGTATTAAAAGTTTTCATCAGGGGATTGGGAATAAGATAAGAATGCTCTCTATTACCATTTTATTCATTAACATTTTGAAGGTTCCTACTAGTGCAATACGACAAAAAACAAACAAAAAAAAAAAGGAAAAAGAAGGAAGAGACTGGGAGAGAGATACAGAGAAAGAAAAAAAGAGAGCAATAGAAGAGGAAGAACAAGGAGAAGAGAGATGGGAAAGAGGAGGAGGGGAAGAATGAAGGAATCAAAAGGAAGGAAGAAAAGTACAAGAAGAAATAAAGAAATAAAACTTATTTATGGTTTACATGTTTATACATTAAAAAGCCAAAAATAAATACAGATAAATTATTAAAAGCAATACAACTTAAGTAACGTCTTTGTACAGATGAACAGTATTAAAAATTCAAAGGTATTTATATGTACCACCAATTAGAAATAAAACTAAAAACTCACATTTGAAAAGCATAAATCAAATATGTAAGAAATGACAAAATATGTAAAACTTCTAAACATGCATGTCAATAAATTATTGTGAGAAGCATTAAAGAGACCTAAAAAATATACACCAATATACCAAGTTTTTAGATGGGAAGACTCAGTATTCAATAGATTTCAATTTTCTGCAAATTGACTTAACCGTTTAATGCAATTCCTGTAAAAATTATAGCAGGTATTTTATTTTGTTTCTATTTTTGTAAAAATGGGCAATCAAATTTTAAGACTAATGAAACACAGAGTTACAATGAGCCAAGCTATTCTAAAAAGTAGAAAATTTGAAGACTACATAAATTAAGAACATGGCATTTGCACTTGGATAGACAATTAGAGCAAAATAGAGTCCAGCGACAGATTGTCACCAGAGCTAACAGATGACTTAGGACTTTCTCCACAATGCTGTCAAGAAAGGAGGGCTTTTCAGAAAAATGATTGGCCAGCGCAGCGGCTCATGTCTGTAATCCCAACACTTTTGGAGGTCGAGGCTGGTAAATCACGAGGTCACAAGTTCCGGACCAGGCTGGCCAACCTGGTGAAACCCTGTAACTACTAAAAATACAAAAAATTAGCTGAGCGTAGTGGCTGGAGCCTATGATCCCAGCTACTTGTGAGGCTGAGGCAGGAGATATCCCTTGAATCTGGGAGGCGGAGGTGCAACCAGCTGAGATTGCACCACTGCGCTCCAGCCGGGGGACAGAGTGAGATTCCAGCTCAAAAAAAAAAAAAAAAAAAAAAAAAAAAAAAAAAAAAATGAGTTAATCGCATATTCAGAAGAAAAAAATTATTCTTAACACACTATTCACTCCACACACAAAAATCACTTCCAGATGGATTATAGATCAAAATTTACATGAGATAAAACATAGCTTCTGGAAGATAATGTAAGAGAATACCTTCATAATTTTCTAGCCATCAAAGATTGCTTCAATAGACCCTGCAAAATGCACTAATCATTAGAAAAAAATTGATAAACTGGATTACATTAACATTTTGTGGGTTACAGAAAACTTAAAAAAAAACATAAAATTATGTAAAACTACATTAAAATTTTAAAAATCCTATTTTCATCAAAGACAATACTCTTCAAAGGCAAACAGATAAGGGAAGGAAAATGTTTTTGATACATATAACACATATATGTTATATGTGTGTGTTTGTTTATCACCCTTACAAGTTAATAAATAAAAGCCAGGCAACACAATTTTTTAAATAGGCAAGACTTGAAAAGACAGCTTACTAAATAAAATATTCAAATAACTATCAAATATACAGAGTGTTACATCTTATTAGTCACCATGAAAATGCAATTTAAATTCACATGTTGATAATGTTCTCTTTGTTGAAGTCGATGGTGATTATAAATGTATTCATTTTATAAATATTTATTAAAATTCATTTATGATTTGTACACTCTATATGTATTATATTTCAATGGAAATGTTTATCTATATAAGGGATAAGTGAGTTTGGGAGTTAGGGAGATTTGGCTGGTAGAGGTGGAAGGAAATGATGATGGTATTTACACTCATATTTTCCAGCTGATTTCCTTTTCTCTATCTCTTTTCTTTACATCACATAATCACACTGGAGTTTCAGTGGAAGTGTTGGTGATGGTGTTAGATTAGGAATGAAAAAAGTAAAATGAAGGTTATTCCCTTCTCCGTTGTAGTAGTCTGTTCTCCCACTGCTATGAAGAAATATCCGAGACTGGGTAATTAATAAAGAAAAGAGGTTTAATTGACTCACAGTTCCACATGGCTGAGGAGGCCTCAGGAAACTCACAATCAGGGTGGAAGGCATCTCTTCACAGGGTGGCAGGAGAGAGAATGAGTGCTGAGTGAAGGGGGAAGCCCCTTAAAAAACCACCAGATCTTGTGAGAACTCACTCACTATCACGAGAACAGCATGGGGAAAACCTACCCCATGATTCAATTATCTCCACCTGGCCCTGCCATTGACATGTGGAGATGATTACAATTCAAGGTGAGATTTGGGTGGGAACACAGAGCCAAGGCCTATCACCTACCCATTTCCTCCTGTTTTAATTCTGTGTTCCATTCTGCATAATGAATACTTTAGCAGAAGGAAACGAAGGATTGAGAGTAAGAGTTTCAAGTGAGAAGATCAAACTTTCCTCTTATTCTCCCCAGTTTTGATAAATTAGTCCTTCTGCTAGATTAACAATAGGAGAGGATGCTTGAGGAGTCATAGTCAGTTGTAGAATCTGCTGTTGTGAAGGGGAAGAGTCAGAAAATGACTGGCAGTGGCAATAAGTAAGGAAATGAAACACTGATGAATACGTCTAGCCAATGTATTCATCACCGATAAATACCTCTAACAGAAACAGAATAGCTGTACAGTGAAGATCATGGACATTACCGACAGACCAGCATTTAAATTTTATTACTCACTGTGACTTTGAACAACTTACTTATTTCCCTAAATCTGCAGTTTTCTCATCTGCAGTATGTATGAAATACCAATGACTGTTTCAATTAAGTTGTAATGATTAAATTAAAATAATTTACATAAAATGCTTATCAATACCTGATATGGTTTGGCTCTGGGTCCCCACCCAAATTTCATGTCCAATTGTAATCCCTATGTGTCAGCAGAGGGACTGGGTGGGAGGTGATTAGATCATGGGGGCACATTTATCCCTTACTGTTTCATAAATAGTGAGTTCTCAGGAGACCTGATGGTTTTAAATTGTGTGGCATTTTCCCTTTACTCTCTCTCTCCCCTTTCACCATGTGAAGAAGGTCCTTACTTACCCTTCACCTTCAGCCATGATTGTAAATTACCTAAGGCCTCCCCAGCCTGTGGAACTGTGAGTCAATTAAACCTCTCTTCTTCATAAATTACCCAGTCTCAAGTAGTTCTTTACAGCAGTGTGAAAATGGACTAATACAATACCTGATGCAGAATAGGCATTAAATATATGATAGCAATAGAATGTTTCAGAATCTCACATCAACATCTTTTATTTTATGATGTTTTTAGATTAACTTAGCCTTCAGACCAACAATGTCATTGACTGGTTGAAGAGGGCTGTCCATCTCATCTGATAGAGGGCTCTTTTAGGAGGCTTATATACTCATTAGGTTCATAAACATATGAACTGCTCAAGATGACTAGTAATAAGACATTTTCACTGAGGGCAATTGACATTTCTCCTTCCTAACATATCAAAGTCTATCAAAAACTGAATCCCTTACATTCTGGCATCACTCTATATGCTGCAAAATTTCTTCTACTAACTTTAATTTTTTGTGCACCTAGTATCGAGCACCTATTATCTACCTGGCACTGCTTACACTGATAAAGTTAAAAGATTTTAGTATTCTCTGTTAAAGCAGAAAAACAAAGAGATGAACACAATATTGGAGGATAAGTTTTATGGCAGACAAAAGCCTAAAAGGTTATGGAAACACAGAAAAATAATATCCAAATCAGAATAACTGAATGTGGGCAGAAGGATGATAAGGAAGGATGTCTGGAGAATGAGATGGCTGAGCTGAGTTTGAATAGATGAGCAGGAATTAGCCAAATTAGGAAGAGGGAAGAGGTCACTCTAGGGAACTTGTGTAGAGGTAAAGTGGTAATGAGAGAATATGTTGGATTTAGGAAAATACAAATGGTTCAACAAGGCCACCTACTTGCATTTTAAATGACTCATGCTTATGTTCCTTAAGATTAATATTTTACATGCAAAATGTTATCTGTCCAATTGTGGAGTTCAAACTGAATATACTTGTATTGACCCATTATCAATAAGAAAGAGAATTGATAGCACATACATGATTTATCAGACTAACTAAATTACACTGTGAACAGGAGGTGGAACATTTTTAAAACTTACTTTTGCATTTGCCTAATAACCATAATCTGATCACCTAAGATATCCTAAAAGGCTTGATAAGAAATATTTATATTGTAATTTAGAAAATTTAACAATTAGCTATCAATCTCTGTCTTCCCAAGTGATAATATATACTTTTAATTTTTAATTTTATCCTTCAGAAAAATGATACAGTGGAAAAGGAAGGCCAATGAGCAGACCTGTGAACACCTTATTTGTTTGTTTGTTTGTTTATTTATTTATTTATTTATTTATTTATGAGATGGAGTCTCTCTCACCAAAGCTGGAGAGCACTGTCTCCATCTCGGCTCACTGCAACCTCTGCCTCCCGGGTTCAAGCAATTTTGCCTCAGCCTCCCGAGTAGCTGGGACTTCAGGCACATGCCACCATGCCCAGCTAATTTTTTGTATTTTTAGTAGAGACGGAGTTTTATCATGTTAGCCAGGATGGTTTCAATCTCCTGACCTCATGATTGTCCCACCTTGGTCTCCCAAAGTGCTGGAATTACAGGAATAAGCCACCGCACCCGGGCCCTTCTTTCTGATATTATCTTGCTTTGTTACTCTGTATTTAATGCATGTTCATCAAGAACGAAAAGGCCACTTTATTATGCTAAAGTTTGAATGATTTTAGGTGCAAAAACTGTAGGCTACAGCCTATCTTATCATATGCATTGCAGGATTAAGTAAAACCCACCAGAAAATAATAAGCCTTAGTCTATTTAAACACCATTCAGCTGGAGTAATTCTTGCCTGATTTTCAAATATGAGCACTTGAATCTTCATTAAAATTTCAGGGAGTTCACCCAATTAAATACCTCTCTTTATAAATACATGCTTTTTGAGATCCTTTTCTTCAGGACTTTTTTTTTTATTATTATTAAACTCAAAAGTATGTGAGAGCAATGATTCCACAATATGAAATAAGAACTATGCACAATTTATTATGAGTGATAATATGTCTGGCTAGATTTTTAAAACTACAAATAATATCCAGAGTGATTCTGGTATTAACTTTCAGGCCATTCACATTAGATAACTGGTATCTCAAAAGTAGTCTTTTCTGAATGTTCATATTCTGAGTCTGTAGTCTGTATGTGTGTGCCATGCCAATTTGTACTAAATGGTGCCTAATTTCAGTCTCTCTACCAGAAAGGCTCAAACTTCAGATTTCATCAAGTCTTTCTATGGTGCTATAGTTTTATGCTGATATTCATGTGATACTGGAATTTAAGGTGTACGTTTTTCAATATGCTCTGCAAAATGCCAACAATGGTTGCTTATTTCCTGGGGATGACATTCCTTGCACATTCTCCAATCTGTACTTCGGTGTTGTGTATGTGTTCACATAAGCACCTAAATTTTGGCAGAGAGAAGGCACCAGATTGGCAATATAGCACCTGAAAATAGCTTTTCACTATGAAAAATGTTGGACTCTGTGATGCTTCTTATGTAACACTATTAAAGATATTCATTTCACTACCATTTCATCTTAGTTCAAACCCTACCATATAATAGTTCAAGATTTTAATGTTTTGATTTTTGTGCCTCCTATAAACAGAATTCACTACACATTTATGAGTTCTATATTTACTAATTGAAGATTAAGTAGTTAAATACCATATCTTACAAGAAAATTATACAAACCAATACTAATCTATAAGTTGCACTGTAGCTCGATGAATCTAATATGTGATATTGGACACTTTTACTTGGGCAACTTGGAGAACAATGAGTATGCGTGGAATGTTCATTGAAGACTTTGATTTTTAAAAATTCCATCAGTAAAATCTATGAACCATATTTTTCTTGCCCCACTGATATTTTGACTATCAAAATCTCTTTCCTATCTGATCATATGTATTTCTGTGAGTCTCTAGACAGAAAAAGGAAGGTGTTTTTTTTTTTTTTTTGTTTTAATGAAAAGAAAGGAAGAGATACGTTCTAACAGTTCAAATCCCATCATCAGTTTGGTCAAAGATAATTTGCATTGTTTATTTTTATTGCCCCCATCAATAGGTCCAATTGTATTTCTGTTCACCCCATTTTTTGAATTCACTTTTACCTTTCTGATCTCATCTTTACTTATTTCATTCAGGTTTTTAAGAATTACTTTACTACTCTGTGCTTATAAAACTTGTAAGGACTTCTACCTGACAACTGCATATCAAAGCCAATTGTCTTTAGGCAATTTAAAATATGTACAATGATAGCTGTTATCCATAACAAAATTTTAAGATTAATCATATTAAAATTTGTTGAAAAAATGCAAATATACTAATAATTTAGTTATATGCTCTCTTCTTTTCTATGATTCTTTTTTTGGGGGTACATATTTTATATAGCTTAAATTTCTTACTTATGAGCATAAACCAGAATAAAATAAGGGAGTGTATATAAGTCTAGATAGCTTCTCTTTTAGTTCAGGGTAAAAGGCTGCTTTCCATGTCTCCTCAGGCAGGGAGCAATAGCTACTCCATGAAAATTGATCCACAGTCATCCTTCTACCCTGAACATTAACACTAAGGTGGGTTCAGGGAAGGGTCAGAACATGTCTATATTTTGCTTTCAAGTCACAAACTTTGCCATTTTATAGCTACAGATGCAATCAGTACAACTGCACAGAACTTCTGGAAGATTGGCACAAAGCATTTTAAAAATCACTTTCTAGTCTATATTAAATTCTTTGAGAATACTTATGAAGAAACAGGAAGTAACTTTATCTTCCCAAGAATTGTTTCATGAGAAAAGGTAAAATATGAAACTCGTAGTGTTTTAAAAATGTTCATACTCTACCAAAAAAATAAAACCTTAATAAATAAATTTTCCTGGTAATATAATTTTTACTTTAAGGCTTTTTTTTAACCCTTAAGAGATTCTTTATTAACAGCATATTTTCTTTAATGTTTTCTCTCCTTAATTTTCTATGACTAGTCTTCTTTCTTATTCCAACTCCAAGCTTGTAGAACAACTTAGCGAATTTCTGGGGGTGAATGCCTGAGGCCAAGGCCTCTTTATTCTTGGGACCAAGTCTGTCTGACAGATTCTGGAAATACTGATTGTCAGGCTGATTTATCTCCCCAACTCTACACTTGATCTGTTCTGCCTTGCACAGAGGCATGTTGACACACTAATCTACTTGTCCAGACTCTGCTCATACTTAGGGTAATAGCTACTCCTCAAGCCACAGAGTGTGGTACATGCTGCATCCAGTCTTGTAAAAAGAGGTCCTGTAGGATCTAGAAGCAAACTTGGGTGATTTGAGTGTGGGATTCTAGACTTCTGTGTGTCATGGCATGTGGTCATAGAATCAGTGAGCAGGTCCTGGGTGAGTACATCCTCTTGGCCCATGAACTCTTGGCCTCATGGAAGAGATGAGATCCCAGAGAGCCAGGGTAGCACCCTCTAAGTTCAGGATTCAAAGCTGGGTCTCGGTTTTCTAGGCTAAAAGTTATTATTGTGGAGAAGCCTGCTAGATCCATGTGAGAAAATAATAAATATTATATGAACAGGCTTACTGCCTGCCATGAACAACACCGGCAGCCCATGTTTAATTAAAAATGTGGAATTGAAAGGTAAATACGTGTTTTACAATCAACCCCAAGCTAAAGAAAACAAAACTATAATAATGAGAGATGGTTATATTAGTTAGCTCGGGATGCCATAATATAAAACCATAGATTGGGTGGTTTAACCAGAAATGTGTTTTATCATATTCTGAAAGCTTGGAATTGTGAGATCAGGGTGTCAACATGGTCAGATTCTGGTGAGGAGGACTCTCTCCCAGGTTGCAGACGGCCATGCCTTCACTCTCAGTGTGTTTTTGCTTGGCAGATATGAGACAAAGAAAGAGAGAGTACAAGAGTGCTTTGGTGTGTTTTCTTATAAAAATACTAATCTCATCATGAAAGCTCCAGCTTTATGACTTCATTTAATTACAATTAGCTCCCAAAGTCCCCATATCCAAATACCATTCCGTTGGAAATGAGGGTTTCAACATATGAATGGGGAGGCATACACACTCAGTCCACACCAATCACTGGTTGCTGTATGGAGAGAGGTAGAAGTGGAAGGAAGGAGACCAGAAAGAAGGCTACTATGTTCCAAGAGTAATGACAGTAATGAATGCTATCACACAGCACAACAATTTACTCAAGAGTCTGACTAAAACAACATAAAATGGTTTTGGATATTTCCACATTTGATAGCCATATTTTAAAAATCACCTTGAGCATTTTACAATGCTTAAGCATTATGTTTATGTACTATTTGTACAGGTAAAAATGTGGATGTGGGAGGAAAAGGCCAAGAGCAGGTCAGCCTTCCTTTTCAGTCCCTGCCAGTACAATTTGTCAGGAAGCATGACAATATGAACTAGGTGGGAATAAGAGAGTGGAGTGGATTTAAATCCAGGCTCTATAGAAAGATTTTCAGGGATTCTAATAACCCCACCAAAAATGTTTGCTTCAGGACACAGAGTTCAGCCAAATAAACAGACAAAACTAGTATTAAAAAAAAAAAAAAAAAAAAAAAAAAAAAAAAAAAACAAGACATTAAGTCAAATGTGGAAGTTGTTGCAGGTCTGATGGATCCTAATGTTCCTTACTCTTTTGCTGCCGCCCACCTACCCTTGCTATCTTTTTTCCCCATCTTCCTGTATTTGCTCTGAATATGTGTTGTTGCCCTCTTCTTGCTCAGCTCACTGATTTAACTTCACTGGATCCCAGCTATTTGCAAAGCACTATTGCCTTTTCATGAAATTCTCTCCTAGGTTCTTAGACACTTGTTTAAATTGTTAAATTGGGTATTAATTCAACTGGGGATAGGAGGAGGGGAAAAGACCACAAGCTGCCTCATTTCAGCAGTCTCCTGATAGCTTTCCCAACTCTAAAAAGTTGTCAGCTTCAACCAAGGGTGCAACTACATATGCAAAAATGCAATGCTATAGCAGCTATCTGAGAATATGACAGTGAAAAAATATATACTATTTCCAGTCACTGAGTGAAATAATTATTAACATGTACACCATCGCTGCTGTGGACAGTTATGTACTATGGGGAATGTAACAATAAATGAACTGTTGTCTGCATTTATGCCCCTATGCCCTGACAACATGGCCTCATTAATTCCAGGAGACCGTATTAAAAGGGTGGCAACTGGTCTGCAACCTTGTTTTCTCACCCATTAACCACAGCGCCTGATCACAAGATGGCCTTTTTTATGTGTTATTACATAATGCCAGTCTGATTTTCCCAAACATAGCTCACATAGTATAACAAGAAACCACTTGGTTTTGGCCAAACAAGGCTCAGCTCCCTGCAGCCCAAGTGATACTCCCTCCCATCACTAGAGAGTTTACAATCTAGTTGAGGAACAAAAAATAAAATAACCACTTAGCAATTCCAGACGATATAAAAAATAATCTCTGTCTATTGAATTCAACTGTGAAAAGGACATCTGAAGTGAACTCTTATTCATACTAGCTTAGGCCTACTCTGCTACTCAAGTTTCAGACTGATTCATTCCTCAGGCCAAGTCTCCATTTTTTCTCCCTAGGAAAGTCAATAAAGATGCTGCAAGTAAAGCCTGCAGGACAGCTGTAGAGCTGAATTTCATTCCTCCCTTGGCTGCTCTTCCAAAAGCAGCCTTCATTAACCATGGACAAGTAACATGGATGCAACAGGCTTAGAAAGCAAACCTTTGAAATTAGATATGATCATCGCCAATAAATTTATTTGGCAATTTAACTCCTAATAAAACCCACGCTAAAAGACGGATGATATAGATAGAGATATAGATATATATGCATTAGTATAGTGACTACTACATGTAAAGTTCTGACACTTTATCAGTGAATAGAAGAGGTGAGGGGAAAATAGTCATTCAATAAATATACAAATAATTATATGATCACTATTATAATATGTGCTCTGAAGAAGAAATTAGGTGCTTTGAAAACTTATAATAAGGTTTTGACCTTTTCTTTGGGACCTGAATTAGCTGTTAGGATTCCACTCCAGCACTAGTTAATAAACTTTCCCCCTTTTACTTGAAAGTATTGTGGCCTCCCTGCTAGGTAATGACTCCTCTAGATTCCACACAGTCCACAGAAGAAACTTGTTCATCTTTTGCAAATCTTACACAGTCCATCTTCTGAAAAAAACTATATGACACTAGTCTCAGGAAAAAGGATAATCAGGATCAAGATCCTCATACCTCATCTTTTTAGTTTACCTGACTCAACAGGACCACCACTGCCCTCCCAGTTATCCATCAGGATGAGGACATTTATCTCTACATAGTTCTATATATGACTTTAAGTCTTACCCAGTTCTCCTCCACACCACTCTAAGTTGTTTAGTGGCTTCTAAAACTCAAAATCTTCTTGCGGCTAACCTTTCTATCTTTGTCCTTTTCCTAGTCATTCTTGTTACCTTTGGGCTCTCACTGAAACTTGGCCCTCCCCAATGTTACGGCTTCCCTTGAAGCCTTCTCAAGTGGTGGCTCTTTTCTCACCCACACCTTCTGTCTTGCTGGTTCTTGCTCTTTATTGCTAATTTCTATATGCTCCCTCATAAATACATACTCATGCATACACATACACACATCGAAAATATCCCGTCTGATTACGCTACCAGTTGACAGCAACTAACATTTACATAGGTTGAATATCTCTTATCTGAAATGCTAGGGACCAGAAGTGTTTCCTATTTCAGAAATTTTTGGATTTTTGAATATTTGCATATACATACCTGTCGTTCATTCTTAATCTGAAAGTTCAACCATGTCAGAGGTCAAAATGATTACCCTGTTCCAGGCACTGATCTGACTTAATCTTCACAAAAACACTCTGACTTACATACGTTTCTATCCTTATTCTACTGATGCACTTGAGGTACTGAGATGTTGGGTGAAATGTTCACAGTCAAACAGCTAGGAGGTGTTAGAGTGGGGATTTATACCCTGGAAGTATGACTCCAGAGTTCATCCTTTAAAAGACTATGTCATATTGCTTCCCATCATTTGCTGGCTTGTCATGCAGTGATGATCTTAGCTCTGCCTATTAGTTTGTTTTCATGCTGCCAATAAAGACATACCCAAGACAGGGAAATTTACAAAAGAAAGAGGCTTACTGGACTTACAGTTCCATGTGGCTCAGGAGGCCTCACAATCATGGTGGAAGGTGAAAGGCACATCTCATATGGTGAAAGACAAGAGAAGAGAGCTCGTTCGTGGAAACTCCCCATTCCAAAAACCATCAGATCTCATAATACTTGCTCACTGTCATGAGAACAGCACAAGAAAGACCTGCCTTTAACATTCAGTTACCTTTCACCAAGTCCCTCGCAAAACATGTGGGAATTCAAGATGAGAATCTGGGTGGGAACACAGGCAAACCATATTATTCTACTCCTGGTCCCTCCCAAATCCCATATCCTCACATTTCAAAACCAGTCATGCCTTCCCAAAAGTCCATAAAGTCTTAACTCATTTCAGCATTAACTCAAAAGTCTACAGTCTAAAGTATCATCTGAGATAAGGCAAGTCCCATCCACTTATGAGCCTGTAAAATCAAAAGCAAGTTAGTTACTTCCTAGATACAATAGGAGTACAGGCATTGAGTAAATATAGCCAGTTCAAATGGAAGAAATTGGAACTGGCCAAAACAAAGGGGCTACAGGCCCCATGAATATCCAAAATCCAGCAGAACAGTCAAATTTTATAGTTCCAAAATGATTCCTTTGGTAGCATGTCTCACATCCAGGTCAAACAGAGGCAAAAGGTAGGTTCCCATAGTCTTGGGCAGCTCCACCCCTGTGGTTTTTCAGGGTACAGCCTCCTTCCTGGCTTTCACAGGCTGGCATTGAGTGTTTACAGTTTTTCTGGGCACACGATCCAAACTTTCAGTGGATTTACAATTCTGGATTCTGGAGAACGATGACCCTCTTCTCATAGCTCTACTAGGCAGTACCCCACTAGGGACTCTGTGTAGGGGATTCAACCCCACATTTCCCTTTCACACTTTTCTAGCAGATTTTCTCTGAGAATCCTGCCCCTGTAGCAAACTTCTGCCTGGACATTCAGGCATTTCCATACATTCCCTAAAATCTAGGGAGAGGTTCCCAAACCCCAATATTTTACTCTGTGCTCTGGCAGGCTCAACACCATATGGAAGCTGCCAAGGCTTGAAGCTTGGACCCTCTGAAGCCACACCCTGAACCCCCTATGTTGGCCCCTTTTAGCTATGGCTGGAGTGTCTGGCTCACAGGGCACAAAGTCCTTAGGCTGCACAAAGCACAGGGACCCTGGGCACAGCCCATGAAATCACTTTTGTCTCCTAGGCCCCCAGGCCTGTGTTGGGAGGGGCTATCTTGAAGACCTCTGATATGCCCTGGAGATATTTTTCCCACTGTTTTGGGGATTCAGCATCTCATTACTTATGAAACATTCAGCATCTCATTACTTATGAAAATTTCTGCAGCCAGCTTAAATTTCTCCTCAGAAAATGTGATTTTCTTTTCTATAGAATTGTCAGGCTTCAAATTTTCCAAACTAATCTCAGTTTCCCAAGCAAAAAACGGAATGCCTTTAACAGCACCCAAGTTACCTCTTGAATGCTTTGCTGTTTAGAAATTTCTTCTGCCAGATATCCTAAATCATCTCTCTCAAGTTCAAAGTTCCATGAATCTCTAGGGCAGGGGAAAAATTCTGCCAGTCTCTTTGCTGAAACATAATAAAAGTCACCTTTGCTTCAATTCCCAACAAGTCCCTCATTTCCATCTGAGACCACCTCAGCTTGGATTTCATTGTCCATGTCATTATCAGCATTTTGGTCAAAGCCATTCAACAAGTCTCTAAGGAGTTCCACACTTTCCTACATTTTCCTGTCTTCCTCTGAGCCCTCCAACTATTCCAAACACTGTCTGTTACCAAGTTCCAAAGTTGTTTCCATGGGTATCTTTTCAGCAGTGCCTCACTTTACTGTTACCAAATTATCACTTTAGTATGTTTTCGTGCTGCTAATAAAGACATACCCAATACTGGGAAATTTGTAAACAGAAAAAAAGAAGTTTGCTGGAGTTCCACATGACTGAGGAGTTCTCACAATCATGGTAGAAAGTGAAAGGCACATCTCACATGGTGGCAGACAAGAGAAGAGAATTTGCACAGGGAAATTCCCCTTTTAAAAACCATCCAATCTCATGAGACTTATTCACTATCACAAGAACACCATGAGAAATACATTCTCCCATGATTCATTTACCTCTCACCAGGGCCCTCCCACAACATGTGGAAATTCAAGATGATATTTGGGTAGTAACACAGCCAAACCATATCACTCTGAGATCACTGTTTTTCCCTCCGTTACTAGTCCTGTGATCAACCTTGCTCACGTCAATAGACGGGGAGAAAATTCAACACTTAGGCCTCGTGGTTCCTTGATGCCATTCCCTCCATCATGCACTTTTCTGCGTGTCCTCTAGATCTTGTCATTGCCAATAACTATTCTATATCCCAAATATCACTCTCAGATATCTCAAATAACACCTCTCATCTTTCCATTTATAGACTCTAGCACCTCCACTCCTACGACTGTTCTATCACACCATGCTTTGCTTCCTTCTCATTCGCTTGCATTCCATGCCTGATTCCAGTCATGTCCTTGCACACTCTCTTTCCTTGCCCTCTTCTTTCTCAATCCTTCTTTCTTGACATGATTCTAATCCAGGTTGAATCTAGCCCTTCACCTACACTCATAATTGTGTGCAGCTGAACCTGAAGTAAAAATGAAGTCATAATAATTTTACATTTATGCAAGCAAACTTCAGCACCACCTAGTAATTCTACATTTTACTAATCAATTCTTTCCCAGCCTACAAGAAAACTAAATTTTACTTACTCTCCTTTCTCCACAAACCTGAAACATCACATATTTAATCTTGTATAAGTGATAATTTTGTCTTACTGTCTGAGAAAATAGGAGTCATAAAGAGACCATCCTCATCCTTCCACCCTCAAACTTCCAACCTACCTGCATTCACACACTTGTACTCTGTCTCTCCTCCCTTCAAAAGGAATAGTACTCCTAGCCCATTTCCAAAAACCTTTTTTGTATTTCACAATATATTTAACTTTACTATTTAGAAATCAAGTAATATATTATGAAAATGTAAACAAAAGAAAACCAAAAACAAAATAGACCTATATCCAGTGTTTTTGAGGTTTTTTTCTAGCTTCAGTACTGTTTTTCTCTTGGTACATATCCCTATAGTTTTATTTTCCTTTTCCTCAAAGTAACTGCATACCTATCAACATGACTGATTGCAGAAATAAGTAATAGATGTAGCATCATCACTTTCTTATTGGATTCTCATAATGAATTCAGCATTTCTCAGCATATTGAGCTTTTAAATTATTAATCTTATACATAGTCCAAAAACACATTTATAACATAGAACATATAGAGAGAGCAAACTATACTCTGGTGTCCAGTGTTTCTTGTGACAACACCAGCCAAAGAGGAAAGCTGGAACTGTTTGCATGTCACTAAGATAAACAGATGAAAAATCATTTAAAAAGAGCAACTTAACTTTATCTGCTTACCTTCTAGATAGCTTGATATGAACAATATCAAATAATTTACTTCAATTTCCTCTCTAATTCTTCTTTTCTGTTTGTTTCACTTTTGTTTTTTATTTATTTCAATAGGTTTTTTGTGGCCAGGTGGTGTTTGGTTCCATGAATAAGTTCTTTAGTGGTGATTTAGTGTACACCATACCCAGTGTGCAGTCTTTTATTCCCCACACCTTTCCCACCTTTTCCCCCAAGCCTCCAAAGTCCATTCTATCATTCTTATATCTTTGCATGCTCATAGCTTAGCTCCCATTTATGGGAACATATGATGTTTTGTATTTATTCCAAAAACCAAACATCATATATTCTCACTCATAAGTGAAGTTACTTCACTGCCTACTACTTAGCGGTAAAAAGGAACAAAACAATGGCATTCACAGCAACCTGCATGGAGATATATATATATATATACACACACACACACATATATGCATATACATATATATATATATATATATATATACACACACACATATATGCATAGGAAGTCCTTTCCCTTAGTCATAAAAAGGAACAAAACAATGGCATATATAGATAGACAGATAGATAGATAGATATAGGTGATATATATCACCTATATATATCTGTATATACTTATAATACCACATTTTCATTATCCACTCACCAATGATTGGGCATTTGAGCTTGTTCCATATTTTTGCACTTGCAAATTGTGCTGCTATAAAACTGTGTATGCAAGTGTGTTTTTCATGTAATGACTTATTTTATTCTGGGTAGATACGCAGGAGTGGGATTGCTAGATCAAATGGTAGACCTACTATTAGTTCTTTAAGAATCACCATACTCTTTTCCACAGTGGTTGTACTAGTTTATGTTCCCACCAGCAGTGTAATAGTTTACATACATACCAACATCTATTTTTTATTTTTTGATTATTGACATTTTTGCAGGAGTGAGGTGGTATCACAATATTTTGATTTGCATTTCCCTGATAATTAGTGATGTTGAGCATTTTTCATATGTTTGTTGGTCAGTTGTATATCTTCTTTTGAGTTTTGAGAATTGTCTATTCATGTCCTTAGCCCCCTTTTTACGGGATTTTTTTTCCCTGATGATTTATTTGAATTCCTTGTAGATTCTGGACATTCGTCATTTGTCAGATGAATAGTTTGCTAAGATTTTCTCCCACTCTTGAGTTGGTTGCCTGTTTACTCTCCTGAATATTTCTTTTGCTGTGCAGCAGCCTTTTAGTTTAATTAAGTGCCATCTATTTATCTTTGCTTTGGGTACTTGGTAATGATGTCTTTGCCAATGTCTAGAAGGGTTTTACTGATGTTATCTTCTAGAATTTTTAGGCTTTCAAATCTTCGATTTAACTCTTTCATCCGTCTTGAGTTGATTTGGATAATGTGAAAGATGAGGATCCAGTTTTATTCTTCTTCATGTGACTTACCAATTATCCCAGCACCATTTGTTGAATAGGGTGTCCTTTCTTCACTTTATGTTTTTGTTTGCTTTCTCAAAGATCAATTGGCTATTAAGTATTTGGATTTATTTCTGTGTTCTCTATTCTGTTCCGTTGGTCTATGGGCCTATTTTTATACAAATACCATGCTGTTTCAGTGACTATAGCCTTATAGCGTAGTTTGAAATCAGGTAACATGATGCATCCAGATTCGTTCTTTTTGCTTAGTCTTGCTTTGGCTATGTAGGCTCCTTTTTAGTTGCACATGAATTTTAGGATAGTTTTTTCTAGTTCTGTGAAGAATTATCGTGGTATTTTGATGGGAATTGCATTGAATTTGTAGATTGCTTTTGGCAATATGATCATTTTCAGAATATTGATTCTACCCATCCACTATGTGTTTTCATTTGTTTGTGTTATCTATTATTTATTTCAACAGTGTTTTGTAGTATTTCTTGTAGAGGTCTATTACCTCCTTGGTAAGGTATATTTCTAAGTATTGTATTTGTATTTTTTTACAGCTATTGTAAAGGGGTTGAGTTCTTGATTTGATTCTTGGCTTAGTCACTATTGGTATATAGCATTGCTACTGGTTTGTGTACATGAATTTTGTATCCTGAAACTTTACTGAATTCATTTATTAGTTATAGGAGCTTTATGGATGAGCCTTTAGGGTTTTCTAGGTATATAGTCATATCATTGGCAAACAGTGATAGTCTGGCTTCCTTGTTACTGATTTGGATGCCCTTTATTTCTTTCTCTTGCCTGATTGCTCTGCCTAGGATTTCCAGTACTATGTTGAATAGAAGTGGTGAAAGTGAGCATCCTTTCCAGTGTTCCAGTTCTCAGGAGGAATGCTTTCAACTTTTCCCATCCAGTATCACGTCAGTTGTGGGTTTTTTCTAAACAGCTTTTATTACCTTAAAGCATGTCCCTTCCGTGCCAATTTTGCTGAGGGTCTGAATCATAAAGAGATGCTGGATTTTGTCAATACTTTTTGATAAAATTCAATGCTATATTATGAACTTTCTTGTAGCACCACTTTTGCTGTATCCAAGAGGTTTTGATAGGTTGTATTACTATTATTATTCAGGTCAAAGAATTTTCCAGTTTCTATCTGGATTTCATTCTTGACCCAATGATCACTCTGGAGCAGGTTATTTAATTTCCATGTATTTGCATAGTTTTGTGTGTTCCTTTTAAAGTTGATTTTCATTGTGGTCTGGGAGAGTATTTAATATAATTTTGGTTCTCTTAAATTTATGGAGCCTTATTTTGTAGCCTATCATATGGTCTATTTTGGAGAATGTTCCATGTGCTGATAAAAAGAATGTATATTCTGCAGTTGTTGGGTAGAATGTTCTGTAAATACCTGTTAAGTCCATTTGTTGTAGAATATAGTGTAAGTTCATGATTTCTTTGTTGACTTTCTGTATTGATGACCTATTAGTGCTGTTGGTGGAAAAGTCCCCCATGTCTATTTTTCCCATCCTTATATCTATAGGTATTCCATGTTGAGCTTCCACTTATAAGTGAGAACATGCTGTATTTGATGTTCTGTTCCTGCATTAGTCTGGTTAGGATAATGCCCTCCAACTGCATCCACATTGCTGCAAAGAACACGGTTTCATTCGTTTTTTGACAGTCTAGTATTCCATGGTGTATACGTACCACATTTTCTTTATCCAATCCACCATTGATAGGCACCTTGGTTGCTGCCATGTCTTTGCTATTGTGAATAATGCTGCAATGAACATACAAATATATGTGTTTTAATGGTAGAATGTTTTATTTTTCTTTGCATATATGCCTAGTAATGGGATTGCTGGGTAAAATGATAGTTCTATTTAAAATTCTTGAGAAATCTTCAAACTTCTTTCCACAATGCCTGAACTAATTTACTTTTCCAACAACAGTGTAAGTGCATTTCCTTTTCTTTGTAGCTTTACCAACATCTGTCATGTTTTGACCTTTCAATGGTAATTCTGACTGGTGTGAAATGGTATACTATCATGGTTTTGATTTGCATTTCTCTGATGATTAGTGATGCTGAGCATTTTTAAATGTTTATTGGCTGCTTTTATGTCTTCTTTTGGGAACTGTCTGTTTATATTCTTTGCCCTCCTTTTAAAGGGGATATTAGTTTTTGCTTGTTGCTTTAAGTTCCTTATAGATTCTGGTTATTAGACCTTTGTTGGACTCATAGTTTGTGAATATTTTCTCCCATTCTGTAGGCTGTCTGTTCACTCTGTTGATGAGTTTCTTCCGCTGTGTAGAAACACTTTGTTTTAATTAAGTCCTGTATGTCAATATTTCTTTTTGTTGCAATTGCTCTTTTTAAAATAATTTCAACTCTTATTTTAGGTTCGGAGGTACATATGCTGATTTGTTACATGGAACTACCCATGTCTTGACATCATCACTCACACAGGGATTACTTTAATCACTTCTTAGCAAGCCTCTTTATCCTCCAATTTATGCTATAGTTACTGCCAATATGAATTTCCCTAAACATTGCTTATGTTAGTCTCTGCTCAAAAACAATCTAGATCTCCCTACTTAAAACTTTGTACAATGCAAATTTCTTTGCTTGATTTTTAAGACATGTCAGAATGCCTATCCATATTTCCCACAAAGCCCTAACTCCTTTGTCTCATAAGGTCAGTATCCTCATGGCTATATAAAAATCTTTGCTTCTGAACATTTTCAACTATTTTTTCCTCACCTAAGCAGCAGTCTTCATCTCTGCTGCCATTTAAGTTTCAGCCTATCCTTCAAGGCTAAGACCTACTCTCCCCCTATTAACTTCCCAGTCTGCATTTTTCTATTCTCCCCTCTATGCTCCTGTAGCACTCAAGGCATGTACCACATAGATCAACACCTGTCCACAAAAGTATTCAAAAGCTTATTTATTTTATCTTGTTTTTTTTTTTTTTTTTTTTTTTTTTTTCAGTATTACCTCCTAGGAGGTAGGACTGTATTTTATACAGACTCCACAACACCTACACAGTAGTGAATTTATCAGATAGACACACAGGTTTATGAACCCTCTTTTGAGGGATTTATATTTTCTAAAAAATAAATATACAATTAATATAAAATATTTATCTTTTATTTATTTAAGTATTACATGCATTATAGTATAAAATGAGTTTATAACCTCTTTTTAACAGATCTTTCTGGAACTCTCAAAACAATCTGATAAGCGCTTAAAATGATCCTTTTATTTCTTCTCACTTTCTCTTCTTTCCTACACAGAGAACTTTGGTAATATCCTGAATTTACTATTAAAATCAAAGGCTAAGGAAGGTGTTATGTGGCCTTTGTATAACAGAGAATGTTCTGTACTGAAAACTTATGATACACTTTCCATTTTAGACAAAGCCAGACAGGTAAGATTTTCTCTATCATAGTGTCTAGCACAAGCCTGGGAATATAACTCAATAAATTCTTGTTAAGTGATTGGATTTTCGGTAGTTCACTCAATGGAAGCTTCCATTTCCAAAATTTACACATAATACCTTCAGGAATTATATCTGAGTAGCATTTCCCAATGGAAAACTTTATTCCAACTTTGAGAAGGAATGTGATTAATTTGAAGCTGCTATTCTAATTTTTCATTTTTAGATTTTTACTATTATCTTGAGAAATAGCAGGCCAAGAGCTTTGCTTTTATTCTACCAGCAATTTCTTTTGGGTGGCAAAACAATTTAGAGCTACTGAAACAGTATTAGAAACCATGTATTCCAACCCATTCACTCTTCAGATGAGCAAAACACCCCAGGTTAGACGCAGAGCCAAGATAGAAATCAAGCTCTTTTAAACAAGTAACTACCTTACCTACATTTGAATAATGAAGGATAGCAAAATACCATGAAATCCTGGGCCTGAAGAGAACTTACAGATGGTTCATTATTCTTTGTTTTAGCACTTCCAGTAATTGGCTAACAGCTCCTTCTACAATGGAATGCCTCTAAAAATTAGAAATGTTCTCAAAAGAGTATTTCTCAGTGACTTATGTTGAATCAAAATTTGTCTTCTCAGAACTTTGTAGCAACAGTCCTAGTTTTGAATTCTCAAACAATAACAACAATCCGTTCCCTCCTTCACGTAAACTAAACAATTTATATAACCTTTAAGATTTTCTCTTCCCAAGTTCCTCTAAACTTCCTTTTTTATGGCATGGCTTCCCTCTGTTTTGACAATAATCTTATTAGAATTTTGTTCTTGAATCTTAGAATGCTTTCAATTAATGGTGACCAAAAAAAAAAAAAAATCAAACTCAATTTGGCTTAAAGAATAACTAAAAACTCCAGGGTAATTTAGGCATGGTTCCATCAGAGCTCTGGGGCCATTTTCCTGTGGTTTGCTCTTCACCACTTTTATTCATGTTAACTTTCCCCCCAGACTGACTTCCCTCCTAGTTGTTGGATGCCTGCCGGCAGTAATTAGGCTGCATGATGTCTCATTCAGCAAGAAAGGCAAGTTGCTTCCCATTAACTGCTGAAAAAAAGAAAACACTGCGATTTACATCAATTGGCCACCCCTGAACCAATCCGTAAAACCAGGGGAATGCCACACACTGATAAGCTTAGGCCTGGATTAATTAAACCAATTACAGTGCAAAGGAAGATGGAATCTTCCTGACTGGCCTTAGCTGAGCATAGCTTACTGTTGAAGCAGAGGTGAGGTCAAGTTCACTCTAACCTTATTGCTGGTATCAACAGAGCAGATGGAATGGATGTTAAGGAAATAACCGTATCTTCTGTTCACCATGCATTTATACCTGTATGTAATACGATGGATCTGAAAAATGTCCAAGTTCAGTGAAATATTATAAATCAGTCTTATGATTATTTCTCTTATTTTGGAAATGTTCTTCTATTAACATAGTTTCACCTTGAATACACTTTTTTTAAAAGCAGGTATAATTGTTGAGCTTGTTGTTATTGAAATACATAAGTGGTTTTTTTATTTCATTTTATACTGCTTTTGAGATGAACTTTATACTGCTTTTGAGATGAACCCGTAAGTGTATTCTTATGTAACTGATTGCAAAAGACAAAACAATACATTAATTTGGTTCCTAAATCTCAGTCTTCTGGTTTGTATGCATTATTCTATCTACTAAAATACTTCAAATTATATTTCTGTAAGTCAGTACATTAGGTTATTACCCTTTGCAGATTGATGCCTCTTCAACCAGATTGGGTTTTTTAATGTGACCAAGACAAAGCCAAAGAGAAAGCCATGAGACATACTATGAAAAAACTTTCTGCAAGCTAATACAAAGTTAATAATTACATACAGTTGTTCAACAAGCTTTACACATCTGCTTACACCCACTATTATTCAGTCATATTTCTACCCTGTTCACAAGGACATATGAGTGATTTCATCAAAATCCCTACCTGAACACAAATATTGCAACCTCCCACCCTCTGAAATCTCTCCAGGCTGCTCAACCTACAGAAAATTAAATCAGGCTAATTTGGCAGGAATGCTTTTAGTGCACTCAGACTGGATCATAGAGGTTGTCTCATTATTTTCTAAGTGATTTCAATTCCTTGTTAAAGTAATCCATTGTAAAATGCTATTAAAGATCAACATTGCTGATCTAATAGTTTTCAGAATCTACCTTTTAACCCTTTGAGAGAATTGGGGTGTTATTTGCTTAGATCGCATCTTCTAGCGGCACTCCCTTTCTCCGTGATTTCTGTGGATTACTGCCAATCATTCTGTGATTACATCTGTAAATCCTTTCAACACCTTGGAATGTAATTTGTCTGTGACTGCAAACTTGAATTCATTTAGAATGTCTGGGTGGCTTCCTATAATCTCATCTTTTTACTTTTTCTGGGACTTCAATTCATTGTTAATGGTGTTTTTCTAGCTGTTCTATTTTGATGATAACTTCTTCATAGTGGCAAGGACAGATTCAAAATAGAAACGGAGTAATTCTGCCTCCTGCCTGTATTTGCTTGCCTCTCATCATCTTTTCTAAACAGTGGGCTGATGCACTATAGTCTTGTAATTATGATTCCCAGCTCTCACAGAAGTACTTTTCTCTTTTGGGAACACTCTTCTTGTTCTCAAACTTTTTGTAATCTAACGTTTATTCATCCTCCAAGTCTTAGTAATAATCTCTGAGGAGCCTTCATTGATCCTGCAAAGGTAAACTAGACACCCCTCTTATATCTTATGATATCTTATGATAGACCTTTGGTGAAATTTAGTAGACTATATTGTAAATGCCTGTTAGTATGTCTGCTTTCCCCATTTGACTATAAGTACTCAGAAGGTAAGGATCTTTCCTTATTCTTTTCTGCAGAGATTTTCATAGCTCTTGGCAATAAATTGGTGCTTAATATTATTAATTGTTCAATGAATTAAACCTGTAAAAGTCCTTTTGGTTAACTTTGAGCATAGTTTTTTTTTATTATTATTATTTCTTATATTTTTTTCCAAGATTTATTTTACTACCACAACAAGTTTCCTTAATCGTTGAAAGTAAATCTAGAATAATAATTTCTTCATAAGTTTTTTTCAATAAAAAGCTTTGTTGTCGAGCCAGGTGCGGTGGCTCACACCTGTAATCCCAGCACTTTGGGAGAACGAGGCAGGTGGATCACAAGGTCAAGAAATCGAGGCCATCCTGGTCAACATGGTGAAACCCCATCTCTACTAAAAATACAAAAAATTAGCTGGGCATGGTGGCACATGCCTGTAATCCCAGCTACCCAGCAGGCTGAGGCAGGAGAATTGCTTGAACCCAGGAGGTGGAAGTGCGGTGAGCCAAGATGGCGCCATTGCACTCCAGCCTGGATAACAAGAGTAAAACTCCGCCTCAAAAAAAAAAAAAAAAAAAAAAAAAAAAAAAAAAAAAAGCTTTGTTGTCAAATCTCTGAGGTATTAATTTTTAGGGAAGTTTAAAATAATGTTTCTTATGAAAAAAGAAAAAAATATATTCTAATATACATGTATACTTGATCAGAAAACATGCTCATCATAAATATTTGAAGCACATGGAGTGTATACCACAAATGGAAACATGAAAATAAAAGTGAGATGACAATTTTTGTAGAAACAAAATGAAACAAATTTCCTGGTTTAGGATTTTTAAAAAACAGATTTCAGTTATTAAGACTACTTTAATATTTTGAAAGCTTGAAAAATATATTTTTTATCCAATGCACTCAGTAAATTTTACAATCTTTAGTTTTTCTGTTTACCAATGATATTTCCTACTGATACACTTTTCTTACAACAATAAATCTCAACTTATTCAATTTGTCACGTGTGCAGCAGTTTATAAAATTTTAAAGCTAATGGTATAACAAACTCAAATGATGAGATTTCATATTTATAAGTGCATCCTGGGATGAATAAGTAATGAAGACACAGTCTGCTGCTACTAAAAGTGAGGGGCTTAAGAAGTTTAGCTACATAGAGATGGAACACACTTGATTTCATCTGATTTTAAAATTTAAGTAGATTTGATCCAGGTTGGTTCTTAAGGACGTCATCAGCAGAAAATACCCTGTTCTGGTACTTTATTTTTTCTTCTGTTCAGCATTGGATATGCAGCAATTTTCCTGATCTACTGCCACAGATTGAATTCATTGTTGTATTTTTTTAAAAAACTATCTTGTGTTATATGACATGCTTTGTGACAGACTTGGCCAACCAGTTTTCAATTAAACTTATCAGTCAGAAATCATTTATAAGCCACTGCAATTGACTGAGACACAGAAGTATTAGTTTCATTGATTAGGGTTTAAAGTGAAAAATTGTTGCCAATTTTACAATTGAAAGTTATAGTACAAATGATCTGTAGCTACTTTTTAGCCAAATGTAATGACAGATTTCAAGAGAGAGGACTTAAAAATGTCATCTTTAATTTTTTTACAGAAAAACATTATTAATATAGTTATAATTCGTTTGTATGCAGCCACCAAAAGAGAGAATATTTACAATATAATGCAACAATATCATGCCAAAAACAATGTTATACTAACATGTAATGTTTTATACCTCACGTGAATTGTCATAGCAAAAATGAACTGTCATGTTTATAATAAATTATATTTATATAATAAATATGAGTCATATTATCTACTTTCAGTAGAATTAAGAAGATTTGCGTTCTAGTGCTGAGACAACCATTAATTATCTGCACAATCTAGGGCAAATCATTTATACTCTCTAGGTCTCAATTTTTTCTATACATAAATATTAACCCCCCAAAAAATATTATCTACAAAGTTTGTAGTAGGGGGCTCTTGAGTTAGAGTTACTTTTAATATTTCATAAAGCTCTTGGGAATTTTGTACTTAACCACAATAAAAACTCATAAGCCCCATATAGTTTCTGATACATAAAAACTAGTTAATATTTAATAAATTATGAAATGAATAGGAGAATAAATGAAAAAGTGAATGAATGAATGAATGGATGAATAAAAATTAGTAAACTAGGTTGAGCTGCACTTTATATCAACCCTATTGTCTACTGGTTATTTCTTGCTGATCTGATTTCCAATTATATATGCTTGTGACTATTTAAAAGTGAATTAACAGTTACATTTTCAATGCAATTTGAGTAGTAAAATATTTTTTAATACCCAGAGCAAGTCGTGGGTATTAATAATAAAGGGCTAATATCCAGACTCTACAAAGAATTAAAACAGATTTACAAGAGAAAAACAAACAAGCCCATTCAAAAGTGGGCAAAGGATATGAACAGATGCTTTTCAAAAGAAGATATATATCAGTCTAACAAACATATGAAAAAATGCTCATCATCATTGGTCATTAGACAAATGCAAATCAAAACTACATTGAGATACCATCTCATGCCCGTTAGAATGGTGATCATTAAAAGATATGGAGACAACAGATGCTGGAGAGGATGTGGAGAAATAGGAACACTTTTACACTGTTGGTGGGAGTGTAAATTAGTTCAACTATTGTGGAAGACAGTGTGGCAATTCCTCAAGGACCTAGAACCAGAAATTCCATTTGACGCAGCAATCCCATTACTGAGTATATATCCAAAGGATTATAAAGCATTCTACTATAAGGACACATGCACATGAATGTTCACTGCAGCACTGTTTACAATAGCAAAGACTTGGAACCAATCCAAATGCCCATCAATGACAGACTGGACAGAGAAAATTTGGCACATATACACCATGTAATACTATGCAGCCATAAAATATGAGTTCATGTTCTTTGTGGGACATGGATGAACTTGGGAACCATTATTCTCAGCAAACTGACACAAGAACAGAAAATCAAACACCGCATGTTCTCACTCGTAGGTGGGTGTTGAACAATGAGAACTCATGGACACAGGGAGGGGAGCATCACACACTGGGGTCTGTGGGTGATGGGAACTAGGGGAGGGACAGCAAGGGGTAGGGAGTTGAGGAGGGATAACATGGGAAGAAATGCCAGATATAGGTGATGGGGAGGAAGGTAGCAAACCACATTGCCATATATGTACCTATGCAACAATCTTGTATGTTCTTCACATGTACCCCAAAACCTAAAACATAATAAAATATACATTAAAAAAAAGTACTAGGATTAGATGGACACCATGGTCCCTGGGAGGAGAGCTCTGTCCTGACAATAGACAATTAAAGCTGATAAATCAAAAAAAATGAAAAATGAAACTTGGTAGCAATAATATTAGAAAATATTAGAAAAATGGAAATGCTTCCACCTTTAAAAGTACCATAAATCCTTTTCCAGTGACTCTATTGCAGCTATGAGGAATTCTCAAGCTTTTTCACAGGGATCGTTGTCTATTACTTTCAGCATTCTATGTGATATGATCCAATCTGTGACAATCCCTTAGCCTAAAATCTCAACTAACACTTGAAGAAATCAATAAAAATTTTTTTACTTATATACTGGTTATCACTAATTTCATATAAGCTTAATTTTATTTCATTTAAAGCAACATTGGCCTCAACAACTCATCCATTCACAATGATTGATTCCAAGGTTGAGGTGTATTTATTTCCTCTAGAACAAGAGGTCCTGATCAGAGGGAAAAAGAGAGGATTTTCCCCCTTATACTTAGGGAAAATTGTTAGTCCTCCTTATGTAAGGAAAAAAGTGAAATGCTTTATTTTTTTTGTCATACATTAACTTTATTTTTGAAGCTATTTCCTCTAACTTTTCCGTATGTTCTTTATTCCATAACAACTGTACTCACTCTTTATTTTTCTTATAGCTGAGTTGATAGTAGACTCCAATATTATCGTTATTATTGGTATTCACTGGTATTCTCTGTTATATAGCCTTCACTAGAGTCATTAATATAATTTATTGTGGTAAATTATACAAATACTTGTTCACAAAGCAAGAGTATCAACTGACATATGTCTTTCCTCTTCTGTTAAGTCTGTTCGTTGATGTTGATGATCAATTAATTATTGTTTCATAAATATAATTTTTATCAGATTTAAATGGACTAGACTGAATTATGCTGCTTTATGGTTAATAGAATTGTAAGTCAGCAGCATGTTTAATGTGCATAGATGACTCCCATAAAAAACAAATAAATGTGTGGCATATCAGCAAACACTGGCCTTTACTTGACTCTAGCAGAAACACACGTGTGTTCCCAATGCCATGTGTTAATTATATTTAACTGTGTGTTAATACATTTAATATGTGTTAATACACATATTTAAATAAATATAAAATAAATTAAATTAATACAAAATTTAAAACATATAAAATATATTTAACAAATATATTTTAATTTATAGTAAAATAACTCATAAATATAAATAACTTACAATAAAAATATATTTTAACTTAAATATATTTTTATATTAAGTAAAAATATATTTCTTAAATCTAATAACTATATCCTTGTTCTTTCAAGACAGAAAGAGCTTTTCAAGGTCAAAAATTAAGAGTATTATTTAGAAAGTTAAGAAAACATGAAATCATTTTGACCTTAGCCTACATAGTTAATCTTATCTAATCTTAGTTTCCATTATTTTTCTGCCTCACAAGACAGAAGGCACAGAAGAAAAAGCCTATGGTTCACTGAAGTGATAGATCTAGTAGGGCATACTTACATAATGCTGGGACCCTAAATGGCTATACCTTGTGTATGGGGTGTACCAGAAATAAATCTACTCCACAGCACAAGACAAAGAAAAAAATCTTTGCTGTGATTTTTGTGCTAAATTCAGAAAGAATACCTCACTTGAGGATTCATAGCCAAAAAACACTCCTCATGCTGATTTGTACACTGAATCCACATTGACTTAGTGGCCTAACAAACCTAAATCCGAAAATCTATTTAAAATGGTCCCAAATAGTAGTTTCTCAAGGGATCTCAGATAAACCTAGGCAAATTATCTTTGAGGGAATTCACATTCCACCCAGGCTTCAAAGGATTTCTACAGATAAAGTTCCAAGAAATATGAATTTACAGTCAAAATTTATAAAATAATAACCACAATAAATCACTTGATAGAGTCCAACAGAAACAATAGATGACAGAAAGACTTTAGATGTAGAATATAAATTATTTTTCATTTTGTCTAAATAAAAGGTTTTATATATATATATATATATATATATATATATATATATATATATAAAATTAAAAAACAGTAAAAGTATACAAATGCAAATCATATTGCAAAAGAGCCTCATGGAACTTCTGGAAATAAGTTATCTGTAACTGAAGTAAAAAATTGCAATGGATGGGTAAAGAGCAAATTAGATACAGTTAATGGGAAATTTAATGACTGGACTCCAGAGCTGAAAAAAATGTCTATAATGTAACATGTAAACACAAGTGGCTAGAAAACATTAAAGAGAAGTTAAAAGACATGGAGAATAACAACATTTTTAATACACATGTCATTGGAGTAATACATTTTTTAAAATAAAAACTAGAAAGAATAAGGAAGGGACAGTATGAGAGATGGTATCTCAGGTTAGCTTTCCCAGAAGCAGACCCTGAGGCAAGGATTCATGAAAAGGTAATTTAGAAACGCAATATTCTCTGTAGAGATCAGCAAGGTAGCATGGAAAGTAGAAAGGGGAGGAGAAGAAAGCCAAGCTACGGTGCAGTCTCAGAAAAAGTCCTGCAAATATAGCTTTGGCCTGATCTTGCAGGAGAATGCTGGAGTAAGTTACACCTCAGAGTTGTCCAAGGCAAAGAGCTAACTTGGTATATTCCTACATCTGTGAGCCATTTGTCATGGGCTGTGTGGAAGGAGTAAATTCTCAGGGACTTCTAGATTTCCGTATATGGATAAAAGACCTCTAGAGAAAAAGGACAGTTCTCAAAGAAGAGGCATAGTTCCAACTTGCCATATAATCATCAAAATTGCTCTTATACTTGTTTATTTTTCTTGCTTCCCTTTAATTTTGGCCTGATCTCATCAACTCTTCCATGTACATAAAAATAATCTTAAAATTTTGCCCTTATAGTTGTCCTCAGTGAGACGTTTGCAGTAGACTAATCCAATATTATCTATAGTTGTTTTACCTTTATTCTCAACTTTTATCATCTTTTGTTTGAAGCTTTATTTTTCTCTGTCTTTTGTCAGTAAGCTTAATACATTTACATTTATTGCAATTATTACTAAGACTCATTTCTTTCTTTCTTTTTCTTTCTTTTTTTTTTTTAACTTTAAGTTCTGGGTTACATGTGCAGATCTTGCAGGATTGTTACATAGGTATACACATGCCATGGTGGTTTGCTACCTCCATCTCCCTGTCACCTACATTAGATATTTCTTCTAATGTTATTCCTCTCCAATCTCCCCACCTCCTGATATCCATCCCCTAGCCTCCACCCCCCAACAGACCCCAGTGTGTGATGTTCCCCTCCCTATATCCATGTGTTCTCATTGTTTAACATCCACTTATGAGTGAGAACATGAGGTGTTTGGTTTTCTGTTCTTGTGTCAGGTTGCTGAGAATGATGAATCTGGAAACCATCATTTCTTCCTTTATATTTAATTGATTTTTTTCTATTGCATATTTTCTGTGTATTACTTTAATTTGCCTTTCATGCTTTCCATTCAACTTCATACAAGAAGGTTTCTTCTTCTTGTACGAATGTTAATATTGTGTTTTATTTATTGTTTGGTTATCAGTAAAACAATGATGAATATCTACATTACTTTTTTCTTCTACACATCTCTTATGCATACCCGTATCCACATCATCTCTCTCTTTTCCTCTCTCATTTTCTTCTGCCCTGCCACCATGTTTGTATTTGTCTACATTTTAAACTCTGAGCCTTATGAATCTTTTATCAATTTTAGGTTTGTTTTAGCAACAAGAAAATTTACTGAGCTGTTTCCTTACCAGTACTTTCTATATATTTCATAGATTTTTCTAGGTTTGACAATTTACTGTTGTACTTCCTGAAAGTAGTTTCAAAAGAGTCATTTACTCAATGAAACTTCTGAGTTCTTGTTTGTTTAAGAATATGTAAGTATATTTCCTTTGCATGTAAATTATTGTTAGTTGCATATAATATTTCAGATTTAAAGTCCTTTTATATCACATTATGAGTATAGCTGGCTTCTTCCTGATTTTTATTAGTGATTTATTTCTTGTTTTTTGTTTTTTGGGTTTTTTTTGTAAATACTCTGTTTTCTGTTAGAAAACTTTAATAGTATCTTCTTTGTCTTTGATGTTTTAAAATTTACTTTAATATGTTTGTATTGTCTTTTTAAATATCTATAAGGTTTGGCACTGTGAAATTTTGCAATGTTTTTCTTCTTTAAAACTTACAAATGGTAGGCCACTATTTCTCCAAATGTTTCCTCTCTTTCACTTTTTAAAAATATAGTTCCTTGGAAAACATTCCATGTAAAGGTTAACAATTACATATCCATCTGCCCTATCTCCAAATTTTGTTTCTTTCTTCTCTTTTTCTGTATCTCTTTCTGATGACATTTTAAAATTTTTCCTCTACTTAATCTTTAAACTCATTAGTTTGTAACCCAATTGTACTTATTCTATTTTCGTTTATCTATTGAATTCTATGTTTTTCAAAATATATTATTTTGCCATCTTTTCCATTATTCGTCCTTATATCTTTGAGAATATTTAATTCTTATATTTATTTTAAGCTTTTATTTATATTTATTTTTTGACTTTCTGTTCTACAATTCTCTTTTAACTGGTATAAGGTGAAGGAATTCACCTCAAGTCTGAGATTTTCTAACTTTGCAATTGGGCAGAATCACTCTCTGCGTTCATCTGCCTACAGTAAGCAGTTAGATATTTTGAGGACTCTCCTTTCCTCCTAACTGTTCCTGGTAGGGAGAACAAAGAAGAGAAAATCATCAGGATCCAGCCAAAATGTCTGGGAAAGGCATAAATTACAACTTAAAAGTTCTTCTCCAGGCTTCTGCTGTTTTTGCACCCAGTTCTTTTCATATCTAAATTGTTCTTTCCTCCATTTATATGTTCAATCAGTTTATGTCTTTCTAAGAGTTTTTAGTATTTAATTTTTTTGTTTCTCAGAATCAACCTGACTAGCATTTGCATCAGATCTACAGAATTCTATTAAGAGGAAGAAGCCAGCTATACTCATTCATTTGTCAAAAACTAGGAGAGGTTTTTCCAGCGATTTTATTTTACTCTTACAACAAGATCAACATTATTGCTGCATCTGCTTCACCACTCCATTTTTGGCTATTACAAACTGATTCATTTCCACAGGATTCTATGTACCTAGCTCAGTGCCTTGGGTAAAAGAGTTTGCAATAATTCCTACCTTCTATTTTGCTGGGGAGGCCAATTTATTTTCATAAATCTATTACTAAATTTGCACACATTTACTACTCTGGGGAATAATATACTTGTCAAAGTTGCAAATAAAAAATCCTAAATTTAATAATAAAATTCTTCAATATGAATTATATAGGCAGTAAGTAGATAAGAAATAATTAAGGAGCCCAACTAATGCATTCTATGAATAAATAGGGGTAGATAAGTAAGACAGAGCATCACGAGACTTTCAGTGCCTTTATTTCACACAAATGCTGCGAAGTAGTTCACAGTTTGACAGTATCTTATTTGAGAATGAAGGACAACCCTAACACTTACCTTGAACTGCTTCCTAGTTCTCCAGAGTCCATTTATAAAATATACTCAAATAGATTTAAAATTACTTTTCTCTCTCAGGTAGGTTTTTAATTCCAGATGCAATATTCCTACGGAAAAAAATAAAAATTTATGTCAGATTTATTTATATATGTTTACAAATACACCCATTTTATAATCTATCCTGAAACTTTTACCTTGATCTTCCCAATATGACAGCACAGTTTTAACTATTGACAGGTATTAAATTGAAGAACTGTGTAAATTACCCCTCCATTCAGATCTGTATATCTAAAATGCAATTTCCCTCCTCGTACATGCAACATTATTTCTTTTAGCTCCTCAACATTTTGAAACCATCTATTTTGTCCACGAAAAAAAAAAAATTCTTCAAGGATTAATTGAAAAATTTGGTGAAGATTTCTGCAAAATTACCACAACAGATAGATGATAATAGCTGGTTGTAACAAGCAGAAAAGCTCTTAAGAAAAGGCTTTCAGGGGACTCAAAGGGTCAGAATCTCCCATGGGCTTTTCAAATAGCAGCAGTTCAAATCAAGGACCTGTCTTTAGGTACACAAAGCTCAGCTCAGATTGTCCCTGGCACAAAGTTCAGCTCTAAATGAAATTCTAAATAAGTGAATTCCATCGGTAATTCCAGTGCACACAGTGGTATCTTTCTCCTTCACCTCTCTCCCCTTGAATTCTCCCTCAGACATTCTGTGTTTAAAGCTTCCCCCTTCCCTGCCAACACAAACTCATTTTATCACATATTCATTCAATGAACAATTTGTAAGATCAAGTGCCAGATGCTACAGTTATCAAGACACATAAGGCAGAAGGTATATCCTTAATAACTCACAGTCTAATGGCAAGAAAGGTACAAAATAAATGTAACTTAATGTGATGAACACAATAATTAGGGTTAAATACTCTGTATAAATACAATCAAAGAAGTAAGTTATCAGCTTCATTTAGATAGCTCAGGGAAGGTTTTGAATTGAAAAAGACATTTGAATCAGGTCTAGAAACATTAAGTGCAGGAGACAGGAGTAAGGGGTAGGGCACTTCATGAGAATTAACTGGATGTGCAACAGCAGAAAAATCTTACAGCAAATTGATTTACAGTGAGGTGTGAAATTGCTAGGAAAAAGACAGAATATTAGGTCTGAGGAATAAATTCCTAAAACATAAATTTTTAGAACCTGAAAAATTAGGAATATCATTTGATTTTGCAGGAAGATCCTCTTGCAAACCCAGAGAAACAATAGTTATTCTGTTTACTATTAAAAATCAAAAATCTTTTTTAACTTAAAAATATTTAATAGTTATGGATATGTAATAATTATACATATTTATGGGGTACAGGTAGTATTTTGATATAAGCATACAATGTGTAATGATCAAATCAGGGTAATTGATATAACCATCACTTCAAGCATTTATCATTTATTTGTGTTAAAAACACTCCAAGTCCACTAGTTTAGTTATCTTAAAATATGCAGTACATTATTGTTGAATATAGTTGCCCTCTTGTGCTACTGAACACCAGATGACCAGAGGGTTCCCTGACTTGCCAGCATTCATTATGTTCTGTCTTCTAATAAAAGCTATTTTAACCAGTATGAGATAATATTTCACTGTGGTTTTGATTTTTATTTCTCTGATGACTAATAATGTTGAACATTTTTTCATATACTAGTTGACCACTCTTAGACATGTTTAACATGAAAAAATGTTCAACAAGAAAAAGGAGACCATTTGTGTTTCTTTTTGAGAAATGTCTATTCAGATTTTTTGCTCATTTTTTAGTTATATTATTTGTTTCTCCCTATTGATTTGTTTGAGTTCCTTATATATTCTAGTTATTAATTTCTTGTCAGATGGGTAGTTTGCAAATATTTTCTCCCACTTTGCAAGTTGTCTCTTTGCTTATTGATCATTTCCTTTGCTGCGCAGAAGCTGTTTAGCTTGATGTGATCCCATTTGTCCATTTTTGCCTGAGTTGCCTGTACTTCTGAGGTCTAACTCAAGAAAACTTTGCCCAGACCAATGTTCTGGAGTGCTTCCTCAATGTTTTTAACTTTACAGCCTGATTTTTAAATCTATTTATCTATTGATCTATTTATTCATCTAACTATACATCTATCTATATAATCTTACAATATACATACACACTTAAATACACATAGTAAGCATCACCTAAAATAGACAATATAGAATATATCAATTGTACAATGCTAAAAAATGTTTGGTAAGAACATTTGTTTGCTGTCATACTGATAGCAAAATGTCTAATCAGATTGCTTCTCTATGTTGATCCTGAGCCAAATGTTTGAAAGTTAGATAAACGCAAGAACAAGTTAAAGGATGCTAAGAATTTGGGTCTGCAAATTCTTCTAATCTGGGGATCTATTATGTAACCACACACTCTGCACACCCAATTATTCATAAATGTTTTCTCATACCAGGTCTGTGCTACTAACAAATTTTTACCAACTACCATTATATGTTGCAGTTTATTTTTTGTAGTAACTTTTTTCTTTGCTTTTTCTCTGCAGGAAACACGGGGCTTTAGGTGTGTAATTTGTGAAGTCTTTTTCTTTCTACTTGCAACCATATATTACTATCCCTTCTGAAGACTATAACCTCTATAAAGTTCATATTCAAGCACCATTATTGGCTGGTTTACTGTAGAACTTAAAAAACATAGAGGAAAAAATCCAATTACAAAGAGTTTAGTTCAAAAGCAAGTGTGTCACTTCTTACTCACACTGCAACAATTAAAAGCTTATATTGATCCTCATATACTTTGACAGAAATTTTACCAACATGTATATTAGGCAGAAAATCTAAAAGACCATCCATTTTTATCTGGAAATTAAATTGATTATGCATCTACATGAAAAGGGTAAATTCAGGTCATATCACTGGGAGAAGCAACAAAATATTTTAAAGGCCTATCTATATCAAAACCATTAAAATTTTTAAAATTACCAAGTAAATAAAATCCATTTTACTGAATCACTGAACTTAAAAATCATAGATGTCATAGCCTTGTCTTTGGGTAAGCTAGCATCCCAGGTGTACGGGCTAATATTCTTTTCAAGTCAGCCATTTAAAAATCTTGAATCACTTTAATTGATGTTGTCATTGCCATGTTTAAAACCTTCACCATAGAAGACATGCAGAAGTCTATTTTTAGGCAGGAAACAGAAGTTTCTAAGTCCTCAAGAAAGATTTAAAATTATAATTTTACACAAATCCTTACCCTCTGGATAGTAAATTAGAATAATAGAGGATGAGCTTATATATTCCCTTTTATTCTTTGAAAACTAATTTTGTTTTTTAAGACTTAGAAATTCCAAGTTAATATTCTACTATTGCACCAAAAGAATACAGTTGACAGTCCTTCATTCATATTTCCAGCCTTCCAGTGGCCATGAAGGAAGGAACCTTCATCTGGTCTACATCACTACCAAGAGAAAACAGTGACAGCTAACCCTGCTCCAGCCTCTACCACCTTCTTGACATGGCACAGCCATAGAACACAGGAAGTCCTCTTCACTTCTAATAAAATTGGAAACATGGGAACATGTTCTATAATGTTCTAACATGTTCTAATAATGTCCTATAATGAATGGTCTATATCCAAGAGGATATACTATATTAAAATGTAGGAGAAATTCAATATTTATAAACTATAAACTTCCATTATTTAAAACAAGTGTTTGAAATAGTATCAGTTCCCAGCCTCATTTTCTTCTTCAATTATGATATTTATGAAACAGAAATATGGGTTTTCAATTAGTCTAATCATTTTTTAAACTCTTGAATTGAGTCTTTTTCTTTAGCTCTAATAGTTTTCAGATGCTTCTTTGATGTCATTTACAGGGAGTTGAGGTTTTTTACGTGTATTATGACCTTCCGGGCTTTCTGGTTTCATAAGAACGTGGCATCTGGGATACCAACCAAAATAATCTGTCCTTCTTTGAACTGCCCTAACACTTTGGCTACAAATCAACAGGCTTCTTGAGGGTAGGGATAATGCATCCCTAGCACTTAGCATAAAGTCTCTGAAACAGTACACTTTAACAGATCTGTAGCTCTTTAAAGTATTATACTTATTTATATTTATACCATTTCTGTGACTAGGTATGTTTTCCAACTACATTTATCATTTTCTGTAATTATAAACATGTGATGTGCTTAAAACAGAAATAATGAAAATACAGAAAACCACAAAGAAATAATCATCTATAATTACTGTCTATATTATAGATATATATTGTATATTTCCCACATTAGGAAGCCAATTTACCCATTATTATTTATTGGTTAAGTAGCATTCCATCATATGGCTGTCCATACTTATTTATACACACTACGCATAACAATATGGTGGTGGTATGTGGATTATTGCCTGTGATCTTATAGGCAAGATAAACCATGCTTCATACTTAATAGGTGTTCATTTAGTGTAGGTCCTTTGTAAAAATCATTACATTACTGATTTTAAATTAAAGAGAGGATAAGCCAGTGGATTTATTTATTGGTATCAGAAAACATTGTCATTTTTATACAGATATTCTCTTTCACCAAAAGTTCAATTCAAAGCTGGGAGTGGTGGCTCATGCCTGTAATCTCAGCTCTTTAGGAGGCTGAGGCAAGCAGATCACCTGAGAACAGGAGTTCGAGGACAGCCTGGCCAACATGGCAAAACCCCATCTATAGTAAAAATACAAAAAAGTTAGCTTGGCATGGTGGCACATACCAGTAGTCTCAACTACTCATGAGGCTGAGGCAGGAAAATCACTTGAACCCAGGCAGCAGAGGTTGGCAGTAAGCTGAGATTTTGCCATTGCACTCCAGCCTAAGTGACAGAGAGAGATTCCATCTAAAAAACAAAAATAAAAAAATTTAAAAAAAGTTCAATTCAAAATTATCCCATTAGGAAATATCTCATTATGTTATCCAGAATAGTATAACCCATATTGAAATAAAAATTTTATGATATTTTTCCCAAATAGAGTCTTAATAGGGTTACAGTTTGATAATTTCATAATAATACACCACACCACAATGAAGGGCACTTAGCAGTATCCATAACAACTATTATTATTTTAAAAATATTTTAATTGTAACATTCTTTGAAATTACTGATGATTTATTGTGACAGAATGAAGAGAACTTAAGCAAGACTATTTATCGATAAATGAATTTTTAACCATGCTGACAGTAAAGCAGCTTCATATTTTACTTTGAAACATGGCTATGGTGGTATCTGAAAGAAAAAAGAGATAAAAGATACTATTTCTAGGCTATCCAGTTAAAGAAAAAGTCTATGTCAAGCATTTGAAGTAAAAAGAATGTTGCCTTCAAAACCCAAACAGCTGTAGGAATTTTAATACATGTGTTGGTCTATCAATCCCAAACCACAACACTGTAAACAAGCAAAATCATTTCAAATTAGTGGAATTTTAGTCATCTTTTTTGTTGTTGGTGGTTAGCATGGAAGAACATGACACAACTGAGCATGTTTAGAATGTACTCCTATATACAAGCAACAGTATTTTCTGTGCATGGAAGAATGTGTATAGGTCATCTAGCTAACACTAATTAAAGTTCTAGTTTTTGAAATACTCTGAATTATTGGGTATGTATAACTGATAGTAAAGTCATAACAGTACTAGGAGCAGCGATATCACTGAAGGAAAAGATGTTACTGAGTTTACTTAAAGTCTTTCAAAAAATCATAAAGGCAGAAGAGGAAAATAGAAACAAGGAAGAATAGTTTATGTTGCAGAGTGAATGGAAGATGAGTGTAAGGAGAAGGGGGAAATCAGTCATGATTCATTTGGTGTGGTCCTTTCAATGAAGCTAGAAGATAAAAAGCTAGCTTATTGTTAGGTTTGTTATGTGAAACTGAGAAAAAAATCTTTGAAAATGTGATTGACATCTGTGTACAAAAGTAATATTATGTAAAATTCCTTAGTGTTCTACTAATCCATTTGTTACCTTAATTTGCCTGAAACCTAAAATTCAGTCATAAAGAATGTTTAAAAAAATTTACTTTGGGAAAAATAACACCAAAATCTGCTGATAAATGTAATTATTTGGTCCAAATATTGACTTTTTTATGATTAATAAGACTTACTCAAAACTATTTTATTTTTTTTATTTCTGTATGAAAGTCTGTTGAATGAGAAAATAAAGAAGGAAGATATTTAGGATAATATTATTCAAAATAATGCACTGTTAGAAAAAATCCTGTGACTGTCAAATAAATTATAGCAGGCAAATATAATGGAATATAGTATATAAGCATTAAAAATATGTTGTGAGACTTTTAATGATGTGAGAACTTGTTTAAAAGTAAAAGGTAGTCAAAAAGTAGGATATAGCCCTCTATGTATATAATAGGCTCTTGACTATACTAAAATGTGCTAAAATATTCATGAGGACTAAAAGAGATATACTAATACATATATATTGGTCAAAGTTGGTTAAATATTTTATACAAATTGATTACTCCTACTCCAAAATTTGAAATCCAAAATGCTCCAATATTCAAAACTTTGAGTGCTGATGTGATGCCACAAGTGAAAATTCCACACCTGACATCATATAATTATTCACAGTCAGAAACACATGTGCACACCATACAGTTGACTAAGTGTCCAAAAGGACAAAAGACCCTTCCAGTCCTTATCAGCTGTGATATATCCTTTCAGCATACACTCATATTTGTCCATGCAAGCATGCCCACAAAGGGTTCTTGCACCATTAAAAGTCTCAAAACGTAATTTCAATGCTTATATATTATATCCGATTATATTTGTCCACTATAATTTATTTAACAGTCATAGGATTTTTTCTAACACTGCATTATTTTGAACAATGCCATCCAAAATATCTTCCTTCTTTTATTTTCCCATTCAACAGACTTTCATATAGAAATAAAAAAATTAAAATAATTTTGGGTAAGTCTTATTAATCATAAAAAAGTCAATAAAGTTCGCACCAAATAATTACATTTAGCAGAAGATTTTGGTGTTATTTTTTCCAAAGTACATTTTTTTTATACATTCTTTATGACTGAATTTTAGGTTTCAGGCAAATTAAGGTAACAAATGGTTCAGCAGAACACTCAGGATTTTTACATGATATTATTGCTGTATACAGATGTCAGTCACATTTTCAAAGATGTTTTTCTTAGTTTCACATAACAAACCTAACAATAAACTATTTCCTTTTATCTTCTAGCTTCACTGAAAGGACCACACCATGTGTGCAAGCTGGACATACTGAAGGCAGGTTCCCCACAATGCCTCCATGGGACCAAGACATATGTGCGTTACTCAGTATATATCTTTTTATTTTCTTTTGCTTATTCTCCGCTCTGTGATGTAAAGATGTTGAAAATGTCAAAAATCCGCAGATATCCCTATGATAATAACGATAAGAAAAAAAAAAGCAGCATTTATGTTTATTGCAGGGCAAGTCAAACTGTTGGAGAAACTGGATAGTAGTTTAAGTGTGAAAAGTCTTACAGAAGAGTATGGAGTTGGAGCTACCTCCGCATTATAACTGAAGAAGCAGAGGATAAACTGTTAAGTTCTATACTGAAAGTGATGAACAGAAGTTAATAAGAAATTGAAAAAGCACTGCATAACACCAAACATAAAGATAATGATCATGTACTGAAAGGGTGCATTTGTCAACCTTGTAGTGAACACCGGCCACTTAATGGTACACTGATCATAAAATTTTCAATAGACATTTATAATCTCTATTTGGATAGGCTACTTTATGAAGAAAATAAGTCTTATTTCTTTATAATGCATTCAAGGAATAGGAAATCTTGATTAACGACTCAGATGTCCCAAATATCCAACATGTCAGTGGTATCTGATCACATCCATGTCTATTTACCTGATTTAAAGCATGTAACAGGTACCAGTTACATTGTTTCATAGTTCTAAGTTGCATTGCATCTCTTATCTGAAATATAGAGTGTGGTAAGGGATGATGGGCAAATGAACAGACCCATAACACTGCAAACCATTTACCAAAGGGAAAGAAGGTATTGGAACTAGCAGATACAAGGGTTAAATTTGGAAAATGTACTAAATCAGTCTCATAAGTTGTGAAACGTAATTCAAGGGTGGATTTTTCTGCTACAGTAGTAAATGAAAATTTTTTAAATCAATACGGTAAATAAAATCAAATACTTCAATATTATTCATGCTGGTGACATCGTCATCATGCCATCTCTCCTTATTCCCGTTTACCTGCCTGTCCCCATGAATTTGACCATTCATGTTGGTGCTTGAATATCTTTGCATTGTTCCGTATACTAATTTATTTCCCACAAAATTTCAGCCACAAATTTGCATTCTTGGTTAATAGTAAACATTATTTATTTATTTATTTATTTGAGATGGAGTTTCACTCTTGTTGCCCAGGCTGGAGTGCAATGGCACGACCTCGGCTCACCGCAACCTTTGCCTGCTGGGTTCAAAGAATTCTCCTGCCTCAGCCTCCTGAGTAGCTGGGGCTACAGGCGAGTGTCACCATGCTCAGCTAATTTTTGTATTTTTAGTAGAGACGGGGTTTCACCATGTTGACCAGGATAGTCTTGATCTCTTGACCTCATTATCCACCCATCTCAGCCTCCCAAAGGGCTGGGATTATAGGCGTGAGCCACTGTGCCCAGCCAAACATTATTATTTTAAATTATGATAAAAGACGAAAAGTCTCTTGTCAAGGTTTTATAACCACCATAACTTATATCCTTTTATTTCTCTTCTTGGGTTTACTCCATTGCCTTCCATTCCCATATCTCCTGTTACCTAGCTGGAGTAGAAATTAAACTGATGTCACTAAGATACTAGGGTTAGAAGAAATGCCAGTACCTTGTTGCACACATCCCTATTAGTATGAGAGACCAGGATATGTACAGTCCTGTGGGCCCTCCTCTCCAACTCGCAGTACACCTTAATTATTTATCCCTAATCCTACAAGCACAGTTGATCATGTCCCAAATGCTTGCCACTGTTAAAAATAAAGGTACCCTGAAGGGAGATGACAGCCAGTGATACAATGCAGCCAGGAAGAAGGGAGGGGACACTGTTCTAGCAACTATACGATCCAGAGCTGCCTATCAAGTACTAGGTGTCATTGCAGAAAGCCTCATATACATAAGAAACTTCCAGATGTGGTTGGATCGGCATAAATGTAACATCTCCTGCTAGAAAATAATTCCCTGGCAGGGTACCAGTGAGATAGGTTAGTAGTGTTGTTTTGTGTGTAAATCGTCATTCACGAGTTATCTTCAGCATAAAACTCTTACTTATTCGAATCTTGAATAACCCATGTATAGGTATATTCTGCTCCCCTGGCAGCATTTCTCAGGTATTGTTACAACTCCTCAAGTATGAGAAGAATTGACTTCCTTAGGTTGAGTTCTGGAGGGTTAAGTATCTATCCGGTGATTTATTGTGTTTTTTTTTTTTTTTTTTTTTTCTTCAGAAAATAGGACTTTCAGTAGATAATATTCAAATAGTAACCGACTGCTGAAAATTTAACAGCCAAGCAATTGAATTGTCTGTGGTCAAGGCCTTAGAAAAGTGAGTGGTGGCCTTGTAGAGAAGCAAGCCACTTAATCAACAAATAAAACTTTAGAAAACCAAACAAGAGACAACTGGCACCGTGACATTCTGTGTTGATGGTGATTTCATTAAATTTTGGAAAATGCATACTTAAGCTTTAGTTTCTGAGAGTTCAGTGAAAGAGGCTGACACTATATTTGTTTTGTGCTAAATAAGTATGTTTGATGAAACACCTGATTTCTGTAACAAGAACCACTATATATACCATAAACATGGGTAGCTACATTTATAGATTAATTAATGATAAATATGCACAGGGAAATTAGGAGCTTAGCTAGACACTGCCTTCAAATAATTTTCGTTTAACTAACAGAGCACTTGTTGAAATTCCTACAAGCACATTTCCTTGAATTCTCATTGAAATAATTTGGATCATTTTTCAATTTACTTTTCTCACAAGTCAGAGAAGATTTGCCATGCTAAGAAAATCAGACTTACTATGCCAAAGAAATACAACATTTAGGGTAGACTATTTGAGTAATCATGTATTCTTTTTTTTTAATAAATATATTTGATTGCATTTTAGGTTTTGGTGTACATGTGAAGAACATGCAAGATTGTTGTATAGGTACATACACGGCAATGTGGTTTGCTGCCTTCCTCCTCATCACCTATATCTGACATTTCTCCCCATGTTATCCCTCCCCAACTCCCCACTACCTGCTGTCCCTCCTCTAGTTCCCCTCTACAGATCCCAGTATGTGATGCTCCCCTCCCTGTGTCCATGTGTTCTTATTGCTCAACACCCACCTATGAGTGAGAACATGCAGTGTTTGATTTTCTGTTCTTGTGTCAGTTTGTTGAGAATGATGGTTTCTAGGTTCATCCATGTCCCTACAAAGGACATGAACTCATTGTTTTTTATGGCTGCATATTCTTAAAAAAAAGAAATCTTTTCTAAATAGAAATCAGACCAATGAATCTAACAACAAAGCATTATACAGATAATTATTAAGATTATAAATATGCATGAAAACTAGAAGTACCACAGATTGTCCATAGCTACTTATATGTTTTGACAGGACTATAATTATGCTATACTTCAACAAGAGTTAAGGCTAGTCATGAAGTACAAACTGCAGGTTTGCCTGTTTTCTATGTGGCACAAAGAAAAATAGAAAAAGAATTTAATTGAATGAGGATCAAAAGCACATATCAAGGACATTTAGTCCTTAGAAATAAGCTGGTTCTCAAAAATACTTTTAAAAGCTTAAATAAAGTGAATTTTAATTATTCATATGAATGAAGAATTAATACTTAAGGTGAATTTTAATGTTCAGTAGATATGCATAATTATACATCTATTGTATTGATTTTATATACCCTTATGTAAACAGATAAAAGCATGTAAAGTTTGTTTCTTCTGCCAAGCAATGTTCATTACATTATAACTGGTATTTTAAAAATATGTATTTCACTTGATATTTAACATCAATGTAATTTTTTTCCTTTTTCTATCCCCAAAACAATACATACAAGTAAAACAACTTAGAATATGTATACAATATGGCTACAGTTGTTTGCCATCACTGTGAATTCTAATTTTTATATTAGGATCTTCTAAAATAAGAAAATTCCTGAGTTATACAAGGGTTCAAAGATAAAAATGCACTTTTATTGAATCCATATTCTTTTCCCCTTTCTTTGAAGTTATTAGAAAACTTATCACTTGTCATTAAAAACACATAAGGTTAGAAGAAATAGCATGAAAATGATATACATTTATTTTTCTAGGCTAAACAACATTAAAGACATAGTATTTAAATTTTTGGCCATTACTCAGTTCACCTTGCTATTGACTTATTTTCATGTAAAACTACTGGCTTGGCAGTTGCATAATTGTGTAAAAACATAAAATACTGCTACTATTACTATTAGCTAACATTTGAGGATTTAGCGTATACTTAATACAGTGCCAGGCACTGTATTAAGTACCATACATATCTCTTCTGATTTTCTCAGCCAAACACACTGTAGGAATGGGGCAATGTTAGTATCCACAATTTGCACATAAAAATATTTTAAAATACTAAGTGCAAAGAGTCTGTATAACTGCCATGCAACAAAACCTGGATAGAAATCCACACAATCTGAGGGACTTCACGACCATACTTTAAACCACTATGCTATCATGTGGTAGATAAAATATGCTGTTGATACAACATTTAAATGCAAATAAGCATTCACTTAAAAAATAACCCACACTGCAATTGTTTATGGACATGATGAATTAAAGAATGATGAGACCTACAATTATAAAATCTTAGAATATTATGTGCTATAGAGTCATCCAAGTCTAACACATTTTTACTGACTCTTATCATAGGCCCAACATCGTCCTCAGCATTGTAGATATAGTAGTTAAAGTTCTGCTTTTATGAATCAAACATTGCAATTAGAAAGCAGACAAGAAGAATGGATGTTTTTAAAGAATGATAAGGACCATGGGGAAAAAATTAAAGGAAAAAGCTTCAACAATAAAAAGAAAGAATTCCTTCAGCACAAGTAGCTGGGTAAGGCCTCTCTAAGGAGGGAGGCTTTGAGTAAATGCTGAATGACAAGAAGAAGTCAGCAGTGGAAGACTATGTGGGCCAAGTATTCCATCAGAGGCAACAGCACATGCACAGATCTGAATTTGACAAGGAGTTTAGTTTTCTTTCTGAAAAAGAACGATGGACAGTATGGCTAGAACATATGGAGCAAGAAAGAAAAGGACAGACATAAAGAAGGCAGAGTGGATCATTTAGGACCTTATAGGCAATGCAAAGGAATTTAGATTTTATACTTTTCTATCAAGTGAGAGAATGCTAGAATGGATTTAGATGGAGAAAGCACAAACTCATTTAGGTTTTAAAAATCTCGGTCCCAGGCAAGATAGCTGAATAGGAGCAGCTCCAGACTGCAGCTCTCAGTGTGACCAATGCAGAAAACGAATGATTTCTGCATTTTCAACTGAGGTACCCAGCTCATCTCATTGGGACTGGTTAGATCGTAGGTGCAACCCACAGAGGAAAAGCCAAGGCAGGGTGGGGCATGGCCTCACCCGGAAGTACAAGGGTCAGGAAACTTGCTCCCCTAGCCAAGGGAAGCCATGAGTGAGGGAGAGTGCCGTCCTGCCCAGATACCATGCTTTTCCCACCTCCCACTGTCTTCACAACCCACAGACCAGGAGATTTTCTCTGATGCCTATACCACCAGAGAAAGGGTTTTTTGTGTCTCTATCTCCTTCAATTCTGGGCTTCAAGCACAAAACTGGGTTGCCATTTGGGCACACACTAAGCTAGCTGTAGGAGTGATTTTTCCATAACCTAGTAGAGCCTGGAACACCAGTGAGACAGAATTGTTCACTCCCCTGGGAAGGGGGCTCAAGCCAGAAAGTCAACTGGTCTTGCTCAGTGGATCCCATCCCCGTGGAGTCCAACAAGTTAAGATCCACTGACTTGAAGTTCTCATTGACAGCACCACAGTCGGAGGTCAGCCTGGGACTCTCGAGCTTGGTGGGAAGGGAGGGACATCTGCCATTACTGAGGCTTGATTAGGTGATGTTTTCCTCACAGTGTAAAAAAAAACCACCAAGAAGTTAGAACCGAACAGATCCCACTGCAGTGCCATAAAGCTGCTGTGGCCAGACTGCCTCTCTAGATTCCTCCTCTCTGGGCAGGGCATCTCTGAAAGAAAGGCAGCAGCCCTAGTCAGGGGCTTATAGATAAAATTCTCATCTCCTTGGGACAGAGCACCTGGGGAAGGGGAAGCTATGCTAACAACTTCAGCAGACTTAAACAGAATATACATTCTTCTCAGTACCACATAGCACTTATTCTAAAATTGACCACATAATTGGAAGTAAAACACTCCTCAGCAAATCCAAAAGAACAAAAATCATAACAAACAGTCTCTCAGATCATAGTGTGATCAAATTAGAATTCAGGATTAAGAAACTCACTCAAAACTGCACAACTACATGGAAACTGAACAACCTGCTCTTGAACAACCTGCTCTTTACTACTGGGTAAATAATGAAATTAAAGCAAAAATATAAATAAGTTTTTTGAAACCAACGAGAACAAAGATACACTATACCAGGACCTGGGATACAAATAAAGGGGTATTTAGAGGGAAATTTATAGCCCTAATGCCCACAGGAGTAAGTGGGAAATATCTAAAACTAACAAGCTAACATCACAATTAAAACAACTAGAAAAGCAAAAGCAAACAAATTCAAAAGCTAGCAGAAGACAAGAAATAAGTAAGATCAGATCAAAATTGAAGAAGATAGAGACACAAAAAACCCTTTAAAAAAATCAATGAATCCAGGAGCTGATTTTTTGAAAACATCAACAAAACACATAGGCCACTAGCAAGACTAATAAAGGAGAGACGAATCAAATAAAAACATTAAAAAATGATAAAGGGGATATCACCACTGATCCTACAGAAATATGAACTACCATCAGAGAATACTATGAACATCTCTATGCAAATATACTAGAAAATCTAGAAGAAATGGATAAATTCCTGGACACATACACCCTTCTAACACTAAATCGAGAAGTCAAATCTCTGAATAGAGCAATAACAGGTTCTGAAATTGAAGCAGTAATTAATAGCCTATCAAACAAGAAGATCCCAGGACCAGACAAATTCACAGCTAAATTCTACCAGAAGTACAAAGGGATGTTGGTACCATTCCTTCTGAATCTATTCCAAACAATAGGTAAAGAAGGACTCCTCCCTAACTCATTTTATGAGGCCAGCATCATCCTGATACCAAAAACCTGGCAGAGACCTAACCAAAAAAGAAAATTTCAGGCCAATATCCCTGATGAACATCGAGGTGAAAATTCTCAATAAAATACTGGAAAACAGAAAGTAGTAGCACATCAAAAAGCTTATCCACCATGATCAAGTCTGCTTCATCCCTGGAATGCAAGGCTGGTTCAACATATGCAAATCCATAAACATAACACATCACATAAACAGAACCAATGAGAAAAACCACATATTTACCTCAGTAGATTCAGAAAGGCCATTGATAAAACTCAACACCCCTGTATGCTAAAAACACTCAATAAATCAGGTATTGACGGAAGGTATCTAAAATAATAAGAGATATTTTTTACAAACCCACAGCCAATATCATACTGAATTGGCAAAAGCTGGAGGCATTCCCTTTGAAAACCAATGCAAGACAAGGATGCCCTCTCTCACTACTTTTATTCAACATAGTATTGGAAGTTCTAACCAGGGTAATCAGGTAAGAGAAAGAAATAAAGGATATTCAAATAGGAAAAGAGGAAATCAAATTATCTACATTTGCAGATGACATGACTGTATATTTAGAAAACCCCATCATCTCAGCCCCAAATCTCCTTAAGCTGTTAATCAACTTCAGCAAAGTCTCAGGATACAAAATTAATGTGCAAAAATCACAAGCATTTCTATACACCAATAACAGACTAAAAGAGAGAGCCAAATCATGAGTGAACTCCCATTCACAATTGCTAAAAAGAGAATACAGTACCTAGAAATAAAACTTACAATGGATGTGAAGGACTGCTTCAAGGAGAACTACAAATCACTGCTCAAGGAAATAAGAGAGGACACAAACAAATGGAAACCCGTTCCATGCTAATCGATAGGAAGAATCAATATCTTGAAAATGGCCATATAGCCCAAAGTAATTTATAGATTCAATGCTATCCCTAACCCACTAATTTATTTACAGACTTAGAAAAAATGAAAATAAAAACTTTATTTACAGAATTAGAAAAAACTACTTTAAATTTTATATGGACCCACAAAAGAGTCCGTATAGCCAAGACAATCCTAAGCAAAAAGAAGAAAGCTGAAGGCATTACACTATCTGACTTCAAACTATACTACAAGGCAATAGTGGCCAAAACAGCATGCTACTGGTAGCAAAACAGATATATAGACCAATGGAACAGAACAGAGGCCTCAGAAATAATACCACACATCTCCAACCATCTGATCTTTGACAAACCTGACAAAAACAAGCAATGGGATAAGGTTTCTCTATTTAATAAATGGTGTTGGGAAAACTGGCTCTCTATGTGCAGAAAAGTAAAACTGGAACCCTTCTTTACAACTTATACAAAAATTAACTCAAGATGGATTAAATATTTAAATGTAAGACCTAAAACCATAATAACCTTAGAAGAAAACCTAGGCAAAACCATGCAGGACATAGACATGGACAAAGACTTTATGACTAAAAGAGCAAAAGCAACTGCAACAAAATCCAAAATTAACAAATAGGATCTAATTAAACTAAAGAGCTTCTGCGAAGCAAAAGAAATTATCATGAGTGAACAGGCAATCTACAGAATGGGAAAAAATGTTTGCAATCTATCCATCTGTCAAAGGACTAATATCCAGAATCTACAAGGGACTCAAATAAATTTACAAGAAAAAAACAAAGAACATCATTAAAAAGTGGGCAAAGGATAAGAACAGTTTTCAAAAGAAGACAATTATGTGGCCAACAAACATATGAAAAAAAAGCTCCTCACTGATCATTAAAGAAATGCAAATAAAAACAACAATGAGATACCATCTCACATCAGTTAGAATGGCAATCATTAACAAGTCAGGAAATAACAGATGTTGGAGAGGATATAAAGAAATAACAACACTTATACACTGTTGGTGAGAGTGTAAATTAGTTCAACCATTGTGGAAGACAGTGTGGCAATTCTTCAAGGATCTAGAACCAGAAATACCATTTGACCCAGCAATCCCATTACTGGGTATATACCCAAAGGAGTATAAATCATTCTACTATAAAGACACATGCACACATATTTTTATTATTATTGTTTTTATTACAGCATTATTCACAATAACAAAGACTTGGAACTAACCCAAATGCCCATCAATCACAGACTGAATAAAGAAAATGTGGCACATATACACCATGGAATACTATGCAACCATAAAAAAAGAATGAGTACATGTCCTTTGCAGGGACATAGATGAATTTGGAAATCATCATTCTCAGCAAACTCACACAGGAATAGAAAACCAAACACCACATGTCCTCACTCATAAGTGGAAATTGAGCAATGAGAACATATGGGCACAGGGATGGAAAAATCACACACTGGGGAATGGAGGGCAAGGGGAAGGATAGCATTAGGAGAAATACCTAATGTAGATGATGGGTTGATGGGTACAGTAAATCACCATGGCACATGTATACCTATGTAACAAAAGTACACATTCTGCACATGTATCCCAGAACTTAAAGGATAATAACAATTTTTTTAAAGTACTTTCTGGATTTCTCTTTGAAGGATGCATTGGCGAAGCAAAAAGAGTGGCAATAGTGAGACCAGATCCAAAGTTATCAATGCAGTTGACATAAGTGATGATTGTATCTTGGACTGGAGTGTATGTGAAGGGAAATGGAAAGATCAACATACATCATAGAAGTGAAGTCAACAGGGTTTGCTTCCTTATATTGACCTACAATGGTCTCCTCATAATCTTTACCCACTGACCTCATTTGGTTCTTGGAGGAAATACAGAACAGATTTAATTCCTTCGGACTTTAAAGAGCAGGACACATGACCTCTCTTAAATATCCCTATTTCCAGACTAACTAGCCCTACTTCCCTCCAACTATCTTTTGATATGTTTTTAACATTGCTGAACATCCTGAATACCTCCCATTGATTATCTTCTTTTTTGCAATGTCTCTTTTAAAATATAGTGTCCAGAACTGAATGAAGCACTTCAGGCATTCCTTGACAATTGACAGAGTACAGTGGGGCAATTTCCTCTTAGAGCGTACTGCATTTCTTTTAATGCAGCCTAGTGCACATGCACTGCAGGCTTAGCAAAGGAAGGTAGTGGTAGGAAAATATAATTTGAAGGGTCATAACCAGGATTAACACCTATTACTGGAGAATATTTATGAAAATATGTATTATTATTTTTTGGTGGTTTTTTTTTTTGGTAAAGGGAAGTAGGGTTATGGAGAGGATAGTTTTCTTGGCAGATGACAATCAAGAGAAAGTGCTAAATTAATACTTAAATAAAGGTGCTGCTAAAAAGATCTGTTGGGGTTGGAATTGAGGTGGGGAGAGCAGATGGGGAAGCAGGGCAGGAGAGAGAGCAAGTAAAGCAAAGTTGATAATGAGAGATGTTTCTGAGGAATGAGGTGAGTGAAGTGGAAAATTCAGGTGAACATAGAACAATTAATTCAAGTTGAAAACAACAGTAAACATGATTTTTGCAGCCAAGTTCTCTGGGTTCTTTAAGGACCTTAATTGGTTTGACTCCGTGTTTTGCATGAGTCACAAATAATACTTTGTGAACCAAATTTTAATCAATCACTACAAAGGAGATGTTTTAACTATAGTTTTAACTTATTTGTTTTGTTATCAGTTATTTCTATTCCATGGGTCCACAGGACATACAATAAGTCTATTAATTCTGCAGCAGTCCAAGGATGTGAGAATTTGTAGCATATTAAAACTGCCTCCTAAATGCCAGATCTGATTTTTATCTTTGTTATATTTTGTTTTTATTACTCCATGCAGAATATTGCCTTATTGTGTGAATGAGCATCTGAAATTAGGGGAAGACCACGAGATGGTGAAATGGTGAAGAGGAACATTTTGAGAGGAAATTAACTCAATCCTTAAGAAGAAATGTGCCATATTCAATGAAAGAAAATATATCATTCCATTTATCCTCTTTATTCAGGAAAGGGGGCATTATACACACAGTACTTTTATCAATAAAGAAACAAAATCATAAAAGTTAATATTTAACTCTTCATCTTTCCTAAAATTTGTGCTGAAATTATTGAGTTGGGGTGACATAAATAGGAAGGTCCCAAATAAAGATTCCAAAACAGTCTTTTTGAGACTAAATAATTCTTCAATATTCATAATGTAGAATACAGTAGCATACAATCCAGAAACCAAAAGTAGTATACCATTTAATAAGAACCAAAACAGCAATGATATCTCATTTCTATTTTCTAGAACTTGTGAGAATTTTATAGAAATAAATGCATTCATCTTTACAGCTTTCTGAAAAGTTGAAATAAAAAGGAATAATTTACAAAAACTGGCACCTACTAAAAGTTTACTATGTGCTAGCCTTTATTCTTAGTGAATTATCCTGATGCTTTAGAAAACACCTGTATCTATCATTACTGACTGACATAGGCAGTATTTCAAAACATTTATATAACAAAATCATTATCTAAATTCCTTAAGGAGGTACCCAGGTACTACACTTCACTGTACTTCCTGTGTAAACTATAACATCTGTATGTTAAAATCTGGAGCATCATCATGCTACATCAACTCAATATCTATAAGGAGATTTTGGTTTTGACTAATGCCACAAAGATATTTGAGGAAAAAATATTATTAGTAATATACAAAAAAGAAACAGATTCAGTATAGTTAAATATTAAAAGTACTTTTGGCAAAACTCTACCCCAAAGATTAAGGCCACCGTTTTTCAAATTGGAAAACAGGTGAAATTTACAAAACAAAGGATAAGAATCAATTTATTAAGAACTATTATTGGGCCAGGCACGGTGGCTCATCAAGCCTGTAATCCCAGCACTTTGGGAGGCCGAGGCGGGTGGATCACAAGGTCAAGATATCGAGACCATCCTTGTCAACATGGTGAAACCCCGTCTCTACTAAAAATACAAAAAATTAGCTGGGCATGGTGGCGCGCGCCTGTAATCCCAGCTACTCAGGAGGCTGAGGCAGGAGAATTGCCTGAACCCAGGAGGCGAGGTTGCGGTGAGCCGAGATTGCGCCATTGCACTGGAGAGAAACTCCATCTCAAAAAAAAAAAAAAAAAAAGAACTATTATTTTTTAACTGGACTGGGACAATTTTTATTGAACCTTTCATAAACTAACCAGAGTGGTTTATAAGTTGTAGATAACACTAAGCTCTTCCAGTTAGTGAAGAGGTAAACTGATGAGAGTACAACATAACAAGATAACCTGAGACTATGAATTGGCGTAAAAGTGGTAGCCAGGCTCCTCAGGGAGAAAGTGCAAAGCAATGCACTTAGCTATCAGTTACATTCCTTAAAAAGACTAGACCTGAGTATCTTTGGGGAATATTTATTCAAGACATTGGAGCAATTGTGTCCATAGACAAAATGATTAAAAACATAAAGTCAAAGTGCAAACATTACTTAATCTACTTATAAGTAAGACCAGCCCTTTGCTGACATGGTATATAATAAGGCAATAAACTAATTAATATTCTACTAAAAACAAAGTCAGTGTGTCACTGAGAAGCAGAATATGTTGTTTCTAGTCCTGGCTCAAGTGCTTATTATTTTATTCAATAATCATTCATTTAGTCATTCATTCAAAACAAGATGTATTAAGTATTTATTATGTATCAGACACTCTGCTGGGTACAGGTAAGTATGTGTAGATGATAAAATTACATTCTCTATCCTGAATGAGCTAATGTCCTAATAGGGGAGATATACAAAATAGCAAACAATGACAATATAATATATTGTCATTAAATACAAGTTGATGGAACAAACATAATACATAAGAGACAAAACTATTTCAGATGAGGTTAGAAGATGTTTTGCAAGTAGTTCATTCAGTGTAGCCAAAGTGTGAGGTACAAGAAGAATGGAAGAATGGCAATAAACTGAGATATAGCAGGAAGGAGCTGGTTTATCAACAATCTACTCTGCTAGGCTAAGGTGTTTGTTGTAATATACCCAAGGCAATGAAAACTCATTGGAACTTTAAGGAGAGATGGGGAATGGAAATTATTAAATGCATATTTCCAAAAGGATAGTTCAATATGGTTGTGAAAACTAAATTGGATTATATTCGAGTTTGTAGACAAAGCAAAAATTAGAATATACTACTAAAGAAGTTTGGGTAAGATAAAGAGAAAAATATCAGGACTTGATGATCTATTAGAATGGGAGATATGTAAGTGAGGAACCAGGGATAAACCCTAGGTTTTTGGTTTGGGAAACTGAGTATATCATGAAAATAATACTGACCAAGGTAGGAAGAGTAGGTTTGTGTTAAAATTTGGGATCCATTTATTTTGCAGAAACTTAATGTCCTCCAAGGAAGGAAATACGCATAAAATGTTTGCACAAAACAAAATCCTAGACATAAAAGTAGATATTTATGCTTTAGACACCGATTTAGAAATTATCAAATTAAATAGTTGAAGCCAAAAGTTTGAGTGAGATTTTGAAATGTTGTCTAGTAATGGAACCTTGAGAGTCTTAAACACCATGCCACCAATCGCACTATATTATAGATACAAATATGTGTATATATTTATATTTTTATATTTTAAAATTAATATTTAATAAATATAAATTTATTTTATATTTAATAATAATAAAATTTAATACATATATATTTTAAATTCCATATTGAACATTTATTCAAAATATGTCCTTGGATTATAATGAAATTAATAATTTCATTGAGTAATAAAAAAATAAAGAAATAACAAAATAATGAGTAATAACAACAAAAAAAGAAGTAATAACAAAGAAACCTAGAAAATTATCAAGTATTTGGAATTTAAACAATACACTTCTAGCTCCCATGGGTCAAAGATAAAATCTCAAGGGAAATTAGGAAATATTTTGAGCTGGCTGAAAATGAAAATACAACATAGCAAAATTTGCAGGAGGCAGCTAAAGAAATACAGGAAAACATACAGTATGAAATACTATATTAGAAAAGTATAAAAGTCTAAAATCAATAATCTAAGTTTCCATATTAAGAAACTAGAAAAAGAAGAACATACTGAACACAAATGAAGCAGAACAAAGTAAATAATAAAGATCATAAATCAATAAAACAAAAATAGAAAAAAATCAATGGAAACAAAAACCAGTGTTTTGAAAAATCAACAAAATTGATAAATTCTAACCAGTCTGACAAAGATAAAAAGAGAGAGATAAAAGTAAATTACAAATATCAGGAATAAAATGGATGATATCACCACATACCTCACAAACTTTAAAATAAAATTAGATACTAGAAATAACTGCATACTTAAATTTAAAAAATAGATTACATGGGTCAAATTCTTGAGACACAAACTATCAGAACTGACTCAAGAAGAAATACTCTATACCTATTAAACTGAGTTTGTGGTTTAAAATCTTTCAAAAAAATGAAGTCCCAGAAGATGGTTTACCGAAATATTCTACTATACATTTAAGAAGGAAAAAGGATTCTGCCTAATCTCTTTCAGAAAATAGAAAGTAACAACTCTCGAGGCATTCTATGAAGCAAGTATTACCCTAATTTCAAAACCATAGAAAGATTTGCAGGCAAAGAAAACTATAGTCTGACCAACATCTCTCATGAACACAGACTCAAAAATTATCAACAAAATATCAGCAAATTCAATCTAGCAATAAATAAAAAGAATAATACATCACAATAAAGTGGGGCCTTCTTTTCCAGGGATGCAAGCCGCGTTCAATATTGAAAAATTAAACAACATAATTCTCCATATTAAGAGACTAAATAGGGAAAACTATACGATAACCTTAATCCATGCAGAAAAATATTTTGATAAATTTCAATATACATACGTGATTTTAAAAATCCTCGGCAATCTAGGAATAGAGAGAACTCTCTTAGTCTGTAAAAGGCCATCTTTAAAAAACAAAAACAAAAAACAATGAACATTATACACAATTATGAAAAACAATATATTCACCTAAAGATCTGGGACAAGTCCTTTCTCATAATTCCTTTTCTATATCCTACTAGAAGTCTTACCTATCCAATAAGTCAAGGATAATAAACAAAAGACATACATCTGAGAGTAGATAAAATAAAATTATCTCTCTTTAGAGATAACTTTTTTTATTTTTTTGAGATGGAGTCTTGCTCTGTTGCTCAGGCTGGAGTGCATTGGAGGGGTCTTGGCTCACTGCAACCTCTGCCTCACATGTTCAGGTGATTCTCCTGCCTCAGACTTCCAGGTAGCTTGGACTATAGGCATGTGCCACCACACAGGGAAATTTTTTGTATTTTTAGTAGAGACAGGGTTTCACTATGCTGACCAGGCTGGTCTGGAACTTCTGACCTCAAGTAATCTGCCTGCCTCAACCCCACTAAGTGCTGGGATTACAGGTGTTAGCCACCACTTATTATTTTCTATATGCTTGCAATTAATTCAAAAATTGTCAAAACACCATTAACAATAGCACCTGAAATGAAATATTTTGATATAAATCTAAAAGCATAATATCAAGGTCTATATGCTAAAAAGTACGAAATGCTGATGAAAGAAATGGCAAATCTATATAAATGGGGAGATATACTGTGTTCATGTGTTAGAAGAGTGACTACTAACATGTTAATTCTTTCCAATTTAATCCATAGATTAACATAAAGCAACTGAACTTTCCTGTAGACCTTTTACAGATACCAACAAATTGATTCTAAAGAAACTAGAATAGCCAAACAATTCTGAACAATAAGAACAAAACTGGAGAAATCATACTACATGATTTTAGGACTTACTATAAAACTCCATTAATCAAGATAGTGTGAATATATAGATGGATGAAACAAAGTAGAGCCCAGAAATAAGCCCTCACAAATAGCCAATTGATTTGTAACAAAAATATAAAAACAATTTAATGGAAAAGGTTAGTCTTTTCAACAGTGGTGTTAAAATAATTGGATATAGGCCAGGTGCGGTGGCTCACGCCTGTTATCCCAGCACTTTGGGAGACTGAGGCGGGTGGATCACGAGGTCAAGAGATCGAGATCATCCTGGCCAACATGGTGAAACTCTGTCCCCACTAAAAATACAAAAATTAGTTGGGCATGGTGGCGCATGCCTGTAGTCCCAGCTACTCAGGAGGCTGAGGCAGTAGAACTGCTTGAACCCGGGAGGCGGAGGTTGTAGTGAGCCGAGATCATGCCACTGCACTCCAGCCTGGCGCCTGGTGATGGAGCAAGACTCTGTCTCGATAATAATAATAATAATAACAACAACAACAACAACAACTAGATATATGTAGGCAATCTAATGCAAAATGCACCTAATGCAATCTAATACACCTAATGCAAAAATTAACACAGAATACATCACTGACCTCAAAACTATAAAATTTCTAGAAGAAAATATAGGAGAAAATCTGCATGACCCTATGTTTGATGAGATTTTAGAGACATCACCAAAAACACAATATGTAAAAGAAAATTTAAATAAATAGAACTCTATCAAAATTAAAATCTTCTGCTAAATACATTGATCCAAGAATAAAAAGACTGGGGGAAAATATTTGAAAATCACATTTCTGACAAAGATCTTGTATCTAGATTATAAAACAAATTCTCTAAACACAACAGAAATAAAAGAAACAACTGAATAAAACAAATTGCCGAAAGATTTGAAAAGGCACTTTACCAAACAATATATAAATGGCTTATAAATACATGAAGAGATAGTTAATAAATGAACCATACATTAAAACTGTGTGCTACCATCCACATCTATTAGAAAGACTGGGGTTGGAGGACAATGACATTACCAAGTCATGACAAAGATGCAGAATAACTGAAACTCTGATACATTGCTGGCGGGAATTGAAAATGGTACAATCCCTTTAGAAGACAGTTTAGAAATTTTATAAAGTTAAACATACTTATATACAATATGAGTCAGCAATCTCACTTCTGTTTATTGACTAAAAAGAATTGGAAATTTCATGCATAAATCTCTATATAGATATTTACAGCAGCATTCTCATAATCATATACATGCCCTTTAAAAGGTGAGTTAATACACAAAATGTGGTACAGACATACAATATAAAAAGAAACAAGGTTGAACACAGTGGCTCATTCCTGTAATGCCAGCACTTTTGGAGGCTGAACTGGGCAGATCACCTGAGATCAGGAGTTAGATAATAGCTTGGCCAACCTGGTGAAACCCTATCTCTACTAAAAATACAAAATTAGACAGTTGTAGTGGCACATGCGTGTAATCCCAGCTACTCAGGAGGCTGAGGCAGAAGAATTGCTTGAATCCAGGGGGCAGAGGTTGCAGTGAGCTGAGATTGTACCACTGCACTCCAGCCTGGGCGACAAAGCAAGACTCCATCAAATAAATAAATAAATAAATAAATAAATAAATAAAACATTCAACATGGATGAATCTTAAATGTATTTTACTAAGTGAAAGAAACCAGACCTCAAAGGCTACACATAGCTTGAGTACATTTATATAGTACTCTGGAGAAAGCAACAATAGGCACATAGAAAACAGATAAATTGGAAAGATCAGTATTGTATTTTGACTACAAAGGGACAGCACAAGAAAATTCTGGGGGTGATGGAACTCTTCTGTAAGAAAACGTGGTGACAGATATCTGAGTCTCTGCCAAAAACTAGTAAAACTGTACACCAAAAAGAGTGAGATTTACTACACATAAATTTTAAGAAATGAATCAAAAGGTTGAAGAAATTCAAAAAGGAATACAAACTCTAAAGATGAACGTAAATTACATAATCACACTGAAGGAAGTCAGGAAGAAAGTAGTTGACCTCAGTAACCTTGGGCAAAATACTTTTATTAATACTCTAAGGCTGAAAAAGAAAGATCTGTACAAAAACTAAACTGTAGTTAATAAACATATCTTTCATAGGCATGTGGTTCAGCATTTATAAAATTACATGTATATTAGGCTTGAACACATAAGTAAATATATTATAGATCATGAGAACTAAATTGCTCATTGTCAAAAAAAGAAGTTACAAAGAAAGAAAGAAGACTAGTATGAACACTGGATTGCTAGAGTCAAAGTTATTGGTATGGTCTCATGGATTTTATTTTAGATAGATTAGATAGATAGATAGATAGATAGATAGATAGATAGATAGATATTATAGAGATGACAGATCAAAAACAGAGACTTGTGTTCATGCCTGGGTATGTATATGTATATATTTTGTTCTAGCTCTATTCAGTGAAAGGAATTCAACACAGGGATATCTCCACACAACGAGCAAAATTGATGTCTAATATCTCTTGGCTTCTAAATATCATTCTCCAATAAAAGCAGCGAGTGTTCTTCAAAGAAGTAGTTGATTTCAATGCTGGAAAAATACAGGAACAACCTGAAGCATGTTGTGCTACTACAAAGTAAAGAGGCACGCAATAAAACAAGCTGTTTAAGAATCAGGGACAAGAGAACACTGCTTCAGATCCAGCAATCACTTATGAACTTGCTCATAGGTGCAGTAGAAAAAAATAGCATACTGGAGAACTTTTAAATCTGCTTCATGAGAGACTTTTTTTTTTCCCATTGAGTCCTTATCACTAAAATCAGAAAAACTTGAGCAACAAAATAAATGATGATATTATACTATAACTGAGAAAATAAATATCCATGAGTTGCTACCACTATAAAAATAAGCGAATAAATAAAGAAGTTAGATAAAAGGAATGATACCTCCTTAGAGAAAAATTTCAATTAATAAATGAAGGGAATGAGGAAAATAGAAAATCACAATTGGGACAGCATGGTAATGATTGATACAAGCAAGATCCTCCTGTGAATGCTAAAATTAGCAGTGAAAATTTAAACAAAGGCAAGATATAGATTCTCAAAGTCTCTCCCTCCAAATATTTATTAATTACAAAGGGTAAAACAATTAGTTTACAATGCAGAAAAGGGCATATACCACTTTAGTCAACTGATCAAAATGATCATAATACGTATTCATATAACATCATTTACTCCCTTATTTGACACCCTTAGAAGGCATGTAGCTCCTATAACATTATTCCCTAAAATGCATAACCTTGGTCTAAGTATGAAAACACATCAGATCTTGGATCTAACTCAAATGTCCATCAATGATAGACCGGATAAAGAAAATGTGGCATATATACACCATAGAATACTATGCAGCCATTAAAGTAATAGTTTATATCCTTTGCAGGGACATGGATGAAGATGGAAACCATCACACTTAGCAAACTACCACAGGAACAGAACGCCAAACACCACATGTTCCCACTCATAAGTGGGAGTTGAAAAATGAAAACGCATGGACATAGGGAGGGGAACATCACACAACAGGGCTTGTTGTGGGGGTCAGGGAAAGGGGAGAGAGAACATTAGGACAAATACCTAATGCACGTGGGGCTTAAAACCTAAATGACAGGTTGATAGGTGCAGCAAACCACCATGGCACATGTATACCTATGTAGCAAACCTACAAGTTCAGCACATGTATCCCAGAACTTAAAGTAAGATTTAAAAAAAAAAAAAGAAAATATATCAGTCAAATACAAATAGGAACATGGTGCATAAAATCCCAGAGGTGCCTTTTAAATATAACTAGGTTATGAATGACAAAGTCACCAAATAGAAGGGACTAAGGAGACATGATAGCAAAGTGCCAAATGGAATCCTGAATTGGATTCTGGAACAAAAGCAGCACAGTGAAATCACAATAAAATCTTTAGTTCAGTGTACACTACTGTACCAATGTTTATGTCTTAGTTTTGATGTATACTGTGATACTGTAAGATGTTAACTAAAGGGTAATCTAGATGATTGAATTTCGAGATTCTCTGTCATGCTTTCACGACTCTTGTGCAAGTATAAAATTAAGATTAAAAGTTGAAAATAAAGTATGGCTCAGGCTATGGAGCAACAGGTCCTCATGCACTGATATTCATCATCAGTATAAAATGCAAATAGTTACAACCATTTTGGAAAATTACTTAGCCTCTTGTCAAAGTGATACTAAATATTCCCTATTACATATTAGTCACAATTAGACTTGTAGGAATATAACACAAATTTTCATACTTAGGTGCTTCCAAAGATATGTACAAGAATGTGTATGGCAGAATTATTTAAAACAACAAAAAGCTAGAAATAAGCCCAATATCCATCAATAGAAGAATGATACATTTTGGCACTTTCATACAGTAAAATTCCATACTGCAATAGAAATGAATCAACTACTGCTATATAAAACAATATGCATGGTTTCTGTAAGTGTTACGTTGACTGCAAGAAGCTAAACACAAAAGAATATGCAGTGGGAAATGTAACTTACATGAAATTCAAAATAGGCAAACTAATGTATGATTTTAGAGGTCAGACAAGAGTGGCCATCATAGCAAAGTAGAAAGGATCTTATGCTAGGGAGCGTACATAAAAGATGCTCTGGAATGCTGGTAAGCTTCCAATTCTTGAGCTGTTAGTTGTATGAATGTATTCATTTTTCTGAAAATTCATCAATCTGTACACATTAAGATCTGTGTCTTTCTGTATGCATATTATAAATTTTAATAAAAGTAAAGTTTGTTTTTATGTGTTAAGACAAAGGATTCTTTGGTTGCTCTGTTGAGAATATACCTTAGAGATACCAGATGGAAGCAGAGTGATCAGTTAAGAGACAATTTCACATTATAAAAATTTAAACTATTTTATTTATGAGGTTTTAGAATAGAGGAAAGATAGAATACTGGATTGCAATAGCAGGTAAATGATAAGAGATGATTGAAAATTGTTCTGAAGTCCTAATATTCCCCACAAGTAGATTAAGATTGATTAACATTTGTTAGTCATGAATGTTAAAATGTCAGAAATGACCACTAAAGGCATAAAAGTAGATTTTCCAGCAGATTTTCTTCCTCCAAAGAAGTAGAGAGAAAAATAGAATAATGAGAAAACCACCAAAAAAAGGCAAGCAGAAAAATCATAGAAAAGTGAGAATTAGAAACCACAAAGTAAGATGGTAGAAACAAGTTTAAATATCAGCAATCAAAAATGAATAAATGAACTGACTTTCTTTCAAAGAAGAAAATAATTCTCAGCTCAGGGAATAAATCCAGTCTTATGCTGCTTTCAAAGTGGCAAACCTAAAAGACGAGCTGTTAAAAGGCTAAAAGTAAAAAGATGCAGAGTTATACTGAGCACTATTAATCAAAATAAAGCTAGGGTATCTGTTTAGCTTTATGCCAAAGAACTCATGGAAATAAAAAAGGAGCGGGGATCATAACTTAATGATAAAGTTTCAGCATCGAAGATCTATGTAGTCAAAACTTGTAGCAACTTGTAAAATAGCTTAAAATTAAAATAATAATAATAATAAAGCCACCGTAAAGCTACAGAGAGAAATAGACAGTCCACCATTGTCTCAACACGTTTTTGAATTATTCTTTCATAAACCAGACCAAAAAGAAAATGACAATAATAAAAAAAGTGATGAGATACTAGCTTAATTTAGAGGAAATACATAGACCCTTGGAACTGACAAATAGAAAATTCCCATTCTTCTCAGGCACACCTGACCCATCTTTAAAGTGGATGAGGAGTAAATACTAGGTAATTCTCTATTAATTTCAAAGAATAGGTATCATTCAGATTATATACTCTGACCACAATGAAATTTATTTTAAACAAAAATAAAATACATATTTTAAGTCATATAAAGTTTTTTTTTAAAAAAGCATTGCTCAAAACTCATACTGAAATAAAAATTTTGAACTAAACAATAATAAAGTTACTTCCTATTAAAACTTTGCAACACAGTACAAGTAAATCTTTGAGGGAAATTTTTGTCTTGTACAAGTAAATCTTTGAGGGAAATTTTTGTCTTGTACAAGTAAATCTTTGAGGGAAATTTTTGTCTTAAATGTTTTACATGCAAGAAGCTACCAACAAATTGCAAACCAAAAAAAAAAAAAAAAAAAAAAAAGCTATTTTTAAAAATAAATAAGAACAACAAACTACATCCAGATCAGTGATGAGAAGACACAGGTAACAGGAGAGAAAAAAGAAGTCTCAAAAACAAAATTTGGCCATTATTTTTATTTTTCGAAAAAAAAAATGTTGAGTATAGAATTGTAGAAGCAAAGATTTGTAAACAAGGACTGAAGACAGCTCAATTGTGGAGACGGGGACTTCTGAGAGAAGGGAGACCTCACTTGTAGCTCTTCGTGTGAAGACACTGAAGTGTGGGAAGCTTTGTTTATCATGACACAGAGGTCCCAGAGAAAGGAAAGAAAAGAGTTGGAAGGGGTAAAGAAGTGGGAAAGTGAGTCTGGGAAAAACTGCATAATATTAATAGTATTAATAGAACCGTAATGAGCACACATAAGAGGAACAGACCTGAGGCTTTCTTATGAACTTTGGTTACGAAAAAGAAAATCTGAGACAGAAGGTGTTTTTTGTCCCTAAGGTTTTAAAGGAAACTCAGGAGGAATGGTGTATTAATGCTCCCACAACTTGAAGCTCCTGACATGCTGTAAGTTTGTTGATTTTGGCAAAATGTAGCCCTTGGCCAAGGTTCCAATAGAACACCATTACAAAATAATTAAGAACTTTCTGAAGTCCTTCTGGCAAAAAGCAGCAAATCACAGGACTCCAGTGACTCTTAGAATCAACTAAGAACTGATTTGGTCACATGTCAGTGGAAATCTACCTCTGTCCAGGTGATAGATTGACTGGTTTCCAGGACATCTTCCTGGTGTGAATCTCTGGCAAGAGCGGATTTTGGCCTCAATTGATGGAGGCAACTCAACTTGTTTCAAAACTTAACAGTTGCGTGACCTAGTTTGAAATATTTAAAATTTCTTAGTTTTTTTCCCGTTTGTATTTAAAATTATAAAAATTGATAATCTGACTGCTGATAACACAAAATAGTGCCTAGACTTGTAGGCACCTGCTCCATAGAAAGTAGTTCATAAATTGTTAACTCATCATTATTAACGCTTTTTGCAGATTATCACTTATCTACAAGTCACAAGCATACAGTACTTAAGTGCTTTAAAAATCACCAGTCCTTTAGCACACAAGCACATGACAACCACTATCTCTTAGCCAGAGTCTACCAGATCAATGATTTTATTTGCTTCACTGCATTCTGTTGACCAGGTCCAGCTTCCACTTCAAAGTTGCCTCACGTTGTCCACAATGCTACTGCCACCATCTCCCCCAGGGGATGTGGGGAGAGGGACAATGGGACAGTCAGTAGCAGCCTTTTATGTTGCCCTTTCTATGCTTGCTTTAATTCTTTTATGCCGCGCTCTGCTTGCCTCTCTTTTATCCCACTCTTGATTCACTCATTTATTGAGTGCCCAGGTACTAGGTTGAACACTGGGGATACAAAGTTGACAAAGGCATAGTCATGCCCTTAAGAATATCACAGTCCAGTGGGAGAAGAAGATGTGAGCAGAAAACTGCAGTGCAATTAGGTAAGTGCTAATGGAAGGTTTCCATGGTACTTTGGGGAGCAACTACTTCTAGGGAAGACAGAGAAAGTTTCACAGACGTATCTAAACAACTTTTAAAAAGGTGTGTAAGGGGATTACCAATCCTGGAGATGGAGGTGAGGATGGCAAAGGAAAAGAGAACTACCAGAGACTAAAGCGTTGAGCGGAGAGAAGGTGGATGGATTCCAGCAGAGAAAAGCATGGGCATTTAGCTTAGCTGTAGGATTTTAGGGGGAGGCTGAAGAAAAAAGAAAATGAAATTCAGGAAAAAAATGAAATAATATTTCCCAAGTCTATTTTGCTTGAATTAGGAGGAAAAATATCGACAAGATTGCCCAAGACAAGAACATATGTGTTCATTATAATTCCCACTGGAAAACTGAAATCTTTTAGATTCATGCCATACTTTATACAAATGCAGTGGTGAACAAAAATTATCTAGGCATCTTTAGGCATCATCTGGGAAAGGCTTAGTTTAGCTTGCATAAAACATACTTTCATTCTTTTCCTGCCTTCTCTGGTGCAATATGTAGACCTAACTAGACTCTCTTATGAGTGTCATTGTAATGAAAAGAAAAAAGATGACCATGGCAACTCAATGTCTCCGTTTACATCGCCAATGCCTTTAAATTTTTTTACCTTTTGAAAAAAAAAAATAAAAGTTTAAAAGGCTTTTACCACCTCTTTTCCCTCCATCAAAAATAAACATTTTAGCAAAGTAGGTCCAACCTAATGAGATCCAGCAAAAATACAACTTTTTCACTTTCACTTTCACTCACAAGGCCAGTGGGTTACACAGGAGTTGCTGAGAAAAGCTTCTCTCAAGAGTTCTTGAGCAGAAACTTCCAAACTCTAGGCCCTGAAATGTAACCATACTATAGAATAAAACAGAGGGAAAATGTCCTCATACAGATACGTGGCAGAAGGAATATATTGATTGTGATTTAAAAAAATTACCTAAAGCCTAATTTTTGACTACTTTGTCAGTTTTCTTCCTTGTACCTAGATCCTCTCCCCAGCTCTTACAACAAATATCCAGTTCCTGTGGGTTTGTTTCATCTTGATATTCCTGAAGAAACAGATCTGGAAGAAGGCAGACTTTTATATAAGCCCAAAAATTCTTCAGGGTTCCTGGTCAGTTGACATTATATTTCAGACCACGGAAATAAGAGAAGAAAGGGAGAATAAATTTTGTGTTATTTTCTCACAAATATTTACAGGTCAAACACCCTAATCCTTAGCTACTGCTTAGGGCTATCATGTGTCAGCAGGGTTAGCTCAGATTTGTTTCATCTTGGTTAGATACCTGGTATCAGCAATTCTACTGAATATTAGAAATGTGTTTGCTTCCCAGACATATAGGCCATGCACACATCATGTCTGTTTGTCCTGTGGAGTTTTATTCTAACATTTATGTTGAGACAAATATGGCCCTACTTAGATTCTAAAATATTACTATAAGAAGACATTTTAGAGATCATCTAATGAATGAAACCACTCATTTTTATGTGGAAATTGAAACATCTTAACTTGGTATCTAATATTGCAGAACAATAAACAGTTTAATTTTAATGTTGTGTAAGCTACAAGAGTTTCAGTACCTTTAAGAAGAAGAGGGGATATTTTAATTACTGTAAAGCAACCCATAATCATAAAACAAATATTTTCATACTATTTTGTAAATAACACCAAATTCTTTTTATCTCCATCAGCCTCAACCACGTGGTACCATTATGCATGCAGACCACTCAGGCTGAGGAGCATTAAATTTAATTTGTGCTAAGGTTGAAGGTGGAAAAGCGTGAAATTAACTTGATGTATTTTTATGGCATTTTCTGTCTCCTAGCTTCTCTGAGCCTTTCCAATCCAAAATGATTTGATTGGCTGTGTCAAAATGCCCATCCCTGGAACTTCTCTCTCTGTTCAGTGAAACTTTGAGGTCTGTGTATGTGTACCCATTCTTCCTTAGCCCACAGGCTACCCAGCTGAAGAAAATGCTGATTTATTTGGCTGGTATTTACTTTGGCCGGCGCTTCAGTCTGTACTCAAGGTTCGCTCTTCTTGGTGATTCATCCTTTTCAGGAATATGTGTGTGTGAACAGCAAAAGATGAGTCAACTCATTCAAGAAATCATTCAGCATGGTCCAGATAGTTTGCAAAGATTGCAAGAGAAAGCTAAACCTTTTAAAAGGCTATCCAGTAAATATTAACTTTCCAGCAATCAGTTGCTAGTAAAACACCTATAAACCTTCAAGGTTATTACAGACATGCCTCAGTCTCTGGGGATAAAGCTGAGATATTCCATATTGTTTTCATCAAGGAAGCACTCTACACAATTTAAGAAACTCATAGAGCAAGAGCTGATTGAAAGCAATTATGTTTAGAAAGAAAGAGACAGATGGAAATGAGACTGTGGGTTGCCTACTATAGATTTCATTTAGTGACCATTTGTTAAGTGTTATAAAAAATGCCTAAAGCAGGAAATATAAGCACTCCTATCCTTTTATTAAAAGTCTACAATGACATTGCTATCAATTCTGTTCATCTTCTGGTATGATCATTCAAATAGTACTATTCAAATAGCATGGTTGTACAGAGATTTTGGAGTTTTGTCAAGATAGTTTTGCAATGGGTTATATTTCCAACATTGAAGAAGATAATAAAAACAAAAATGAAATGTATAAAACCCCAAACTGAGATTTTTTACATTATTATATTAGTATTTAAAAGATAATGGTGAATGAATATTTTGTGCATGTTTACAGAAATAATCATGTAGTAATTTTGTAAAGATGCCTATTTAAAATTTCTTGTGCTCATGACCATGTGTCTGTTCAAGTATGGGTCAGTTTTCCTTTAAAGAAACTATTTTACTACACTAAATAATTTATTCTTTTTTCAAGAGAACATGCTTCTTACCCTAAATAGGACTTATACTCCAATTGCCAATACCAAATACAAACCAAATCTTCTGCATTAATTGATTCTGTCTGCTATACAGGGACATCTCTGCAGGTGGTGGGCTCTAGTGGTACAGATGTTATGCAACATCATGCATTCATATCTGATACATATAAACAAATAAGCATACATTGGCTCATGCCTGGATTCTACCAAACTTATAAATAAAGACCTTCTTGTTTCCAAAAGGAATGTAGAAAAAAAATCAGTCTCATGGCAAGGCCTTTTGAAGAACGATTAAAGGGCTTCATAATAAACCTATAATTTGGGAAAATACGATTGGGGCCTTTCCATTAATATTGAAAATATTAAGAACATCAACAAGATGGAGATAAAAAGTAGAAATAAGAGAATATTTATGTGATGAGAAAAAAGGGGTAGATTTTTTTGTCCTTTAAAAAACAGTTTAGTAAGAAATGCACAAAATAGGGAATTTTTTTTATCCTCGTTGAACAAATGAGAAAACTGAGTATCCATGAAAGTGTTACTTGCCAATAGTAATACACATAGAATATAGTGGAACTAAGATGGAACCCAGTTCTAACAGTCTTCAGAACTTAATCCTTATAAACTTAAGGAAAGTATCTCAGAGAAGGTTATGTCAATGCTAAAGTTTGAAGAAAGAATTAAAACCTGACTTACAATCACCTACTTAAACATTGGAGAAAGAGTATTCTAGACAGAGGGTGAGTAATTACATTATAGCTATAGTTTATAGCATTTGAGTGTGTTATCACCTAATATGCAAGGTGCATAACTATTAAATAAACATACATTGAACCTCCTAACAATCTAACAAAGTAGGTAACATTACATTCCTCTTAAAGAAGACAAAATGAAGGCCAGGTAAGGTTTGAGCAATCCATTATAGTTATACTATGTCAGAGCCTGACTTGAAGCCAAGTCTGAAGGATCTCCAAAGTCTGTGCCCTTTCTAAATTCTTAGGCTCACTAGCATAGCTGGATGAGAGGTGATGGGAGGAAAAATGATAGGATTGAGACTGTTGAGTACAACAGAAGCCAGGTCACAAAAAGCTGTGATGGCAAGTTAGAGTATTTACAACTTATTATTGGCTAATGAGAGGTCTTTGAAAGATATTAAATGAAGATATGACTTGAACATACTTGTGTTCTAAGGTCATTTTGGATAAGAGATAAATTGGAGAGTCTCACTGAAATTATGAGGCAAAGAGGCCTGTTAGTAGACTATTTAAATAACCCAAAGCAATAATGCTATTTAGTTAAGTAGCCATGGAATTAGCATAGACAAGCAGGGTTCTAAATATATCGAAGAGGTAAAATGACAAGGTATAAAGACCAGCAGATTTTCTTGGCAAGAAAGGACTCTACAGTGATTCTAGGTCTCTGTTTGGTTAATGGAAAAATCAAAAACTTTAATGCAGATTAAAGATATACAGTAGTCACTAGGAAGTAAATAAATAACATCTAACAAAGATTCAATTATCAGAATAGGTTCAAAATTCGTGGAAAAGTTTTGGTATAGTGAAGGTTAGAAAATGAACTTATTAGGATAAATTTGGAGAACACATGAGAAAGAAATTGCACTGAAATTACAATATAGGGCTGGGAATGATGGCTGACGGCTTACGCCTTCCAGCACTTTGGAAGGTGGAGACAGGCAGATCACCAGAGGTCAGGAGTTCAAGACCAGCTTGGCCAACACACCAAAACACTGTTTCTACTAAAAATACAAAAATTAGCCAGGCATGGTGGCAGGTGCCTGTAATCCCAGCTACTTAGGAGGCTGAGAGGGAGGATTGCTTGAACCCCCACCTGGGAGGTGGAGGTTTTAGTGAGCCAAGATCATGCCAATGCATTTCAGCCTGGGTGACAGAGCAAGATAACATCTTTAAAAAAAAAAAAAAAAAAAAAAAACGGAAAAGGAAAGGTGATTTATGCATTTACAAACATTTTCATTGTTTTTATGTTTGTCTACTTCACATCCCTAAAGCATACACTTTCTGATGGAAAGGATTTTATATTCTTGTTACCACTCAAAACTCAGCATACAGAATAGTCCCCAGCATAGACTAAGAACTCAGTAAATATGTGTGGGATGGATGACTGTGCATTGCATATGCTTGAGATCCTGACTAGAGGAATCCTCACAGTTTATGCAGCATCTTCAGCCAAGTGTTAATGTGCTGTTTATTTCTTGTCCCCATGAATGAAATTGGGGTTATTTTTGGCATTCTGAGGAGACACAAATAAGAAATGTGATGACAAAACTCTCTGAACTCTGACGCTACCTTTTTCCTCCAAATAATGAGTACCAAATAAATTTTCACATTAGACACTCTTCAGACTCCCTAGAAAAATCAATAATATGAAGTGATGAGACTAAGGTTAGATTATTGATTGGTCAATTAATATTCTTTTAACTTTTCTGACCAGAGATGGTCTCTTCAAGGCCACTAATAGCCACCTAATCTCTGCCTCCTTTTCCTAATCTTTATTCTTTTTTGTTTCATTTAACCTTGAAGACCACCCAACATTGTCAGAGAAAGGTCTCAAACCCTCCAGTTCAATCTGCTCTAATGGAGTCAAGCTGCAGGTAAAGACCAGATCAGAAACAGTGAGTCTAATCTGCCTATGTGGGAGCAAAGTCAGCAAACAGGAACCAGCTCAGAGACCCAGAAAGCCAAACAAGGCTATTAACCCACATCAGAACACCAGAAGGAGAACAAGAAGTTGACTCCAAGATGAGAAAAGCAAGAGAGAAGCAGACTGTGGAAGGCAAGAGAGGATGTTCCATGTTCATGTTCACCTGATTGTATGTACTTAGAGCCTCACTCTTCCATTTACTCAGGTCCATCTCAGCAGGGACCTTCTGGAAAAGCTTTTTCTTCTGTGCACTTTCCCTCTCTGGCTTTCTTTGTCTCTGGATTTTCTTTGTTCTGTGCCTGATCTATCATAATCCTCTGAGGTTTTATTCTCATTCCTCTGCATTCTCCCCCCCAAAAAAAAAAATCTTATTTTCTTACAATTTCAGATATCCCCATAATACTAATTATGGCTAAGTGCCTCTTTGTTCCTATGTGAATCTTTTCTTGAATCATTGTTTCATATCAATAACTGCATACAAAATATCTCCACTTAGAAACAATATTACAATTTCAAACTCAACTGTATAAAAGTATTTTTATTGGTATTTTAAAAAATACATTTCCATTGATACTACCAATATTTGAGTATTCCTCACCTTGTGTTCAGATTACTGCAATGCATTCCATCACGTAATACTTCCTTCAATCATTTGCGCCTCAAATCCAACTTATTATTAACTTCAAATTTAAAATAATTAAAATAATAATATGCTAAAAAATTCCATTTTTTAGCATATTATTCCCCTGATTGAAAGGGAAAAAGAATCACCATAGCATGTGTATACCTATGTAACAAACCTGCCTGATCTGCACATGTACTACAGAACTTGAAGTATAATAAATTTAAAAAAAGGAAAAAAAAATATTTTTTTTACAATAAAATTTCTTAACCTAAAATCAGTTTAGAACTCTTGCTGTGTTTGAGGTTACAAAAGTGCTTAACTAGAGACTGTAACAACACTATTCAGCCAACAACATGGGGTTATTTTTAGAATCCTACTTATCATAAGAATTCTAAATTTGAGCCTGGACTTGAAGGTTACTATGAGGACATATTTGTCAATGCTGGAGGATGCAACATATTATATTTAACAGTTTGCTTTCCCAGTTTATTATTTCATGTATGTAGGTATAATACACAATTGTGTTCCTGCTTCACCACTGAAAATCCAGTGGATGACCCTATAAAGAAAAGTGAGGAAGCTGATAAGACATGAATAGAGACAGAAGCTTCAGCAACTGTAAGCAATTGTGGTGGCAACAGCCACAATAGAGTCTATGAGGTAAAGTCTGAAGATCTACTAATACATTTAAGTCAGAAGATTGAATAGCAAAGTCTGTATTCCTTAACCTATCATTACTAAGCCTGCATACAGTTCATCAAACATTCTTTGCTCATCCTTTTAAAGATGGAATTCCATGCTCTGCCTCCCCCTTTCCCACTTCACTTCACCTGCACCTCACATACCGTGACTGCTTTGAATCTTTCTGCATACCTCGAGTACTCAACCTTCTATAAACTCCTACTCCTTGTACTACATTTTTCTCTTAACTCCTAAGGCACGTTTTTGTCTGTCTTGGTCATCTGGAAATTAGCATTCTCAATTTTATTCAGCCTTTTAAACTTCTTAATGTTATAAACACCATAAAATAGCTCTTGTAGATTGTGATCTTTTTGAGTTAAAGTACCATGGCTTACTAATATCTCTTAGTAAAGAAGGAATGTACCCAACATGTTAAATACAGAGATGATGTGAGTTAAAGTTATTTTCCTAGTGTTGTTTTGTAATGGGTGCTACCTGAAAAAGGATTTCGTGTTAAAATAAGTTTGGGCAGCTTTTAAAAAGCTAAGCATGTTGCTTTACTTCAAGACTTATCAGAGCTTTTAATATACTTTTAATATGGTTAATATCTAAAAATGAATAATAATGAAACGTTGATCATATTTATTGAGCTTTTATTTCAAGAATGTCTTATACAGCTAATGTTAGATAATAGATACTTTTGAAAAGCCCTTCAATCAACTATCTACATGTATATTATTTATATATAGTATATAATTCCAAATATTCATATGTATTCAAAAGGCTAGTTTTACCTTGACATCCCCACTCCAACTCTGGTAAATTGTTCAGATGCTATAAAACTCCTATCTAATATGTACATTTCCAGCTCACTCCATCTTTAGAGAGAAAAATTCAGGTCTCTCATATAAAGTATGGTGATAGACTGATCTCCACGTCCATTGAGAAAAGATCCAGAGTGAACAGCTTCATATCACAATGTAAAATATTAAGAATCCAGTTCTCAACTGGAATGTGTGAAGGAGGCAGCTGAGAGAGAGAATCTTTGGCTCTGAAGAGCATCTGATTTTTCATTGCTAAAAATGGTTTTGACATCTGTGAGATTGAACTTATCAGACTTTCTTAGGTTATAAGCATCCTGTGGACAGACACAACAACTTTCTTAGTTTTACAAAGTATCTTAAGAGAACATCATCTAAAAATACTGATAGTAGCAATGAACAGAATGCTTTTTGCTCCCTCCCTCAAAGAGATGCTATGAAAATTAATGACAAGCAGTCTGATAAGCTTCTTGAGCTCTTTTGGGTAAAATCATATAAAAAATAAAGTACTTTCATATAATAGTGTTTTCATCTAAGTCTGTAAACATTTGTAAATTATAAGATACTAAAATACGTAGTCAGTGAAGCATTAACTTCTTTGAGAGGCAGACAAAGTTTATGCCTGGCATGTGTCTCTGAACATTAAGAAGCTACTTACACTGGGTACTGTGGGTCATTGACTTAGTAGTTCTGCTTTTCATTGTTTACAGATACCAAATTAATCTAAATTTCAGATTATCACCTACAGGGTCAGCAACAAGGAGGATGGCCAGTCCCAGAAACACTCCCACTATTATCTTAGCTGACCTGCAAGCAACTATGTTGAGAAAAAGTATATCTAATTTGTGATAATACCATGGAATTAAGGTTTCCATTAGTACTCTCAGATATTGTGGAGTACTTTACACAAATACTGTCACCTTCATTTTTTCTAATTGAATTTCTCACTTTTGAAGCCAGAGTTTCTTTTATCAATACTGTTATTAGCATTTGCATTCCTATTTTTAACTCCCATTTCAAGGCATGCCTTGAAAACATTTTGTTGAAAGCAGTTATTTGCCATGTTTAGTGTGTTGCAGTTCATCAAAATTGAAAAAAATATCTCTACTGCATTAGTAACATAAGAACAAAAATGTATTTTATCACTTTGAGTATGTAAACACTCAGGGAACAGAAAATCAAATAATAGAAAGAAGAGGAGACATAGTCTAATGGACTCAGCAGAGAATTAGGAGCCAAAAATATCTCCGTTCTAACCTTGGCTCCGATACAGGGTTCTGTGTCCTTGGGTCTGTTCTTTTCTCTTCATGGAAAAGAAGAGCTGAAATAAAAGGTACTTCATTTTGATAGAAATGGGGAACAGTAGATGGAAAAAATCAGAGACATTTCAGTATGTTTTAAAGCAAGATTTTCACCATAACTGTAACGCTGTTATATTTCTATCAATTTCTGCCACAAATTTGACACTGTCTCTGTTCATGCTGCCATAATTCTAATTGTTTTGTCTCTATATCCTTTGAACTTGAATGCTTTCCAAGTACAAATAAGTCACTTGAAATACCTAAGTTAAATAGCCTTTTATCCTTTATTCTTGTTACGACAGTGGTATGCAGTTATCTGTTCCTTAAGGAGACAACCAGTTCAGGAAATGGAGTATGCATTGTATCAAGTTTCTCTTAGGGTTTGACCAGGTTGAATATATTCTATTACACACAATCACCATCTGTGATGTTTGGACAGAAAATAGAACACATGGTACCTCACCAGCATCTTGTATAAACTTGTCATTTTAATTAGTTAGAGACCATTTGCGTGAGGGCTTACACATCACCCCATGAAAAGAAATTGTCTCCTCACATCAGCAAAACATTCCAAAACACAACTCGAACACAGGAACCACGTGCTGCTCCTCTGTATTTCCAGCATCTAACAAAGTGTTGATAGAAAGAGTGAACCAAATAAGTGTTTATTAAATTAGCCTGAATAAGATTGTTTATCTGCCTAACTATATAAATAATAACACTTACCAGAGCACCAGTAAAGGGAAAACTAATGGGTAAAGACAAGAATGAAGCTCCTTTGCTGTTTACTTTCACAGAAACATCTGCTGCCACCTTAGCCAATACCCCCTCCTCCCTCTCACCACATGCGGGCACAGAGTGGACGGCAGTTAGGACCCTGCTCTAAGGGAACGCTCTTCCAGATGCAGCATCTTGGTGTTCTTGACCAACTGCAGTGCAGTGCATGTCGCCTCCTCTTCTGTCTCCACTCCTCCTGTGGGCCTAACTAACATAGGAAGTATCTCCTCTTCCCACAGCAATGGGCTTCTCAGAATTTCTCTGTGCAGTAGTGGAAAATGTCCCTCAACTACTTCAACCTTTCTCTACCTTGGAAGTTCACACTAACAACCCTCTACTGTCCCCCAAGCTAAATGGACAGATTGCCACCTCCCCCAGAGTCTTCCTGTAACCAGTTAGACCCTTTCTGTTGGAAGGCTTACTCTGCAATGGAAAAGATACAATTTGAGTAAATCAATACAGCTACTGCCCTAAAAGTATCCTTTTATTTGGGTTTTTGCATAAAGACACCACCATATCTTTGGAAGATAAAATATGTACATACTTCCAAATTAAATTCGTTTTAAAATTCATGAGGTTCTTGGGGTTCTATATATAAACTGGAACTATTAGGGAATAGACTTTCTTCCCAGAATATTCCTTTGTTGGACCTCTTTTTCTCTCTGTCTCACTCAAATGAGACAAAGGCAAAATGTTACTGTCTCCCAAGGAGCTTGGTTTTACCAAATGTACAAGTGGAAAGCCCCACATAAAGCTTCCTTTCCCAGACAGAAGAGGAAGTACAACATTATTAATACTTTTAACAGGAAGTAAATCTGTTTGGGGACTTAACTGCTGTATATCAGCAATGAAAATATGGGGGTTCTAGAACAGGCCAGGGCAATGTCTTAGTCTTTTGCCAAGTCAAAGTCTCTCAGTGTGCAGTAAGTTTAGTGGGACATGGGAATAAAATAAATCAGAGACCCCTAACTATGCCAGATGGTAATAGATGGTAGATGGTAATGTGGTGTAGCTAGAGGTTTTCCCATCTAGTTATGCAGCTTGGTGTTGACTTTAGTGTTAGTAAATTGAGGGTGCAAGAAACAAGAATAGACAGGAGCTCTACGCTTACTGGGTAAAGGGGAACAGATTAAAAGAGACAGAATTTCCCTTTGAAAACTCTTGATATAATGGACTCCAACCATATATTCTTTGGAAGAGCTTTGACATTTCCCCTTTCTCCTCATACTTTGACAAGGGAATTCTTTTATTTTCTGCCTGAGATCTTAGAGTGATGGCTATATAAGAAAGCAGCAAATGGAATATATATGGCATACACTTTCGCTTAGCCTGGGACAAGTGACTGATGAAGCCTTCTAAAAATGAGAATATGGGATGCTTTAGGTATGATTCCAGTCTACTAACATGATAATATAGATAGAGAAGTAAATATATGTAATAGCAACAGAGAGTAAAGCCTAAAATGCTCACACACCATTAAGCACATGTGGACCAAAAGAGAGATCAAGAGCCCAAAGGAAGCAGAAATTTGAAATCATTGCTTTTGTTTCATCTACAACATTCAAAACAGGTTACATTAGACTAGAGATATGACAAAAATTAACAAAGGACACTAATCACAGCATGATAGGCCACTGAAATGGTGTGAAAAGTTTCAAGCATCTTATTACAGGAAAAATATCAAAGAGTTGAAAGGTACAGAAATGACAACAAAATGATAAATGTTATCAATGTTTATAAATGTGAAAAAACGTAGAAAAATAGTTTTTTTTTCCACTAGAAAGAAAGGGATTAGAAGAGATAATTATGGAGGTGTCTAAAACTCTGATGACTACTGAGAAAGGAGAGACAGGAAATGGCTCAAAAGCAAAAGAGAACATGAGCAGAAAGTAACAAAAGACTGCATTAAAGGGAATTCAGAAGCAATGTATTTGCAGAGTAATTACTATGGTCTACAGAAAAGGCTACTGCTATCAGATGGGCAAAATCCAAACCATGAGAGTATTTTTACAATGAGCCAGATGAGGATTTCGTTTGTTTGTTTTTGTTTTTTGTTTTGTTTTGTTTTTGACTGTGAGAGGTGGGGGTAACAGGGACTCGGTGGGGAGGGTAGTGAGTCAGAGTGGGGAGAGGGGATACTCTATAAGGCACAGAACCCGCATACAGGGATTGATTCATCAGGACGACTCGGCTGCTTTCCTTCCTGAAATGCGAGCTGCTCTCGCTCATTAAGTTAACACACTGTTCTGGCAGAACCACATCCTGGAATCCTAAAAACATCAGCTTCCATCTAAACTTTTCATTTCTTATATGCTTAATTTGGCTTAGTCAGCTTGATGGCAAGTTTGCAATATTATAAATATGCATATGGCCTGGTATCTGCCACCCATCTGATCCTGACTTAGTTGCCTATAGGAAAAAGCATAAGCCAGATAGGATGTGCAGCTGGGCAAAGCTCCAGGTTTGGAGTTCAGGTTCAGTCTTGAGAAATACCAGATAATACTGACTGCTTATCTAAACTGGTCAATTCCATAAAGCCTGTGACCTTTCTTCAATCACCTGACTAGCTCTTGTTCACTCAGGATAGAGTAGAAATTTTAAATGCAAGCCACACCAGCCACAGTTTTATCAGAATTTTGCCTACTACTGTTATAAAATATTTTGACATGCAAATGTCTCATAGTTCAGGGACAAACCAATACTTATTATTCTCTATGAAGATGTATGCCCCTATGTTACATTCTCCCCAGACATTAAAGGTGTAAACATTCAGAAAATAGCCTTACCATAGTGGGTGCTTGTGTCACATCAGTGCATCCATAGGTTGGTAGTAGCACAACAAAGTCTTCTTTCTCCCTTCAAACTAATTCAGCCCTCCTGCATCCACAAGACATTGCTTTGCTAATTTTCTTCTAAAATGTCAATCTCATTTTTCCTTCAACCTGTAAATGTCCTAAAATACCTCCCCAAAAAACCTCCTCCTATAGTAACAACTATATCCCATTCCTCAAAAAAAAAAAGAAAGAAAGAAAGAAAAAGAAAGAAAGAAATCTGTTTGTGGAAAAATAAATAAATAAATCAAAAATATAAATGAAAGGAACAAACTCAGAGACTCTGCTTCTTCAAATCCCCCAGCACTCATTTAATCTCCAGCCTCTACTTCAAGATTTAGTTTGAACATCTTTTGTGGTGTACCTTCTTAATCCAATCCTCTCCAACCAACACCAGTCATGGGTAAGCATATTTTGGAATACATGCCCAAAGCATCTTGTAAATGTTTCCATTATAGTTTATATCACATGTGATCTCTGTATGGTTTGTGAGACTGTCTTCCCATTTCAATTCTGAACTCTGTAAGGTCAGAAATGATGTCTTACCATTTGGCATCCCCTAGTAGAATTATTGGTACATAATAGGCATTCAATAAATGTTTATCAAAATCAATAAAGTTTTGTTAACTGTTCCCAATAAAGGTGACTGCTGATGGTTGGGAAAGAGAGCCTGCTGTTGCTAAGGTCTCAATATTTGTATTTCCCTAAATTCATATGTGGAACAGTTTCAATGTGAAGATACTTGGATGTGGGGCCTTTGGAAGATGTTCATGTCATGAGAGCAGAGTCCTCATGAATAGGATTACTGACTGGGTAAGAGGTCCCAAGAAGTTCTTCCCCTTCTACCACATGAGGACATAGCAAGGTGCTGTCTGTGAAGCCAGAAGAGAGTCCTCACCAGATACCAAATCTGCTGGCAGCTTCAGCTTGGACTTCCCCACCTCCAGAACTGTGAAAAATATATCTCTGTTGTTTATAAGCTACCCAGTCTACGGCTTCTTGTTATAGCATCCTGAAAGGACTAAGACACCAGGCGATTACTTTTACCACGAAAATCAAGAAGAAAGTGAGATTGGACAACTTTCTCTAAGGTAGTTAGGAATATTACCATGAATTTAAGTCACTAGAAAAAAGTTTTAATCCATACTCACCCTCCCCCACCAAAAAAAGTGCAAAAATTCAAGTTTTTGAGCAAATGCTTACTAACCAACCCCAGAAGGTATTTTAGAGGTGTCTAGATCTGAATTTTCTTAGAGAAGTTTAATAGTAGCAACACATGTGGTATATGGAGCATTTTTTCCTAAGTGTTTCCATCTTTATCTTGGCATATATTTTCACAAATCTAGCCAGCAGATATGAGAATATACTGAGATTTCATTTAGCAGATGAAGAAACCAAAGACTCAAGATGTTAGGCAATTTTCTCAGAATTATACAATGTGTCAACAACTGATTGGTATCCAGTCTCCTAAATCCACGCTGCACGTTCTAGCAACCTAAACTTGTCTTCTTTCTAAAGGATTCTCCTCCCTCGTTTAATTTCTTTCTTTTATTAATGCATACTTTCATTCATTATACGAATATTTTATTAAGAGCTATGATAAAATAAAAAGAATCATCAATTTAGAGCTCAGAGGCTTGACCTTGAGTTCTTCTAAAACATATATAAACATTCAAATGTAGCGGAATATAATGAAAAGAATAGTAGGAAGATCTGGGTTCAATTCCACTCCAGTGCTTTCTGGCTAAGTGATCCTGAGCAAGTCATTTCACTTCTCTGAATGTCAATCCCCTTGTCTACAAAATAGAAATAGTATTTATATGATTTACTTCATAAGAAGCTTTTGAGATGGAAAATCTGAAACTGTCTCATCTAAATGTAAAAGCTATATAGTGACATTGATAACATTTATTGAATGTTTACTATGTGCACAGTAATGCCATATATATTGTATAGATATAGACTAATTTTAATCCTCACAATTATGTTCTAGGATCTTAGAATGTATTAACTCATGCAATAACTCTGTGTATTATCTCACTCAGTCCCCTCTGCAACCCTCTAGGTGTGTCCAGAGGAAGTTAATAAAGATAACTAAGTTCTATGCTTGCTCCTCTATTCTGTCTGAACACAGCAGCCGAAGTGAGCCTTTGCTCAAAACCCACTAATGCTTCTCATTTCATTCAAAGTAGAATACAATGTCTTTGCTATGGCTTTGCTAAGGTCCTGTACAGTCTAACCCCTTGTTGCTTGCCCTACCAGTCACCTTATTTCTCTTTTCAAGTCATACTGACCTTCTTGCTGTTTCTGAAAAAATGTCAGAAACATGTTTCTTCTCAAATAATAACCTATCAGAGTTTCCATCTTCTACTATTCAATATAAAATAGAAACTACCCACCCCAGCCCCAGCCAATTTCTAGCTCCTTCTGGTTTTGTTTTTTATGAAACTCATCATTATTGGCATTTATTTTTGCCACCTTCTATATTTTATATGTATCTGTTTATTACCTGTGTCCTTCCTGCCACGCAAACATAAACTCTCACCGTGTGTGCTCATGCACGCATGCACGTGTGCTCGTGCACATGCATGCTCGCGCGCACGCGCGCGCGCGCACACACACACACACACACATGAATATAAGCTACTTAAACCAAAATCTGTTCTTTCTTCTTGCCCTCAATTCCTAGAACAGTGCCTGACATGCAGCAAAAGCCTCAAAACTTGCAAGTTGTAAGAAAAATAGATTCTGTGCCCTCACAGAGTTTAAATCTGATAAAAAGGCAAGGGAAACTTCCTAAAGATTCCCGAGAAACAGCTTACAGAGAAAACTCTGGGGTCGGTATGTTTTTACTCCATTTCTTTAGACCCTTTCAGGAGCCCCAAATACAGTCTTCTATTGTGAAATAAGGTAAAGTAAATCTGACCAAATCAATATCCACTTACACCTCTCTCCTACAGGAGTCCCTACCTTTGCTTCCATCCAGATAGCAGCTAACTTTGTTTTCAGTGGCAAATAAAGGATTAAAATTTATCTAACTCAGGCCAGGTATAGAAAAAGAATTCGAAAAAGAATTCTACACATGACTGAGGCATGTGTAGAATGTGATTCTTTTTATCTCTGATCTACTTCATAGGAAAGTTTGTTTCACTAGAAGTTTCAATGAACTTACATCACAAAAATATCTCATGCATCATTTTTAATCCAAAAGAAGGTAGGTCCTAACTAACTTACTATTTTTCTCTTGCTTTTTCTCTAAAAACATTTATTTGCCTCTCTGTTTCATGGCCCTATGCAGCAAATGAGGTGAAGAGGCAGGTGTCTCAATAAGAAAATGCTAACACGTAGCAAAGCATGGTGGAGCTCTCCTGAGAGGAAGTGTTCGCAGAGGTTTCAGAAGGACGTGGGCAGGCAGGAGGAGGAGGTGCTAAGTTGTGTATTGATCTCATGTATTCAGCAACCCTGAAATTTAATATGGTGGTATTATCATCATTTCCTGGAAGAATTGTTCAGAAACCAGGGAACTGGAATATAAATGTCACTGTTCCCTGTCTAGGTCAGGTACTTCAATCTCTCCTTTCTATGAGGCATTAGTAGCCAATGGAAAAAGCATGAACTTTAGAATCAGATGAAATTGATTTTAAATTTCGGATCTACTATGTATTAGCTGTGTGATTTGAATATATCATCTAACCTTCCTGATTCTGTTTCTGCCCATCTAAAATTGCACTTATAATATCTGCTCGTAGGATTTTGTGAGGACGCAATTAAGTTACGTGGTAAAGCACCTTCTTTATTTAGTCTTCCTCTCCCCTAATAAAAACAAAAACAAAACATAAAAGTACTTTCAGCTAACTCTAGATAAAGGCTGCAACTATTAAAATTACATCTTATCATTTGTTTTTGAAGTAAAGATTTCAAATGATTCTCCATGAATGTCTAAGGATTTGGGAATTCAGGAACTCTAATAAAAAGGCCTAGGTGTCAAGTAATATGGTTAGGGATTAATGAAAACTTCTACATTACCTTCTATACATTGAGTAAAGTATTTAAGATCCAATGGTCCGTACATGTCCTTGCAGCATTCATCCCTTAAATTTGGTAAGGAAAGAACTGCTCAAATCTTAGCTTGTAGGAGGAGACATAAGACAAAATGCAAGAAAAACTTTGGTACAAAGAGGAACCGAAAACGCGATTTGCCCCTGGGGAACGTCAGCTCTCCTCTGTCTGACTCTCTTTTCACTCACACACAAAAAAATACTGAGAAATTTCAAAGTCGCTCGGTTAAAAGAAAACTTTAAAACAGCCAGAGTGTCTACAAAGCAATCCCTATTCTGCCCTGAGTTATGTAGAGAGCAGCTTGGATCTTCACATATCTAATACAGTGTCAGAGCCAAGCCAGTCCCAGGATTATCATGAATCTTGTATGAAGGCTAAGTGTGGCTTCAGCCTGCCACCATTTGAGGGGTAGGAATTGGAACCCCAAATTTAGCCCTGCGTCCTGCTCATGTCTCAAGGGGCGGGAGCCTTGAATAAGCTTATTTGATTGCCCAGTTTGATATTCCCAGTGTTTAGTAGTAAAATCTGCACCACAAGGTAGCAAAAATAGAAACTCTGATTCTAAGAGGAAAAAATAAAATGGATGCAATTATACAAGGAAGGAGAACAACAACAACTCTGAAGCTGCATGAAATAAATATTTTCTTAAAATCATACTATGGCCCTTTTGAAAGGGAAAGAGAGCTAAATATTAATAAGCCATATAGCTTTTACTGAATTTATTTCATTTAAAATATGTCTAAAGGCATCAAAATAAATTTAGGCTCTAATTTTCAGGAAATTCATTTTAAATTCTCTATTTTGAAAATGTATTTATGCACATGCTTATCTGTTGAAATTTAAAGGTTCGATTTGTGACAATCACTTACTCTATAAGCACCCAAAAGTGTTAATGACATCGTGGAGGTGTCCTAAAAATGAGTCTAACAGGATGAACAGTAATGCATTCTGAAAGATTTCTAAAAAGCCTAGTATATTTCTATATATCAAATGTATCTGTGCAATTTTTACATTGCTAAAAAACAAAGGATTAGAAATCACATTGGGAAAGAATGAGAAATGAACAATAATTATAATATTTTACTGTTGTATAGTATCTGATAGTTCATTCAAATATTTTTTCACACAGTATAGTTTCCCATTTTTACATAATGACACACCTATTGTAAAAAAATCTCCTTTTTTAACAGATGATCAAATTGAGGCCCATAGACCTGAAGGTTCTTTACCAAATAAAAAACAAGGCTAGAAGATAGTAAAGCCAGGGCCAGGTGCAATTCCTCTGGCCAATTGGAGTTACGGCCTAGGCCAGCAGGCAATGAGAATGAGCCACATACCTAAGCTAAATGATTTTTTTCAAGTTATTTGTGTCCCACACCTATGATCCTCCAATAGCAGTATTTTCCTTTTTTGCTTTACTCAATAAGAGTAACATACTTTTCAAATTTATGATTTTATGATTCAGGGACAAAAGTGAAAGCTTTACTGGAAGGGAATTCGATAAGATTGTTTTCAAATCATTATGTAAACATCTTACAGTTTGCAATTTGTTTAGTTTTATTAGGCTTTTATATTTGAAATGACAACTGTTTTAGATAGTATTTTAAAATATACATTAGGTATATTTCTTCACAAAAGGTGGTTTCTATTTTTTTGAAAGTTACTTCTATATTTAGAGTGGAAAGCTCTACATATTTTTTCCCAATGACATTTACTATGCTAAAAACTATCCAGATTTTTAAATTTAATTCGACTAAACAGAGTAATAAAATATAGGGAATTCCATTTTTCAGTTTGTTTCAATTAGAGAAGAGCCTCTGCTTGTAAAAAATAGTGTCATGCTTTAGAAATAGAAATTATATATCTGAAGTTTTTTTTCAGAATTTATACATTTTATGTTTATCAAATGCCTACTTATATACAGAAAAACAAAATCAGATATCGTATAGCTGAAAAACCAGTATTCCATGAAGGATTAAGAAAATATACATAGCACAGGATCCAGGACTGCCACTATGTTTTCCTTTTTAAATTTTTGTTAACTAGGACATAGAGGTTGAAGAAATGGCATTTTTTTTTTCTGCTGTTTAATTTGGCAAGGGGTGGAGGGGGACCTACAGCTGGCCCTGATCACCTGCACCCAAGAGTCACACTAGGTGATTTGTATAAACGTTAACCTCCCTTTCCCTGGCCTCTCCTTCCCAGGAATTAGATATGATCAGGAGTTCCAAGTCAGAGCTTTGGGGCTGTTAACCAGAGGAAAACCCTGAGAAATTAAGATACTGAAAAATCTCCTCATGTAGAGAACTTCATGAGGACATATTTCAAAATATTGTACATGATAATAATCAAAATTCAAAATATGAAAGAGGTATCCCCAAGACAGCTACTCCAGAAATTTCTAATAAATATTATATTGGCCATCTCAATAATTGGTGAACTCCCCAGGTTTCTACCCCACTGTTCACGTGCCTACTATGAGTCGAGCACTATGCCGGGTACTGATCACACAAACATAAAGATGCTTCATTGTCTTTCTTTCAAGAAGCTTACAGGCCGTAATGCAATATTGTAATATAAGTGCTGTGCTAGAGATTGGCAAGAGGAAGAGCTCTTAATCCAACCTCAGGGGAGAGGGAAGATTTATAACTGGATTACTTGCTCCATATAAACAAAGCCCATGTCTCCATAACGTCTACAACCTCAGCACCAGGCACTATACCTGTTTCTTAATAGTCTCAATGAAGTTGATAACAACTGAACTGAGTCTTACAGAATAGCAGAATTTATACAGGTGATGAGGGGAGGGAATGGTTTTTCAAGTGTACTCAGGAGTAGAAACAGTAGAGAAGGTAAGTTTTTGAAATTGTAAGGCAGGTTTTAGACATAGCTAAAATGCTGAGTGTCAGTGGAAAACAACGAGCAATAAGGCTAGAAATATAAGTGGGAGTATATCTTGAAGATTTTGTAGACCAGGCTGAGAAATATAAACACTTTATAGAAAAATATCAAAGTTCTTACTTTCAGAGATTGAATAAACAAATAATTACAGTAAAGCATACGCACAGGTTTCTGCTGTGAGAGTACAGAAGAGACACAATACAATCAAACCGGCCAAGAGGCCTTACCAAAAATGTGACCCTTGAGCTCCACTAAGTTTGTTGAACTTCACCCTAAAAGAAATGGGGAAACATGGAAAGACTTTAAGCAGAGGAATTATATGTGCATACTTCCATTTTAGAAAGGTCTGAATATGATGTAGCAAAGAAAATCAGTGAAAATGGTTCTCTAAAGGGCAATAAATACCACACCAGGAAGCATTTTGAAAAACTTCTGTTGTCACAATGATAAAAAGGCATTATGAGAATTTAGGATGCAGGGGTCTGGGAATGGGGGAGCTCTTGCATTTCCTGCAGTCTAGAACAAAGAAGAGATTATTCCTGCATCTAATGTTGCTTTCTAATGTTCCATTGCACAATCAAGTACAGAAAAACCTCTTTTTAATGATCTGGATTAGAATTTAATACTATTTTACTTATTAAAACAAAGCATTTTCCATTGTTTTAATATATACTGAATTGTACATAACTGCAGGTACCCTATAATTTAAGATAAAATCTTTATTTTGTTTTCTTCAAACTATGTCAAGTATTGTACCCCATTTCAGAGAAAAAGAAATGCATCAAGGAAACACTGTTTATTACCAACACAGCACACCTGTATCAGCTCTTGTAGCTGCTGTATTCACAGTGCTTCCATAAGCACAGGCTTCCAGAATTGGTTTAGACATCTTTTCTTTCCCAACAGCCTTTCCTATGACCCAGCCCCAGTTCCAGCCACAAGACCAGGTAATGGCATCTCAGCAGGCCTCAGTCCTGCTCTCTGTGATGAGGGGTCTTAAATAGAGATCTGGAATTCATGAGAGACAACATAGTAGGCAATTTGAATAGGGAAGAAAAGTGGATGTAAACAGTGGCTTTCAAACCAGAGTGTGCATCAGGATCAGAATTATTCAGGTTGAATTACAAAGGCAGGTTCTCCAGTTCTACTCTCTGAGAATCTGGGTCAGCTAGTCTAGGGTGAGGCCAGGGAGTTTAAATTTTTAACAAGTTCCCCAGGGAACTCTGTTGCAAGATGTTTAAATCTTGGAATACTTGGGAGAACCACAACACTGTCTAAGGTCTCCTTGAACCTAACATTCTATGATTCCTTGAAGACTATGGTGGTGGGAGTGAGAGGCTTCCCTGTGTTCCCTGATTCAGCCCACCTGAACTCTGAGCACCAGCATCCTGACCTGGACTCCAGATAGGTGAACAGATGAGTCACATATGTGTTAGTGATCACACAGGTATGCTCTAAGCAACTCATGAAACAACTACATTTTTCTATTTGTTGTTAGGTATACAAAGTGCCACCCTTAGTATTCATAGACATTTATGAAAGAGTAAAAGGTCAAAAATTAGTCAAAATCTATAACGTACATCATAGCAGGTGTATAAGAAATAAAGTTTGCCAACCTGCACTGAAATTTACTCCATGACAACAGCAGTGCATTTTCTCCATGGCTGTCATAGATTTCATGGATCCCGAGAAATCCAACCATTTTTAGAAATCCCATGAAATTTACCTTTTCACTCGAATCCACATGAAATCAAAATTTTTCCCTACGAGTCCCCATAAAATTGGCACATTTCCTCAGAAGACCCCATGAAATTATAAAGAATATTGCAGATTCTTTGCTTCTAGCCCTTGTTGCACATCTTAAAGAGACAGGTTAGAGATTGCAGAATTATTTCATTTTTCTGATGATATTTCCCTAAAATCACTATGAAAAACAACAAGGCAACTGCTGTTAAATAGATAATTTCCAAGTGAAATAGAACTTGAACCTACTCTGCATAAACTGAAAAGATAAGGAATATTTCTTTCAGATAAAAACAATAGTAATATTCCAGACATCTAATAAAAACAGGAAGTTGCCCCAATTTCTCTCTTAAATGAAAAGGTTATTACTCATTTTCTAATTGCTCTTAAATTTATCTATACTTTGATATCATAAAAATTTCTGGGAAGCCAACTGAAGTTGTGATGTTAGGAATAAAGAGAATATTCCAGTTTTCAGATTAGCAAACTATGTGATAATCAAATCGAAATAAAATAAAATATTCCCCAAAGCAAAAAGTCATATTCTCATACATCAGTTTGCAATGGCAAACAATGTCTTTCCTAAGTTCTACTTCACAGGATGTTGTAAGAATAAAACGAGATAATGAATGTGCAAATGCAGATTGTAAAGTGCTTTAAAAATATACAATAGTAATTTGATGCAGTTTTCAGATTTAATGAGAAAAAATTGATTATTATAAGTGAAAAATATAGATATTTCTGCTAAAAGTAGCATACACATTCCAAGTAATATGAAATGAATACTCAGCCCTTTCTCTTCTCAAAGAAAAATATAATAAGAAAAAAATTTTTTAAAGGCATCACTGCAAAACAAAGCAAAATTGCAATACATTGATGGGTTTAAATTATTACTATGTATTCATTAGGAAAATAAAAGAAACACACATATTTCATATTCCTATAGTAATAAAATTTCATCCTCCTGGTTTTACCTATATCTTGATTCCTTCAGGATTGTTAAGCAAAACAAGCTCTCAGTTCAAGTCAGTAAGGCCACACCTCAAATGTCATTTCCTGAGTGTGAACCAGTATTCCACTAGAAGGAGGAAGTTTTGTTCCAGATGGAGGGCTCTTGAATGGTAATTGATCTAAGAAAATTCTAAGCTGCCTTCACATTTGCCTTAGCACTTTCATTTTGAATCATGGGAATATTGAACCCTTTACAAGATTCATCACACTCAATCACAAATCAGAAAGGTGCTAAGGATGACCACATAAATCAGTATAATGAAGAGAGTTACTTCACGCTGCCAGCCAGAAATTTTAGGAGCATATTTACTACTATTTAACTGTAAATAAACAGATGCAACTATAGAAAGGAAAGAAGAATTTAGCTTGTTCTGATATTTGGAATTTCTATTCTGATCTAGATAGGAGATACTATGCTCTCCTGGTAAAAATATCACGCTAGAAAGAAAAGTGCTTCTCTCAGCTCTCTACCCACATTGATTGGATTCCCCTTTAGGTTAATCAATCTGCAGCTGAATTAACTTTCTTTCTGTTGCGATAACCTTTCAGGGTATTCGACAACACCCAGCAGATAGAACATACCATTGAAAATCAGGAGAATGAAGTTCTAATCCTAACTTTGCTATGAAATACTCATGTGACCTTGTGCACCTCAGTTAACCTCTTTGAGCTTCATTTTCCTTATCTGTAAAATGGGGACAATAATCCCTTGTGTAACAACTTTTCAGTTTTAATAAAGCTCATATAACATGTTTTCAACTGAAATGTACTGGACACCTTTCCAGGCTTTCCTCAGAAGGAAATTGAGTAAGCAGAAGACCCCTAGGAGTATATGCTTCAGAAGCCAGAACCAGTGGGTGACCCTCAAGTACTTTCCAGGGTCCCAATCCTTGGACTTTGCAGAAGGATCATACATATCTATAAGCAAACCATTCTTTATGCTTCAGATTTATAATCTAAAAAGAACCAGGATATAAAACTGAAACTGATGCTTCTCGTATTATAAGAGGTTTTGAACATAGATTGTCTAAACAAAAAAAAAAAAAATGAACACCTTTGCCAAAATATCAATAATCCAGAGCTTTGTTGCCTGTTGATGAAGTGGTTTAGCCCTTGGCTCTATTTAATTAAACCCTGTGATAAGTTATACTATTTTCCTCACTTTATGATAAGGTTTTGATGAGAAAACCAAGATGCAAAGATTGTCCTAGGAGCCTCCAGTTAGGAAGTGATGGGGAAAGGGCTTGAATCCAAGTGGCTTTAGCCACCAAGCTACATGAGGCTTTGTCTTTGTTTATACTAAAAAATTGGGAATAGATTGTAAAATTTTTTGTTAACAAAGAAAGTTGTCTGTACGTTGTATTTTTAATTAATGAAGAGACAATTTGAGGGTGGAGATTGTAATTTAGAGATGTTTAGGGAAAATTTATATAAAGGTGAAATTAAAATGCAGGATATGCAGTTTTACCACTTTTTATTTTTATGTCTGAATAAAAATGTTTTTGTATCAAAATAAACCAGTAAGGTTAGAAATTACCATAACAAGAAATTTTTGTGACTAGCCAAAAGTTAAATTGTTACTACTATATCTTTTCCTTATCTTACTTAGATAGATGAACAAACTAACAATAACAACAAAAAAGAAACACTGGCTGTCCTGAAGGCCCACAGGTAGGAAATCTATGCTCAAAAAATTAAGCAGGTGAAATGCAGTGTGGACTGAGGAAGTGGCTGCCCATAAAAATGGTACTTAGCCCATCACCAGAGACAATCTGTATTTTTCCCAAGCTACAGACTACTCATATCTGACTTGAGACATTTAAATGAAGTGATGATGTGATTGAGGTATCCCAAAGTCTGTTTGTGACACTGACTTCAGTACTCACAATCTAGCCCAAATTTTGATAAGCATTTTAAAAGAGCATAAATATGGCATGAATAATGCCTAATTCATCTGAGGTGTCATAGGATTTCATATTTGGAATTTTAAAAGTATTAAATAACAAAAAATAGTTGGTTAATATACAACTAAACAAATGTATTTCATATATTTTCTTTACAACATCATTTATATCCCGGCATTTTTCTTCATTGTAAAAGGGCATTTGTTAATTTATCTACTTACTAATTTGACAACTATTTAATGAACTGGTACTCTGTACCAGGCACTAAGCTAGGTTCTGGAAATTCAGATATGACCACAACTCTCTTTTGTCCTTTAGGTCTGTTCAAGTGGTTCAGGGTAGTAAGGCATATATAACTTACCAAATAGGTTCATTGATTAGAGCCAAGGACTAAGCCATTTAATCGACAGGTAAGAAGCTGTGGATTATTGACATTTTACCAAAGGTGTTTGTTGGTTTGTTTTAGGCACTTGATGTTCAAAACCTTTTATAAGAGGTTCAAAATAGTAAGATGGAAATCAGCCATCAGGCAATTGAAATGGATATATCATTAGAATGGTGCGTGGTACCATACCAGTTTCCTCAGGATTGGATTAACAAGAATTAGTACCTTTCCTATGTTCTGAACAGTAGCAGGGCTTTAATCAGCAGGCTCATGCTTGTTAGCCTTATAAGAAGGCTAGCAACTAAGCATAGATACCCAAGCAGCTAGAGGCTGTGTGTAGGGGTTCATCAAGAAGGAGCTGAGAAAAGGCCAGAAAAAGTTGATCCAGAGCAGATCACTATAACAGGAAACTGTGTGATGAGGAGACTCTTGATTGATCCACACACACACCCTAAAAGAGCTCAATCATTTGAACGTCTTGCCACACAGTGTCTATGGCCAATTGAAGATTTCCAGGGAAAGACAATGATTTTCAGCAGTCTACAGAATATCAATTAAAGAAACAGGACTAATGACCTATTTGTGTGATCCTTCATGCCTGTGTCAACACAAAACCAAATGGTGAGAAAATAGGAGTTAACCAGCAAGGAAGCTCCCTAACTCCTGCCCCCATTCAAATCATCGGCAAATGTGAGCTGGAGAAGAGAATGTTACACTGCATAGAAAGCTGTAATTTTAAATTTGACTGAACTTTTTTTTTTTCAGTACCTGAAAGTGATCACGCAGCCATGGGATTCACCTGAGATGCTAATGAATGAGAAAACCATGTTTAAAGATGGTCCTTTAAGACATAAGAAAACTCTATCTCCTTTGTAGTCCCTGTGGAGTTTGGCCTGTTCAAAACCTTAGCTAGAAGCATTATAAATAAGGTCTAGGTGTCACCAAGACTGTCGTGAGGACACTTAGCAGAGACAATGAACATACTGTTGAGGTATCAAAGAAGTCTCAGAAATGTTTATAGCTATGAGAAACCCATTACCTCAGTTAACCTCTCTAAGCCTCTAGTTTACTTCTGTAAAGTTATTTGCTAAAGTCATTGACCCATGTTTATTTTGGTTTTGACTCTAGATTGCTGACTTTAAAAATAGCAAACGCCTTGCTTTACATAATGCATAGTCTAGTCCATTATTATTAAATTTTTACATAAGTGAGTTCCACTTTGGACAAAGGCAATTTCATTCCTTTTACTGTCTGACTTGCCTTAAAGTATTTTGAGGATGGAGGGGTTTGTTCCTGAGTTGTAAAGAGAAACATGAGGTCTAGTGCAAGTACAGACTTCAAAAACCGTATCATTTGGGTTACTCATATTTCTCAAGGAGGGAAAGGATAGTGAGCTGAACAAAAGAACAAATATAAGACATTCTGAGGAACACCAGAGCAGGACTCCAACTGACTTACTGTGGTTTTATCCACATTAGGATGGAAGCTGCCACTGAGGAGAGAGAGGCTCATCCTAGCCTCATTGTTCACAACCAGGTATGTGACCTAGCAGCTCACACCTCCAATCTTACCTCTCTTCTGGCTATTGTGGGTGTACTTTAAGGTCCAGCAGCAGAAAAAAAGTTTTTTTTTTCCTTTTCTCTTTTTTTTTTTAAAGTTTCTTATGTCTGATTTTTATATTCCGTCCCTTTAGTCTCCTACCTTGTGAACTCTGCCTACAAGAAATGAAATAAACCCTCTGTAATGAGAGTGACTCAAGAGAATAAATTCACAAACCAAAAGTAGTCACTTTATTCAGAACAATTTTAACATATCTTGGTCTGGCAATGCTTTTACTTTCATTTCATTAAGAGATTTCAAAACCTGGAAAATATTAATGGTTTCTGCTCATATATATGCCCATATATACCTACATATATGCAGTGTTCATAACAAATTATGAATTATTTTGTTCTGCTAATCAAACAGTGTTCCTTTGCAGAGTTGGGGTTTTTTGTTATAATTTTTTATTTTTAATTTTTGTGGGTACATAATAGGTGTATATATTCATGGGATACATGAGAGGTTTTGATACAGGCATGCAATGGGAAATCATGACATCATGAAAAATGGGGTGTGCATCCCCTCAATCATTTTTCCATTGTGTTACAAATAATCCAATTATACTCTTTTAGTTATTGTAAAAGGTACAATTAAATTATTATTGACTGTAGTCATCCTGTTATAATATCAAATACTAGGCCTTTTTCATTCATTCAATTTTCTGTACCCATTAACCATTCCCAGCTAACCCCCACTCTACTCCATTACCCTTCCCAGCCTCTGGTAACCAACTTTCTACTCTTCATCTGCGTGAGTTCGATTGTTTTGATTTTTAAATCCCACAAATAAGTGAAAACATGAAATATTCTTCTTTCTGTGCCTGGCTTATTTCACTGATCATAATAGTCTTCAGTTCCATCCATGTTGTTGCAAATGACTGAATCGCATTCCTTTCACAGCTGAATGGTATTCCATTGTGTATATGTACCACATTTTCTTTATCCATTCATCTGTTGGTGGACACTTAGATTGCTTCCAAGTCCTGGCTATTGTGAACAGTGCTGCAACAAACATGAGTGCAGATATTTTACTGTTCTACTTAGGGGTATATACCTAGCAGTGGGATTGCTGATTGGATGGTAGCTCTATTTTTAGTTTTTTGAGGAACTTCCAAACTGTTCTCCATAATGGTTGTATCCTTTATAGTTTAGGATTGATTGTTTTCATCTTTACTTGTTGCAAATTCTGGCCCAAATTGTATATTGAATGTTAAAAAGTTGCATTATGCTATAATTATTTAAATTGAAAAGAGAGACTCTAAATGAAGTAACAAAATCCTCTAGTTTCAGAAACTGGAACTTTTTCATCAATAAAATGCTGTTGTATGTTTCTGCACCTCCTATAAATTACTACTTGTAATTTGTGAAGCTATATCCTTTAGTATTTGGTTATATGGACCACTAGTAATAATTTTCATCATAACAGGTGATTAAACTTTAATTAAGTTAGATTATAGCATGATTTGGCTCCTTTATCTAATATTAGTTTAAATACAAAATATGAGTTATAGAAAAATATTTAAATGCAATTTTAAAAAAGGATACGTAAAGTACAAAGTGCATTTTCATATCATAAGACAGTTATCAGATATATTCAATGAAAATAGACTCTGGTTTTACAGCTTGCACACTTATAGCTATATAAACCTTTTTACACTTTTGCACTGTATTTTCTTTTTATGTGGTTTCTTTGATAAGGGAAAAAGAACTAAATCTCTAACTCTCAAATCTCTATTTGCAAGTTTAGAAAAAGCGATTATATTGATTCTAGTTGTTAAGTTTAATTAGCCAATACATATTAAAATAAGACAGCTTTAATATGGTTCTTCTAATAATAATAATGATCAACTATCCTCAACTGCCTGTTCCTATTTCAGTTTTGGGGGAAAAATTCCATAAACCTCACTTTAGAGGTAGTTTTGCAATTTGGAAAGTAGTTGAGTTTCCTAAAAAGTATCTGTTTCCCCCCAACCCCAAATAAAATGGAAGTGTATGTCTACACAAAGGCCTATACTTGAATATTCACAGAAGCATTATTCACAATTAATGAACACTGGAAACAATCCAAATGCCTATCAAAAGGTGAAGTGTAAAACATAATGTGGTATATCTATGTGTTAGAATACTAGTGAACAATAAAAATGAAATGAGTCACTGATAACATGCAACAATATGAAACCTCAGAAACATTACAGTAAGTGAAAGAAGCTACACACAAAAAGCTACATATGGTATGATTACATTTATATGAAATTTCTATAAAAGGTACCACTACAGAGGCAGAGAACAAACAGACAGGTGTTTGCCTGCGACTTGTGATAGGAGTGAGGATTGGCTGAAATGGGCATGAGGTAACTTTTCAAAGTCATAAAAATGTTCTCAAACTAGATTGTGTTTCTGATTGAACAACTCTAAATTTAATAAAACTCTATCAAAATGTGCTCGCAAAAGTGGTAAGTTTTATGGCAAGTTACATATATACATAAACCTTTGAAAAAATCTAGGCTGATTCTATTCTCCTTTTCTAATATTTCATCTATTTCTCTGCCTTTTATTCATGATCAGAGTAGAACATTTTTCATTCTGTAATCTTCTTCTACTGAAAACTTACCCAAATATAGCAGCTCTTTATATCTCCCTCCTTCTGTCTGCCTGGCTTGTTCATTCACTCAGTCATTCAATTATTCAACAAAACTATATTGAGCATCTACCAAGTATCAAGCCCTGTGCTAGGTGCTGAAAATGCAAGATGAATAAGTCATCTCCTAAAGCTCCTCTTTTCCTTTTATTATGAACTTTGTCTTCATTTTACAGGCACACTTACCCATCTTTCCTACTTCTACTAACTACCCTATTTGGGTCAGCACTTATCCATGTTGGTTCAGTGCTTTGCAAAGAGTACTACCTTGAAGTGTCAATCTTTTATACTATAATGAATATATCTTTAAAATACTTAACCAACTCAAAGTTAAGTAATCAGTTAAATGTTTTATTTATTGAGGTGTTTTTTACCCTCAAAAGACACACCAGAGAACACCAATTGTTTGGGGGAAAGGACTTTTGCTTTACTCAGCAACACCAACTTTACTGTCCCTGTCAGTAATGTCTAAGGCAGATCTGGATTTATGTAAAACTTTCTCTCTACTCTGATGAAAGGACTTCCAAGCTTTCTCTGGAGATGTCCCTAAAACCAAAACTGACCTTTTGGGATTCATTTTCTAGACTAAATGTGATATACTTAATTGTTTCCAGAAATTATTTTTGACTTAATTACATTTTCTGGATTCATTTTTGTACTCGTCCTGCAAAAATGTTCATCTTGTAACTCTTGTGCACCAGACATCAAGCTAAACAAGAATTCTGCAAGATGAGGCCTAGGGTTTGCCCTACCACACAGTGTGAGAAACAGGCAAGCAAAATGACAAGACAGAAAAGGGCAAAACAATAAAAGCCTAAACAGAGAACGAAAACTACATATACAGTGTTAGCTAAATCCACCTTTTTCTGAAGGTAATATTGAGCCAATTTTCAAAAACTAATTAAGGTTGTCATATGTATACAAAGAGTATAATGGTAAGGTATCCAAGCTAAGGTAATAACACATCAAAAGTCATAGTCTGGGGAATTATATACAACACAGACAGTTGTACTGTGTGGTATAAATGAGGAAGTGTCTGGATGAAACTGAACATTTATTTCCTCAAGGGTTGAATAATGAAATATCATATACACTAATCAAGAACTTGTATTTTATATTATAATGGCTACCCATTGAAGGGTCTTAAGTAGGCAAGTAACATGAAAAAAGACCTATTTGATGCTAGGATAGGGGATATATAATGACTGGATTGGAATTGTTTAGATGATGAAGGAGGTCAAGAGATCTGGGCTGATTTTTCCTTTTCACTGGCTTTTCTACAACTGATCATGACTTGGGTAAACAGTAATCCCCTTCTCTACTAAAAATACAAAAACTAGCTAGGTATGGTGGTGGGTGCCTGTAATCCCAGCTACTTTGGGAGGCTGAGGCAGGAGAATCGCTTGACCCTGGGATGTGGAGGTTGCAGTGAGCCAAGATCACACCACTGCACACCAGCCTGGGCAACAGAGAGAGACTCTGTCTCAAAAAAAAAAAAAAAAAAAGTAAACCTCTTAACCTTAGAAAGTAGGTTTCCCTCAGATTTTTCCTTAGATAATACCAGAAAATCCTGTTAAATTATTGGTATGTTAGCCTTCAAGGGCTAGATTACCAATTAAAGTCTGTTTCTTCTGTGCATATATATATTTTTATGTGTCTGATTTCACTCATATTTAACAAAGCCATTACTCTCTTTGGTCTTTTTTCATGATTTTCTTTGCTGGAGAAATCATTTTAGTGGCCAATCCTGCTAAAAGCACAAACATAAGGATTATATGAATGCTACTATTAAAAACTGGTCTCTGCCCAATGTTTAATCAATTTTTAATGACCTTTTTTCATAAAATAGACATTAATACAATTTAAAGTCTTTAAAATACACCTTTTAACATTTTGCTTATTCATATACTTTGTGGACTCTTCTTTCTCTTCATCAACCCCAGCATTCTGAAGAATGAGAAAGAATTCTATGAAAAAAAAAAATGTGCATTCCAAGAAGTGACACATGAACAGGTGCCTTAAGAAAAAGCTGAGTATCCCAGAGAATTTCCAGAGAAGGGCAACTCAAACTTTGGAACTCTATAGGTAAGAGATGCCCCCAATGATCACCATGAGTGGTCCCAGGGGAACAGCGATGTTAGGTGCAGGGTTGTCTCAAACGATCAAGATCTAGGGAACCGAGCATACATGTGGCCCAAAGGAAGAAGCCACTGACCCTCAGCACTCTAACTGCTGGGAGGTCTATAAAGCAAGAGGTGGCATTAAGCTTGTGTAAAAGTGTCAGAGGAGAAATAAAAGTCACCCAGTGGACCCCAGCTTTCCCTGCATGATTGTCTCCTCAGCGCCTAATTTGTTTGGGGAACTAAAAGTAGTTCCTCCTTCTTTGAAACCTCAAAGTATGGGCAAGTTTGTATCAGTCCCTTTTAAAGAATTGAGGCTTCCTAAACTCTGAGTTTCTCAGCTATGATACAAACTTTGTAGCTCTATGGGTAAGAGCTACATCCACCTGAGACTCTCTGCATCTACCTGAGCCTCAACATCCACCTGAGACTCTCTGCATCTACCTGAGCCTCAACATCCACCTGAGCCTCTCTGCATGGCCGCTATTAGTGCTTTGGTGGGATCAGAAGAACCAACAACAGGAAGCTTATGCTACCTGTTGTGCCAGGAGTAATAAGGTCATTTGTCTCTTACCAAGGAGACTTGTATCTTTGCAGCATCCAGAAACTATGATGGGCTAACTTGTTACCTTGCAATTATGTAACAGTAACATCTTATTCTTCACAGTTCTTGAGCGTAAATGCAAAAAAAGGTGTTCGTTTGTTTGTTTGTTTTAATGGGTCAGAAAGAGCAGAAGTTCCTGATGCATCACGTTTCCTTCCATGTAAACATTACAGTTTATCTATCCAGGTTTCATGCTTGCCTTTAATCCGTTGTTCATTGATAAAATTGGAAATTATGTTGACATTAAGAAATAATACAGCATCCCAAAGAATTATCTTGGAGTTACTTATAATAAATCCTTTACCCATTTATTTTTCAAGCCTTTGTTTTTCCCTCGAAACAGCTCCTATCTCATCTCATAATGTTATTCCTTTATAGTGGGCAGATTGGCTTCTGATAGAGCACACACATTGTAAAACTGTCATCTGCATATACTGATGTTTTCATTTCATACAGTGCATAGACCCTTGACCCTATCGTCAAACCTGGTCAGAAGCAAGGATGTTAAGTGCTAGAAGGATTCTTATTCACAGTCATGAATCAAAATAGAAGCCTTATGTAAATCAATCACATTCAAGTTTGAAAAAAAGAAAAAGAAAGAAAAGAAACAAAACTGTAAAATTTGGTGTCATCTGTGAAAATTGTCTGTTTGGTTTGAATTCGTATGGAAATGTTTTAAATTCAGGTTCTAGAATGATGTTTTGCTTCTATCAGTTTTAAGGCATCTGAAGGTGTGGGCCCTAGGAAAGATTTACATTAATAGAAAGACTTCAGTATTCATTGCTGTGACCAAACACTTCATTTAAAAACAGTTTTGACATGTTATGCTCAAAATATGTCTAAATGTAAGAAGAAAAAGTTATTCTTCCAAAGAACTCAGATTTAAAACTAGTAGTTGGGTGAATCAAACCAGACTCCCAAAAAGCACACAGAAAATGTAATAATTGGAATTGTATTTTCTAAGAAATGCAAATTAGTAGTAGTTCACAAGGAAAACAATAAGCGAGAGGAGTAGTATAAAAAAGAAGATTAATACTAGGAAAATTTCTCCTCATCAGCAATAATACTGTGAAGGTAGCCATCTTTTAAATGGAGGTAAGTTATCATGGGGTCTTTGCTAACTAAGAAACAAATAACTGAAAGATGGTACTTTGTGTGTACATTTCTATTCTGAGATAGAAAAGAAAAAGATAAGAATATAAGGTGATTTAGAAACACAGCAGGTATACCAAAGCCTTGAGATGGGTTGCCCTTTCACAAGTATTAAGTAGATAAGGAGACCTAGGTAAGAGGTCAGGGTCTTTTTTTTCTCCCAATAGGAAGCTGAAAAGAATAACAAGGTGATGCCTGAAGCCAAAGCTACAGGAACCAGGATCTGCATTTCCCAGAAATATTAGCATGCATGAGCAGAGCTGCAAATAGGTTCAATACAATGCAAAGAAGAACAATACATCAACATTTCAAATTTGACAAAAACAGAGATTCAAAATAGATTACAAACACACTAGATATAGATATTAGTATTTTCTTCAGTCTTGCCTCCCAAGTCTAAGAAATAATCTTTTAAATGCAATTTGTGAAGTTTAAATTATATTCTTATCTTCTAAATCAAAATTAACATAGTGAGAGTAATGTCAAAATTCCTGTGTGTGTGTGTGTGTGTGTGTGTGTGTGTGTGTATTAATTTTAAAGAATTCATATTCCAGTATGGAAACATAATTTTTTTTTCATTTATCTCAAGTAACCCTACTAGAAAAAAATAATTCATTCAGTCTGAGTTCCACAATCTGTGGCTAATCCTATCTGCTTAGGATTGGCTACCTACATTGCAAGAATTATGCCTGAAAGGAAATGATCAGCCTGCACTGAAAATTCACTCTATTTTTGTGATGGCATTTACAAAATTACTGTCATTTTTGAAACTTGGTTTTGAAATTTTTAACATGTATACACAGATTTAAAAAGAGAGAACATATTATGATGAGTTGGTGGGGAGCACCTCTTTAACAAGGAAAAAAGGCCATTCAGATCAATGTTTTTAACATTAGTTGTCAGTTTGGAAGTGACCTTCAGCCATGCAATATGCAGTCAGAGGCATTCGAGCCATACAGAGTGCACATCATCCCGGTGTCCTATGTTAACTAAATCTGTTCAGGGGATTGCATTCCCTCCAGTCTGTCTTAATCTACAACTGCACTGCAGGGACTAAATCTGACCTAGAAACATTTGAAACACATATGGTTAGTAAATTAATATACCATTCACTGTACGTGCTCCTTCCTGTCCATAATAGCTTTCAGCATGACAAAATTTTGGCTAAAAAAATCATTTCTAAAACTCCTCAGGCTACTTCCTTTTTCTCAGAAGATTCTCTTTTCCATTTGCATTGGGTTATACCATGTTCCCTATTCTCTTTCTGAAATCGGGATATAGAGCATGGCTGCATAATGCATGTGCTGCCAACACAACCTGGAAGGTTGGGGAAGTTAATACCCAATGGGGCACAACTCAAACAGTAAACAGAAGAATCCAGAACATAAATTCCTCTTCCTCTCTTCCCTTTGCAGAATGTACAAGGCACCATGATGCCTTATGATTCTCCAGAGTTGTCCCCAAAGACTGAGTAAACGTCTGCTTTTTGAAGCTGTGGCCATCTCAATAGCATACCACATTACATTTGCTTCCCTTTAGTCCTTCCTCACTTCTCATTTGCCTTCATTCCTCCTGAGCCTGAATTGCATCCTACAATAAAGCACTAGTGCATAAATTTCATCTCATGTTCTGTTTCCTATTGCTGAAAAGGGATGCCAATGAGTTTAATTAATTTGATCATTAACTTGAACTAATGCTATAATAAGCAGAAATTATCAACTAATAATATCTAAAGTCATTAACTGATTTAGAACACTATGGGGCAAGTTTATCCCTATTCTTTTATAGAAATATAAAGAAAAAGAAGTATGAATGAAAAATTTTACATGGGGAATTTACAGATGTTACAATGACTATCTTTTAAAAGGAGCACAAAAACTGGCACATCTTTATTTAGAAAAATAGTCATTGTTAATTAATCTCATATGTTTATATAAAATGGAAAAAAGGTATTGTGTTATAGTCCCAAAACTTTTATGCCCCATAAGAGATTTTCCTGAATGTCTCCTTGATGCTCCTACACATAAGTTCTAGGTATACCAAAGTTCTCCAGACCTAACACTGTAACATTCTCAGACTTCCATATCTTGGCACAGGCTATTCACTGTACCTGAATGTCCTCCCTTCCCCTGCTCTCCCAAAAACACTTTCTGTCTCGAATACTCATGATTCAGATAAAAAATTTTCTTTTTTGGAGCTTCCTCAACCATCACTTCTCCCCATCACAGACTTAAGTGTTCCTGCCTCCACTTTCATAAACTCCTATTTATACTTCTATTCTAGGACCTACCTCATAAACAGTGCCTGTCTACACGTCTTTTCTAACTATATGGGGCCTCTCTGAATATTCAGATGGTGTTGCTATTTATCTTTCTATCCCCTTGAAGTCTTATGTCTCCTGAGACATGATATGAATTTAATTAAAAGAAACAAATGGAAACAGACAAAGAAGAAGAAACAAGAGAAAATGAGTATGTGCCTGATAACGTTTCCTTCCATTCTTCCTTTATCCCCAAATTTGGGGCTTGAGGCAGAGAATCTAAAGCTAAATAATGCTACATATTTTTGAAAGTTTTAGAAAATATCCCAGACTTCAATGCCCTCCATGATAAAATATCCTAAGTCAATCCTCTAGAGATTTTTTTTTCCCTATTTGAGATATGATTTCAACAGTAGAGTAGGAATTAGTTTAAAACAAAAAAAGATTTTCTTTCCAAATTTGTATCCTGAAGTTTGAGAGCACCATGGGGCATTATAAATTATAACAGATCATCCTGTAACTAATAATAAGATTTATACTAAAGAAGGGAGGAAAACTTGTAAATATAGTGTTTTAGCTACAAATTTGATTGTGCACTAACAGACAAACCCCCTCCTGATCTTGAACCTGTAGAGAGATAAGCCTAGATGCATGGAAATCCTTCTAAAACAAAACAGCCAGTGGTGCCATGTCCATGCTCTGAAACATCGTAAGATACAGTCATTTCCAGAATGAGATCTGGTACCTTAACATAGTTTAAAGACTGAGGAGGTAACTGCTATTTCTGATTGTGCTAACCTGTGCATAACTATGTAATTACCTACTAAAATTTAGTCAAAGTGTTGCATATCTAAATCATGAACTTTAACAATTGAGAAGCTGCTTTGATTAGCATTTTCATAGTGTAAGATAACATACTTTTGTCAGCTTTCTTATGATTAGTCCTGACTGGGAATTTGTTTATGCAAAATGTTTTCGTTGTCTGTTGGAAGAAAAAGAGAGGCAGGTGGGGAGGGCAGGGGAGTCCTTTGCCTCTCTTGGCAGAGTCCCTCATGGTTTGACTCAGGAAATGTCAATGATGAGAAAATACGTAAGAGGTACACATTATCAATCCCCATACAGCAGAGAGTTACTTTAGTGTCAAGGTAGAAGAGTATCTAAAGACTTCAACTTGGGAGATTAGGCTCTCATTTGCAAATTAGAATAACAGGATGTCAGGGTTGGTGACATCAACTCAAACTGTCACATGCAACCCCTGGCTTGGCCAGACAGCCCTTCTAACAGCATCGATCAGTACAGCTGCTCTTCTAAGGAAAAGACATGTCAATATATTTGTTATTTATTTTCTAGCAGAAACACAGCAGCTGTGGCAATTTTTGAGAAAATTCTCTGACATGTCTGATTTGCTATCAGTCCTAGGTGCTATTGACTGTAGACACACATTCCTAACAGGCTAACATCTCTGAATGCAGCTAGCTATTGAAATAGAAAATCCTTTAATTTCTTGGCTATGAAGGGGCTGTGTGATGCCAAATTTCAACTCTCTATGGAAGACAGAAAGTCCTCAGGACATGAAGCGTTTCTTGTCTCCTAGGGCAAATTGGCTGGGCTCATTTGTTTGAAGTAAGCAATTACAAAAAGTGGCTTAGATAAATTTTAAAGTATAATTAAAACAAAAATACTCCACTGGCTACTATGCATGTATTTCCTTTCTCTTTCAAGGGAATGTTTTTGGGGTGAATACAGGAGTAATCAGAATGGGTTAATATAGGTAATACATTCTAACTTGGAATGGAAAATATGTGTGTGATTTGCCCCTGAGATCAGACAGTGAGACCATCCTTCCAAAAGAATTTTTAGAGCAAAATAAACCCTCAGCTCTCATTCTTCTTTTCTTTTTCTCGGCATTTTTAGGATCTTATATTCTAGTGAAAATGCCTAGAAAAGGATTGTTTCATAATATGATAGTCATTGTTGTCTCCCTACCTAAAAGAGAAATAATACTTAAATGCTGTCTTTCAAAAGGAACCAAGAATGCTGTATCACGTGGGAGATATTTTTCTTGATCATATTAGGAATGTCAAACTTCACAATCATAAAGTATTGATCTCTCAGAATCAGACATCTCTGTCTCCATGTCTCACAAGCATGAACATCTGCTCCATCTTTCACAATGACTCTTCTCCATAATCAGACACACTACTGTCTTTGAGACCGCAAGCTTAATTGTACTGTTTTTAAACCTTCGTGATTGAGCACACATGCAGAAACACCGCTCCCTCACTGTGGCTTTAATCTTATCTTTCCATGTCTCTAAGTATAATTTAAATGTAAAACTCCTTCTTTACAATTTCAAATCACCATCCAGTCTTATAATTTTTCTTCTACTTTCTATTTATTCAACCTTTTGACTATAAGTCAATCAAAGATTCTAAAAATCATAAAAGTTTCTGTTATTTCCTAAACAGCATAAGTCTCAAATAGTTCTTACCGATTTAAGAAATAGATGCCTTTCTGAAAATTGGGAGAAAAAATTCTATGCTACTTCTCTTCTTTGATAACATTTTATTATCTATTTTGTTTTGCAAAATGGACTCATTTGATGCTCTGCCATATTCTTTTGCATTTTAAATAAAATAATCATGCATTTTTATTATTAATTATATTGGTATCTCCTTCTTCTAATGCCCTACATATATGACAATATTTGCAGCAAATCTGGTGCTGCAATAGGTATTTCCTCTGTCAGAAGATTGACTACCCCATGATGCCAAATACTACGGGGAAAAAAAGGAGTACAAGTCACTTGAGTATTACAGGCAAAATGCATTAATTCCTACTCCTACTTGGAAATAACATAGCCTGGGTATATCATACTCTGTGAAACCCTTTTGCAGTCTAAAGAACTAAACCACTTGACTTTCAACTTTTTTTAAAACCTACAATATATTTGAATCCAATTCTACAGTTGAAACTCAGGTATGAGAGGATACTTAGGAATGGGGTCAGCAACGGGCTACCACTGGGGTCTGAAAAGGAGAGAGATGCAAGAAGAGGTTAATCAAAGAAGGAGAGAATTGAGTAAAATCGAAAATGGTATAAAAAAAGGAGTGTCTCGATACACATTACTGAGTAACAATAAGCTATATATAGATTTATATATATTTTAACATGGCTGTTTGGGGCATCAAACAAAAATAGCAAAGACAGAAGAAAAGTAAAGAAAACTCTAAACCAAGATTTCTTTGTTGTGGTGGGCTGCCCCTTCCGTGTAGCCACACCTGTAGCTTCTACCCACCAGATGCCAGTTGCCCCCTTTATGCAGTTGTAATAACTTAAGGTACTTTCAAATGTCCCTGAAAAAAATAAAACTGCTTCCAGTTAAGACCACTGTTCTAAAAATTGTCTTAAAATGTTTCACTTTACTCTTGACCTCATAAACATCCTTAATATCACCTGCCATATGATTTTTCAGGGCAAAGGCAAAGGTCCCTAATAGTGGTTCCCTAGAGTGTAGCCACATGGTCAGGAAGGGAGGCTGACAACCCAGCCCTATGATAGATTTATGAAGATCTAATCACAGCTCTGTTCCCCACAAGAGAATCCAGACCATAAGCAAGCAAAACATGGCTGAGTGTCCCTCCTTTCCCGTTTGGATCACTCTTGCTACAGGCATGGGGTACTTTTTGTCTACAGGATCATTCTTTCTGCATTCAGTACTCTGTTGATGAAAATCTTAGGAATGGTTGAGGCTGGACCCCGGAAGATAGAAATTGGTTTTTTTTGAAACATTCTCATAGAGCCTACCAGTTTTTCTCACTGAACAAGAGTCTTGTCTCTGGATAAAAATAATAGTATTTCCATATTAGCAAATTCAAAGGTCCATAATAAGGTTTTCTTTCATTTAAAAATCCCCACCATGATCGTCTTTATATTTCAATAAATCCTAAAAATATGTCCTTTGTTTAAAGGATCCAGACAGAATTGCATATAGTATGTATCTATCTAATAGAATTTTTATTTAGAGTTTTATTGGCAATAGATTTGTTTTCAAATTGGAAAAATATATTACTTAGCCTATAGAAATAATGATTACACATTTTACATAATTTAACATTTCGGCCTTTCTCTTTGTGATCTCATAAGCTTTTCTAAATTTCTTAGGAAATGAAAGATTCTAAAAATCATAAAAGTTTCTGTTATTTCCTAAACAGCATGCAAAGCTGTTGCATAATCTCAGAAAAAGATAGACAGGACAGACCTTACAAATATATTTAAATCTCTGAAATGTAGACAAGAATATGTAAATTGAAAGTAAATTTATTTTAGTGAACTGGCAAGAAGGGAAAAAATATAGGGCCATATGTTACCATCAGTTTTGCTATGCATATTTGGGGGGGGGAGCTTCTTAAGCCAGACATTTTCAGGCCATAAAATGTCTTCCATAGGTAACCACAAGCTGGCAAAAGTAGTAGGCAAGTGCTGGAAGTTAGAAATGAGGACGATGCTTTTATTGGTGGCTGAGCAGAGTTGGGAACTCGGTGTAAGAGGAATGGAGATAAGGGTGTGATTTTACTTATGTGAAAATGGTAAGGAAACTCGGTGCTAGAAGCAGAAGTTCTTTGTTTCACCTGCTTTCCTCTTGTTGGTCTACTTCCATCATGAAGAGCAATTTTGAAAATAACCTACAATGTACAGAATGTGTACACATCTTTACCAACCTGTTCTAGGCACCAAAGTCATTTCTTCTCTCATAGCTTGTCTCAGTGAAAAATATCACAGCACACAGGATGTCAGTTTGAGTTCTAGTCATGGATGCAAATAATAAATTGCATGAATTTTTAATATTAATAATAAGGTGCATGAAAGCAAGACTTTGTTCTTACTTTTGTCTACAGTGTTGTGAATGATGCCAGGCATTCAATAAATACTCAATTTTTAAATAAATGAAAATTTTGATATTATAAACAACGATTATGCTACAAATGGTGCTAGGAGCTTTACATATTTTAAATTAATACTTATTATTCCTTGTGTGTATATGCATGTGTGTATGATTTTATCTGGACACCACACATTTCATGAAAGATTAAAGATATCTCAACAATGACGTAATTTTATGTGTGTGCTCCTTTAGCATTTATAAAGCAGCTTCCCATAGCTTGTAATAAATGAATTCACAAGACAGAATTCCAACTATTTAAGAAAGAATTATATTTGCTGACCGAGATCATGAGCAGATAACTGACCCTCTAAACTTCTATTTCCTACGCTATGAAGTGACAATAACACAACTCTTATAAGGTTCCTGTGAGAATTAAATAGATTGAAGTATAGAAATTGCTTGACAAAATTTAAAGTACTGAATAAACATAAGTAGCATTACTGTAGTCATTCTCAAAGAAAAAAGACCACGAATAAATGTATAGATCATTTGCATATTAACAATTACATGACCTCTTGAACTCCAAGATGTTGGAAGTCTCAAGGAACAAATTGCAGGTAGCCAAGAATCCTGGGTTCCAAGTGTAACTTTAGCACTGATACACTGTGATATTTTTCAGAATTTATAAGCTTTTTGGTACCTCAGTATCATCATCTATATAAAAGGGTCATTATAATTTCTTGGAGGTTCCTTTTGTCCCAATGTTTTATGATTCTACAACAAAAAAAAATCATTAATGAGGTACCCGAAGCAGAATCTAAAAATGAATAACTCAACTTGGGGAAAGTTTTAATTTTAAAAAAAGGAGTATATTTGCTCACTTCTTGTGCCCAGTTTACAGCCTTTTACTCACCTTACACCCCAGTCATGCTGCAGCAGTGTTCCTCTATCGTAATCCTGTTCCACATTGTGAGACTCCTTGGGGAACCCATCAGACACACATGTGCAAGCTAGAAGTACAAGGAAATTAAAGCCCAAAGGGGAACATTCATCCATGGAAGATAAGATCCAATGGACAAAACTCCCCTCTTCTTTCCCACAGGAGGACAATTCTGAGGCAATTCTGTAAGGCTCCTCACAGGGTCCTGGTGGAATCAAGCCCATTTCCCAAAGTCATGACCAACTTAATAAGGCACCTTTACTGCCTTTTACTCTTCCCTATTTTATGCTTCCTAATCCACCACTTTGGTTCTTTGGGGTCAATTCCCAAAATAAACTATGTGAACAGAAGCCCTTGCCTTGTGCTATATTTCATTGGTTGAGCTAAGAAACAAGTGGCCCTGGAAAGCAGACCATCAGGATGAGATTTTGGACCTGGGTCATTCACCAAACACACAGAGATACAGACACCATCACTGTGGAAGTAACTGAGATGCTGATAACACCTGGCATGCTATCCCACCACATGCTATGCTGCCAATATTAAGGTTGTCACTGGGGTTTAGCTGGAACATTATAACAGTCGTAGAATGTAAGGAAATATTTAGAGAGGACTTTGTCACCTGCAACTGCAAAGCAAAGTGTGCTGAAAATTAGGCCCTGAGTTCAACTGTTAAGAGTGGAGTTTCAAAAGAGACAGAATGTACAAGTTACATAACTTTTATATGCCATGTCAAAGTCCTGATTAAAAAAAAAAAAATCAATGGCATTTCAAGATCTGAGATGGGAGCATTTTGTATTATGATTTTTAAACTACTAGGCTACATGAGAGAGAATGTATTGACATCAAAGCATTCATCTTTTAGGACTTAATATTTTAGCAAAGAAGCCTAGAACGAGTCTCAATATGCTTCCAGGATGACACCTTGAAGCTTGGTCTCCAAAAATAATATAGAGATATCAGAGGTGCCTTAGTAGAGGATTGAAGAAGAAGTCAGGAGCCTCATAAAGTAGAAATAATGGGATGGATTTTTTAAAAATATGTGAGACCAGACAATCTGACACTTATGAGTCTGCTATCTCAATGGAATTTTAGAAGTCAAAGTCTGAATCAAACCAGGATATCCACAAGCCTTATGTTAACTCTCTAAGATAAATGAGAAGCTGTTGCACCTTGTATTTTTACTACCAAATAGTGGCACAGCATGTAGTAAGCCTCTGAATTTTAGAGACAGTGCACACTACACTTGGGAATACTTCTAAAACACTTTCTGATGACACAGAAAGTTGCCAGTTTTGAGCGGGTTTCAGAGCAAGAGAATGCATTACAGAAGTTCCCCCTCCAGTACAAGCTGCCTTGGCACATGGGTCATAGGACACAGCTGATCCAATGATATCTGTGTTGGATTCTGATACTGAACAGTGGGCCTGACAAATTCCAATAAGAGAGTCAAGATTCAAACCACTATTCTCACTTTGAACATCAGTTCCTGGTTTGCTACTAACCCTTAGTGAGGAAAACACCTTAACTATGTGACATAGGAGAAAATGCCACCAAACACAGCCTTTTCTAACATAAATATTATCCAAACCATGGAATTATAAGTTTGGGTGAATAAGGCAGTGATCCATTTTATAACGGGTTGTGTGCAAGCAGGTTCAGAGGGTGCAAGGGAACTTCATGAATGTGTGGCTCAGAACCCCATTTCTCCTACCTCTGCTGCACCAAAGATGTTCCTCAGTTATTACATAAGGCCTCATGGAGTGTTGCCTAACCCAAATGGCAGAAAATGTACAAATGTGGACTTGATTCACCAATGGAATATCTTAATATGTTGATACTCGTCAAATATGCACCACTGAGACAGTGGCAAAGCAAGAGCCTCCAAAGTTCTTTTCTGCTCTGATGTTCTATGGTTCTGTAACAGAACAGGTGTACTGGAGCACATGTGGCAGCATCCAAAATAAGGCTATATTTACGAATAACTAGACAGGAAGATATATTGGGCTTCTCTTGTACCCCTCCCTTGGCCTGTCTTTTACTCTAACTGTCACTGCAGTTCACAGCAACACAAGGAAGAACCCTGATAGCACCTTGTCTCAGCTACTCCAAATATTACTTGCTTTATGCTCTGGGGCTTTTCAACTCCACAGTGTGAAACACTTTTAGGATCCACCAGGCTCTCACACAAGAGCAACCTGAAAGTCAAAGAGAGATAACGTCCTATTAGTAATTCTTTTGTTAACTTCTTAAGAACTCTGAAAAAAGAAAGAGCAATCTTATAGTTGATAAGGCCAATTCAAGCATGCTGTGAAGGTCAGAGGGCCTCTAAGGCAGTGTTTAAAGAAAGGGACCCTCTAGGTATTAATGCAAGCACAATTTGGAAGTGCAAGAAAGTTAATGCCCTATGAAATCACTTTCCAAAACAAACCACCTGCATGTAATTCCTTGTCTCAAGTTCTTTTACTGAAGAGAAAGCTAGAATAGGCCAGAGATGTAAGAATAGAAAGCATAGGTCCTTAATTAGAGATGTGGCTCTGGTAGTCAGTAATTCATAAATGTATAGATTCAACATAAGAAATGGCATTAAACCCAAAAGATCATCCCCACTTGCTGATCTCTTACACCTTAACCAAGAAATTTTGCATAGAAGAAATGTACCCACAGATTTAAAGGACAGACTTTGCTTAAAAATGAAGTTTCCATGTAGGGCTGTACTTTGCTGTTTTCTCACTTGTGATTCACTCATTAGTAAAGTCATTTAACAAGATATAATTATTGATAATAGCCAACATTTATAGAGTGTGCCTTCCATGCCAGGAACTATGCCAAGCAGAGAGAGAGAGAGAGAGAGAGTGTGTGTTTAATCACTCCTAAACTTCACAGTCACCCTCTGAGGCAAGTGTCATTACCCCTTTTCTACAGATGGGAAAAGTGAGCATCAGAATATTCAGTCTGACAAGACACACATAGTAGGTGACAGAGCTAGAATATGAAACTAAATAAATTATTAAACCATATAGCTTTCTTGGGAGACATTTTTGTGAAATTAGACATTGAACTAAAGCATGAGAAGCACAAAGACAAGAATGGGAGAAAGATACTAACTACTCAGTTTTTTACTAAAGGATATAACTCTACTGGGTCCACCAAAAATTGTATTTTAGTAGGAGGCCAGGTGTCATTAATCATGTCTTCAATCGATAATATTTATTTAATACTCAACTGTGTGTAAAGTACTTCTTTAGATATTGGAGATAAAACATACGTTCATGAATCTTAGAGCCCTTTCTCTAACTAAAATGTAAATGCCACAGGAGTGGAACTTTATCCCCAGCACACAGAATTTGCCAGGCCTATAGTAGGTGCTAAGTACATATTTGCTGAAAAAGTTCATCTTTCAGGAGCAGTGTACTCCCAAACAGAAATTTAGCCTTCTACTGTATTTTATTGTATTTTGACATAAGCATTTGATTTTTAAGTACACTCTACATTTTGTGGAAAGAGGAGGATATGATCTCATGAAACAGTTAAGTGATTCACAGAGACTCTGTTTCATAGCATCATGTCTTACTCTTATGATTCATGCAGCATTTCCCTCTGTGAGTTTTTACTTTTCAATTGGTTTTCCTGTCTTCTTTCTGTTGACATTTATTACATATTTTAGATATTAATCTTTTGTGGAATTTTTATACATTGTAAATATTTTCTTCCATTTGTCACTCTCAAGTTAACTTTATCCTGTCTTGAGCAGAAATCTTTAGTTGTGATGTAGTTAAATCTCTCAATTTACTGATTAATCTTGCACCCTTGTTTTTGAAGCCCTTTCTGTCTTCAGTGGCATAGTCATGTCTCATTAATTTTTCTTTTGGCTTTCAAGTTTACTCTTCACATTTAGGCCTATCTAATCTTTATTCATTTGAGGCATTGCTCCAGTTATAAACCAAATTCCAGTATATACAGATCTGTTCTTGACCTTTGATTTGAGTTTCCGTTGGGCTTTTATACCAGAACTCTGACTTGGTAGTGTATGTCAGAACTGGGGAGAACAAAGGCTTTCTTTATTTAAAAAAAAAAAAAAAATCCAGAATTTTTGAGATCTTATTTTTTCAAACACATAAAAATCAGTTTTTCAATATCTTATTTAAAAATGTTTGTATTTTCAATTACAGTTGCATTGAATTTATATGCTACTTTAGTAAAATCAACATATTTACATTATTAATCATTCTATACATGAGCATGGCTTGGTATTTTGACCATTTACTTGGGTATTCCTTAATATCATTTAATAGGCTTATTTTTTCTTCATAAATATGTTGTACATTCTTTATTAGATTAAGTCCCACAATTCTATAGTTTCAATTTTTACTGTGATTGGTCTCTTAGTTTCTATTTTATATTCTAGTTAGTCATAATAGAGATGAATAAACTTCATTTCTGTAAACAGATCTTATATCCAGCAACTTTGTTTTCTATGTTTAGGAGTCTTTGTAATAAATCTGAGTTGATCTTTACTAAATATTTTTTCTTTATTTATTCTGATAATCAAAAATTATTTCTCCTTTGGTCCATTAATGTAGTAAATTGTACTGCTAGATTTTTCTGATGTTCACCTCTCCTTGCTTTTTTGAGATGGACCCATCTTGATCATTTTTTGAAATACACATTTGAATCCAGTTAATGAATGGTTTATTTGTGCTTCTGCATCAATGTAAAGGATTGATCAAATTCCTCTAGAATTTTCTCTTTCTCTTACTTATCGTTTGTTAATCAAATTTATACTAACCTCATAACATGAGTTAATAAGATTTGTCCTTTTTTCTGTTTTAAATAAAAACTTTAAAAATAATGAATAATTTTTTTAAAAAGTTTGGTACAGTCTATCTATAGAATCTTTTGTTGATGGGAGGAGGGGCTTGATTGAATTTGAATTTAATTAGTAGTTTTAATGGTATTCAATTTTTTTCCTTTTTGCACTGGCAAAAGCCTGCAGGACAGGATTTAGCTTTTCTAGAAATTTATTTAAGTCATCTAGATTTTCAAATATAATTGGATATAATTTCTCTTTATTATTTCGTGTTAAAATTATGATGTTTTTCTTTTTTATTTGTTTTCATTTGCATCTTTTCTTTCTTTTTTGAGATCCGTGTTTTCAGAGGATGGTCATTCACTAATTTTTTCAAAGAACAAATTTTACCCTTGTCAAACTTCTCTTTTTCTTTTTTTATCATGATTTATTCTCATATTTATTATTATTTTCCATATATCCCATGAGCATACTATGCTGCCCTTTTCCTAAGTTATTTGTTGGTCTCTGCTCTCTCAAGCCTGTTTTGGACGTGTTTGGTAGTCTTTGCTTTCCACAAAGCCTCATTATGAAATTAGCCTTTTTACCCTATTGCTGCATGTGTGATGTTATCTGTTTGACATCTGAACCAAATTTATTTTCAATCTTCATTATGAGTATATTTAATGTTATTATTGTTCCTGTAAGCATACCTACTTTAGTTCAATACATTGGATAGGTTGTATTTTCAAGGTCATTTATTTCTAAGTGTTTTCCCGTTATGATACTGTTCAACCTAAAGAGTTTTAGTAGTATGTTTATTAACTTCCATAGAAAAAGTTTTAAGTTATTCATTTACTCTTGATTTCTAATTTTATTAAATCACAAGTCAATATAATCTGAATAATGTGGATTTTTTTTTAAACATACAGACTATCTTTGAGACCATGTTTGTGGTTAATTCCTGTAAATATTATATGTTTGTTTGAAAAGAATGTGACTTTTTTCTCGATTGTAAAATTTTCTTCATTACTGTGAGGATCTTCCACCCCATACATATACCACAAATTCAGTTCAGATGTTAAACTAATGACATCACACATGAACCAATGGTTATAAAAGGTTTATCACATAATGAGGTTTTGTGGAGAGGACAGATTCCTAAGCAGGTCTAAAACTGGCTTGAGAGCAGAGAAAGGAGACTAGCATGACTTTTACTATGGTGAGGGAGTGGGGCTGAATTGAGAGTTCCCATACATACTGCCCAAGGCTTATGTGGTTTTAACTTTAGTGGCTGGCACTAAAGAAGGGGACATCTGAACTTTCTCATCAGCTTGACCAGATGTGGAGCAGAAAAGGAAAGGAAAAGTGTGGGCATAAAAAGCTGTCAGCAATCAAACATCAAATATGGAGTCAAACACTTCATTACAGCCTCCTTCACTCCATCTTTCTCTTTCTACATATATGTATTTTAGCTTATTAGTTGTGTTTTTGAATCTTCTAAATATTGAATATTTTTGGTTTGTATGATCTATCAATTCTTCTGAAATTAATATAAAAATCTCTAGTTAAAATGTCTAATTTATATATTTCTGCCAGGAATGTTATTGTTATATTAGAATTTTGCAAACTTCAAGTTCTTTTCTATAATAAAGTTCATGGTCTACAGTTCTTAATTTTATGTTATTTTCCTTGTACTTTTAAAAATTTGTATCTTTTCCTTTTTTTCCAAAACAAGTTTTTCTGGAAGTTGGTCATTCTTATTAATTTTATCTCTCTGAGCTTCAATTTCACTATATAACAATACTTCTATTCTGCCCAAATTACTAGCCTATTAACTAACTTTACTTTTCATTCAAATGTATGCTGCATTCTTTATTGATAAATTTCAGACATCAGTTCTCAAGTCAAAGTTTGACCAGTAGAGCAGGCAAGCTCTAGGTTCAGCTCACCTCTTTTGACACTTTCCAATCCTCACCTGGATGCTAAAATATATTCTTCCGGTGAAATGTTGTTTGTTCATGCACAAATATCATACTGTGATTTTTAAACAATTACCATGACTTTTAAAATATGTATTCATATCTTCTAGGGTAAGAATTTCTCTTTAAAATGCTCCTCAAAATTGACTGAGTGATTAGTAGATTTTTATTTTTTTCCTAGACATTTTAGAATGAATTTGTCTAGATCCTCAAAAAATGTTTTTAAATTAATATTTTATTAATATGTAATAATCACATATTTCTGGGATAAATGTGATATTTTGATACATGCATATAATGTATAAAATCAGAGTATTTCAGATATACATCATCTCAAATATTTATCATTTCTTTGTATTGAGAACATTTCAAATTTTCTCCTGTAGTTATTTTTACATATACAACACATTTTGTTAATTATTGTCACCCTACTGTGCTATTGAAAACTAGAGCTTTTTCCTTCCATCTAACTGTATGTTTGTACTAATTGAATGACTTCCCTTCCTCCATGTCATCCACACTTCCTACCCTCTGGTAATCATCACTGAACTCTCTGCTTCTTTGAGACCAACTTTTTTAGCTTCCACACATAAGTGAGAATACATATTTGTTTTTCTGTGCGTGGGTTACTTCCCTTAAGATAATGGTCTTCAGTTCCCTCTCTGTTGCTGCAAATGATAACATTTTGTTTTTTTGTGTTTGTGTGTGTGGCTGAATAGCATTCAATTTTGTATATATACCACATATGCTTTATCCCTCTATATGTCATATAGGCTTTTCTCTTTTTTATTGGCTGACTGGGTTATTTCAGAAGACCTATCTTCAAGTACAAAAGATATTTATTCTGCTTGATCTAGCCTATTGTTAAATTTATTTGTTTTATTTTTATTTCATCCATGGAGTGTTCAGTTCTAGAATTTGCTTAGTTATATTTTATTATATCTATTTGTTAAATTTCTCATTCAGATCCTGAAGTGTTTCATAACATATTTATATTTTTATCTGTATTCCTTTGTATCTCACTGAGTTTCTTTAATATTGTTCCTTTCAATACTTTTCTCACATTTAACAGATTTTATTTTCATTGGGGTGTGTTACTGAATATTTATTGTGTTCCTTTGGAGGTACCATGTTTTCTTGCTTTTTCATGTTTCTTGTGTCCTTACATTGATACCTGTGTATCTGTGGAACAGATACTTCTTCCAAAATTATAATTTGGCTTTTGTAGGAAAAGGCTTTCCCTATAGATATATCTATAGCATTGGTCAGATAGAGTACTTTTGTTCTGAGGCACAGTGGATACAGTAGCGTAGTCTTCATATAGTTTCTCTGGCTATAATCTGTATCAGTGGTATCTGTGAGTTCCTCCATGGCTTAAACTGTGGTTGCTAATGGAAACTGTGGTGAGGCTTTGCTGGGGAAAGAGACAACAGGCAGGTCAGTCTTCAGGCACCAGTGATGGTGGCAGCAAGCTAGTCATGCTTGTTACCAAGATCCTGGGTGATGTACAAAAATGTCAGTGGGACAGGGGTTTGGGTAGACCAGTCGCTGGGCTCCCCAGCAACTTGCTTAGTTGCCAGCAATGGTAGTGGTGAGCCTAGCAAGCAAATGAGTCCTCTGGTCCTGGATAGCATGCAGGATAGCATCAGTAGTGGCAGTAGCAGTGGCAGGCCAACCCACAGGCCCCAAGGTAGTGTATGCAGGTACTTCTTAAAAAATAAAAACAAATATTAGTTTCATGTTTTTAAATTTTTCTTTCCTTTTATTATAACTTATCCTTGTAGTTATTATTTTTATAAGTCCTATGGACTTTTATTGCTCTTTTCCTAGATTTATTTATTTATTTTTATCAGAATAACTTTTTCTTGTTGTGTTTGACTTGAATTATGTTTGGCCTAATATTAAAATTGTTACTCCATTATTGTTTTGGTTTATTTTTTCTGTATTTTTTTCAATTTCTTCACAATTTTCCATTTCAAGAGTATTTATTTGTATTGTAACTTTTCAAAAGTTTTATCTCAGAGTATTTTTTGATTTATAAACAAAATATATTTAAAAGTTATTGCAATTACTGCTACATTAAAATTATACTATATTATTTAATAATTTCTATTTGTCATTTTTCTTCTCATATTAAGATATTTTTATTGATTATAAATTTATATGATCAAATTTTATTCTTCTACTGGTTATTCCAAATTATTTAACTCATTTTTATGTTTATTTTACATTTATTTTTAGTTTTATTTCAATTTATTAAGCTAATTATAGATTATTTATAACTTCTTCCAATCCTTAGCTATATTGCTTCAAACATTTTTTCCATTATTTCTTTTTCCTCCTTCTTGTATTTCTATATGTTTTGGTATTTCCTCCCTTTAACTTTATTTTAACTTCTACATTTTAATTTTATCTTTATTTTATACTTTTTTCCCATGTTTCCTATTTTCTTCTCTAACAGCTACTTAACTTCCATTTTACAATTCCTTTCTCAGTTATACCCACTTATTCCATCATTAAGCCTATTTATTGAGTTATTTCAGCAATTATATTTTAAAATTACAGCATCTGCACTTAATTCCTTCTCTAACTACTTGTTCTTGCTTAGTATTTGTAGAAATCTCTTTGATATATTTAAGAATATATATTGAGCTTAGTTGAAATTCATATTCTCTCTGGCCCATTGATTGCTTTATTTGGTTATTGCATTTTTAAAATATCTTCACATTTCTCTCTCATGAATTAAAATTTATTTGAAGGTACCAGAAATTTTGACTTATTTATTTATTTATTTATTTATTTATAGGGATTCTTTGAAGGCCCAAGCCACAGGTTTTGCCCCTGTTAGTGAGGTTAACAGTGGATAAACTTACATCAAAAGAAATGTGCCTCAGGGTAGAGAACCTCTAGTGTTCTAATTTGGATTCTAATGTTCCCATTTCTGCACCATCACATCCAAGTGATCCTGCTTCTCCATATACATCTTTGTACCTCTTTCCCAGGTGCTACTTTTCAACATGTGTTTTGTAGTCTATTAATCTAATGAGTGTGGTGGGACTCCTTGTGAGGAAGGGAAAACCAGGGAATAATGCTATCTACCTCCAGTTTTGTTTTTCTTCCAACTTCAGCTGAACTCCAATGCTAGCCCAATGCAATTCTCTCTCCTGGCTGACCCTGCACTTGTCTGCCTTGTCTGCTTGCAGTGATGATAGGAAGGGGAAATTCCTCAGAGAAATACAGGGGAGAGAATAAAACACTTATCTAGAAAGCACTCCTTTAGTCTGTCTTAATCTATGATACCTGACCTTCTTTCATTCTAGACTGCTTTTAAATCCCTCAATTGTATGAAGCCACACTCCATCTCCTTCAGATTTCTTGATGATTTTTCTATCAGTATTAAGAATTCCAAACTTTTCTTATCATCATAGTCTCTCCTATACTAGGCTTAAAGAGAAAACCAGCAGCCTGGATTACTTAGCCTTCTTATCCAAAAGACACTTTAGTTTTCAAGTCAAAAACAAAATTCAACAACGTACTCTATAATCAGGGGTGACTTATTCACTTCAGTGTCCTCATCTGTAAAATAAAGGGTTGTATAAGGATTACATGATGCATGTTAAGTACCTAGAGCTGTATCTGATACAGTCATGCATAATAATAAATAATAGTTGCTATTTTTAATATATTCAAGTTAAAATCATTAGATGACAAATAAATTCAGTTGATCTATAAGAGATAAAAATACTTCCTGGTTTCTGGATCTATCCCAAAATTGAAAACCTCCCACTATAGGCTTGCCATTGACTCTACGAGATGTGGAAACTTGAAGAGAACAGTGGCACATCAAATGCTTTAAGAACTGCTTCAATAGAATACACATTCCCTAGAAACTTCTCTATACAGTGTAAAACAATGTTAAATATAACACATAACTCCTAAAAGGAGTAGGAAGGTAATCAAGCCCAATAAATCCCTTTGAAGTTTTAGATTTAATTTATTGTATAATCAGAAACTCAGACTTCAGAAACATCACTAATTTTTACTTTTGTATTTTCTGGAATTTTTTCTTGCATTTACTAGTTGAAAGTTTTGTCTGTTTTGTTAAACTTTGAAGAAAAGTATGCCATCATTTGAGCTGAAGCATAAAAAAGAAAGTAATGTATCCCCAAGAGTCAGGCATGGTGGAGGCAGCTTATCAAGGTAAAGAACCCCCAAAAAGAAAGGTTGGTTTCAGGGTAGACAGTGAAGACGTATGGTTCAGCAAAATGTCTTTTGTAAGGTCACATGGAGAACGCTCCCAGAGAGGTCTAAATCCCAGGACGCTTCTGTGAGAGTTTATGTAAAGAAGACCAACCTCCTGAAACTGCATCATAATCAGACATCTATCTTGACTTCCATTTTTACAACCAACACCAAATACGAGTCAGCACTTCCAATGTACACCCAGAAATGCAAGGCTCTGTGGCAATACTACATTATTTCAAAATAGCACATTATATCGTATAAAAGTCATTTCTAATCCTCATCTGTTCACTCATTTGTGTTTGATTAGCCTATGTCAGGGATGCTGATAAACAACAAAGAAAAATTTTAAAATTAAGTCAGTCTTAGATTTTCCTCCACAATTATCACCAGTCTTTTCTTGCAGTTGCTTGCTCTATGTCTGTTCGTTAACTTCATAGGTAGCTTCTGCCTCAGGATCTCTTTATTTCTTCCTTAGCGCCCCCTCATTTCTTTACCTCATTTTCTATTCATCTTAAACTTCGTAGTTCACCATTGACACCCCTCTATTTATCAGTTTCTGCAAGTCTCCCTTATCCATTTTGCTTCCAAGACAGTAGCAGATAACAAAACCCTGGACTCAGACAAATCCAACTATCCATCTTTTCCAGTTCTATAGCAGGACAGCTAAATGCCATGGGTGTGTCACACATTTGTGCAAGCATCTGTTATTACACACCTGACATTTCAACCTCTGTTGAATCTTTAACACTGACTGACTACCGTTTATAATCAGGCTTTCTCAACCGTGTTTTACACATCAGAATCCTGGGATGCTTTTTAATATTCCTAAAAACTGAGCCTCACACAAAAACAATCATATCAGATCCTCTCATGAGAGGAACCAGGCATAACTAACTTTAAAAGCTCTCCCAGATGATTCTAACGAGCAGCCAGGGTTTAATGTGGTGTTTTCAGCCTTTATAGCATGTAATTATGACCTGGGAATTACTAAAAGTACTTATGTCTGAGTCCTACCCTCAGAGATTATGATTATTTTGTCTGAAGTACAACCTGATATTTTTGACAGCTCTCCAGGTGATTCCAAAATGCAGACAAAGGTAAGACCCACTAGTTAGAGCCACCTTTCCTCAGGCCTCCCACCTTTTCCTTTCCAGTTCACAACAGACAACATTGCTTTCTTCACAGAGAAAATAAAATCTATCAAAAAAGGATTCTCTTATCCACCCTTTCTGCCACCAAAGTTATGAACAGTCGTCCTCCTGTCATTACTCTCTCCATTTCTTTTCTGTTTTTTTTTTTTTCTTTGTATTAAAACAACACAAATTTATTCTCTTACAGTTCTGGAGGTTAAAAGTTCAAAATGAGTTTATGAGGATAAAACCAAAGTATCAATTATCAAGGCGGATGGAAGGCAGGACTAGATTGCAGCTTCAACTTGGACGGACAGAGCAGGGTGCAGAGGCTCACAATGTGAATTTTAGCTCCAGAATGACTTCAGGAATAAAGTAGGAATCCCAAAAGGACCCACAGACCCTCTGAAGGAAGCAGACTGCTCCTGCAGGACTCAGGAGACACCCCAAACACTGTAAGTGCCCAAACCATGGAATTGGGAAAGGAACTTTCTCCACCCTCAAACACACACCCCCGCCTGGGGAAACTGAAGGTCTAGTTTGCCCAAGAAGATTCCGATCTTACCTGGAGCTGAGTTAATTTAGAGAGCTGAGTGGAACCCAGCAAGCTCCCAGGGCCTTTTCTGCTGCTTCTTCTACCCCCGTATTTCACTCAGCTTTCTTTTCTAGTTCTGTCTCTTCCCACAGTCTCCATGCTTTCATTCCATTAATTATTCCCATCCTTTCCCCGAATCTGCTTCACTTCGGCGGGTATTAACATGCTCTACTGTCACTCATTCTAAGGGAATCCCTTCCTCCAACATTTGTTTCTAATTATCATCTGATCTTTGTTCCCTGTTCAGAACCAAACACCTTGAAGCTATTGTGCACCCTAGCTATCTCCTCTTCCTCTTTAGTTGTCAGTGATTTTTTTTACATATTATCATCCATTTATTCCCAACAACAAGGAAACCAGTGGTGTGACCTCACTGTCACAGTTTAGCATGTACTTCTCAACTTTTAAGTGCACTAAACTCTCAGCAATATTTGACCCTGCTAACTGTACCCAATCGTCTTGACGTCTTTCATCTCCCTGTGGTTTTTATAAATTCCTATTCTTCAGTTTTGTTTTGTTTTTTCCTTAACTCCATGTTGTTGTTGTTTTTTCCTGCTGCAGTTGCAGGTCGTGCTTCCTCTGTTCTTTTGCCTGCTGGTGTCCCTCAGGCTTCTGTCACTGGAACTATCTACCTCTGATGTTACATGTTCATTGTTTTCTGTGGCTTCAATTTCATATTTTATGCTAATCACTCCTCTGTGTGTATAAAACTCACAGACACAAATAAGAATTATGACTCACTTTAACTTCTGTCTCAGAAATGCTGTTCTGTGGGCTGGTAGAAGAAAACTTTAGTCCTTCTAAAGGTAGCCCGTAGTAATGCTGAAGTTCTGGGGTTGCTGACATTGGGCTTGAGGATGGGGAGCTAAGTAGAACACCCCATACCGAGAACCTCAAAGGTTGAAACTATTTCCCCCAGCTTAGCCTGCATTATGGATTTAGGTTCCACAGATTTACCTGTTGTTTCAGTATTAAACCCAGGATTCCAGTAATCTATTGTCTTCCTACTTGCAGGCTATAACTTTCTCTTATAACCACCTCCCAACCCCTCCCCACACACCCCATCGCCTCATCTGTTCCTCTGCCAACTTCAATTGCATTTCTTGCCCAGCGAACTTCCCATCATATTCCTCTAGAAAACTTTCCTGACCACTCCCTCTAAGTTTTTCTGCAAGTTAAATCCCTGTATTATTGCAAATCATAATACAATTAGGGAAATGTTCTCCTCAAGAATAAACTTTGACTCTAAATTTAATAAAACCACAGATCAAATTAGTTGATAATATATAGAGAACTTATCACAGTGATAAACACATAGGGAACACTTAATACATGATAGCTATGCATAGTTCATTGAAAAATAATTGAAACAAATATTAAAATCTAAATGCCAAGTAATGGGTATTGTTATTTAATGCTTCTAATAAGGCTCATGCCTAATGACAGCTTAAATGGATAAAAGAAAAAGCCAAACAGAAGACTCATTCAGTTTCTATGAATATTTTGTAATAGAAAAAACATTAGCAAGAGACTCGGATGATTTTGTGTGACCATATGTAAAAAATTTAGAAATTCTGAGCCCTGTTTGTTCATGAGTAAAACAAAAACCCAGGCTTGTTTATTTCAAAGGTTCTTTCAGCTCTAAAATTATTTGATGCTGCAAAAATAATTTCAAATAGTCACCATTCAGCTTAAGACAGAGAATGTTGCTCTGAACGCTGAATTTCTGACATGTGCCCTCAAAAATGGCATTTCCCTCCCTTCCTCACAGAGATGTCACAATTTTAAATGTTTTCATTCATGAATATATGGACTTCCAAGCAAAATGTTGTTTGCTTTTGTGCTTTGAACTTCCAAAAACTATACCATGCTATGTAAAATTTCTGAGTAAATTTGTACTAATGCTTCTTAGATTCATACATTTGGATGTGTACTTATGATGGGATTTGAACATCTGTATTTATGAATGAGATAGCTCTGTATTTTTCTATACTGGTCCTTGCCTGATTTGGGTCTAAAGTTTATACTGTGTTTAGTTGGCCCTCCCTGCCGTAGGTTCCACATGCACAGGATTCAACCAACACAAATTATAATATTTGAAAAAATAAAAATTACATCTGTACTGAACATATACATATTATTTTTCTTTTCATTATTCCCTGAATAATACAGTGTAACAATTGTTTGTATAGCATTTATACTGTATTCAGAATTATAAGTAATCTAGAGATAGATTCAAAGTATATGAAAAGATATGCATAGGTAATATACAAATACTACACCATGTTATATCATGGACTTGAGCATCTGTGGATTTTGGTGTCTGCAGGAGGTCCTGGAACCAAACCCCACGAATAATGAGGAACTGCTGTATGTATATATATATATACACATATATGTGTGACATATTTTAATATATGTATTATATATGTTGTACATAACATTTACAATTTACATACAGATATGCTTATATAAAATGAGGTAGAAAGTGTTTTGTCATTTTATATTTTCTAGAAGAATTTTTGTGTATTTGATTATATCCCTAAGTGTTTGGTAGAACTCACCTAAAAATCAATCAGTTGTGATAGAAAAATTCTCTTGGTAGGAAAATTTTTAATACTGATTTACTTTCTATACTAATTAGAGTCATTGGATATACTCATTTTTCTTGAGTCATTTTTTGGTATACTACATTTTTCTAGTAATTTTATTCATTCAATTAAGTTTTTGTATTTGTTATTCAAATTGTTCATCTTATTTTTTATAATACTTCCAACTACAGAATGAGATGCCAGTGTCTTTGTTCAGGTACCACTTTATTTTCTTAGATATTTCCCTCATGTGATTTCATTCTATAACAAGCACATATACCCTTTAAGGAGAGTAGAAAAACCAGCAAACTACTGTTCAGTTCATAAGCCTGATGACTTCCATGTACATAGCTCTTAATCTTCTCATTGTGTCTGGCAGGAAGATGGTGGAATATTGATGGGAGTCTGGCCAGTATTCAGTGAGGACAGCTAGGAGGTGGCTTTTCCTAACTATAGGCTGATTTATACTTTTTTGGAAAAAGTAGATCTTTTATTCTCAGGCTTAGGCCTTAGACAATTCAGGAATAATAATAAAAATTAGATTGGGCATCCAATGGTTGCCTCAACAGAAGGGGCTAGTAACCACAATATTATTAGTTTCCAGCCTTTCCAAATCATCAAAGCAAAAGTTTGTTCTTTCTAAAGTAAAGTTCTTCTATAGCTTTGATACAAAACTTTCACTATGCAGCCATAAAAGAAGGATGAGTTCATGTTCTTTGCAGGGACCTGGATGAAGCTGGAAACCATCATTCTCAGCAAACTGACACAAGAACAGAAATCAAACACCACATGTTCTCACTCACAAGTGGGTGTAGAACAATGAGAACACATGGACACAGGGAGGGGAACATCACACACTGGGGTCTGTTGGGGGCTCAGGGGCTAGGGGAGGGATAGCAGGGGGTGGGGGGATAGGGGAGGGAGAGCATTATGTAGATGACAGGGTGATGGATGCAGCAAACCACCAGGGCATCATCCTTTCATGATTAGTTTTTGTCCCTTATATCACTTCTTCTAATTAATATTTGCTAAAGAAACAAGTAAAAATTTTCTTCTAATGGATTCTGAGATCCTTGTGACAGAAATTATGGCATATTCACCCATATTTCCTCAAAAAGAATAAACCAGTATGATTTACATAGTAAATATTAAACACGATGTCCAATAAATTAGATTGAAAACTAGAAATGGTGAGTAGAGAAGAAACATGAGACAGTGAGACAGCCACTGATATTATAACGATATTAGTAATTTCTCATTTTGCCTCTACTTGCATTGGTAAATGAAAATAGTACTCAGGACTTTTCTGGGAAAAACAGAAACAAAAATTAAGGTTATGGGAACATTTCTGATGGCACTCTGAGAATCATTCCTGCATGTTTAGAAGAATCTCCCAGTTCGTAGGGACATTGCTATAACCTTAAGGTGGGTTATCTTCTCTCCCCAGAGACAGGACACAAAACTCAGGTGTACTTGGTTGCCACTTGCATTTCTCTCTTCTGACTGGGTGACAGTGTAAATTTGGTTTAGGTCTGGGAAGCTGGTGGGTGACAGTTAGAAACTAGGTCTTTTAATCTTTCAATCACATCTCTAACCTTTCAAATTTGGAAATGTGCTTTCTTCCCACCCCCAAAACAGCCTCCTTTTTGACTGATTTATGTTGGATCTACTTCCATTCAAATTGAATTTTTATTTTTCATTGAGCACATGACCTAAAGTAGATTATCAGTAAAGGCTATAGTAATTAAATGTTGGCTGGATGAATTTATGTTTTCATTATTTGTATCCTACCTATCTTTTTATATGCTGCCTTAAAATTGTATATTTTTAAAAATTCTTTTTTTTTTTTTTTTTTTTTTTTTTGAGGAGGAGTTTCACTCTTGTTACCCAGGCTGGAGTGCAATGGCGCGATCTCAGCTCACCGCAACCTCTACCTCCTGGGTTCAGGCAATTCTCCTGCCTCAGCCTGCTGAGTAGCTGGGATTACAGGCATGCGCCACCATGCCCAGCTAATTTTTGTATTTTTAGTAGAGACGGGGTTTCACCATGTTGACCAGGATGGTCTCGATCTCTTGACCTCATGATCCACCCGCCTCGGCCTCCCAAAGTGCTGAGATTACAGGCTTGAGCCACCGCGCCCGGCAAAAATTTTTTAGTTTTTATTTTCTTCTCATTTATCTTTAGTGTTGAGTTCCTGCTTTATTGTAGAATATGATTATTTCTTATACATATATGAAATACATTTGATGATAGATGATAAAAAGGAAGATAGCAAATATGTAAAGAAGAAAAAAGAGACAACAACAAAAAAGAAGAAATCTAGGGAGGATTCAAATACACTTAATTATATCTGGGGAACTGATGTGATCAGCTCAACAGCAATCTGTTTTTACAAGAACAAATCAGCATCCTGAGAGAGAAAATATCTTGAGATGAAAGAGAACCACCCAGACATGGTGACTTTGACCTGTTAAGAAAGCATCAATGTGGAAGAAATGTACATTTTTCCTCAATATAAAGAAGAACAAAGTATGATTTATGTTACCCAGTTTTGTCTTCTAGCCTGGATTTCAAAGATTATAGTTGAGTTCTATGAAAAGCAGAGAGACTATAAATAAAACTTGAAATAATTTCTTAACTAACAACACTATGCAACATGAGGAGTAAAAACAGAGCTATTGTAGGAGACTTCAGGTGGTTGTATCATAAACAGATTCACATTACACCTTGCTGTCAATCATGGAGTAGTTTTAGCATTAAGAAGATCCTTTAAAGCAGTGACAGTAATCAGGGAACATGGAAAATACCCATCAGAAGACGGCAGTGAACCAGCAGGGAGGCAGTAGTGGCCAAAAGACTAGAAAGGAGCCCAGTGATTTCTGGTTGAAAGGCATTACCACCCACTGGAGCCCTTAGAAACTGTGTTCCAGGAATTAATTGCAGTGACCAGGAATAAATGAGTGCCAGCAGTATTGGCACAATGCCCAAAATGATTGGATTCATTCCTCAGTATACTTGATTCACCCCAGGATTTCCAGAGTACTTGACACAGCATTTAGTATGAAATCCTATGTGAACAAATGAAAACTCCCATATGAATTAATGAGACTCATCTGTATTCTGAAGCAGATGAAGCCAAAGGAAATTTCACTTACCCACCACAAGCCATCCAGGAGCAAAACTACTAGAGATCAAATCTTGGTGCTTTCCTTTCACTTAATAAGCATGAAGTTAGAAATATCAGTAGATAAGATAAAAACTGTTGAAAAACTTTAGATCATTTCTTTCAAAATCCATATTTTATTATATTGGTGCAAATGTAATTGTGCTTTTGTGCTTTTTGCAATTACTTTTAATGGCAAAAACTACAATTACTTTTGCACCAACCGAACAGATGCATTGTATTTCTTTTCTTTTCTTCCTTTCTTCTTTTTTTTATAGCCAGTGTCTCACTCTGTCACCCAGGCTGAAGTACAGTGGCACAATCACAGCTCAATAGAGCCTCAACCTTCTGGGCTCAAGTGTCCCTCCCTCCCCACCTGAGTAGCAGAAACCACAGGCGTGTACCACCATGTCTGAATAATTTTTAATTTTGTGTAGAGACAGGGTCTTCCTGTGTTACCCAGACTCGTTTTATTTCTTAAAACTGCAAAAGTCAATACTTTTATAAGACATAAGCTGGGTTTGAGGGGTTTTTTTTGGTCATTTAAAATTTTTACTCTAACTACAATTATGTTCCTTTTTAAATTTTAGTTCCTAATTTTGTGGGTACATAGTAGGTGTATATATTTATGGGATACATGAGCTGCTTTGATACAGGATGCAATGCATAATAATCACATCATGGAGAATGGGATATCCATACCCTTGAGCATTTATCAATTTTGTTACAAACTAATCCAATTATATGTTGTAAGATATTTTAAAATGTACAATTAAGTTATCATTGACTGTTGTCACCCTGTTGTGCTATCAAAAACTGGGTCTTATTCATTCTTTCTAACATTTTGGTACCCATTAATCATGTCTCCTGTCACCCAACTATCATTCCCAGCCTCTGGCAAGCATCCCTCTACTCTCCATTATGTGCCTTTTTTATGTTTAGTATTTATATCTTCTTTTTTCTTGATCCATTTTGCCAATGGTTTGCGTATTTTACTAAAGTTTTTAACAAACTAGTTTTCATATTGTATATTTTATTTTTTTAGTTTAGGCATTAATTTATGCTTTCATTTTCATCATTTCCTTGTTTCTATTTTCTTTAGGTTTAATCTATTGACTTTTTTCTACAATCTTGAAGAACACAAAGCTTATTAATGTAAGCCTTTATTCTAAGTACTTAGTGCCATACTTAAAAATATCATTTAACTCTATTCCAAAATGTTGATATTTTATATCATGGTAGCCATGGAGGCATGCTGCTCAGAATACCATCAAAAGAATGTGCTGTGGGTACACAGTTGACCTGTAACCCCTCCACTCTCTGACCCACTGTGGCGTTCACCAAGGCCACACCTCCCAGGCTGCTCTTGATAATGACTGAGCATAGCAAGAGTGGCAGGCCCATTTTGGCTAGATACAGGACACTGTTAGGACAGCCTTGACCTGGGGACTCCCATCAGCATGGCTCAGGCTTTCTCAGAACTGCGCAACTGTCTGAATATCTTTTACCCTAATCCTCTTTCTATTTTTCTTCTTTTCACAGACATCCGTTCTACATCATAGTCTGAAGTTCCCCTCAGCCTATTCCTGTGCTCTCCCTTTTTATCCTTCAAAGACATTTCCCCAGTGTATCCTTGTACATTTAATTCTGTCTTGGTATCTTTTCAGAGGACTTTAACTGACAAACAAACACAAGTATTTTTGTCATTATCCAGTTATAAGTATCTCAAATTTCTATTAAGAATTTTTTTCTTGTTTCTCCCAATCATGTCTCTCTATGTAAAGACAGTAGCATGCAAATACTTTTAGTTTTCATCCCTCATTCATAGTGTAAAACAGGAAATGGTGTGGGAGATGTGAGACCAGTCTGAGGTCAGCGGTAGCACAAAGGCTTCGCAGTATTCCCTCCAATGGCCAAGGGTTTTGTGTGTCATCTGCTGGAGTGAGTAGGTCTGTTGTATTTCTTTTAACTGCTGGGCATTAAAAAATAAGTTACAATATTTTACACTATAAAAAAAAAGAAGGAACTTTTGCTTTATTGATTACTCATTAGTTTAGCCTCTAGGTTATGGCATAGTATGCTAAAAAGTCATGTGTTTAAAAGTAAATCTTGGTAAAATGCTCGCATTCGGTCCTGTTATGTCGATGCATTTTCCCTTCTAAGGTCATTGTCATAGGAAATGGACTGGTCTGAAGAGAGTGAGGCGCAACACAAGCAGGGCATTACTTTGAATGGGAAGTCAATCATATTTGGTTTTATGGCCTGGTATATTTTGGACTTAAGATAAAATGGGGAAAAATGTTAGAAATGGTCTCTATGCATTTATTTTCATGGATACCCTTAATTTCATGGGCATGCCTAATAATGAACTATGTTCTAACTGGAGTTTAGGGCTTATTTCAGATATTGGAGTGTAGCTTTATTACAGATGGATTTTATTTTTCAACACTGCATTTTGATCAACTTTGTATATACATGTGTATTAAAATATTGTGCACTAAATGTTTTGCCTTCGTTTCCTGTTATATGGTCAAGGTATTTATCAGCACTATTGTGATGAACTCAGTAAATGGCATGGGTCAGGGAAAATTATTTCCTACTTTTCTGCCTAATTAAATTTCTGTTTTCCAGTATTACGTTAATTTATTTTTGGCTTCAATTTCTGTATAATCAAAATAGTTACTGTATTTGTGTAGCATTCCTATTATTTTGTTGCTAAAAATATTGTAGTTTTTATTTAAAATAATCTGTACCTTAATTTTTTTTAATGTAACCAATTCAAGCACTTAAAGCAATAATGTCAATCTTGTGTAATTTTAATCGGTTTAACACCCTTTCTCTAAAATTGTTTGCAAAAAATAAATTAAAAAAAAGAATTTTTTCTTTGACTCATGTGCTATTTATGTTTCTTTTTCTCAGACATTCAAAAGATCTTTTAACTTCTAACTTAATTTTTCTTGTGCCCATAGAATGTGTCCTTTGAAATTTCTCTCTCTATTTTTTATGGTGCTTGATGAAGAATGGGTATTCAGCCATTGTTGAGTGCAGAGATTTTTCTAAGTTCACTAAAAAAGCATGTTGTATTGCTCAGATGAAATGTCACATAACGTAAGAGTTGTTTAGATATTCCCTTATAATAGTCATTTGTAAATTTATCTTTATACTTCTATTGTTTTGTCTTATATATTTGAGACTATTTCATCAAGTTTGTACAAGTTTAGATGAGTCTCTGGAAAACAGCTATTGCTAGATGTTGGCATTTTATGCAATCTGGAAATATCTATATTTTAATTGGTGAGTTCAGTATTTAGTTTATTTACATTTATTGTGATTATTAATACATTTGGATTTTTCTTTCTTATTTTATGTTTTCTGGCCATACTGTTTTTTTATTCTACCTTTTTCTCATTTTTTCTTTCTTTTGTATTGACTTCACTGATTTTTATATTACATTAAAATTAGTAATAATATGTTTTGAAGGTATTTTGAAAATTGAGCTTATATGTATAATGTAAAAACAGCCCCTTGATTATCTCTCCTGTCAAATAAATTCAAAACTTTAGAATATTTTAACCTTAATTGCTCTTCTAGATTACATTATTGTCTAATACCTTTGTTCTCTCTTGCTTTCTTGTAATTTTAATCTCACATATTGGAAATCATCATTATTTTTTATATAATATTTGTCTACATTTATTACATACAAAAATCTTCTCATGTTATTTTTTCGCTTCAGATTTTTTTAGGGTCATTGTCCTTTTTATTATATACACACTTTAGAAGAAGTTCTTTTAATAAGAGTAGGTTTGCAATAAACTCTCTCTGGAATTAATGAAAAAAATATATTTTTATTGTCTACATTCTCTAAATATTTTTCCTAGATTTAAGCTTATTGATGGGGTGAGATTCTTAGAGATTTATTTTCCAAGGGATTCATGAGTGCATTTAAAAGTATGTTCATTCAGAGTTGAAATTGATTAGTGGTGAAAGGCTTTAGAATACTTTAGTCTGCTATAATTCTAGAAACAGTAGTTATTTCTAGTATTTTACCTATAAGCGTAATTAAGCTTATCAATGTTTGATATGAAGGTTGATGAATATATCATTCATGAGTTCTAAGGTCACAAGTTATCTATATACTATGAGGCCCTGAGGACAAAGAGGAATGTGCCACCTCAGAGTTGTGAGAGATACCTCTATGCATGAAATTTTTCATGTAACATATTGATATACTGTCTACATATGTCAATTAAGCTACTCTGTGATTTATATTGTCTGGTTTCAATGAAACAAAACTTAAAAAGGGAATCAGAGCCTGGAAAAGATAACTGTAGGAAAATCACAGATTGACAATAACACTAACAATACAAGCATAGAAAACAATTAAAAGTAGGAGAGCTGACAGTTCTATTCCTAGCATGAGGGCTTTTTTGGCCACTGTACAAGATAAAAATAATGACAGTTTAAACAGATCTGACAAGAAGTCAGCCAAGAACTTTAAAATTATCAAGAAGATGATTTTCTATAAAGAGTAACAATTATCATTGTTAAATATAAAACTGGCCTAATTGATTATTGCAGCTTTAAATAATAAGCTAATATTAGATAAAGGCACCACCATTAGCAAATTATTTTTAAAATAAAATTTATTTCAAGGGGTGGAAAAAGATATTCCATGTAAATGAAAACCAAAAAAGATCCGGAGTAGCGGCACTTATAAAACAGATTTCAAGAGAAAAACTATGACAAGAGACAAAGAAGTTCATTACATAATGATAAAGAGGTCAATTCAGTGACAGTCTATAATAATTATAAATATATATGTACTGGATGATGGAGCATCCAGATATATAAAGCAAAGATCATTAGAGTTAAAGAGATAGAGCCCAATACAATAGCAGTTGGGAACTTTAACACGCCACTTTCAGTATTGAACAGATTATCTAGACAGAAAATAAACAAAGAAACGTCAGACTTCACCTGCACTATAGACCAAATTGACCTAAAAGACATTTACAGAACATTTTTATCCAACAGCTGCAGAATACACATTATTCTCTTCAACACGTGGAACATTCTCCAGAACAGACCATATGTTTAGCCATAATCCAAGTCTCAACAAATTCAAAAATATAGTAATAATATCAAGTATTTCTGACCACAATTTCTGACCACCACTATGGTAAGAAGCTTGATATGATTAGAAATGAAAAACAAGAGGAGCTTTGAGACTAAACAAATACAAAAGATAAACAAAATATTTTTTTGAAAAGATAAACAAAAGTAACAAACCCTCAGCCAGACAAACCAAGAAAAAAAGAGAGAAGACCCAAATAAGTATCAGAGATGAAAAAGGCGACATTATGTCTGATACCACATAATTTCAAAATATAATTATGGATTATCATGAATAACTACATGTCAAATACCTAGAAGAAATGAATAAAATCCTAGACACATACAATCTTCCAAGATTAAACCATAAAGAAATAGAAAACTCAGATAAATCAGTAAAAAGTAATGACATAGAAGGAATAATAAAAAGTCTCCTATCAAAGAAAACCCCAGGACCTAATGGCTCTACTGCTGAATTCTATCAAACATTTAAAGAAGAACTAATACCAATCCTACTCAGATTATTCCCAAAAAATAAATAAATAAATAAGAGGGTAGTACTTCCAAACTCATTCAATGAGATAAGTATTACTCTGATAATCAAAATCAGAAAAGGACGTGACAAACATGGAAAACTACAGACCAATATCTCTGACTAACATAGATGCAAAAATCCTCAACAAAATACTAGCAAACTGCATTCAGCAACACATAAAGAAGATCTTTCACTGTGACCAAGTGGAATTTTTCCTTGGGATGCAAGGATGGCTCAACAAATAAAAATAAATAAAAGTGATATATCACATGAACAGAATAAAGGACAAACCACATAATCATTTCAATAGATGCTTTAAAAGTGTTTGATAAAATTCAACATCCCTTCATGATAAAAACTCTCAACATGTTGAGTACTGAAGAAACATACCTCAACACAGTAGAGACCATATCCAATAAAATTAGCATCATAGTGAATGAGAAAAAAAACTGAAAGCCTTTTCTCTAAGATCTAGAATAAAGCAAAGATGCCCACTTTACCACTTTTATTCAACACAGCACTGGACATCATAGCTAGAACAATAAAAGAAGAGAATGAAAGAAATGTCATCTGAATTGGAAGAGAAGAATTCAAATTATTCATTTGCAGGAAATGTAATCTTATATTTAGAAAAACCTGAAGAGGCCTCTGAAAAACTATTAGAAGACAAATTTATTAAAGTTACAGGATACAAAATTAACATACAAAAACCAGTAGCATTTCTTTGTGTCAACAGCAAACAATCTGAAAATGAAAGCAAGAAAGTAATTCCATTAATGATAGCTACAAATAAAATAAAATACCTAAAAATAAATTTACCAAAGAAGCAAGAGAACTTTATAATGAAAACATTCGTGAAGGAAAGTGAAGAGAGCACACAAAAATTAAAAAATATTCTATGTTCATAGATCAAAAGAATCGATATTTTTTAAATGTTCATATTTCCCAAAGTGATTTACGTATTCAATGCAATCCCCATCAAAATACCAATAAAATTCTTCACAGAAATAGATAAAATAATATGAAAATTTGTATGGATCCAAAAAAGAGCCTGAATAGGCAAAGCAATCCTGGGGTAGTGGGGAGGGAAGCTGAAGACATCATATTATCTGACTTCAAATTATGCTAAAAATCAAATACTAAATGTAAGCAAAATAGCATGGTACTGGCATACAAGCAGACACAGAGACCAAAAGAAAAAGCTAGAGAACCCAAAAATAAGTTCACACATTTACAATCACCTCATTTTCAGCAAAGGCATGAAGGACATAGATTGGGGAAAGAGTCTCTTCAATAAATGGTTCTGGGAAAACTGGTTGTTCATATACAGAAAAAGAAAATGAGACCCTATCTCTCACTATATAAAAAAATCAAATAAAAATGGATTAAAGATTAGAATCTAAGACCTGAAACTCTAAAACTACTAGAACAAAACATTGGGGAAATGTTCCAGGACGTTAGTCTAGCCACAGATTTCTTGGAGAAGGCCTCAAATGTACAGGCAACCAAAGCAAAAGTATATAAATGAGATAACAACAAAAACTTCTACACAGGAAAAAAAAAAATCAACACAGTAAAGAAAAAACTCATGGAAGAAAATATTTGCAAACTTCCCATGTGACAAGGGTTAATAATCAGAAGGAGCTCAAACAACTCATTAGGAAAAAAACAAACAATTTTATTTTTGTTGTTATTTTGTTTCATTCTTTTCCAAGATGCAGTTTTGCTCGTATGCCCAGGCTGGAGTAAAGTGGCACAATCTTAACTCACTGAAACCTCCACTCCCGGGATTCAAGTAGCTGGGATTACAGGTGCCCGCCATCATGCTAGGCTGATTTTTGTATTTTTAGTACAGACGAGGTTTCACCATGTTGGCCAGGCCAGTCTTAAACTTCTGACCTCAAGTGATCCACCTGCCTTGGCCTCCCAAAATGCTAGAATTACAGGCATGAGCCACCACACTAGGCCATAATTTGATTTTTAAAATGGACAAAGGGCTGAGATAATTGGCAAGCCACATGTAGAAGAATGAAACTGGATCTCATCTCTCACCTTACACAAAAATCAATTCCAGATGAATCAAAGTCTTAAATCTAAGACCCAAAACCATAAAAACTGTGGAAGACAACACAGAACAAAACCCTTCTAGATATTGGCTTAGGCAAAGACTTCCTGACCAAGAACCCAAAAGCAAATGGAACAAAAACAAAGATAAATAAATGAGAATTTATTAAACTATAAAAGCTTCTGCATAGCAAAATAAATAATCAGCAAACAACCCATAGAGTGAGAGAAAATCTTTGTAGACTGTGCATCCAACAAAGGACTAATATCCAGAATTTACAAGAAATCAAAATCAGCAAGAACAAAACAATCCCATCAAAAAGTAGGCTAAGGACATGCGTACAGATTCTCAAAAGAAGATACACAGATGGCCAACAAACGTATGAAAAAACACTTACTAGCACTAATTATCAGGGAAATACAAGTCAAAACCACAATGCAATATCATCTTATTTCTGCAAAACAGGTCATAATTAAAAAATCAAGAAATAATATGTGTTGGTGTGGATGTGATGAAAAGGGAACACTTTTACACTACTGGTGGGAATGTAAAGTATTATAACCACTATGGAAAACAATATGGAGATTTCTTAAAGAACTAAAAGTGAATCTACCATTTGATCCACCAATTCCACTACTGGGTATCTACCTAGAAGAAAGGAAGTCATTATATGAAAAAGACACTTGTACATGCATGTTTATAGCAGCACAATTTGTAATTGTGAAAATATAGAACGAGTCCAAATGTCCATCAATCAATGAGTGGATAAAGAAAATGTGATACTGAGATATATATATATATATATATATATATATATATATATATATATACACACACACACATATATAAACATATATATATATACACACACCATATATATATATATATATATATATATATATATACACACACACACCATATATATACTATATATATGCACCATAGAATACTACTCAGGCATAAAAAGGAATAAAATAATGTCATTTGCAGCAACCCAGATGGAGTTGGAGATCATTATTCTAAGTGAAGTAACTCAGGAATGAAAAATCAATCAAACATCATATGTTCTCATTCATAAGTGGAAGCTAAGCTATGAAGACACAAAGGTATAAGAATGATGCAATGAACTTTGATAATTCAGGGGGAAGGTGGGAGTCGGTGAGGGATGAAAGACTACACATGGGTATAATGTACACTGCTTAAGTGATGGGTGGACAAAAATATCAGAAATCAACACTAAAGAACTTATCCATATAACAAAAAACCATCTGTTACCCAAAAACCTACTAAAGAAAAAAATAACTCCTTCCCAATAAGATTATATTGTATAGTATATATAATTATTGTTTTATAAATTATGTATTACATTATTACATATTATATATTCTATCTATAACAATACAATGCATAACTTTATATAATTATTACTTTAATAACTAAATTATATATAATTATGCTATTAATATAATAATTTTATTACATTATTATTCCCACCCAAAACAAAGAGACTAAACATTGATCATTGTGGAAACTGGTGATGGGTGCATGAAGCTTTACTACACTATTCTCACTTCTTTTGAATATGTTCTCTAATAAAAAGAAATGAAAACAAAAAAATGGGCAAAAGATCTGAACTTAAAATCTAAAAATATTTTGAAAGAAAAAAATCTGAATAGATACTTCTCAAAAGAAGACATATAAGTGGCCAATGGGAATATGAAAAATGCTCAACATCATTAATCATCAGAGGAATGTGAATGAAAACAATGAGATAGAATTTCACTTCAGTTTAAATGGACAAAAGGACAGGCAATAACAGATGCCAGCAAAGATATGGAGAAAGGGGAACTCTCATACACTGTTGGTGGGAATGTAAATTAGTATAACCACAATGGAGAACAGTATGGAGGTTTCTCACAAAACTAAAAATAGAGCATCCATATGATCCAGCAATCCCACCACTTGTGATATATCCAAAAGAATAAAAATCAGTATATGGAAGAGATGTCTGTACTCTCATGTTTATTGCAGCACTATTCACAATAGCCAAGATATGGAGTCAACATAAGTGTTCATCAAAAGATAAATGGATAAAGAAAATGTGGTACATATACACAATAAAACATTATTCAGCCATAAAAAAAGAATAAATTCCTGTCATTTGTAACAACATGAATGGAACTGGAGGACATCATGTTAAGTGAAATAAACCAGCCACAGAAAGACACATATTGCATATACTAACTCATATATAGGACATAAAAAATTAACTCATGGAAAGAGAGTAAAATGATGCTCATCAGAGGCTGGGAAGGGTGGTGGGGAGAAGAGGGATAAAAAGATGTGGTTAATGGGTACAAAATACAGTTAGATAGAAAGAATAAGATCTAGTGTTTGGTAGCACAATATGGAGACTATAGTTAATAATACTTTATTTTATATTTTAAGTAAAGGAGTCAAATTGGAATCTAACACACAAAAAAAATGATAAATGTTTGAGGTGACGGATATCCTAAGTATTCTGATTTGATCATTACACATTGTATACTTGTATCAAAATATCCCATGTGTCCATATGTATGTATAAGCTTTATGTATTCATAATTTTAAAAATCAAATTAAAGATTTAGCTTATCTCACCTTTTAAAATTTATATCACATTAACTTTATAATATACATAATACATTTTACATTTTATAAATAAATGAATATACTTTTCTTAGTGTTGAGTGCTCAACATATTTTTTGTAATCACAATATGTGATAAAAAAAAAAAAAAAAAACTGGAGCACAACTTTGCTAGCAAATAAGTGACTTGAGGTCTTGAGTCATTTAGAATGTATTTTCGTTTCCTCCAGAGAGACGAACTTTTAGTTTTGTATATGATAGAAAACTAATAACTCTTTGTAGAATTAATATTTTGTTCCTCCTACATATTTTAAAAGCTATTCTTTTTCAGAGTCTATTTTTTAGAACATTGTGAGGATTTTGAGAAGTATTCCCTCTTAAATCATTTAATCTACTCCCAGAGTGTTAGTAAAAGTGGTTTTATTATTTCTAACTTATCCCTAATGGATGAGTATCAAGTGGTACTTTGAATATGATTAGTAAAGGTGAATTTATTATTTGTGCCTTTGCTTAATTGTTCTGACGGTTTAAAAGTTTTTTTATATTTCACTTAAATTTCCATGCTATAGTTGAAGTTCATTACTTTCTTTTCTGCTCTCATTGGCTAATGAAAATTGGTCCCTGTCATCCTGATAACATTCCTTAACATTTTCAGAAGCTATCATATCTCCCTTTAGCTTTTTGGTCTCCATATTGGGAAATTCTCTCTACTATACTTTCAACATATAACCGATCCTTCCTGAATTTCTCATATTTTGAGGTTTTTCTTTGAACTCACATTGGTTTGTTCATAAACAGAAAAAAATACTTTGAAAATTTTATAATTACCCAAAAATTTTAAAAATAAGATCGTTCTATATACAATTTATCTAATTTGTTAGAAAGTAAGCATGCAATTCTATTGGGGACACGGATTTGCTTAAAGTTAATTCTTACAACCAGTTTCATAAGAAACTATGTCAAATTATCCTTTCATTCTGCATTTATTAAAGGAAACTTCAAAGGTCTGACATTTCTTACAAATCTGTGTATGTGCAGCCATCTCTGCAGAGTTCATGTGCAAAGTGTATTTTTCTGAGAAAATGTATTTATACCTTTCGTGATAAAGAACTGCCCCCAGAAAGAAAAAGGATCTGACTTAATTCTAGTCCTGGTATAAAATTTAAGTAAGTGGACACAGACTTATTTGTTTATATTTTCTGTTACACATTTTTTTCTTTTTGCAAATGAAATAACTCATATAGCAGTGTATTTTAAGTAGAGTAATATTTATAATTGCAGTCTGAAAACTTTTCAAGAAATTTGAAATAAGTATTGTCTTGTGAGCAAAGACTTCTTTCTTAACATTATTTTCAATGTGTTTTTATCTCCCTCAGAGAATTCTGCTCATCCTCACTAGGGCATTGATTCAGAGCATCCTCTTTCTGTCAGTTGTAATGTTGGCAGTTATATGGCCAGCTGTTCTTAGCCACTCTCAAGTGTGTAATACACAGCCCTCACATATGTGAGATCTCCTTGTAACAAGGCAGAAATTCTCCTTAAAGAGTACTCCTAAGAAAGTAGTCAAAGGAGAGAAGAACTGTGTTTCCAAGAATGTTCTTACACTCTTCCCTCTACAGACATGGCCCATAAGGCTTTTCACCCATCTTAGAACATTTCCCATGCATCATCATTTGGCAGCAGAAATTTCACCAGCAATATACAATAGGGAAACAATCTCAATAAGAAAGAAGACATCTGCAGTGCAGAGACTAAGCCCATGAGGTATTAGGTTATATTTAGATCATGCTTGCAGAAAGAAATAAAGACCTTTGTGTCCAACACAAATTATTCTTTTCAGGCCATTATAACATCCCTGTTTTGGGTCTCCATGTGCTCAGAACAAATTCACACAGATGTAACTGGATGTTGCTTCATCTTCAGCTCCTTTTCTTCCCCTCTTGCTTCCCAACCAAGGGCTGCCTTGCTGGTGATACCACATCAGCTCCTATGCCCAGCATGCACAACCTGGTGGTATGGGGGATTATTACATCATGGGGTAAAATTTACCAATTGCTAAGAATGCCCAGTAGATCAATTACTTTTGCTTTTTGCCTCCTGTATTAGTCTGTTCTCATGCTGCCAATAAAGGCATACATGAGACTAGGTAATTTATAAAGAATAAAAGGTTTAATGGACTCTCAATTCTGCATGGCTGGGTAGATCTCACAATCCATGGCAGAGAGTGAAGGGGGAGCAAGACATGTCTTACATGGCAACAGGCAAGAGAGCTTGGGCAAGGGAACTCCCATTTATGAAACTATCAGATCTCATGAGACTTATTCACTACCATAAGAACAGTATGTGAGAAACTGCTCCCATAACTCAATTATCTCCACCTGGCCTCACCCTTGACCTGTGGGGATTATTACAGTTCAAGGTGAGATTGGTTAGAGACACAAAGCCAAACCATATTACGTTTCCTCTCCAGGATAGTCCAGAGATACAGTTAAAGGCATTTTCGTGGTGTAACATTACAGTCAGCTCAATACCACAGCTCCATTTGGGTTCTACCTCTTTACTTGAACTATTTTGTTGTTGTTTTTCTTCACTTTTACTCCCTGGAATTGTCTTTCCTATAAAATAAGAGCACATTAGTCTGTTTGGGCTCTTCTTTCTGGGAAAATCAGGCTAAGAAATTTTCTTAGTACTTTTGGCCAGGAATACATAACAGAAAAGCCCAAGTATTTACTGTATTTTTTCTATATTATGACTTTTTGATACAAAGTTACCAAATTATAGAGACAGAGTATCTCCTATTCTGACCAGTAAAGATAACATGTTGAACAAGGTGAAAATATCTAATGACAATTCAACAAATATAACTAAGCTCCTAGAATATCTCAGATATCCTGCTATAGTCTGGATTTATGTCCACAAATTAGGGATTGAAAAATTTATATATCATAATACAAAATGTTAGCTAACTAATCTTAAGAACTTTCCCTCTGAACTTCTGACAATATGATTTATCTAGTTGGAATGAACTTTACTAATCTGATATAATAGAACTAAGAGGAACAAAGTGTAATTCAATATCAACTCTAAACCCCAAAAATCTTCCTAAGGAGGTAGTTCCCTTGGAGAGTCTTCAGAGACCCCGTATGACAATAAGCTGAAACTAAGGCAAGCAAACAAAAATTATGAAAACAAATCCTGTAAAAATAGGTGCTGTAATTTGAATGTTTATGTCTGTTCCAAAATTTACATGTTGAAACCTATGATGAAAATGGTCATATCGACCAAAGTAATTTATAAATTCAATGCTATCTCCATCAACCTACCATTGACTTTCTTCATAGAATTGGAAAAATCTACTTTAAAATTCATATGGGAGAGGGGACAATCCAAGATGGCCAAATAGGAACAGCTCTGGATTGCAGTTCCCAGCAAAAACGCAGAAGGTGAGTGATCACCGCATTTCCAAATGAATTTTTATTGCCTACAGGCCAGGAGATTCCCAGGTTTAAAAGTACCACGAGTCTCCAGCATGGCTGTTTCAGCTGGTGCAGCAGGTCTCCACACAAAAACTCACACAAATCTGCACACCATTTCAACTGGCGACTGGAACACCTGGGAGACAGATCACCCCTTCAACTGAAAAAAAAGGGGACTGAAACAGGGAGCCAGGTGATCTGGCTTAGCCAGATACCCCAACAAAGACCAGCAATCTGAAACGCTTGGTACTGAGAGTTTCACAGCAAGCACAGCTGGACCTGGGATGGTTCAGCTCTATGGGGGAAAGGGTGTCTGTTATTACCGAGGCAGTCTGCCATTACAGAGACAGTCCACCATTACTAAGGCAGACCGTCATTAATGAGGAAGTTCTAACTATACCCCTGTAAACAAAACTGTAAGGAAGTTCACACAGCAGCTAGGCAGAGCCCACAGCAGCTCAGCAACACCTCTGCGGACAGACTGTGAATAGGCTACCTCCTCACTGGACAGAGGAGCTCTGAAAAAAGGCAGAAGCATGACAGGAACTTATAAGTAAAGCCCCATCTTCCTGGGACAGAGCACCTGGGAAAAAAGGTGGTTATGAGTTCCGCTGCAGCAGACTTAAATGTACCTGCCCAGCAGCTCTGAATGGAGCAACAGAGCTCACAGCTCAGCACTTCAGCTCCTATAAAGGAAAGACTGTCTAATCAAGCAGCTCCCTGACCCCTGTATGTCCAGAGACACCTCATAAAAGAGAACTCGGGCTGACATCTGGTAGGTATCCTTCTGGGACAAAGATAACAGAAGAAGAAACTGGCAGCAATTCTTACTGTTCCGCAGCCACTGCAGGTGATCTCCAGGCAAGCAGGACCTGGAGTGGACCTCAGCAGTCCTACAGCAGAGAGGTCTGACTATATGAAGGAAAACTAAGAAACAGAAATAACTTCATCATCAACAACAAGGACGTCCAGATATCCCATCTGAAAGCCACCAACTACAAAGACAACAGGTAGACAAATCCACAGACATGGGAAAAAAACAGTGCAGAAAGGATGAAAACACCCAAACCAGAATGCCTCTCCTCCTCCAAGGGATCACAACTCCTTACCAGTAAGGGAACAAGGCTGGATAGAGAATGAGTCTGATGAATTGACAGAAACAGGCTTCAGAAGGTGGGTAATAACAAACTCCTCTGAGCTAAAAGAACATGTTCTAACCCAGTGCAAAGAAACTAAGAACCCAGAAAAAAGGTTTGACAAAATGCTAATGAGAATAAACAGCTTAGAGAAGAATGTAAATGAATTGATGGAGCTGAAAAATACAACACGTTAACTTCATGAAGCATACACAAGTTTCAATAGCTGAATTGGCCAAACAGAAGAAAGAATATCAGAGATTGAAGATCAACTCAATGAAACAAAACGAGAAGGCAAGATTAGAGAAAAAAGAGTAAAAAAGAAAAAAATGAACAAAGCCTCCAAGAAATATGAGATTATGTGATAAGACCTAATCTACATTTGATAGATGTACCTGAATGTGATGGAGAGAATGAATCCAAGCTGGAAAACACTCTTCAGGATATTATCCAAGAGAACTTCCCCAACCTAGCAAGGCAGGCCAATATTCAAGTCCCAGAAATACAGAGAACACCGCAAAGATATTCCTCAAGAAGAGCAACTCCAAGGCACATAATCATCAGATTCACCAGGGTTGAAATGAAGGAAAAAATGCAAAGGCAGCCAAAAAGAAAGGTCTAGTTATCCACAAAGAGAAGCCCATCAGACCCACAGCAGATGTCAAGAAATAAAATCCTTTACAAACAAGAAATTGCTCAGAGATTTCATCACCACCAGGCCTGCTTTACGAGAGCTCCTAAAAGAAGCACTAAACATAGAAAGGAACAACCAGTACCAGCCACTCCAAAAACATACCAAATGATAAAGACCATCAACACAATGAAGAAACTGTGTCAACTAATGGGCAAAACAACCAGCTAGCATCAAAAGGGCAGGATCAAATTCACACATAACAATACTAACCTTAAATATCAATGGGCTAAACGCCTTAATCAAAAGACAAAGACAGGCAAATTGGATAAAAAGCCAAAACCCATTGGTGTGCTGTATATAGGAAACCTATCTCACATGCAAGGATAAACATAGGCTCAAAATAAATGGACAGAGGAAGATTTACCAAGCAAATGAAGAGCAAAAAATAGCAGGAGTTGCAATCCTATTCTCTGATAAAATAGACTTTAAACCAACAAAGACGAAAGAGATAAAAGAGGGCATTACATAATAGTAAAATGATCAATGCAACAAGAAGAGCTAAATATCCTAAATATATATGCACCCAATACAGGAGCACACGGACACATAAAGCAAGTTCTTAATGACCTACAAAGAGACTTAGACTCCCACACAATAATAGTGGGAGATGTTAACACTCACTGTCAATATTAGACATATCAGCAAGACAGAAAATCACAATGATATCCAGGACCTGAACTCAGACGTGGACCAAGCAAACCTAATAGACATTTACAGAACTCTTCACCCCAAATCCAAAGAATATACATTCTTTTCAGCACCACATCATACCTACTCTAAAATTGACCACATAATTGGAAGTAAATCACTATTCAGCAAATGCAAAAGAATGGAAAATATAACGAACAGTCTCTCAGACCATAGTACAATCAAGTTAGAACTCAGAATTCAGAAACTAACTCAGAACCACACAACTTCATGAAATCTGAACAACTGACTTTTGAATGTTGTCAGGATAAATGATGATGAAATGAAGGCACGTAAAAGATGTTCTTTGAAACCAATGAGAACAGAGACACAATGTAACAGAATCTCTGGGACACATTGAAATCAGTGTCTAGAGGAAAATTTTTAGCAATAAATGCCCACATGAGAAGCAAGGAAAAATCTAAAATCAACAACTTATCATCAAAATTGAAAGAGCTAGAGGAGCAAGATCAAAAAAACTTAAAATCTACCAGAAGACAAGAAATATCTAAGATCAAAGGAGAACTGAAGGAGATAGAGACACAAAAAAACCCTTCAAAAAAATCAATAAATCCAGGAACTGGTTTTTTTGAAAAGGTCAACAAAATAGACAGACCACTAGCCAGATTAATAAAAAAGGAAAGAAAGAAGAATCAAATAGATGCAATAAAAATCTATGAAGGGAATATCCCACAGATTCCACAGAAATACAAACCACTATCAGAGATTACTACAAACAACTTTATGCACATAAACCAGTAAGCCTGGCAGAAATAGGTAAATTCCTGGACACTTGCACCCTCCCAAGCCTAAACCAGGAAGAAGTCAAAAGCCTGAAAAGACCAATAACAAGGGCTGAAGTGGAGGCAGCAATTAATAGCCTACCAACCAAAAAAAGCCCAGGTAAAGAAGGGTTCATAGCCGAATTCTACCAGACATACAAAGAGGAGCTGGTATCACTCCTGAAACTAATCCAAACAATCCAAAAGAGATAATCCTTTCCAAATCATTTTATGAGACCAACATCATCCTGACACCAAAACCTGGCAGAGACTCAACAAAAAAAGAAAACTTCAGGCCAATATCCATGATGAACATAGACGCAAAAATCTTCAATAAAATACTGGCAAACCGATCACAATAGCACATCAAAAAGCTTATCTATCACAATCAAGTAGGCTTTATCCTGGGGATGCAAGTCTGGTTCAACATATGCAAGTCTATAAACGTAATTCACCACATAAACAGAACCAAAGACAAAAACCACATGATTACCTTAACAGATGCAGAGAATGCCTTTGACATAAATCAACAGCGCTTTATGCTAAAAACCCTAAATAAACTAGGTATTAACAGAATATATCTCAAAAATATAAAAGCTTTTTATGACAAATCCACAGCCAATATCATACTGAATGGGTAAAAACTGGAGGCATTTCCTTTGAAATTTGGCACAAGACAAGGATGCCCTCTCTCACCACTCCTATTCAATATAGTATTGTAAGTTCTAGCCAGAGCAATCAGGCAAGAAAAAGAAATAAAAGGTATTCACTTAGGAAAGGAGGAAGTCAAATTGTCTCTAATTGTAGATGACATGATTATATATTTAGAAAACCCCATTTTCCCACCTCAAAATCTCCTGAAACTGATAATCAACTTCAGCAAAGCCTCAGGATATAAAATCAATGTGCAGAAATCACAAGCATTCCTATACATCAATAACAGACTTGAAGAGAGCCAAATCAAGAATGAACTGCCATTCACAATTGCTACAAAGAGAATAAAATACCTAGGAATACAACTAAAAAAGGATGTAAAGGACCTCTTCAAGGAGAACTACAAACCACTGCTCAAAGAAATAAGACAGGACACAAACAGATGGACAAACATTACATGCTCATAGTTTGGAAGAATCAATATCAAGAAAATGGCCATACTGCTCAAAGTAATTTATAGATTCAATGCTGTCCCCATCAAGCTACCAACAACCTTCTTAAAGAACTGGAAAAAATCACCTAAAACTTCATATGGAACCAAGAGACACCACATAGCCCAGTCAATTCTAAGCAAAAAGAACAAAGCTGGAGGCATCAAGCTCCCTGACTTCAAACTATACTACAAGGGAACAGTAACCAAAACAGCATGATACCAGTACTAAAACAGACACATAGATCAGTGGAACAGAACAGAGGCTTTAGAAATAACACCACAAATCTACAACCATCTGATCTTTAACAAACCTGACAAAAGCAAGCAATGGGGAAATGATTCCCTGTATAATAAATAGTTCTGGGAAAACTGGCTAGTCATATGCAGAAAACTGAAACTGGACCCTTCCTTATATCTCACACAAAAATTAAGTCAAGATGGATTACAGACTTCAATGTAAAACCTGAAACCATAAACACCCTAGAAGAAAATCTAGTCAATAGCATTCAGGACATAGGCATGAACAAAGACTTTATGATTAAAACAAGAAAGCAATTGCAGCAAAAGCCAAAAATGACTAATGGGACCTATTGAACTTTTCTGCACTGCAAAATAAATTGTCATCAGAGTCAACAGGCAACCTACAAAATGGAAGAAAATGCAATCTATCTATCTGACAAAGGGCTAATATCTAGAATCTACATGGAACTTAAACAAATTTACAAGAAAAAAACAAATAACTTCCTTAAAAATGGGTGAAGGATATAAACAGACACTTCTAAAAAAAAAAAAAGTTTATGTGGCCAACAAACATATGCAAAAAAGCTTATCATCACTGGTCATTAGAGAAATGCAAATCAAAACCACAATGCAATACCATCTCACACCAGTTTGAATGCCAATCATTAAAAAGTCAAGAAACAACACAGGATGGAGAGGATGTGGAGAAATAGGCACGCTTTTCCACTGCTGGTTAGAGTGTAAATTGGTTCAACCATTGTGGGAGACAGTGTGGTAATTCCTTGAGAATCTAGAACAAGAAATACCATGTGCCCCAGCAATCCCATTATTAGTTATATACCTAAAGGATTATAAATCATTGTACTATAAATACACATGCACACATATGTTAATTGCAGCACTGTTCACAATAGCAAAGACTTGGAACTCACCCAAATGCCCATCAAAGGTAGACTGGATAAAGAAATAATGGCACAAAGACACCATGGAATACTATGCAGCCATAAAAAGGATGAGGTCATGTCCTTTGCAGGGACATAGATGAAGCTGGAAACAATCATTCTCAGCAAACTAACACAGGAGCAGAAAACCAAACACCACCTGCTCTTACTCTTAAGTGGGGGTTGAACAATGAGAACACATGGACACAGGGAGGACAACATCGCTCAGCAGGGCCTGTTGGGGCAGTGAGTGGAAAGGGAAGGGATAGTATTAGGACAAATACCTAATGCATGGGGCCTAAAACATAGATGACAGGTTGATGGGTACAGCAAACCACCATGGCATATGTGTAACGAACCTGCATGTTCTGAACATGTATCCCAGAACTTAAAGTATAATAATAATAATAAAAGAAACTTAATCACCAAGGTGATATATTATAAGGTGAGGATTTCAGGAGATGATTGGATCATGTGGGCTCTGCTGTTATGAATGGGATTAATGCCTTATAAAAGAGGCATCACCTGACATTTACTCCTTTTGCCCTTCAAACTTCTTTCATGTAAGTATTCAGAAACAGTGCCAGAGGGAAGCCCTCACCAGACACAAAACCTGTCAGCACTTTGATCTTGAACATTTCAGCCTCCAGAGAGTGAGAAACAAATTCCTATTCCTTATAAATCATCCAGAGTCAGACATTTTGTTATAGCAGCACAAATTTACTAAGAAAATAGGGGACACAAGCAAAATAACAGTACCTCAGAAAGTAATGACATGACCAAGAAAAGTCAGCTGTCTTCACAAAGATATGAAAAAATAGAAGTGACAACTAACTCTTTTTCTGATATCCTTACAGTATAAGTAGAAAGAGAATGGCATTAAGACAAGAACAGCTGATTCCAAATGCCTTTAGCTACAGCTAGTGTGTTGAGTGTCATAAGGAGAAACTGCTTCGACACTCAATGATTTGCTTATTTAGAGCCAATGAATATATAGTCTATAAAAAGTGAGAATTATAGTCACTGTATAAATATGAGTAACTGAAGCTTTCAAGGAATAATCAAGTTTGTTTCCCAGGAAACCAGATTACATGCGTGCATATCAGAAAATTTGCAAGAGCAGTGAGGTGAGGTTGAGGACAAGGAGTATTACAGAAACAAGATTGATGAGGTCGACTTTGGAACTTAAAAGGAACAGAAGGTATGAAAAAGTGGCTGGGGTCAGGACACAAGAAAAGGGGAAGCAATGAGTAGAGAGAACAGAGATCTGAAATGCTTCATAGATTTTTTCATTCTGCATTTTCATGTGCTTAATATAGGGAGAAGAGTCATACTAGGCAAATAAGAATTGGTACTAGAAAAAAAATGGGGCTTACAGAAAATACGCAGAGATAGGTCTCTGTAAATACCTTGCATGATCATGGGAGATCTTCTTCCACAAGAGATATCTTTCAGACATTAAGAAACTATGTAATAAAAAGTAAGAGAAAGTTCTTAGTATAAGTAGGAAGAGGTGATGCTTCCTTGACTGATACGACACCTAGATAGGATGGCCATGCATTCTGGTATAAAGAAAATAAAGATGGGAAGAGCAAAGATGAGAAAGAGAGTGATTCCTGAGAACTTAAAGTTCTCAGGTGGCATCAAAGTAGGCTAACCATCTAAATCAGCTTACTGGAAGGACTTGAAGACCTACGACAGAGATACAGGCTCTAAAACCAACATTCAAAGGTGCTACATCACCAGCTGACATCCACAGAAACTTATTTATTGCCCTTACATAAACTCCTATATCAAAACACCAGCTGCACCCACAGCCTCCTATGCAAAGTACTCTGCTCACCTCTTCGTTGCTCCTGATAGCACACATTATCTTCATATGTGTTCATTATTTATTAAAATTAAACTATTATGATGAACATTAACAATCTTTGTTCACACATTTTTAAGTGCATATATATATATATATATATACTTTGATACACACACATTTTGTACATACACATGAAGACAAATTTTTGAATATCTCATAGGAATAAATCATAGGAATATCTCATAGGAATAAATCATATGTATCACTGTCAGGGCCCATACCCAATCATAATAGGCAAACTCCATTATGCGTTACTAAAAGATAAGATAGCTCTGACAATTTCACCTAACAGTGTTACTTGAATTTCTTATATTAGGTTTGTAAGAGTTTTATTTAAAAACAACATTTTTAGGTATAGTTTAAATTAAATAAAATAAACTCATTTTAAATATACATGGGATAAATTATAACAAATATATACACTAAAATAGTAACCCAGCCAACCAATAAAAATATTATTATTGCCCCCCAACTTAATCTAATACTCTTTGCAGTCAGGTTCCCATTTCCACTCCGGCTACAGACAACTATGATACTGATTTCCTTTCTGTAACAATGGGCTATATTTGTCTTTCTATTGCATAAAATGAAATCATAAAGTGTGTTCTATTTCAGACTAGCTCTCTGACTCAGCACAATGTCTTTGCTTCATCCATGTTATTCAGTATATCAGTAGTTCATTTCTTATAGCCAAATAGTATAAACAATATTGCATAATATTGATACCAATAGTATTCCACTGTATGGATGTAACACAATTTATCCTTCAACCTGCTGATATATATTTGGAGTTGACCAAATTTGTGGCTACTATAAACAAAGCTTCTGTGAACCTAAGTGTACAAGACTTTGTGTGGACCTATATTTTCCTTTATCTTGAGCAAATTTCTACTGTTTGTCAACGTAATTCTAACACTTGGATTGTGTAGAGTCTCAGTTACATTACATCGTCAAATAGAGTTGAAACTGTCAGTCTTGTTAATTTTGGTAATTATACTTTATAGTATAATTATACTTTATAGTGGAATGATTTATAATCCTTTGGGCATATATATATTTTTTTCAAATACCAAGCTTTCATTTATTAGTTGGAGCTAACTGATGTGTACATATGAACAAAGAAAGAAATGACAGACATTGGAAACTTGGAAGCAGGGGAAGGGTAAAGGGGAAATTGATGAGAAATTACATAGTGGGTACAATGTACACTATTCAGATGGTAGATACACTAAAAGCCAAGACTTCACCACTACACAACATATGCATGTAACAAAATTGCACTTTCACTCCCTTACATTTATACAAATTAAAAAAAAAAAAAAACTGACGGAGAAGGCAAGGAGTCATCAATTGTTTAGCCTCCATAGGTAAGCCAAACTTTGGAATTTGATGAGACAACTATAGAATTTTTAGATAATTCATTCCAGTGTAGCACAAAGTAAAACTGAAAAGTCATAGAGAGATAGTCCCCTGTCTTCATAAGCTTTGTTAAAGCCAAGGTATCTAACAGTATAGGCAAATGTAGTAATTTTTTGTGATTTTCCTAGGATATTTTTTAAAAATCATAATGTGGTAACATTTTGGATTTGTACTCATTTTTTAAATAATTTATTTCAGAGAATTCATAATTCAAAGACCTGAAAGAGATCTCTATCTGTGATTCTATCTTAGCACATATGTTTTCTCTTTTTTTATTACTATACTTTAAGTTCTGGTATACATGTGCAGAACATGCAGGTTTGTTACATAGGTATACACGTGCCATTGTGGTTTGCTGCACCCATCAACCCATCATCTACATTGGGAATTTTTCCTAATACTACCCCACCCCTAGCCCCTCAACCCCCAACAGGCCAAGATGTGTGATGTTCCTCTCCCTGTGTCCATGTATTCTCATTGTTCAACTTTCAGTTATGAGTTAGAACATGTGGTGTTTTCTGCTGGGTTCAGTGGCTCACGCCTGTAATCCCAGCACTTGGGAGGCCAAGGCGGGTGGATCATGAGGTCAGGAGTTTGAGACCAGCCTGACCAACATGGTGAATCCCTGTCTTATCAAAAATACAAAAATTAGCCGGGCGTGGTGGTGCGGGCCTGTAATCCCAGCTACTCAGGAAGCTGAGGCAGAAAAATTGCTTGAACCCAGGAGGTGGAGGTTTCAGTGAACCAAGATTGTCCCACTACATTCCAGCCTGGGTAACAGAGTGAGACTCTATCTCAAAAAGAAAAAAAGAAAAAGAAAAAGAAAATGTGGTGTTTAGTTTTCTGTCCGTGTTAGTTTTGATGATGATGATTTCTAATTTGTGAGAATGATGATTTCTAATTTCATCCATGTTCCCGCAAAGGACGTGAACTCATTATTTTTTATGGGTTCATAGTACTCTGTGGTATATATGTGCCACATTTTCTTTATCCAGTTTATCATTAATGGGAATTTGGGTTTGTTCCCAGTTTTTAATATTGTAAATAGTGCTGCAATAAACATATGTGTGCATGTAATGATTTATAATCCTTTGGGTATAAACCCAGTGATGAGATTGCTGAGTCAAACGACATTTCTGATTCTAGATCCCTGAGGAATCACTACACTGTCCTCCACAATGGTTGAACTAATTTTCACTCCCACCAACAGTGTCAAAGTGTTCCTGTTTCTCCACATCCTCTCCAGAATCTGTTGTTTCCTGACTTTTAATGATCTCTATTCTAACTGGTGTGAGATGGTATCTCATTGCAGTTTTGATTTGCATTTCTCTAATGACCAGTGATGATTAACTTTTTTTCATATGTTTGTTGGCTGCATAAATGTCTTCTTTTAAGATATATCTGTTCATATCCATTGGGCACTTTTTGACGGGGTTATTTTTTTCTTGTAAATTTGTTTAAGTTTTTTGAAGATTCTGGATATTAGCCTTTTATCAGGTGGATAGATTGCAAAAATTTTCTTCATTCTGTAGGCTGCCTGTTCACTCTGATGATAGTTTCTTTTGCTGTGCAGAAGCTCTTTAGTTTAATTAGATCCCATTTGTCATGGCCATACCACCCTGAATGTGCCCAATCTTGTTAGATCCCATTTGTCAAAACTTGGCTATTGTTGCCATTCCTTTTGGTATTTTAGTCATGAAGTCTTTGCCCATGCCTATGGCCTGAATGGTATTACGTAGGTTTTTCTGGGGGTTTTGTGGTTTTAGGTCTTACATTGAAGTCTTTAATCCATCTTGAGTTAATTTTTGTATAAGGCATAAGGAAGGGGTCCAGTTTCAGTTTTCTGCATATGGGCAGCCAATTTTCCCGACACCATTTATTAAGTAGAAAATCCTTTCCCCATTGCTTGTTTTTGTCAGGTTTGTCAAAGATCATGTTTGTAGATGCGTGAGAACAGTGGTAACATCCCCTTTATCATTTTCTATTTTGTCTATTTGGTTCTTCTCTCTTTTCTTCTTTATTAGTTTGGCTAGTAGTCTATTTTGTTAATCTTTTCAAAATAACACCTCCTGGATTCCCTGATTTTTTGAAGAGTTTTTCGTGTCTCTACCTCCTTCAGTTCTGCTCTGATCTTAGTTATTTCTTGTCTTCTGCTAGCTTTTGAATTTGTTTGCTCTTTCTTCTCTATTTTAATTGTGATGTTAGGGTATCAATTTTAGATCTTTCCCTCTTTCTCCTGTGGGCATTTAGTGCTATAAATTTCGCTCTAAATGCTATTGTAGCTGTGTCCCAGAGATTCTGGTATGTTGTGTTTTTGTTCTCATTAGTTTCAAAAAACGTAGTTATTTCTGCTTTAATTTTGTTATGTATCCAGTAGTCATTCAGGAGCAGGTTGTTCAGTTTCCACATTGTTATACAGTTTTGAGTGAGTTTCTTAATACTGAATTCTAATTTGATTACACTGTGATTTGAAAGACTGTTATGATTTCATTCTTTTGCATTTGCTGAGGAGTGTTTTACTTCCAATTGTGTAGTCAATTTTAGAATAAGTGTGATGTGATGCTGAGAAGAATGTATACTCTGCTGACTTGGGGTGGAGGGCTCTGTAGATGTCTATTAGATCTGCTTGATCCAGAGCTAAGTTCAAATCCTGAATATCCTTGCTAATTTTTTGTCTCATTGCTCTATGTAATATTGACAGTGAGGTGTTAAATTCTCCCACTACTATAGTGTGGTAGTCTAAATCTCTTTGTAAGCCTCTAAGAACTTACTTTATGAATCTGGGTGCTCCTGTATTGGGTGCATATATATTTAGGATAGTTAACTCTTCTTGTTGCATTGATCTCTTTACTGTTATGATATGCCCTTCTTTGTCTTATTTGATATATGTTGGTATAAAGTCTGTTTTATCAGAGACTAAAGTTGCAACCCCTGTTGTTTTTTGCTTTCCACTTCCTTGGTAAATATTCCTCCATCACTTTATTTTCAGCCTACGTGTCTTTGTATGTGATATGGTTCTCCTGAATACAGCACACCAATGGGCCTTGACTGTTTATCCAATTTGCCAGTCTGTCTTTTAATTGGGGCATTTAGCCAATCTGCATTTACAATTAATATTGTTATATGTCAATTTGATCCTGTCATTATGATGGTAGCTGGTTATTTTGCCTGTGACTTGATGCAATTTCTTCATAGTGTCGATGGTCTTTACAATTTGGCATGTTTTTGCAGTGGCTGGTACCAGTTTTTCCTTTCCATATTTAACACTTCCTTCAGGAGCTCTTGTATGGCAGTGATGGTGGTGACAAAATCTCTCAGAATATTCTTGTCTGTAAAGGATTTTATGTCTCCTTCACTTAGGAAGCTTAGTTTGGCTGGATATGAAATTCTGGGTTGAAAATTCTTTTAAGAATTTTGAATATTGGACTCCACTTTCTTCTGGCTTGTAGGGTTTCTGCAAAGACATCTGCTGTTAGTCTGATGGGCTTCCTTTGTGGGTAACCCTAACTTTCTCTCTGGCTGTCTTTAATATATATATTTTTTTAAATTTCATCCTTGGTGAATCTGACGATTATGTGTCTTGGGGTTGCTCTTCTTAAGGACTATCTTTGTGGTGTTCTCTATATTTTCTGAATTTGAATGTTGGTTTGTCTTGCTAGGTATGGGAAGTTCTCCTGGTTAATATCCTAGAGAGTGTTTCCCAACTTGGCTCCATTCTCACTGTCATATTCAAGTACACCAATCAAATGTAGGTTTGGTCTTTTCACATAGTCCCATATTTCATGGAGGCTTTGTTTGTTCCTTTTCATTCTTTTTTCTCTAATCTTGTCTTCATCATTTCTTCTACTTGATCAATTCGGCTATTGATACTTGTGTATGCTTCACGAAGTTTTCGTGCTATGTTTTTTCAGCTTCATCGGGTCATTTATGTTCTTCTCTAAATCAGTTATTCTAGTTAGCACTTCTTGTAACCTCTTATCAAGGTTCTTAGCTTCCTTGCATTGGGTTAGAGCACGCTCCTTTAGCTCAGAGGGGTTTATTACCCACTTTCTGAAGCCTACTTCTCTCAATTTGTCAAACTCATTCTCCATCCAATTTCATTCCCTTGCTGGAGAGGAGCTGTGATTTTTTGGAAGGGAAAAGGTATTCTGATTTTTGAAAATTTCAGCCTTTTTGCACTGTTTTTCCTTATTTTGGTAGATTTATCTACCTTTGGTCTTTGATGTCGGTTACCTCTGGATGGTGTTTTTGTTTGGATATACTTTTTGTTGATGTTGAGAGCTATTTCTTTCTGGGTTTGTTAATTTTCCTTCTAACAGTTAGGTCTCTCTGCTGCAGGTCTGCTAGAGTTTGCAACTGGTCTACTCCAGACCCTGCTTGTCTGAGTATCACCAGCAGAGGCTGCAGAACAGCAAAGATTGCTGCCTGTTCCTTCCTCTTGAAGCCTCATCCCAGAGGAGCACCTGCCAGATGCCAGGTGTCTGTTGACCTCTGCTGGGAGGTGTCCCCTAATCAGGGGGAATGGGGATCAGGAACCCCCTTGAATAGGCAGTCTATCCCTTAGCAGAGCTTGAGCATTGCGCTGGGAGATCTGCTGCTGTCTTCAGAGCCAGCAGGCAGGAACATATAAGTCTGTTGAAGCTGTGCCCACAGCCATCCCTTCCCCCAGTTGTTCAGCCCCAGCCAGATGAAAGTTTTATCTATAAGCCCTTGACTGGAGCTGCTGCCTTTCTTCCAGAGATTCCCTGCCCAGAGAGGAGGAATCTAGAGAGAAATTCTGGCTACAGAAACTTTGTGGTGCTGCAGGGGCTCTGCCCAGTTTGAACTTTCCAATGGCTTTGATTACACAGTGAGGGGAAAATCTCCTACTCAAGCCTCAGTAATGATGGATGGCCTACTCCCCACCAAGCTCAAGGGTCCCAGGTTGACTTCAGATTGCTGTGCTGGCAGCAAGAATTTCAAGCCAGTGGATCTTAGCTTATTGGGCTCTGTGGGTGTGGGACCCACTGAGCTAGACCACTTGGGTCCTTGGCTTCAGCCCCCTTTCCAAGGGAGTAAACAATTCTGTCTCACTGGCATTCCAGGCATCACCAAGGTATGAAAAAAACTCCTGCAGATAGCTCTGTGTCTGCCCAAATGGACACCCAATTTTGTGCTTGAAAACCAGTGCCCCGGTGGTGTAGGCACCCAAGGGAATCTCCTGGTCTGTAGGTTGTGAAGACAGTGAGAAAAGCATAGTATTTGGGCCAGAATGCACCATTCCTCAAGGCACAGTCCCTCAGGGTTTCCCTTGTCTAGGGTAGGGAGTTCCCCTACCCCTTGTGCTTCCCTGGTGAGGTGATGCCTCACCCTGCTTCAGCTTGCCTTCTGTGTCCCCTCTTGCACCCACTATCTAACCAGTCCCAATGAGATAAACCAGGCACCTCAGTTGGACATGCAGAAATCACCCATTTTCTGCATTGATCTCCCTGGGAGGTGCAGACCAGAGCTGTTCCTATTGGCCACCTTGCCAGCCTCCTCACTCATTATTTTTAATTTGTATTCCTTGATACTACCTTTTCATGAACTTTCTGGACTTTTGCTTAACCTCTATTTTAAAGTGACTGTTCAAACATTTTTTTCATCACTATTGGACTGTGTTGTTATAATTGAATTACAAGACCTCTTTATATATTGTGGACATTAGGACTTTGTAGCATTATTTGTTGCAAATGTTTCCTTCCCATGTGTAACTAGCATTTTCAGAAGTTTTTAATTTTCACGAAGTCCAATTTATTCTTACTTTTATGATTCACTCTTTCCATTTAATGCCTAAGAAATCTTTACTTTCACTAAGTTTGTGAAAAATTCTCCTACATTTTTCATAAAAGTTTTATATTTTTACCTTTTATGTTTAAATACATCATCCATTTTCAGTTAATTTTTACATGGTTTGAGGCAACAGTCAAGGTTGATATCTTGGTATATATCTAGTTGTTCCAGCACAATTTATCTGGAAGACTATTATTGTTCTACTGAATTACTTTGCTGCATTTGTTAAAAGTCAGTTGACATGTATATTTGAGTTAGTCTCTGCACTATATTTCATTCCAATGATTTATATGTCTATCTTTGTGCCAATACCACATTGTTTTGATTGCTGTAGCTTTATATAAATTTGAAATTAAGTAGTATAATATTGCAGATTTATTCTTTTCTTCAAAGTTATCTTGGTTATCTTAGATTCTTTGCACCTTCATGTAAAATTTTAGAATTAACTTGTCAGTTTTTTGTTTTATTTTAGGTTCAGGGTATATGTAAAGGTTTGTTTTTAGGTAAACTCATGTGAAGGGGGTTTGTTGCCCAGATTAGTTCGTCACCCAGGTACTAAGCTTGGTACTTAATAGTGATTTTTTTTCTGATACTCTCCCTTCTGCCAACTTCACCTTCAAGTGGATCACAGTGGCTGTTGTGGCCCTCTTTCTGTACATGATTTCTCATCCCTTAGCTCCCACTTATAAGTGATAACATGTGATATTTGGTTTTCTGTTTCTCTACTAGTTTTAAAAGGATAATAGCCTCTAGCTCCCTCCATGTTCCTGCAAAGATATGATCTTATTCCTTTTAATGGCGCAGAGTATTCCATGGTGTATAAGTACTACATTTTCTTTATCCAATCTGTTATTGATGCATGTTTAGGTTGAGTCCATGTCTTTGGTATTAGGAATAGTGCTGCAATGAACATTTGTGTGCATGTGTCTTTATGGTAGAATGGTTTATATTCCTCTGGTTATATACCCAGTAATGAGATTGCTGTGTCAAATGTTAGTTCTGTTTTTAGCTCTTTGAGGAATTGCCACACTGCTTTCCAATATGGTTGAACTAGTTCATATTCCCATCAACAGTGTATGTGTTCCCTTTTCTCCACATTCTCTTTGGCATCTGTTATTATTTGACTTTTTAGTAATAACCATTCTGACTAGTATGGGATGGTATCCCATGATGGTTTCGATTTGCATTTCTCTAATGATCAGTAGCATTGAGCTTTTTGTTATGTGCTTCTTGGCTGCATGTATGTCTTCTTTTGAAAAGTGTCTGTTCATGTCCTTTGCCCACTTTCTAATGGGGCATTTTTTTTTTTTTTTTTTTTGGAAATTTGTTTGAGTTCCTTGTGACTGGTGAATATTGGACCTTTGTCAGAGGTGTAGTTTGCATATATTTTCTCCCATTCTGTAGATTATCTGTTTACTCTTGATAGTTTCTTTTGCTGTACAGAAATTCTTAAGTTTAATTAAATCTCATTTGTCAATTTCTGCTTTTATTGAGATTGCTTTTGATATCTTCATAAAATCTTTGCCAGTTTATATCTCCAGAAGGATATTGCTAGGTTGTCTTCCAGGCTTTTTATACTTTTGGGATTTACTTTTAAACCTTTAATCCATCATGAGTTTATTTTTGTATGTGGTATAAGAAATGGGGAAAACCTGTTGAAATTTGTTTGAAGGTACATTTAATTGAGAGATAAATTTGGGTAGAATTGAAATATTAAATTTTTCAATATGTGAATTAGTATTTTTATGTAGCTAGGACTTTGACTTCTCTCATTGCAATGTTTTGTGCTTTTTATATAGATCTTACATATATTTATTTATATTTAGGCCTAAGTATTTCATTTTTGAAGGTGTTGAAAAATTTTATTATTTCCATTTCTACCTACCTATTGTTCATAAATTTAAAAATACAATTAATTGTGTATATTGACTTTGTATCTGGCAACCTTGATAAACTCACCTATTAGTTTTACTAGGGGTTTTTAATATATTGCTTAATATTCTCAATGTACATAATCATGTCTTCTGCAAATAAAGATAGTTTTATGCCTATTACGTAATCTGCAGGCATTTAATTTTTCCTTGCCTATTGCAAAGGCCAATATTTTCAGTTTAAAGTTAGATAGAAGTGACATAAATATTATTTTTTCACCCTAGAAATATAGGACATAATAGTCTTTCACCACAAAGTATGAAGTTCACTAGATGTTCCCAAATATTTCTGGTCTACTGAGAGTTTTTATCAAAAATGAATGTAAAATTTTGTCAAATTATTTTTCTATACCTTTTGAGATAATCAAATATCATTTCTCTTTAGTTCAATTAATATGGTGAATTACCCTGATTGCTTTTCACATGTTAATAGAAACTTGCTATTTTGGAATACATACAACTTAGTCATGATTTATTAACATTTTAATTTCATTTTGAATTTTATTTACTAATGTCTTATAAATATGTTTGCTCTCTGATGACAATAATTATTTATATGCAGTTTTCTTTTGTAGTGATGTGTGATATGTGAATTGTGTGTTTCCCCCAATAAAACGACACTGAATTTCTAACCCCCAGTAGCTGTGAATGTGACCCTATTTAAAAATAGGGGCTTTGCAGATATAGTCAAGTTAAGATGAGATTTTTAGGAAAGGTCCTAATCCAGTATGACTGGTGTCCTTATAAGAAAAAGACAATGTTGACACAGACACACAGTGAAAATGCCATGGAATGGTAGAGACAGCAGTTGAAGTACTGCAGTTGCAAGCCAAGGAATGCCTGGAGCTGCTAGAAGCTGTAAGAGTAAAGAAAGGAACCTTCCCTACGGATGTCAGAGGGAACATAACCTTCCAACACTTTTATTTTATACATATTCTCCAGGAGTAAGAGATAATACATTTCTGTTATTTTTAAACCACAAAGTTTGTGGTACACTGTTATGGCTGCCCTAGAAAATCAATACTATATCTTTGTATTTTCGGAGCCAAGGTAATGCTTGCCTCATAAAACGATTAGGAAAGTGTGTTCTTCTGTGTAGAAATGTCATTACTTCTTCATAAATATCTTCTACATCTTATGACTGCTAGTAAAGCCATCTAGACCTGAGGTTTTTACATGAACAGATAATTTTAAATTTCTTTAAGTAATATAGGACTATTTGGAATTTTAATTTCTTTCTGAGTTAGTTTGTAATTCTTTTCATGTAATTTGTTCATTTCATCTAGATTTTCAGTTTTATTGTCATTAGATTGCTTGTAATGATCACTAATTACATTCTTAATATCTGTAGGATATTTGGGATGCCTATGAAACCCAAAGAAGCCTACCATGCGCTTTGGAGAGGATACAAGATGAAGCAATTTGTACCTTATTTTCGAAGGAATATCATCGCAACTTGACTATGAGGCCCTTAAAAATGTTCACTGAAGTAGCACGTCTCTGAAACTATATAGGATTCATTTCCCAATCTCTAGTGTATATGTGTCCTTTTAAGGTCTTTGGTTTTCAAACCATTTCTTATTTATCTCATTGCATTAGTATGATGTCACAAATTTAATGAACCAGTATAAAGATTAGTGAGATATTCAACTAATTTAAAGTTTAGATCTCTGCAGACTATACCATAATGGACAAGAGAGTGTTAAGGTTGTCCTGAAAAATATTGTACATGAAAATTGTCCATCCTACATTAATGCAAACTACTTCAAATCCATTTTTTAACTTGGAATAAAAATGACTATATATTATGTACCCAAAACCTTATTTTCTCTACCAAAAAAAAAAAAAAAAAAGAAAGAAAGAAAGTCCCACGTGTGGAAGAATAGATGTTAAATTGTGCAACTTACAGTCATGTTTCAGGATCATCCTGTTCCTGCAGATGCAAGAGACACTATGGGAATGCCTACTCCTTTGGCCATTTTTTAAGTTGTTTTTTTTTTTTTTTTTTTTTTTTGTTTTGTTTTTTTGTTTTTTTGTTTTTTTTAATTTTTAGTAGAGATGGGGTTTCATCATGTTTGTCAGGCTGGTCTTAAAGTCCTGGCCTCAAGTGATCCACCTGCCTCGGCCTCCCAAAGTGCTGGGATTATAGGCATGAGCCATTGTGCCCGGCCTGCCTTTTGTCTTTAATGGCCTCACTAATATCTTCCATCCCTGAGAGACATCATATCCTGTATTAATTTACTTCAAACTGGGAAGATTCAGAGGGGAGCAGCAAAGAAGTTTCAAAAATGTTAGGTGTTGTCCACCATGATAGCTCTTACCCCATAGGCTATGACTGGTGAGATTTGCACCAATCATTAAGTGGTAAACAAAATGGACTCCCATAGATACCCATACCATCATTCCTAGAACCTGTATGTTTTATTACACGGCAAATGGAATTTTGCAGACGTAATAAAGGTTATAAACTTGAAGATAGGGAGATTAGCCTAGTTTATTCAGGTGGGCTCAATCTAATTACATGAGCTCTTAGAAGCAGAGACCTTTCTGATAGAGTCATAGAGATGCATGGAAACAAAAGAGATTTTAAGCATAAGAAGAATTTAGCAGTCTGCTGCTTATTTAAAGACAGAGGGGGCAAGATATCAAGGAGAAATAAACATAGCCTTAAAGAACTGAGAGAATCTCTTGTCTCACAACCATCAAGGAAACAGGACTTCTGTGTAACCACCACAAAAAAACTGAATTCTGCCAACAGCCTTGGTGATATAGAAGCATATTCTTTCCCAGAAAGGAATATGGCATGCCAACCCCTTAATTTTGGCCTTCTGAGACCTAAACAGAATCAGCTGAGCCATGCTGTACTCAGCTTCTTACCTACAGAAATATAAATAACAAATTGCTGTTGTTTTAAGCTGTTAAGCATGTGGTAGTGTGCTATGCCAGCAAAAGAAAACAAATACATCATTTTTCCCTAACGTATAGCCATCCAAGTAAATGATGATAGGTCTCTTTGTAAAATGAATGTGAGCATGATATTTATTCCTATGGACACAGCCCCCTTTCTAATTAGGCAGGTTCTGGATCTGAAAGTTAGCTTGTGTTCAGAAATGAAACAAGAGGTAGTCATTGTTATTGGGTTGACTGTCCTCAAACTACAACTCTGATCTTGCAATATTTTGGTTATAGATGTTAGGTAGCATGCCTTGTTGGTTGCCAAACATTTTGTCCCAAAGGACCCATGTTCTATTAAATATCTCCATAATTTCCTAATGGACAGGAAATTGGATGCCCCTCTAATCATCTTGTTGGTAATTTTGGTATTTTCAGTTTCCTAGTTTCTGGTAATTAATTGCCACCTCCTGGCCTCCATTAATTCAGGAACCCAGCATTCCAATGGATATTAACAAGCCAAGATCTGTAACTACCTTTCCTGGCTTCAGTTCTGACCTGCAAAAGAAAACCACTGAGGCATAAGACCCTTCAGAAATAAAGGGCAATGCAGCCGAAGGAAAATTTCTAAGACTGCTTCAGTCTTGAGGTCCTTTGCCTGAAACCCAAGGAGAGATCAAGCCTAGGGAGAAGAAGGGGAACATTCTCTTTGAAATGCTGGGTATTTCTAAGCAGGAGTAGGGGACCCTGCCCTGGAGGGGAGGTTTGGCTTGAACTGCACTGCCTGCGCCCTACCCCAAACTCTGCCCTCCCCACGTCCTAATCCAAACAAGTACAAAAGGAGGCTGAGTTTGCAGTGGAGAGTGAAACAGCATAACGGTTAGAAAATTGTTAGGACTTGTATATGGTGGAATGCTATTGTTTTTATTTTCTTTCATTCATTATTTTCTGCAAGTATCACTACTGCCTAAATATATTTAAAGAATTGTATCTGTACCTTGAAATTAAAATTAGTATGTTCTAACACATTAAAATAAAATAAAATTTTTAAAAAGAGAGGCTTATGCCTCTCTCAGTGCATTTCTAATGGCCTTAGTGAGTGTTCTGCACTCTGAACCTTCCTGCGGAACTAATCATTTGATGTGTCTTCTGGTTTCATATATTCAATGTAGCATACTCACTTCCTCAGCATCTTTATTGCTTCCTTTAAGCATACTGGGACAATTCAGGCATTTACATTTTATTCAAGGTTGGTCACTGCTTTCTTAGCAACTCTGTGAGTTTGCCCCTCCCCTTTGGCTCCTTGTCAGAGTGACAAGTCCTGTGTGCTGAGAAAGTGCTCCCAATTAATTTTTTTTTCTTTTGCTTATTCAATCTTTCATTCCAGTAGTCTTTTTCTCATCTTTCCAACTATTATTTTTGGTTTAGGGTACATGTGCAGGTTTGTTACTTAGGTGAGTTGTGTTATGGGGATTTGGTGTACAGATTATTTCATCACCCAGGTTAAAAGCGTAGTATCTGATAGGTAGTTTTTGGTGTTTTTTTTTTTTTTTTTTTTTTTTTTTTTTTTTTTTTTTTTGTCCTCACCCTCCATTCTCAAGTAGGTCCCAGTGTCTATTGTTCCCTTCTTTGTGTCTATGTGTGCTCAATGTTTAGCTTCTTCTTGTAAGTGAGAATGTGCAGTATTTGGCTTTCTGTTCCTACACTAGTTTGCCTAGGATAGTGACCTCCACCTGCATTCATGCTGCTGCACAGAACATGATTTTATTCCTTTTATGGCTGTGTAGTGTTCCATGGTGTATATGTGCCACATTTTCCTTATTCAGTCCACAGTTAATGGATACCTAGGTTGATTCCATGTCTTTGCTACTGTTAATAGTGCTATACTGAACATACAAGTGCATGTGTGGTTTTGGTAGAATGATTTATTTTTCTTTGGATATATACCCAGTAATGGGATTACTGGGTTGAGTGGTAGTTCTGTTTGAAGTGCTTTGAGAAATCTCCAAACTACTTTCCACAGTGGTTGAACTAATTTACATTCTCAGCAGCAGTGAGTAAGTGTTCCATTTCCAATCCTCTTGATCAAGCACCCATCAACATGGCAAGCAAGAAAGCAGCTCAGGCCAGCTCCTTATGGTGACATCTACTGCCTTATAGGAAAGAAGCCTCTGCAGCATTGTTCAGTTCAGGAGAAAAAGTAGCTCCCAGTAGAAAAAAGAATAGACCATGTCTGAAAGTTCTGAGTTTGAGAGAAGTGGATTCATGCACAGACAATATATCCTCAAGGGTTTTGAACCACTAGTCTCTATCCCATGTTTCAGGGTCATAGGCTTTCCCAACCTGGGCCCTGATATAAGCAAAAGAAATATGCTCTGAATGAGCATTCAAACAACTCTGAGCCTCTACAACTCTAAGTATCAGATCTCTAGGCTGCTACTCAGCTATGTTTGCTCATCCGCTGAAAAGGAATCTTGTTGAAAGGTACAAATGAGCTCTTCTGCTCTCAGATTTAGCATTGAACTATTTATTAACAATCTTCAGTTTTTCATCATCCCTCTATGCAGCATAACTATAGCGTAGCAGTGACCAGTCAAATTCTCTATCTTTACAGGAATTTTTCCGTATCTTTAAAATGAGTCCCTGAAACTACAGGGGCATTTCCCTCCACTGATACATTTTCTTAGTTCAGTAAGTGTGAAAGCTTAATCAATTATGTCACTACCTTGTGCCAGGAACTACCCATGCCTACCTTTTATTCATGATGGATTACACTTTGCCTGCCATTAAGTTGCTAAGCCAGTCTAAATCCCTAACTTACCACCTATCTATTGTGATAATTGTTGGTACCACTTGTGTTAGTGTCTAATGAAAAGCAAAGGCCACAGTCAAATTTTGATATGCAAGAGATGTCATGATGAAGGGAGCAATAGAAGGTGGGAAGATCCATTAGACCATATGCACATGTAGAAGGAGAGATGAGGAAAAGGTAAAACAATATTTGACTGCAGCAGATTTTGGAAAGAGATTCCACAAGACAAATGGGGAGTTTTCAAATCCAAATAATCCATTAAAGGGCTCGCAGCTCTTACTCTAATAGATCCACTTTAGAGCCTTCACTATGCTCAGGCATTGCTGGGAGCAGGTTGAGGGCAGTGTGTCTCCCGTATAAAAGCAATAACAGATTCAGAATGACAGCTCTGTCATTCAGAATGACAGAATCATGCTCCCTGCAGCAAGATATTTGAACAATACATTTTCATATCCTCCACAATTAACCTTTCCTCTGAATATGGTTCTCATTTTCTGCTTATTTGTGTGTCTAGTAAATTTCCTTGGATATTAAACATTATAATTGTTATGTTTTTAGAGACTGGAATTTGGTTTTATTCCTCTAAAGGCTATTGACTTTTTATGGCAATTAGCTAAGCTCCTTTTAACTTCGTTTTCTGGGCAGCTTCATAATCTTAAGTTCTCTTTGCTACAAATTCGAACCAACTCAGTTTCCCTAAATTCTACTCCTGTCTTCACAACCTATTTGATTACTATGCCATGTTTTGGTTACTCCTTCTTGCAACACAGCCTAGAAATTGCTTTAAGTTATAAAATCTGAGCAGTAAAGTCCTTACGTCATTTGTTTCCCTTTTCTTAGTCCTGTGCTTTCTGTTGTCCAATGCCTGACATACTTGTTTCTTATACTTTGTCTAGTTTTTAAATTGTTTATAATGGAAGATTCTATAACAGTGTACTTAGAATTTTTAAAGCAGCATTATTTTTTTTTTTATTTTCTGCAAATGTGTACTCAATTTTATCAAATTATTTTATCTGATGGCATTTAATTTCTTTCCTAGCATAGGAACTGCTCTTCCTCTGTTCCTTGCCTCCCGTCCTAATTCTTTCTTTCTTTCTTTTTATATTTCACTTTAAGTTCTAGATACAAGTGCAGAATGTGTAGGTTTGTTACATAAGTATACGTGTGCCATGGTGGTTTGCTGCACCTATCAACCCATCATCTAGGTTTTGAGCCCTGCATGCATTAGGTATTTGTCCTAATGCTCTCCCTCCCTGGCCTCCCATCCCCCAGCAGGCCCCGTGCGTGATGCTTATACTTTCTTGGTATTTTTTGCCTCTCATATTGTTGGGATTTCAGAGCAGATATCTATTACACAAGAGTGCCTGCCTGAGGAAAGGGAGCCCCAAATATAGGTTGGAAAAATTACAGAATAAATTAAGATCTGTTTATTGAAGCATCACTCTAGGCCCTCTAAATTTTTTCAGGATTCCTTATATAGCAAAATTTTAATGTGCACATAAGAAAACATGAAAGAGTTATACAGTCAAATCACAGTGAAACAGAAAATGAATAGTGTTTAACCTTAACTACGGAAAGCAGTGCAGAAATTGATAATATCACACAGGAAGTAAACATCATGTAAATATCTCTGAAGAGTGCAAGAAAAGATTCCTGATAGCATCTGTCTTAGAGGCATGTTGTTTCCTACCAAAAGCAATGGGCTTTTAAAAACTCTCTCTCTACAATGCAGAAAAGTCATTTACAAGTTTTTGTAGCAGACATATTGCAGAATTCAAAGATAGTAAAACCATTATCAACTTCAAAAATATGTATGTATAAAAGCAAAGTAAAAAGTTTTTTTGACATCAGCAAACATTTTATTTATTTATCTCTTAAATATCATGCGCAGATTGGAAACCTAATAAATACTGATAGAATTAAATTGTGCCGACAATCTGGGAGTTTTTAAATTAAAGAATGCTTCATATTTAGGTCAAATATCTGAAAAGTTAATGAAAATAAATATTGGACTATAAATGTTCATGGACAAGACAGAAATTAATGGAGACATAATAGACAGTATTAGCTTGTCACAATGACTGGCTTTATTTATTTTTCTATTAACAGATAGAAGTTGCCATGGAATTTCCTAAAGGAGATACTATGTTCCTACAATTTTTTGCATAAATTTATATAGTATACGTGGAGTTTTTTAAATGCATAGGTTGTGTCAGGTCAGGGCTTTTAGGGTCTCCATCAGTCGAATAACATACATCATATTTATTAGTTTCTTATTATCTTTACCCCTCACAGCCCCTCAATCTTCCAAGTCTCCATTATCTATCACCAAGAATTTTAAAATATATTGGAGAGTTTTTTTTTTCTTTAATGTCAGTTTCATTGGGAAATCTGAAAAATGTAACTGGGAAAGAATATTCCCTATAGGGAATATCACAAAACATCACAATAAAATACATCAACATATTAAAAATAAAAGCTAATATTTTAATTATGCTATTTTTATTTTAGAATATTTGTCCATTTTAAAACTTATTATTCAATATTAAATTGGGAAACGGACATTGAATAAGATAAAACCAATAGGAGTGTTTTCTGTGGATTAGGTGGGTAAAAGAATGAACAGCCAATCAATACTATTTATCTACTGATGGTAGTAGGGCATGAGTACTCCCGGCTATCCTTAATATGAGTTCTCTCTCATTCTTTCTCCAAAGTGCTTATGTAACATTCCTCTAAAATATGAGCTAATAAATTGAGAGAAAACTATTCTAAAATACATTTATTACAGTAATTTTATACTTCTATACCAACTTATTAGTTTGCTGAGGTTTTCTTTGTTTATTGACATCACTACCACTTGTAAATGAGTTAGTGTCCTTGAAATTTTTACTACCCATATTACTGAATTGCTCAGTAGCAAGGTTCCACTTATAAATATTTTACTTAAGGAAAGACAATGGTCATCAAGGCAACTGTTTTATTAATCTAACAAAAGTTTCTACTTTCCAATGGAAACAAAAAGAGAAACTTACTGATTAATTTTTAGTGGCTAATCCCTGTTCTATATAAATTATTCTGTTGGATCATTTACTCTTTATTACATATTGTGTAAACATACCCATCATTTGTTAATTTCTATTTTTTCTATTTTTTATTTCTATGTTTTCAAGAAAAGTAAAGTCTATATAATTAACATATTCGCATTAAGTGAAGCTAAGTAGATCTAGTCTTGAAGGCTTTATATAAGAAACAAATATGAAATTTGGCATTCAAGGTCAAACATTCAAGCCACCTGAAGAACATATGTGGAAGTTTACATGAAAAATTACTTTGTATTTGTTTTGTTTCTGTTTTTTGGGTTTTGTTTGTTTGTTTGTTTTTTAGAGTATACCTATAATCAATGTGTGGGAAAGAAAAGACAGGCAATTCTCACAAAAGAATATAGGGAGGGTTAGATTAGTACAGATTCTGAAAGTCTGCAATTAGAACATAATGTAAGTCTGAGGAACATCACAAGTGTTTAGGATTATAAAATTAAAATTAAAACATTATAGATCTTGATCAACCAAAATCAACATACGTGAATATCAGTTAATGTAAAATGAGGTGTGGTAGAAAGAACTATATACATTAATGTATGTATCACATGTGTGGTTGAGTGATCTGGAAATTGAATGCCTCCTATTCGGAGATAACAACAAAGATAGAATTAGCATTCTTAACAGTAAGAAACCACAGTTTCTATTTAATATCTATGGCTTCCTTCCAGAGTTATTAATAGTGGTTTTCACTTGCATTGGGTTGGTTTTTGGCCTTATTGTATCTGTGTTATTTTTCTTCCACGTCACCTCAGATCCTTACTGGAATAACATAAGACAGAAATCTAAGCACACACATGCCCATAGACACACAGAATGGGTTAATGTTTTGTTTTGTTTTGTTTTGTTTTTAATTGTACTTTAGGTTCTGTGGTACATGTGCAGATCATATAGGATTGTTGCATAGGTACACCCATGGCAATGTGATTTGCTGCCTCCATCCCCGTCACCTACATCTGGCATTTCTCCCTATGTTATCCTCCCTGACCTCCCCACCCTCCCGCTGTCCCCCCACTTGGCCCTCCACAACAGACCCCAGTGTGTGATGCTCCCCTCCCTGTTAATTAACACATTCCCCATTTTAAAACGTAGTTTCTTGCTACATGCCTATTTAGAAACTCTGTGAGATGAAATAACATACATCTACATCCGGTAATCAAAGTCACATAGACAAATTTAACAAAGCATCTGCTCTGGTAGACTCATCCTACACATTCAAAAATGATGTACAATTCACAGTAAAACATGTATGCAAATATAAAACACCTGAATAGAAATAAATCCAGAGTTATCCTGCAGTTGTCAGGTTTCTTAATTTTCTTTAAAAAAAAAAAAAAGTCAAGCATGTGTTAAAAGAAAAAAAAAAACCCTCAAAAAAATGGAGAATGAGCTGAGTTAATGGTGTTTTTTAAAAAGTATTCCACTTTCTTGTTGAGAGGGTCAGTCTCTCTGCAGTTTTAGTAACCATCTGCTTTTGCTTCAGACCTGTCCTGCATTCCCCATATCTATCCTTTGTTCTTCCAGTTGCTTGGTAGATTCATTTGCAACCACTGCTAAGAGAATGTTGATTATCTTGCCTTTTCTCTCTGATTGCTTTTAAGATCTCTTTGTCTCAGATGTCTTTATGGAGGAATCATGATTTCACTAGGTTGTTCTTGTGTGGACAACTGTGCTTCAGTCAGCTTAAAGACCAGGTGTTCTCCTCTCCATCTGAGGATTTACATTTTACCGGATATTTTGAAGCCTTTGTCTTTTGACTTCTATCTTCTTTTCCCTTGTCTCTCATTTTTGGGACTCATTAAGAATATGCTTTAACTATGAGAACACATGGATACACAGAGGGGAACACCATGCACTGGGGCCTACTTAGGGTAAAGGGAGGGAGGAGGGAGAGGATCAGGAAAATAACTAATAGGTAAAAGGCTCAATACCTGGGTGGTGAAATAATCTGTACCACAAACGCCCATGACACATGTTTACCTACGTAACCAACTTGCACATGTACCACTAAACTTAAAAGTTAAAAAATAGTAATAAATAATTAAAATGAGTCAAAAACAAAAAAGTAACTAAAAATATGGTTAGTTCAATAATCCTGTGGATAGTCATCTAATTCAGTTGCTGACATCTGTGTCAATGCAAATAAAATCTAAATTTATCTTTTGATGTTACTCTTCATTTAAATCTCTTATTTCCTTTTTAAACATAGTATTCTGGTCTTTCATGGTATTTTCTATCCTTTGTTTTATCACTTTACTCACTTTATAAACACTTATTTTTAGATTATTTCAGATTATTCTATTATCTGTAGATCTTGTCCTGCTTTTTATTATATGGCAATTCATCTTAGAGTAAATCATTTCTTTGTGTAGTCTGTAATTTACGTTTTGGAGCTCATTTTGTTTTTTTCTTTGACCTGTTATTAGAATTGTGGTATTTCGTTTTCAAGCATTTACATTTTCCTCCTCTCTTTCTGCTATTTATTTCCAGTTTGATTCACTGTAGTCAGAGTGCATGCACTCTCTGGTTTCAGTTCTTTCAGATTTGTTGAGCTTTGCTTAATGGATCTGGATACAGTTTATCTTGATGTACATAAAATCACTTGAAAAGAAAGTGTATTCTGCTGTTTGGTGGAATGTTTGGAGTGTTCCATAAATGACTAGATACTAGATGTTGTTGAGTTTTCTTATCACCCTGCTGGTTTTCATTTCTTCCAACAATTATTGAGAGAGAGAGTTGTTGAAGTCTCCAATTAGAATGGTAGGTAGATTTGTCAATTTTTCCTTTGAGTTCTATTAGTTTTTTTTCTTTACATATTTTACAGCTCTGTTGTTTGGTGCATACAATTTAGGATTGCTATGGCTTCATGGGTAGACTGACCCTTTTACATTATATAACTTTTGTTTTTGTCCCTGGTAATTTTAGTTGCTCTTAGGTCTACGTTATCTCAATATAAATAGAACAACTCTGCTTTCCTTTGATTAGTGTTTATAGGATACATATTTTTCTATCCATTTACTTTCAACTTACCTGTATTGGTATATTTGAAGTGAGTTTCTTATAGACAGCATGTAGTAGTACATATTTTTAGTCTGCTCAATTAATCTTAGTCTTTTGTCAGTGTACGTAGCCATTTGCATTTAATAAAATATTTAATAAAATGATTTTTTTGTGCTTTCTCTTCATTTTTTTGACTTTTATTTTAGGTTCAGCATACATGTGAAGGTTTGTTACATATGTAAACTCATGTCATGAGGGTTTGCTGTACATCAGACCTGCATGATGATTATTACACTACCCAGGTATTAAGCTTAGTACCCAATAGTCATATTTTCTGCTCCTCTCCCTCCTCCAACCCTCCAACCTCAAGTAGACCCTGGTGTCTGTTCTTTCCTTCTTTATGTTCATAAGTTCTTTTCCTGCTTATTTTCAATGAGGATTATTTCTCCACATACTAGGGTATCCTGTGGGAATCCAGTTTAGAACTGGTATTTTGCTAATTTCTCAACTTGGGATCTTCACTATGTGTAACCCAGGTTTCTTATAGGAAATTTTTTTTTTAATACTCAGAGACCTAAACAGAATATTTTTTGTCATTTATTTGGACTGGCAATTGAATTTATTTACCGTTCCCTTTTCATAGGGGGACAGTCACTTCAGCTTCCAGGGTTTACACAGCATCTTCTTCTTTTCTCATGCATACTCAAGGCCATAACTTCTGTTCCTAAATGAACATTAAAACCCCAGTTTTAATGGGGTTTTCAATAATATCTAAAATCTAAATAATATATAAAATTTACATTTTAGGTACTATTTATGTGCTGTCTATTTTACGAGTCCAATCTGATAGAAATGCCTGATGAGTGATGAGTGATGAGCTTACTATTCTTCCCATATTTGCCCCTAACATTAGGGATTTCCTTTTGTTTCTTTGGTCTCAGCTGGATATTTTAAAAATCATGGTTCATATTCTCTTACCTCTTTTTTTATGCTTTTTATGTGTTGGTAGTGGGAAAAAAGTTCAGGACAACAGTCCCCCATGTGACTAAAACTGGAAATGGTTATGTTTGTTTAATAAGGATATTCTTCCAGGTGCTGTTTCTATCCTTAGATATCATTTCTCAGAAGTTTTCTGTTCCTCCTAATCAAAATATTCTTAGTCTCTACTTTCCTGATTCAGATACAAGCCAGCTTTCTTCTGAGAGAGTCAAACAATCTGAGTTGTTCTCTTCCTTCTACTGTATCTGAGCCAGCATGATTAATGTGTTTAGGACATTTATGTGTTGTGATAGATGTGTGTGTCATGGATGAGAGGGAATTCTCTCTTTCTTCTCTTTTTTCACTATTATGGATTCATTTAAAGTTAAAGCATCCAATCATATACACATAGCACAAATAATTATGTCATGCCAGGTATTTTTACTTCAGAAAGTGTTATTGTGGAAATCTATTTCCTGGAAAATTTCACTGTACCTTAGCCTATGTCAAAATGTCAAAAGCTGCTAAAGAAACTCAGGCCAGATTTTATAATCTCAAATCAGAAAGCATGCATGTTTTGTGTGCTACTGAATGATGATTTTAGCAGAAACTGACAAGTTGTCCCTCAAACCCATTTCTCTTTCTTTCTGATATCCAGCTACATTTCTTGGTCTTCTTGCTCATGTGACTATGCTCTGGCCTATGAGAGTGAATAGCTGATAAAAATCTCATGCGTAACTCTCTGTCCCTCAACTCTGCCATCAGTAGTCAATAAGACAATGTCTAGGTCAGCCTTGGAAGACATACATTGAAAATAATAAAGATTCCTGAAATTCCTGCACCTGTGTGATCATCTGCTTCACTCCTACATAACTCCTTACCCCTCACCATCAACAGGATTATAGAGAATCTAAAAATAAATTTCTGTGGTTTTAGTAACTGAGCTATCAGAGTTTACTTCTTATAGCAGCTAATCCACAGCTAATTCAAGGGCAGAAATTTTAAAAACCCTTTCTTCTTTTCTACCATGCATCTTCTTTCCTCTAACAATATTGGTTTTACATGGGTAACTAGTTCACTGCTTCTGAGAGTTACTACCAACAAAACTCTTAATAAAATGTACCTCTTACATAAGGATATTATAGGAATTATTGCAGCATTTTTATAAATCTTTCAAGAGTCCTTAGAGAAAAGTCTTCACATAAAGTAAAATAATGATACTAATTTTACTATATACTATAATTTTAATGAATACTGTGTAATATAAATACAAAACAATAATTAGCAGAAACAATTGTTTCCCTGAAGGAAACACTATGAATATATCAGAATAATATAATAAAACAAGAAAGCGCTTGGTACAGTCTATACATTTTTTCTTCCTTTTTTATATTTACAAGGCTAAAACATGTAGAAAATACTAATGATTTTCTCTAGTCACAAGGAAGACTAACTTTTTTAATCCAATTTACTTTTTTCTTAATCTAAACCTTACTTTTTATAAAAGCAGCAGAGAATTTCTGGCTCTGATTTTTATCTTCTGTTCATCCATTAAAAGTAAATGCCTTCCTACTCTGACTTGCTCTTCTAGGTCCAAAATCATTTCCCTTTGCTAGAATATATTTTCCAAGGGCCAATGGACCTCCATGTTCAGGATTTCTATTCTCTTCATAATATCAGGGCTACTATCATGAAACATTATCACGGTAAAGTCTAACCTCTAAAAAGCTCTGAAAGTACAAAATGTATTGTTTATACAACCAAAGCAATCTTTTGTTTTTAAGTCTTTGTTCTTGTTGATCTCTCATTTATAAAGCATTTAGTTTTTTTTTCTGTACATCAAAAGGTTACTCATATCTAAAATACCACTACTATGCTATAAAAAAAAAAAACCTCTCAAATGGATTTCATTTACCTTTCTGCTCTCTCCAAAGAACATCAAATCATAGAGTGACCTACCTTCCCACTTATGCAACTATAAGGATCATATGGAAATAGCTGCCATGGTAATGTGTGAACACAAGGTCCACATGAGTAACACCATGGATGGCCACACTAGTTGTGCAATGCAGACCTTTGTGGGAACAGTCTATATAGATTCTAACATAGATTGGAGTGGTATAGCACACAACTCTAAGTCATGGCTCTGTCCAGCACCATAGTGTTTGGTTCTTTGATATTCTGAGTTTCATTGTCCTTCACTGATACCATGGTTACTATTGGTATCTTTTTTCCCTGTTATCTAAAAGTACTACATCTCTGAAAATATCTCGAATATCCACTCTGATTACAATTTCTGTTGTTTTTTTTTTCTAGTTTTCTCACCCCTTTATTTCTACAAAATCTGTTCTTAAATCTTTCAAGACATTTATTCTCTTTCCCCTTCATTTTTATGCCTTTGTTAGCCTTCATTCCAGGCCTCACTTTCTTTCCTACCCAGTCTAGACTCTTTATTCAATCATTGCAGGAACATTGTCACAGATACTCCTCTACCAACTTCCTAGTTCTCTATGATTTTACGTTACATACTCTGCAACCCACTAAATCTGCATTAAGTCTCTCTAAGCCAGCCTTGGAAATGTAGAAAGATCCAGCTCAAAAAAAAAAAAAAAAAAGACACAAATAGGGAAAATAGGCAAATTTTGCTGTCTAAGTGAATGTCAAAGAGGAAGACAAGCATAGGGCACTCATTAATGTCACAGGAAAGAGGAACCCAGGTGAGCTATAAATTCATCAGAGATGATAATCTCAGGCAAGAAAAATCCAGCAGCTATGCCGATTGATGCCATTGCCCATGTATGGGCTCTGGACTTCTCTGGGCTTTCAGTGAACCCAGCAATCTTTTCTTTGTGCATGGACAACTCTTGTCCCCATTCTCCACAGCATTACTTCAAACAGGTCCACTCTTCTCAAAATTAACCCCTGCCAGACCTCCTCTCAGCAGGCATCCTTACTTCCTACTCACGAATAAAATAGAGGTCATCACCCATACATTTCCTCAATTCATCACTCTGAATTCAATAAATTAATCTATTTTTGCCCCATGCTGTCTCATTTTCAGTTTCATTGAAAGCCTTTTCCTCCCTCATATTCAAAACTAAACTCTCCAAACATGCTTTGCTCTCAACCTTTCCCACCTCCTTCAGAAACCTTGCCTCATTAACAATCGTCTCATTTTATCTTACTACAATCTGTCCTTCTCTGTTAGCTTCTTCCCTTCTGCATAAAAATCTAGCCAGGTATTACTACTCCTTAAAATCAAAAAGAAATTCTAAATCATTTACTGGCCTCTAATATGCCCTATTATCCCTCAGTCTTACTCTATCAATTTTTTTAAGGAAAAAAAAAGTATATTTTTACATCTCCTTTTCTTTTTTATTATTATTATAATACTTTAAGTTCCGGGGTACATGTGCAGATCATGCAGGATTCTTACATAGGTATACACATATCGTTGTGGTTTGCTGCATCCACCTACATTTCTTTGCTTAAGTCATGGTAACCAATCTTGCTCATACTCTGGACCTGGACTGTTTTCTATCAACTCAGTACTATTATGATTCCTGTCAAAGCCTGTGAACTACATTCTGCAAAACCTGGTACTAGGTTAAAACTCATCAATGTGAGATGTTCAGGTGAGAATTTTTCTGAAGTGAAGCAGAAGCCACATTCCCTAGAAGCCATTGACACATGAGAGAGACAGAAAGAGATGACAGAGTCACTGTAACTTTCAGAGAAGCTCTTAAGACTCATTTTCTTCACAAGCACAGTTGCTAAGAGCTTCCCACAGATTGTTTAGACATCTACCAGTTTCTAGCAGTTTTTGAAAATGATTTGCTTTAGATTTGTAGACTGTGATCTTCAGGGTCAATTTCTCTGACTTTTGGGCAACAGCTTCCCTTATCCTCAGTGGTGACTTCCCTGAGCTTCATTCCATCAGTCTTCCAACAAGTTATGTAAACCCCGAATTTTACATTAAACTCTCTATGTGTAGAGTACAAGGAATGGTGTATTTATCCTGAGTACTGAAGAAATATACCCAATATCTCCCTGAATCCATTCTAACAAATATCATCTGTAATATTTAAATTTCTCAAACCCAGTGCATTTTCATCTGTATTTGATCTTCCTGAAACTGTTGCCAACGTTGATAACTGCTTTCTTGCAACATCTTATCCTTTTGGAACTTTGAAACTTGTAGAAGAGATATTTACAGATATAATAATATTATACATATGATGTGCTATTAAATGAGCAATCTTCAAAAAAAGCAACTAGATCTAACTTGGGAAATTATTATAAAGCATTCCTGCTGAATTATAGCTCCATAAATGCCCTGACCATTTTGAACTTTTCTAGGGCCTTACATGGGACATCTTGGACAGTATTAACATATATAATGACTTCCTTTCCTTTCTCTTATCCCCTAGGACATAGCTACACTTTTCCCACAAACCAATACTCTGGATATTCTATCCTGCATGTCTTTATGTTTCTGACTGAGGCCATAAGTGAGAAACAAGTAAAAAATAAGCAAAAGAAGAATGATTTTTTATGAGTAAAGAAGAGCCACTTTTGAAATTATCTGTCCAGAGTTTGCAGGCTCAAAAGGCAAGACTTACACAAACAAATATCTAAGATCCTAACTCAGATGCAAAGATCTTGATGTTTTTCACCATTACAGTACAGAGCTTTAGAGAAATGTCAGTTATATACTGGTATATAGAATAGTTATTCACAGCTACTTCTTGAAGAAAAAACAATTATATCAAAAATTGGTATTTTATATGTATATGTATGTGTGTGTATATATATATACATATATATATGTATATATATATATATATATATATATATATATATATATGCCAAAAATAGTCTTATTAGATTGTATACTTTAGAAAGTCAAGGGCAAGATACTCAACCACCTTATAATATAAGATGTTAATAAGTCAAACAGTTAACCATCAATTTAGTGTGTGATTCACTCTTCCATAATATTTTGAGTACAATGACATTTCACACTCTGTCAGCATGGGTAGAAAATTTCCATAATTTTGTAAAACTAGGTCAACATCATATAGTTAGACTCTACATAATCCAGCCCATTCTGTCGATATCATAACTCTAGCAAAAATGTGAATTCTAAAATACCATGAAATCAAACACAAATTTCTAAAATAGAAACAATGAGAACATGTCCTATATATCCAAATTAAATTCAGATGCAAAAATCTGTGTTTGATACAATAGATTTAAATTTTAAAAAACTACAGATGAAATAAACAAGAATTTAGGTATGATAGTCATTTTAGTTGATTACATCATAGCCTGAATTTAGATAGTCTATGATGTTACCATGGAAACTGTTTTTGCCTAAATGTGGTTTTAGATATTCTTTAAGTACAAATTAAATTAATTGAAGGCAGAGATACAATGTTGGAAACATTTAGCCTAAAGAAAAGTTTATCCCACTTACCTAGAAGAATTAAGAATAGTGAAAAAGGAAAACACTACATAAACTAGTTCCCTAAAATGAACTATACATACAGAATGTTTTCAAACTAAACTGTACACACTTTGAAATTCATTTATAATTATATGAACTCCAATACTAGCCAACCCAAGTTCAACATGAAGTTTATATTCTAGTGGAAATAGAATCATGAACTCTCTAATGCCTACTTCTAGTTTTTAAAGCTCAAGTGTAATTATTAATCTTCCTTGAGATTACCTGGCAAATAGTAGACACAATAAGTATCTGTTGCCTAAATGAATAAATGGATGAAATAAGCTTAGAATCAGTAATGCTATCATGACAATGTTGGGATGCAGTGAGACCCAGTAAATAACATTCTTTTTTTTCTGAACCAGTCATAAATGAAAAAAGGAAACAGAAAACCTAATACAAATATTGCTCTTAATGCTAAACAATCTAATAGGAGAAAATGAGACCTATCTGTAGCAAGCAGGATTTCTTTTTGTGAACCTAGATTTTAACAGACACTGACCTGGGCACAGGCAGCACTAAGCCACCAGAGACCTTCTCATATGAGATCCTGCTTTTGTCAACCTTACACATAGAAAAGCAGAGGAGAATGCATGCTCTCTGTAAATAGGTTTGGACCCAAAGAGAGAGAGAGAAAAAAAAAAAAGAAATGACTGAGCTAGTATACTCGACTTATTCTTCCAAAACATAGCAGTCACATAACCCACTCACTCCCTCCAGAAAAAAGCATGTTATGCTGGGGAGATAGACCATAATTGCTATGTGTAAGGAATTATTTCACATGGCCAAGAATCATTAGGATTGTGAAAAAGTGTCCTTTCCACAGCAATTATGAGAAGCCTTGTGTTATCTGATAATGAATTAAGCATATACTAACATGAAATTTAAGACGTTAAATCAGAATACTTTCAATCATTCATTCAACAACCATCTTTTGAAACTCTTATAGATGTTGGAGTTAAGTGGATGAAAAAAGTAGACATGGTTTCCATCCTCATAACATTTATAACCTATAAGGCAAATGTCAATTTAATAAACAATTTTAGTTTGAAATCATAACAGAGTAGTCTAGAAGTTCCTAGGTGAAACATTTAACCCTGTAATATTGGAGAATTCTACACAAATAAATCAACTTTGAAGCAGAAGGCCAAAGCATTGGTAAGGATTAACCAGACAAAGAAGCTAAGAATATGTTTCTCAGATAAACAGGCAGTAAGGGAACAGGCCTAGAGCAGAGTGTGAGACCACAGTGTAGTTAGCAAAACAAAAGAATATCAGCAAAGCTAAAATGTAGTGTGAGGATGAGAAAAGATAGAGATTCTGTTAAAGAGTATGCAATTAAGAGAAATGACCAGTTTTACATCTTAGAAAAATCACTCTGGCTTCAGAGGAAAAAAAAAAAATTACAAAATGAGGTTAGGGACATTATTTAAGTCCTATTTGTATTTAAGTATTTAAGTATTTAAGTTAAAATAATTGCAGTATTTAAGTTAAAATAATTGCAGTATTTAAGTTAAAATAATTGCAGTATTTAAAATGAAAGAAATTGGTGGCTTGAGTACTACACATAAAAATGAATAGAAATCTTGTATTTAAGAAGTATTTTTCAGGTAGAAAAACCAAGATTTGGTTATTTGGGAGACATATTCAATATGAGAATGAAAAAAAAGAAGATAGTAAATGTCTGCTTTGAATAGCTAAGTAGATGCCTGTGTCATTCAATAAAATAGGAACCCAGGCAAATGAGATGGCAAAGTGACAAGGAGATGTTGGTGCATTTTTTATTCAGTTATATATAGAATATCCAAATGGAAATGTCCAGTAGGCACTTGATTATATGGGCCTGAAGTTTAGGAAAATTAGTTTGATTTAAAATAGATATTGGAAACCGATAGCATAGAAATGGTACCTGAAGCTATAACCTTTTTTTTTTTTTTTTTTTTTTTTTTTTTTTGAGATGGAGTTTCGCTCTTGTTACCCAGGCTGGAATGCAATGGCGCGATCTCGGCTTACCGCAGCCTCCACCTCCTGGGTTCAGGCAATTCTCCTGCCTCAGCCTCCTGAGTAGCTGGGATTACAGGCACGTGCCACCATGCCCAGCTAATGTTTTGTATTTTTAGTAGAGACGGGGTTTCACCATGTTGACCAGGGTGGTCTTGATCTGTTGACCTTGTGATCCACCCGCCTCGGCCTCCCAAAGTGCTGGGATTACAGGCTTGAGCCACCGCGCCCAGCCAATAACCATTTTTAAGTGGATTAAACTTGGTAGTATGCAATCAGCAACAGCATTATTACTTAAGAATCACTTTCTTCACACTAAGTCTGTAAGATTTGTCTTCATTATTTACAACATCCAAAAATTTTTCTAGGGACTGTGAACTCTGAATCACTTTCATTTACATAAAGAATTACATTTCTTGAAGTCACAAATATAAAATCTGCATATATGAACTTTTTTTCTATAGCACCTTAAATATACTATATTATAGACCAGAACCCAACCCAAACAATATCTATACTTCTTGTGCTAAATTGAGAATGAGAAAGAGAGATTACTGAATAACTATTGAGGTCTATCATAAAAGAATTTTGTTCCAGATGTTGGAAAAAGAAGGAAAAGAAATGATTTAGCAAATTTTTTAAATAACTGTAGAAAGAAATCTTAAAATTTTCAGAGAAAAATAGCACCAATATCTTGGTTTGCTTGTGCATTTTCAAATAACAATAACTTGGAAAAACATTACTTCATTGCAAAGAAAAAATAAAAATACTTTAAATGAGGTTCAGATGTTTAAATATCAGGATGTTTTCATAGACATTAAATTTAGAGTTCTAGAAACTTATGTGGAATATTTATTAAAACAAGTATTGTAAGCAAAGCTTGAGAACACTAACAGGAAAAGAGAAAAAAAAAATCCAGCATGTGAAATAGCTCCAGCTGTTAAAACACTTGTTCAATATTGATGGAACGTCCATGGAGTATAAGGTGTTAAACTTAACACACCCACAGCAGTTATTGATCCCCAGGATTTTCATTTTACTATGTATATAAACAAATGCAACATCTATGTAACTTGACTTTTAAACCTAGTATTATATTTTTGCCTTATTTCCAACTCAATTTTGTTCTATAGACCAGCAATGCCTAAAGAACTATAATCTTAATTTTGCCCATTATATTTTCTGATTTTGCTATATTTTTTCAGAATGTTGGCCACCATAACACTAAATGTAGGCGATGTGTCACATTTAGGAGGTCATATTTTGAACAAAAGGAGCCCCATCTCACCTCTCAACCCTCTTCTTCAGCTACAGCTGAGACTATTAAATGTGGAATCCTAACCTATTCAAAAGTAGCTATTTCATAAAACAGCCGGGAATCCATAATCTCGACCCATACACACACACACTCACACACACACACACACACACACATACACACACACACGCAATAAATGAGGATGGACAGTTATGCTTACTCCAGAAACAAAACTGCAAAATAAAAAGAGAATGAGGTAGTGAGAACTAAGCCTGAAAAATCTACACATAAAGAGAAACGCCAAGTAAAGGCCAGGAGGATCTTCAAAGTCGGAGTTAGGATAAATCACAAAATTTATTTAGAAGAAGCTGTGAGATCATGTTTTTTGCCCTGCTTTTTGTTTTTAATACCCGCAGATTAGAAGAAGCCTATTGGTAATAGGAGCAGAAGCAGACAGACATAATGAGAAAGACTGCATGGGGAGAGGTGCAGGAAGGACACCCAGTGCTTTTACTATGAAGTTCCCAGTACTACAGTGGCTCCAGACTTACCTTCTGGACATCTAATTGTTCTGGGGTTCCTGTGAAATGTAATGTCTCTTGTCTAGGACAACAGTGAATGTTTGTAAGGGCTGTGCTTTTGCAGAAGTGTCAGGACCAGGGTGGGAGATGGCAGTGATACACAGCCTACATTTAGTGTTACAGTGGCCTGGATAAAGAAGCACCTTTCAGGATTCATACATTTGGTCCAGGTGTCTTCTAATTTGCATGCTGTGGCCCCACCCTTATCACCACAACTGAAATGTTAGAATAAACTTTTATTTGGCTGATTGAATCTGTTTCATGAAGTCAAAAGAAACTAACACAGATAGCAACTCACATGTATGAAAAGTGGATCTACTTCAAGTGCTATTATCTACTATTTTATTTGAATTTTGTGTCATTTTTTCAGGCCTTAGACCTTGTGGTTTCATTGTTTTTATACATAATGACTTAATCCTGTTTTCATCTGCTCATTCTGGGAAGCATGAGATTTCTAGATTTGTATTTTAAATTTATATTAATTGCAAGATGGTCATTCTCTGAATCATAAACAGTAAATACAAAGATAATGATCTAGTCAATACCTTAAATTGCATATAATCTAAGAAAGAGACAAATAAATAATTATAATAAAGTGGAGCTTATGACAGAGACAAAACATACAATATAATGGAAGTATATAAGACTGGTCTCAAGCCCAAATTTGGGGTTTAGGGATCAGAAAATGCTTTCTGGAGAAGATAGTATGTAAGTTGAACTTCAAAGAAGAGGAGATAGCCAAGTAATAAAAAGGTCAGGAAGGCATTCTAGGCAAGAGAATAGCTGTGAAAAAGAATCAATTATTGAGAGAAAGCAGAGCTTTACATGAGTGGTGATCAAGCATTTTATAATTTATAGGCCACTTGGGTGGAGTCCAAGACCTATAGCCCTTCTAAAACAACTATTTCTTCTCCTTAGTAGGAAAAAGCTAATTAAAAAATTAAAGAAACATGAAATAAGTTTCAATAAACTTTTAATATTAACATGTATTAATTACTTTTATCAATATGATAATAGTATTACATATATCTATAGGTTTAAATAATAATCTATACATTTAAAATTATTTCTGTAAATCATACTTATTTTAGCAGTATAATGCCAGTTTTTAAAATTGTGCTTTTTTGAATAGCTAATACATGCACATGATTTTAAAAAAAAGAAAAAAATATTAAGTTTTACACACTGTCTCCCAATATCCCCACAGAGGTTACATATATTTAGCTTCCTGTGTGTCCTTCCAAGGGTATTATATGCATTCACAAACAGTATATTTTCACACATATATACAGTTAGTGAACTTTTCTTTCCCAAAATTAAAATATATTTTGGAGAGCTTTCCAGACTACTTTAATGAATGTTATGCTTTTTTAATTTACTATTTTTAACTTTTTACTTGAATTAATTTTAGACATGGAAAAGTTGTGAAACTACAAGTATTCTTGTATCTCTCACCATATTTTCCACAATGTTAACATCTTACATAACTATAATGTCATTATGAAAAACAGGAAATAAAGACTGTTATATTATCATTAAACCATAGATATTATTTTAATTCCAGCAAATTTTCCACTAATGTCTCTATTTCAGGATCTCACCCAGAATCTTACATTGCACTGAGTTCTTACTTCCCCTTCAGTCTTTCAGTCTAACAATTCCTCAGTCTTTCATTTTTATTCACTTTGAAGTCAAAGAGTACTAATCAGTTATTTTGTAGAATTTCCCTCAATATAGCTTTGTCTAATGTTTTCTCGTGCTTATAATGATATTTCACATTTCTTACATGATTGGCACAAAATATGATACCTCTAGCGATATTCTAAAAAGTAGTTGATTCCCGGGCAGAGACAGAGAAAATCCTAGGTACCACTGGAATATCTGGTGGTGTGGGAAAGTAAGAAAATGCTCAGAAGATGGGAGCATTTTGAGAGAACACAGGAGCCAATCAGACCTATGACCTAATGACCTAATGATCTCAATGACCAAAGCTGAATCTATTTGAGCAGCAAATAATGATGGTACTGAATTTTAACCTACAAAATAAAATCACAAGTATATATTTACGTAAATAATTGAGTAAGAAGATAAATGGGAAAAAGAATAGCTCTTATAATAAAATTCAACTAATGAATTAGAAAGGGAAAATAAAGAATCAACAATAATCAATCACCACACAATTTTCTGCACCAAACTGTTACAGACAAGATCTACAAATTTGGCAAAAATTTGTGGGCAAAATTTGTGGGCAAAAGCTTAAGGAGAAATAGAATTTACCTACTCATAGAATATCTCCTACTGGTAACTATTAACCACAAAAGAAAAAATAACTTTACAGTGAAGAAAGTTGACACATGCTAACTTAATCATGTGATAATGAAAAACATCATGTAAGAAAACATGTGAGCTGCTTGATATAATGCATAGAAAAGAATACACTATTAAATTAATTTTAATAACTAATAAGATTTATAAATTTTAAAATATAGTTTTTTTAAATGCAAATCTATACCGTGAAAGTCTCCACATATATATTAATGGCCTTATCTATACATTATTTCTAATATATGTAAGTATATCTAGAACAGTTTTCCAAGTGAATTGCTAGATCAATATATATAAGTGCTGTTATGTTAATATTTATAACCAAGTTACCTTAAATACAGGTTATACAAATTTACATTCAACACAATGTATATACCAAGGTCTCAAAAGCAGAAGGTATTACCCAGCATTAAAACTTATACTAATTTTATGGTTGATACATAATGTTTCAGTATAGTTTTAATTTATATATGTCTTAATATATGTTTATGAGTCACCTGTACTTCCTTAACCATTTATGTTTGCTCACATCTATTGTCCATTTTTTAATGCAATAATTGGTCTTTTTATCAATTTCAGGGAGTTATTTACATATTAATAAGATGAGCTTTTACCTGCAATATGGCTTGCAGACATTATACAACTTAGAAAATCATTTAAATAGCACACGTTCACAGGCAGTGCATTCTGATGAAGAATTATTACACAAATAAATTTAGAGCATATAAACTATATACATACACTAGCTTTAGGAGTAAAATATAAAGATTTCACACATGAACTATAGTCTAAACTTTCTAGAAATTGGTGTTTACAAAACCATAGGCCGTATAGATTTGTTCTGGTACACCTCTGATATAGTTTGGATGTTGTGTCTAAATCCCATGTTAAATTGTAATCCCCAGTGTTGCAGGTGGGGCCTGGTGGGAGGTGACTGGATCAAAGGGGCAGATTTCTCATGAATACTTTCGTGTTGCCCCCTTGGTGCTGTCCTTGTGATAGTGAGTTCTTGTGAGATCTAGCTGGGTAAGTTGTGGCATCTTCCCAGTCTCACTCTCTTGCTCCTGTTCTCACCATGTGAAGTGTCTCCTTCAGTTTCACCTTCCACCATGAGCAGAGGTTCCCTGAGGCCTCCCCAGAAGCTGAGACAATGCCAGTGCCATGCTTGTAAGCCTGTAGGAAATTAGTCAATACAACCTCTTTTCTTTATGAATTACCCTGTCTCTGGTATTCCTTTATAGATGCAAGAATAGCCTAATACAGCCCTGTAGGTTAAGTAAAATAATCCACAGAAATACTAAAACTTACAGTAAAGATAATCCAAGACAGAATCACAGCAATTGGAAAACTGCTACTAATTCACAACAATGATGACCCACTAATAGAGCCTACTTCCCAAAATGTGGACATTCTATCTGAATGTGCACATATGTAGTGCTAACAAGACTTTGTCATAATATACTAAATTTGAGACTTTAGTAAACCCTAGAGTATGTTAATTTTATTTCATAAATATATTTTAACACCCATAGATGTCAAAGTAAATATTGTTTAAAATAAAATTTATGAAATTATATGTTATTTGAAAATAGCAAATAAAGAAAGAACTTACATTTTTAGAACAAGACCTAAAAAAAGGAATTATCTCTCACAGCTAATCACTGCACAGAGTTCAGGATTGGAGAATGGGGAAGAATGGAGATATGTCTCTGGAAGATATACAGGGCGCAGGACATGAAATGCTTTATGGTCATGCTAAGGAGTTTTAATTTCATCCTAGAGGCAAAGAGAGCCATTGACACATTTTAAGCAGAATGGAAATATGCTTAAGAGTTTGGGATTATAACTCCTTTTATATCTGCCTCAGTGCAAATAAAAAGAGTATGTATGGGAGCATACTTGAAAATGCAGACATTAGTCAGAAGGCTCTGATAGACTCAGGGAAAGATATGACAAGTGTCTGAACTAAGACCTTGTCAATGGTAATGGAACATAGAAAAAAAGAAGGACATATGATAGAGGCAGAATTGAAAGGTGTTCATTGCAAACTAGATGGGAGAAAGTCAAAGATGACTTGAAGAATTGTGTAGTAGGTAACCAAAACCAAGATGGACTATACAAGATGAAGAGTATGTTATGCAGTGTGACATTAAATTTGCCTTTGGGACAGCCAAGCAGATAATTCCAGCAGATCTTTGCTGTGTGGTTCAGGAGTCAGGCCTCAGCTAGTAATTAGATGTTTATGTCATCAATATGGAGGATAAACTGATTCAACTAGACTCTCCAGAAACTTGATAGTGAAGAGATGTTAGGGGATAGGGCAGCAATTCTGGGAGACCAGATAGAAACTCAGGTTTTAGAAAAAGTGGCTTCAAAAGGAAGATAAAAAGATGTCAACTCACTCATAGCTCTCACATCACCTCCTAAATGAAATGAACCCTTCTGTATTAGTTCATTTTCAAGCTACTCATAAAGACATACTAAAGACTGGGAAGAAAAAGAGATTTAGTTGGACTTACAGTTCCACATGTCTTGGGGCTGGGGGCACTCAGAATCCTGGCAGGAGGTGAAAGGCATTTCTTACATGGTGGTGGCAAGAGAAAATGAGTAGGAAGCAAAAGCAGAAACCCCTGATAAGCCCATCAGATCTCGTGAGACTTACTCACTATCACAAGAATAGCATGGGAAAGACCAGCCACCATGATTCAAGTACCTCACCCTGGATCCCTCCCACAAGACATAGGAATTCTGGGGGATAAAATTTGAGTTTTCAGTGGGGACATAGCCAAATCATATCATTCTGCCCCTGGCCCCTCTATTTCAAAACCTATCATGCCTTCCCAACAGTCCCCCAAAGTCTTGACTCATTTCAGCATTAACCCAAAAGTCCACAGCCCAAAGTCTCATCTGAGACAAGGCAAGTCTCTTCCGCCTATGAGCCTGTAAAATCAAAAGCAAGCTAGTTACTTCCTAGATACAATGGGGGTACAGGTATTGGTTAAATACAGCAGTTCCAAGTGGGAGAAACTGGCCAAAACAAGGAAGTTACAGGGTCCATGCAAATCTGAAATCCAGTGGGGCAGTCAAATTTTAAAGCTCCAAAATGATTTCCTTTGACTCCAAGTCTCACATCCAGGTCACACTGATGCAAAAGTTGGGTTCTCATAGTCTTGGGAAGCTCTGACTCTGTGGTTTTGCAGGGTATACCATCCCTCCTGGCTGCTCTCATAGGCTGGTGTTGAGTGTCTGTGAATTTTCTGGGCACAAGATGCAAGCTACCAGTGGATCTACTATTCTGGGGTCTAGAGGATGGTGGCCCTATTCTCACAGCTCCACTAACTGGTGCCCCAGGAAGGACTTCATGTGGGGTCTCTGACCCCACATTTTCCTTCCACACTGCCCTAGCAGAGGTTCTCCATGAGGGCCCTGCCCTGCAGTAAACTTTTGCCTGGGCATCCAGGTGTTTCCATACATCTTCTGAAATCGAGGCAGAGGTTCCCAAACCTCAACTCTTGATTTCTGCGTACCCGCAGGCTCAACAACATGTGGAAGCTGCCAAGTCCCGGGGCTTCCAACCTCTGAAGCCACAGCCCAAGCTGTATGTTGCCGCCTTTCTGCCATAGCTAGAGGGGCTGGAACATAAGGCACCAAGTCCCTAGGCTGCACACAGCATACGGACCCTTTTCCTCACTCACAAAACCACTTTTTCCTCCTAGGCCACCAGGTCTGTAATGGGAGGGGCTGATGTGAAGATCTCTGACATGGCCTAAGACATTTTCCCAACAGTTTGGGGGATTAACCTTAGGCTCCTTGCTACTTACGCAAATTTCTGCAGCTGGCTTGAATTTTTACCCAGAAAATAGGTTATTCTCTTCTATCACATAGTCAGACTGCAAATTTTCCAAACTTTTATGCTCTTCTTTCCTTATAAAACCAAATGCCCTTAACAGGACCCAACTCACATCTTGAATGCTTTGCTGCTTAGAAATGTTTTCTGCCAGATATCCTAAATAATCTCTGTCAAGTTCAAAGTTCCAAAAATCTCTAGGACAGGGGTAAAATGCTGCCAGTCTCTTTGCTAAAACATAACAAGAGTCATCTTTGCCTCCAGTTCTCAATGAGTTCCTCATCTCCATATGATACCATCCCAGCCTGGATTTTATTGTCCATATCACTATCAGCATTTTTGGCAAAGCCATTCAAAAAATCTCTAGAAAGTTCCAAATTTTCCCACATTTTCCCGTCCTCTTCTGAGCCCTTCAAACAGTTCCAATATCTGCCTGTTACTCAGTTCCAAAGTTGCTTCCACATTTTCCAGTATCTTTTCAGCAACACCCCACTCTACTGGTACCATTTACTGTATTCGTTCAGTTTCACATGGCTGATAAAGATATGGGAAGAAAAAAGACATGGAAGACTGGGAAGAAAAAGGTTTTAATTGGACTTATAGTTCCACAGGGCTGGGGAAGCCTCCGAATCATGGCAGGAGGTGAAAGGCACTTCCTACATGGCGGTGGCAAGGGAAAGTGAGGAGGAAGCAAAAGTGGAAATCCCTGATAAAACCATCAGATCTCATGAGACTTATTCACTATCACAAGAATAGCATAAGAAAGACAGGCCCCCATGATTCAACTACCTCCCCTTGTGTCTGTTCCACAACACATGAAAATGTGGAAAGTCTGAGAGACAAAATTCAAGTTGAGATTTGGGTGGGGGACACAGCCAAACCACATCACCTTCCCTTCCATCTTACCTGAAGAAGCTCCCAGCCATTCTCCAATATTGCCTGTTCTGTTGTCTTCAGGGGGACTTATCATTGTCTAAAATACCTTGTTTCTTTACTTGTGTCCCCTCACTAGAATGTGTGCTCCCTAAATTCAGAGAACATTCTTATTCTTCACTCTATCCTCAGCTCCTAGAGGAAATCTTTTACATAGTTGCCATTCATGTATTTAAATATTTTTATACAAGTTAATTTTCCTCTTTACTCATCAAAACTATTTGTTCCTTATGCTCTCTCCTACTATATTCATTGTATCTCTGTTATTACTCCTTTCAGAGTTTCTTAATGTAATTATTTTTTACTCTAATAACAGAAGATAAAGTACTATAAGATCACAATCATATATTATTTATCTATGTATATTCCCATTCTATTCCTACATTCTACTCAATACAAACATACATATGCCACACAGAGCAAGTATACAACTTATCATACAAATCACTAAACACTTGAAATTTTTTTCTCTAGGCTTCTTCTCAGAAAGAGAAAAAATATTTTAATAGCACAAAAACAGATAGAAAAAGAGAAAAATTCTGCAACGGAAATGGGAATAGGTGGGGTTGACTGAAGCAAAAAGGGTTTCCAAGAAAGTATGAGGTTCTCAAAGTACGTGAATAAAATGAAGAGAGTTAATGACAACTTTAGCTTTGGTTAATTGTTATTTTACTTTAATAAGCAAAAACTTATTAAAGATTTTGTAAGAAAAATATGAAAGGAGTATTTTAAAGCTGGAAAATGAGGTAATAAAACATATATCCAAAATATAGCAACTATTATCCAGTTCCTAATAGAGTTTCTGTTTGACAAATATTTGTTGAATTAACAAATTCATCAAATAATTATGGTTTCAGAGTGCAGATAATGCTACAGTATGAACTGAAATCAGAATGCACTAGTTTTGCATCTGTGATCATTGAGGTCACATTTACCACTGCTAATTATTTTTGAAAGACAGAATGACCCAGCAAATAACATAATTTGTCCTGTAGGTGCAAGAATGAATCCAAAATTTTAAGTATCTGAGCAGTTTCTGCAATTACCAATAGAGTGCAATAGTTTTCAAAGAAATAAAGTCCTACCTCTAAAATTACACACACACACACACACACACACACACACACACACACACACACCCTCCTCAATTTCCAAAAACTTGGTGTTTTCATTACGTTGACAATAACAAGAGATTTTAGTTTGGCACCTATGCACTGAATCAGTGACATTTTATGGGAATGACACTTTCATTTACCCATTTTAAAGTTGTATGTATACTTTATGATTACAGTCAGGCACCTCATAGCAATGTTTCCATTAATGATGGATACATATTCAACTATCCCATAAGATTATAATGGAACTGAAAAATTCCTATGTAGTGGTAGGCATGGTAACATTGTCTTATAACACATTCCATGTTTATGGTGGAGCTGGTATAAACAAACCTATCATGCTGCCAGTCTTACAAGAGTGTACCAGGTACAACTACATCCACTACCTAATAATAAAGACAATAAATGACTATGTTACTGTATTTACTATGCTATACTTCTTATTATTACTTTAGAGCATACTTCTACTTGTTAAAAAAAGAAAGAAAGAAAGAAAGAAAGAAAGAAAGAAAGAAAGAAAGAAAGAAAGAAAGAAAGAAGGAAAGAAAGTTAGTTAACTGTAAAACAGCCTCAGGTAGGTTCTTCAGGAAGTAATCCAGAAGAATGTATTCTTATAGGAAATGACAGCTTCACGCATGTTACCGCCCTTGAAAACCTTCCAATGGGACAAGATGTGGAAGTGGACAACAATGATATTGATGATTCTGATCCTCTGTAGACCTAGGATAATGCATGTCCTTGTGTCTTAGTTTTTTTTTTTTTTTTTTAAGAGTTCATCTTGACTTTTATTACACACTAGACATATGAACTAGCCAGATATGAGAATGATGCTCTGTACTCTTAAAATCACAGGAAATATATTTCCACCTCCCCCTTTTTTCCTGATATTGAAATAGCGTTTTAGATTGTAGGGATTAGTTTAAGGCAAAGTAGAAGTCATAGAAGGCAGTGTATAAATAACATAACTGTGAAACTACTTTTCAGAAGCTGGTAGTGACTTGCTTAGTAATAATCACACAGTTGTGCAGCATTCACAATGCTGGTATTAATCAGCTACATATTTTGAACATCTACTGTTACTGGATACCAAAGAAAGTGAAGAACAGTCCTTAAGAATCTTCCATTCTTAGAAAGTTAAAAATAACAATAATTTTAAATTAGAAAAAGGCTTGTAAAATAAGGATACAAAGAAAATATTTTGCATAGTTGTATAAATGTGTTTGTGTTTTATGCTGTTATTACAAAAAAAAAAGCTAAAAAGTGAAAAAAATAAAGTTTGTAAAGTAGAAAAGTTAGAGTAAGCTAAGATTAATTATTAAAGAAAATTTTAAATAAATCTAATGTAGTCTAAGTGCACAGTATTTATAAAGTCTACAGTAGTGTACAGTAATATCCTAGGCCTTCACATTCACTCACCACTCACTCACTGACACCCAGAACAGCTTCTAGTCCTGCAAGCTCCACTCATGCTAAGTGCCCTATAGAAGAGTATCATTGTTTATACCATATTTTTACTGTACCTTTTCTATGTTTAAATACACAAATATTTGCCATTGTGTTCTGATTGCCTATTGAGTACAGAAACAGGTATATAAGTTTGTAGTCTAGGAGCATATAGCCTAGGTGTATAGAAAGCAATACCATCTAGGTTCATATAAGTACACTTCATGATGTTCACATGATGGCAAAATCACCAAACACATTTCTCAGAGTATATCCCTGTCATTAAGTGACACATGACTGTACAGTCATTTGTATACATATATTTTTGTGTATGTGGACATATCTATGTGATTACAAACATATATATATACACATATGCAAAAAATAAATATTAATAGATGAGTTAGAGCCCTAATTTCAAGATTATAAACACAAATGAGGAAAAAATTGTCAACTATAATCAAAATATTAACTTTGCAAGAAAGCTAATAATACTTTTGAATTTTTTTCCTTGAGATACAGCAGCTATTTCAGAAAATTTTATAAAAAATAATTGCTTTTGCAACTTCACTTAAACACAGTTTTAAATTCCTTAGTTACCTGAATCAAACATGTAAGTAATGTTTGAAACTTCGATTAAGCAGAGCTAAACTTCAGTGAATAGTGTCACTTAGAATATTTTTTAAAGGCATGCCAGAAGTCCTGTCTTATTTGGGGTGGGAAGGGTGTGTGTGTGTGGGTGTGTGCGTGCAAGTGTGCGTGCACATAGAGGTGTTACTTTTTTTTTTTTTTAAATAGAGACTCATCAAGGTCTCGGTTCAAGTTTAATACAAACTACAGAAGATCAATGGGTTGATGCCCTCTACTGATACATCATACAAATCAATGGCCTGCCCACAACACAACTCTGGCTATTCCTATTGTAGGAAGAAAGGCTGGTCTCTCCACTCTCTGTAGCAAAGGACTCCCTTGTAACACACCACAATTCAGCTGAATCTGAAGTCTTGTGTTTTACTCATGGGGGGGGAAAAAATACAAAAGAGGTTTTGTTTTCATGGCTGCCCACTGCAAGCCTGGCATAAACAGCCCGCTCACTTCTGTTTGGAGAAATACTCTTTGCTCTTTTGGACATCAGTCTTGATGTTATCACTGCCAGGTTTCCAGCCAGCTGGGCACACTTCCCCATGTTTGTCAGTGAACTGGAAGGCCTGAACTAGTCTCAAAGTCTCATCCACAGAGCGGCCAACAGGGAGGTCATTTACAGTGATCTGCCGAAGAATACCCTTATCATCAATGATAAAGAGGCCCCTGAATGAGATGCCTTCATCAGCCTTTAAGACCCCATAATCCTGAGCAATGGTGCGCTTTGGGTCTGATATCAAAGGAATGTTCATGGGTCCCAGTCCTCCTTGTTTCTTAGGTGTGTTGATCCATGCCAGGTGACAGAAGTGAGAATCCACAGAAGCACCAATCACTTGGCAGTTGAGTTTCTTAAATTCTTCTGCCCTATCACTGAAAGCAATGATCTCCGTGGGGCACACAAAGGTGAAGTCAAGAGGGTAAAAGAAGAATACAACATGTTTTCCTTTGTAGTCAGACAGGCTGATATCTTTAAACTGACCATCTGGCATAACAGCTGTGGCTTTGAAGTTGGGGGCAGGGTACCCAATTTTAGCATTTCCTGAAGACATCTTCTTATAAGCAGTCCTGACACAAATCTCCGAGAACCAACCACTGGACAGAAAGAGGACCCGCCAGAGGTGTTACTTTTAATGATGAAAATGTAGGGCATTGACAGAAATTGTAGAAGATGACTGTAGAGATGTAAATGACATTCTTATTGTATCATATCAAGAGTATATACTATCAATATGACTTACTACTATTGACTACTTTATTACCTGGCCAAACTAGAGCTTGCTGTAACTTTTTTTCCTTTTTCATGCTAAATTATTTGGGAAGAAAAATCTCTGTGTCCAGCCCACGCTTAAGGAATGGGAGGTAATATTCTTCTTCTTTGAGGATGAAGTATGTGCATAAATTATCTGGAATTGAGATTTGTCTATTTGTGCCATTTATTATTTATATATATCAGTATGAACCTATAGATATTTTGCATTTTCAGTTATAATACAATACTACTGCATATATTTTTAAATTTTATTTGAAGTTCTGGAATACATGTATGGAATGTGCCAGTTTGTTACATATGTAAATGTGTGCCATGGTGATTTGCTGCACCTATCAACCCATCACTTAGGTATTAAGACCCCCATGTATCAGCTGTTTATCCTGACACTCTCTTTCCCCCAACTCCCTACACAGGCCTCAGTGTATGTTGATCCCTTCCCTGTGTCCATGTTCAGCTCCCACTTATGAGTAAGAACATGCAGTGTTTGGTTTTCTGTTGCTGTGTTAGTTTGCTGAGGATGATGGCTTCCAGCTTCATCCACGTGCCTGCAAAGGACATGATCTCATTCCTTCTTATGGCTGCATAACTACTAAATTTTTGTTGTTCAAATTGTTCCAGCTTTGGCCATTGGGAGCTCTTTCAGTTGGCTCTGAATTTAATTTTTTTTATCTTTTTTCTAATCTTTATTATTTCTTTTATTATTCTTGTTTGGCTTTAATTTACTTTTCCTAGATTCCAAAGGTGATAGTTTGATATTAATTATAGACATTTCTTCTTTTGTAATATATATATTTCATGCTATAACATTATGTAATATTTTTACATTTAGTTCAAAATATTTTTAGTATCTAATTTTTCTTGAACCCATTTGTTAGTTAAATGTTTATGGCTTAATCTCCAAATAGTTAAAAATTTGGAATGGTAGCAGGGGATGGGACAGACCAAATTAAATGAATAGAAAACAGCTACAAATATGGGACATATTAATTCAATTACACTTGTAATCACTTTACATATGAATAGTTCACATATATTGATTAAACAAGACTGACCGGGCACAGTGGCTCACGCCTGTAATCCCAGCACTTTGGGAGGCTGAGGCAGGTGGATCACTTGAGATAGGAGTTCTAGATCAGCCTGGCCAACATGGTGAAATTCCGTCTCTACTAAAAATACAAAAATTAGTCTGTCATAGTGATGGATGCCTGTAATCTCGGTTACTCAGAAGGCTGAGGTATGAGAATCACTTGAATCCAAGAGACAGAGGCTGCAGTGAGCCAAGATAGCTCCACTGTACTCCAGCCTGGGTGACAGAATGAGATTCCAACTCAAAAAAAAAAAAAAAAAGATCGTCACGGCATCACAAGTGGATTAAAAAACAAAAACAAAACCCAACTATAACTTTCTGATAATAATTTTTAGTTTCCTTCCGTCTGGTTGGAAAAATAATGTATTTTATATGATTTTTGTTATTTTTAATTTGCTAAGGTATATTTTCTGGTTTAAAATATCTGTCTTGATGAATGCACCAGGTGGACTTCAGAAAATGTGTACTCTGCTCTTGTTATATGAAGTATTCTATATATGTTGAATAGATTAAGTTGATTGACAGTGCCATTTTGGTTATTTATAACTTTACTGATTTTTTGCCTATTTAATCTATCAACTATAGACAGAGTTTCCAACTGTAAGAGTAGATATACGTATGATTTATCTATGTCTCTTCTCAGTTCTTGCCTCTTGTATTTCAAAGCTTTGTTGTTAGGTCCATATATAGTTAGGATTGTTAGATCATCTTGGAAAATTGACTCCTTCATGATTACAGAACCTCCCTTTTTGTTCTTAATAACCCTCCTTGTTCTTTAATCTCATTGGTCTAAAATTGATACAGCTATTCCATCTTTATGTTTTCTTTTTAAAACTTTCTTTCGAGTAGTGTTAGCGTGCTATACCTTTAACTATCCCTTTACTTCTAACTTAGTTGAAGCTTTATATTTAAAGTGGGTTTCTGATAGGCAAAATGTAATTGGGCTTTGTTTTTTAGTCCACTATCTCTCTCTCTCTCTTTTAACTCGTGTATGTAAACTATTCACAGAAGTGATTACAAATGTATTTGCATTAGTATGCACCATGTTTTAACTGTTTTCTATTCATTTACAGTGGTATGGTAGTAAGTTCAGAAAATATTACTTTCCAGGTACCACTCCCTACCATTTCTATCTTCTCTGGTTTTAATTGAACACTTTGTCTAGTCTCTTAGAATATATTAGTTGTACATTTTTAAAATTTAGTTGTTGTCCCAGACTTTACTATATTTAATATGTATTTTAAACGTATCTAAATCCATATTTAAATAACACAATAGCACTTCACATATAGTATAAGTATGTTATAACAGAGTATTTTTCACTTCTCTCCCTTGTGTCTTAGGATATTGCTGTTATTTGTTTCAGTTATCCACATGCTTTATTTAATTAATACATTGTTATAAGAAATCCACTATAGGGAATGCTGGGAAGATGGCCGCCTAAGAACAGCTCAGGACTTCAGCTCCCAGTGAAAGTGCAGAGGGTGAGTGGACGCCGCATTTCCAGACTAACTCTTATTGCCCACAGACCAAGAGATACCCAGGCAGAGGGGTCGCCAGCGTCGCAGTCCCAGCCGGTGCGGCTGTTTTGGCCCCCGCGGGGCTGATTCTGCCCGCGCGGCTGCTGTGACCACTCCCTGTTGCTGCGGTTCTCCCTACAAAAGCCACTGGTCTGGGAGCCCTCTTAGCTGGCGAGCAGAGCCCTGAGACGGCAGAATAGCCCATTCATCTGAAATAGCGAGTCAGGCCAGGAGATTCCTAGGCAAAAAATCCGCCAGGAGCCGGCGCCGTGGTTCGAGCCGACTCCGTGAGTCACAGCACGGGAGATCCCGGCGCCTTTTCAACAAGCGACCAGAACGTGGGGTCGTTCAACTTAAAAGAAAAGACTCTGAGTCAGGGAGCCAGGTGATCATGCTCAGTTGGTCCCACCCCTCCACCCCCAACAACAACGAAAACAAAAACAGTAATTGGAAACCCTCTGGGTTGAGCCCTTCAAACCAAGCACAGCTGAACCAGGACGGTCCGGCTCCCTGGGGGAGGGGCTTCGCCATTACTGAGACTCTCCACTGCTATGGAGGCAGGCTGCCGTTGCCGAGGCAACCCGCCGTTGCCGAGGCAACCTGCCACAACAGAGAGAGTCCGCCATAACAGAGGCGGGGCCACCATTGCCTAGACACTTCTAACTACGCCCATATAAAAAGGACTACAGGGAAGACCTCAGGGCAGCTGGGCGGAGCCCACAGCAGCTCAGCAAAGCCCCTGTGGGCAGGCAGAGGCTAGGCATGCTGCTAGCTGGGCGGGTCAGACCTGAAAGAAAAATCAAAAAAGGCAGTAGTGCAACGGAAATTCATAAAGCACCAACTCCCTGGGACAGAGACAGACAACAGGTGGATAAACCCACAAAAATGGGAAGAAACCAGTGTAAAAAGGATGAAAACTCCCGAAACCAGAACACCTCTCCTCCTAAAAGTGATCACAACTCCTCACCAGCAAGGGAACCAGACCGGATGGAGAAGGAGGGTGATGAAATGACAGAATCAGACTTCAGAAGGTGGGTAGTAAGAAACTACAATGAGCTAAAAGAACATGTTCTAACCCATCGCAAAGAAAATAGGAACCTTGAAAAAAGATTGGACGAACTGCTGACGAGAATGGACAGCATAGAGAGGAGTATAAGTGAATTGATGGAGCTGAAAAACGCAACGCGAGAACTTTGTGAAGCATGCACAAGCTTCAACAGCCGAATTGACCAAGCAGAAGAAAGGATATCAGAGGTCGAAGATCAACTCAATGAAATAAAAAGAGAAGGCAAGAACAGAGAAAAAAGCGCAAAAAGGAATGAACAAAATCTTCAAGAAATGTGGGACTATGTGAAAAGACCTAATCTACATCTGATAGGTGTACCTGAATGTGATGAAGAGAATGAATCCAAGCTGGAAAATACTCTTCAGGATATTATCCAGGAAAACTTCCCTAACCTAGCAAGGCAGACCAATATTCAAATCCAGGAAATACAGAGAACACCACAAAGATATTCCTCAAGAAGAGCAACCCCAAGGCACATAATCGTCAGATTCACCAGGGTTGAAATGAAAGAGAAAATGCTAAGGGCAGCCAGAGAGAAAGGTCGGGTTACCCACAAAGGGAAGCCCATTAGACTCACAGCAGATCTCTCAGCAGAAACCCTACAAGCCAGAAGAGATTGGGGGCCAATATTCAACATCCTTAAAGAAAAGAACTTTCAACCCAGAATCTCCTATCCAGCCAAACTAAGCTTCATAAGTGAAGGAAAAATAAAATCCTTTGTGAACAAGCAAGCACTCAGAGATTTCATCACCACCAAACCTGCTCTACAAGAACTCCTGAAAGAGGCTTTACACATATAAAGGAACAACCAGTACCAGCCACTCCAAAAACACACCAAATGGTAAAAGAGCATCAACACAATCAAGAATCTGCATCAACTAACCAACAAAACAGCCAGGTAGCATCAAAATGACAGCATTAAATTCACACATAACAATACTATCCCTAAATGTCAATGGACTAAATGCCCCAATCAAAAGACACAGACTGGCAAATTGGATAAAAAGCCAAAACCCATCAGTGTGCTGTATCCAGGAAACCCATCTTACATACAAGGATACACAAAGGCTCAAAATAAAGGGATGGAGGAAGATCTACCAAGCAAATAGAGAGCAAAAAAAGGCAGGAGTTGCAATTCTCATCTCTGATAAAATAGACTTTAAAGCAACAAAGATCAAAAGAGACAAAGAAGGACATTACATAATGGTAAAAGGATCACTGCAACAAGAAGAGCTAACGATCCTAAATATATATGCACCCAATACAGGAGCACCCAGATACATAAGGCAAGTTCTTAATGACTTACAAAGAGACTTAGACTCCCACACAATAATAGTGGGAGACTTTAACACCCCATTGTCAATATTAGACAGATCAACCAGACAGAAAATCAACAAGGATATCCAGGACCTGAATACAGACCTGGAACATGCAAACCTAATAGACATTTACAGAACTCTCCACCCCAAATCCACAGAATATACATTCTTCTCAGCACCACATCACACCTACTCTAAAATTGACCACATAATTGGCAATAAATCACTCCTCAGCAAATGCAAAAGAACAGAAATCATAACAAACAGTCTCTCAGACCACAGTGCAATCGAGTTAGAACTCAGAATGCAGAAACTAACTCAGAATCACACAGCTTCATGGAAACTGAACAACTTGCTCTTGAATGCTGACTGGATAAACAATGAAATGAAGGCAGAAATAAAGATGTTCTTCGAAAACAATGAGAATGAAGACACAACATACCAGAATCTCTGGGACACATTTAAAGCAGTCTCTAGAGGAAAATATATAGCAATGAGTGCCCACATGAGAAGAAAGGAGAGATCTAAAATTGACACCCTATCATCAAAATTGAAAGAGCTAGAGGAGCAAGATCAAAAAAACTCAAAACCTAGCAGAAGACAGGAAATAACTAAGATCAGAGCAGAACTGAAGGAAATAGAGACACAAAAAACTCTTCAAAAAATCAATAAATCCAGGAGCTGGTTTTTTGAAAAGATCAACAAAATAGACAGACCACTAGCCAGATTAATAAAAAAGAAAAGAGAGAATAACCAAATTGATGCAATAAAAAACGATAAAGGGGATATCACCACAGATTCCACAGAAATCCAAACCATCATCAGAGATTATTACAAACAACTCTATGCACATAAACTAGTAAACCTGGAAGAAATGGATAAATTCCTGGACACCTGCAACCTCCCAAGCCTAAACCTGGAAGAAGCCGAAACCCTGAATAGACCAATAACATGGTCTGAAGTCGAGGCAGCAATAAAGAGCCTACCACCCAAAAAAAGCCCAGGTCCAGATGGGTTCACAGCTGAATTCTACCAGACATACAAGGAGGAGCTGATATCATTTCTTCTGAAACTATTCCAGACAATCCAAAAAGAGGGAATCCTTCCCAAATCATTATACGAGACAAACATCATCCTGATACCAAAACCCGGCAGAGACTCAACAAGAAAAGAAAATTTCAGGCCAATATCCATGATGAACATAGATGCAAAAATCTTCAATAAAATACTGGCAAACCGATTGCAACAGCATATCAAAAAGCTCATCCACCATGATCAAGTAGGATTCATCCCGGGGATGCAAGGCTGGTTCAACATACGCAAGTCCATAAACGTAATTCACCACATAAACAGAACCAAAGACAAAAACCACATGATTATCTCGATTGATGCAGAGAAGGCTTTTGACAAAATTCAACAACCCTTTATGCTAAAAACCCTCAATAAACTAGGTATTGACGGAACGTATCTCAAAACAATAAAAGCTATTTATGACAAACCAACAGCCAATATCATACTGAATGGGCAAAAACTGGAAGCATTCCCTTTGAAATCTGGCACTAGACAAGGATGCCCTCTCTCACCACTCCTATTCAATATAGTACTGGAAGTTCTAGCCAGAGCAATCAGGCAAGAAAAAGAAATAAAGGGTATCCAAATTGGAAAGGAGGAAATCAAATTGTCTCTATTTGCAGATGACATGATTGTATATCTGGAAGACCCCATCATCTCAGCCCAAAATCTCCTGAAACTGATAAACAACTTCAGCAAAGTCTCAGGATACAAAATCAACGTGCAAAAATCACAAGCATTCCTATACACCAGTAATAGACTTCAAGAGAGCCAAATCAAGAACGAACTGCCATTCACAATTGCTACAAAGAGAATAAAGTACCTAGGAATACAACTAACAAGGAACGTAAAGGACCTCTTCAAGGAGAACTACAAGCCATTGCTCAACGAAATAAGAGAGGATACAAACAGATGGAAAAATATTCCATGTTCATGGTTAGGAAGAATCAACATCGTGAAAATGGCCATACTGCCCAAAGTAATTTACAGATTCAACACTATTCCCATCAAGCTACCAATGACCTTCTTCACAGAACTGGAAAAAAACACCTTTAACTTCATATGGAACCAAAAGAGAGCCCGCATAGCCAAGTCAATTCTAAGCAAAAAGAACAAAGCAAGAGGCATCACACTACCAGACTTCAAACTATACTACAAGGCTACAGTAATCAAAACAGCATGGTACTGGTACCAAAGCAGAGATATAGACCAATGGAACAGAACAGAGGCCTCAGAGGAAATACAACATACCCACAACCATCTGATCTTCGACAAACCTGACAAAAACAAGCAATGGGGAAAGGACTCCCTGTTTAATAAATGGTGTTGGGAAAACTGGCTAGCCATGTGCAGAAAGCAGAAACAGGACCCCTTCCTGACACCTTACACCAAAATTAACTCCAGATGGATTAAAGACTTAAACATCAGACCTAATACCATAAAAACCTTAGAAGAACATCTAGGGAAAACCATTCAGGACATAGGTGTAGGCAAGGACTTCATGACCAAAACGCCAAAAGCAATGGCAACAAAAGCCAATATAGACAAATGGGACCTAATCAAACTCCACAGCTTCTGCGCGGCAAAAGAAACAGTCAGTAGAGTGAATCGGCAACCAACAGAATGGGAAAAAATTTTTGCAGTCTACCCATCTGACAAGGGGCTGATATCCAGAATTTACAAAGAACTAAAGCAGATCTACAAGAAAAAAACAAACAAGCCCATTCAAAAATGGGCAAAGGATATGAACAGATACTTTACAAAAGAAGACATACAGGAGGCCAACAAACATATGAAAAAATGCTCATCATCACTGGTCATCAGAGAAATGCAAATCAAAACCACATTGAGATACCATCTCACACCAGTTAGAATGGCGATCATTAAAAAATCGGGAAACAACAGATGCTGGAGAGGATGTGGAGAAATAGGAACACTTTTACACTGTTGGTGGGAATGTAAATTAATTCAACCATTGTGGAAGACAGTGTGGCGATTCCTCAAGGACCTAAAAATAGAAATCCCATTTGACCCAGCAATCCCATTACTGGGTATATATCCAAAGGATTATAAATCATTCTACTACAAGGACACGTGCACACGAATGTTCATTGCAGCACTGTTTACAATAGCAAAGACCTGGAACCAACCCAAATGCCCAACGATGATAGACTGAATAGGGAAAATGTGGTACATATACACCATGGAATATTATGCAGCCATCAAAAACGATGAGTTCAAGTCCTTTGTAGGGTCATTGATGAACCTGGAAACCATCATTCTCAGCAAACTGACACAAGAGCAGAAAATCAAACACCGTATATTCTTGCTCATAGGCGGGTGTTGAACAATGAGAACACATGGACACAGGGAGGGGAGCACTACACACTGGGGTCCGTTGGGGGGAAATGGGGGAGGGGGGGATGGGGAGGTGGGAAGAGATAGCATGGGGAGAAATGACAGATACAGGTGAGGGGACGGAAGGCAGCAAAGCACACTGCCATGTGTGTACCTATGCAACAATCTTGCATGTTCATCGCATGTACCCCAAAACCTAAAATGCAATAAAAAATATATATATAAATAAATATAAAAAAAAAGAAAAAAAGAAGTCCACTATAATTTTATCCTGTTTCTCTATAGATAAGATTATTTTTTTTCTGTGGTTTCCTTCAATATGATCTCTTTGTATTTGATTTTCTGCAGTAGACTACAATATGCTGGAGTATGTTTGAGGGTTTTGTGGATTCTGTTTATATTGTGGGAATTATTCTACTTGGTGTTCTCTGAGCTTCTTGGATTTGTAGTTTGGTGTTTGCCATTATTTTTGAAAAGTTCTCAGCCATTGTTATATCAAATACTTTTGTCTACTTTATTCTTTTTTTCTTCTCCTTCTGGTATTCTAATCATACATATGATATAAATTTTAAGACTGTCCCTCAGTGTTTGAATGTTCTTTTATTTTTGTCTAACTGCATCACAGTTTGGGAAGTTTTCATTGACTTACCTTTATCATCATTGATTCTTTCCTCATCCATGCCAAGTCTGCCAATATAACCATCAAAGACATTCTTCTTTTCCGTTCATGTGTTTTTTATTTCTAGCTTTTGCCTGTTCAATATGATGTTGGCTGTGGGTTTGCCATAGTTTACTCTAATTATTTTGACATGTGTTCCTTCAATGCCTTTCTTTTTCAGTATTTTACATTGACAAATCATAATTGTATTACATTTATGAAGCATGAAAAGCAACTAAAAATGTATTAAAGACTTAAACATAAGATTGATACCAAAAATTACTAGAAGAAAACATAGGAGAAAAGCTCCACAACACTGATCTGGGCAAAGATCTAGAGTCCTTGTTTTGGTCTCGCCTTTAATTTTGGGCTTCCTTATGTACTCTTGCTCAGAAAGAGACTGTTCCTGCTACTCTTTTAATTGTAATCCACAGTTAAATTCCATTTGCCTCTTAGTAAAAAGTCAATTGACCACTAAAGTGTGAGTCTATTTCTGGACTTCTGTTATTTTAAACAATTTATTTGCTCTTATGTTAATACCACACTGTCTTAATTACTATAACTTCATAGTATATATTGAGGTCAAGTTACATAAATCCTTAAGCTATCCTCAAAATCTTTTGGCTGTTCTAGCTTCTTTGCCTTGCCACAAAAATTTTAGAATCTACTTTGTAAATTTATTATTTTGAAAGTCTTATGTGGTTATTTGAAATTTATTAAGTGTATAACTAAACTGAGAGAAAGTCGGTCTCTTAATCATAGTGATTCTTCCAACATACCAGTTTATAGTACTTCATTTTTTTTAGGCTTTCTTTAACTTCTCTTAGCAATTATTTATAATTTTTAATGCAAATCTTAGGCATATTTTGTTATTTGTTTCTACTAGTTCATAATTGTGATGCTATTATACATAGTGTTTTTCTTTTAATTTCCAGTTATTTGCTGCAAGAATATAGAAAACTGATTTGTGTGTATTGAAATTGTATCTCACAAAAGTGTTAATTTTATTTACGGATTTGAGTAGTTGGTTTGCAGTTACCTTAGTATTTTCTACATAGGCAACAATATCATCTCTAAATAGAAGTTTTACTCGTTTTCAGTCTTTGTCATTTTTCCCCTGTCTTTTTTCACTAGCTAGAAATTCCAGTACACTGTTGTAGAGAGCTGATGAGAGTGAATGTCCTTAATTAATAATCTAGAAAAAGCATTCAATATTTCACTATTAAGTATAATGTTATCTGAAGGTATATACTTGCCCTCCATCAGACTGAAAATACTCTCTTGATATCCAGTTTGATATGCTACTGAATATAAAAAATGGGCATTAAATTTTAACATATGATTTATTTGCAGAGTTGGAAATAATCATAAGATATTTTTCTTTATTCTGTTACTATAGTAAGTTGCTATAGAAAGCATCATCTGGAATAAATGCCAATTAGTTATATTATTTATTTTATATATTGAATTCCATTTGCTTATGCTCCTTCCAAGGATTTTTTTTCAACTATGTTCATGATGTATATTAGATTATGCTTTTACCTTTTATGATATTTTTGACAGGTTTGGGAGTGAGGTTTATCTTGACCTCACAAAATAAGTTGAGAAATATTACCCACTTCCTTATTTTCTGAGGGAGTTTATATAAAATTCTATATTATTCCTTTCTTAAACATTTGATATATTCCACAATAAAACCACCTGAGATTAAAGTTTCGTTTGTGGGAATGTTTTTGGTAATAAATTTACTACTTTGTAGATATGAGACTGTTCATATTTTCTTCTTCTTCTTGAGTTAGTATTGGCAAATGGTGTTCTTCCAGAGATATTTTTAATTTCATCTGAATGGTTATATTGCCATAAAGTTGTTAATAATATTTACTTATTTTTAATGTCTGTGGGATCTATAGTTGTATTCTCTCTTACATTTCTAATACTAGAATTTATGTCTTCCTCTTTACACTGTTCCTGGAAAATATTATTAATTTTACTAATACACATGAAGGACAGACTTTTGGCTTTTTGCATTTTCTCTCAGTTTCTTGCTGTCATTTTCTATTTAATTGATTTCTAACTTTAATTTTATTTTTGCTTCTTTATATTTACTTGCTGTTTAATGAGTTTACCTTTACCTAACTCTTTCAATCAAATCACTGATTAATTTTAATTCTTTCTCCTTTCCTAATAAAAGCATTTAAAATTATCAACTTTTCCCTAAACACTGTCTTAGCTGCATCCCACAAATTTTGACATATTTTTATTTTTATTCAGTTCAAGTATTGCCTGATTTCCTTTTTGATTTCTTTTTCATTCATACATTCTAATAGGGCTTCTTGCTTAATTTTCACATAATAGAGACTTTCTATATTTTCTATTTTTGATTTTAAATTTAACATTTTCATAGTCAGAAGGCACATTCTTTAGAAAACTTATTATTCGGTCTTTTGAAATTTAATAAGATATATATTAGGGACCAGCATACAGTTTATTTTGGTGAATTCCATGTGCACATGAAAAAAATGTGCATTCTGTAGTCACTGGATATAGAGATACATAAATATTAAATGGTCAACCTGTTTGACAATGTTGTTCAGATCTTCTCTGCACTTATTATTTTTATCTAGTTGTTCCATTATTTACTGACAGGTTAGAAATCCATGCGTGTACCTATGCAACAATCTTGCATGTTCATCACATGTACCCCAAAACCTAAAATGCAATAAAAAATAAATTTAAAAAAATAGAAAAAAAAAAAAGAAATCCATGTGAATATATCACTCAGATCTGCTTCAGAGAGCATAATTGGTTGATGACCCTATGGCTGCCTGTCTGGTCTATACCCATATCCACACAAGGCCATGCTTCTATAGGTTGCTCACAGCTGATTACGAAGCACATTGAGAGGACTGAGGAAGGCCCTTTTTGGTAAGACATAGAACTGTTCCAAAGAGCCACTATGGCTGAAGATCTCTAGATTTGTCTGGCAAATCTTTGTTTACCTGTATTGTATTACTCGTCTATGCAGTCCTCTTTCCCGTGTCTCTCTTTCCACAGGTGTTAAATTTACATCCTCTCCTCCTGTACCCGCCTTGTTTTGCTCTCTTTCTCCATAAATCTCCTGCACATCTAATCCCACCTTGGAGTCTGTTTCTCCAAGACCCAAACTAATGCCAAGTGTGTTAAAATCTCTAAAAATAATGATAAGTTTTTCTTTATTTCCCTTTGTTTTGTCAGCTTTGCTTTACGTATTCTGAGTCTTTGTTAGGAAAATACACATTTATGTCATTCTGGAATTGAGTGATAGAATATATTTTAATATTTAGCATTTAATGTTCTCCATTCCTTCTTATAGATATGAATTTTCATCTAGTATAATTTTCCTTCAGCCTCAAGAAGTTTCTTTAGCATTCATGGCAAGACAGGTCTACTAGTGATGAATTTCCTGTTTTCCTGTATCTGAAAATGTTTTTACTCCACCTTCTTTTGTTAAGAATATTTTCACTGGAAATAAAATTTTATGTTGACTCTTCCTTTTTACTTTTTCTCTTAGCATTTTAAATATGTTTCTCTATTGTCTTTTGGTGTATTTATTTCTGTCGAGAAGTCGGCCATCATTCATATTACCAGTCTCTATATAAAATCTGTCAGTTTTCTTTGGTTGCTTTCAGCATGGGCTTCTGGCAATTGGACCATGTGAGGTTTTAATTTGTATATAGGTTGGTGCTTGCTTAACTTTTTGACTCTATAAGACATTTTCCTCCAAATTTGGAAATTTTTCAGTTATTACTTATTCAAATATTATTTTTGCTCCTCTCTTTTTTCCTTTCTCTCTCTGTGCTCAGCTTCTAGTACTCTAATTGCACATATATTAGAATACCTCCTATTATTCCATAGGTGATAAGGCTCTGTTCTTTATGTTCAATTTTTGTTTCTCAGATTGGACAATTTCTTTTAATGTGTCTTAAAGATCGTCGTATCTTCTGCTATTTCCAATATACTCATATGCCTTCCATTAAAATTCGTAATTTCAGTTACTGACCTTTTCAGTTTGGAAATTTCCATTTGGTTATTTGTAATCTTCAGTCTTGGCTGTGATGTTCTGTTTGTTAAATATAATTTTTATTATTGAATATATTAAAGGTATATTACATACTGTTTTAATATATATGTACTAGTGAAATGATTGCCTGAGTTAAACAAATTAATAACCTCATTAAAGTCTTTGTTTCTTAATTTTACCCTTTGTGACATCTTGGGGTTGATTTATATGAACTGCTTTTAATCAGTTAACCTAGCTGGACCTGAAATCAAAACAGGGCTCTACTATGCTAGGCAGTAGCTGAAATCTGTGCTTAATCATTTTAGCCTTCAATCTATTCTTTCTCACCAAGCTCCTTAGAACCCCTCCCAGCCCACCCTTTCTTGTGCAGTTCAGAGTTAGGCAAAAATGTAAGTGAAGTTATTTGCATATTTTGAAGCTCCCCTCTGTGCTGTTCCTTTCTAGGATTTCCTTCTCATCTTGGCATCCTGGACTCCATCCTCTGATGGTTCAAGCCTTTAATACTGTGGCTTGCTGCTTAAGCTTTAGTATGTCTATCTATGTCTTGCAGATTTGAGAGTTTTTTCAGACCAAAAGCTGTATGAATTCATATCGCACCCAATGTGCAATCTTATCTTCAAAGGTTGGCTTTCCTCTCGTTTGTCTTCAAATACGTGTCATTACTAGTGTTTTAAGGTTTACCCTGAATTTACGATTGTTATCTATGCCAGGGCTAGTTCAGCACAAGTTGCTCTGCAATTATCAAAAGCTGAATTACCTCAATATATTTTGGACTTGATTATGTGTGTTCATTTTAGTGGGTATCAGGCAAGACTCTTGAGATGTCTAGTTTTATTAGTGCTAATATAATATCAGTATGCATACATGTATATTATTTTTAAAATAATGTATTTGGGGATACACAGTGTAGCACATTGGCTAAAAATACCTGGAGATTAATCCTGCAATCAAGCTTAATATTCTGTATATGCTCACTACTAAGTTTCTACCAATTATTTATAGCCAGTGTGTCCATTCTAATTTCTTAGTGTCTGTGCTGTAGCAGTTGTTATATATTTTTAAGCATATCCTTTTCCATATCCACTGTCAAATCACTTCCCCTTTGCTAGCATCTAAGTTCTTAGGGGGACTGTGTGGCACATTTCTAGCCATGAAATGTAAGCAGAAGCTGGCTGAAGATTCCAGGAGAAATTTTGCTTCCTGATAAAAGCAACGCACATGACTTTTCTAACCTTTCCACCTTATTCTTTTCTTAAATACTGGCATAATATTCTGAGCTACTGAAACCATCTAAGTACATGAAGAAAAGAATAAATGAATCTCAGTGATGCTAGTTCTGACACCAATGAGCTTTCAAATCAATGTCAACTGCTACTTTTCTCTAGACTTCTTGTTATGTTAAAAGATAAATACTCCCTTCTTTATTTAGGTTACTATTCACGACATATTCAGCTACTTGCAAATAAATGCATTTCTAGCTGATATAGTACCTGATGGGGTTGTTATGTATATCATGTGTGGTAGTGTGTATAAAATGCTTAACTGAAAATCTAACACCTAGCAAGCAAGCAATAAATGTAACTATAATTTTTATCTACTTCCTTATAACTTAATTTCCTTCTAACATTACTTGAGATGGTGTGTGTGAATACCATCTCAATTCAACAGGAAAAAATAAAATCACAAAGAAAAGGAAAAGTTAAAAAGTAAAATGGAGTTACAAAACGTAAGCCACAAAACGCATTCCTAATGCACATAATTGCTACAGATAGCTCCCTATATGGTTTGAATTTCCCAGTAAACAAGGAAAAAAAAGGAAACAGTTCACCTGTTTTTCTTCAAGATCAAATAACAATATAAAAGAGGAATTTGAACTTGAAGATACTATATTTTTAAGATGTAGTCTAAGGTCTGAGCTACTATCCACTGCCTCAGGTTAATGGGCCTCTATAGAATACATAGATTTTACATGATATTTGTATCTTACACCTAGTAGAGGAGAAAATTCACCATAATAAAAACAAGTTTTCTTATAGGGGAAAAAAAATTCCACTCCAAGCTGAAAACCACAAATTTTCTTAAAAGTTGTCTACCAGAATAATTTTCTGCAATTATTATTTCCTTAAGACATTTATCTTAGCATCTTAAGAAAATTACAGCCTGAGCCATTTCTGAAAAATTCTATCATAACCATCTCCTTTTATTTCAAAATCCATTTATAACTTTTCATAACTTTACAATAATCAAGAAAATCAACAATCATGTAAGAAATAGACAAATACTCACACAGAATAAATCCCAAGCATTAAGGTAATCATTTAGAGAAAGATGAGAGCATGGGGGAAGTGGGGGAGAGAGGGAGGAGAGGACTGGGGGAAAGGGAAGGGGACTGGGCAGAGAGAGAACTCTTAAGACAAGCAATAATATTTTCTCTGTCGGTAAGCTCTCTATTTATATAAAGAATACATTATCTAACAAGGAGTTGTAATAAATCGAGAAACAGAAAATGTGCTTTAGGAAAATAACTACTTTTCCTAAAACAGTCTGAAAAGTAAGGGAGTATCTGGATATTTCAACACCTTCCAAAAGAAAATTTTGGCATTACTCTTAAAATTTTTGACTGATTTATTGAAGTCAAGAAGTCTTTAAAGTAGGGAAAGCCAAAAGTTTGTATTTATTAATTCAAGGTAACTGTGAACAAGAAAATGTTGGATATCACATCTTTTGAGAAGAAAAGCAAAGAGGCATGAAAGTTAGAACAAATGTCACAGGAAAAAGAAAAGTCTGGGTCTGATCTTTGGCCCTGGAGCTTTCCTTCTCGAAGTGAGTGGATAGTAAAGATTCAAAGTTCAGCTTGTAAAAATCAGCATACCCGTCACACAGAGGCTACATGCCCAAGACCCCGCTTCCCAGGCAACTTGAAAAATTTGCCAAGATATAGATAGCATAGCTTAAATTATGAGTTTCATCTAAGTTTTCAAAAATATTTTCTTAAAAATTATTCTATTAGGAGATTATTTTTGAGTACTGGGGTATATTTGAATAAATAAATGAAACAGACATCAATTTATTCTGTTTCAAGGTTGCTTCAGTGTTTAATGGTATGTTCTACAGATAGAGTTTAAATTCTCACAAGTTTTAAAACATAATTTGGAAGCCATCTTCTCCCATGCTTTCTAATTCATGAGGTCAGGACTCTGAGGGCAGAGACCATTTGGTTTTCCTGAAGCCATGCTGTGAGAACAAGAAATGGTCATGTTTAGTTATCACTGCCTCCTGCAGAGGACATGGGCAACCTTGAACTCTGGTGTCAGCTGCTCCAGACACACGTTGCTCGGTTTTATGAATGGACGCAGCAACTAAAAAGCATCCTAATCTGCTAATTATTTGTAAGCCATTTTACATCCACTCTGTTCCCAATTTAGGTTTTGAAGCACTTCTGTAGTCACTGAAATTCTGTAGTTCACCCTGCAGTGATATATTTTTTTCACCTTCAAAGAATATAAGGAGTGTTTCAGCCTACATTTTAAATATGAAGAAGCAAATGTGTGAAATGAGGAAATAAAAATGCACTGAGGATTTTTTTTTTAGAACATATACTTATATACTTTCAAAGCATGTGTATTTTAACAAGCAGAATGTAAGCCCCATGAGAATACAACCCTTGCCTGTCTTATTCACCAATATAGTCCCAATAGTTCTATCGGTGTCTGGCATATAGTAGGCACTCGATAAATATGCCTCGACTAAATAAATGTATGCTTCTTTTAAGAGAGGCATTATTAGGCAGCCAACCCATTTTTCTATTCAAGCTAATGATAACCTTTAAAAAAAAATAAATTAATCTGCTGCAGCAACAGCCAAGAATGAGCTCAAAATTCCTCCCCACTTCTCCTGACTATTCGCCAGAGACAGAGTATCACCTGTCAGATGGCTGTCAGACCCAAGCTGAAATAACTGCTGTCCTCTCCATCAACTTACAGCATCTATGCCTCATATCTTGAGGAAGGTATGTAAGTTTTGTTTTTACAGTAAACGCAGAATTAAAGTAAAGGAGAAAAAGAGTGGTCCCATCAAAGAATTTTATCACTTGTTTTGCTTAAATATGACATTATGAACTTTAAAGCAAGATTTGCAAAGAACAGAGATAACTGGATTCGGTTTTATTATTGATTCATTAAAGGGTACTGGTAATCTCTGAAAGCAAAATAAATCTCCGCAATTTTAGAGAGAATATTTAGAATGTACCTACATGCATGAATGAATATATTCCCTTCTGTCTGACTGAAATCTGTGATAGAATATTTATTTTTAGGAGCCTCTCAATCTCTGTATAAGTGGAAAATAATCTCATTCCCTGTGAACCTAGCTCAAGATAAATAACTGCTGCTTATGCCATGCTAACTCTGGCCTTACCTTTATAACCCATGTTCTACATTGCAAAAGACATCCCCTGCTACCTACAGAGATATATGAAGGCACCACTTTAAAACCCTACTTCGGCTAAGCTGAGTGGAGTGAGAGCTCTACTGCAACTGTGGTCCCTCCCTTCTCTCTCTCGTGCAGGCAGCAGCACTCAAGCAGTTAACAACCTTCTAAGTGTCCCGGTAATACATTCCTGCCGCAACACTCCTCAGCTCTCCAGAATTGGATTTCTGAAAATGTCTCTACACGGAGACATTCACTTCCCCGCTCAGCATAAAGGGCTGTACTCAGGGCCAAGGAGAGTAAAATATGAGCTTACAAATGTGGAGCAGGACATACCTTGTTTTTTTCCCCCCTTTGACTCAGAGAACTCAAGCTTCTGCGTGACAGTGTGACACTCTGGCAAACGCCAGTCTTTAAAATGCACATAAAGGAGACAATTTGTTCCCTGAATATCACTGGCTGGCAGAGCCCCTGAACAAATTATTAGAACGTGTGTGGGTAGGGGAGGATTTAGTCCCAATTATTAACTTAATGGAAGCTATATATATGCAACTCTAATCATATATATTCATTATCATATCTCCAGTTGCCTCCAAATGCTGGCATTGAATGAGTTAAAGTCAATGACTATGGCAATTAAGGTTGTAAGTAAAAGACTCCTCAGATATTTGACCGCAAGTATATGCTTGCTCTTTGTACTTTGTAGGAAGAGCAGAGGGAGGCTGGAAAGGAAGGGAATTGGTTTTGGAGAGCACATTAACCCAAAATAACACACTTGTTCTGACCATCCTGGGTACTGTGACAATAATTAGGAGGAGGAATACCCTTCTGTGGTTTGGAAAAGCCAGTAAGAAGAGACTTAAGTTAAGCTAGCATACATCAAAAATAATTGACAATGGTTAGGCTTCATTGTAGAGAAGCCTGCACTGGCATTGCAGCCACCAGCCCACCACCCACCTAAGAATTATTATTTGAAAAGGATGTCAGAGGATTATAGAAGATCCTCGTGTCTGCTCCAATTAGGATCAACACTTCTGCTGCTTGCTCACTGAGCATTCAGTAATGATGAAAACATATTGACCCCTGCTGGAAATGTGTAGAACTGCAGCCTTTTTCTCGGGCCAAGTATGATTTAAAAGGAAGGCATCTTTTTAACTACCATTTACATGTATCAAGCCTAAGGGGTATGTGTTTGTTTGCTTATTTATTTTAAAGAAAGCTTTATATCACACTGACAATATGGAACTAATTTACTCATTGAAAAAATTATTTCAAAACATTTCAAGAAACCAAGACAGCTTCTAATGATACAGCTTTATATTTTCTGTAAGGAGCTTACACACTATCTTGTTTAAAATTGTAGGTAACAGCCAGTGAGCATCAAACTTGGGTCCTCTTTATTATTTCTTAGAAGTATTTGACTTACCTCAAAATATATTATTTTCAAAGAAACGTAAAATCTGGAAAATGCTCTAACACTCTAGGTAATTATTTTGTTTCTACTCTAAATACTATCCCAAAGGTTAAATCTTGGTGCCAGTTTTCTTCTAAGATATTTTCCACACAAATAAGGTTCTAAACTTGTATTTCTATGCTGACTATTAATCACTCTACCCTACAAATTCTTACCGAAAAGTTCAGGGAAAAAAAAAATCTCTTCTAGCATATTTGGGGTCACCAAGTTTCCAGCAAAGTGCTTAGAGGACATGGAACAGTCAATTCATACAGTACATGACTTGCTGTTTTGTGGGATGTACTAAAATGACATAGATATTATTATAATTCTTGCTCTGTGTTACAGGTTTTAGAGAGGAATATTCTTTGATATAGGTTAACAGAATAATGATCAATGTCAGCAGTCAATATAAGCTCTCCAGAAGCACCTAGACTATGGACTCTTGGCATGTTCTATTAGCTGGCCCACTCATGAGACCAAGCTTGGCCAAGACTGGGAGGTCATTCTGTGTACAGATCAGTAGCCTGGCTCCACATAATGGTTGCCACAGTACCCCTCAATTCAAAAATCTGTTCTGGAAATGCTATCAATTAAATGCTATCAGTTAACAGTCAGTTAAATACAAAAACAAATTGCAAGCTCTATTCTTATTCCATGTAGACAAATTTGAAGAACACATTGTATTTATTTATAAGAGTTCAGTGGTCATATTAATATGATATTCTTTTCTTTTAAAAGAAATAAAATGAAAAGCAGCTCCATGATTGGGATAAATTAAGGACAGGCATACCTCATAAAGCCAATGTCACAATAAAGCAAGTCACATTTTTTTTGGTTTCCCTGTGCATATAAAAGTTATGTTTATACTATATGGTAGTCTATTAAATGTGCAATAGCATTATGTCTAAAGAAACCATATCTTGATTTAAAATTATTTTGTTGCTAAAAATGCTAACAATCATGTTAGCCTTCAGTAAGTCTTAACCATTTTGTCCTTGGAGGGTATTGCCTCGGTGCTGACCCCTGTTGACTGATCAGGGTAGTGGTTGCTGAAAGTGACGGTAGCTGTGAGCATTTCTTAAAGTAAGACGACAGTGAAGTTTGCCGAATAGATGACTCTTCCTTTCACAAGAGATTTATCTGTATAATGTGATGCTATTTGATAGTATTTTACCCACATAATGCCTTTTCAAAACTGGAGTCAGTCTCCTAAACTCTCCAGCTACTTGATTTTCTCAGTTTAGGTAATATTCCCAAGTCTTTGCTGTTACTTTGACAGTTTTCACAGCATCTCCCTCAGATGTAGACTCCATCTCAAGAGACCACTTTCTTTGTTCATTCATAAGAAGCAAATCCTAGACCATTCAAAATTTCAGCAATTCAGTCACATTTTCAGGCTTTACTTCTCATTCTCATTTTCTTGCTAGTTCTACCACATCTGCAATTACTTCCTCTGATGAAGCCTTATGCCCCTTAAAGTCATTCATAAGGATTTGAATTAACCTGTCCCAAATGCCTGTTAATGTTGCTATATTTTTTTTTTTTTTGAGACGGAGTTTCATTCTTGTTACCCAGACTGGAGTGCAATGGCGCGATCTCGGCTCACCGCAACCTCCGCCTCCTGGGTTCAGGCAATTCTCCTGCCTCAGCCTCCTGAGTAGCTGGGATTACAGGCACGCGCCACCAAGCCCAGCTAATTTTTTTTTGTATTTTTAGTAGATACGGGGTTTCACCATGTTGACCAGGATGGTCTTGATCTCTTGACCTCGTGATCCACCCGCCTCGGCCTCCCAAAGTGCTGGGGTTACAGGCTTGACCCACCGTGCCCACTATTTTTGCCTCTTCCCATGAATTACAAATGTTCTTAATGATACATAGAATGGTGAATCCTTTCCAGAGGGTTTTCAATTTACTTTGCCTAGATCCATCAGATAAATCACTCAAGGTATCTATAGCTTTGTGAAATATATTTCTTAAATAATAAGACTTAAAAATTGATATTATTATTTGATCCATAGGCTGCAAAATAAAGGTTGTGTTTCAGATAGGAAAATAACCTTAATCTCCTTGTACATCTCCATCAGAGCTCTTAGGTGACCAGCTGCATTGTCAGTGAGTCATGACATATTGAAAGGAATCTTTTTTATGATCAGTAGGTCTCAACAGTGGGCTTAAAATATTCAGTGAACCATCCTGTAAATAATTGTGCTGTCATCCAGGCTTTGTTGTTTTATTTACAGACTGCTGGAAGAGTAAATTTAGCTTGATTCTTAAGGGCCCCAGAATTTTCAGAATGCTAAATTAGCATTAGCTTCAACTTAAAGTTACCTAATAAGAGAGTCAACCTAAAAGCCCCTAATAAGAGCGTCAACCTTTGAAACTTGGAAGCCAAACATTAACTTGTACTTCTATCTCTGAAAGTCCTAGATGGCATCTTCTTTCAAAATTTTTCATCTCTCAAAGCTTTTTTATCTTCATTGAAAATCTGTTGTTTAGTGTAGCCATCTTCATCAATGATCTTAGGTAGCTAAATCTTCTGGATAACTTACTGTAACTTCTCCATCAGCATTTGCAGCTTTATCTTGCACTTTCGTGTTCAGAAATGGCTTCTTTCCTTAAAACCTCACAAACCAACTTTGTGAGGTTTTCTTCTTCCAACTTTTAGCTAGCTTCCAATTTTTCTTCTGCAGCCATTTCATCTCTGTCTACCTTCACAGAATTGAAGAGAGTTAGGGCCTTTCTCTGGATTAGATTTTGATTTAAGGGAATGTTGTGGCTGGTTTGATCTTCTCTCCAGACAAAACTTTTTCCATATCAGCAATAATCTGTATTGTTTTCTTATCATTCAGTTGTTCACTAGAATAGCACTTTTCCTTTAGAAAATTTTCCTTTGCTTCCACAACTTGGCTACCATTTGACACAAGAAGCCTAGGTATCAGCCTATTTCAGCTTTGGACATGCCTTTCTCACTAAGCTTAATCATTCCGAACTTTCACCTAAATTGAAAGATATGTGACTCTTCCTTTCATTTGAACACTTAGAAAATCATTGTGGGGTTATTAATTGGCCTAAAATCAATATCATTGTGTCTTAGGAAATAGGAAGGCCTGAAGAGAGGGAAAGAAGGGGAATGGCTGGTCAGTGAAGCAGTCAGAACACATACAACATTTATGGAATAAGTTTACTATCTTATTTGGTCATGGTTCATGGCACCCTAAAATAATAGCAAGAATAACATCAAAGGTCACTGATCACAGCTCACCCCAACAGATGAGAAAAAATTTTTAAATATTGTGAGCATTACTAAAATGTGACACAGAGACACAAAGTAAGCATATAGTTTGGAAAAATGATGCCAATACACTTGTTCAAGGAGGGCTTCCAGGAACCTTCAAAACACCAGGTCTGTGAAGCACAATGAGGTCAAGCATAATAAAATGAGGCACGCCTGTAACTCCTGATAAACTAATTACATAAGCAATGTTATCTGGGTTTTGTCTTTACAATGAAACAAATTGAGTCAAAATATCCAATTGTGGAATGAGCTGGACCCCATCCCCAGTGCTAACGGCATTGCTTCACATGTGCGATTTACTAAATATTAGGCTATTTTTTTAAGCAATAATATTGCCTAGCTTGTGTCCTGAGTTTGTCATTTTCCAAAAATATTACCATGGGTAAGTCATTTACTTAATTTCTCTAAGCCCTGATTTTTTTCAACTATAGAATAAGGACAATTACCTCTACTATAGTAAGAAAATGAGATTGAGTCTGTAAAAACCTTTTAAAATAACATACATTATGTTATAAGGAATACTGTATACATATAAAATCTTGAATTAATTTATCTTCTTAGAGTCAAAGAATATTCCAAGGTGAAGAGTTGAAAAAAAAAAAAAAAGGATACATAAAAGTGGTAGAATCTGGACCAAAAATCAATATATGGAGTTAAATGGGGAAAAAAGTTAATAGCATTCATTAAAGAAGAAACAATTTCAAAGGAGACACATGGATTATTCTTATTGATCAAGGACACATGAGGAGTAAGAGAGAGGATATGAGTAATCCTTGCAACAGGGAATGAAAAATAAAAATTAGCTTGATTTCCCAGAAATAATATTGTCAAAAAGGCAGAAAGAAATATTGCTGATATGAAGGTATTGCAAATAGGAAGCCTAAGCTAAAATGGCTGTGAGTCATAGAAGTATCCATTTAAAAATTCCCTGTCCATGACATTTCCGTTTCATATTTGTTTCAGAAACAAACAAAAATAGTAATATAGAAAGACATTTCAAGCCAAATTAATCATTCAGGATAGAACATATCAGCTGAAAATGACCATTTGTATTACAAGGAAAACAGACTTAAAGACAAAGCTCAATATTTCCCAGAACTACTCTCGGTTGCCATGTGATTTCTCATAGTTCGTTTTTAATAATGAACAGAAGATGAAAGACTGAATGAGAGAGCACCTGTAATGTGTTTTAAAAAGTTCCTCCTGCTGTGAGCAGACTGAGGTAATACAGTAACACACAGTATACTGCTTCATTTAGAGTCTTGGAACTGTAGTGATACAATTTAGAAAACATACCCCTGCGAAACATCCCCAACACTTACCAGGGATGATGATAAGACCTGTTCATCTTAGTCAACCAAAGCCCTACCTGAGAAAATCATTCCATAAAATCTTAACATATCTTAGTGTTTTGTGTCAACTTAATTCATCCTTTAAAATGCATGCCATTTCCCATTGCTCATTATTTTCAAAAGGAAATTTCATTTATATCCAAATGTTATGCAAAAGATCTAAGTGTTCATGTTTTATAAACATTGGCTATCTCTTATAGCTAGATATAACCCATCTCCAATTATTCAATAAACAATGAGCCCTGTACAAGATAAATATAAATTCACCCCCAAAAAACTGTTAGATAAAACATCCAATGGCAGAAACCATACAGGAAACTAGAGTATTAAAGTTATATTTATAAGGCAATCACTTACTTAACTGCTAGCTGAATACAACTTGGTATGAGAAGCACATGGAAACTTTAATTATAATTTTTGCTTTTTAAAAACCATGCCACAAATCAGAATTATAAAAGTTGTAAAATTCCTTAAAAATAATGTTATGATCATGACAGGGAAAAATCAATACAACAAAAAAAGGTCTTAACTTTAAGCCTCAGTTCCAGAACCCAGTGACCTTTCCAATATCATTCTTCAGGCTGACCCTAAATCATGTGTGCTTTACCCTGATAATGGCAATTAAGCATTATTCAGCATTCTTTAAATTCTTCTCTACTGTCACTTTAACTGTAATACATTATCTTAACCTAGTCATTATTTAAATGACTTCTTTAATTAGTGGTTTTGGGAAGCTTGGCATAATTTAGTTCAAAAAAGTAGAATGTGTGTGCTATAATTACCTTAAACTGGTCAAAATCATCTCAATAAAGAGAAAATGTATCCTTCTATTTTTCACTCAATTATCTTATATTCTCTGTTTACATAAAATTCCTGACTACTGCACTTAGTAGGGAAAAATAAGAGAAAGAGTGAAGATCTGCTATAAAAGAGAAATTAATCATAAAGTATTGCTCTATTTGAGCATCTTTTATTAGACACTACTCTGAAATATATGTATGTATGTATACATACACTCCTACACATGTTTACATTTATCTACATATATTCATATTATATAACTATATATACATATAAATATCAATGGAGAACATGGATAATATATAATATGTAAATTCATTGCTTATATATAAAGAGAGAGAGAGGCCATGACCATGCTATCACTTAGCCATGGCAACATATCTCTTACAGATCATTTGAATCACTTCACTTTTTCCATATCCACTACCACCAAGCTGACACAGTATCACGTGCCTAACAATTGCCTGCTGGACTACCTAGCTCTAACCAATTCACCACAAAGCAATTGCTTCTTTCAAAGCTAGAGTGCTTCCTTCGAAATGCAAGGCAGGAAGTTCGATTAAGTCACCTACCTTAGGATAAAGATGCATTCTTCACATGGCCTAAAATGGCCTATAAAATGTACTTTCTACTTCTGTCCCCAGACCCTGCTTCCCATTTGTCCCAGTTCTGTTGGTTCCAATTCACTGTTCCGTCACTCCTGTTTTCACTTGGAGACACACCTTGTCACCTATCTGCTTACTCAATTTGCATATCTCAGTTAAGAATCTTCCTCCAGGAAACCTCTGACATCCCAACTGTTTAAAATGCCCTCATTACAGCACTGCTTCCCCCTCAGAGTACTTCTCACAGTGGCAGTTTCACATGTTTGTTGATGAACTAATGTTTTCTTCCCTTCTAAACTGTTAGCTATAAGACAGCAGGATGGGTCTGGCTTTGTTCGCCATTATTTATATCTCCAGGACTTAGCAAACAGGTATGGAGCATATAAAATGTTCATTAAATATTTTTAATGAATAAATTTAGATTATCTAATTTCATTCATTTAAAAAAAAAAATTCAATGAACATTTTTATGGCCTTAACCCCTACCCATCCACTGCCAACCTGTCCTAAATTTGTAAATCCTTACTGTAAGTTTCTGTGGCAATTAAAAATAAATAGGCCTTGCTTTAAAATACATAGAAGTATTGTTCACAGGTTCTAAATCTTCCCAAATATAAATATAATATTTTAAGGTTTTGGTTAAGAAATATTGGCACCCTTACTTTTTGTTTACTGCTTTTAGGAAAAACATAAATTTTTGACACAAATATGACTGAAAGCTTGACGCTATTGATTTTAGTTTAATTTTGAGGGGGAATAAGTATATATTCAATATTCATTTTCTGTTATTGCTTCTGTTACTCAATTTCAATATTTATTAAAATAACTAAACATTAATACAATGAAAAGGGCCACCTTGCTATGTAGGTTCAAATTTAAAGATTATATTAAGGCGTGTAATAGCTCTGATATTTAAGTTTACTATGCCACGTATGTAAGGTAAAAAAAAATGCATCTAGAATTAGAAATGAATTTTGGGTCTTTATTTTTTATTATTCTGTGAACACCAGTAGGCATGTAAGAGCAAGAATAAAATGTTATTGGGGAATACGTGACTCAGAAGTGACTTCTAATCTCTCTGTTTATTTCCATTCCCTTCCCATGTGGGACCACACACTAGTAAATGGGTAAATACACTTATTTTTAGCATTTATGAAGGACACTAAAATGCATTACAAATGGGTATTAAATTAATCTAGATTACCAGGAGAGGTGTTAACCCAAAGGTATGATTTTCACATCAAAACAAATAATTTTTTCTGGTATAAATCCAGTCTATTCCTTAAATTGGTTTTCTCATTCTCCCCCTGGCTTAAAGCTACTCTTTTTGTAAATTCAGGGAATACTCTTTAAAAACACCTATTTTCTCCTATATGTTGTAAAATATACAAAAATGCTAAAAACTTTCTATGAATTAATGCAGAAATCTCTGACATGTAGTTTATACTGTCACTCAAATCCACTAATGCCTTGATATTATTATTGAAGGTTTGGTAACATTTTACATCATTGTAAAGGCACATCTCTGTTGTCCCTTACATTCCTACCTATATCCTATCAGCATGCTTTAAAAAAAAAAAAAAAAAAGACCCTGGGAAACATAGTGAGACCTTGCCCCTACAAATAATAATAATAATAATGAAAAAATTACCAGGCATGCTGGTGCACACCTGTAGTACCATCTACTCAGAAGGCTGAGGCAAGAGGATCACTTGAGCCTAGGAATTGAAGGCTTCAGTGAGCTATAATCACGATTGCATTCCAGGCTGGGTGACAGAGTGAGACCTTGTCTAATATATATATATATATATATATATATATATATATATATATATATATACACACACACACACACACACACACACATATACACACACACATATATATACACACATATATACACACATAGAAATATATATACATACACACATATATAGACATATATATACACACACACGCATACATGAAGAGAGAGAGAAGGTATACATATATATATATATATATATATGAGACAAGGTATATATTAGACAAGGCATATATATATATATGAATATATATATATTAGACAAGGTCTCTGTCTCAAAAAAGAAATAAAATGAAACATATGTTTCATCATTTTATTCCTTTCCTAGAATATTCTAACTTCCTTTCTCTCCAATTATCTCTTTAGTTAATTTAGTTTAACATGCTTTTCTGAAAAGGGGAAAGTAGACAAGAGGAGTCCTAATGAATTGGAGACTTTCCTTATTACAAACACATGTACCTCTTCTGAAGGAAATATGAACTTTGAATTCTTAAATATGAAAGATGCAAGAATAAAATAAGAAGTGGACGTGTCATCTTTGACAATGATAGAAACAGAAATTAACACAAGGAATTTCTACTGGCAAAGACCAGACTTGAATCAAGTCAGATAAGATATACTCCATCATGACAGATCTAGTCGGTGACTATTCTGAGCAGTTCTGCCCATGATCATAGAAACCATATGAATAATCTAGAGATTTTTTTTTCTTTTTTTTCAAATAGAGCAGCATTGTATGTATGCTGAGAACTGGGTGGGGTGGGTTAGGGTGGAGTAGAGAGGGGAAGAATCTGCAGGCTGACCCTCACAATTTCATAAGCAATTTAAAAGGAATTCATGCAAGACTGTGGACTGTTTTTGTTACTTCAGCATATATTAATATTGAATTGAATTAGGTTCTCAAATACTGTGGTTTTCCAAGCTTTACCATGAAGGTTGTTCTAGTTACCTTTTTCTAATATTAAAGAGGATCACAGCATACATCTACAAATGAAATCAAATTGTGTATTCTAAACCCTTGCATGTTGTACAGATATATAGTGCTATTATTTTTATTACTGTTGTTACTATTATCTAATCAGGAGCCTAGTATTATACATTTTTAAAGTAAAGGGTTATTTTTTAACCTAATTAGTTGCAGTCTCTCTCTTATATTCACATACACAAAAATTATTTCCTAGTTTCCCATATGGAATTAAACTCACTTTCTTCAGAAAATGCTTCCAATGTCAATTGCCTGTTTGGTTGGCATATCTTCTTGTAGGTTTTGGAAGTCTGTATTATAGTTACTATGGTCATTTATGTATTTTTTGCCAAGTATTATTTCATGTGTATGTCCTGAACCCTCAACTAGAATATAAAGTTGAAAAACAAACAACCAAGTTAAATGTCCAAGGAAAAATGTCCAAAGGCTGTGATATCAAAAGCCAAGTTCATCTTCTACTTTCATCATTTCCTATTAGTTTGAAAATGGACTATTTACTTAATCTTCCCAAACCTTAACTTCCTCATTTGTAAAACGTGGAAACCAGTAGTAACTAGCTCATAGGACTTTTATGAAGATTAAATTATTTAATGTACAAATTTAGTTCAGTGTTTAGCACACAATAGGTGTTCAATAAATGTTATTATTAAATAACTCAGAAACATCTATTTTTTAGATTCTTCTGTATTCAAACATCACATCTATTACAGTACTTAATATTTAGTTGGTTCTAATATAGTGTATGGTTTTAAATTATCAGAATTAAAGATTATTTATTGTTATTACTATTACCAATTTTATTGGCAATATAATTCTTATGAACATAAAATTAGTAGTAAAATAATAATCTGATTGCAAACAAGTCATGTGACATTCTTATGTTTTAATGGATTTATCTGAAAAAATAATTTTTATAAAAGTATCTACCTCCTGTACCTTAAGGGTTATTAAGAGTAATTAATTTGAGTTATTCCTAGGATGAAAATTGCGTAAGTGCTGGAGGCATGAGATGGCGAATTCTGGGCAAAGAGTTCCCAGAGGCTAGTATGGGTTTTGCATTCTCCAGATTAGATGCCACAGACAGTTGTACCAGTCATTCATATATTTAATATATTTTCATTGAACACATCTCACAGGACAGGCATTTCTCTGAGGGAGAGACATAGCAGAGAGCAAGACAGATGTGGTTTTGCTTTCATGGCTTAGAGAGGAGTGCCAGTGTACAGGGTCTGCAATGGAGAGAGGGGCATGAAATGCTTACAGTTTTCCTATGTTTTGAATATCAAAGTCTACTTTAAAGAATGAAAAAACCATGTTAAATTGATCAAGAGCAAATAAGAATTGCTGTGTCACAAGTATTGAAAACTTGGACCCAAGTGCCTATTTTCTATTAATAGTCTTATTATGGATGGGAAAAAATCATAAACCTTTCAGATACTCATATGGGTGTGGAAGAAGCCTTCTGAAATGAGGAACCAGGAGGGAAGGCTCTGGGAGAACAGGTTTCTCACAAACATTTCCTGCTCAGACTTGTTTCAGGCAGACTGAAAATTTTACAAGAACAGGTTTCTTATTATATCCCTTTTAGCCTCCTGAACGGAAATCAGCTGGCTGTGGATTATTAGAAAAGTATCAAGCCTTTTCAAACCTCAAGCAAAAACAAGAGTTTAATTGAAAGCTTTTTCCTCTAATTCCACTCATATATCTGTAAGTATGTTTCTGCATGACAGTTTCTGCATATTTCAGATGCTTTCTTAATTTTCAGTCTCCCAAAATATGGTTAAGTCAAATCAAATATCAAATTCAAACACCTGCCACAAATAAACAAGCTTAACAAAAGCTTCTCTGGCATCTCTGGACAGCCTGATGGCAAGATTTAACCCAGTCCCATGAGTTGATGAAACATTTTAAAGAGCAATAAATTTTAGAGAAAAATCTCCATAGATATTCCTGGGGAGTTAGAGAATTTCCAGGAGTAGGCAATGAAGTCAAATCCTTGCTGTATTAACTTTTTGTTAGTATTTCCAAAGACTTTTGCTTGGGAAAAATTTCAAGGAAGAAAAAATGAGTATAGCCTGTTGAAAATTAAGGCAATATGATAATATTCTGGTTTAAAAACATATCCATGACTTCACACAGTTCAGAACCAGGCGACATTTGCTTCAGAGTTCATAACCAGAGCAAGTTCCTAAGAAGCATCTAGAAATCACTGGCAATTAGAATGCATTTTTACCATTCTTAGAACACATCAGCAAAGCTTCTGGGCCTTTGTGCTTGCTGTTCCTACAACTAGGATGATCTTTCCCCATTTCACACGTAGCTTATTTCTTCATTTCATTCAGTCTTAACCCATAAGCCTGTCTTTCAAGCCTTCCCAATTCATAGCACCCCATTTCTTCAATAAGACGCCTCATCCCTGAGTCATTCCTCCTCCATTAAATCCTAATTATGCTTACCACACAATTTTCTTCCTGACCCATTTGACGTTACTTAAATCTTCTAAGCAATATGTTATCATTTAATTCATACCACCATTTTCATACCTGTCTAGCTTTCCAGCCAACTGCGGGAAGGCAGGGACAAAATTACGTTGGAGGCAGTAGTGAGGTGATGTGCTGTCTGTCTTTTCATCGTAATAGTTGGTTCTGATAGGATTCAAGGAATATATTCCAAATGAGATGTAGGATTATGCTTCTCTATTAAAATAAGCCTTTGGTATTCTTACATTTGACATGTGAGATATTTTAAATTTTGCACATATCCCAAAGGTCTATGATGAATTTCTCTTAAAACAAGGTAAAATTAACTTTACCATGAAGAAACATGATAAACATGACCTCAGCCAACTGACCAAAGTTAATATCAACATAAGTCAGATTAATAGTGTATACTGTATTAATAATAAGCTGTGATGAGAAGGGCACATATAACTTCAGTCTAGTCATGAAAAAAAATGATCATTACAAGTACAAAACAAAAAGCATTCTACAAAATACCCAACTTGCAGTCCTTAAAACTAACAGTCAATAAAAACAAGGAAAATCTGAGAAATTGTCATAGCCAGAGGGGACCTAAGGAGGCATAATGACTGAGCATATTACAGTGTCATACATGGGAGCCCAGGATGGAGACATGAGAGAAAAACCAGTGAAGCCCAGTGAAGTATGGAGTTAATAGTAGTGCATCAATGTTAGTTTCTTAGCGGTGACAAATGTACCATAGTAATGTCAAGTGTTCGCAAGGGGAGAAACTGAGTGTGGGGTATATGGGAATGCTCGATGCTATGTTTGCAACTTTTCTGTAAGTCTATAACTGTTCTCAAATAAAAAGGTTTTTTTAATGACTCTACAATATTCCAATTATATAAAAGAACATATTAGGCACACTTATAAGTAATATGCTTTTGTCCCTTGGGGACTACATAATACTACTAATAAGAACAATAATAATAATCATTTACTGAGCATTTACAAAGTGCTGGCAGCATACTAAGCACAATACATGTTATTAATTAATTTTATCCGTGCAGCAAGCCTAAGTGCTGGGTACTACTATTACTCACCTTCTACATATGAGGAAACTGGGACAGAAATAAGTACATCAGGGGTGGGTGGCTAAGTTGCTGATTAATGTTGCTAATCAAGGAAAGGGTTGTTCAAACAATGTAAGTTTCACTATATAACATTTCTCAGATTAGACAGTCATACTCAAATATTAGAGGGATTATTTTCCGTACAGGGTGCTTGTTAGAAGATTATAATAGGATAAACTATTTCTGACAGGGAAAGTAGAAGGAGAATATAATCAGATTTTCTAACCTAACCTTTGGGTGGATTGCAACTGCAAACAGAAGAACAGTATACAATTCTGGAATGGGCATATGGCTAGATATTCAGTCCCAGGGATCTGAAGAGTCAGTAATTAAAGATGAACCAAGATTCATATAAGCCAGCTTTTACTTATGAATGTCAATTACATGTCAAAGACATGGAAATGGCTTGCAATAAGAGGACTAGCCAGCCAAGAGCTACACTCCATTCTAAAGCAGTGGTTCAAGAGCCAACCTTGTTTAAAAGCCTGAAAATCAGGAAAATTTCCAGAGTCACTTTAGACCATGTCTGTTAGAGATTTTCTGTTGGGAAGAAAAGGGAGGCTAACAGAGCTAAGAACCAGAAGAAACAGAGAGAGAGAGAGAGAGAGAGAGAGAGAGAGAGAGAGAGAGAGAAGACACCCAGTCCTGCAGCGATCCACTGTGAGAAAACTGAGCAGGGGAGTCTAAACGATGCGTCCCACAAAGTTGAGGTCATCCTGGTACAAATAACATGGGACCTGACAGAGAACAGCACACACTTAGGCTGTTCCCTTTTCACTGGTCAAATGTTGTCCCTGAAGGCTTAATGAGGAGGAAACAGAGCAGATTCCAGGCCTTTGTGTCCCCTGTCATTTACTCTGCTTAGAAATATGCAGAAAATTGTGTCTGATTCCAGTTACAAAGAATGCAACATTGCAGTTCCAGTACCTACAAGAATGCCCTACATGTATCAGTCCCTTGATAAATATTTATTTACTGAACAAATAATTCTCGACAAATTAATTTTTATTATATTAAATTTCCATGTTAGATAACACCATCTAATTATATATCCATGCATTCTAAGTCAAAACTCTAATTCACAGAAAGAAGGGGAAAAGAAAGAAGGAAACTAGTACCATAATTTTTAAAATCCTTTCACCATAAGGCTTGTTTCTGAATTGGTCTTCTGTACATTAACTATGTTCTGACAGTCAGAGAATAGTTTATATATATTCATTGCTCAACAAGTATGTATTGATTGTCTGCTATGTATCAAAATTATGCCTGATTATGAAGATACAGAGGTGAATTACAAATAGTATTTTCCTTCAGAAAATTCACCTTCTGGAATAATAATAACTAACATGTATTAGGCACATGTGCCTAGTACTGATTAAGCATGCTACCAATAAATTTACAGAATTAGACTATTATTATCTCCACTTTTTGATAAAAGTGAGACTGAGAGAGCTTAAGTAACTCACTCAAGGTTACACAGCTGAAAAAGTAAGAGTTAACATTTGCGCCCAGAAAAACTGACACAAGAGCCGACAGAGTATTAAAAAAATATAAGAGCATGTATAATTTATAAGAATATACTTACTTGTAATATATAATGCCTAGCACAATAAAATGATGAATATTAAATATCAATAATGTAATCTGAAATTCAGTGAGCCTCACAAACCTGAAAGACCCAAGCAGACTGTGTATGTCTGTGGGAGTTGGGAAGAGAAAAGGAATGGTTTAAAAAGTCACAACATTGCCAGGCATGGTGGCTCATGCCTGTAATCCCAGAACTTTGGGAGGCTAATGCCGGTGGACAATTTGAAATCAGGAGTTTGAGACCAGCCTGGCCAACATGGCAAAATGCCGTCTCTACTAGAAATTCACAAAAATTATACAGGTGTGGTGGTGCACACCTATAATCCCACTACTGAGGAGGCTGAGGCAGAGAATCACTTGAACCCCAGGAGGCAGAGGTGGTGGTAAAACAAGATCGCACCACTGCACTCCAGCCTGACCAACAGAGTAAGACATTATCTCAAAAAACAAATTTTAAAAAGGCACAATATCAGTAATAACGCAATGATCTGATTGAATTTTATCAGCAGAATTTAAATCTTTCTTTTAGAATTAAGAAATATCCAAAATATCTCCGATACCTGTTCAGAGTCTCAGTCATCATTCCAATTATTCCTGACATTGATGGCCACCTAGAAGGAAGTAGTTAACTAACTTTGTGTAGAGATTTCCATGAAATTATGGGGGAAAAAAAATGTACTCAATGTGGAGAAGAGGGATTTCTTTAGATATTCAAAGAAGGTAGGATATGAAGCACGAACAAATATTCCAGAATCTCTGGAACACGGACTGTGTAGTGTAGAGAAGACTATGAGGAAAAGATATGGTAACATGTTACAGCAGCAATAGGAAACAAGTACAGAGAGAAGGCGTCATCACTGAACAGGCAGCTGGATGACGAGGGGTGGCGTTGTCACTTAAGGCAGAGGAAATAAAAAGAAGTTAGTTACTTGTTATTGAGGGTGGATATTGAGAAAAAGTAGTGGATTTAAATCTGAAATTCTCATGTGTGAGACACCAGTAAAAACAACTAGAAGGAAATGTTTAGGATATAGTTGGAAGAAATGTCTGAAAAAATAGGACACTAGATTGGGAAGTTTTGCATTATTTTTAACCAGTTTACATGTGGTTGTAGAAGCCATAAGCAAGGATGAGGTTGCCCAAGGAGTGTTTGTGGTATCATGAGAAGTGGGAATTCCTGGGGCTGAGACCTCAGCAATAGTCACAGTAAAGAGAAGTTGGAGAAACAGTGAGCAGCAGAGGAGACTCATCTGTATCTATCAAGATATATCTAATGCCACACCAGATCTCACTCTAGAGTCCAGACCCACAATTCCAACAGCTGTGGGACAGCTTTCCCATGTGTGACCTGGAAGTCACATATGTCATTTCTTATGAACTGAATGTCTGTCTCGCCCTCAAATGTATATGTTGAAACCTTAACCTCCAATGTCATGGTATTTGGAGATGGGATCTTTGAGAGGAACTTTAGGGTTAAATGAAGGTGTACCTTCATGATGAGATTAATGCCCTTGTAATGAGAGAGAGAGAGAGAGAGAGAGAGAGAGAGAGAGAGAGAGAGAGAGACCGAGACCAGAGAGCTTGGTATCTTTCTTTTTCTCCACATGTACTCAATGAGGAAAGGCCATGTGAGGATACACAGAGGAGGCAGCCATCAGAAAGTGAAAAAAAAGGCCCTCATCAGACACTGATCAGGGACTTCTGGCCTTCAGAACTGTAAGAAAATAAATCTCTGTTGTTTAAGCTGCCAACTCTACGGTATTTGGTTATGACAACCTAAGCTGACTAACACACCCATCAAACATACTGTGTCCAATTAGAGAAAATATCAGCCAGGCATACCTAAGTATGTCACCTTAGCTCCTGTCCCTGCCAGGCTACACATGTCACAGGCATTGGGTTTTATTTTTTAATTAGGACCTGAGTTTCTCCATTTGCAAAAGGGACAGAGATCTCAAAGATAGACCTTAGCTGAGAAGCCAACCATGAAGTATGCCTATCCTACAGCAGAGCAGTCACGGACAGGCCTCTCTCAGTTGAATCTGCTGGATTCAACTTGGAAAGATCACTTGAAAACATCTTTAATAAGAGGCACACTTTTCCATGCAGACTCATAGTCTGAAATCTAAAAATCATCATACAGAACATCTGTGTTTCCTGCAACCAGGATACTTGCTGTCTGGAGAGCACATGGGACTTCAGGGCTCTCATTCTTCTACTACCAAATCCATTAACATTCATTTTTAACTCTCATCTATTGATGGATATCTAAAGAAGCAGACATGGATACAGTTAAACATCCCATCGACAAAAAGAGATGCTTCTGGTTTTAAGGGGCAGCACCTAACAACAGTAGAGAAACTACTAGAGAAAGAAAATGTTTGTATCCTGGTTTTTCTGCCAACTGGCAATGTTACCTTGAGCAAAATATTTAACTCTTCTTCAAGTTCGTAATTTCTCTAATATGAATAGTAATATCAGTGATGAGAATGCAATAAGATAGATAGTTTATAGAAAAATAATCCAGAAAAGAAAAAAGCATAAGCTAGTATTACCAAAAGCAGAATAGGTAAGTGCTTTGAAAAATTCACGGTTTCACTCCCAAACTGTAATCACCACCTGATAACAATGCTGCTCTCAGATTTGGAAACTAGAGAAGAGCTCCATGTCCTCCCACTCTGGTTGGATGCAGCTATTTTCCAGCTGTGCCAAACCAGTGCTTTGCCCTAGTTTTGCAGAATTTTCAGTCAGTGAATGTTTTGATTATTATTTTCCAAAAAAAAATAAGAAAATAAAAACTTTGTAAATGTCACTTAATTAGGTAACAACTTTTATCAGATTTTATTTCTATTACTATTTAGCTATCAAAACACAAGCTTTAAGAAAACTGGACACTTTCTGAACCAAGCTACGTAAATATAAACATTGACTGTTGTTGTGTATAGGTACCAACACACACATGAATCTAAAAATTTATTTTGAATTTATTCTGGAGCACTTTTTGAAGTTCAATAAATGCCTTGAAAATCAGACGGAAGTCCACAAATGGTAATAGCATTTAGCTCATTTCAGTAGAAATTGTCTCATTAACATGCCAGCTGCTAAAAACGTATGAGCCCAGGCATGTCCTTTGCCTGCCTCAAGGAAAGAAACCCTACTTGCACAGTTTTGCTTCAAAAAATAATCCTTGTTTAAATTGTTAACAGTTGCTCCAGTGGTGGCCCATGGCAAGAAATTTAACCTTCTCTCCCTCCCTCCTATATGAGCATTTCCATACCCGTCAGCTAGCGTTTATATTGTCAATGAAAAACAAATTTTCTGACTGCATGTTAAACTATTTAAACCAGTTTTAGCAATAGCACCCTCCTCAATGTAGTGTCATAGTTTTAAACCTAACCCCCTGAACACAGAAGACCCAGTCTTAAAAGTAATGAGCAGTATGAGTAACAAGATCAGATTTTAACTAAAAGGATCACCTAGCATTAACTAAGCAACTCTTTTAGAGTGTCTGTCTATAAACATTTAATTAAGTTAAATGGAAACTTTTCAAATCATTTTCTTCTCACAGTTATAAGGTTTGCTTTATACTGGATGCCTGAAGGGACAGGCTTTACTTATGTATTTGGTGACTTAGAACCCTGGGATGTTTTGAAAAATATTGTATAGAGGCTGCCTTGAATTAAAGCAATTTCAACAAATGTAGTTCATACCAGAATTATAATTAATGAAAAATATTTCCAAACAATGTGACCAAATGGAATATTGAGATCTGTATTATTATAACCTAAGTGCATTAAATTTTAAGTTTTAGAACTGCTCATTCAGTACCAACGTTGTTTATTTGGAGTCTTATCTAAGCTCATATTCCAAAAATATAGTGTCTAAATTAGAAAACAAAGTGAAAGAAAAAATATTTTAATTACACTTAAAAATTAAAATGCCAAGAAAGTTCTTCCCATTTCCCAGTTTTCTAAATAATAAATGCCACTGGTTAACATTTCAAAATACTGTATAAAACTGCTTTTGCTTTTACTTTTTCTTGGAAAAACCGACTGTGAGTACATCTGAAACCTTCTTGACAAGTTCTCTGAAAGCAATTAGTGGCTTTCTTTTCTTAGTCAGAATGTTAGGTTTCACAGAAAGTTTTCAAGTCTCCTGCTCCTATCTTTTTTCTAATGCTTCAAATCCAAATGGCAAGTAGCCAGACTGCACAGAGCTATTGAATGTGGAGAACAAGAATCTCTTCACATTCACAAACCAGCTCTGCCACTTCTGCTCCAGGCACCAAGAAATGAAAAGACAGAAAAACAGGAAATGTAGAAGAAGGTGATCTTAGGTTAAGCTAAGAGTCCTTGAGTACTACATCAGAAGCAAGATCTGTGAAAAAGAAAAAAATTGATAAATTGGACTTAATCAAAATTAAAAACCTCCTCTGTTAGAAGTGCTATTAAAAGAGTGAATTGTGAGGCCAAGGCAGGTGAATCACGATGTCAGAAAACCGAGACCATGCTGGCCAATATGGCAAAATCCCGTCTCTACTAAAAATACAAAAATTAGCTGGGTGTGGTGGCACATGCCTGTAGTCCCAACTGCTCAGGAGGCTGAGTCAGAAGAATCGCCTGAATGAGAGAGTCGGAGGTTGCAGTGAGCTGAGATCATGCCACTGCACTCCAGCCTGGCAGCAGAGCGAGACTCCATCTCATTTAAAAAAAAAAAAAAAAAAAAAAAAAAGGTGAAATGCCACAGACAAGGAAGACAAGATTTGCAAATCATATATCTGATAAAGGACGAACTTAAAGGATACAGAGAGAAATCTCAAAACTCAATCATAAGAAGTTTTAATGGGCAAAATATTTGAACTGATACCTCCTCCAAAGAATTCATGCTGATTGCAAATAAACAGATGAAAAGATGTTCAACATCATTACTCATTAAGGAAATGAAATTAAAACTGAATGAGTTATCATGATACACCTATTAAAATGAGTACAATTTTAAAGCTCACCATATCCAGTGTCTGTAAGGATGCAGAAGAACCAGAACCCTCATACGCTGTTGATAGAAATGTAACACAGCGCAACTGCTTTGGAAAGCAGGTGGGCAGTTTCTTAAATAAATGATAAGAGTCAGCCATTTAATTTATAGAAATTTACCCAAGAGAAACGAAAGCAACTATTCACGCAAAATATTATAGTCAAATATTCATAGAAGCTTTATTTGTAACAGTCAAAAAATGGAAAAAATCCAAACACCATCAACATGTGAATGAATAAACAAATGGTCCTTTATCCATACAACAAGCCACTGCTCTACAATACAAAAGACTGAACTATGGGCACATGATAATATGGATGAATCTCAAAATAAGTGTAATGAGTGAAAGAAACTAGACAAAAAGAATACATATTATATGATTCTATTTATATAAAATTCCAGAAAACGCAAAGTAATCTATAGAAATGAAAAATAGCTGAGTGAGTGCCTGGGAAAGGGGCAAGAATGAAGAAGATAGCGCGGAATGGGAAGAAAGAATTACAAGGAATAAGAAAATTCCTGGGAGTGATGAACATGCTAATTATCTTACTTGTGATGTTTCATGGATATATACATATATAACCTTATCAATTTTACACTTTCCGTATATGCAGTATCATGTATATCACTTATATTTCAATAAGGTTGTACTTTAAAAAAGAAAGAAATGGAAACTCCCCCCTCTTGCCACACACTGAATTTCCTTTTCCTTCACATATTATCTGCAAATTTATGAACTATCAATGAAACTATGTAGTCTTCATCAATAATATACATGCAAAAGGCAGCAAAACAATTAGCCACTCTTCTCCCTACTTGCCCAGAGAATAGCAATGTCTAATGAATAGCAAATCATACAGAGTTGATTTCCAATGTTTCCCTTCTCTGATAGCATGGGCAGGTAAAACACGCTTAGACACTGGAAAATGCTTGTTAAGTAGGCTTGACTAGGGGACAGATGCACAATCTTTTTTTTTTTTTTTTTTGCCCCCAACTTCTGCACCAATTATCTGCTGTCTTGAAGCCAGGATGGCCATGCCCATGAAGCAGATGGAACAGTTCTATCCTATATCTAGTTAGATTTGTTGCTTACTGATAAAATAAACATTTCCTCCTTGCTGAGCATTCTTGTTCACATGTGTTCATTTGGCATTGTACCTGCTCACAAGATGTTCTAGCAACGTTGGTGCCAAGCCATAACGGTTCCACTCCAGGAGCCTAGGAGTCTTCTGGATATGATTTAAGTCTGCCCCTGATCCCCCCCAGGGATGATGATGATGATAAAGCTTTAGACTTCCAGCAATAAATATTTGATATTCTAAGTTCAGCTTAAGATATTTTAATGAAGGTATCAGTTTTGACACCCTCAGTGTAGAGTAAAGACCAGCTCTTTCCCATTTTTATTTCTCCCTTATCGAAGGTGCCAATGGCTTTAATTAAAAGGAAGGGGCTGCTTGCCAGCTGGAGCCACCTCATATGCCCTGTGAAGCTGCCCACCATAGCTGGTGGGCCAAAGACCCAGGCTCCATCCTGGAGCTTGGCTTTTGGCTCCTGCCAGAATTCACACCACCTGAAAAGCAGCAGAAGAGAGCCAAGATGTCTGTAGCATGCGGAGCTATTTTCTTGGCACAAGTGCAGTTCAGTTTATACCAGTTAATGTTGTCTACATAGAGTATTTCCACATACATAAACAGGCAGTTCCTACAATCTTGTTAGACATGGTAATAGAGTTTGTACTGAAAATTGACCCGGAGCTGAATTCTGCCAGTTATCCCATGATTAGTTCACTTCACTGGCAGAGAAAACACAGCCCTGGCTGTACCCTTGGCTTCAGATTGAGAATCAACCTACCAGGAGCTCTACCAGTATGGTCCATCTAGTTAACAGAAAGTGAATCTGGAGGTTTTGAATACCTTTAAGACATTCCTAACACATGTGAAATGGGAATACAGCACAGTACAAGCAATGATTCTTTCTAAAATACCATCTGCAGCAGAGTTGTGGGTTACTCTTTTGTCATCCTTAAAAGGTTTAGGATACATTACCAATCCATGCTCCCTGCATCCTTTGGGTTTCTTGTGTACAAATACACTCCAAGGACCACAATGTCAACCATGGGCAAATTCCCTGGGAATCTTACCAGCCAAAGGATTTGGAAGGAACCAATGTGTCTAGAAATATCATGAGTATAGCGCTACTCAAAAAATGAGCTTTGGTTCCCTGTACTTCTTCCCTTTCCAACACTGGTAGTAAGAACTTGCTACATGTTTCTCTTCAGCCTGAAGGTAAAATGATTCTTAGAAACTTCCCAGACCAATTTAACATGTTTCCAGCCTAAATTGTAGATACAACATCACATTTTAATAATTCAAAAAACTGCCCAGTTCATATATACTTAAATTACTGCTGATTTTAGACTAAATTGAAATATTGGATATTTCATTACTCTTTTCCCCTATAATTTTAAAATTAAATATTTGCCAAGGTAAAAGTTGTCAAGTATTTTTTTTTATTATTTTTGGTGCACATACTGAGAAAATAACAATTACTACGCTACTACTATCAGGTGCAAGATTAAAACTCTAACTTTTTTCCACTTGTTAAGGAATTGGAAATTTTCCTTGTTGACAAAAGCAATTTTTGAAAGGAAAAACCAAGCAAAAGTGTATGCATTCAGAGTCTATGTCTCCAACAGCTCACGTAAGAGTAATAAAGCCATACAGTTACCGTCACATTCCTTCTTATTCAAGCATTTCCTAATATATCAAAACAGCTGTTTAGTTAGTGAAAAGGTCCACATTGGCATAGTCTAAGAGTTCGTTCTGACTGTTCTTGGCAAGAAGTGGGGAGTGATATAGGCTAGCAGTTGGAATGTGCAATACAGGTGCCTCTGCTATTCAGTTATCAAGTATTTTTAACTCAGATTATAAACTTTAATTGGTAATAAACTAGTAGCACTTTTTCTTCCACCACAGTACCATGTTATACTCAACCACCACAGCCACCTGAGAGGCTGCTTGTCATGGGCTAGATTGTGAAGGAGAGAAAAAGACAAAATCCTCCCTTGAAAACAGGAAACAGGAACTTGACAAGGTCATAAGTTGATTCACTGCGGCATTATTATGTTACCCCGTTTCTTAAGTTTTTGTCTCTTTCAGCTTTGAGAACTTGAGGCATTCATTGCATTTCTTCATCACAATATGAGAAAGTCACTATCTTGCCTGGTAATAACAGCAGCTATCAGGAGCTGAACACCTGCTGTACAGTACCAGGTCCTGCATTAGCATTTTGCCCATAAGTCCATACAACCCATAATCTTCACAACAATCCTCCAAGATAAGTATTATTATCACTATTTTATGCACAAGGAAGCTGATGTTCACAAAGGGCAAATTATCTACCAACAGACATACAGAGCTAACTGGCAGAGCAGAGCTTCAAACACAGGACTTTCTTCCTCCAAAGCCAGTGTTGGTTCTATTATACATTACGGTGTTCCTTCTGGAAAAGTCATAAGGGCTATCGAGCTTTCCCTGAGAGTCAGCATGTTCCCTCCATTTCTTCCACAGCTTGCTTTATGAAGCAACTAGCCATTCCCCACCGTTGAGGGTGAATCCTAGTTATTTTTACATGATTATGTTTGCTAATATAACAATAAAACCCCCACGCATGGCTAATCAAAATGTGGTTTATTTCTTACCAGGAAAAAAAAAAACAGCTCTGGGATTCAGGATCTAGTGAATTCTTATAATTTTCTATTGCCTCAGTATTTATTTTAAATGTAAGTTGGACTTCCTTATACCAGAAGCAGAGCTTAGTCACTCTTGACACCATTTCTAGTTCTCTGCTTCCTACCAGTTCCTCAGTATGATTTATCCAGATGTCTGCCTTATGCAACAACTTCCTGGTGACCCCTTCCACATGGGACAGCTAGGTACAACCTACTTGACTGTCCCCACAAACTTCCCACTCTGTTCAGATATGTCACAGTGAGTACTTCTCAGTCATGGCATGATGTCCTGGAACTCATGGCATGATGGCTTGCTTTAAACCCACCAATTAGAACTTGCTCTAAGAAACCTGTTTGGGTAACACCCTGGACCCCAATAAAGGCTTTGGTCCTTTGGTCCCCCCGCCTTGCTCCCCATCTGCTAGCTGAGCATGTGTGTCCCAGACCCCACTGGTCCTACAAGACCTATTGCCCCCTTCTCTCTAAAATCAGTAGATGGTAAAAATTTCTTCTGTTACGTTAATGTGTTTGCTGTGCTACCTCCTCTATGTCTCACCCGACTAACACATCTGAACCTAACTCTCCTGATCAGTGCTGTTCTGGAAGGTGGCTGCCTTGGTAGGGGTAAACTGGGCACAGATCAGATAAGAACCACGGTGTGTCCGACGGCATAAATAAGTTTCCTAGGAGAGGGACACCTGGTCACAGGTCAGATACTTAAGTTTTAGACCATCTGCCAGGATAAAGAAGAATCCTGTGAAAGCCAAATTGTAAATATCTACTATGACCACCCCTGAAGCCCCATCAAAGCAAGGCTAGAGCTTATAGCCACTGTCCAGAGAAGACCTCAAGACCAAATTAGAAGTAAATACAAGAGAGAATATAGCCTAGAACAGACCAGACATAGTTGAAGGAAAAAGTTTGATGAAGATAAAGGAGCTAATTTGAAAAGTTATTATTATAAAGATGGAGACATTCCTCAGACAATTTTAAAGTTTGTTTTGCTTAAATAAAGTGATGATATAAATTTCTTAGTAAGTCAGGAAAAAAAAACCTCTGGATTTAGGGCAAGGAGATAGATTCAGGGCAGGGATACTTCAGCAAAAACTCTTGTAGCTGAATTCTCTGTTCTCTATCAATTCTATCTATTATCTTCAGACTAATTTATAATTAATATAGTAATATAATTTTTACCAAACTCAAAAGTTTTATTTTTCAAACTTGAAAAAGTTATTCTTCCCTTTTAAAAGAAAACAATAATCATGGAACCTCTCTTTTTATATTACTTAAATAAAAATGTCCTATGCTTAGAGATAAATAACTTTGATAACAAAATAGATCTATGTAATAAATGTAGTCAAAACTATGGGTATAATAAAGTTATCAAGTTAATTTAACATAATGTTATTTTATTGAAACCAAAGTGTTAGTGTTATAAATAGTAGACACTACAGCTTCAGGTCTGATTCTATATATAAATTTTCTGTATGTTAAATTCAGTAATATAATGCAGAAAATGCCTTTTTAACTTAAGTACATTAATAACTTCAAGATTTCTTTTGCTACTTCAGGATCATCAGACCTTACATTTAATCAAAGCTCAGTAACTATTTTCCCAGACTGATGTACACTCAATAACTATATAAAAATTTTTACTTCATTTAATTAAAGAAATATTGTATGTAAGTTAAGACTGCTTTGGTAATTGAGATTTTAAAAATCAGTGATTTAAATGTCTTTAGTTTTTTTTCTTTCTTTTAATATTCTTATCATAAAAGAAATATTGAAATAGCCTGTAACTGATACAAGGAAGCCATGATATCATCAATAATTCCAGCTGCTATATTTCTGCTCCATTATTATAAATCTTGTCTTCTACTTTTTAAAAAATATATTGGTTATTTAATTGGGTTCCTAGTAAGAAATTTAGAGCACCAATTTTTGAGGATAAACTCTGTTCATTGAGGCAAACACAGATCCCAGGTAGCCCCGGAGCTAACAACTCACTTTGATTTTTGGTAAAGTTTGTGAGTCCATGGCTTTCTGATCAACATTGAACTGCTCTACAATCTTGTATTTTTCATTTTCTTTGTCAGAAATCTCACCTTCCTAGTGTCTGTGTTTCCACAGCTGCTTTTTCTTGAAGTGAGATGTGTTGGGATTTTCACATTGTTGATATCAATTTTTGTGGAAGTGGCAATGACAAATTTTTGGTGTGTTCTCCATAGAGGAACTACACTGAGGACCAGTATTCCAGTCACAAGTTGCAAGCCACTGCCCAGTTGCTTAAGAAAAACCACCTGCTTGCCTCTGTGGCATCCAGTGAGGACGATCAGAATAGTTCCAGGAAAGATGCTAGCCTGCCGTTTTCTCACATGCCAACTGAAGTGTTTCTAGCTGTGGCTCAATGGCTTTCGAGGCACATCTTCAATGGGATCATATCTACACATTATGCAAAGTTTCGGCACTGCCATTCTTGTCACCACCAACTGGTTTTGTAACAGTTGCAAAAACCTTTTTCTTTTCAATTCTGTATTTAGCAGTTGAGTACTTCTTGTTCATGGCCTCTTTGTAATACATGACAGATCAAAAATATCGGCCAATTCTTCTGACAAGGACAGGATTTCGGCTACAGTGGGGCTTCCTCTTCTTGGACTTTTTAGCCTGGAGGTTTGCCTTTTTAACGTTGCGACAGGTATCAGCCTGCTTGGCATCAGGTTTTTTTCCCCTTAGTATCTCGCGTCTCAACATTTTCATCTGCCATCATGCAACATGAAAAAGGAAGCTGTCTTCCACTTTTGTTTCATAGTCCATGAAGCTCATGCTGGAGGTCCAAACAACGTATCCACAGTCTTGGCAAAGAAGAAGTAAATATAAAGGGATAAAAAGGAATATTCCCTACAGATTTGGTTCCCTTTAAACAGTCTTCCCATAATTTCAACAAAATATTTCCACTTATATTTTCCAAAACTTAGTCATATAGGCATACCTAGTTGCAAAGAAAGAAGGAAAATGTAGTTTGTCTGTGTATTTTTAGTTTCCAGGCTTCAATGTTCCAGGTTTGTTACTAAGGCAAGACAAGAAAATGGATACTGAAGTAGGCAACTATCAATCTCAGTCACATGTTTTATTTTTTAAGTCTGCATTGTAAAAATCTAATGCATCTGTTAATATAATCAATAGCATATTCACTGCTAATAAACTATTGTCATTTGGTCCATAAAAGGATGACACACATTGAGCATGCCTACTTAGAATGCAGAAACCTCTACAATACATGTTCCTGTGAGTTCCACTTGCCTTAACTGTTATATGCAAAGTGGTGACTCTACAATTATTTTTCTCTGCTAAAACTCTAGCAAAACCTTTGTTGATACAGCACATGACAGTTGTCAGTTTTTAATATCACCTTCCAGCAACCTGAGGGACCAGAATTATCTGTTTTTTTTTTTTTTTTTTTTTTTTTTTTTTTATAGAGAAAGACAGAGTTTTAGAGAGATTAGACAACTTGCCCAAAATCATGGAACTAAATCCAGAGCTGGACCCCACTGCAGGTTCTGTGCTCCCATAGTGCTCCTCATAACATGGGGCTCCTCTAGACATCTGTGCAAATCTCCTTTGACACAGAATTATTTCTTCAGATCTAGGAATCTAAAACACACTGCATAGTCATATAACCCTATACAGCTTTCCCAGTGGCTGAAAATAATCTGTTTTCCTTGGCATCTCAACTTCAAGGCATCATATAGAAACTAGGTAGAGTATATGCTCCACTACCAGTTATTATAGTAGGGATATATTGCTTTACTCTTCCTCCACACTGTTGATGGTAAACACACAAGTTTTAGCAATCATTATAGAAAAATAACATGTCAATGTGGCAAATAACATTAATTCTGGACCCACACTGGTTGCTTTTGAATTTCGGTTCCAAGCTTACTGGCTGTGTTGTCTTTGTTCAGCTAATCAACTGCTCTGTGCCTCAGTTTACTAATTTGTAGACAGTCATAGTATTTACACTCCAGTATTATTACAGTATAAATGGGTTAATAATCAGTATTTACCATAGTGCCTAATGGATTGTAATACTATAGTTTTTACCATCATTAAGGAAACTAGTATGTTAATACAATTATTAAAAACATTCTATGGAGGTGCATAAGGGAAAGATTCTCATAAATTACTTTAATGTGAGGCTCCTAAAGAAGGAAGAATTCAGAGAAACATGGATACCAAAACACAGCTGACAATCATGTAGAGGCTAAGTCAAATAATATCTTAGATTCTTTACTTATTTGGGATAGTTTGTCCTGAGCCAGTGATACAGAAAAAGACATTTGGTAACCAACAATTGTACACTTTAAAATAAGGTTGCCTTGTTTTTATTCAAACCACCAGGTTTACATTAGAAATAATATCTGGCTATTTGAGAAAAGTAGGAAATAAGCCTTTGGTTTGGGTGGGAAGGGAACGTTCACACACTGAGAAAGGTGGGAACTGTCCCTGTGAAGCAGTACTGACAACCAAAGATTAAACACAGGACTAAAGTTGGATTTTCATGAGCATTTTCATACTTCTGCTTAACATTCTGTCACCCTTCTGCATTAGAATTTCTCTTACCTCCCGATTTTCTTTTTTCAACTTGATGTCATATGTATCATATTTATAATACATCATAAATAAATAATTAAACAAATGGGCTTAGAATGTATTCCCGTTCTGTGCATCAGAGGCAGTTAAGGACAGCTCTAGTCTTAATTTTTATAAAACGAAGTAAAATATTCATGCAAAAATAATTACTAGAAGAAAACAATGTATTTCTGAGTGTTATCACAAAAGGGTTTTAATTTCACACCAATGAACTCAGTCATGAGGCTTCTGAGAAGGAAACATCGGAGTTCACTTCCTCCCCCTCCTCAAAAGAAAAGAAATGGGTTAAAAAATTTGGAATCAAAGGCAAGAAATCTCAGAGAATATAAAGCAGTTATGCATGAAGAACTCTAATACAGTTTTATGTATTTGACAAAATATTAAGACTCGTATATGTAGGACTGATGCCTATAACTTTGCTTTAAATCTTGTTCTTCATGTGGTTAAACTGTTTTCCACAAAGTTCAAAAGTGAACTTCAACTCCTTTTCCTCTTATTCATGTGCTTACCAAATCTTTAAACACACCACATCATACATGCAAACAAATGGATGTGATTCCTTGAACACAGTAATTGATAGAGTTTAACAAGGGAGTCTTCCTTTCCTCTTAAAGTGTACACGTATGTGTTCCTAAAAGGAGCCATGGCTCTCAGGCAGGATGAGACACAGCTGAGAAGTCTTGGAAGATGAAGAAATAGGTCCAAAGCAACATAGTACAACAGCTGAGAGTCCCAAGCCCTTGTGCTGTCTTAGGTTGTACAAGAAAATCTCTGTGCCTTCCCTAACTGAGGATCCCAAAAGCCTCTCAATCTTGGCATATGTGGAGACATCTGAGACCATATTATGTCCTGGTGTGGTTAATACAATTATCCACACTCTTCCTCTTACAGGCTCCTTCTCGTTTCCATCTGACCGTTTTCTAATGCAGTATCACCCCCACTAGAGGGCAGAAAACGGCATGAAGAACCAGTAGAACTCTATTAATCGAGGTCAAAGTTTTGATAGTGAAGAATGAGAATTAGAAAAGAATCTCTTTTATCCACAGGTTCTGTGGCCCTAATTAATATATATAATGGAGAAATGGATCCTACTTAAGTCCCAAAGCTATTAAAAATAATTCTAAATTATACTTTTTTGACCCAAACCTTTCCAAGCTGTTATTTTACTTGGTAAATCAATTCTTTCGCCAGGACTCTAATACCTTTGAGTAGGCTTTCTTATGCATATATGCAAGACCACTTACATTTGTGATAAAAATGTTGCTTGTATTTATTATAGCATCCATCCATTCCAGGAAAAACAGAAAGGCAAAGTAAAAGCTGAAATTTACAAATGCTTTGTGCTTTTTTTTTTAATTTCTTTACTACTTCTAAGATTTTAAAAGAGTGAACAAAGTTGCTCTGCAAGTATACATTTATCCAAGCTCACCATAAAATGTAGTACATAATGTCCAGGTAGGACAAGAATAAACAAAAAAGAAGAATCAGCTATAATTGCACATTTTAGAATTGACTCCAACTTCATCTAAAGTCTTCGTGAAGCCTTGACTATTTAAAAACAAATTGTGTCCTAATTCAGGGCTTAATTATTTTTTTAAATCTATATTACATGAGTCCTTTGAGTATATATATTAGTTGTCCTTTCTTTACAACATGGAACTACTGATTCTGTTCTATTCTTATTCTATTCTATTATTCTATTCTATTCTATTCTATTCTATTCTATTCTATTCTATTCCATTCCATTCCATTCCATTCCATTCCATTCCATTCCATTCCATTCCATTCCATTCCATTCCATTCCATTCCTCAAGAGTTAACAACCACACTTTCACATGTGGTTGCCTCTTCACCTACTCCTGTATAGGATTAAGTACTTACTGATTTCTGTGACTGGGGTTTCGGGTTTTTTAACACCAAATGTATTTAATCTGAGAGGTCAGAGTGTGGCAATAGTCTGGGCATTCCCAGCAGGAGGAAGGTAACATCAACACATTTTCTCTACAGAGCCAAGCACGAGGAAAAACTACAATTAGCTTTGCTGCTTTTCTGCAGAATCTGCATTTGCATTTTAAATTACATTTTGGTGTATTCATTTTCATCTTTCTCACGGCTTTTAAAGCTTGAACAGAGACTCCTGAAAAAAAAAACACTGCCTAAGATTGGCATTTATTAGGGGGAAAAAACACATCCGCATAATTTTTTTTTTTCTAAAATCTTCCTTTGAGATTAGTTATTTCAGAAAGTCACGTTGACAGGCAGATGGAGAGAGAGAGGCAAGATGGTTTCAGAGATTCTAGGAATCTCAACGCCTGGATTTTCATTTTAACATTTCAATTTCTTACTAGTCAGTAAGTTTCTCTGGCTGACTATATTAAAATGTGTACTACTGTAATATATATATATATTAAACTTGCTCTCCTGGTACATGCTGACAATTACACAGTTTATCACACCAATAAGTTTATTGAAAGAGAATCAAATAAAATTTTTTGTCTCTTAAATCATTGTAGAGATACTCTTTCTACAAAGATGTTAAGCTCTCTCTGTTTTCTCTCTGTTATCTCTCCTCTTGAGTAGCCTAAATACTATAGACTGAAGATAGACTTCTCCCTAAGTAGTCAAGAGGTGTTAAAATGTTAAGCAAAATGAAAAATCACATAAACTGGACTGTGAGTTTATTCTTCCTTCTTTGAAAGGGGCTGGTGACTCCTCGTTAAATGACTAACACACTCGACATTCTCATGGACTCTTTGTTCTGTGACTTTATGGATGGCTAAACCCCAAAACACCTTACTTTTAATTTTTCTACTAAAGGACCGATGTTAAAAGAAAAAAATTAAAGATTGAGCCACATGCCAAGCAAGAAGAGAAAAATAATAAAACCAAACTGTCAGTTTCCTAAAGGAGATATTCACATGGAAATGCGCTGTTACAGTTGACTGAAGTGGACTTAAAGTTTGATACTGCTGGATAATTCTGATTCTCTGTGTCTTATTGATATCTCTTACTGATACATGTTTGAACAGATTCTAGTGTATATTTCTCTAGCTCTCAATGGTTTCTTGTAATAGTTTCTTGTGGTGCAATAATAATAAAACTCCCTAGGTTTGAAGCACTTTCACATGCATGCATTTAAAAATATTGAATATAAATAACACTGAATATAAATAGCATTTGTAAAAAACACAGATAAGACCCTGGTCTCAAAAGCTTTGCATTTCATTCAACAAGAAACTTGGTAAGAAATCAATAAATAAATCAGATCATTTCAGGGAAGGATAAATGCTATGAAAAAGAAAGTACAATGAGAAGTTGAATGACATGGGGATGGTGAGACTAATTCAGATGGTGTGATCAGAAAGTCCCATTGATACTGTAACACTTCAGCTCCATGACACGGAGACATATATAAAGATGTCTGGGTTCAGGATTTGGGTGATTTGGGTAGAGATTGTAACACATGTCAAGGTGCTGGCACAGGAACAAGCTTGGCATGTTCAGAGAAGCCACAGCAGCTCAGGGGCAGCAAGCAAAAGGGAAAATGGAAGGGATGAACTCCAAGATAAGGGAAAAATTACACTTTCATGGCATGAGATGCTATGGGGCTATATATTGCTGTGACATTACTATCTCCAAGCTTAGTGGCTTAAAACAAACATCTGATTTTGTTCACAATTTGGAGTTCAGAAATACGGGATATATGGGAAAGTTCTTCTGGGCATGTATCTCTGATGCAGGTTATATTACTGGGGCAGCTGAAGCTGCAAAACTAGGTGACTTCATTCACTGCCTGTTTCCTTGGTGCAATCTCTTTCTTCATATGGCATCTCCCATTCTAGGGCATCTTCACATGTGTGCTCTTCTCAAAAGCTGGCATCATGGCTGTCTCATGGTAGTTAGATTTTTTATGTGACGACTGGTTTCCACCAGAGCAGGCCTTGACCCAAGCTCCAAGCCCTCTTATGACCTCTCCTGGAAGTCTCAGAATATCACTTCTGCCATTTGGCTATTTTTGGATAATTATACAAGACATTAAGGCCAGCCCAGATTCCAAGGGAAGAAAGTCAGACACTTCTTTTCTATGAGAATGTTAAATAATCTGTGGCCATCTTCCACCTGCCTCAAAGGCCATGGTAGGTGATCTTCATTTTATTCTGAGTGTTATTGGAAGTGGCTGGAGACTTTTCAACACAGAAATTATTTGATTCAATTTTTGTTTTTAAAAGACCATTTTGGCTGCTAGATAGAGAATAAATTGAATGAGGACAAGATAAGAAGCAGAGTAACCAGTTAGAGGTGATTATAGTTTTCCAAATGGCCTGTAACAGAATGGTAGCAGTGGAGAAGGAGAGAGTAAATATGGGATCTTAATGGACTTGCAGTTGCATAGGTTTCAGGGAGGAGGAAAAAAACCAGGATGATTCCAAAGGTTTTTTTGTTTGTTTGTTTGTTTGTTTGTTTGTTTGTTTGTTTTTTTGAGACAGAGTTTCACTCTTGTTACCCAGGCTGGAGTGCAATGGCGCGATCCTCGGCTCACCACAACCTCCGCCTCCTGGCTTCAGGCAATTCTCCTGCCTCAGCCTCCTGAGTAGCTGGGATTACAGGCATGTGCCACCATGCCCAGCTATTTTTTTTTTTTTTTTTTTGTATTTTTAGTAGAGACGGAGTTTCACCATGTTGACCAGGATGGTCTCGATCTCTTGACCTCGTGATCCACCCGCCTCGGCCTCCCAAAGTGCTGGGATTACAGGCTTGAGCCACCGCGCCCGGCCCGATTCCAAAGGTTTTAATGAGGACCAGGAAGGATTGTGGTACTATCTACTGAGACAGGAAGAAAGGGGTAAAATTATTTACATGTCTCATATAATTGTCCCAACAGCTCTCTAATGCGGAGGTTCAGTTAGTTATGTGGTAGCCCTTACTATCCTTAATATTTCCTCAGATCAGAACAGTGGGGATCTTAAAGAACAGAATGAAAGGAAGGAAGGGAGAGGGAAGGAGAGGGATGGAAAGGAGAGAGGGAATAAAGCTTCACTAAACACTTAACTAGATAATGGAGGAATTGGTCTAGAATAACTTCTGTTATCCAGCCAACACATCTTCCCATTATACAATGTAGTTAACTGCCAATCATTAGTATAACAAGTTGAGTGTTAAATTATTTGTTTATTCTTCTCATAAATTTACTCAAAGAACTCAAAGAATGTTTCCCTCTGCATAGAGTAGGAACAATGAAGATGGACACAAGCAAAAGATATGTTCTTAGACATTGCAGAACTTCAACAGCAGAATGACTAAACATTTTCAAGGTTCCCAACATTTAGATCTAAATTATTTGGATTTTATGTCTGATAAAGATCACCTTCTAAAGATGAAATTTTAAATTGAGAACAAAAGTGAACAGAACGGGGACAGTTCTAGTTCTTATTTTTTCTGCCCTTGGCCTAATTAAGTTTATCAAATTTTCTTAAACTCTGTGCTTTAATTTTCTCATCATCAAAACATTACTTTTATTAAGCATATACTCAATTCCTTCACCTGCCTGACTGTCAGCCACCATAAGGACAACTGCATTTGTCTCCCACCCATTCTCATGCCTGTGATCACTCCTTTCACACCCATTAACTCATCTTACACATATAATAAGAAAAATGCTGGGGAGAAACTTTTTATAAATTCAAAAAAAAACTTAACATTGTTATTACAAATTCTCCAAAAAATTAATTTTAAATTTTAATTTTATTACAATATTAGCCTATTACATTTTTTAAGTCCAACATAACCCAGTATGATTCTTTGATTGTACATAGACTCCTCTTACTGCCGTTTCTGTGAGCCACATTAATCAATATGCAGCAATTTAAATTTTGCCAAAGTAATCATGATGTATGAAAACTCGCAACATGGTCAAAAACAACAAACATTCTATGAAAATCTTAGTCACCAAGACTGTTTGGGACCTTTATTACAATAACATACTAGTCAAATTTTCATAACCACTGATAATTGTTTTTATCTCTCATGTACTTGTGTGATATTAGACTACCTGACACTCCGGTACTTTCCATCTGGTGAGGGCCTGAGACATTGTGCTAAACACACACACACACACACACACACACACACACACACACACAAACACACACCCCTCAAAATACCTTTCTTCCACTCTTAGCAATGCTCCTTTACCCAGGTGTTAATATTCATTGGCCTGTTTCCATTCTGGGGCAGTATGGAAGTAAAGGAGTGTTACTAAATAATCATTTGGTGATCTGTTTCAAATTGTATTTTCCTCAGCAGAAATAAGTCAAATATGATGGTGACTTTTTTACCAAGAGTCCTCTGTTAGATCTCAAATTTGTACTATGTATAAAAAAGGATGAAGGCAGCTCTAAACAGAGAAAACCAAACCATTTCTCTCCTACTTGTTTGAGGAACTAATTTAACTAATTTGAAAATGCTTAGATAAAATGCTTCAGCAGGTCTGCTGAATATCTAAAGACACTTTCTAATGACTCCAAGGTTTAATTACAGTTTCTGAGAAATCACAGCAAAAGACCTTTGGATTTCAGTGTAACCAAAATTTTGTCAGACATTCCACCATCGTCATTATTCTCAGCATTCAAATGAAGTAACCAATTTCTAAAATATAAAATTCCAAATGTATTTTCTTTCCCCTCAGAAAACCACCTTTCTTTTTCAGACATCATGAATTCTGTTAAAGACATGAGCATTCTCATTTCCTGCCAGGTTTGGACGCTAAATTCCTTCACTTGTCTGTCAGCCTCATGAGGACAGTTGCATTCGTCTTCTGCCCATTCTTATGCCTGTGATCACTTCTTTCACATTCACTAACTCATCTTACACAGCCTCTCTGCGGACTACAATTCTGTAATAAAATGTGATCGTGTTACATGATCTAAATATTCTTTCAGTGTTTACTTATTAATTAACAAACAGTTCAAAGTCCCTAATCTGGCTTTCCAGACCAGGGCCACCTCTGAGGTACATGAAGTCCTGGGCAGCAAATCTTTTTTTGTGTGGAGTCCCTGTCTATACAACTATTTTGATCAAAAATGCATTAAGAATCTGTAGTCCCACGTGAAGTAATGTACTGATGGAGATTTAAAACAATGGGCAGAGAAGAGGGACTTACATATTTGTTTATCATTCATTTGGGGCATGTGAAGATTCTTCGTAGTGTCCTGGCACCATCTCTTTCAGTTCAGATCGGGAAAACATCTTGTCATGTTCTTTTAATGGTGACAACTCCTTATTTTGTGCTAGCAGAATTAATTCCCCATTTTTTATTTTTACTTTTGACATTCCAGAAATTGCTGCCAGTTTCTGACCTAATTAGAGTTCAAAAATACTCATGTTTTTCTTATTTTTTCCACTGAGAGAAGAAAGTAGCAATGCTGTTATGACTCACAATACCAACGCTCTTTGGAGTGTGTACTGATACAATTTAATTCTTCCTGCCTCTGCAGTTCCCTAAATTTGTTATTTATATAATTATGGTTACAACATCACTTACAATGCTTCCTCAGCCATCAAGCCACCTGTGAACACTGTTCCCAATGACTTTTCAAGGTTATTAATGTGCTTCATGATGATGATCACAATGCAAGTCTTACCCAGAATTTTCAGGAAAATGTTAATAACAATTTATTTTCTGGGCGTGTTAAATTTACTGTTCAGGCTTTTATTGCATAAATGCGCATAATACATCTTTTATTCATGCCTTCTTTTAAATCCTTGAGATCCTTTCCTGGAGTGTACTGTTTTTCAATGTTGACCCTATCCCTACCTTCCATACACCATTACTACCAATGGAGAAAACAGGAGAAGGCCCAACGGGAAAAAATGACAAACGCACACACACACACACACACACACACACACACACACACACACACACACCTGTGCTATTTATGTAACAATGTCCATCTCTCATTCAGCATGGCATATGACCAACTGAAAGAACATGATGTTACTGAATCAATTGGAGGCAAGAGAGGTCATGATTCACAAGGGCTCAACAGCTTTTACTAAGATGCACATTCTGATGAATGCAACTTTAGATCTCAGTCCTTCATTTAGGATAATTTTATCCCTGAATAAAACACCACACCTTGGTGAACACATGTGGAGTATTTAAACAAACATAAAAGAGGGGGTTGGAATTCAATCCTTCATTCTTACTTGTATAAATTCCTCAAAAACCATCTAGTCTAGAGTTGTCTTTTCAAAGACATATCTACTAATACATCATAGTAATGAATTATAATAAAAATATTTTTTTCATCTATCTGGATTGCTTATAATCTGACTCCTGTACACTTGTTTTTTCCCATGACTACACAGATCTTTATTTGAATGAAAACCAAACAGTTATCTGGTTTCACCTTCTGGATTAACTGACTCATTAATGATGATGACAGCAGCTGCTGATGTTATGGGTCAGGCTGACCTGTTTAACTATCTGTAAATCTATTACCATAATGTTGTTATCTTTAAGGATAGCATGAAGCATGGTTACAAAAGGTGTCTGGAAAAGTGTCAGATGGAGTCTGAGTTTTCAAGGAAGCTGGTTGTTTTCCCTCAGTTTCTAACACCCATTCTGAACTATGAGAGGAGGAATACTGTATATTTAAATGCATCTGTTGTACAACTGCTGAGTTCAGAGTACTCTAGCAAGGGGTGGGTAATCACACAGATGGTGTGCTTCACGACCAAAACCACTTGCTGTAGATGCCACATTCAGAGAGAACATGTAAATACTTGGCACAGTTGTGAGAGTTTTCAGAGGTGTTATATTCATTTAGAGAGTTACAGCTTTGATGGTGACAGCTTCTCATTTTGGGCTAGCAGGATTAATTCTTCCTTTCTTATTTTTACTCTTGACATTCCAGAAATTGCCTCAATTTCCTGATCTAACTTGAGTTCAAAGAGTTGTGTTTCTCTTATTTCCCCCTTATTTAAAGAGGATTACTGTATCAACAAGAATGGTGGCACAGAAGGAATGGGTGACCAGGAGTGCACTGGCCACGTGCCACCATGGCGTTTTTCAGGCCTATATCATGTGTCTCCCCACATTCCAATAAATACCACCAACAGCCAACGGCACTGTTTTTTATTGCCTTTCACAATAATAAGTTTTTTTTTATAAACTTACTATAAAAAGCATCAAGTTTTTAAATGTTTGTTTTCTCCGAACATTCACTTGCCCACCCACCTACTTATTGAATAGACTAACAATTGAGAGCTTGCTAAGTGTAAAATATAATCAGTCTCCAGATCTCTCTCTAGGATCTGAACCTCCCAGCCAAACTGTGTCAAAGCAATAAAGCTGGGGATGGAGCACGATTCAGAAAGCCTAGAAGAGACAATGGATGACATATACCTGAAAGAAGGGAGAAGATAAAGGACAGCAAGAAGTAGCACTGGGATCTGAGAGAAGTGACTGACAATCAAGATATGGTATGACAAAATACAGGTCAGGTTCAAGACGCTATTCAGAGAAAGCTCGTTTCTGAGCATGCAATTTATGTGGGTTTTGGTTTTTACTACAGATATTGATATGGCTGCCTAAAGGAGAAACACAGGGCTGAACGCTGGGCAAAGATTAAAGTGACACAGTAGCCCTCCTAGATAAACCCACAGTCTAGGCAAGAACATACACCCATAAACACATATATTATCAAATACCATCAAATAAGAAAATAAAGAGAGCTAGAAACAATAGTGTAATAGAAATGTACAGGAGTGGGTGAATAGTTCATTGAGTTGACAACGTCAGATTTTATGAAGGGAAATTGCATTTATACTGGGTGTAACAGAATGAGATGTATGTCAGCCCAAATGAAAGAGGAGAAAGAGAGAAGAGCACAATTTCCAATGTTCATTCCTCCTAATTCTATAGCACATAGTATAGTGGCTGCCACCAACAACATTTATTAAATGAATGAAGATGATGGTTTGATGAAACTTAGTAACATAAGGCTCAAACTTCAAGAACAAACTTGAAGTTTGCAACATCTTACTACAGAATGCATTCAAATGAAAAAATAAGGTGTAGAAAGTATATAGGCCAAGTGTGGTGGCTCATGCCTGTAATTCCAGTACTTTAGAAGGCCAAGGCAGGAGGATCACCTGAGCCCAGGAGTTCGAGACTAGCCTGGGCAACATGGCAGGACCCTGTCTGTACTAAAAATACAAAAATTAGTCAGGTGCCGTGGTGGGCACATGCAGTCCTAGCTACTTGGGAGGCTTAGGTGGAAGAATGGCTTGAGTTCAGGAGGTCAAGGCTATGGTAAGCAGTATTCACACGACTGCATTCCAGACTGAGTGACAAAGCAGTAACTTGTTGAAAGAAAAAAAAGAAAAAAAAAAGGAAAGAGGGAAGGAAGAAAGGAAAGAAGGAAGGAAGAGAGAGAGGGAAGGAAAGAGGGAGGGAGGGAAGAAAGAAGGGAGGAAGGGAAGGAAGGAGAGAGGACATGGGAGGGAGGGAGAATGGAAGGAAGGAGTATTAGTCCACTTTCATGCTGCCGATAAAAACTTGCCCAAGACTGGGCAATTTACAAAAGAAGGAGGTTTAATTGGACTTACAGTTAGTTCCATGTGGCTGCGGAAGCCTCACAATCATGGCGGAAGGCACGAAGGAGTAAAGGCATGTCAAATGGCAACAGGCAAAAAGAGAGAGAACTTGTGCAGGGGAACTCTTTTTAAAACCATTAGATCTCATGAGACTCACTTACTATCACAAGAGCAGCGCCGGAAAGACCCATCCCCATAATTCAATCAGCTCCCACCAGGTTCCTCTCACCGCACATGGCGATTGTGGGAGTTACAATTCAAGATGAGATTTGAGTGAGGATACAGCCAACCCAGATCAGAAGGGAAGGAGGGAAGGAGACAGGGAAAGAAAGGCAGACAGGCATAGTACACAACTAATGAGCAAAAAAACAGTATAGGAAACAAAACTAAAAAGAAGTGAGCTTAGCTAAAGGAAAAACTATGTTAGGGAAATAGTATAAGTCAGAAAAGTAACTTGCATTAAAAATAAAATTAGTTTGATTTTTTAGTGCGATTTTAATTTTTTCATTTATGTATTTTCTAGAGAAAAGTTAGAAAAATAAAGCAAAACAAAAAACACACTCCTAATTCCAACAGCTAGTGTCAATTATCCAGACCCAACCACTTTTAACCCGTTGTTCTTACTTTAAGACATTTATGGTATTTAAAAGAAACATAGGCTAATATTTATCTCTAATGTACTTTTTTCTCTTTAGTATTATATTGTGAAGAAAGAGGTTACTAAGAAAGTGAAAGGAATTAGAAACAATTCTCTTTTGATTTAGTACAATTTTCTGAAATATCTAAGATGATGGGAAATTTCTAGAAGTAGGTAATTTCTAGTTAATTTTTCCCAAAATCTTTTTAAAGACATATTTGTTATTCAACTAACAATGACTTAAATCAATTTAAAAAATTGAGTAAACTCTTAAAATTAGAAGGCTGGAGGGTGGCAGCAGCACCCATGTAGTAGCTCCCTGGTGTCATCAGAGGCCCAGGCTCTTTTTCTCTGTCTTCATTCTCTATCTGTAACATGTTGGCTTGCTCCCTCAAGGTCCCAAGACGTCTGTTCCAGCTCATGTTCATGTTTAAACTTGTGGCAACAAATTATGAGGGAGGCGTGACATTAACTTGTCTGTTCCTTTGATCAGACAAGCAAAAGGCTCCCCAACAGTCCCTCCTGACTTTAGCAGCAAACTTACTTCTAATTGTTCAGAACTAGCCACATGACCACCTTCAACTGCAAAAGAGTCAGGGAAACTTGGAACACAATCATGGGGACATTGTTATCAACTATGAGCCATTGCTTGGGGCTGAACCTGTAGTGGCACCAAACAAAACCCGGGTTCTGTTAACAAGGAAAGAGAGGAAAATGGACATTAGGTAACCAACTTGCATGCCACACATGGTAATAAAATCTATGGCAGTTAGTGAAACCCACCTAACAACCTCACAAGTGTATATCAAATACTTCCGGTTCATGAGGGAAGAACGCACAAGCTTCCGGTTCGTGAGGGAAGAACGCACAAAAACACGCAGGCAGTAAGGGACAAGCTCCCTTCTCACTGCCCTCTCAGTGATTACTGTCCAGTATGTTTCTTTGGGCTTCTTCTATCCTCCAGAGCAGGCAGCTCGTGGACCAAATATTGCCTGGTACTAATTTTTTGAAAAGTTTTATCAGAGTAGACATACTAATTCCTTTGGATAATATTTGCAGCTGCTTCACGATTGTTGGGACAGAGACCACCTGACCTCCAAAGCCAAAAGTATTTTGTATCTGGTCGAAAAGTGTGTCAACTATATACACGTACTTAAATTTTCTGATGGCAAGGTCCCACCCTGCATTCTCTTGTACCTACATAAGCATATTCCTGGAGAGATAGGAAGTACTCAGCAAACAGCTCCTCACCAATAGAAACGGAAGGATTGATGGGCTAAGAAATTCTGGCATAATAAGCTATATATAGCTGGTGCTTCATTAAAGTTTGTTGAATTAATTTAAGAATTAACTAAGTAATTGCCTAAGTAAGGCAAAATGCTCCCATACTCAGAGTGTGGGTTGTGGATCCAAACTTCCACTATTCAAATGCTGTGTGTCCCAGGCAATAAACCTAACTTTTCTGTGCCTCAGATTCCTCCTGAATTGAAAACACACACACACGCTTTAACAGACTGTGGAGTACTTAGAACAATGCCTGGCACAGAATAAGCACTCAAAAAATACTAGCTATGAAGAAAATTATGAAGAAGAGTTTATTTTTATATAGGGTATTATTTTTATTTTTCCTTCCTTTGTGGCATATTTTGAACCCATTCTGTAAAAAGGTATGGACAGATCAAGAGAAATTTCTCCCTTTTCTTGGCGACAATCAAGTTTGAACCAAAAGAAGATTTGAGGTAGATGTTGCAGGGACACCCAAGGACGCAATTGCTAGTAACAGGGTCAGAGAATAAATCAGCACACACCAGCGGAGGGGAAGCAAAAAGTCACAGGCATGTCAACACAACACGACTGAACTCTGCCTCTGCTGATGAGAAGTGTCAGTGCCACAGACGAGGTGAATGGCAGGGGAGCTCTTTCATTGAACTGTCAACTAATGAAGTGGTGAGAAATTAGCAGGCCCTGTAATTTACACGCTAATTCTCCCTAATGCCACCTGGGGGCTTCCTGCAGGCAGAGGAGCAGAGGAGTGGAAAATGGTGTCGTCCAGCCAGCAGCAAGCCTGTGCTGCTATTCTATCTTTGCCAAGCAACACAGCAGACCAGCTTGTTTCCATTCACCATTCAGGGAGCAATTGGCAGACTTCCCCCAGAATGTGGGCAAGCCTCAGCTATAAGAGCAAAATGAAGACAAAGAAAAGAATTTTAAGTCTTACACCTTTTGCATTTTTTGTATGCGTTCTCTCTCTCTCTCTCTCTCTCTCTCTCTCTCTCTCTCTCTCTGTCTCTCTGTCTCTGTCTCTGTCTCTGTCTCTATCTCTAAAAGTTGACTCAGCGGGCAACCCTCTACCATTTCCTCAACCTTGACATCTCCCTCTCACCACAAGCAGAAGTCATATAAAATTGGTTACTAAATTCAATGCTCTCCCTGAAACAAAACTCAGAAATAAAATGGGTAATGCATTGCTATCACTGCACTTATAATCATTATTTAAAGGAGCTTTATTTTTCTTTTAAAGCTTTAACATATATTCCTCTAATAGAAATGTGGCTCTGACCACCAACCTCCTCCCTGGACTCTCTTGTTACAAATGCAGCAACAGCTCTCACCCCAAAAAACACACGCCAAGGGAAAACAGAAAAGGACCGTCGTAGTGTGCTGGCATCTTTCAGGCAAGAGGCCAAGTCCACACTGAGGAAACAGTGTATGATTGTATATAGAACTGCCTCCCATAGTATAAACATGTATTTCCTTGGACAACCTCTGGACTGCCAAATGAATAATGCTGCATTTTAGTTATCCCTGGTAAGCAAGGGCTAATTTTAAGACCATTAGGGAAGGTGAGAATGTTACCATCTTCTTGGTTTCTCTAGGGTCACAGTGTAATTGTGTGGTGGGAGAAAGGGGGCCCTGGGGATGGCGTAACAGTCACTTCTCATTACCTCCCACTTGCTTCATTACATCTATAGACAGTGATTGCCCATGTGTGGATACTTCCATTACACAGAAGGATGTAATGTTCTGTAGACCTCGCACAGTTTTCAGAAAGTGAAAAGGCTGTTTATTCCAGGCACATACCTATCTTGTTTCCATGAGCCATGTCACAGCAATGGAAAGTGATCTAAGGAATAGATTAATGGTAATCAATGCAGAAAAACCAGGCCCCATGTGTGCTTATACCCAGTGGGATATTTATATGTGTATATCACTAACATATACCACTTTACATAAAAGGTGAAACCCTCACTTACAAATCCACCAAATTTTACTTTAACAAGCAGATTCCCTTATTTAAGAGCACTATAACAGGCTTCTTTGTGTCACCTTCCTGGACTGGCATTTATCTTATTCTCATCCACAATCTCTGTGTGTGTGTGTGTGTGTGTGTGTGTGCACGCGTGCACGCCCACACACACGTGCATGTTTCATACACATTAAGACCTTTCTTATTTGCAAAGATGAGTCCTAAAACCATGAAATATAGAAACACTATTTTATATTTTTTCTTAAGTATAAAAAGCTGCAACTAGATTATAAACTAAGAGTAATTGACAAGATAGAGAATTATAGAGTGTTAAAATCAGGAATAAATATTAGAGATTATGTATAATGGAAGTGCCCAGACTTTAAAGAAAACCCACCTCTCCCCAAAAGCTAATGAGTTGCCTAAAAAGAGATGTCCATGATGGAATAAATCTGCCATGCTACATAGTTTAGCCTTCTCTGGGGAATACATAATGATGTCAGCTTATTAAAGGTTCATTTAATTCAGTATTACCTTATTTTATTATTTCAAGGAACATTTTTTTTTCTAACTGCAATCTTATCAACATCCTATGGAACAATTATACCACAGGAGGGGAAATCCTATTTTTATTAAAGTCTCATTGCCTTTGGCAGATTTTTATATACTGATAATTTTCAAATTGTAGTATGCATTTGAATCACCTGGAGATCTAATTCTTAGCAATCACTCAGTAAACTGGATAGGGCTGGGGAATTGGAAAACAGTACTTAACAAGTGTTCCTAATGTAGGGGACTCGTAAGTCTACTTTGCGAAATACCGATCCACACATATCCTCATTGTTTGAATTCATCAGGAATTGAACCACAGATTCTTACCAAGAGAACTTCACAGTTAACAGGTCGGAAGTCATAGGGAGGTTAACAAAGTTGATCCTGAATTACAAGGGCTTTTGAATATGAAAGTGAGTATACACCTCTATAAATTTACCAAAACTGATGGTCCCTTTAACCTTTACACCTGGCTGTAAGAGTGCATCTCCTTCACTATGAGACATATCCACTCGCTTCAGTAATCCAACTTTGTTTATTTATTCATACAACATTTACAAATCATCCCCTATATGTCCGACACTGGCTGAAACACTGGGAATACCAGTGAAAATAAGTGACAAAAATTCTTGCCCTTGTTAGGAGGAGAAAGACAACCAAACATAAACATAATAATAGTAAATGTTATAGTAAGTTAGAGTTAGAAAGTGGTAAGTGTTATGAATGAAGCCGGCTAAGCAGGATCGCCAGTGTGAATGGCCGGCGGGTATAAGAGAACTGCAGTTTTTGTAAAGGACAGTAGAACTATTACTAAATAAAAAGTGACATTTGAACAAAGTCTTAAACAAGTGAGGCAGCCTTTAGGTATGTAGAGCAGGAGTCCTGGCATAAAGAACAGCTGATGCAAAGGGAGCTGCCTCCTCTGGACAAGGAGCCACCAGAGGGTGGGTGGGGGCCAGAATCTGGAAGCGAGAGGAAGAGATACCAACCACAGAGGCAGAAAGGACCACATTCATCCAGGCTTTGACTTTTACCTTGAACGAAACGAGAAGCTATTGCAGCATTTTGAGTAGAGAAATGTGGTTATCTAATAACATTTTTTAAAGATCTGAATTTATTCAGAATTTCTTAAATGTTGAATGGATTTCTAGTCCTACGCCAGCCACTGGGCTTGGGGCCAGGTATACAAAGATGAACTCTACAGCATCCTTGCCCTCAGAGAGCTCAAAGTCTCTAGGCCTCTGGTACAGATCACTGCAGGTCAATGTGTGAACATTTAAAAATCTATTGTCCTTGCCCCTTAGATAACGAGAGATAGCCCAGTGTTTACTTCAGATATTCAGCATCTACACATCTCCCTGTCCTGGGACTAGAGCAGGAAGTCCTCCGGTCAGATCAGGAAGGATGTTCAGGTGTTCAGCTCTGCCATGAACATATTATGTGGCCCTTGATGAGACATTAGTTCCTTATTTTTCTCGGCTTTTCCATCTGTTTACACAATTTTCCGCCCAAAGTATGTTTTTTTAGTTCTGATGAGATAACCAGCACTGAGAGCTTGAGGGTGTAATGGAAAACTGACAATTTTAATTTTCCCTCAAATTATCATACTCTAAAATAAATAGAGTTGAGTAACTTCTCCAGTTATTCATTCTGGCAGCACTGCTTCAGCTGAAGACAGTCTACAAGTTGGCAGGCCAGAAGTGATGAGAAAATGATGTTAGTTCCTAGAGATAAAACCTGCTAGTTATCAACAACTGAAATTCTGAGAGAGGGTCTACTGGGGAAAAGCCATTTGCAGCAATAATCTCCTTTTAGAATTTTAACACGCTTGCCTCCCGCTAAATCCTTTGTGTTGAGGAAGAATTGCCCCAAATGCAATTCTAAATGATCACACTTGGCTTGCTCACCTCACCTGTCAGTCATCAAAAGATATATAAGAAGTGAAACCTCTGTTCTGAAGAAACAGAAAATAAAAGGACAGAGCTTAAGGAATGTCATTCACTAATCCGGCATGACTATCAGGGCTGTGTTTGCCTTCAGTGTGCATATGCAGTCTTTATGAAGAGTGACACTATTTTTATCAAACGCTTATGATGTAACCTCACAGAAATGGGGAAGTTGGGGAATTTGGCAGGCAATTGGAAAAAGAGAAATGCAACACAATGCTATTTCAGCCTGAGGTCTACTTTGGAGCTAAGCTACTCCAGATGTTTTTCTTTTGTCTTCTTTTAATGGCTCTCCTAAATGCAATGACTTAGTAACAGTCAAGGCAGCAAAATTTACAACGTGCTAATTAATAGCAAGATGCTTAGCTAAGCGATTCTAAGTATGTAATTATATTTTTAGGGTTTTAATTTTTTTTTCTCTTACCTTCCTTCTGCCAGATTTTACCAGAGGAATAAGGGCGTATTAGGAACATTAAAAAAAAAAAAATCTTATGGCTGAAGCATGATTAATTTTACCTAAGCCATAAGAAATAAGCTATGCTACTTATCCTTACCCAGTTATAGTAGTTAACATCAGTTATGAACTCCAAAGACAAGTTGCACAAGGAGCAAGAAGGGCAACTCACCAAGGATAACTATAGGTTATAGCTACATATATAGCTTGTTTGCAACATTATCACCATTATTTACCAACTTATTTTTTAAAATTAGAGGCAAAATTAGTTCTTTTTGCCTGTTAGACTCTTGAACTTCAAATTACCAGTAAAACGTGTTGCTGCATCTGCCCTGCCAATCCCCAGCCCTGGATCAATCCAACTATTAACTTTCTCAGCTCCTGCTTCCAGGCAGCTGAGCATGGACAGAGAAAAATCACATAACTCCATTTACTGGCACTCTGACAAATATGTGTTCTCCAGCATCAGCTGGGCCCTCTGTGCTACTGGCGGTCTTTTTATTTGTCCCCAGTCAGCTCAGGTTCAGATTTCCCTTACAGCTGTTCCAAACTATTAACATGCTCTACAATCCCCTCATTCTAAGCAGATGACCTTACTCATATATCACAGACAAAATAGAGCTCTCTTCTTCCCCTCCATCAGCAAACTGACCCATGAGGATACCTAGCTTCTCCCTCCCTTTCTTCTAAGTCAAAGAAGAGTAATCTCTTCTAATCCCTGAAGTTATAGAATATTGGGAACCATCTCCTCAGGCATCTTCAGGGACCTCATTACATCAGGCATGTCCCCTCACACTTTGGTGTCTTTAATCCATCACTCTCTGAATGCTGCTTTCTACATTTCAGTCTACACATTTGCTCAACTTTTTCCTTGTCATCACATGTGAGCATGCATGTGTGTGTGGGCACACACACACAAACATACACAGAGAAGCTCAATTCTTTAAACATTTCAGTCTCTCACTCATGCTGCAAATTGCCTGTATAGCAATTATCTGTTTACATGATAGTTTTCAACTGGTCCAGTGGTTTTTAATTGTCGTGTCACAGATCCCTTGAAAATCTGATTAAAGAAATGGACCTTCTCCCCAGAGACATGCACATACCTACACACACACACACACACACACACACACACACACGTACATACAATTCCAGGTTGCTCATGGACCCCCGATAGGAGATGTTACTGTCGTTCATCCATATTCCAGTTCTACTCCTCTTCCGGGCAAACTGAAGAGTTACACTTCTTTGCTGACATAAGTCATAGCTTTGGCCAATGAAGTGCGAGTGGAAGTGTTCGGAACCTTTAAAAGCCTGTATGCAATTAGCCATGCTTTCTCTTTTTGCTTTGTCACCAAAACCACTGTGTTCCAGATAGTGACTACTCTGTCCGCTTGGGTCCTGAAGAGAAGAGGATGCAGAGCAGAGCCCTTAGCAACCTGCAACGGCCACGGAGAGTGAGTAAGAAACGAACCTAGTGGCTTAGAGCATCTGGAATTGGGGGATGGTCAGTTACTGTTGCAGGACCTAGGCTGTCCTGCTGCATAGCAGAGCACTCTCTACGAGATATGAAACCATCTATGTTGGAAAGATCCTATTCAGGGGAGTTTAAGGTATCCTCCTTCCTTTTCTTAATGAAGTTCCTTTCACCTCCTATTGCTACATTTTGTTCTCTTTACCTAGACTAATCTTTCCCTGGTTCTTCCCAGGACTCAAATCTCAGCTCGTATGTTACCTCCTCACAGAGGTCCTCCTTGGCCTCTTTCCTGCCCCTACCCCAGCCCCAGCCTCTACGATTCACATCAACCATTTCACTTTTTTGCAAACTGCATCACAGCTTGTAACAATCTTATTTATTTTCTCTTACTCTTCAGTTCTGAATTCACAATAGAGAATTTTTGCTATCAAAAATGATTCATAGATAACTAGTGTCATGCTACTTTCATATATGAACTTAAGAAAATGGAATGCATTCAAAATATGGACCTTTTTCATTTGTTTAATATGATAAAAATAGAACCATGAATGCTCTATAGAAAGTCATGTATTTTACATTTTTCAGAACTACATTAGTAAAAGAAAAGACTCTAGCTAAAAATATTGGACAGATGTCCACACGTTTGGATGTGCATCAAGAACAAACCACTGAACCCTGGTATTTACCCAGTCACCATGAAGAGGTCAGCTTGACATTTGGGTTTCTTTTCAGATAGTTGTGGCCAACAGCTCTTACAACCTTTGATCCCAACCCAGTTAAATAGTAGTTTTTGTTAGTCACTGATATATAGTTTTTGTTTTATTTGCTTCTTAAATTTTATTCAGTATATGCACCAAATGTTCTTTTTCTTTATAACAATAGCAATAATTAATCCCAAAGTTTTAGAAACTATTGAGTAGTTAACCCTTTGTTCTGCGTCTAGGAATATAGGTATAATATCTTATCACAGTAAATAATCAATTCATACTTATTAAATTAATGAATGAAATCAGTATTGTAAAATTACCAAATAGTTCTTTCGTTTGATTTTAATATATATAACTAATGACAATAAAAGATAGTAACTGTTCTAATTTTAAAAACCAAAGTTTTAGTCCTATTAGTTTTACCTGTCTGCAAACATGTTTATTCCTTAAGAATTTCAGGTCTGTAGGACTTAAAATCAGTATATAAATTTTCTATTTTCATTGCCTTTGTAAATGTGTTAAACAATATTGACATTTGAGAAGAAATGCAGAAGCTATGATAATTGTTCTTCCAGCATATAATAGATTTGGAAAATATTCTTTAAAAATCTATCTCTTCAAATATTTAATTACAAAAGCAGAAAGCTTTAGGATCCTCTTAATTGTTAGAATAGGATAGAAAGTCTTGATGAGAACAACCAAACAAAATTGCTATAGAAGTTTTAAAATTGCTATAGAAGTAAGCTTGATTTGGAAACAGACTTGATCTTATTTTTGTTTTTTTCTTAAACTTTTTTGTTTTCTTTATATTCTCTATGTGGTAGGGTGTATTGCCGAATAGTGTCTCTTAAAATGTTTTCTTATCTCTTATGTTAAATGTGAAGTGGCAGGTAATAGATACATTTTTCAACCTATCTTTTACAAAAATTCTCATGTGCAATTTAAAAATAACATGAACTTTCAGGATGGGGTTAGTTGTCTCTTCTCTCTTTTTAGATTGTCTTCTTTCAATTAGCTAATTTTTAAAAAGTGATTACCTATGATGTGCTATTCTGTTTCAAGAGAATAAGAGTAATCAGATGGTACTTAATATCTGTAACATTAGATATGCAGATGTGTGTGCACACACGTGTGTATGTATAGAGTAGAGGGCTTTTAAAAATAATTTTGCATACAATGTAGGACATCTCTCAATTCCTCATCACTGCATCATGACATTCAAATAAAAATCACAAATGATTCTTTTCTGTTCTGCTAGAAAATTTCAACCAAACACACTAGTTTCATAGAAATAGTTACCATAGAAATGCAAAGGGGACAAATAACACTGAATTATGCCATCAAAAAATTGCAACTGAAGTAGGACAGTATCCAGGTTTATGTTTAATAATGCTGACTGTATGTATTCTTGACTTTATATATATTCTAAATTGAATGTTCTGAGTCCCAAATTGGAAGCTACTTCACTACCAAAAATAACATATCTAAATGAAAATATTTTAGCAAGCATTCCAAATGAGGAAATCAGTACATGCCAAGAAAGTTTCATTTGTACAAAAATGGTAAAATTTAATAAAGGGTTCAAATAATGCCAATTACTTTTCTTCATTTCCATACAAAATTTCATCTTTTAATGATATACCAAGGTAATAAATGCTGTTTATAACTTAAATTTACATAGTACTGCAGCATATTAATGCCCTGTGAACCGCAAAAAAAAAAAAAAATACATTTGCAATAGTATTAGTCATGAAAATAGTGGGAAAACTTTACAATTGTGAGAATGTGCAAATGTTCTCATTAAGGCAGTATTGACCCAAGCAACCACGGCATATGTGTCCCCTCAAATGCCTCAAAATTCTGGAATGCTCACGTGAAACATGTGAGTGCACAGTATTTCCAAATTTCAGAACATACAAAATGTCATTGTATGCAATGAAGGAAAGGTACACTTCCTGCACAAGATTTGCAGATACCTTGACTCATAAGAATAAATGCTGCTTCAGGTTTTGACATGTCTTTCATTTAATTTGCTAATGTACTTATTTTGAAATAGTGTTCTATGACAACATTTAGGGTAACATAAACTTTTATGTTTATTAATGAAAAGAAGATCATAGGATAAATCTCCTTAAAATGTTTGTCTCTGCCTTTAGCTTGTTTGGAGATTAAATACTGAATTGCCACCAAAGCCTTTGGTAAATGTGAAGGTAGCGCACAAGCTCTTGCAGCCTTTGATCTTGTCAATTCATTTTATATGAGAGAAACGTTTTGTCAGTCAACTGCAACCTTATAATTTTAGGAAGAAGTTACTTTAGAAGATGAATACATCCTGTGTTCTAAAACCAAAGTAACCCTACTTTAAAAAATAAGACACTGACATAGAGCAGATAGTTGTGGTCAACAGTTCTTCCTACCTTTGGCCCCAAGCCAGTTAAATAGTCATAAATCGTCAATTTTTATATGCATAATATAACATTTAACTTATGTTACAATTTAACATTTAACTCATGTTACAAAACTTAACTCCTGGTTACCAATATTATCAATAGAATCTGATGAAGAGAATAAAAAGAGGGAGGGGAGAGAGAAAAATAAAGAATCCTCTCAGAAATACGATAGAATATTAGTCACCTGTCTACACCTTCCTCTCTGAAAATATCAATCCTATGGTTTCAATAGCCTTCTATTTTGCACTGTTTTAGCAAAATTGTAATCAAAATTTTATCTGAATTCGTGTATTTCCTAAGTGAGCTTTCAGATTCAGTTTGGAAGAATGGAAGAGCAAGAGTTGTTGTGTTGAATAGGCAAGATTCAAAGCCAAGCTCCAACATGTGCTAACAACCTTGGTCAAGATGTAAAACTTCTGTTTTTTCATCTATAAAATCAAAAGATATTTATTATACAATGATCTAAATTTTGTATCATATCTTCATGAAATTATCTTCATGAAGATAACCTATATCTTTTAATTCTAAAATTTCATAAATATCTAGCTCTGATTATATTTCACCTCTTTGTAATATTTGATTCTTTATCATTTCACAATTCTTAAAAGTGTTATTTTAATTTAGAGTGTTTAAAGTGTTTTTAAAGTATTAATTCTAATTTGGTTTCTGTGATCTATCCTTTTCTGCCTTTTTTTTTCTGGGCATCCATTTTCACTCTTTTGCAGACTCTACTAACTCTGTTGTTCATTAAATGACCTCTGTGTTCTTCTCCCTCTAACCTGTCTTCCCAAAACATTTTATCCACTATTCCTCCTGCCTCATGGCCTCAGCCATAACCTATAAGCTGATGATTGATTGCCCTATATGTGCCTGCTCTCCACATCTCTGTCCCAAATTTCTGCCTATTGGACTAACTCACTGGGTTGTTCTGAGTGCCATCCAAAACTCCGCCCACTTCAACCCAAGACAGAAAGCTGGAACACACCCCAGACTCCTTACCCTACCTCATTCTGCTCTCATAACCCACTAGTGACAGCTTCTTGATTCTATCTCTAAAATATGTATTTCTTCTTATTTCTGCCACTGCCATAGTTCAGTTCCTCTGGCCATATCAGTGGAATAGCCCCCGTATTATTCAGAATAGTCTAAGTGTTGTAATCAAGAATGTCTGTGGAAAATGCTGTAACTAGAATCTCAGTGGTTTAGCACAATAAACATATATACCTTGTTCATGTCACAGTATAGCACAGGTTTGTTGGATAGGATCTGCTTCATTCAGGTGGCTAGCTTTCTTCCATCTAGTGGCTACATCACCTCCTAGTAGCTTGGAATTCCCGCCAAACCCTTCTATTTGGCAGGCAGGCAAGTAAGGGTGGAGTTTGGTTATGGGCTTCCTCTATATAAAGTGGTGGAGCAGAGACAGCATAACTGCAATTAAAACTCCCATTCAAGAAATGGGAATCAGGGGATGTACATGTTCACTAGGCCACTGCAATCCTACAATCCTGTTTGGCAGACCTCATGGTGTCCCCTAGCCTAGAGAAAGGATAAATTTGTGGATTAAACTTTAATTCTGATCTTTGGAAATAATTTTTTTGTCTTCTTCTTGCTTGACCTTCAGCCTTCCCTTTAGAAGTTCTTATTGTTTATTTATTTATTTATTTTTCTGGCCACAGCTGAAATGAGTATAACCAAAGCAAAAAGGTGATTTTATAGGTCAACCAATCAAAGGTGTTTTAATTGGATATTTTGGATTTCTTAACTATACATGTTCTTCAAAATCTTGGTAGGCTTCTGTTGTATTTGCTTCCATGTACAATTCTCAGGCCTTTTCTCTTTTCTCTCCATCTCTCCAGCTCTCTTCATCCATTAATCTGGTCTGTACCTAAGTCATATTGTTCAGCTAAAAAGTCTTTCTGGGCCTTGTGGTTCTGTGTGAGCTCTAGAAGCAGGTGGATTTCCACCATTGTTCACTCAAGTCTGGATACTTTCTATGGTTTTCCATAAGGCTTGGAAACTAGCCATTTCTTTCTAAGTTCCTCTCTTTCTTGAAACAGCTTACCAAGGGAAGACAATAAGAGCTATGACACAGTAACATGGTGGTTCTTTTAAAACACACCCCCCCCCTCAAGCAGCAGTTTTCAAAGTGTAATCTGCGCAATTCTGGAAATCCCAAAGACACTTTTAGTGGACTGCAAGGTCAAAATTACTTTCATAATAATATTAAGAGAGAGTCGCTTTTTCCATTGTATTGACGTTTGCACCAATGGTATCAAAGCAATGGTATGTAAAAACTGTTGGTGCTTGTTTTAGCCTGTTCTCATGATGCTAATATATACCCAAGACTGAGTAATTTACAAAGGAAAGAGGTTTAATAAACTCACAGGTCCACATGACTGGAAAGGCCTCCCAATTATGGCAGAAGGCAAGGAGGAGCAACTCATATCTTACATGGATGGCAGCAGGCAAGAAAATGAGAGTTTCTGCAGGGGAACTCCTTTTTATAAAACCATCAGATCTTGTAAGACTTATTGACTGTCACAAGAAAGGCCCACCCCCATGATTCAATTATCTCTCACTAGGTCCCTCCCATGACACATAGGAGTTATGGGAGCTACAATTCAAGATGAGATTTGGGTGGAGACACAGCCAAACTGTATTAGTTCTTCATGATGAATCAAGGCAAAATTACCAAATTGTGTAATATCATTTTATTATATCATTGCATCACTTTCATCACCATGATCATACAGCTTTTAAAAGTTCTGCTTAAGAATACCCTGATGAAACAATTAAAAATTATGCATTTTATTAGAGCTCAACATTTGATTTACAAATCTTCTAAGTATTCTGTGGGACCACAAGAAAGAACACATAAAGCACTTCCATTGCATACCTAAGTACAATTGTCTTGAGGAAAAGCAATGTGTGATTGTTTGAGTTGCGAACTGAACTTGTCTCTTTTTCGTGGAATACCATTTTTGCTTGAGAGAACAAGTGATAAACAAAATATGGTTATTCATACTTAGATATTTGGCAGTCTTTTTCTTGAAAATAAATGAAGTGAGCCTGTCACTTGAAGGCAAACAACCTGACAGTATTTGTTGCCAATGATAAAATCTGAGCTTTCAAGTGAAAATTATAATTTTGGAAAACTTGTATCTACTACCATGAGCTTGACAGCTTCTGAATACTCAAAGAATTTTTTATGAGATAAATGGTGATATTAACAAATGTTATTTTTAAAACTATTACATAATGAAATGTGCCTATTACATAACTCAGGGAAATATTTTCCAAATAATCAATACAAGATATTATAAAATCACACATAGGTAAAAGATCCATTTAAAGTGGATTTAACATACTAGAGTGTGTAAAGTTTATTGATACGGTTTCAGATTCTACACTGCAATATACTTTTATGAAATTATCGCTTTTGAATTATGATATAATATAAAAGAATGTCAACAATTATCTGAAAAGACTATGAAAATATTCCTTCAAAAGAAGGAGTATTGTTCTTCCAACAAGAAACACCTACACATCTATATGGGGCTAGGTTTTTTTTCACTTATCAACTAAGACAACATATCACAACAGAGTAGATGAAGAAGCAAGTAAGAATATAAATGTCTTCTATTAAGCTATACAATACAGAGTTTTGCAGAAAATGTAAAACAATGCCATTCTTTTTGCTATTTATTTTGCAAATACAATTATCCTAAAAATGTGTTATTTGCAGAGAGAAGAAAATTCTCATACCCTGTTGGTAGGAATGCAAACTAGTACAGCCACTACAAAGAAGAGTATGGAGGATTCTCAAAAAACTAAAATAGAACTACCATATGATCCAGCAATCCCACTATTGGGCATTTATCCAAAGGAAAGGAAGTCAATGTATCAAAAAGACATCTGTACCTCCATGTTTATTACAACGCTATTTACAAGAGCCAAGATACAGAATCAGCCTAGGTGTCCAATAACAGAATGGAGAAAGAAAATGTCTTATGTATATGTATGTGTAAATACATATATATACACACACAATGGAATACTATTCAGCCATGAAAGAGAATGAAATCCAATGGAACTAGAAGTCATTATGTTAATTAAAATAAGCCAGCACCAGAAAGTTGAACACCGCATGTCCTCACTTATATGTTGAAAATAAAATATAAGTTGATCTCATAGAAGTAAAACATAAAACAGAGTATAATAGTGGCTGGAAGAGGAGGGAAAAGGGGATAGAGAGAGATTTGTTAAAGGATATAAAATTATAGCTAGATCGAATAAGTAAGTTTTATGTGTTCTACACCACTGCAGAATGACTATAGTCACAATAACAAGTAGTTTCAAATAGCTAGAAGGAGGATATTGAATGTTTCCAACACAAATAAATGATAAATGTTGGAGATGATGGATATGCCAGTTACCCTGATCTGATCACTTTACAGGTAGCAAAACATCACTATGTATACCACAAATATGTACAATTATTTTATGACAATTTTAACTTTATTTAATGTTATTTATGTTAACATGATGCTATTTTTCATTATTTTTAAAATGTTTATTTCCATTTTAAATGGTAATCCTTGCTAGATATAACCTATAAACAAAAGATTTTTGCAGTCCTCAATAGTTTGTAAAAGGGTAACACAGCCCTGAGAATAAAAATTTTGAGAATCACTGTCCTAGAGAAGATCAGCAAAATATGGCCTGCACATAAAAACCAGCTCATTGCCTGTTTTATAAATAAAGTTTTGTTTGAACATAGCTACAACCATTTGCTTACCTGTTGTCATGGTTGCTTTCATGCTGTAATAGCAGAGTTAAACAACTGCAATAGAGAATATTACTCCCAAGGCCAACTCCTAAAATATTTACTATCTGGCCTTTTACAGAGTTTGCTGATTGTTGCCCTAGAGCCTTGGTTCTCAATCCTAGCTACACATTAGAAGCACACAGAAAACTGTTAAGTAATACTAATGCCCCCTTCCCCTCAGCACAAACACAGAAAGCAGTTAATTAAATCAGAATCTCTGGGAGTGTTCTCTGAGTAGGAATACGTTTTTTAAATTCCTCAGGTATTTTTCAAATGCAGCCAAGGTTAAAAATCACTGTCTTAAACTGTAGAGATCCTCAGGCATAATTCCTGCCTTCCAAGTTATTCCAGATAACAATTTATCAAATAATGTTCCCCTTTATAACATACTATATTTCCAGCTCCTAATAGGAGGGTCCTTCCTCCCCATGGGCCAAACGCTAAGTCAATGCCACGTGTACTAATTTGTATTTTTGTTATGTCATCAACACCCTGCCACTACCTTCAAATTCCTGGGTCAAAATAAAGTGTTTGCTCTGGCAAATACTTTGTAAATTTCAGTGGCTTAACACAAGAAAAGCATTATTTCTCATGCAAATCAGGTGCAATGTGCTTTGTAGGGATCTCTGCTCCTCTTAGGGTTCCCTCTGCTTCTAGCTAGAGACCCTGCCATCACTCAGTGCCTCCAAGAACTCTGCCAGATCCCTCTACATTCAACCAGCAGGTAAGGGAAAAGAAAAAGCACGGGAGGACTGCATGAGAAGTGTTTTAGGGGCCTGGATAAGGCACACATTAACTCCTTTTGCACAGAGCTTGGTCATATTAGTCACAACTAACACAAAGAAGGGGCCCGGTGCGGTGCTCATGCTTGTAATTCCAGTACTTTGGGAGGTAAAGGCAGGCATATTGCCTGAGGTCAGGAGTTTGAAACCAGCCTGCCTAACATGGTGAAACCCTGTCTCTGCTAAAAAATACAAAAAAAAAATTGTATTTTTAGCAAGACAGGGTTTTTGCTAGATTCCCTCCTGTATTTCTCTAGATTCACTCCTAGATTCCCTCCTGTATTTCTCGTTGCAGAGTTTACACATCTAATTTTGTATTTATTTTACTGAATTACAATTGTACCTTTCCCCACCCTTATTACGGCTTTTAACAGATTTAGAGACAAGTTTCTAGTAAATTTACTTTTAAATAAAGTTTGAGAGTTCTCTTTGACTTATTCGTTCATTCTCTCAAAATAAATTTATTAACACATATACTTTACCAGAACTTAATCTGCAGGAAGATAGAATCATTAAAAAAATCTCAAAATAGGAAAACATGGATAAGCTTCTAACCAACCCCCCCTTTTTTTTCCAGTAGATTTTCCAACATGTATTTATCAGCCATTTCAAAGAGCATGCTTTCTAAAGAAACAAAATGGTGAGGAACTCCGAGAAGCCTATGTAATAATAATCACACTCAATATGGCTATAAAACTAGGATTCTGCATGTTCCTCATTTACCAAACCCCTGAAATTTACTAAAACCATGTGAAGGTGTATAGTACCTTTAATTTCAACATATGCCTACATCAAATAACCCACCAGTGGATTAACTTTATATGGTTCACATCATTTAGACAGATTTATTCCATATGCCTACAGGAACTGGTGGGAAAAGCAGGCTTTTTGTAAACATTTGAAGTGTAAGACATGAAAATTACGTTGTGAAACAATTTTGTTGTAATTTACTATTAAGTTTTTCTTGAAAAATAGATGCTGGTCTGTCTCAAACAGTGACATATTTCACAGTACAGTCAAGCACTCCATGCAAAATTCACAACCTAGTTAGTTAAGTGGACAAGAATCATCCTCATAAATTATGAAATTCCCCCACATCTGGATATTTTATGTTAACCACAGTGAACATTAATATATTTTATTTAGTAATATCTCTTATAGATATGAATGGTGATCTGCTAAATAATTTACTGTTTATAGAGAACATTTTGATAAATTATTACTGTCACTATTGCAGAGGTTAAGCCATTCATTAGAGCCCAATTTTAATATGTTTTCAAGCATTTCTTGAACAGTAATTATTTTGTACCTATTATGTATAAGGTGCAGAAGGAGACTTTAAAAAAAAATCACTTGTAAAATAATTACCAGTTGGTGGGTAGAGAAAAAACTTATTTTGACCAGGGTAAAATTTATTCTGACCACAGGCACAGAATTTTCAATGTACAAATCTCAGCTGTCAATACACAACATTTCCCTGAACCTTTTCACTTCTCTCATCTAGCATCTAGCAGGCATTTCCTACCGGCCGGGCAGTTTAGTGTTCTTATACATTGAATATTAATAGTAATTAGCTATTGTCCTCATCGTCACATTCCAACATGCTATTAGTTTTCCAGTGGGCATTGATTCTATACTATGGAGTCTAACCTTCTAACCACTGTGGCACAGAATAACCAGGGAATTATCCCCCAGGAAAACAGGGGTTCTCTTTACCTTTAGGTCAATGGTCATTAAAACCAACCAATACATTGTGAAGCTTGACAAATCACAGTGGGAATAGGGACCCAACAAATTGCAATGGTGAAGTCACAATTATATAGCAATTAGGTTTACAGCTGTATACACCCTTTAAATAATCAATTCTACAAATGTGCCCACACTTGTTTTTGCTGAACTTAATCTGGAAGGTTTCTAACGCTTTCTTTTTTATGCAGGTTTCTGAGAGCAATCGCATCTAAGTGAAGTAATAATGACAAACCTTATGAATCAGAAAGAACAGTAATTCATTCACTTCACATAACCCTAATTTTTAAAAGGGGGGAATAATTGACAAGCTCTATTTCCAAATGGAATATGCTCTGAGCTGTCATAAAAATTTGGCTGCCAGAAGAGTGTCTAGTTTAATAAATAATGAAGGCAAATACTCAATGTTTTTGGAATGCTTTCAGCAACAGGTAACAAACAGAAAGCCTGACTACAGTGGCTTGAAAAAAAATTAGAAGTATTTTTCTCCCATAATGAGAAATCCAGAGTTTAGCAGTGCTAGGCTAGTTCAGCCATCAGATCAATGATGCCAAAGAATCTGAGATCACTTCACTTTGTCCTCACAATTTCAAAAAGTCTGTTGTAGCTTCTACAATTATATCCCCTTTCCAACAAGAAGAAAGGATGTAGCAAAGAGAATGGGTGGTATCAATATTTGAAAGTAAAAGTTTTACTAAGATGCTCCCAGAAAACTTCTGTGTGTGTTTCTTTGGCTATAATTTTCCCCCAAAGCCAGTCCTTGCAGAAAGGTGACTGGAGAGAAAAAAAGATGCAGAGAGAAAAAGAAGAGCAGCTTTTGACATTCAGAAACTGCAGCTACCTAGCTAGGCCTTGATGTTGTGAAAAGCTAGCCCAATGTTCTTAAACAGGTCTTGATGATATCCTGATGAACATAAGCAAGGTTCCAAATCACCAACATCAGAGACCATGATGAAATGAAAAAAAAGGACCACTTCATAACCTTGTCTAAGCACATAAACAAGGTCATTGTGCAAACCACAAAAATACCAAGCACCTTCATAGCCTGGCTGATCTGAGTAGTTGCTGTTTCTTTCCCAGTTTGTTTATTTAGCCTTACTTTATTTTTACCGTCTTATGGATAAGATTTTTTAAATAAGCTATCATATATTTACCCCCGATTCCTAATAGCACTCAATTCAGAGCAAAGTCACTTTCTTAAACATTTCCCTAAAATCACCTGAGTCCAGATCCTGTAATAATCCTTCCAAACACCCTTTTAGTGAAATGCCCCATATTTCCCATGGTATGTGGTCTCCTTTCTTGCTTCTATTAGTCAGTCAGATTTACTCAATTACAGGTATATTCCTGGTGGTCTTTAGCTGGATGACGTTAATAACAGATCAGATCAACCTAACAACAGTATTTGTCACACCTTTGTTTCATTCTAGTCCATTTATAATTAAAATGATGTGCCTTAGTATGACATGCTTCACAATCCTTAGCTAGAAATGTAGCCATGATACAGTGAACAGAGCATGTGATGAACAATTAGGGGATAAAGGCTCTAGTCCACTCTGTCTAATTAACTAGTTAAATGACCCTGGACAAGTCATTTAAATGAAGAGGAACTGGCGTCACATTGCCCAAAGAACCAACTAAAACACGTCATAGATTTAGAAATGGCAAAACTCACTTCATACCTTTAGAAATGGCAAAACTAAAAGCTCCAAGAAATTAAGTACAGTTTCCTTCTATTTACATTTTGTAAATGGCAGAAGCAGGATATGAACCCAGGTGGAGTCTAAAAGCTTCCCATTGTACAACGTTGCTTCCCTCACCAGCCACCAGCTTCCTCTACGAACTGACTAGGTTGGTGAACCAGAATTTTAATGGCCCATTTCATTCACCAAAGATTCTGAATGACAAATAATAATATTCATATTTACTCTTTTTTAGTACCATCAGATGTGTAGGTAAAAGGTGCAAGACTAATTCGAGGTGATGTGCATTTATGGAGTTTTGATTTTCAGCAAGCCCTTTTCTACGTAGCATAAATCATGGATTTGATCTATCCTTTGAACCTACAAGTCAAATCTATTTTCAGTTACTTGTAATCTGAAGGATGACGACTTTACTTAAGGAATTGTATGAGATGCTATACCGAGAAGGGCTGAGGAAATAAAGCCTTGACTTCAGTAGGAAAAGCAAGTGACATATTCTTTATCTATATTCAAAGCTAAACTTTAATACTTTATCTATATTCAATGCTAAACTTTAACACTTGTGCACATGTCTGGAATCATTTACAAATAATAGACAAATGAATACAAGAAATGCATTTATCCAATCTGAAATAAGGACAAATATAAAATTGTATACATTCTACTAACAATTTAGTAAATATTTTTTAAATAAATAAGCAGTGTAAAGGATTTGTGGAAATACGCACTGAAGGACTAGATAAAGAAATGTTATCCTTTAACTATCTTTTGGAAGGCTATATACAACATGTATGAAACACTAAGATTTTTGCATATGGTATTTAACCCACAAATCCCACAAATTCATCCCAAACAAAATCATAGCTATGTCCAGAGTGAGCCTCAACATTGTTTGTAGAAATATTTATAGGGGATGAAAATTAGTAAAAAGCTAAAAGGTTAGAAATTTATTTTGACTAGAGTAAAATTTATTTACTACCAATAATTACTTATTATTCTAAGAAGAATGGTTTAATAAACTATGGTGTATTCATACAATGAAAATTGGTGCAAGTATTAAAAATGAAATGAAAAAGCATTAAGCAACATGGGCAAATGTTCAAAATACATTACTACGTTAAAAAATATAAATTACAAATATGTCACTGTGTTTTTGTTTTATACATGTGTATGTAGGGGTGTAAATGAACTTTCAAAAAGAGAAATATTCTGAGTAGTGATCTTTGACTGGTGGGATTATATGTGGTTTTATTCTCTTCTTCTTATTTATCTACATTTTTCAAATTTTCTACCAGGAAAATATATTACCTTTATAACAAAAAAAAAATAACAAGTGAATTTTTAAAATAAATACTAATGTATCTCAGTCAATGAAAAATATATTATTCAGTATTTCGATACTAATTTTACTTGTCCTTTAAAATAAACAAATAAACAACTCTGAATAGAAGGCAAACATTCTCCATAAAGTAAACCTAGCTCCGAGATGCCAAGCCAAGGGCCATCTTTGTTCTGTCAACCATGAATGTCCTTTTCTCTATAGATTTGTTTTTCAAATAATTGTTTATCTTCTCTACTTAATAATTTGGAAATCTAGCTTAAAAGGAATAGTGTCTGTATAAACTTAAATTCTAAAAAACAAAATGATCAAAATAAGTATTGTTCATGTTGTAAACATTTTTCTTGTGTTACATGAACTTCTGAATGCTGTGAAAGCAGTTTGTTTACTGATTTACTTTAACATACTGTACTTTTATAGTGTTCTTTTTTGTAAGGAAATGCAATGCTGGCAATCAACAATTGTGCAAAGGATATTTGGAGAAAGACAGTGTCAAAGGAGGGGGTTGTTTTCATGTCTTCTCTTTTCTTTAGCTATTTTTCTCTTAAACATAGGTAGGATTTTCAAAAATCATCATAAAAAAAACTGTGCCTTATTTAACTGCCACATTAATGACAGAAATTTAAACGTTGCTAAAAAGAGAAGTTGAATAATTAATTTACCAGCACTGAAAAATTACAACAGCTACCTTGTATTGGTTATCTATTATTCCTTATGTTCTTTAATGTTTATTACTTTATTTAATCCCTACAGGCATCCTGCAAAGCAATTATCATTACCACTGTTTTACGGATGAAAAAATTGAAGCTCAAAAAGTTTGAATAATTTGAAAACTTTGAAAATTTAAATAATTTGAATAAAATAGCCAGAAAAATAATCAGGATTTGAACACAGGTCTTTGACTCCAGTCCTATGTTCTGTTCATTATGTACACTATGGGACTAGATTCCAGATGTGTCTGTTTTTCTCATTTGTTGCATATTGAGCACCTTAGAAAATGTGTCTTTTGACATCTATAAGATGAACTATTATGAAGTTATTCAAATGCATGATTCTGAAAAATTTTGAATGATTTAGGAAATCACCCACAATATAGTTTTGTATGTGACCAGTGGGTATCAGCATGTCACTGGCATCTTCTTGCACAGCATGAGATACAGTGTTACTCTGCAGAAAAATTTCAAAGTACAACTCCAAGTTTTCCAGTATATTTTTCATTCTTTGCCCCAGTATATCCAATTATTCCCACAGTGCTTCTTCTGCACAAAAAAATCAACACTGTTTGCTCTCATCTTGATAGCAGATCCAAAACAAAATGTCCCCTCTTGGGCTGGAGGTCTGCATGACTGCTCTCAATTCTGGTTGTGCGAAATCCTCCAGTGCTGGTGTTTGTGTTCAATGCTGAAGACTTGGTGTTCATGCCTGATAAAACCTGAAGGTGCCTCTTGAATGGATCACATTTGGCTTTCCTTTATGTCCTTACTCACCATCATGGCTACCACTAAAGCCAAGGCAACCCACAGAGATGGACTTGAAGTGAGAAATCTACTCTGATCTTTGCCAGAACTTCCAGCTCAGATTATGGACTAGGTAAGGAGTTCTTAACTGTCAAATCTGGCTTCAACTCCCAAAATTGCAACTCCTTGCATTCACTGATACACCCACTTCTATGAGGCAAACTGGTTATGAAAATAATAGGATTTAGAGAGATTCCAAGTAAAGCTATTTGTAGAACCAGAACCAAATTTCCTTGATGCACTTTTCCACTCACTAAATGCACTTAGTCACATCCTCTTAATGTATTCTTTATCATATCAGCATTTTTTTTTGTACTTCCCTGACATCTCGGCTAGGTCAGTATTACCCAATCTATACTGCAGGTTTTAATTACTTTCAAACTGAAAAGAAGAAATATCTTAAAGTTGGAGTTTCTTTTTTAAAAATCTTTCCTATGTAACCTCTCCTATGCAACATCCATGTAAATAGGCTGCCCAACTTTCCTCTGAAAAAAATTTAAGCTCTGTGTCCAAAGATAGGCCAGGTGGTGTCATTTGGTTGCCTCTGTCTTGGATGCCTGAGGCCAGGGCACTTGCATAATAATACCCTGTTCAAAAGTTATATTGTCTTAGTCAGCTTGAGCCACTTTTTAAACAAAAATATCTTATACTGGGTGGCTTAAGCAACAGAACCCACAAAACCCAGTTCCATGCCCATAAACATAAGTTCCTCCACAGCTTTCCTTGAGGAAAAAATTAACATGGTCTTAATAAGTACTAATATAATAAATTATATTAGGTAGATATTAACTTATAAATAAACTGGTTTAAGAATAAAATAAAATAAACTATTGGTTTAAAGGAGGGGTGTCCAATCTTTTGGCTTCCCTGAGACATATTGTAAGAAGAATTATCTTGGGCCACACATAAAATATACTAGCATTAACGATGACTGATGAGCTAAAAAAGGAAAAAAATCTCATAATGTTTTAAGAAAATTTATAAATTTGTGTCGGGCTATATTCAAAGCCATCCTGCACCACATGTGACCTGTGGGCTGAGGGTTGGATAAGCTTGGTTTAAAGAAAGAAAACACATTAATACCTCCAGGCTAAAAAGATATCATACAGAAAGTTTTACTTGAGCTAAAGAGATGAGAAGCTACAAGAACATATGGAACAAATGATAGGAAGAAACTGCCCAAAACAAAGATTGCATGAGGACCTACTGTCCTGGATACTGTAACACATTTCCTCATCTTCTACAGGAAAGATTTAGGCAGAAAGACTGTAAATATTATATTCCCGTTTTATTAAAAAACTGGTCCTGTTGGAAGTATTTCTGAAGATTTCTTCCTGAAAAAAAATCAATAACAACGACAACAATAATAACAACAAACCCTCTCTTCTTTCCTTGAGTCAATTTGGAGATATATTTTATTTATATTTGTGCCCAAAAAAAGGTTCTTCTTCTTCTTTTGTTTTAATTAGGGGGAAAATATTCTTATCAACTTTACACTGTATCATTTCATCTCGGATGGCCAGAATCCAGATAAAACCTATAGAGGTTTTAAATTTCTTTACATTTGCTCCCTGTAGAGAAGCCATATTCTGCTCCATCAAAAAAAAAAAAAAAATGTATTGCCAAAGATCGATTACTCCTTACATGGGAAATTTAAATGCACACAATGTCTGCACTTTTAGACTGTTTCAAATAGTGTATTTAATTTTATACTACCTCCCTAAAATCATCTAATGACTTATTTTAACCTCTTTTATTCAGAAGACACTCTGATAACAAAATATGTGAATTATTCAAGAGAAGGAAAACATGTTACTATCATTAAAGAAATATCTTATTTCCAAACAAAGCATAATTAAAATTTAGCCCTTCTTTATTTATATTTTGCTTTTTAAAAACCTTTTGTTTATAAACTAACATACTGTAGGAAAATATAGAAAAATAGCCTAGCCCTTATTATTACTATATATATATATATATATATATATATATATATATATATATATATTTTTTTTTTTTTTTGGGGGGACAGATTCTTGCTCTGTCACCAGGCTGGAGTGCAGCAGCATAATCTCAGCTCACTGCAACCTCCACCTTTCAAGTTCAAATGATTCTCCTGCCTCAGTCTCCCAAGTAGCTGGGATTAAAGGTACATGCCACCATGCCCAGCTAATTTTTGTATTTTTAGTAGAGATGGGGTTTCACCATGTTGGTCAGGATAGTCTTGATCTCTCGACCTCATGATCCACCCGCCTCTGCCTCCCAAAGTGCTGAGATTATAGGTGTGAGCCACTGTGCCCAGCCTACAATTAATATTTTTTAAGACCTGAAGTAAACTGCTAGTCATTCCTGAATTCCAGTGGTGGGAGGGCAAGGTGGTGGTAGAGGGACGTAAAAACAACAAAAACAAACACTGCAGAGACACTAAAATCAGAATTGCCTGAAGGACCTTCATTTCTTTTAAGTTTATGTTCTTCTACCCCATCTGTTCCCACTGCGGTGATAGAAATAATAAAGCTTTAATTTAAAGTCAAAAATTAATATATTACAACACTTCTGAGAGCAAAGCACTGGAACCAGTCAGACAACTTTCTGTGATCAAAACCCACAACAAAGAGAAATTAAACTTCCTATAATTTTATAAAGTACAACAGGAATACCTGTAATTACCCACATAAATGATGACCAAAATATTTGCCCTTAAGGAATTGGAATACATTTGAAGGGAGGCTGCTTTGTTTGCCATGCTGAAAAAAGAAGGCATGTTGACACACAGGAAAATAATAGTACATTTTGGACAGCACTGAGAAAATGGATTTTAAAGAAACTTGATTAAACAGGACATGGACTTTTTTTTAAGGAGATTCAACAAGCCCAACCAAACAAGAAGCTATCTGTGACAAGCAAAACTACCTCTACACACAGACACACACACACACACACACACACACACACACTCTACCTTTCCAACCAGCTCCTCAAGGTCATTAGCTAGCAGATAATCACCTATAGCAAACCAGATGTAATGTTTGTTTTCATGTAAATTAAGCTTAAATCATCCCACCCCTCCTCCCACCCCCAATAGAAGACAGTCTACAGGCTCTGCAAACCACGGAATGCCAGCATCTAGACAACTGACAGAGTTGCCAAATGTTAATCCCATCATAAAAAATGAACATCGTTTCAGTCCAGCTAAATTAGACATACAAGATGATGGAAATGGCATGCATTACTCCTGTAACCAGTCATCCAAACTAAATGGGCTCATTTAGATATAGCTTTGCTATTTAAGAGATATTTGAAGGCAGGCAAGCTTAAAGTATAAGTTAGAACATGTCATGTCAAGCAACTTAGAGAATCTCATAACTAATGTTATTTTTACCCTGAATGTACAGTTCACATTCATTATTCCAGGTAGAAGCTTCACCAGCATCCCCTAGCACATTATGAAATCCTAATCTGAGACTCTCCCATCTATAAGCAATGTATTCCTCCTTTTTGCTGTAAATGATATACAGACTCCAGAGGGCAAAGTTTCTGTGTAACACATCATTCCTAAAAGGCTATTCCCACCATTTTCCCCAGTAGTAAGCAGATTCTTTGCAGAATTTCCATTTACCTAATTGAATACAAAGGTGATTTAAAAATCTTTATGTTTATTATACAATCATGATGGATGAACACCCTTCCTAAAGAATCCTGTGCTCTTCAAAACAGAATTAACTTACTTGGTGCAGCTACAAATATTTTAGTATCTTTTTAAGGGAAAGTAGCAGCAAATAGAACTATTCTCAGGGTAGACCCATTAAACCAGTCACAAGATAAAGAACACAGGTAAATGCTATTCTTAATTGCCTGGACTACATTCTGTAACACCATTGAATACTTTCTTATGAAAATACGTATGTCAGTAAAATAATGTATCATTTTATTTTGTCACCTAGTACCCAAAAGCAGTGTTAGAAAGTTCATTGAGTCAAAAGTGAGCAATTTAAACTCTACAGCTATGAGACTCTCCATCTTTGTTTTTCTTCCTTTTATCAAATATTGTATGATTCTAGAGGCTAAAACAATTCCTACAAATATCTACCCAAAAAGGAGAAGCAAGCAAAGGAAAAAAGGGAAGGAAGAAGGAAATATGGAAGGAGGGAGAATGACACTTGGTCCTGCTCTGTAAGGCTTGAAGGTTCTTGAAGGTTCTCCCTGTGATTTTATTCTGTCTTTGGATCTCTAACGACCCAACGGCCACCATTAGTCACAAAAACATATCTGTGTTTAAAATTTTAAACTGTCCACAGAAGATTGAAGTGAGAGATCTATATATCACAGAAATCATATATAATAGCAGAGAAAAACCTCAATATAAGAAACAAGATTATTATATACAAAACTTAGATATGCAGGCCAGGCATGGTAGCTCTTGCCTGTAATCCCAGCATCTTAGGAGGTTAAGGCTGGTTGATCACTTGAAGCCAGGAGTTCAAGACCATCCTGGGTCACACAGTTAAGATCTTACCTCTACAAAAAAATACAAAAATTAGCTGGGCATGGTGGCACATACCTGTAGTTCTAGTTACTCAGCAAGCTGAGGCAGGAAGACTGCTTGATCATAGTAGTTTGAAGCTGCAGCAAGCTATGATCATGCCACTATACTCCAGCCTAGGTGACAGAGTAAGACTCTGTAGAAAGAAAAGAAAAGAAGAAAAGAAATAAAGTTAGATATGCAGAGATTTTGAGATGACCTACAGAATTTCTCTGGAGCCACAGTCCTTATAGCTAGATCCTTATATGATTGTTCCAAAAATGTACATTCTGGATCTAGCACATTAGTTAACCCCCTCAACTATAATAATTCTTAATTTCTAGTGGATATGGAAGGACAACGCTCCATGCAATGGTGGCATCACCCATATGAGAATAACAACATAGAATCCTAATAAAATTCTTGTAGATGGTCTTTGAGCTCAGTTAAAAATCACCAGATATTTTTAATAGCAATATCTCTAGTACTTGTACCTCTATTTATCTGTCATTATCTCAAGTCTTAGTTCCTATTGATTAAATCTATTTTAGGAGAAGTTATACAATTTTGCTTCTAGATGTGAAATGGCCATAGGAACTCTACTTCCTGGTTAACTGTCTTAATGAATTACCACATCTTCATGCTTTCCCATAGGAAAGGAACATGTTGTAATAGAAACAGGTGAAGACATAATGATTTTCCCCTTTCCTGAATATGCCTCTGAATCTGTGTATACCTCTGCATTCTTTCATTTGCATATAAGAAAAGGACTATGGCCTATAGCTTTAGAAACTGATGCCGAGAGTGATCACATTTTTTACAAAGATCTGGAATTTATTACAAAGCAATTAAAATCAACAATAAGGAAACAAACTTCCAAAAGATCAAAAGTTTAACCAATCTACATAATCACTAAAATTTAGCAACAAATGTTAGAAACAAAGAGATAAAAGCAATCCTGTGATGAATTGCCATACACATAAATATTCACTATGTAGAAAAATACCTGATTAAACTGTCAAATAAATTTTCTTTGTAGCACTTTCCTTAAAGGAATTTCTCTTTTCCAAAAGAGTATAAATTATTATATTTTTTGACCTCCTACTATCTACCTTATTGATCTAAAGATTATTGGTATTTTAATGATAAACTAAAATGTATTTAACAGAAAGATAATTAAATGAACACTTGAAGTATTAACATAATTACACATAGGCAAATTCTGTGTATGAGACCAAGTGTCATTCCAAAGGCATCTCATTACTATTTTTGTATAATGTTTAGACATGAGACACTGAGCGTATGCTAATTGGCTGAGTGTTCACAAATCCTACTAAGAGCATGGATTGGGGGACTTAGCACTGCCAGGTTGTAGAGGATACTTCCATCTCCCTCCCTCAAATTTGGATGAAAATCCTGAAACAATATAGGCTGCTCTAGGATAGATCTGTCTTCTGGTGGATGAATAGTCCATCATTTCTGGTTATTTTGCTAAATAAGTTGCAGAGAAGTCTCCCTCTGTAAGGCCTATTTGATAAGCATGTTTTCTAGTATGTAAAACTAGAATATGATCAAAAATTTTTATAAGCATAACTCAACCTAAAACTCTTGAAATCTTATGATTTATGAAAATACACACATTCAAGTACTGGACACAATATTGAACACTATGTATTTGCTGATAAAGCCTAAACTCCTAAACCTACCAAAAGGCCTTCAAGACTGCTACCAATTCCATTTTTTCCCTCCTCAGTGGAGGACTAAAAACCGCCAATCAATGACTAATCACCCATTTCTGCTATCAGAACTTGTCTGTATATGACAGCAATGTACTCATCTCCAGGAGGTGATGAACAATCATTCTAAGGTGATAAACAATCATTCTAAGGTGATAATCACAATATTCTTTCCCTTTGCCATATAGTCATTTGTTCACTCTCTTTGCAACTAGGAGGGATACTTTCTAATAAAAGGGACTGGTGCAGCTGAATCTCCCCTTCCCTCTTCCTTCTTCTTCCTGCATGGATGTGATGCCTGGTGTTGTGGTAACCATATTAAAAAATATGGAATGTTCAGCCAAAGAGGAAAAAGCCAGTAAATGAAGAAAAGAGAATGCAAGGTAGAAAGAGCCTATATCCTTGACAGCTTCATGAACAATGGGAGCAATGCCAGCAATTTTCTATTTACTTGCTTCTTCCTCTGTGGGGATAAATAAATCCCTATTTATTAAAGCCACTGTTGAATTGTGGCTGGTAAGATGGCTGAATAGGAACAACTCCAGTCTTCAGCTCCCAGTGAGATCAGTGCAGAAGGTGGGTGATTTCTGCACTTCTGACTAAGGTACCTGACATCTCATTGGGATTGGTTAGACAGTGGGAGCAGCCCATGGAGAGCGAGCCAAAGCAGAGTGGGGCATCACCTCACCCAGGAAGTGCAAGGGCTCAGGGAACTCCCTCCCCTAGACAAAGGAAGCTGTGAGGGACTGTGCCTTGAGAAATAGTGCACTCCAGCCCAGATACTATACTTTTCCCATGGTCTTCACAATCACAGACCAGGAGATTCCGTCTGGTTCCTACACTACCTGGGCCCTGGATTTCAAGCATGGATGAATCTGGAAACCATCATTCTCAGCAAACTGACACAAAAACAGGAAAACACCACATGTTCTCACTCATAGGTAGGTGCTGAACAATGAGAACACGTGGACAAAGGGAGGGGAGCAGCACACACTGGAGTCTGTTGGGAGGGAATACGGGAGGGACAGGATGGGGTAGGGAGGTTGGAGAGGGATAACATGGGGAAAAATGCCAGATATAGGTGATAGGGATGGAGGCAGCAAACCACATTGCCCTGTATATACCTATGCAACAATCCTGCATGTTTTGCACATGTATCCCACAACCTAAAGTGCAATAAAACATATATTAAATAAATAAATAAAAATAAAAAATAAAAATAAAATGAGGAGGTGGAGTTAGGTTCAGGATTTTAGAAATAAATGCCAGGCCGAGCATGGTGACTCACACCGGTAATCCCAGCACTTCGGGAGGCCAAGATGGGAGGATCACGAGGTCAAGAGATTGAGATCATCCTGGCCAACATGGTGAAACCCCATCTCAACTAAAAATCCAAAAAATTAGCTGGACATGGTGGCACCTGCCTGTAGTCCCAGCTACTCAGGAGGCTGAGGCAGAAGAATCACTTGAACCCAGGAGGCAGAGGTTGCAGTGAGCAGAGATCCTGCCACTGCACTCTAGCGACAGAGTGAGAATCTGTCTCAAAACAAAAAAAAGAAAGAAATGTCAAAAACAGCAAAGAAAGAAGGCTAGAAAAGAAGGCTGAAGTAAGCATAAGAAGAAGACTGGCACCAGCCTGGTGGTCTGCAAAAAGACAGTATGTATACCACTGTGGAGCTGCGTGCCGACTTGTCACCACCGCACACCACGTGGATTAGATGCTGCTGCTTCTCCTCACGTGGAATTGCTGGAAACTCCCCAAACCGTGATGGGAGCCCGCTTTAGGCAAGGCTCGTTCTCCTTTTGAAAAGAACACTGGAACTGAGTCACCCTGGACTCTGCCTTCCCACCTTTCTTCTCCTTGGTGATTCTTTTAGTGTATTTTAAAAATATCAAAAATAGATGTTTTATTTTGTTTATACAAGGTACAATGTCAAAATGCAAATCACATATAATGTGTAGATATAATAGACAAGGAAGCATAAATATAAATGCATATATATGTAAAAATAAACAAATGTTCCTTCCTTGAAAAAAAATTTACAAGCATTCCTATACCAATAACAGACAAACAAAAGCCAAGTCATAACTTCTATTCACAACTGCTACAAAGAGAATAAAACACCTAGGAATACAACTAATAAGGGATGTGAAGGAACTCTTCAAAGAGAACTACAAACCACTGCTCAAGGAAATAAGAGAGTACACAAATGGAAACCCATTCCATGCTGATGAATAAGAAGAATCAATATTGTGAAAATGGCCATACTGTCCAAAGTAATTTATAAATTCAATGCTAGTTCCATCACACTACCATTGACTTTCTTCAAAGAATTAGAAAAAACTACTACAAATTCCATTTGGAACCAAAAAAGAGACCATATAGCCAAGACAATCTTCAGCAAAAAGAACAAAGGTGGAGGTGTCATGCTACCTGACTTCAAACTATACTACAAATGTACAGTAACCAAACAGCATGGTACTGGTACCAAAACAGATGTGTAGACCAATGGAATAGAGCAGAGATCTCAGAAAGAACACCACACATCTACAACCATCTTTGACAAACCTGACAAAAACAAACAGTGGGGAAATGATTCCCTATTTAATAAATGGTGTTGGGAAAACTGGCTAGCCATATGCAAAATACAAAAACTAGACCCCTTCCTTACACCTTATACAAAAATTAACTCAAGATGGGTTAAAGATTTAAACTTAAGACCTAAAACCATAAAAACCCTGGAAGAAAACCTAGGCAATATCATTCAGGACATAGGCATGAGCAAAGACTACATGACTAAAACACCAAAAGTAATGGCAACAAAAGCCAAAATTGACAAATGGGATATAATTAAAGTAAAGAGCTTCTGCATAGCAAAAGAAACTCACCAGCGTAAACAGGCAGCCTAAAAAATGGGAGAAAATTTTTGCAATCTACCCATCTAACAAAGGGCTAATATTCAGAATCTACAAAAAAACTTAAACAAAATTACAAAAAAAAAAACCCCATCAAAAAGTGGGCTAAGGATATGAACAGACACTTCACAAAAGAAGACATTTATGCAGCCAACAAATATATGAAAAAAAAGCTCATCATCACTGGTCGTTAGAGAAATGCAAATTAAAACCACAGTATGATACCATCTCATGCCAGTTAGAATGGTGATCGTTAAAAAGTCAGGAAACAACAGATGCTGAAGATGATGTGGAGAAATAGGAACATTTTTACACTGTTGGTGAGAGTGTAAATTAGTTCAACCATTGTAGAAGACAGTGTGGCAATTCCTTAAGGATCTAGAGCTAGAAATACCATTTGATCTAGCAATCTCATTACTGGGTACATGTCCAAAGGATTATAAATCATGCTACTGTAAATGCTCATAGACAGGTCTGTTTATTGCAGCACTGTTCACAATAGCAAAGACTTGGAACCAACCCAAATGCCCATCAGTGATAGACTAGGTAAAGAAAATTTGGCACATATACACCATGGAATATAATGTAGCCATAAAAATGATGAGTTCGTGTTCTTTGCAGGAGCATGGATGAAGCTGGAAACCATCATTCTCACAAACTAACACAAAAACAGAAAACCAAACACCGCATGTTCTCACTCATAAGTGGGAGTTGAACAATGAGAACACATGGACACAGGGAGGGAACATCACGCACTGGGGCCTGTCATGGGTTGGGAGGCTGGGGGAAGAATACTGTAGGAGAAATACCTAATGTAGATGATGGGTTGATGGGTGCAGCAAACCACCTTGGCACGTATATACTTATGTGACAAACCTGCACGTTCTGCACAAGTATCCCCAAACTTAAAGTATAATAAAAAAAAAAAAGTTGATTGCTTTAGATAATAATCTTCTTAAAGCCACTGTTAGTTGTGTTCTCTATTACCTGCAGCCAACACAGCTTACTGAGCCACTTCTGCTTCATGCCTGCAGTGCAGTCCCATTGGACTCATTGCCCCAAACATCACACACTTTCCTATCTTCATATCTTTTTTCTATGTAGCTTTGCATAGAGTAAGTATGTATTACTTTTTATAAAATGAAAGACATGAACTGGTTGATAAAATGTTAAGTTTAAATGAGTGGTCCATAATCAGATCAATCAGTCAAAAATTATTTACTTTCTACCTATTCATAAGGCACAATGCTACAGTTGATTTAAATACTGAGTTATCACTTAATCATTCTATATGTTCCCAAATGACCATTTCTTGTGCCTTGTTTTTATAAATAAACAAGAGATTCAATACTAGTTTGATATGCAAGATGGTTGTCTAAAGGACAGGAACCATGTCTCCTGATATGTTTTACAAAATGCCTGCTTACTGCTGATGCTCAACCAATACTAAATTATAATAATACTGATGTGGGTATCATTTAGGTTTCCTGACATTGTTACAACTTTCTATGATGTTTTTGAAGGGTATGAAATCCTATAATAAAACTGTTTTATGGAAGTGGATGCACATTACATACAGTTTGTCAGTCAGCTTACCCAGGTCTCTTTATGAATGTGTTCTGCTCAAATAAATATGTGTTTTAAAATTCTATATTGGTATAATTCAACTGCAGAAGAGTAAGCCTCATAATTTACTATAATAAATTACTTCTCAAAACATTTATTATCAGACTACACTGATCCTCAGTCCTAATAAAAAAACAATCATTCTTTCCTACAAGAAAACCAAAGGACGGCAAAATAATTTTTGAAATATAAAACTAAGTTTAAATCATAGCTTTACTAAAAAGTATTCCTGGGAGATTTTGTTTTAATCATTTTTGAAACTATTGCACTTAGAAAAGCATGTAATAAAGAGAATTTTCAAACTTATTCGCATGGCTATTACTTTAAATGGTATCATCAAAAGTTCTGAGATAGTCCAGCTGGCATTTGTCATACCTCAAAGTTTCTAAAGAGATCTTTGTGCTTCATGGAATTTTGCTTGAAATTGCTTTAGCATATCAACTTGAGGAATTATTAAGGAAATTAAAGCACAAGGATTATCCATTCAACTGTTTGTTCATCCACACTATTTCAGAAACTCTACAAATACTTTTTCTTTGGTAGTTTAACTCTGTCTTTGTAATCACCCCTTCAGCTGAAGTCAAATGGAAATTATCTTTATTGAAGAACTCTGATATTTTTGAGAAGTTATTCATCATGGAATAACCTTCATTTAAATCCACCCTTATTTTACTCTTCAACACTGATTCCAGAGAAATGAAATTTTATGTTCATACAGAAAACTGTATACTAATATTTATAGCACCTTTATGAGTAATAGCCAAAAAATGGAAGCAACCCAGATGTCTTGCAGTAGGTAAATAATTAAACAAACTGCAGTATATCTATACCATAGAATACTACTCAACAATAAAAAGAACTGTTAGTACACTCAACAACTCAGATGACTCTCCAAAGAATCATACTGATTGAAAAAAAAGCCATTCTCAAAGGTTAAATCTGTGCAATTCTATTTATATAATAATACTTTGTAATGACAAAATTATGAAACTGTAGAACCGATAAGTGTTTTTCAGAGGTTTAGGATGGTGTGAGGACAAAAGGGAAGTGAATGTGCCTTAAATATGGCAACATAAGTAATCTTATGATTAGGAAATTGTATCTTGACTGTATCAGTGTCAATATACTGGTTGTGATATGGTACTATCATCTTGTAAAATTTTACCATTGGGGGAAAACTGGGTAAAAGAATCTCTCTATATTATTTCTTATAACTGCATATGAGTCTATAATTACCTAAAAATCAAAAACCTACTGCCCAGCATTGATTTCTTCTTTTTATAATATCACCCTAATGTTTCTTGGAACCACTTTTCCTTATTTTCCGTCCATGTGGTTCAGATGTTCAAATCCAACCTTGGCCTTAGTAGGTCAACCTGTAATTCAGACCTGATCAATGAGCATAGTCTATCTTTCTGACCATAGCAATTCGTTCATAAATAGTTACATGATTCAAGCTGGTGCAGTATACTCAAACCTATGGCTTTTACTGAACTATAAGAAAGAAGAAGTGCTTTTTGCTGAAGTTGCTAAGTATTGTTAAGTAAGAACTCCAACCAACAGGCCCACACCATCAAATGTGCCAGTCAGAGAATTAAGTTAGTGCAAAGGAAAGCAAAACCAAAAGATGCAAAGACTTGAGTCTTGATAACAAAGTTGGTGACCCTGGATTCAACTTTGTCTGAAGGTAGTATAGTCCCTAGACTTTTTAGGTATATGAACTAAAAATGCCCTCTTTGTGAGTTAAAAAAAAAAGTTTAATTATTTTTTATTTTTATTATTTAAAACTTTTTCCTTTTTCTTTTTAATTGGCATATTGTTGGACTTTTTGATCTCCAAAAAAAGTTTAATTTTAAAAGATCTTTAGTAAAGATTAGAATCACATTCAGTATCTAACACAGATATTTCTGTAAACCATGTAGCAAAGTTTGAAACACTTTGTACCATAACAAAAGTATTTCATTATTCCATCAGCAAGAATTCTATTTTATATTTTATCTCTTAAATAAAATATCAGTTCTCCTCCTCATAAGATGCTGGTGTCTCATTAATTACCTTGAACAAAGCATTTTTGTTGTATGCTGTATTTTTGTTGTTGTACATTTTTTATTGGGAGGTACACTTATTGATTTGTAAGAGATTTTTGTATATTAAGGATAATAGGCCTCTTTCTATCATATACATGAAAAATGCTTTTTTCCTACTGGTCATTTGTCTTTCAACCTCACTTAGACTGTTTATCCTATATAGATGTAATTTTTTATAGTTACATTTGTCAATCTTGTTTTTTATTGTTTCAGTTTTTTTATGTTATGCTTACAAAGGCCTTCCTACCCTAATATTACATTTAACATCTAATTATATTTTCTTTTGTTAGTTTCACAGGCTTTTAAAACAAGTATAAATAAAGAACACTGTAGGAATAATGTATTTCCCCAAATTATTACATATTGGACAAACATTGATTCATTAATGCATTTTTCCTACTGATTCAAAACGCTAACTTTATTATACACTAAATATCTCCATACATAGTTGGATCTGAGGTTGGATGTTTTGTTTCTCAGCCATCTATTTCTCAGCCAGTTCCACATTCTTTTCATTTCAGTATTTTTATAGTACATCTTAACACCTGACAAGGCAAACTCCTTCTTCATTTTTTTGCTTTTCAGAATTCTTCTAGCTGTTCTTGCATGTTTACTTGTCAAAGTAACATTTAAAATCACTTTATGAAGTTTCTCACCACCTTCCCCATAAAAAATGAGAATTTTGATTGATATTACAATGCAAATAGAATACATTCAAACAGAATTGACTTCTTTTTAAAAATAAAGCCTACTTTTTCTAAATTGTGTCTCCCGATTTAATCAAATGTTTGGTAATATTTTCAAATCTTTTTGTCTTATCATATAGAATAATTTTACATATCCAGTTCATGAATATTTCTTGTTAAGACTATTTCTACATGTTAAATGTTACTTAGTTATAAATGAAAATAGGATAATTTCCCTTTGTGTTTTCTATTCAAGTACATGTTAGAAATCTTCTGATTTTATTTTATAACTGCCTACCTTAATAAATACCCTTATTTTCTTAAAATTTTCATAAGTCTGCAAGATATATACATATATATATATATATATATATATATATATATATATATATATATATATTCAAAGAAAACTAGTTGATTTAAAATAGTCCAGGAAACAACTGAGTGATTAGTATAATTTAAAATTGAAAAAGTGACTGTTGGTTTGAAATATGCATACACATACACCCTAACACAAATATATCACAAAAATCCTTGGATTGGGACAATTTTTTTTTTAATTTAAACATTAGCAAAAGCAAGGAATTCAGTAGCTCTACAAAGCAAGCAATCACTGTTTCCAGAGCGCTTCCACCGGAGCACCATTTTGTTTCCTTACAAAAAGAATAAACTTCCCTTAGAGTGGCTGCTCCAAGCAATCCCTCTTTTTTAATGACTCTCAAAAATAAAATATTACTATTTAAAAATCAGCAAAGAAAAACATCTCATCTGGTGCTTCTGTTACATTTTGTTTTCCAGATTCACAGCATATGATTAACAATGCACATAAACTTGGCTCTGTGATTTTGTGTTTAGATAATGATTGAAATCCATTAAACTATCCTTTTATGGTTGATGTTCTGTCAGCTGAACATCCAGCAGATTCTTTTTATAGAAATATGATTTGATCTGCAATGTCCCGGAACATGTTTTTCCAGCTATTTGGCTTCAAGCTTATGGTAATTACCAGGCATTATCTCACAATTTCTATTGTGCATGGGAACATTAAAATCCCACTACCCCTAGAAGCTTTTCTTGAGGATGAACCAGTGGAAATCCTATGGCATTCCCTGCAGGTTCTACTCTAGTGACAAGATTTGTTTTTGTTTTCTTTTAACTCTTTCTTGAATTAAGCCTTATTTTTCGTATATCTTATCCCCCTTCCAAGCCACTTGAAATTTCCTCAGGAGGAATGAGGAAGAATTAATACTTTGAGGCTCTAAGTACCAGCCTGGTCTGATTGCTTTGAACACATTTTCTCATGGGAAATATTAGTTATTATTGACATTTTATCTCCTAAGGTACTTACTTTAGTGCCCAAAGAATAACAGATGCTTCTTAGTCATATAACTGAACAGTCACCAGAGTACTTTTTTCTTAAATAATTTCCATCTAAGTGAAACAACAGTTCTTTTATTCTTACTTTAAGTTGCCAATTTAACAATAAAAGTTCATTGTTAATCAAAATATGTAAGGAATTTGGTGGCATTTTTTTTGGAATTACAGAAAGTCAATAGGTTTTTATTAGTGCTATATTTTCTCAATGAAACATTTTGAACTATAGTAGAGCCTTGCTGAAGATATAGAAGATTCATTTATCCTTTTATAGCAGTACTTTTGACCAATAGTTTCTGCTTTATATTAGTCACTCCTTCTATTCTTTCCTCACTGATTCTGTTAATGAGTCATAGATTGTTTTGCATCTAAATCTCAAAGTATAGATCAAAGTCCTTCATGTGTACATGAAACGAAACTAATAACAGCAACCATTTGTTGAGTGATTATTATGTGTCAGGACTGAGTGTCCTACTTGTGTAATTGCATTTAATTATCATAACTACCCATTAGGTTGATGCTATTATCATTATCATTTTAAGGATGAGAAAACTAAGTCTTAGAGAAATAAAGGCAGACAGCATGCAAAACCTGAACTTTTATCTATTTACATACATAATGAAACAATCTAAGAATTTCAAGAGTGATATATCTACCTTCGTAGGAAATTTTATAAGAAATCTGAGATACCCATGGGGCAGCCATTGTGATAGAAACAGAACTAGGAGAGTGGAAATGAGTTCTCTGGAAATATTTTATAAACATCTCCTGAAACCCCACCACCAGCTTGGCAAATCATTGCTGTCCCGATCTTACATAGGGAATGGCTCAAAGTCACATAGCTAGGAAGTGGCAAAGACAGAACCACACTCAGGTCTTGTAAATTTCAGACCAAAACCCATCCATCTCCTTCCCCAACCACCTTTTAAACCAGGTTTACAGGCATGGTGGCAGGGATGGCCATGGCTTCCTAAAGGCTCACAATGCCCTCAGTACAGACAGCACAGCTGTCTCCAACATGTGTCAACCAAAGTAACTACTGATCTCTATTACAATGTAAAATAAAGCATCTCTTATTAGTGCATTTTCTTTTGTGTCCTGTTTTTCATTCTGGATATCAACAAAAGGCCAATCAAACCAGTCAAAATGATTAAAATTCTGCAAATAACTTTTAGTCCACTTGATGCTCTATACACTTACAAGCACATTTTATAAAATTAGCTGCTTGAAAATCATGTAGATATATATATTGTTTCAACTTAATTATTCCATGCAATCTACCACTCACCAAAGCCAATTGTTTAAAGTGCCCAATGGCTTTCCAAACTGTCCTATATGCTCTCAAAGCATAGTTGTTTTGAGTCCCATCTGCGTGGCAGAGACAGCTGTGTTCCTCAAGTATACTATGTACTCCTCTCTACGCCCCAACCTCTCATGCAGTTAGACTGGGGACATGTGATCCGCCTGGGTCATTAAACTGTGGATGTATTAAATCATTAAGCCTTGCAATAAGGTAGTTATGCTGTGATTTCTTGGATTCTGTATTCGTCTGTGTGGCATCCATTCAATATAGAGCAACTATATTAAACTGTATTTTCTTATTTTCTGTATTCTTGATGCTCCAGAATTTGGTGGCCTTAAAGACTCAGAAAGAGACTACGTTTCCTAGAGCTAGCTAATTCTGAGAGTCGGCAAAGGGCTCAGCTGAGAGTACAGCTCTCACATACAAACCAACCAGTCCTGAGTCTACAGCCCCAACCTCCTTATCTAACTCTCACACACCAAACCAATATTTCCCTTGCCCTAAATCATCCCAGTTACTAGGCAACTAGAGATCACCCTTATAGCCCAAAGTCCTCTGGAATTATTCAAATTGGCCAATCGTAAACTGTTTACTCTGCCCTGCCTTCCTTTTTGCAAAGAAACCTCAAGAAAGGCTCTGGCCTAGACATTCCCCTCGATCCTGTCTTCTGACTCTTGACTGACACTGGTGCTCTCCCCCTGTGGTCCTGCATGGTGTGTGGTGACTACCTCTTTGGGCCCTGTAAGTAAAATAAACTCCTTTCTAAGCCTCGTTCTTGTTTGCTCTTGCAGCTGCACTCATTTTACCATACCCCAGCCAACATATACATTCCTAGAAGAGTAGGTACTATTTTTAACCTCATTTTAGAGATGATGAAACTAAGATATAATACTTTAAAAAATTTATTTAAGATAACATGACAGGCCAAGATGCTAAGCCAGTCAAGCCAGCTCCAGAAAGTAATAAAAACAGGGCTTTGTCTTCTCCATCCCTATCACACCTGCAATAGCTTTTCACTTTATGGTTTTTCCTTGCATTTAATTGATGCACTGCAAGGCTACTTGTGTATTTTTCCAGTGTTGTCAAAAAGCCATAGCCATAGATTTTGGTCATTGAATTGGTGGTCTGTTCTGCTTTGCTGGCACAAATCTTAGTTTTATTTTAGATTTTACCTAGGCTTTTTATTTCTAGCCTTTAGATTTCTAGATACCTTTCTATTTCATTGTCTTCCTGGTCTTCTAGTCACCAATATCCAATATCCCTTAGTATTCTTGCCCTGCTCTGACACAATTCTAATCCTATTGTTTCTGATGTATATAGAGAGAAGAGGAGGGAAATTATAAAGTATATTCACAAAGACAGGTAAAGGGACACGGGAGTATAAGAGCTGTCCTTTGTCTTTAGGCTACACCACATTTATGCAACCTCTACATCAAGACATCAGTATTTCCGCTATCATCATCAAACCTTCCAGGATTTCTTCTACAGGCAAGCAAGCTAATCTAGCATGATCTGATATAAAACCAAATATGAGGCCGGATGCGGTGGCTCACGCCTGTAATCACAGCACTTTGGGAGGTGAGGCAGCTGCATCAGGAGGTCATCAGGAGATCAAGACAATTCTGGCTAACATGGTGAAACCTTGTCTTTACTAAAAATGCAAAAAATTAGCCAGGCATGGTGGCAAGCACCTGTAGTCCCAGCTACTTGAGAGGCTGAGGCAGGAGACGAGGTGGAGGTTACAGTGAGCCAAGATCGTGCCACTGCACTCTAACCTGGGCGACAGAGCAAGACTCCACCTCAAAAAATAAATAAATAAATCCAAATATGATAGTTCCAAACTTTGGCAAAGAAGAAACTAAGGCAAAAGTGATTAGCAGAGTATTAGGTTTGTTACCCCAGAGAAACAAATCTCATCATGATCTGAAGATTTCTAAACAGCCCTTTGAGCTTCATGAGCAAACTTTATACTAACTCATTCTTACAAGGACCTTTTAGAAGACCAGGACACTTCTATGGAATTCCTAAACAAAAATTAATATGTTTTCCCTAGATTAAGACCCCAGAATCAGAGAAAATGTTTCTGTCTTATTGATGCATAATTGTTTATGGACACCAGTGTGCCTTGAGTATATTCAGCTTCGATGTTAATAATAAAAAGTCTATTTCTAATAAATATTTGCTGCCACAAGCAGAAGGATAAGAAAGTCTGTTAGGGAAAACTGCCAATGTCCTAGTACCTTGTTTCCAAGAAGGGGCTTCTAGAATAACACTTCTTCTAGCATCCTCATGTATCTTCTGTGTTTTTTAAATGAGGAGAGACAGGTAATTGGAGAGGTTAAAACAAGAAACTAGAAGTGTGGCTCAGCTCCTCTATAGTCACTCTTACAGACCTTCAGGGAATAAGGGTTTTTATGAGGGCAATAGGCCCTGTTGACAAATATTTTGGGGCCCCTAAGAAAGGGTAGACTAACAATATCTTTACAGAGCTCTGTATTCAGATCCATACCTCTTCCAGACTACAAACCCCAGTTGTAGTGAATTCCCCTTTTCTCTCACTGCCACTGGCCTTCTCTTCTAGATCCTAAACTTCATGTAGTAAATATACATGGCTCAAGCTCAAACTTCCTTCTTGGAGCACCTTATCCCTCTGTCTCCTCCACTAGGGTTTAGCAAAGACCTAATTTGGCCTTCTTTATGTTGTTCTGATGGATTCTTCCCAAGCATAGGCTTAGGGGAAAACGAAAACAATTCAATTTTCCACTACTTAGAAAGCATGTAAGCTCACACTCAAGTCCAATGTTAATAGCTGATCATATAATCCTGACCTATCTGACTCTGACGATTTCTCAACCAGTTCCAAACTCAGAGAGGATTTATGCGGTCAGAGTAATGATCCTACACCTCTTCAAACTTCAACAAAGTCATGTCAAAGGTAATCTTGAAAGCTATGTATATAGTTTTCAACACCTACTTAATAAGGTAGTGACTAAGGAAAAAAACCAAATCATCAAACCCAAGTTTCCCTATGTCTTCCTATGTCCAAAGTTTATTTCCTAATAACATCAGGTAGAGTTACTTGCCCTTATGCTAACTTTTACTTCATTGTTGAGCCCACAGAATCTTAGAACTGAAAATAACTTTATGGAAGACTGAGTAGGTCACAAAGCCAAATATTGACAGAGCTAAAACTGGAACTCTAGTCTTCACTTTCCCAGTTGGGTTATCCTTCCATTATAGGAGACTTCCTGCTAATGCTTTTTGGTGAGCTAACTCTCTGTGTGTCTTCGTTACTTTTTAACATACAAAAGAAATGTTTTGTGGTGAAAAGAAACAGTTTGATATATATAAAGTATCAGAACTTGAAAGAAATTTAGAGAAAACCTATCAGCCCTTCTTTCATTTTACTGATGAGGCAGCGGAGGGTCATAGATAACTCAGCTAGACTACAATACTCCTGGGTCTTAGCTCATTGCACTTTCCTTCACAAAAGAAAAAATATCCATTCTAATCATTGCAAGCCAAAATGAAAGTTGTATTTCTTTCTGATTGACAAGTTGATATTTAACCTTTAAATAAAAGCATAAGCAGATTTCCACAAGTATCATGCAACTCTCTACAGAGACCATTTTACTGATTGATTTAAGTTAGCTTCTTCCTAAAATTTACCATCTACCTTTTTGGTAACATAATTGCCCATTCTAACAAAGACAACATTTAAAACACTAATCCAATTTCTTAGGTGGAAAACAATTCAATGATGAATGCTAATGAACACCATTAGTTGTGCAAAACCGTACTGAGTTGTTTCAGTAACGAGACAGAGACTGCTTAATGAAGCATGACTCAACAATAAATAACAGCAATAAAGAAGAATTTACTTCTTTGTGCTATATTGGACATTCATCATACATCCCAGAGCATTGGGCATTGGAAATTAAAATTGAAAAAACCTGTTAATGTATATGTAAAAAGATAGAAAATATTTAAACAAGGTCAAACTAGGTTATAATTTTTTTAGAGAAGCTTAATTATAATACAAATATGTAAACTGATTAAGTGCTACATTTATTATACATCTACTTGGTATTTCTGCTGAATAACAATGTGAATATTGAGACTCCTACATAGTTGTAATGCTTAGGAAGGATTTACTCCAGAGACTATGGTTTATTATTTTCACAGAAAACGCAGGGATGCATGAAGTACTGAACTGCCTAAGAACTCCAGCCATGTGTCTGTTCCAGGCTTGAGGGTTCTGATGTGGTCTGAATGTTTGTCTCCCCACAAAATTTGTATGGAGAAATCCTAATCCCCAAGGTGATGACATTAGGAGGTAGGGGCTTTGGGAGGTAATTAGGTCATGGGGGCAAAGTCCTCATCAATGGGATGAATGCCCTGATTGATAGGACCTCAGAAAGCTAGCTAACCCCTTTTCCACCATGTGAAGATACAGTGAGATGGTGCCTTCTATGAACCTGGAAACTGGCACTCACCAGACACCAACCCACCAATACTTGGATCTTGCACTTCCCAGCCTCTGGGACATGAGAAATAAATTTGTGTTATTTATAATCTACACAATTTATGAAGTTTGTTATAGCAGCTCTAATAGACTAAGGCTCCATCTTTAGAAGAAAACACTGTAAGAACTCATAATTCACAGCGACATTGCCACAGATTGTTTTTCTGGCTCACATAAATGGGTAAGGTCTAACCCCTGTAATAAGTCCATGAGTCTATATCACTCTGATTCTCTTCTCTGATCTAACCTAAATGATACCCTTTCCAAATGTCAGTTTCTAAGAGATGACTCCCAGATGGGACCAATCATTAACACTCCTTTTTCCCCTCTAAAGTGTAAGCCACTCGCCTAGACAGAAAGCTCCTTGTGAGCAAGCATGGCATAGTGTTAGCCATTGTGCACCCAGTACAACCCGGACAAAGCTGCTCTTTTACAGCTGCACTTTCTCTCCCTGCCCTCTGATCTTTGTCTTTCTCGGATCAGCTTCGCTACTGACTCCCTTTTCCTACCTCTTCTATCCTCTAGCTCTTCCAAATTTTCTCTTAAAATAAGCTTGGGAAAGCAAGGGCCTATGTCTTTTTTTTTTTTTTTTTTTTTTTTTTTTTTTGTATTATCCATAGCATTCAACACTAAATAATTTCTCAAATATTTGCTGAATGAATTATTATTGAATATATTCTCTTGACATGCAAAGTAAAAGGCAATAAGGCCCCTTGAACTGTGGTTAATGATATCTGGAACTACAGTATTAAGGAGAACTGGGTGTGAATCCTGGCACTAAGCCTTTTTTTGTTTGTTTGTTTGTTTTTTGTCTTTTTTGTTTATGATTTTATTTCTGATTTTTATTGCAGTGCCTGACACAGCAGTTTTTCAATGTATTTAGTTAAGAAATGAATAAATGATTTCACTTTGCACAATTAATAAAAGGAGTTCATGTATTTTTGCACAGCTGTTTCTGGCACATTCCTCACTTCCATCTGAGATGTGTGGTATTACACTTTTGGAATCTTCGTAGTATATCCTAGAAATTCAGTTCCAAGCCCGAAACAACCCATTATCAGAACATTAGGACATTTGATGTTTTCATTCATCCCATGTATACAACCCGACTATGCACCACACTGGCCCTATTGCTTATTAAATGTGTGATCTAGCTAAGTTGCTTAACCTTTCTGTAGAGATATAGGGTGTCAATTTAGCTAAACTGAAACTGAAAATATATTTCCAAGTATCATTCCCCTGGTATGATCTTCGATTAGTGTTACTTAAGGAGAAATTTTTACAAGATTTAGAAGGCAGAATCAAAGCAGTGGTCGTTTTTATGCTGTAAACTTTGATACGGGGCAAATACTGTTGCCACCCGTGAGCTTTGTTACTGACCTTCTAGTTCATCTTCCGGTGCAGGACAGCAGCCTGGTCTTCAAATCATCAGGCTCCTACTTCAGCAAGTCAGACCTGAGTTAGGTGCACGTGCAGCTGTGTAGTGAAGGGTGCCTGCTTCCACTACAGATTACCTGCATCACTGAGGTTCCAGGAAGACAGATATTGATTCCAGTCTGTCCCCATGGCCTCCAGTGTGTCTTCAACGTCAAGTCTGTCCTTGCTAATCCCTGCTTTATATCCATCTTTCCTATCCTATTGCCTTCTCTGCTGACAGCAGGCCCCACATCAGATACAAAAGCAACAGCCTTACATGGACTGTTTTTCTGGCTCCCATAAATGGTAAGGTCTAACCCCTGTAATGAGTCCATGAGTCCATATCACTCTGATTCTCCTTCTCTGATCTAACCTAAATGATACCCTTTCCAAATGTCAATTTTATCAAATAATATATATTTTAAAATACTATAAACCATTACTTTCTCAGAGTTTTAATGATAAAATGAGTTAATTCATGCACATCATTTGTTTGATGCCTGGCACATAAGTTTTCAATAAATAATAATTTATTATATAAAACTTATAGAAACTGTCTCCTGGGATCAATTCTGCTGATGTATGTACACCTAATAGGAAATGTCCATATATTCATCATTCATTAAGAGTTTACCTCATCATTTCTATTTTTTTATCCAAAGTGCATAATGACAAGATTATTTGATTTATGACCTGTTCACTATTCAAAGAAAACCTGGATTTAGCTTTCCTATGTATGTCGTATGAGTATTTGCTTTGTTCTGTGCATGTGTGCATGTGTGTGTTTAATGAGTACATAGCTAAAATTAAACAATATCTAAAGAACTATATGTTCCGACGAAAATGAGCATAAACCAATTCCATATCCAAAATTCCCTAAGAATAATGTCCTACAAATGCCACCATATAGAATATTTTCTGCTATTTGCAGCATTCAAATTGGACTGATATGATAGCTATCAATCCAAACGTTTAATAAAAACAGTGTAAGAGGAGTAGAAGCAATAAGGGTAATTAATATCTTGATGCTTCAAACAGGATAAAGTACTTAAATAACGAATGCATCTTCCTAGAAAAGCACAATATTTTAGACAACTAGATGGACCTAAAATAAAGACAGTACATTTTGGCTAAGCTGTAACTTTTGTGAACTCAGTACACAAATACTGCGTAATAATGGCTGGTGGATACTGTCGTGGGATATAAAAGACATAAAAGACTTATAGTCTCCAGAGATGACAGTCATGTCTTCTCTTGTCCTCTGCTGCAAGATGGTAGGCATAATATGTATATTTATTTACAATGCTAATAAGAATCCAAGGAATAAACATGAACATCCACAGATAAGATTTATAAAGCTGCCTAAATGGCCCTTTGGTTATAATGCTGGAAAATGGTTAGCATATTTAATCCAGCTTTATAAAATTGCATTTTTAACATATATCAAGTGTCTGTCTGCTTCCACCTAGGACTTAGATTAGTTGTCTTTAGAATTACCATGGAGTTTTGGTTGTAGTATTAATTAAGAGATTGTAGTCTTGCAGTCACATTTAATGGAAATATGCATTCTACCCTTAGTTTGATAGAAACTTCAAATATTTTGATAAAATTTTTGTTACAAAAGTCAAATGTGAAAATACATCAAATAATGACATAATAGAATTTAATAGAAAAAGGAACTTAATATTTTATTCTGTTTTTTTCTAAGAACTCCACAAACTTATAAATACTGCCTGACTTTCATAAATATTTTATACTTTCAGATGTCACATTTTAAGATAAAACCCCAATGAAATCTATTATTATTGTTATCAATTTAGTAGAATTATCAGCTGTGACCTACGTGGTAAAAAAAAATTGTATTTGGACACAGAAACTCTAATGCGTACGTATTTCATCTCCTCTGAGACTATATATTCTCCTTAATATGAAGCATTCTGTCTTATTGTATTCTATTATATTGACCTATGGTATCAAGCTCTTTACCGTATTCAGTACATGTCTATGTGTTTATTGTTTGATGACTATTTATTCATTAGTTACCAGAAGCAGGAAAATGTCTTCAAGTGCTCAAAAACTCAGCCTCACTGCTTAGTAATAAAATCAGAAGGCACGGAATTTAGAAAGGTGAAGAATGTATAATCAAAGATTGTGTCTTTCTCAACAAGACACAAAATTAGTTTCCCTGCCTAACACACCACCTGCCCCTCTCCAACTTCTCAGTTAGCAGATTTAAGTTTGTCTGTCAGAGAAGAAAAATGAGGCCACAGCAGTCCATTTTGTTTTCTGTTTTATCTTTCTAGCATCTCCCTGAGTATTCTGTCCTCCAGTATATTTGGGGGGCAGTTTAACACTTATGCTCCAGTTTTAGGTCAAACTTGGTAACTTCTTTCCATCAAGTCCCCTCAAGACAGCTTCGGACTATTCTGAGTATTGCCATCCTCATTATATAGACGTCTTTCAAAGCCAATCAGAAATTGAATGTGTAAAAATCAAACTAAGGAAATGCTTCAAAATTTCAAAAGAAATACTTGGTTAACATTTGTTCTAAAAATAACAAAAGAGATCCTGTTTGAATAGTCACTTCTTTATAAAGTTTGTTGATTTGCTATCCATCCAGCAGATACATATGGCTATACAGGGTCAGAATTTCATGAGTATCTTTTGAATCAGCCTTGTTCTTTAATCACTCTCAAATGTGATAAGAGGCTGGTATCATTTTACAGGTAGCCAGTCAAATAAAGTTATGTGAGTTTAAAGAAAGAATACAAATGTCCTTCTGCTTGTACTTCATTACTGGCCCTTTTCCGATTTTAACGAGAGACTCTTAGAAAAAAGCTTATTCTTGCAAATGCCTTGGGACGTGAAAACATTTGAAAGAACTTCAAATCTCTTATTATACTATGATGAATATGTACTGAAAGCTCACAACAGAAGAAAATAAGTTTGTTACCAACTTGGTTTGTTTTCAACTTCTTATTGAAAGTATGGTCTAGATAGTTTCCTGAATAATGCACAACTTAAAGTCCTCTTTAGCCTGAACTCTTAGATAATTTAGGAGACACAAATGGGACAAGGAATAAGAAAGAGGTTTGATTATTCTGACTGGCTATATGTTTTGAACACTACAAATTAATTGCATATTTACAATAAATAACCACTAGCTATGTCAGCTGGGACAGCTGCTTATCTTACTGCTTCACAGAGGTTCCACTGTTTCACAAAACTTTGGTAAATATCAGGAAAAAAATGATATTACTTAGAAAGTTATAGATAGCACAGTAAGGTTTTATACGGCATAAATACAGAAACCATTTTATGTTTTGTTTTGGTTTTGAGACAGAGCCTCGCTCTATCGCCCAAGCTGGAGTTCAGTGGTATGATCTCAGCTCACTGCAACCTCTGCCTCCCAGGTTTAAGCAATTCTCTGCCTCAGCCTCCCTAGTATCTGGGACTACAGGCACATGCCACCATGCCCAGCTAACTTTTGTATTTTCAGTAGAGACAGGGTTTCACCATGCTGACAAGGCTAGCCTCGAATTCCTGACCTTATGATCTATCCACCTCTGTCTCCCAAAGTGCTGGGATTACAGGCATGAACCACCACACCCAGCTAAGAAACCATTTTTTTTTAAACTCGTATTCCTTTAAAAAATACTCCATATCCTTACTTTCATAGAATCTAAGGTCTATTTATTCAAACCTCTAAATCTAATATTTCTATAATATTATTTGCAGTTATTCTCATGTCTATTTAAACCCTTTTAGAGAAAAAGCTGTCAGCGATGATCCTATCTGTCCATCTTATGACAATTCTAATTGATGGACAGGGAAAACGTGGCACATATATACCATGGAATATTATGCAGCCATCAAAAACGATGCGTTCGTGTCCTTTGTAGGGACATGGATGAACCTGGAAACCATCATTCTCAGCAAACTGACACAAGAACAGAAAATCAAACACTGCATGTTCTCACCCATAGGTGGGTGTGGAACAATGAGAACACATGGACACAGGGAGGGGAGCACGCCAGATATAAGTGATGGGGAGGAAGGCAGCACATCACACTGCCATGTATGTACCTATGCAACAATCTTGAATGTTCTTCACATGTACCCCAAAACTAAAATGCAATTCAAAAAAAAAAAAGAAAACATCAAAGAAAAAAAAAAGAATTGTTAGAACAATGACATTTTCTTAAGGGATTGATTTACTCTTAATAAATTAAAACAGATTTTAATTTTTAATCTAAAAAAAAAGAAAACTTATATGTTGGCCTCTTATGGATGGGCTGAAGATGAGGATGGAATTCTGCTTCCTAGAAGCATATTTTCTCTATATCATTTCATGCAAGCAAAAATACACTCGCCTATTTTGATTTTTTAATAAGAGCCACTCTGATTTGCATAAGATAATATCTCATTGTGGATTTGATTTGCATTTCTCTGAGATTAGTGATGGTCAGCATGGTTTCATAAACCTATTGGCCATTTGTATGTCTTCTTTTGAGAAATTTGTATTCATGACTTTTGCCTTTTTAATGGGATTATTTGTTTTGAATCCTGTGGAGTTGTTTTAGCTCCTTCTACATTCTAGGTATTAGTTGTCTATCAAATGAATAGTTTGGGAATATTTTCTCCCATTCAATAGGTTGGCTCTTCACTCTGATGACTGTTTTCCTTTGCTAGGCAGAGGAGTTTAATGTAGTCACATTTGTCTATTTTTGGTGTTATTATTTGTGCTTTTGAGGACTTAGTCTTAAATTTTTTGCCTAGACCAACGCCCAGGAATATTTTCCCCAGGGAATCTTCTAATATTTTTATGGTTTTGGTTCTTATATTTAAGTCTTTGATCCATTTTGAGTTGTACTTTTGTGTGTAGTGAGAGACAGGTATACAGTTTCATCTTTTGGCACGTAAGTATTAAATTTTCCCAACACCACTTATTGAAGAGGGTCCTTTTCCCTAGTATAAGTTCTTGTAGACTTTATCAAAGACCAATTAGCTGTAAATATGTGTGTTTATATTTACAGGGGTTTCTATTTTGTTCCATTGGTCTATATGTCTATTTTTATACCAGTAGCATATCGTTTTTGGTTACTATAGTCTTGCAACATATTTTAGAGTCAGGTAATGTGATACCTCCAGCTTCATTCTTATTGCTTAGGATTGCTTTGGCTATTTGGGCTTTATTGTGATTCCATGAGAATTTTAGGATTGCTTTTTCAATTTTGTGAAGAATAACATTGCTAGTTTGATTGCTTTTGACAATATGGTTATTTTGACCATATTGATTCCTCATATCCATAAACATAAGATGTTTCCCAATTGGTGGTGTAAATTTCAACTTCTTTTAACAGTGATTTTTGTAGTTTTTCTTGTAGAAACCTTTCACCTCCTTGGTTACATTTATACTATTTTATTTTTTGTATCTGTCTTAAATGAAGTTGTTTTCTTGATTTCTTTCTTAACTAGATCACAATTTGTGTATAAAAATTCTACTGCTTTTTATACATTGATTTTGTATCTTGGACATTCACTAAATTCATTTATCAAATCTAAAAGTTTTGTGGTGGTATCTTTAGATTTTTCTAGATATACGATCATATTATCAGCAAAAAGGGACAATTTTACTTCCTCTTTTTCCATTTTGATACATTTTAGTTCTTTTTGTTGACTGATTGCTCAGGCTAGAATTTCCAGTACTGTGTTGAATAGGAGTGGTAAAGTGGGCATCCTTATTTTGTTCTAGTTGTAAGAGAAAAGACTTTCACCTTTTTCCCATTCAGTATTATGTTAGTGGAAGACATGTAGTATGTGGCCTTTTTGAGTAATGCTCCTTCCAGTTTGTTGAGAGGTTTCACATGAAAAGATATTAAATTTTACCAAATGCTCTTCCTCTGTTGAGATGAACATACAGTATTTGCTTCATTCTTTTGTGATGTATCACATTTTTTGTTTGCATATGTTGAACCATTCTTGTATCCCTGGTGTAAATCCCACTTGATCATGGCATATTATATTTTTTATATGCTGCTTAGTTTTGTTTGATAGCATTTTAATGAAGATTTTTGCATCTATGTTCATTAGGAATATTGGTAGGTGGTGGGCATTTTTTGTTTTTTGGGTTTTTTGTTTTTGTATTTATTTCTGAGTGTCCCTGTCTGGCTTTGGTATCAGATGATGCTAGTCTTACAGAATGAGTTATAAAGAATTCCCTCATCTTCAATATTTCTGGAATAATTTCGGGATTGGCATTTGTTATTCTGTGTAAATTCGGTAGAATTAAACTGGAATCCATCTCGTCCTGGCCTTTCCTTCGTTGGCAGACTCTTAATTACTGATTCAATATTGCCACTAATTATTGGTCTGTTCAGGTTTTCCATTTATTTCTGAATCAATCATGGTATATTCTATGTTTCCAAGAATTTATCTATTTCCTCTGGGTTTTCTAGTTTGTCAGCATGTAACCGTTCATAATTACCTCTGTTGATTTTATTTAATTTCTATAATATTTGTTATAATGTCTCCTTTTTCTTCTCTGATTTAATTTTTTGGGTCCCCTCTCTTCTTGGTTAGTCTATGTAGTGGTTTATCAAGTTTGTTTATCTTTTTAAAAAATTAACTTTTTATTTTGTTGGTCCTTTGTATTTTTTTTTTTTTTTAGCCTATTTCATTTAGGACTCAACTGATCTTTATTATTTCTTCTGCTAATTTGGAGTTTGGTTTGTTCTTAATTTTTAGTACTTTGAGGTGCACCGTTAGATTGTTAATTTGTAATCTTTTTGATATAGGCCTTTATTGCTATAAATTTCCTTCTTGGCACTGTTTTTGCTGTATCCCACGGGTTTTTATATGTTGTATTTCCACTTTCATTTGTTGTAAGAAATTTTTTTATTTCCATCTTAATTTCTTCATTGACCCACAGTCACTTAAGAGCATGTTTGCTAATCTCCATGTATTTGTATAATTTTCAAGGTTCCTCTTGGTATGGATTTCTAATTTTATTCCATTGTGGTCTGAAAAGATACTCGATATAATTTAAATGTTTCTGTTTATGAAGACTTGTTTTATAGTCTCTATGATCTATCTTATACAATCTATCCTGAAGAATATTCCAAGTGCTGATGTGAAAAATGTATTTCTATAGTGGTTGTTATATGTTTGTTAGATCCATTTTGTTTGAAGTTCAATTTAAATCTAATGTTTCTTGATTTCCTGTTTCAATGATCTGTCTAGTGCTGACACAGGGGTGTTGAAGTCTCCTACTATTGTATTACAATCCAACTCCCTCTTTAAATCTAGTAATATTTGCCTTATAAATCTGGTTGTTCCAGGGTTGGGTCCATATATATTTAGGATTACTATATCCTCTTGATGAATTGATCCCTTTATTATTATATAACAATCGTATCTTTTTTTATTGTTCTTGACTTAAAGTATGTTTATCTGATGTAAGTGTAGCTATTCCTGCTCACTTTTGGTTTCCATTTACATTAAATACATTTTCCCATCCCTTTACTCTCCAAATATATATACCATTGCTAGTGAATTTTTTATAAGAGCATAAAATTGGAATTTTTAAATTAATTCAGCCATTCTATATCTTAAGTGGATAATTTATGTTCAAAGTTATTGATATGTGAGGATTTGGTCATATCATACTGTTAATGATTTCTGGTTGTTTTATATATTGTTTGTTCTTTTCTTTTTCTCTTATTGTTATTGTCATTTGATGGAACTCTGCAGTGGTATTATTTGAGTGCCTTCTCTTCCTCCTCTGTGTAATTGCTTTACTAGTGAGTTTTACACTTTTGCAGTTTTCATCCCTTTGGTGAATTTCTCATACACATACTGATTTTTTTCCTGTTTTTTTTTTGTATTATTTTTCAGAATTCTCTTCTTTAAAATCAGTCATTTGTATTCTTTGTCCTGATTTCATTTGTGAGCGTCTTTAAAATCAATCATTTGAATTATTTGTCTTGATTTCAGAAACTACTTTTTGATTAAGATCTATTGCTAGGGAATTATTGTTCCTTTGGTGCATTATACTATCTTGGTTTTTCATGTTTTCTGTGTCCTTAGATTGATTTCTACACATCTAGGATAACTGTTACTTTTTCCTATTTTTCAATATCCTCTTTTAGGGGACGTCTTTGTTTCTGAAGATGAATCAGGGTGTTGATTGGCTAGGATACTCTGGCTTTGATTCTGGTGCACTCAGTAGTATCTATATGGTTTAGAGACTACTGAATGCACCAGTAGTGTCTTATGCTGGAAACAGCATTATTGATATGTTATTTACTTGGTAGGTTAGGTATGGTTGTTAACGGAGACCATGGTGAGGCTGTGCTGAGAACTAGGATACTGGGTAATTCAGTCTTCAGCCCCCACTCGTGGCAGCAATAGGCTGAGCATGCCTATCTTTGTGCCCCTGGGCTGCATATGCTGGTACCTATGCTGGTAGTTACTGGTAAGTTGATTCTTAGGCCCCTAATGGCTTGCGCAGATACTGGTAATTGCAGCAGTGGAGGGGTGGATAGGTGGGTTTGTATGCCCCTGGGAGGCTGGCATGGCATGGACAATGACAGTTGCAGTGGTGAGACAATTCTCTAAGTCCCAAGTGGTATGTGTTGACATTAGTGGTGGCTGCCATGGGCTGGGTGGGCCAGTCTCCAAGCCCCCAGTTGGCAATTGCAGGTGAGTGCCAGCTGAAATGTTAGCAATCAGGAGGTTAGGCCCAAATTCAGTCTCCCAGGGGGAATGCTCAGGTGCCTATAGTGGTGAATTGGTTTAAACACATATGTGCTCTGCCTTTGAGGGGGAGCAAAGCTGGGTCAGGTGGCCATGTGCTTAAGCACTGCAATTGTGAAAACAGCTACCAGCTGCAGTTGGTGAAGACAGGGCAACCCTCAGATCATAGGCACAGTGCTTGGGTAAGGGGCCACAGCAGCTGTGCTGAGGTCTTATTTTTGGAGAGGATGAAGCCATCCTCAATGCCCACAGACTGGGCTGGCAAGTAGAGAATGCAGGTTCCTCTTATACCCAGTGGGACTTGTCTCCCATGCCTTGGTGGCAGTAGTTGGCACAGCTAGCTCGCATTCCACCTTGGCTCCAAGAGTACCCATCCAGCTTGTGACCAAGTTCTAGTAGCAGCTTATACCCCACTTGCATCTGCATCTTAGATCCCAGCATCACTTGCTTCCTAAAATTCGCCACTGCAGCTCATGCCTCACTTACTTCTTAACCCTGGCTGGCTACGGGGACTGCTCCCAGCTTGCTCCCCTATCCTAGAAGCAACAGCCCAAGTTTCCAGAATTGCTGGTACTACTGAGCCCCAGGACAGCATGCAGTTTGCTAGGTTTGAAAATGGAGTCTTAACTGTGGCAGCTTGGGTCTCCGAAAGGGTAAGGGACACAGTGCGAGGCCCCTTCCTGAAGCAGTTCTGTCCCATCATCTCCCAGAAGGTTCCCTATGTTAGTCTCAGAGTTTGGGTGGATCAAGGGTTCTCCTATAGGCAAAATTCATGATTCCATGGTGGAGATGTGGGCCATGGAAAAATCTCTCACTCACCCATTCCCCGGGTTGGGAAGTCACTTCCGGCTCCCAGCCAAGTCTAGCCAAGGCAGGCTGCCTCTTTTCCTTCCTCTTTCCTGCTTTTCATGTTTCATGTCCTTTCCCTGTTGCATTCCAGCATTCTCTCTTGGATAGTATATTCAAATTATGACTGTTTATGCACTATTCCGGTTCTTCTAAGTGGAGGAGGCAGCCATGAAATCCTGCTAGTCAGCCATTTTAAACCCCCTCCCCTATTTTTAAACTTTGAGGAACCTCCACACTGTTTTCCATAATGGCTATACTAATTTACATTCCCACCAACAGTGTACAAAGTTTTCTTTCTCTCCATATCCTCACCAACAACTATCTTTTGTCTTCTTGGTAATGGCTCTTCTAGCAGGTGTGAATCTCATTGTGGTTTTAATTTGCATTTCCCTGATTAGTGATACTGAACATTTTTCACATACCTCTGACCATTTGTATGTCTTCTTTTGAGAACTATTTAGGTCCTCTACTTAATTATAAATTAGGTTATTTGTTTTTATGCTATGTTTTTATGCTTTTTGAATTAAGTTCCTTACATATTCTGGATATTAATTCCTTATAAAATGTATTACTTGCAAATATTTTCTCCTGTTTCATTGATTGTCTCTTCCCTTTGATTGTTTCCTTGCTATGAAGAAGATTTTTAGTTTGATATAATCCCGTTTATCTATTATTGCTTTTCTTGCTTATGCTTTTGGGTCATATTAAAAAAAATCATTACCCATGCCAATGTCATAGAGCTTTCCCCTATGTTTTCTTCTGGTATTATTACATGTTCAGATCTTACAACTAAATCTTTAATCCATTTCGAGTTTTTTTTTTTTGTTTTTGTTTTTGTTTTGTTTTGTTTTGTTTTGTTTTTGTATATGGTGTGAGATAAGGGACTGTTTTTATTCTGCATGTAGATACATAGTTTTGTCAAAACTATCTATTGAAGAGACTGGCCTTTTCCCACAGTGTTTTTTTGGCAGCTTTGTCAAAAATCAAATGGCCATATATATGTGGATTTATTTCTGGGCTCCCCACTCTGTTCTATTGGTTTATGTGTCTGTTTTTATGCTAGTACCATGCTGTTTCGATTACTATACTATTTTGAAGGCAAGTAGTGCAATGCCTCCAGCTTTGTTCTTTTTGCTGCCAAAGTGTTTTTCATTAAAAATTTTCCTTGCAAGTGGAAAACATGATATAGGAAAATGCTTATTTCAGCCAGAATGTTAAATAGTCTTACTTATTCTTGAAATGAATTCTTCTGAGTCATGTTCCTCAGAAAATGATATGCGGTCTTAACATCAACACAGAAATAGCCTCATGATAAAGAAGTCTACTATGAATGATTATTTTAGAGCTCTTGAAACTTCTAGGTTCCTGGAGACAAGTGTTTATCATAAAAGGGCTCAAGGTTGAAAATATGGGAAATATTAGTAGTAATATTGTCATCTCACAGCCTGTTTCTAACCTGTCAGATGCTCAAGTAGAATGACCATCCAGAGCAGGCATCCCCAAACCACGGCCATCGGGCTGCATGCGGCCCCCTGAGGCCATTTATCTGCCCCCCCCGCAGCATTTCAGGAAGGGGCACCTCTTTCATTGGTGGTCAGTGAGAGGAGCACAGTATGTGGTGGCCCTCCAATGGTCTGAGGGACAGTGAACTGGCCCCCTGTGTAAAAAGTTTGGGGACGCCTGATCCAGAGTATCCTTTAGCTGAATGTTAATCTTCCTCTAAAAAAAGAAAATGGAGTGACTAGCTTTTCCCATCATACATACATGAATATTGTATACAATCAGAATGCTTTTCAACTCTCTGGAAAACACAGTATACGTGTAAAGTATATCAACACTGGAAACAAAACAGTTGAACTCATAATATTGTGATCTCTCTAAAACCAGAAGCATTAAGCAGGAGCTGAAGTTTCAAATGCTAAAATAAAAACATAAAATCTCCCTGAGACAGAAGGATGAACTTCCAGTTTCCTTCAAATCCCAGCTTGAAATTTTTATTTGTTATGTTTAGATGTTCTCAAAGCCACTCTGTGATTAGTATTATTTGATAACTAAATGTTGTTGTCCTTGCTTAGGCACACAGCAGCTCACCGTTATTTTTTAAGAAATATCCTTTCTTTCTTCTAGTCCCAACTCCTCACAACACTGACTGCTACTTACTCAAACCAGGGGCAGATATAACTAGTTAACTTCCCTCTCATTACCCAGAATGCTGTAAACAGTTGGATTAAAAACTACCTGTCTCATAAGTGAAACTTTTACATCTATTTATGCACTTCCTCCCAGTGTATCAGACAGTAGATTCACAGAATTTTAAAGAAATACCGGGAAACACTAATAAAACTAAAGAAGAAAGCATTATTTGCTTTCATTGAGCTGGGAGAAACTAGAAGTGTTCTAGTCCCACCCCTCCCTGCTAGTAATAAGGAAACTAAGTTGCACAACACCACCCAGCTTGTTGAAGGTGGAGTAGAAACAAGAACCTGATATCCAACCCCTAGTTCAGTTTTCACTAACACATGCACCTTGACTTCGCTTGAATTTCCTCCTTTTGATTGATAAAAAGTGAAAGTACTGGTGGCCTAATTTTATAAGAAACCACTGAAAATTCTTGTGAAACACTGGTTTACTGGTTCACAATTGACAGATTTAATTATAGGGGGGAAAAAAGATGCTTCAAAGGGGTGGCAATTCCTGGACTAACAGTAGGCTGGGCACATTCATAGGGACATAGGAGTACAGGAGATCACTGAAGGAAAAAGTACAGAAAAAAAAAAAAAAGTGATAAACAGCCTCTGCTTAACCATGGGAAAAGCCTATATTTACGGAGTGGGAGGAGGGTGAATAACTTTAATTGCCACTCTGGGCTGCTTCCCCAAAGTATGCTAGGACTGGTTTTTCAAGTGTAAAGAAAGGGACTAGGCAAGCTAAAACTGCCTGCAGCACATTTTCTTGTCATATAGATATAAACACACACATGATTTGTGCCTTGGCCGCACACTCTGCTCTCCGGAAACTAGTTCCTGGTCCCTGTTCTCCATTCAAAGAATACAGATCATGCAGGATGTCAGTAGAAGAGGAAACCTTGTACACTGTTGGTGGGAATGTAAATTAGCATAGCCATTATGATAAGCAGTATGGAGGTTCCTCATAGTTAAAAAGTACAAGTTTACTTAAGTAACAAACCTGCACATGTACCCCTGAACTTAAAACGTTAAAAAATTAAAAATAGACCAGTTGAGGTTGCTCCAACCTATAATCCTAGCACTTTGGGAGGCCGAGGCAGGTGGATCACCTGAGGTCTGGAGTTTGAGACCAGCCTGGGCAACATGGCAAATCCTCATCTCTACCAAAAATACAAATATTAGCTGGGCGTGGTGGCGGACACCTGTAAATCCAGCTACTCAGGAGGCTGAGGTAGGAGAATCGCTTGAACCTGAGGGATGGAGGTATAGTGAGCCAAGATCCCACCACTGCACTCTAGCCTTGGGGACAAGAGTGAGACTGTCTAAAAAAATAAAAAATAAAAAAATAAAATAAAATAAAATAAAAAAATAAAAAAATAAAAAACGATGAGTTCACGTCCTTTATAGGGACATGGATGAACCTGGAAACCATCATTCTCAGCAAACTGACACAAGAGCAGAAAATCAAACACCGTATATTCTCGCTCATAGGCGGGTGTTGAACAATGAGAACACATGGACACAGGGAGGGGAGCACTACACACTGGGGTCTGTTGGGGGGAAATGGGGGAGGGGCGGGGGGTGGGGAGGTGGGAAGAGATAGCATGGGGAGAAATGACAGATACAGGTGAGGGGACGGAAGGCAGCAAAGCACACTGCCATGTGTGTACCTATGCAACAATCTTGCATGTTCATCACATGTACCCCAAAACCTAAAATGCAATACAAAAAAAAAGAAAAAAAAAAAAAAGACTTTCACTCCTAGAAAAGCACTCATTAAAGATATTCACAGCAGAAAACAGCAAAAAAAAAAAAAAAAAATTAAGACTTAAAAATATTTACCCATTTGGAAAATTTTAAAATCAAATATATATTAAAAAAGAAAGCTGAAACAATTTTTTTAGATTTTTTTAAAGCTTCACTCTGATTAATTCACACTGCATAGAAAACGAATAAACATCCAAGAGAAGGGGCCTCCTTAAGTTCATTTGTTTCCATCCAGAGGAATAACTGTGCTTCTGTCTCTCCAATTGCCCTGATTAATAACTGATATTAATCTGAAATAGTTTCTCAGGTGTGAATTTGGATAGGTAGACACAATCCATTAAAACTACACGTACAGATAAAGTTATGATATTGGAAAATCAATGAACCTAGTCATTCTCCCGCCTTCCCTAAACAACTTACCTTAGTTAAAAAATCATTCTTTTGTCCTCCATTAAAGTAGTACATGTAAACTATTCAACACTTTTTTTGTTTTGTTTTGTTTTTGCTGGACAACGATTATATTAACATAGGGAATACTATGTAATAAGATGAGGAAACTAAGTCCAAGAAAAGTTCAGTAATTTAATATTATAGAATTTATTCTATAGAATAAACTAAGTCATCTTATTAAATTGTGAATTAAATGGAAGAGACTACCCACTAAAAAATTAACATTTAGGGAAGTGTTATAAATCCTGGAATATCAGAAATAAGTTTTCTCAAAAATCAAAAATTTTATATCATAAATTTGGGAATTTCTGCATCTCTCTAAGCATATCCTGTGTCGCAATCCTCTCCCTTATTAATACCTACAGGACAAGTTGTGTGCACCTTCCACAGAAGAGCTTCTCAAATATTCAAAAATGGTGACTAGATGCTCCAGCTAGTTCACTCTCTTGCAGGCCAAAGCCTCATTCATTTAACTACTCCTCATGCAGATCTTACTCTCCTGGTTTCTCCCCACTGAATTCCTGAGACATCTATGTCTTTTTCTAAACTCATGCTCTGCAGAAGTAAAAATGAAACTTTCAATGCAGTTCAACCAAAACTAAGAAACAAAAGAAATATTGCCCACTTCATTTTCGATCTTACATCTTTATTAATGCTAATTTTCTATTGTTTTTTTCAAATCCAAGTCCTATTCTCCACTGATTGCTGATGTTCTCTATAAATAACCTCCATACTTTCTCACAGGTGCTATAGCTAAGCCAATGGCCCGGCCCTATACTTATAAATTGATTTTGTTTTTTTACAAGATGTTAGTCTCTTTCAACTCATTGTCAGAGTAGTCTAGACATGTAACAGAAAAGCCCATAGAACTAAAGCCTACACAAAATTCACTGAAGAAAATATAATAATGTTGTTAAGTACTTAAACTTTAATGTTCATCCTACCTGAAGCTTTCAGAAAATTTATACAATTATTTAAATACCTAAGGAATATTTACAAAATGACTCTTTTGTCTTCACAGAAAACTAAAATCATCATGAGATATCACTGAAAAGTTTTCAAAACAAAGCCATAATCTCTAGAAATATGCCCTTGATGGGCTGGTCTTCATTTGATTAAGGATGAGTAACTGGTGTTTTTAGCATGCCATAAATTCAGTATCCATAGGTATCTTTTTCTACTTTTCATCAGGAGACAAAATTCACACTGCATTTTACATGTAGACTGGAATTTAGTCAGATGAATAGAAGAATCGAACTTTCTCCAAACAGGAGACAGGCTTTCATAATCTCAGACAGCATCTCAAATTGTTTGAATGAATAGGCAGAACCAGGGAGGGAATAAGGTTGCTTAACCAATAATCCAAGTAGAAAGAGGGGCCAAGGCTGGGTGCAGTAGCTCATGCCTGTAATCACAGCACTTTGGGAGGCCGAGGCAGGTGGATCACCTGAGGTCACGAGTTCGAGACCAGCCTGGTCAACATGGTGAAACCCTGTATCTATTAAAAATACAAAAATTAGCCAGGCCTGGTGGCAGTTGCCTGTAAACCCAGCTATTGGAGAGGCTGAAACAGGAAAATTGCTTAAACCTGGGTGGTGGAGTTTGCAGTGAGCTAAGATCATGCCATTGTACTCCAACCTAGGTGACAGAGTGAGACTCTGCCTCAAAAAAAAAAAAAAAAAAAAAAAAGAAAGAAAAAAAAAAGAAAAGAGAAGAGAAGAGAAAAGAAAGAAATAGGTCAGAAGAAAAGTATGGTAAGAAAAAGGAGAGGTAGCAATTTCAGGTGAGAAAAATAATAGCTGTCAAAATGATATTACAGAGTCCAGAGGTTTAGGAAGAGATGGTAGTAGGAAGAATAGAGAATGATTTACAAAAAGGGTGGGGTAAATCACAGAAAAATTGCTAGAGAAGACTAGAACAATCAAGGTTATAGTACCTAAGAATACCTGTTTCCTAGGTGAAGAATTTTTAACACAGAGATATTGCCTCATATGCACTATTGACTTAATTTGAAATTAAGAAATGTTTTACTTTCAGAAAGTCAGGCTAAGAGAGCCAAGGAAAAGGTCATCTATCAAGAACAAAGCAGGATTTCTCAACTATGGCAGGACATTGGGATCATCTATAGAACTTTTAAAGATTGCCTAATTTTTTTTTTTTTTTTTTTGGTTTCTTTTATACCTGATTTTGTTTAACTTTGCCAGTGAAATTAAGGGGAAAAAAAAAAGCAATGCTTTTTTTTTTTAGTTAAAAGCTCAACTCAGAGTCATTACTAGACCTGTGGAAAATCACTGCTAATTTTAGTAAATTTTGGGGGGGCGTTTGAACTTCAAGTTATCTTTTTTCTTTTGCAACTTTTTTATAATTTTCATTTTGAAATGTTTATGTCATCACATAGCAAAATGTTGCTTCAGTATTTCTATACTGAATCAACACTAATTCCCAATTCAAATGATCTCCCCATTTGAGAGACACATATGAATTTCAAGATCTACATGGCTAAACAGCATTTCAAGTTCAAATTTCCCACCACTATCAACAAACTATAGAAAAGAGAAAAATACTGACTTAAAATATTGAAAGAAAATTAATGGTTTCTGGGAAAAGCATGACATTCAGAAAAAAGAAAGTGCTCTGCATGCAAATATTCTTGCTAAAAAATATATTTTTTCAGAAAAATTGTACCTTTGCTGTCACATATCTGATGTAGAATTCATAGTAAACATTAAAAAAAAAACTTAAATTTAAATATCAAGGTTTTCCATTTGCAATTCTAAGGTACATGTAAAATTGGATTTTAGAATAGTCCCATTCTCAAAAGAAAGGACCCAAAACAGCCATTTTCTTGTATCAAACTATTTAAAATTTCTTCTTTTATACTTGTGAAACACACTCTTCATGTATAAAACTGAAGAAATTCCTGATCAGTTGAAACTGAATTTTAACCTAGAGGTAAAAATTAGTACATTTCAACATTTTAATGCAGTGAGAAGGGGAACTGGTATAGAGTTTGAATATAAAAATAGAACAAAAAATATTCAACCTAATGAATAAATGTGAAACAGGTCACTGTTTTCAGAATTGCTCAATTTTGCCATCCTTCACAAGCTAAACTGGCCATCCTTCACTTTACACTATGTAGCTCGTGTATCCCCAGTGACTTCTAAATAAAGAGCAAGTTAGGTTAATTTAGTTGAGCATCTTCTTGTACTGAGAATGAACTCCTTTACTCACGGGAGTCTCGTCATGATACAGCTTAACTTTTGTTCTTGTTTCTCTATTTGACCTGATTATTTTCTCATTTCACTAAACCTAGCTATATTTCTTTCAAGTATCACATCTTTCATGAAGCTCTTCCAAACTGCCAAACTCTCTTTTCTTCTCTCTTGATCTTAGTAGAATCAGAAAGCCACACTCAATGGAAAAGGAAGGTGGAAAAGCAGCTCCACTGGGGAGTTAGATATGTTTGTTGTTTTATGTTCATCCCGGCAATCATACCTGATGACAACACAAACACTGTCTGGTGCCTCATAGCTAGTCTCTTGCAGAGAAAATAAAGAGAAATATTGCCTATGTGCTGACTATATACAGGTACTTCCTACGTGTCATAGTTAATATACACAAGACCTGTCAGCTAGGGGCCATCCCTTAGAGGACGTCTTTATGTTGTATCTCACTAAGTGCTCCATTACAAATCTGAGGGAGAATCAAGATATCTCAATCTCTTGCAGAAAAGAAAGGGTCAACATATGCTAAAGTCAATGTCATTGGCAAATTTTCTCAAAATCCTGTTGGTCACCATAAGATCATACCACATCACAAACCGGTTCTGTGAGAATGCATATTATGGCATAGGCATGTCCAGACAATGTGATACTTAGAATCACACTTTCCCAGTTGCCCTACAGAGATTTGTTTTTCTATGTCAAGAAAGAATAAAACATATCTGCTTTAAAATTCTTCCAGACCAAAATACTGCTAGTGTGACACCTATTAAATCTGAGAAATAACAGACACCAGACAGTTAATAGACATGTTAACCATTTATGCTCTAGGAATCTACTGATTCATGTTTCTGACTCTTGAACTCTAGAAAAGCAGTATACTCAGTCCTTATGGTCTCAAACATTAAATTTACCTGTTATTGTTTGGTCCTGAACTTCTCAAAACACACTCCTAAGAAATCAGCTTTGAAATCAACTACCACCACTGCTGTAAATTAGTAAGCTGATTTACCCACTGCTCCAACAGCAACTCTGAGGTAAGAAACTGTAACAACACTCATTTTTGCAAATATTTTTTCTTTGGTCTTGATTTTCTATTTACATTTAGCTCTGTTGTTTAAAGTTACTTATAATTATAAGTTCCCTTATAGCTTATATTATGATAGTCATTATATACATAAATGTAATAAATAACTGCTAAGCACTACTGTTTATGTAACTGAAGTCATTATTCGTTTATTCTCTGCAATTCTATAAAAGGAAACATTCTAAACATGCAAATCTTACTGTATTGCTCCCTGGCTAAAAAATCCTCTTATGACTGCTACTAGATCAAGAATTAAGTCCAGCTTTCTAAGTGTACTTGGCCGCTGTGTTTACAAAAGTACACAGAGCTCCTGTCTTTCTTTTTTTTCTACTCTCTCAAGAAAGTTCCACCTCTAGGCCTATTCTGGTTCATTTAGGATGCAGTTATCAGGAGGTTAGACAAAGAAAAGATCAGAGAATGAGAAAGATTTGGAGACAGTAAGTAAACTTAATAAAGGGATAAGTGAAAAGGAAAGAGAAGGGAAAAGATGAGAGCCGGAGGTCAAGAAAATACTGAAGGATTAAGAGTTTACAGAGATAGTTTTTAGATGTTAGAAAATAGGAGGAATAGAAAATAGAAATTAAATAGAGGGAAGTGAGGATTTTCGTATTTTTTGAGAAGTACAAGTAAAGATTAGAGTCACTTGATGATTTTTTTATTACTAGACTGGGCTTTTTTAGAGGACTCCTCCATAAAGAAACTGGGCCCATAAAGAATACGGGACTGTGGGATCTAGCAGGATTTAAAAGTGAAATGCCCTGATCTTTTTTTCATTTTTCCACCATGAAAGCACTAATCCTTTCTCACTGAGCCTCCTTAGCCCACCACACTCACTCTGGCTTCAGCAGTTGTTGGCACTTTGCAGAGGCCGTCATGTTTATTCTCACACCCAAGTCACTGCACTTGTCAAACATTGCTCTATCTCCCTAGAGCACTTATAGTCACTCCCTTTTTTAACACTAAAGTCTACGGTTTCTTCAATAATCAGCTTAAATAGTTATTCTACAGGAAGCTTTTATTCCCACCTCTCTTACAGTCTCAGTTAAGATCTGATAGATACAAACACACGGAACACAGAGAAAGCACATGTCAGCTTTATCAGGCTATTTCCTTCTGTCTCTCCCATTACCCTGAGCTTCATGAGGGCAAGACGGTAAACAGCAATAAAACAAACAATGTTAAATATGAAACTAGGAGAAAGAAATTAAAAAACAAACAAACACATACACAGTACCAAGAACTTGAAAGGGATATAAAATTAGACCTCCCTTTCTGGGAAGAAAAAAAAAAAAAAAAAAAAAACAGAAAATGATTCATAAAGAAGCTAGTACCTGGTTTATAGTAAAATGACTGGAGTTTATATTATAACAAATCTTTGAAAATGGTAGAGTGTATATAAAATCTCCAAGAAACCAACCTTCCTGAAATCAAACTCCCAAAACAATAATGCAAAGAAAACAAAGCTTGGATTATACAAACATCTGAAATTTTGTTACTTGAAAATTTACTATAAACAGGCTTCCAAACAAGGTGGTGGTATAGTAGCAGATATCCAAAATTCTTCCTAGAAACTAAGCCAAATCTCAGAGGAAAAATAAGAATAGAGAAAATCCTGAGACGTTCACACTGGTTGAAGTCCAGTGGTAAATAATGTGTCTACTCTAGTTAAGTAGAAACATCTTTTTACATTAGATAACTACCAGAGTCATTAGGAAGCTGAATAAACAAATGCCAAGTTTTCAGATATGACTAAAAACCACACTGAGTTATGAATACAATCACTGCTGTTTAATCAGAAACTTAACTGCAAAACTTGACAGCCACCACCCCATGATCAGGACACAACCATAAAATTGAGTATTCAGGATAGCATTTGCCAGCAGAACCAGAAGACTGTCCTGTACCTCACTTCTTTCTTTTAAATCTTATGCAAGTGCATTTGAATGGTGAACCTGAATCACATTTGGACCCCTATCTTAGAGGGTCAAGGAATTAGTGTTTTGTCTTCCAGCTCTTCCATGCAGAAAGACATACTAGAAATAAATAAAAACAGATATTGAATATCAGTCCACCAGATCATTCACACCATGTGGATGCCTTTTCAACAAGGCATAGCAAAAGCCTGAGGGGATTTTCACTTAGGAATAATGCAGATCAGATTAGTTTGAAGGGCTCATCAGGAACATACCCATGATACTCCTTCCCCAAGAGTAGTAAAGGAATATGGGCAAGAACATGGGAAAGAACACCACCAAAACACACACACACCTCTAAAGTAGAGGAAGCAGGGCTGGAGATGAGGTTTGTTCCACTCAACTTGGTATTCTATCGCCAGAACATATAAGGGCCATGCTACCTTATTAAGAATCCTGGCCACACCAAATGTAAAATCTGCAGTCAAATCTTTTCTGATCTGGCTTCTAATTTATGTAGTAAACTTGTCCCTACTGATGTACACTCTTCCTAGAATATAAGAGCATTCTACATTCCTGCCAACAATGTAGGGCTGGGTCTAGTAACATTATATACCTGGTGGATAATAAATATGAGTGCTAATACATATTAGTGTAGCACATACACTAAAATTGAAATGACACAGATTAACATGGCTCCTTTGCCAGGATGACACACAAATTTGTAATCTGTTCTATGAAGAGGGTAGGAGAGATATTCTTGAGTCCCTGAGGTCATACATGTTTTATTTCCTGTCAGCAGTTACATAGCATGGAGAGAGAATTTTTGAACTTTGAGGGAGAGTGTAGCAACAGGGTGACTTTACATTTAACTTAATGCTATACTATCACAGTGGAGAGTAAAGCTGTGTTGGGCTCAGCCAGTGCCTGTGCATGGAGGGAGCACATGGACCAGACCCAGCCAGAGGGGAATTGCCTATACCAACATCAAAACTTGAGTTACTTGGCAAGCCACACCACTGCAGGCCAAAGTGCTCTGGGGTTTTATGTAAACTTGCAAGGCAGTCTAAGACCCAAGGACTGTAATTCCTAGGCAACTCTTGGTGCTGGGCTAGGATCAGAATTATTGTATTAGTGTGGCACATGACTTAGGGAAACACCAGCCAGAGCGGCTAAGGAGTACTTGCACCACCCTTCCCTCAGCTCCAAACAGTGTAGCTTGTGGCAATGAAAGTGACACCTTCCTTCTGCTTAATGGAAGAGTAAAGAGTAAAAAGGACTTTGTTTAATATCTTGTACACCAGCTCACCCACAGTAGGATAGGGCACTGGGCAGGGTGGTGAGACCCCATTCCAGTCTCTAGCTCCAAGACAGCATTTCTAGACATACCCTCAGCCAGAAAGGAGCCCACTGCCTTCAAGGGAAGGACCCAGTCCCAGAAGGATTAATCACCTGTTGAATAAAGTGCCCTTGTGCCCTGAATAGCCAGCGGCAATACCCAGGTAGTATGCCATGGGACTTGGGCTTGGAGATATGCTGACTTCAGGTGCACCCAAGCACCTTACCAGGTATGGTAGCTACAGTGAGAGACTCCTTCTGCTTCAGAAAAGCAGAGGGAAAGGTAAAGAGGACTTTGTCTTACATCTTAGGTACCAGCTTGATCATATTTGGATAGAGCACCAAATGAACCCTTGGGGTCTCCTATTCCAGGCTTTGGCTCTTAGATGGTATTTCTGAACATCCTTAGAGGGGAGAAAGGTAGAAAAGAAGGAAGGTGAGATCACAAAACAACCAGAAAACAAATGACCTAATGGCAAAAATAAGTTCTTACTTAATAACTTTGAATGTAAATGGACTAAACCCTCCAATAAAATGATACAGAGTGACTGAATGCATTAGAAAATGAGACTGAATGATCTGTTGCCTACAGGAATCACACTTTCACTTATAAATGCATACATAGACTGAAAATAAAAGGATGGAAAAATGATATTCCATGTCAATGGAAATCAAAAAGAGAAGAAGTCACTACACATAAATCAGACAAAATAGATTTCAAGAAAAAATCTATAAGAGACAAAGAAAGTCACTATATAATGATAAAGGGGTCAATTGAGCAAGAGGATGTAATAATCATAAATATATGTACAGCCAACACTGGAGCATTCAGATATATAAAACAAATATTATTACAGCAAAAGAGAGAAATAGATCCTAATACAATAGTAGCTAGAGTCTTCAACATCATACTTTCAGCATTGACCTGATATTTCAGACAGAAAATCAACAAACATCAGATTTATCTGCATTATAGACCAAATGAATGTAATAGACATTTATAGAACATGTCATCCAATGATTGCAGAATCCACATTTTTTTCTCCCTCAGTATGTGGACCATTCTCAAAGACAGACCATATGTTAGGTCACAAAACAAGACTTAAAAGCATTTAAAAAAATAAACTGATATAATATCAGCATCTTCTTTGACTACAATGGAACAAAATATAAGTTAATAACATGAGGAATTTTGGAAACTCTAGTAACACATGGAAATTAAACACTATGTTCCTGAATAACCAGTGGATCAATAAAGAAATTAGGAAAATTTATAAATTTTTAAAACAAATAATAATGGAAACACAACATACCAAAACCTATGGGATACTGCAAAAGCAACATGAAGATGGAAGTTTATAGCTACTACATCAGAAGCAAAGAAAAACTTCAAATAAACAACCTAACAATACATCTTAAAGAACTAGGAAAGCAAAAGCAAACTAAACCCAAAATCAGTACAAGAAAATAATAAAGGTCAATGTCCTTAGCAGGGACATGGATGAAGCTGGAAGCTATCCTCAGCAAACTAACTACAGGAACAGAAAACCAAACATTGCACATTCTCACTTATAATCAGGAGCTGAACATTGAAAATACAAGACACAAAGAGGGGAACAACATACACTGAGGCCTGTGGTGGGAAGGTGTTGGTCAGGGGAAGAAGAACATCAGGATAAATAGCTAATGCATACAAGGTGATGGATGAATAGAAACAGCAAACCACAATGGCACATGTTTACCTATGTAACAAACCTGCATGTCCTGCACTTGTATCTAGAACTTAAAATGAAAATCAAATTAAACCAAAAAAGAAGAAATGTAAATGGTTTTCAGGGGCTGGAGGGGTAGGTAGAAAGGAGGAGTGACAACTAATGGGAATGGAGTTTCTTTTGGGGGTGATGACAATGTCTTTGAACTAGATAGCAATAATGGCTGTACAACATTCTAAATATGCTAAAAATCACTGAATTATACAATTGAAAAGGTTGACTTTTATATGATCTCAGTAACAGTGTTATAAAAATGAAAAAAAAAATCAAAACAGAAATTGAAAAAAGAAACTACAAAAGATCAATGAAACAAAAATTTGTTTTAAGATAAAATCGACAAACCCTTAGCCACACTAAGAAAAATAAAAAGATGGGGAGACGATTCAAGATAGCCAAATAGGAACAGCTCTGGAGCGCAGTTCCCAGTGAGAACGCAGAGGGTGAGTGATCACCACATTTCCAAATGAGTTTTTATTGCCCACAGACCAGGAGATTCCCAGGTGGAAAAGCCCCATGAGTCTCCAGCACTGCTGTTTCAGCCAGCGAAGCAGGTCTCTGCACAAAAACTGACACAAATCTGGGTGGCCATTTCAACTGACACCTGGAACACCTGGGAGTCAGAGTTGCCCATTCAACTGAGATAAAGGGGGCCGAAACAGGGAGCCAGTTGATCTGGCTCAGTGGGTCCCAACCCCACAAAGACCAGCAATATGAAACACTCTGGACTGAGTTTCACAGCAAGCACAGCTGGACCTAGGATGGTCCAGATCTGTGGGGGAAGGACATCCACCATTACCGAGACAGTCCACCACTACTGAGGCAGTCCGCAGTCCACCATTAACGAGGCAGTCGGCCATTAACGAAGCAGTCCACCATTACTGAGGCAGCCCGCCATTACTGAGGCAGCCCGCCATTACTGAGGCAGCCCGCCATTACTGAGGCAGTCCGCCATTACTGAGGCAGTCCACCATTACTGAGGCAGTCCACCATTACTGAGGCAGTCCACCATTACCGAGGCAGTTCTAATTATACCTCTGTAAACAAAACCATAAGGAAGTTCTCACAGCAGCTGGGCAGAGCTCATAACAGCTCAGCAATGCCTCTTCTGGCAGACGGTGACTAGGCTACCTACTCACTGGGCAGGGCATCTCTGACAAAAGGCAGCAGCATGTCAGGAACTTGGAAATAAAGCTGCACCTTCTCAGGATAGAGCACCTAGGGAAAAAAAGGTGGTTATGAGTTCCATTGCAACAGACTTAAATGTACATTCCCAGCAGCTCTGAAGGGAACAACAGAGCTCACAGCTCAGCACATGAGCTCCTGTAAGGAATACACTGTCTCCTCAAGCAGCTCCCCAATCCCCATATATCCAAAGAGTCACCTCATAAATGACAGCTCAAGCTGACATACAGCGGGTATCCTTCTGGGACAAAGAAGAAACTGGCAGCAACCCTTACTGTTCTGCAGCTGCTATAGGTAATTCCCTGAGGTAGGCCTGGAGCAGACCTACAGCAGTCCTACAGCAGAAAGGCCAAAATGTTAGAAGAAAAACTAAAAAACAGAAAGGAATTACTTCATCTTCAACAAAAAGGATATCCACTCAGAGACCTCATCTGAAAGTCATCAATTACAAGACCACAGGTAGATAAATCTACAAAGATGGGAAGAAATCACTGCAAAAAGGATGAAAACATCCAAAACCAGAACACCTCTCCTCCTCCAAGGGATCACAACTCCTCACCAGCAAGGGAACAAGGCTGGTGATGAATTGACAGAAACAGGCTTCAGAAAGTAGATAATAAGAAACTTCTTTGAGCTTAAAGAACATGTTCTAACCCAAAGCAAAGAAACAAAGAACCTTGAAAAAAGGTTTGACGAAATGCTAACAAAAATAAACAGCTTAGAGAAGAATATAAATGAATTGACAGAGCTGAAAAACACATGAGAACTTTGCAAAGCATACACAAGTTTCAATAGATGAATCAACCAATCCAAAGAAAGGATATCAGAGATTGAAGATCAATTCAATGAAATAAAATGAGAAGGCAAGATTAGAAAAAAAAGAGTAAGAAATGAATAAAGCCTCCAAGAAATATGGCATTACGTGAAAAGACCTTATCTACGTTTGATAGGTGTACCTGCATGTATGGAGAGAATGAACCCAAGCTGGAAAACACACTACAGAATATTATCCAGGAGAACTTCCCCAATCTATTAAGGCAGGCCATGTTCAAGTCCAGAAAATACGGAGAACACCACAAAGATATTCCTCAAGAAGAGCAGTCTCAAGGCACTTAATCGTCAGATTCACCAGGGTTGAAATGAAGGAGAAAATGCTAAGAGCAGCCAGAGAGAAAGGTCGGGTTACCCACAAAGGGAAGCCCATCAGACTCACAACAGATCTCTCGGCAGAAACCCTACAAGCCAGAAGAGAGTAGGGGCCAATATTCAACATCCTTAAAGAAAAGAACTTTCAACCTGGAATTTCATATGCAGTCAAACTAAGCTTCATAAACGAAGGAGAAATAAAATTCTTTACAAACAAGCAACTGCTTAGAGATTTCATCACCACCAGGCCTGCCTTACGAGAGCTACTGAAAAAAGCACCAAACATTGAACCGAACAACCAGTACCAGCCACTCCAAAAACATACCAAACTAAGGTAAAGAGCATCAACACAATGAAGAAACTGCATCAATGAATGGGCAAAACAACCAGCTAGCATCAAAATGGCAGGATCAAATTCACACATAACAATATTAACCTTAAATGTAAATGAGCTAAATGCCCAATCAAAAGACACAGACTGGCAAATTGGATAAAAAGTCAAAACACATTGTTGTGCTGTATGTATCCAGGAAACCCATCCCCTGTGCAAGGATACACAAAGCCTCAAAATAAAGGGATGGAGGAAGATTTACCAGGCAAATGGAGAGCAAAAAAAAAAGCAGGATTTGCAATCCTAGTCTCTAATAAAATAGATCTTAAACCAACAAAGATCAAAAGAAACAAAGAAGGACATTACATAATGGTAAAAGGATCAATGCAACAAGAAGAGCTGATGATCCTAAATATATATGCACCCAATACAGGAGCACCCAGATACATAAAGCAAGTTCTTAATGACCTACAAAGAGACTTGGACTCCCACACAATGATAGTGGGAGACTTTAACACTCCACTGTCAATATTAGACAGATCAATGAGACAAAAAGTTAACAAGGATATCCAGGACTTGAACTCAGATCTGGACCAAGCAAACCTAATAGACACATACAGAACTCTCCACCCCAAATCCACAGAATATACATTCTTCTCAGCACCACATCATACCTACTCTAAAACTGACCACACAATTGGAAGTAAATCACTCCTCAGCAAATGCAAAACAGCAGAAATAATTAAAAAAAAAAAAACAGTATCTCAGACCACAGTGTAATCAAATTAGAACTCAGGATTCAGAAACTAACTCAGAACCACACAACTTCATGGTAGCTGAACAATTGGCTCTTGAATGTTGACTGGATAAACAATGAAATGAAGGCAGAAATAAAGATGTTCTTTGAAACCAACAAGAATAAAGACATAACATACCAGAATCTCTGGGACACATTTAAAGCAGTGTCTAGAGAAAAAAATTTAGCAATAAATGTCCACATGAGAAGCAAGGAAATATCTAAAATCAACACTCTGTCATCAAAATTGAAAGAGCTAGAGGAGCAAGATAAAAAAAAAAAAAAAAAAAAAAAAAAACTCAAAACCTAGCAGAAGACAAGAAATAACTAAGATCAGAGCAGAACTGAAGGAGATAGGGACACAATAAATCCTACAAAAAGTCAATAAATTCAGCAGCTGGTTCTTTGAAAAGATCAGCAAAATATACCACTAGCCAGATTAATAAAAAAGAGAAGAGAATAATCAAATAGATGCAATAAAAAATGATAAAGTGAATATCACCACAGATTCCACAGAAATACAAACTACCATTCAGAGATTACTACTAACAACTCTATGCACGCAAACCAGTAAACGTGGAAGAAATGGATACATTCCTGGATGCTTACATCATCCCAAGCCTAAACCAGGAAGAAGTTGAAACCCTGAATAGACCAATAACAAGGACTGAATTTTAGGCAGCAATTAATAGCCTACCAACCAAAAAAAGCCCAAGTACAGAAGGGTTCAGAGATTAATTCTATGAGACATACAAAGATGAGCTGGTACCACTCCTTCTGAAACTATTTCAAACAATCCAAAAAGAGGGAATCCTTCCCAAATCATTTTATGAGACAAACATCATCCTGATACCAAAACCTGGCAGAGACTCAACAAGAAAAGAAAACTTTAGGCTAATATCCATGATGAATATAGATGCAAAAATCCTCAATAAAATACTGGCAAACCAATTGCAACAGCATATCAAAAGGCTTATCCATTATCATCAAGTAGGCTTCATCCTGGGGATGAAGGCTGGTTCAACATACACAAGTCTATAAATGTAATCTACCACATAAACAGAACCAAAGACAAAAACACACGATTGTCTCAATAGATGCAGAGAAGGCCTTCAACAAAATTCAACAGCCCTTTATGCTAAAAACTCTCAATAAACTAGGTATTGATAGAACATATCTCAAAATAATAAAAGCTATTTAAGACAAACCCACAACCAATATCATACTGAATGGGTAAAAACCGGAAGCATTCCCTTTGGATTCTGGCACTAGACAAGGATGTCCTCTCTTACCCCTCCTATTCAATATAGTATTGGAAGTTCTAGCCAGAGCAATCAGGCAAGAAAAAGAAATAAAGGGTTTTCAGTTAGAAAAGGAGGAAGTCAAATTGTCTCTATTTGCAGACAACATGGTTGTTTATTTAGAAGACCCCATTGCCTCAGCCCAAAATCTCCTGAAACTGATAAGCAACTTCAGCAAAGTCTCAGGATACAAAATCAATGTGCAAAAATCACAAACATTCCTATACAACAAAAAATGACTTAAAGAGAGGCAGATCAAGAATGAACTGCCATTCACAATTGCTACAAAGAGAACAAAATACCAAGAAATACAACTAACAAAGGATGTAAAGGACCTCTTCAAGGAGAACTACAAACCACTGCTCAAGGAAATAAGAGAGGACACAAACAGATGGAAAAACATTCCATACTCATGGTTAGGAAGAATCAATATCATTAAAATGGACATACTGCCCAAAGTAATTTATAGATTCAATGCAATCCCCATCAAGCTACCAATGACCCTCTTCACAGAACTGGAAAAAACTACCTTAGACTTTATATGGAACCAAAAGAGAGCCTACATAGCCAAGTCTATTCTAAGCAAAAAAAGCAAATCCGCAAGCATCATGCTACCTAACTTCAAACTGTACTACTATAAGGCTACAGTAATCAAAACAGCATGGTACTGGTACCAAACAGAGATATAGACCAATGGAACAGAACAGAGGTCTTGGAGGCAATGCTACACATATGATCTTTGATAAACCTCACAAAAGCAAGCAATGGGGAAAGGATTCCCTGTTTAATAAATGGTGTTGGGAAAACTGGCTAGCCATGTGCAGAAAGCAGAAACTAGACCCCTTCATGACACCTTACACTAAAATTAACTCCAGATGGATTAAATACTTAAACATAAGGCCTAACACCATAAAAACCCTAGAAGAAAATCTTGGCAAAACCATTCAGGGCAGTGGCATAGGCAAGGACTTCATGACTAAAACACCAAAAGCATTGGCAACAAAAGCCAAAACAGACAAACGGGATCTAATTAAACTCCAGAGCTTCTACATAACAAAAGAAGCAATCATTACAGTGAATCGACAACCAACAAAATGGGAAGAAATTTTTGCAATCTACCCATCTAACAAAAGGCTAATATCCAGAATCCACCAAGAACTAAAACAGATTTACAAGAAAAAAACAAACAAGCCCATTCAAAAGTGGGTGAAGGATATAAATAGACACTTTTCAAAAGAAGACATATATAAAGCCAACAAACATGAAAAAATGCTCATTATCACTGGTCATTAGAGAAATGCAAATCACAACTACACAGAGATACCATCTCATGCCAGTTAGAATAGCAATCATTAAAAAATCTAGAGACAACAGATGCTGGAGAAGATGTGGAGAAATAGAAAGGCTTTTACACTGTTGGTGGGAGTGTAAATTAGTTCAACCATTGTGGAAGACAGAGTGGCAATTCCTCGAGGACCTAGAAATAGAATTTCCACTTGACCCAGCAATCACATTACTGGGTATATATCCAAAGGATTATAAATTGTTCTATTATAAAGAAACCTGCTCACATTTGCGGCACTGTTTACAATAGCAAAGACCTGGAACCAACCCAAATGTCCATGGGTGATAGACTGGGCAAGGAAAATATGGCACATATACACCATGGAATACTATGCAGCCATAAAACACAATGAGTTCGTGTCCTTTGTAGGGGCATAGATGAACCTGGAAACCATCATTCTCAGCAAACTGACACGAGAACAGAAAAGCAAACCCCACATGTTCTCATTCATGCACAGATGTTGAACAATGAGAACACATGGACACAGAGAGGGGAGCATCACACACTGGAGTCTATTGAGGGGGAATAGGGGTGGGACAGTGGGTGGGTAGGGAGGTTAGGGAGAGATAACATAAGAAGAAATGCCAGATATAAGTCATGGCGATGGAGGCAGCAAACCACATTGCCAGGTATGTACCTATGCAACAATCCTGCACATTCTGCACATGTACCCCAAAACCTAAAGTGCAATAAAATATTTTTAAAAAGAAAAAAAAAGATAATCCAAATAAATTAAAGCAGAGATGAAAAAGGAAACATTTCAGTCAATATCACAGAAATGCCAAGGATTATTAATGGCTACTATGAATAACTATATGCCAATAAATTGGTAAATCTAGAAGAAATGTATAAATTCCTAGACACATACCATCTACCAAGATTAAACAATGAAGAAAGCATAAAAAGGAATGAACCAATAATGAGTAATGAGATTGAAGCCATAAATATAAATCTTCTAAAAATTTGAAAATTATTAACTAAAAAAAAAAAAGACTAAGAAAAAAAACTCTCTCCACAAAGAAAAGCCTGGGACCCAATGCCTTCAGTACTGAATTCTACCAAACATTTAAAGAAAAACTAATACCAATCCTACTCAAACTCTACTGAAAAGTAGATGAGAAAGGAATATTTTGAGACTAATTCTACAAGGCCAGTATTACCTTGATGCAAAACCAGACAAATACACATTGGGAAAAATAAGAAAACTACAGGTCGATATCCCTGATGAAAGTTGATGCAAAAATCCTCAATAAAATATTTGCAACAATACAATGAAAAGATTATTCATTACGACCAAGTGGGATTTATCCCAGGCATGCAAGGATGATTCAATATACACTAATAAATCAATGTGATAAACCACGCCAACAGAATAAAAGACAAAAACCATATGAACATTTCAACTAATGCTGAAAAGACATTGATAAAATTCAATAACCCTTCATGCTAAAAACTCTCAACAAATGCGGTATAGAAGGAACATAATTCAACATAATAAAAATCATATATGGCAGACCCATTCATACTGAATGGAGAAAAGTTGAAAGCCCTTCCTCTAAGATCTATAACATGACACTGTTTTTCAACATAGCACTGGAAGTCCTAGCTAGAGTGACCAGACAAGAGAAGGAAATAAAGTGCATCCAAGTTGGAAAGAAAGAAGTCAAATCATCCTTGTTTGCATATGATACAATTTTGTATTTGGAAAAAGCTAAAGATTTCACCAAAAAACTGTAACTGTTAAACAAATTCAGTAGAATTGCAAAATATGAAATCAACATACAAATAACAGTAGCGTGTTTATATGCCAGCAATGAAGAATCTGAAAAATAAATCACAAAGGTAATTCCATTTACAATAGCCACAAATAAAATTAAATACCTAGAAATTAGTCAAATAAGTAAAAAATCTCTATAATGACAACTATAAAACACTCATGAAAGAAATTGAAGAGAACACAACAAAATGGAAAGCTATTCCATGTTCATGGATTTGAAGAATCAATACAGTCAAAATGTCTTGACTACCCAAAGAATTCTACAGATTCAATGCAATCCCTCTCAAATTACCAGTGACATTATTCACAAAAATGGAAAAAAACAATCCTAAAGTTTATATGGAGCCAGAAAACACCCAGAAAAATCACAGCTATTCTAAGCAAAAAGAACAAAACTGGAGGAATCAATTACCTGACTTCAAATTATACTTCAAATTATACTCACAACCAAAATGGCATGGTACTTCATAAAAACAGAAACATATAACAATAGAACAGTATGGAGAACCTAAAAACAAATCCACATGCCTACAGTGAACTCATTTTTGACAAAGGTGCCAAGAATGTACACTAGGGAAAAGACAGTCTCTTCAAAAAAATGATGCTAGAAAAACTGGCTATCATATGCACAAGAATGAAACCACTGTCTCTTTCCATATGCAAAAATCAAATCAAAATGGATGAGAGACTTGACTAAAGACCTCCAACTATGAAACTACTACAGGAAAACATTTGGAAAGCTCTCTAGGACATGACTCTGGGAAAAAATTTGAGTATACACCACAAGTACAAGCAATTAAAGCAAAAATGGACAAATGGGATTACATCAAGTTAAAAAGCTCCTGCACAGTAAAGAATGCAATCAAAGTGAACAGAGAACTCATATAATGGGAGAAAATATTTGCAAACTATGCATCTAACAAGGGATTAATAATAAGGAGCTCAAACAACTCCATAGAAAAAATTTAATAACCTGATTAAAAATGGGCAAAAGATTTGAATAGACACATCTCAAAGAAGACATACAAATGGCAAACAGACATATGAAAAAGTGCCCAAAATGGATAACCATTGAGAAATGCAAACTAGAACTGCAATGAGATATCATCTTACCCCAGTTAAAATGGCTTTTATCCAAAAGATAAGCAATAACTCTGGCAAGGATATGAAGAAAAGGTAACCCCCCTGTACTGTTGATGGAACTGTAAATTAGTACAACCACTATGAAGTACAACGTGGAGGTTTCTCAAAAACCTAAAAATAGAGCTATGATTCAGCAATCGCACTGCTATGTTTATACCTCAAAGAAAGGAAATCAGTATATCAAAGAGAAATCTGCATTCCCATGCTTGTTGCAGCACTTTTCATAATAGCTAAGATTGGGAAGCAACCTAAGTGTTCCTCAGCAGAAGAATGGATAAAGAAAACATAGTATTTACAATGGAGTACTATTCAGACATAAAAAAGAATGAGATGCTGGGAAGATGGCCGCCTAAGAACAGCTCAGGACTTCAGCTCCCAGTGAAAGTGCAGAGTGTGAGTGGACGCCGCATTTCCAGATGAATTTTTATTGCCCACCGACCAGGAGATACCCAGGCAGAGGGGTCACCAGCACCGCAGTCCCGGCCAGTGTGGCTGTTTTGGCCCCCGTGGGGCTGATTTGGCCCTCGCGGCTGCTGTGACCACGCCCTGTTGCTGCAGTTCTCTGTACAAAAGCCACTGGTCTGGGAGCCCTCTTAGCTGGTGATCAGAGCCCTGAGATGGCAGAGTTGCCCATTCATCTGAAATAGCCAGCCAGGCCAGGAGATTCCTAGGCAAAAAATCCACCAGGAGCCGGCACCGCTGTTTGAGCTGACTCAGTGAGTCGCAGCACGGGAGATCCCGGCGCCTTTTCAACAAGCGACTGGAACGCGGGGTCGTTCAACTTAAAAGAAAAGACTCTGAGTCAGGGAGCCAGGTGATCAGGCTCGGTTGGTCCCACCCCCCACCCCCACCACAAGGAAAACAAAAACAGTAATTGGAAACCCTCTGGGTCAAGTGTTTCAAAGCAAGGACATCTGAACCCGGGACGGTCTGGCTCGGTGGGGGAGGGGCGTCTGTCATTACTGAGACTCTCCACCGCTACGGAGGCAGGCCCCTGTGCAGAGGCAACCCGCCGTTGCTGAGGCAGCCTGCCACAACAGAGAGAGTCCGCCATAACAGAGGCGGGGCCACGTTGCTGAGACAGTTCTAACTACGCCCATATAAACATGACTGCAGGGAAGAGCTCAGGGCAGCTGGGCAGAGCCCACAGCAGCTCAGCAAAGCCTCTGCAGGCAGACAGTGGCTAGGCATGCTGCTTGCTGGGCAGGGCAGACTTGAAAGAAAAATCAAAAAAGGCAGTAGCGCAACAGAAACTCATAAAGCCCCAACTCCCCGGGACAGAGCACCTGGGAACAAAAAGTGCTTTATGAGTTCAGCTGCAGCAGACCTAAACGTACCTGCCCAGCAGCTCTGAACGAACAACGGAGCTCACAGCTCAGGACTTAAGCCCCAATAAAAGATAGACTGTCTCCTCAAGTAGCTTCCTGACCCCCATAGATCCAAAGACTCACCTCATAAAGGAGAGAACGGTCTGACAGTAGGCGAGCATCCTTCTGGGACAAAGATAGCAGAAGAGGAAACTGGTAGCAACGCTTACTGTTCTGCAGCTGCTGCAGGTGACCCCCAGGCAAGCAGGGCCCAGAGAGGACCTCAGCACTCCTACAGCAGAGGGGCCAGACTGTTAGAAGGAAAGCTTAAAAAAAAAAAAAAAGAAAGAAAGAAAGAAAAGAAAAGAAAGAAGTAACTTCAGCATCCACAAACTAGAAGCTCACTCAGAGACCCAATCTGAAAAACAGTAACTACAAAAACAACAGGTGGATAAACCCACAAAAATGGGAAGAAACCAGCACAAAAGGATGAAAACTCCCGAAACCAGAACACCTCTCCTCCTAAAAGGGATCACAACTCCTCACCAGCAAGGGAACCAGACCGGAAGGAGCAGGAGGGTGATGAAATGACAAAATCAGACTTCAGAAGGTGGCTAGTAAGAAACTACAGTGAGCTAAAAGAACACGTTCTAACCCAACGCAAAGAAACTACGAACCTTGAAAAAAGATTGGACGAAATGCTAATGAGAATGGACAGCATAGAGAGGAATATAAGTGAATTGATGGAGCTGAAAAACACAACACGAGAACTTCGTGAAGCATGCACAAGCTTCAACAGCAGAATTGACCAAGCAGAAGAAAGGATATCAGAGGTCGAAGATCAACTCAATGAAATAAAAAGAGAAGGCAAGAACAGAGAAAAAAGCGTAAAAAGGAATGAACAAAATCTTCAAGAAATGTGGGACTATGTGAAAAGACCTAATCTACGTCTGATAGGTGTACCTGAATGTGATGAAGAGAATGAAGCGAAGCTGGAAAATACTCTTCAGGATATTATCCAGGAAAACTTCCCCAACATAGCAAGGCAGGCCAATATTCAAATACAGGAAATACAGAGAACACCACAAAGATATTCCTCAAGAAGAGCAACCCCAAGGCACATAATCGTCAGATTCACCAGGGTTGAAATGAAAGAGAAAATGCTAAGGGCAGCCAGAGAGAAAGGTCGGGTTACCCACAAAGGGAAGCCCATTAGACTCACAGCAGATCTCTCAGCAGAAACCCTACAAGCCAGAAGAGATTGGGGGCCAATATTCAACATCCATAAAGAAAAGAACTTTCAACCCAGAATCTCCCATCGAGCCAAACTAAGCTTCATAAGTGAAGGAAAAATAAAATTCTTTGCGAACAAGCAGGTACTCAGAGATTTCATCACCACCAAACCTGCTCTACAAGAACTCCTGAAAGAGGCTCTACTAATATAAAGGAACAACCAGTACCAGCCACTCCAAAAACACACCAAATGGTAAAAGAGCATCAACACAATCACGAATCTGCATCAACTAACCAACAAAACAGCCAGTTAGCATCAAAATGACAATATCAAATTCACACATAACAATACTATCCCTAAATGTTAATGGACTAAATGCCCCAATCAAAAGACACAGACTGGCAAATTGGATAAAAAGCCAAAACCCATCAGTGTGCTGTATCCAGGAAACCCATCTCACATGCAAGGATACACAAAGGCTCAAAATAAAGGGATGGAGGAAGATCTACCAAGCAAATGGAGAGCAAAAAAAGGCAGGAGTTGCAATTCTCATCTCTGATAAAATAGACTTTAAAGCAACAAAGATCAAAAGAGACAAAGAAGGACATTACATAATGGTAAAAGGATCACTGCAACAAGAAGAGCTAACGATCCTAAATATATACGCACCCAATACAGGAGCACCCAGATACATAAGGCAAGTTCTTAATGACTTACAAAGAGACTTAGACTCCCACACAATAATAGTGGGAGATTTTAACACCCCATTGTCAATATTAGACAGATCAACCAGACAGAAAATCAACAAAGATATCCAGGACCTGAACTCAGACCTGGAACAAGCAAACCTAATAGACATTTACAGAACTCTCCACCCCAAATCCACAGAATATACATTCTTCTCAGCACCACAATCACACCCACTCTAAAACTGACCACATAATTGGCAATAAATCACTCCTCAGCAAATGCATAAGAACGAAAATCATAACAAACAGTCTCTCAGACCACAGTGCAATCGAGTTAGAACTCAGAATGCAGAAACTAACTCAGAACCGCACAGCTTCATGGAAACTGAACAACTTGCTCTTGAACGTTGACTGGATAAACAATGAAATGAAGGCAGAAATAAAGATGTTCCTCGAAATCAACGAGAACGAAGACAGAACATACCAGAATCTCTGGGACACATTTAAAGCAGTCTCTAGAGGAAAATATATAGCAATGAATGCCCACATGAGAAGAAAGGAGAGATCCAAAATTGACACCCTATCATCAAAATTGAAAGAGCTAGAGGAGCAAGATTAAAAACAACTCAAAACCTAGCAGAAGACAGGAAATAAGTAAGATCAGAGCAGAACTGAAGGAAATAGAAACACAAAAAACTCTTCAAAAAAATCAATAAATCCAGGAGCTGGTTTTTTGAAAAGATCAACAAAATAGACAGACCACTAGCCAGATTAATAAAAAAGAAAAGAGAGAATAACCAAATTGATGCAATAAAAAATGATAAAGGGGATATCACCACAGATTCCACAGAAATCCAAACCATCATCAGAGATTATTACAAACAACTCTATGCACATAAACTAGTAAACCTGGAAGAAATGGATAAATTCCTGGACCTGCATCCTCCCAAGCCTAAACCAGGTAGAAGCCGAAACCCTGAATAGACCAATAACAAGGTCTGAAGTTGAGGCAGCAATAAAGAGCCTACCACCCAAAAAAAGCCCAGGTCCAGATGGGCTCACAGCTGAATTCTACCAGACATACAAAGAGGAGCTGATACCATTCCTTCTGAAACTATTCCAGACAATCCAAAAAGAGGGAATCCTTCCCAAATCATTTTATGAGACAAACATCATCCTAATACCAAAACCCGGCAGAGACTTGACAAGAAAAGAAAATTTCAGGCCAATATCCATAATGAATATAGATGCAAAAATCTTCAATAAAATATTGGCAAACCGATTGCAGCAGCATATCAAAAAGCTCATCCACCATGATCAAGTAGGATTCATCCCGGGGATGCAAGGCTGGTTCAACATACGCAAGTCCATAAACGTAATTCACCACATAAACAGAACCAAAGACAAAAACCACATGATTATCTCAATTGATGCAGAGAAGGCCTTTGACAAAATTCAACCGCCCTTTATGCTAAAAACCCTCAATAAACTAGGTAGTGACGGAACGTATCTCAAAACAATAAAAGCTATTTACGACAAACCAACAGCCAATATCATACTGAATGGGCAAAAACTGGAAGCATTCCCTTTGAAATCTGGCACTAGACAAGGATGCCCTCTCTCATCATGCCTATTCAATATGGTACTAGAAGTTCTAGTCAGAGCAGTCAGGCAAGAAAAAGAAATAAAGGGTATTCAAATTGGAAAGGAGGAAATCAAATTATCTCTATTTGCAGATGACATGATTGTATATCTAGAAGACCCCATCATCTCAGCCCAAAATCTTCTGAAACTGATCAACAACTTCAGCAAAGTCTCAGGATACAAAATCAACGTGCAAAAATCACAAGCATTCCTATACACCAGTAACAGACTTAAAGAGAGCCAAATCAAGAACGAACTGCCATTCACAATTGCTACAAAGAGAATAAAGTACCTAGGAATACAATTAACAAGGAACATAAAGGACCTCTTCAAGGAGAACTACAAGCCACTGCTCAATGAAATAAGAGAGGACACAAACAGATGGAGAAACATTCCATGTTCATGGTTAGGAAGAATCAACATCGTGAAAATGGCCATACTACCCAAAGTAATTTACAAATTCAACACTATTCCCATCAAGCTACCAATGACCTTCTTCACAGAACTGAAAAAAAACACCTTAAACGTCATATGGAACCAAAAGAGAGCCCGCATAGCCAAGTCAATTCTAAGCAGAAAGAACAAAGCAGGAGGCATCACACTACTGGACTTCAAACTATACTACAAGTCTACAGTAATCAAAACAGCATGGTACTGGTACCAAAACAGAGATATAGACCAATGGAACAGAACAGAGGCCTCAGAGGAAATAGAACATACCCACAACCATCTGATCTTCGACAAACCTGACAAAAACAAGCAAAGTGGAAAGGATTCCCTGTTTAATAAATGGTGATGGGAAAACTGGCTAGCCATGTGCAGAAAGCAGAAACAGGACCCCTTCCTGACACCTTACACCAAAATTAACTCCAGATGGATTAACGACTTAAACATCAGACCTAACACCATAAAAACCCTACAAGAAAATCTAGGCAAAATCAATCAGGACATAGGCGTAGGCAAGGACTTCATGACCAAAACGCCAAAAGCAATGGCAACAAAAGCCAAAATAGACAAATGGGACCTAATCAAACTCCACAGCTTCTTCACAGCAAAAGAAACAGTCAGTAGAGTGAATTGGCAACCAACAGAATGGGAAAAAATTTTTGCAGTCAACCCATCTGACAAGGGGCTGATATCCAGAATTTACAAAGAACTAAAACAGATCTACAGGAAAAAAAAAAAACAAACAAGCCCATTCAAAAATGGGCAAAGGATATGTACAGATACTTTACAAAAGAAGACATACAGGAGGCCAACAAACATATGAAAAAATGCTCATCATCATTGGTCATTAGAGAAATGCAAATCAAAACCACATTGAGATACCATCTCACACCAGTTAGAATGGCAATCATTAAAAAATCGGGAAACAACAGATGCTGGAGAGGATGCAGAGAAATAGGAACACTTTTACACTGTTGGTGGGAATGTAAATTAATTCAACCATTGTGGAAGACAGTGTGGCGATTCCTCAATGACCTAAAAATAGAAATCCCATTTGACCCAGCAATCCCATTACTGGGTATATATCCAAAGGATTATAAATCATTCTACTATAAGGACACATGCACACGAATGTTCATTGCAGCACTGTTCACGATAGCAAAGACCTGGAGCCAACCCAAATGCCCAAAGATGATAGGCTGGATAGGGAAAATGTGGTACATATACACCATGGAATATTACACAGCCATCAAAAACGATGAGTTCATGTCCTTTGTAGGGACATGGATGAACCTGGAAACCATAATTCTCAGCAAACTGACATAAGAGCAGAAAATCAAACACCGAATGTTCTCACTCATAGGCTGGTGTTGAACAATGAGAACACATGGACACAGGGAGGGGAGCACTACACACTGGGGTCCGTTGGGGGGAAATGGGGGAGGGACGGGGGGGTGGGGAGGTGGGAAGAGATAGTATGGGGAGAAAGGACAGATACAGGCGAGGGGACGGAAGGCAGAAAACCACACTGCCATGTGTGTACCTATGCAACAATCTTGCATGTTCTTCACATGTACTCCAAAATCTAAAACGCAATAAAAAAAAAAAAAAGAGAAAAAAAAAAGAATGAGATCCTGTCATTTGCAATAATGTGGATGGAACTAGAGATCATTATGTTATGTGAAATAAGCCAGACACAGAATGATAAATATTGCATGTTCTTACTCATTTGTGGCTAAAAATCAAAGCATTTGAACTCACGGAGATAGAAAGTAGAAAGATGGTTACCAGAAGATTGGAAGGGTAGTGAGGCAGGATAGGAGAGTGGGGTTTGGTTAGTGGGTACAAAAAAGTAGTTAAAACAATTAATGAGATCTAGTATTTGATTGTACAACATGGTAACTATAGTCAATCATCAATAACTTGTACAGCTTAAAATGATTAAAAGAATATAATTGGATTGTAACACAATGGATAAATGCTTGAAAGGATACACTATTTTCCATGATGTGATTATTATGCATTGAATGCCTGCATCAAAATGTCTTCTGTACCCCATAAATATATACACATAACATGTACTCACAAAGTACATATATTTAAATTTTTTTTAAATATATGGTTGTAAGAAAGCAATTTCAAAAACCAAACAAACTGTTGAAACCAAGTTCTCTAGTGGGTATATTTATCTTCCTCTCTCCATTCCCCCAGCCGCCCCCCCCCCCACCCGCAGGCTGGTGTATAACTGGCAATTGAACTGAATGACTGGCACTATAACTGAATTCATTCAGTTCAACATCTCAAGTTCTAAAAGGAAGAGTCCAACAATAGCCATGCAAGTAGTCACTACTTAGAGGAATTGGTAAGCAAGTACAGATCTTCTCTACTCAGTAATGAACACATAGGGAGAAGCCTATAAACTAGCATAAGGAACTCAGCTATCATCTGTATCAGCCACAGGGAAATTAAAACAAATTAATGAGATAAGAGATGATGAAAATATATAAGATCAGAGAGGAAAAGATCATTAATAACAATAAATAAAAAAAGAAAACAAACAAGGCAATAATAGCATTTTCAATGGCACCAGAAACAGCAAAGATCGATTCCACTACAGAAAACAAACTACAGATTATCTTTCAGAATTAGGACAAACATGAATAAAGTCAACAAAACATTTGAGAAACAAACACAGCTAGAAGAGAGAATTTTTTTAGCACACAAAAGAGGTGATGGATACACTAATTACCCTGAATTAATCATTGCACATCATATACATGTATTGAAATACCACATCACTGGCTGGATGCAGTGGCTTATGCCTATAATCCCAGCACTTTGGGAGGCTGAGGCAGGTGGATCATGAGGTCAGGAGACAGAAATACGGTGAAACCCCATCCCTACAAAAAATACAAAAAATTAGCCAGACATGGTTGCACGTGTGTGTAGTCCCAGATACTTGAGACTAAGGCAGGGGAATCGCTTGAACCCAGGAGGCGGAGGTTGCAGCGAGCCGAGATCATGCCACTGCACTCCAGCCTGGGTGACTGAGGCAGATTCTGTCTCAAAAAAAAAAAAAAAAAAAAAAAAAAAAAAAAAAAAAAAGAAGAAAAGAAATATAACTTCATATCCATCTGAGAACATCATGCCCACCATCATGTAAACATATAATTACAGTTATTTTATAGTTCTGTAAAACATTTTCATGTTCATCAAAATATATACATATATTATCTTTTAAAAATATATGCTAGACCCTGAACCAAACTCAGGATATAACAACAACAAAAAAAAAAGAGCTGGGCAGAAGTGGGAAGGAAAGCATAGCGGTCACAATGACTGCTAAATATGTAATATATGCATAATATGTACTATTATGTGTCAATTAAAAATAAATTTAAAGACATCTGAATTATAGACGAATAACTGGCACCTGTCTATACTGGTTATAGATCAAAAACTGATATTTACTGAATAAATGTTTTTTAACATATTTGTTTGGCTTAAAACAAAATATAGAATGTACAAAGATATTAAAAGAAATTTGCCCTAAGCTGAGAAAAGATCTGAGCAGATAAAAAAGCTAATGATATACTAAGAAAAATAAAAGGAAAAGTAGCCAACATTGTTACTTCATGGTAAAATATTGGGGTGGGGGGAAAAAGACAGAAAATGAAGCTAGTCTTAAGTTCTTCAATGAGCATGTTAGATGACAGGAAATAATGAGACAATTTTAATGGAAATCTTAGAGAACATGTGAGCCAATATGTCCATACTGAAACAACTAATTCATATGTAAAGGCAAAACAGTCTCATATATATGTTCTCAAATTCTTCCATACCACTCTTGCAACCGTCCTGAAAAAGGTACTTGAAATATTTCAGTTAACCAATCAACAGTGCAAAATACAGAGTTGAAAAATAGGCAAGCTGTGATATAAAAGACCACCAGGCGGTAAGTCACAGACTCGTCCAAAACTAGTTGTGAAAATGGGTGTTTTTATATAGTTTCATACAAGGACAGGGATATGTGACTGTCAATTTGGTTCAGTGGACTGGTACAACAGTTTCTGTAAGACAAAGGTAATTTCCAGGAATCCTTGCATATAACTGGTCAGATCTAGGCTACATGGCGCTAACTGCAGGGCAATCTAGGAAAGTATTTGTCACTTTTAAGCTCTGTGATGGACAGATAGTCCCTGAGAGTAGGAAAGAAGAGAAATAAATGATTATTAAACAGTCAACCAACATGTTACTGTAAAGTTCTGCAAAATATTTGTGTTATTTTTAAAAGATATTATTTTAAATATATATATATTTATACATATAGTATATATGTATATACTATATATTATATACTATGTACTATATATATACTATATATTATGTATATTATAAATATATAAATATATATAATGATATATATTTATATTATATATACTATTATTTATATATTATATATTAATATTTATATATATAGTGTGTATATATATATATATATATATATACACTATATGTATGCTGACAAAACTCAGGATACACCAAAATAAATAAATAAATGAGCTGGCAGGGTTGAGAAGGAGAATATAGAGGTCATGGTGACTGCTAAAACTATTGTGAGTAAAACAGTCCTTTCTCCCGGGTTCTTTTTTTCTTGCTGATAGGCAAAACTAGATAGACCTAAATACTGATCTTCACATTTGGAAATGGTTCACAGACAGGAACAGTTACCTAGATGACATCCAAGAATGATCCTGTGAGCTCAGGGTGTCCCTGACTCCCACCCTCACTCTTCTTCAGGCTGCACCAAAACTAAATGATCACTACTTTAAGTAATTCCAACACTGGAATGTAAGCTCAGTAGCTTACATTGTTTGTCACTGTTAGTCACAAAGACTGTAAGCAAGGGAGGAAGCTAAAGTCTAGGGCATATCCACCCTGCGCTAACTCCGAGGAGAAAAAGCATCAGGAACAACAGTAGGCCAAGAACAAGGCCAACCCAGCAAAACTCCCGTGCGGAGAGAAAGTATTCTTCAATTTAAGGAAAAAACCTACTAGTAGTACAAAAACACCTGATTTGCAGGTTCTGACTGAACCAGAAGAAGAAGGAAGCTGCCTTGAATTGAAACGAATGTTGCCGTTCCAATTGCAGATCCCATCCCCATGGGAAAACAAAAAAGATAGCTGGTTGCACTGACACAGAACAACTGAAAACTCTTCTCTGGTACTCACTCCCCTCTCCCACCCTCTACCTACCTCTGTTTTCAAGTGTGAAAACTTACAGATGCTATTGGAGACTTTTAAATTCATGCTCCTAACTCAGCTCTCTGGGTCCTTCCTCCTGCCTCACCGCTCCATTTCCACAAGGGCCTCTTTCTACTGTGGAGCATCAGTTCTCTCCTCTAAACCTCCATTAAGATAAGGAGTTAACAAAGGAAGGGAAGAGGAGTAAGGTTTTCAAGGAGTCATGAAGAGAGTCCATAAATTGTATCCTTTATTTTTTTGTCTTTGCCCAATATAAGAGATTTTAGCTTATTCTTTGAAGGGAAAAAGACTTCATACCACCTTTTAATCTAAACTCCCCACGTATTTTCTCCCATGACTCATTCTCCCTTAAAAACTAACACACCCACCTTTAATAACTATGTCGGTAAAGGGTTTATTTGCTTTAGTAAGGCTCAGAACAATTCAAAGACTAGGTCTTTCCCCAACATTGAAAACTAAATAAAAGCTAACCCTTTTCTCTCCATCCCTTTTACCTCTGAAGTGCTAGAGGAAAAGCAGGAAGAGACTTACCAGAGGAAATGTCCAGGAAGCAATCTAGCCAGTCAGGTGGCAAACTGGGATTGTTCCCTTTGAGTCTGCAGCAGCTGCAGTGTACTCTGGGGGAAACGAGGCACGCACGCGCACACACACCACCACCACCACCACCACCACCAAGCCCATTCCCAAACCCCTCTCAGAGCTGTCCTCATTCTTACCTTCCACCTGGAAGAAGTGGGTACATCCCTCCAGCATGGTAAAATCGGGGACAAAAGGGCACCTGCCTGAGCTTTGGCCAACCCAGAGATGAGAGGAAACAGAGCATGAAGAATCAGGGTCCCTTTCTAGAACTTTTTGAGAGCGACTGATGGACCAAGACAGACATCAAAAGAGGGCTTCAGTCAAAAGGACTAAGCCAAAGATAAATTATCCAATGTCTGGAGACGTTTTCCAGGTTAGAAAGTGGGAAGGGGTCTAACAATACTCACTTTGGGGCCCTAGGGCATCCAGACAGGGATTTAAGACCTTTGGGAAGAACTGTGGAAAGAGAATCCCAGTAGCTGATCCCTTCAGAGAGATCCTGCTACAGCTCAGTGTGGACACTGAAGAGACATCAAAAGAGCCACAGAGGAATCTGAAGCATTTATACTCCAGAGACCACATTGTGAGCCCTTCTATGCTTGTCTCCCGGCCCAGAAGGATGGCAGCTGAAATGAAGTGCTCTCTCTGCTTTAGTGTGCTTGCCCCTAGGCAAAAGGGGTTGGGGCCTCCTGCAGCATCTGCTCTTCTTCCAGGAACTAGGAACCTTGGACGGGGGTTGGCAGCATCCCTCCAGAGCTAAGCTGCTTCTGCATGAAGCAGTCCCCAGTGACGCAGTTCCTGCCTTACAGCCTGGGTATAGAGAGGCCTCTTCATATCTCTCACCTGGAAGTACCACCACTGTTGCCAAGCAATGAAGCCCCAACTTCTGTATCTACTGCTGCAGCTGGACCAGCTCCTTGTCATGGTCTTTGAAGCTGATGGTGGTGTCTGCAGCCTGGCCTAGGACACGCTAGTGGGGGTCCATGTGAGGATGTATTGTTCATGTGAACAGGCTTTCAAGCCTCCAGGCCCCAGGACTGTCTGTTTTGTAAGAAAGGCACTGGTCTCAGCGCATACCTGCACAGGGACCATCTGAGTCTCTGGATACTCACATTTCCTTCTTGAAGCAACTCTAGTGCTTTCACAAGACACCACAGTCCACAGATTTGGCCCCCTGGGCTCTCTGGTTGGTAAAAGAGGAGGAAAAACTGGGCTTGCTTTTAATGAAGAAAATTCATCAAGCCTGCAGTTTTGGAGGAGCCAGGCAGATTGCCTTTACAACACAGATTGTCACCCAGCTGTCTCCTGCTAAACAAGGTAGGTTTCTGGACAAAAGAAAACATCATCACCAGCTACTCTCATAAACAGTCGAAAAGACTTGCTTGTGTGGCAGGAGCCTGGCCTGAGGTTTAATCCTTTCTGCTTCTACCAGATAAAAATTCACAGTAGGTCTGTTGAGGGGCAGCCCAAGTTTAGCTACATCCCTGATTAGCATGGTCAACAACTTCTTGAGTTTCTCATTTTCCTTGGAAACATGCTATCTGCATCTCAAAGTTTCTCGCCACTGTCTGGAACAACACCCTTCTTTTCTATCAAATGGAACAGACAGGTGAGAGAAGAGAATAGCTACAAAACTAACCCAAGCATGCTAGCTCCATTTTTCCATGCTTTTGCTCTCTGGCCTTCCTCCCTCCTACACACAGGCATCCCCATCTTACCTGCTTTTAGTTTTGTCAGTTTTACCTGCGGGCTGGCACCTATCTGACACAACGTTGTTGAGAATGTCAGCCACTGGGTGGGAAAAGAGGAGAGGGAAGATGAAGGGTAAGGAATTTGCTCCTGGAAACGCCTCCTTCAACCCTCCTGATACTGACTTCCCTGGTAACTCCCGCATCATCTGCTGTCTGCTGCATTTGCTGCTCCCAATCCTTGAGCTTCTGCAGCTCCCTGTCCTTCCTCTTCTGCTCACAGTCACACTGCACCTCCGGCTGCTTAACTACTCTTGCAAACACTTCACCTGGTAGAGTAGCAGGGGTCATTAAACAGGAAAAGCACATGCAGGACTCACAGAGCCACCAGCAAAGGGAAATAAAGCCCTATACATGGGGAAAAAGAATGAGATCTTCCACAAAATGAGGCGGTCACAGCCATGGGAGGCATGCCATCCATCCCTGCTCTTTAAAGCCACGGCCTGCTACTCTAACTCTTGCCAAGCTGGGACCAGGCCATACCACAGCCCCTTGGTCTGTTCCTGGGCCTGCACAGCAGCAATCATTGCTCACATATTTGCATCTGGGCCTAAAGTAGGGCAGGAAAGTCATTCTCCCAAAACAGTGGTTCTTAAACATTACTGGGCATCAGTATCACCTGGAAGTCTTGTTAAACCACAGATTGCAGAGTTCACTCTCAGAGTTTCTGATTCAGCAGGTCAGAAGCAGGCCCTGGAATTTGTAGTTCTATCAAGTTCCCAGGTGATGATGATGTGCTGATGCAGAGACGACATTTTGAGAATCGGTGCTTTAAGCCTTAGCCTGGCTACTTTTAGCTTTCCCATTGTCACTCTGGAAATGACTCTGGGCACTTACTTTCTTTACATGGTAATTTTATCTTATCCTAAACCTTCAGGGAGTGATAAGACAGATGCCCAGTACCCACAGAGACCACTTGTAGCATGGTTAAGAATGCACAGGATCTGTAACAGAGAGAGCTGGATTCAAGTCTTAACTCTGCTACTTATAGGTTAGCACCACAGCAAGTTACTACCTGCTAAACCTCTGCTACCTCGATCATGAGATGGGGATAAAATCCAGCCTTTTAGGTTATACATGCCAAGTGCTTTACCTAGTGCTTAGCATCAGTATATGCCTGATCATTGTGAGTGTATCGTTGGAAGAATCTTTTCAGACAGATCCATTTGCTTCAGTCTTTTCTTCATCTATCCAACAGTCCCATGTGCAGCTCAGCCCTGAAGCCCTATCTTTAATCCCTGTTGACACTTTCTGCTTTCATTGTTCAAACTATAATCTGCATAATCTCTCTCCTAAACTATTGCAAGTCTCCTAAATTGTTTCCTTACCAAACAAACAAACAAACAAACTCTTTGTCAAATTCACTTTCCACTCTAGCATCCCAGGCCTCTTCCTAAAGCATAGCCAGCATCATGATACAACTCTGCTCTGAAAGCCTTCAAGGACTTCTCAATATGGTCAGTCTTTCCTTAATGTGAGGAAAGGAGTGAGGAAGCACTGGTTAGAGGAAGTGTCTCTCTGCCCTCTCCAGCCAGATCTGCTGATATCCTGTTTTCCTTTAGGAGCAGATGTTAAAAGGCCCTTTCTGCCTTTTGATTCCCTAATACATATTTTCTCTTCTTCCCTAAATTGTCATAGTACTTTGTATTCTATAAGTATTGTAATAGTGTTTGTTAACTTAGAGATAGAGCTGCATGTCACTCTTTAGCCTGGGAGGTCTCTAAAGCCAGGAACGTGGTTGCATTCCTCTTTATATACCCTGGAACTCAAACACCATGCTATCAGTTCACTTATTTAACAAATAGTGATTCTACAACTACTTCAGAAACTGTTTTAACATATTTGAGATTCAGGGGTGTTTTCTCCTTATCATAAAAACCATCCTCCAGCTTGTTCTTTATGCTCCCTTGTTTTCATTTGGTGCTTTTCATGTTCTGCAGTCACCTAGAAGTCTGAACAAGAACACCAAGAACAGGCATTTTGGTTCCTGTACACCTCTCAAAATAGAGTTCATTTTACCCGCCCTGGAGCAGAGAGGAGTCCACTTCCCTGAAAGGTGAGCCTCAGGCCTAGCAACATTCACCACAAGCTGACCGAAGAGCCTTTGGGGTTAAGTGAATATTGGTGGTAGCCTGGCAGTATTCCCCATGAACCTGTGGTATTGGTGGCCACAGGGTAAGGCTCCTCTGCCCATGGAAAGGAAAGAAAAGAGTGGGAAGGAATTTGTCTTATGGTTTAAGGGCTAGCTCAACCACAGTAGACTAGAACACTGGGCAGATTTCTAAAGTTTTTTACTCCAGGCCTTGGCTCCCGCTTGGCATCTCTAATTTACCTAGACCCTGGATGAACTCACCACTCTGAAGGGAAGGGCACAAACCTGGCTAGCTTTGCCCCCTGCTGATTAGTGCTCTAGGGCCTTGGGTGAACACAGGAAGTAGCCAGGTAGTGTTTACAGTAGGCCTTGGGCGAGTCCCAGCACAGTCCCAGTGGTGGTGGCCATAGGGGTACTTGCGTCAACCCACCTGCAGCTCCTGATGGCTCAACACAGAGAGATTCTATTTGGGACAAAATAAGGGAAAAGAACAAAAGTCTCAGTCTCGTACTCAGAGAATTCTTTTAGATCTTATCCAAGACCGTCAAGGTGGTATCTCTGTGAGTCTGCAGGAACTACAGTGTTACTGGGCCCACTAATGCAGATCTGGCTTAGATCACAATACTCAAGACTTTTTAAATACCTGGAAATCTTTCCCAATATGGGCAAATGCAAACAATCCCAGTCTGTGAAGACTACAATAAATATCTCATTTTCCAATGCCCAGACACAAAAAAATATCCTCAAGTATCAAGACTATCCAACAAAACATGACCTCACCAAATGAACCAAACAAGGCACTAGGGAGCAATCCTGGAGAAACAGAGATATATGACCTTTCAAACAGAGAATTCAAAATAGCTGTCTTGAGGAAACTCAGAGAAATTCAAGATAACACAGAGAAGGAATTCAGAATTTGATCAGATAAATTTAATGAAGAGATTGAAATAATTTAAAAGAAGCGAAATTTTGGAGCCAAAAAATGCAAGTGGCATACTGGAGAATACATCAGAGTCTTTTATTTGCAGAATTTATTAAGCAAAAGAAAGAATCAGAGAGCTTAAAGACAGGCTATTTGAAAATACACAGTCAGGGGAGACAAACAAAACAAATTAAAAAAACAATAATGTATACCTATAGGATCTAAAAATAGTCTTAAAAGGACAAAAATCTAAGAGTTATTGGCCTTAAAGAGGAGCTAGAGAAAGAGACAGGGTTAGAGTATTTATTCAAAAGTATAATAATACAGAACCTCCCAAACCTAAAGATACCAATATCCAAGTACAAGAAGATCATAGAACACCAAGCAGAATTAACCCAAAGACGACTAATTGAAGGCATTTAATAATCAAAATCCCAAAGGTCAAGGATAAAGAAATAATCATAATAGAAGCAAGAGAACATAAATAATATAAAATGAAGCTTCAATACTTCTGGCAGCAGACTTTTTCATGAAAATCTAACAGGCCAGCAGAAAGTGATGTGACATATTTAAAATGATGAAAAAAATATTTTATCCTACAATAGTATATATGGTGAAAATATCTTTCAAACATGAAGAATAAATAAAAACTTTCCCAGACAAACAAAAGTTGAGGAATTTCATGACCATCAGGCCTGTTCTACAAGAAATGCTAAACGGAGTTTTTCAATCAGAAAGAAAGGGATGTTAATGAGCAACAGGAAATCAACTGAAGGTACAGAATTTCCTGTTAATAGTAAATGCACAGAAAAATACAGAATATTATAACACAGTAACTGTAGCATATAAAGTACTTTTACCTTAAGTAGAAAGACTAAATGATGAGCCAAATAAAAATAATAACTACAACAACTTTTCAGAACATAGATAACATAAAAAGATTAAATAATAACAAGAAAAAGTTAAAACATGGAAGGATGAAGTTAAAGCATAGAGTTATTTGCTGTCTTTTAATTAAACACTCCCTGGCTACTTCCTATGTTCACTCAAGGCCCTAGTGCTCTAAGACCTTGTCAGTTTGTTTATGTAAGCAGTCTTGGGTTGTAAGATTGTATTTGCAAGCCTCATGGTGACCTGAAATCTAAAATCATACCACAGATTCACAAAAAATAAAGAACAATAAATTAAATCGTACCACCAAATAAAATCACCTTGACTAAAAGGACTACAGGAGAGAAGAAAGGAAGAGAAGAAGGCAAAACAAACAAATGATGAATTGGCAAGAGTAAGTCAGTCCCTACTTATCAATTATAACAATGAATGTAAATTAACTAAACTCTCAAATCAAACTACACAGAATGGTTGAATAGAGAAACAGGAACCATTGATCTGTTGCCTACAAGAATCACAGCTTCACCTATAAAGACACACATAACCTGAAAATAAAGCAACAGGAAAAGCTATTCCATACCAATGGAAACCAAAAAAGAGCCAGAATTGCTAAACTTATATCAGAAAAATAGATTTCAAGACAAAATTATAAGGACCATCAGTCCATTGTATAATGATTAAGAAATCAATTCAGCAAGAGAATATTGTAAATATATTGTAATATATTATTGTAAATACATATGCACCCAACACTGCAGCACCCAGGTATATAAAATATATTAGAGCTAATGAGAGAGATAGACCTCAATACAACAATAGCTGGAGACTTCAGTACCAGACTTTGAGAACTGAACAGATCTTCCAGACAGAAAATCAACAAAGAAACATTGGACTGACTCTGCACTATAGAACAAATGGACCTAATAGAGATCTACAGAATATTTCATCCAATAGCTACAGAACACATATTCTTTTCCTCAGCACATGGACCATTCTCAAGGACAAGTTACATGTTAGGTCACAAAACAAGTCTCAAAACATTAAAAAAACTGAAATTATATCAAGCATCTTCTCTGGACACAGTAGACTAAAACTAGAAGTCACTAATGAAAAGAATTTGGGAAACTACAAAAACATACAGAAATTAAACAATATGATCCTGAATAACCCAGTGGGTCAATGAAGGAAATTGAAAAATTTCTTTAAACTAATGACAACAGAAACACAACATACCAAAACATATGGGATATAGCAAAAGCAGTACTAAGCAGTAATTTTATAATTATAAGCACCTATATCAAAAACAAAGAAACACTTCTAATAAAATAAAAAACCTAAGAATGTGTCTTAAAGAACTAGAAAAGCAAGAGCAAACCAAACTCTAAATTGGTAAAAAAAGAAATAAAGATCAGAACATAAATAAAATTGAAATGAGAAAAACAATACAAAAGATTAACAAAATTAAAAGTTGGTTTTTGAAAAGTTAAACAAAATTGACAAACCTTTAGTTAGACTAAGCAAAAAAAGAGAAAATATCCAAATAAAATCAGAGAGGAAAAAGCCAACATTGCAACCGATACCATAGACATTTAAAGGATCATTAGTTGCTACTAGAAGCAACTATATGTGAATAAATTGAAAATAGAAAAGAAATGGATAAATTCCTAAACACATACAATCTATGAAGATTAAACAATGAGGAACTCCAAAACTGAAATGAACCAATAACAAGTAATGAGATTAAAGCCATGCTAAAATTTCTCCCAACAAAGCAAATCCTAGAACCCAATGGTTTCACTGCTAAATTCTACCAATCATTTAAAAAAGAATAAATACCAATCCTACTCAAACTATTCTGAAAAATAGAGGAAGAAAGAATACTTCCAAACTTATTCCATGAGACCAGCATTACCCTAACTGATACCAAAACCTCACGAAGACATATCCAAAAAAGAAAATCACAGGCTAATATCCCCAATGAACATTGACATAGAAATCTTCAACAAAATACTAGCAAACAAAATTCAACAATGCATTAAAAAGACCATGCATCATGATGAAGTGGAATTTATCCCAGGGAAGCAAGGATGGCTTAACATAGGCAAATCAATCAGTGTGATACATCATATTAACAGAAAGAAAGGCAAAAAAAAATAAATGATCCTTTGAACTGATGCTGTAAAAGCATTTGATCAAATTCAACATCTCTTAATGATAAAAACTCTAAACAAACTGGGTATAGAGGGAACACAACTCAACATAATTAAATCCTCCAATAGAGTCTGTTAGCCTCTGATAGACTCCATAGCTAGTGTCATACAAAATGGGGAAAAACCATAAACTTTTCCTCAAAGTTGTGAAACATGACAAGGATGCTCTCTCTCACCAGTATTATTCAACATAATACGAGAAGTCCTAGCTGACACAATCAGACAAGAGAAAGAAATAAAGGATCTCCAAATTGGAAAGGAAAAAGTCAAATTATCTTTCTTTGTGGATGATATAATCTTATATTTAGAAAATTCTAAAGACTTCACAAGAGAATTATTTGAACTGATAACCAAATTCAGTAAGGTTGCAGGAGGAAAAAAATTAACATACAAAAATTCATATCATTTCCCCAACAGCAAATAGTCTGAAAAAAAAATAAAAAAGAATTTATGATAGTCACAAATAAAATTAAATACCTAAAATTAACCAAAGAAATGAAAGAGCTCTACAATGAAAACCACAAAACATTGATGCAAGAAATTGAAGAGAATACACACACAAAAAGAGCTATTTCATGTTCATGGATTAGAAAAAATCAATCTTGTAAAAATGTCCATACTACCCAAAGAAATCTACAGATTCAATACAATCTTTATCTAAATACCAATTACATTCTTCACAGAAATAGAAAAAACAATCCTGAAGTTTATATGGAACCACAAGAGACACAGAGTAGCTGCAACTATCCTAAGGAAAAAAAAAAAAATTAAACAAATTTACAAGGAAAAAACAATCCCATTAAAAAGTGGGCAAAGGACATGAACAGACCCTTCTCAAAGGAAGACATTCATGCAGCCAACAAACATAAAAAGCAGCTCAGCATCACTGATCATTAGAGCAATGCAAGCCAAAACCACAATGCCAGTCAAAATGGCAATAAAAAGTCAAGAAACAACAGATGCTGGTGGGGTTCTGGAAAAAAGGGAATGCTTTTATACTGTTGGTGGTAATGTAAATCAGCTCAACTATTGTGTGAGAGACTGTGGCAATTCTTCAAAGATCTAGAAGCAGAAATACCATTTGACCCAGCAATCCCCTTACTGGCTATATACCCAAGGGAATACAAATCATTCTATTATAAGGGTGCATGCACATGTATATTCATTGCAGCATTATTCATAATAGCAAAGACATAGAAACAACCCAAATGTCCATCAAAGATAGACTAGATAAAGAAAATGTGGTATATATACACACCATGAAACACTACACAGTCATAAAAAGGCATGAGATCATGTCCTTTGCAGGGACAGGAATGGAGCTGGAAGCTGTTATCCTCAGCAAACTAACACAGGAACAGCATATTCTCTCTTACAATGGAAGCTGAGCAATGAGAATATATGGACACATGGTTGGGGGGAACAACACTCACTGGGACCTGTAGAGGGAGAAAGAGCATCTAGAAAAATAACTAATGGATTCTTGGCTTAATAGCTAGGTGATGGGTTGATCTGTGCATCAAATCACATGGTCCACGTTTACCTATGTAAAAAACTTGCACATCCTGTACATGTACCCCAGAATATAAAAGTTGAAAGAAAAAATAGAGAATCCAACTCAAAAAAATGCTGTCAAGGATGTGAAGAAAAGGGAACCCTCACACAGAGTTGGTGCAATGTAAATTGGTGCACCACTATGGACAATTTGGAAATTCCATCAAACACTAAGAATAAAGCTCTCATATGATCCAGCTATCCCACTGATTGGTATTCTATTAGTTCATTCTTACACTGCTATAAAGAATTTCTTGAGACTAATTTATAAAGAAAAGAGGTTTAATTAGCTCACGGATCCATATGGCTAGGAGACCTCGGGAAACTTACAGTTACCATGGAAAATGAAGGGGAGGCAGAAACTTCTTCACAAGGTGGCAGGAGAGAATGTATGCAGAAGGAACTACAAAACACAGAAAACCATCAGATTTCATGAGAACGGCTCAGAGTAGCATTTTACATTTCTATAATATATGCTATCTTTTTATATTATGCTACAAATCGCAGATCACTTCTTCCTAAAGTTTGCTCACATTTGGACCACCTTGAGAGCTTTTGAACCTCCCTATCACCATCACCAATACCGTGTTCCTGTTGCCTCCCCACCTTCATCAAATCAGGGTATGTTGATTCAGAAGTCAGGCAACTGTGGTTTATAGAGATTCCCAGGTGATTCCAACACAAAACAGGTTTCAGAAACACCAGGTAGACTGTAATCATTTCCCACCTCCAGGCATTGAAGAAAATCCTTGCCCTTCTCTCTCTAAATCTCTGAAATGCTTCTACTGTTCTTATGCTACACTGTGATTCCAGAGTTCAAAGTAGAGTCGGTACCCCAGGGCAACCCTCTCCCAATTGAGAGCAGAAAACCTAAAAAGAAGGGGCTTCATTATTTAAGAAGGGGATTCATGGGGCCACCTAATGCCCCATTAGAGATAAGGTCACTAAATCTTATAAATATAGCACCACTGCCCTCTCAAACCCAATGTATCCCTCTCATCTCAAAAGGGCAAAACTCTTTTTTTTTTTTTTTTTTTTATTCAGAGCAAAGCACCCCAGTGGGATGAACTGGACCTAGCTAGAACCAGAAATGGTTGAGCAGGAAAATGTAGATGTGCAGGAATGGGAATGAAAATAGAGAAAAGCCAAGTGGACACAAGGAAATGGATTCTGTGAGTGGACAGGTTATTGCAGAGGTAAAGCATTCATACCCACAGAGCAGACAAGTCATGAGCCCGGACAAACTCAGAGTCAAGGAAATGTAAACTAAGTAATGGAAAAGCCCCAGTTACTACCTGGGATCAGAAACCTTTCCTCATGCGGTTCCATGGTGCCTACTAAAGCTAGGACAGTGTTTGGAGAAGCAAGATTTCCCCCAGCTTTTTGCAAACCAACCTTAAGTCCAAGAAGGAGTGGAGCTTACCTCAGCCTTGCTTACTTCAACCTCAATTACATTTCCTGTCTCTCCTAATAATAAAGTTAAAAAAAAAAAACTGGAAAATGCTTCAGAGACCAAATAGTCAGTTTTTATTGTTCTACTCATAAAAGGAGACACTCCATCACACAGCAAATGGCAAAGCCTGAAACAAATCCTAGTCTTTTTATTCCAAATAAATTTTCTACTGTGCCATATTTCCTCACTAATTCATCTTTCACCATCTCTTATCTACTCATTTCCCAGCCAGCCAAGTCAGAGAATGAATTGTTACCTAGTTTAGCCAGTCTCAGAAGGCCCATTTTCATAAAACAATTCCTTTTAGAGGCCACCTTGCTTTCTCATTGGATGGTCTCTAAAAAGAGAGAGAAGAAAGAAAGAAAAAGAAAAACTGAAGAAAGGATTTAAGATGAAAACGACAGGAGTGGCTTTTCAATGTCATTTCACCTTATGATTTCTGAAGATTCCAACATGGAAACCAGGCTCCCAGGGCCGTCGTAGTTGTTCTATTTCTCAACCTTGGTTACAAGTTAGAAATGCTTGGAGAGGTTTTAAAATTCCCCGTGCCCAGACCAATTAAATCAGAATCTCTGAATAGGAAACACAGGCAGCAGAATGTTTTTAAGGCTTCCCAGGTGATTCCAATGTGTGGCATCACTGCTCTAACAAGACATGTTAGTTCCTCCCTCAGACCCTAAGGCTGATCAGCTGGGGTATAAGCTTTTCTGAGTAGGGAACAGCTGAGTATGAACAAGGGCATTTATCTGGGGGCACCAATTTACAGAGTAAGGTTACGCAGCCACCCAGAAGGGACTAAAGTTACACTTTAATTTTAAAATAAAACCTCTAATTTTATTGAGTCACGCTTCATTTTGTCTTCTTTTATTTCCCTTTTTCTGTCCAGTAAAATTATAGTGATAAAACAGTAGTGTTAATGGGATCAAAACTGTTTATTATTGAAGATGAATATCGTACTTTTTCTTGACAGTTCTTAATGAACAACTACAGCTAAAACGAACTATGCTTGTCCTACTATCTATCTGCTAAGCTGGCTGATGTTTCTTCCTTTCCACTCCTCAAGACTAACACTTCCACCTATCAGACTTATCTAAGGAGTCACCTGCATGGATTAAATCCAGGAAGGCTTTATAAGAGAAGCATTCATCTGGTTAGCGTTTATCTGCTACCATCTCAGAGAAGAATAGCTTCAGTGTTATTAGTTGGCTAGGACTTGAACAGTGAAAAAAAATTAAGAAGACAATTCACAGAGTGGAGAAAACAGAGGGAGAAAAGCATGTATATTCGGAGGCCCAGAATATTACCACTGGAACCCCTTAAATTCATGGCTGATCATTTCTCTTTGATTCCAGGTAAGTACACTGGACTATATTTCAGATGCGTCTTTATGAATGAGTTTGGAGAGGCAGTGTGGTGTCATGAAAGACAACAGGATTTGAACAAAGATTCAGATATGACCTCTGACTAGTCCTATGTCCATGGGGGAAGCTTTTTAACCTCCCTTAGCTTCAGCTTGCTCACCTGTAAAACAGGGATAATAGTATCTACCTTGCAGGGCTGTTTTAAAGGTTAGCGTTCTTGTCTGCAAATACCTAGCATGGTAAATGGAAATAATGGATGCTGAATACATAATTGACAAAATGAATAATAATCGCATTTGTATTCACAGCAGCAGTTGTTTTTGGAGAAGACAGAAATAGCTTATTCCCAAACTTAAAACTTCCACTTTATTCAGTTTGTAGTTATTGTTTTTGAGAGCTTGACATGAGCAATATTCATAGGTATGCAACCGAAGTTATTATAAAGTCCTTTTAATTTTTAGTTTTAAGATACTGAAATGAAATGAGAAGGCTTAAATCAGTGAGATCAATTTAATCAAATGGTCTGATTTCTACAGCAATGAGAAAGGATTCTATAAAGAATATGGTATGCAGAATTAGAGAAATGAGTATGAAACACATTTGATAATGAGAGTTATCTTGCTAAATATGTGGATAAATAACTCACTCTTTGCAGTGTATTTAGTAAGAAAATAATCTAATACAACCTAGAAAAAAAGGTGTATACAAACTTATTTCTGCTCGTTGTGTTTCAGACAAGTTACCAACAAATGCATCAAGTGTTTTATTGATCAAAGAAATAATAGCTGCGTGGCCTTAGAATGTTTTTTAACTTCTCTGGGCATCCAGCTTCTCATCAGTAAAGCTGGAATAATAGTTACGATAGGTTTCTGTTAGGTGTGTGGAATTAACGAGATGGTGGTGCACGTAAAACACGATAGTGTCTATTGCTTTCAGTTGTTGGCTATCATTTTATCTATGTTTCTAGGATTAAAATAATTTAATAGAGATTTAAATGTATATTAGAGAACAATGATTTGCTAATTTTCAATCCCTGATTCTGCTACAGGATTAAAGGTTTAGGTATGGTACAGGCTCTTGGGGTCCTTGCTTATTTCATTTGTTAAGTAGGAACCACTAAACTTACGAAAGCACTGACAGGAGTTCTGTGTTTTAATCAAGCAGATTCGTTTCGCTAAGAGATAACACTTCTGTTAACCCCTTCTATGACTTTTCTACAAAGTTTGCATCAGAAAGTTTTGTTATAAAGAGTTTTTAATTTCTAACAATGTGAGATCTTATCATAACTAGCCTTGTTATAACTCTGAACAATACTTGAGGAATATACACGAAGTTAAGGGGAAGAAACAATGACATAAATCTGCTAGCATGGAGTCTTCTATCAGGGCATTCATCGTTAAGCAAGGATCCCAGTGGACCTTGCAAAAGACATGGCAGCTCTCTCTACTTTGTTTGCTTATTATCAAATATTTTATATGCACTTTGGGTTGGGCAACTTGCATGACAAGCAGTCGCCAAGTTTCACAGGTTTCACACTACAAGATTTAGTTCTTACACAGAAAATCCCATCAGATATTCCTAATCAGCAATTTTGGTCCAACTGATGAGTAAATTTGAGATACTTCCATTAGCAACTCCACTATGTCCTTGAATCTCTTCAGAGCCCTCTACTAGATGCTCTGCACTCACCCAGACAACAGACAAAACAAAGATAATTTCAGAAAATTGGGTGCCTAATACTTAACCCCCTTATCTTAAAATATATACACACCACTTCTGCCCCCAGTGTATTGGCAAGAACCAGTTATGTAGTCCCACCTAGATTCACGAAAGGCTGGGAAAAGTAGTCAGATAACAACTTTCCAGAAGAAACCCTACTCTATGGAAGAGGAGTGTGATTCTATGTCTCTTTGCTAGCCATCCCTGCCATAAGCACCTGGGTGATGGAGGTAGATCAAGTTTTAAAATAGAAACAAAAGGTCCCCTCTTTATGGCATCTACAGACTAGATCATTCTTACTCTAATAAAGAGCTCCCTCCTAATGGCTCCATGTGCTGAATTTCCTTTTATCATCTTGTCATTAGCTTTGTCCCTATTCATATTGTAGAAATACATTTTCCAGAATTCCTTTCTGGTATCATTTAAGGTTAGGTTCTGCCAATGAGGCATCCACAAAGAAAAGAAGCCATTTTTTATCAGCAGCAGCTGTTTGCAGGCAGATGAGATCATTGTTGGCAGTGCTCCTTGGCTTTCAATGCTTCTCCCAGGAATCACCTGCTATAAGCAGTCAGCTGAGATCATCAGCAGAGGATTCCAGTGGTTCCAGCCTTCCTCCGGAGAATTACCCCTTCAGTGTTCCATGCAACAAAGACCTTTGATAGTGTCTTGCCTGCCATCCTGCACTTTAAAATTTGCTGAAAATTAATCTGCCAGGCCTTACTCCCACAGCCATTCCAATGTTCTGAACTAACTTCTTTCCACCCCAAATACTAGAATGAGTTCTGTTTTCTGACAAAACCTGAACACACTCAGTATGAAAAAGTTCAACAGATTTATTGTGTAATTCAAAAAATTATTTTCTGGTACCTGATATATGCCAGGTTCTATGCAAGATGCTAGGGAACACAGTAGCAGCCAAAGAGATAAACTTCTGCCTTTACTGTGCCTATTTATAAACTACTCAGTGAGAAGCACATTATAAAACATAATAAATCAATAAGCATATACTCTGATAAGGGCTTTGAAGCAAAATTGTAGAATGCTATGAGAGAGAACAATTCTCATAGCATAGTCATAGTGATGGCTTTTTTCAAATAGGGTAAAATATAAGTTGGAATGCATAGACCCCCGCTGTCACCATCAAGTTGAAAAAGAAGAAAATCAACTGTAATTCAATGCTATATTACTAGTCAAAAGAAATTGGACAAAATCCTTGGAAATAAATGGTCGTAATGTCTCTGATTGTAATGACATGATGACATGTCACAATGTAATATTACATGTGATGGCATAAAAATTATCTAGCTCAAAGATTTGAGTTATCAAGAAAATGGAAAAATAGTTGGCTACAACTACAGTTTTTACACACTGAAATATTAGAATTTCCACATAAAATACATTGGAGAGGAGGGACCAAGTCAAGCAGGGTAGGTAAGTTCTCTGGGTAAATCTGGTCAAGAAATGACAGCATAGACACTGTTCATCTACCTTAATTCCACTTATCAGTCAATAGCTAAAATGCTTATTCATTTTATGTTTTATAAACTAATCTAGATTGCAGAAAGATAATCAATATTTATTATTTGAATGTGAGCATAGTTAATATTAGCAACTTGGAAAAAGAAAAAAACTAAATCGGCAACTTTCAGGCTCTATCTGCATGACAACTAGAACATATAAAATGTTTACTAAAATCGATGTGGCTCTTTATTCTATATCTCTTTAGCCTTCGAAGCTGAGCCTCTTAATTCACCTGTTCCTAATCTCTGAATATAATCAAGCAGATACCTTGTTAACTTCTGACCAGAGTTGGAAGCTTAGCATCTGGCCAGTGTAGCTGCTTGTCCTATATTGTCATTGCCCAGCACCCGAGAATAAACTTGTTCTTTATGGCCAAGCTTCCCTTATACATTTACTCTTCAATAAATATTTATTGAACATTTTGTGTATGTTAGGCTCTGGAAGGCGTAACTGAGGAAGATATATATGGTCCCTATTCTAAAAGAGTTTGCTTGTGGTTTGGGATGGAGGGAGGATGGGAGCATGTCAAGGGGGAAGTGAGAAGTACATGAGAGGAACTAATCCCCTGAGAGGAACTAGTACAGGGGCTACTAATGAAAACTCAGCAGATTTAAAAGGATTTCCCAGAAACGTGCCTTCTAACAAAGACCTGAAGGATGCTAAGGAAGTAGAGGTTATCCTGGCAGAGAAAAGAAGTGAAATAATCCAGCAGAAGGAATAGTCTTGAGAAACCATAGGTAAGAGGGACCACAACAGATGTCCTGTTGAAGGAACTAGAAAGTATGGATGGGGTATAAAGTACAACGTTGAGTAATGTAATGGATGAGGACAGGTAATTAAGCAGTAGTAGATTTTACAGGACCTCAGAGAATATTAGGGAGTTTGAACTTTAAAAGCAAATTGAAGCCATTGAAGGTTATAAATTATAACATAATAAAATTTGTATTTGGGAAATTTCAATCTGGGAGCCAAATGGAGAATGAAAAGGACAGGAAGAAAGACTGGAAGAGAAGCCATATAGAAGTTCATTGCCATAATTCAAGCAAGAAATTGTGGTAGTTAAATCTATGACAATGAGTCTTTCTCTGTATTTACTGACTACTGTTACATTTCATTTATTTTTATTTTTATTTTTTTGAGACAGGAGTCTCACTCTGTTTCCAAAACTGGAGTATAGCCGTGTAATCACAGCTCATGGCAACCACGACCTCCAGGCTTAGGTGATCCACCCAGCCTGTTGCATTTCATTTAGCATTGGGCTTCTGACTTAGCCCTTAAAGTACTTTCTGGATGTTAACATCTTACTCCAATTTAGTTTCAGTTTCTCCTTATATGATACTAAATGTACCTTAATTGATTGCTAGGTTGTCCCTCTGCTGTGTACATTAACAATGTCTTGTCTTTTTCTTCCTTCCTTTCTCTCTCTCTCTCTCTCTCTCTCTCTCTCTCTCTCTCTCCCCCACCCTCTCTCTCTGCTGCCCCCCATCCTTTCCGGGGAGTTTTGCTCTTGTTGCCCAGGCTGGAGTGTGATGGCACAGTCTCGGCTCACTGAAACGTCCGCCTTCCAGGTTCAAGCGATTCTCCTGCCTCAGCCTCCCAAATAGCTGGATTATGGTGCCCACCATCACAGCCAGCTAATTTGGTGTTTTTAGTAGAGACGGGGTTTCTCCATGTTGTTCAGGCTGGTCTCAACCCCCTGGCCTCAGGTTATCTGCCCACCTCAGCCTCCCAAAGCACTGGGGTTACAGGCATGAGTCACCGGACCCAGCTTAACCATGTGTTTTCTAACCATGTCATACTCTATTCAGCTACTGGGATAAGTATTTCTTGCTTACCAGACTTTTTATTTAACAACTCCTATGTAATTATTTCTCATTTTCTGATGGCAGAATCTCTCAATTTGTTGACATTCCTATGTGAAACTGTCTGCTCTCCACATTTTTACCATGTTTTCCTCTTCTCATAACTAAGCTCCAATCAGAACAATATCAATAGCATAGACTCTAAATACATTAATATATGTCTCAGAATTTTGAACTACCCTAACTTTACAGTTATCTTTTTAATTTCAACTTTTATTTTAGATACAAGGGGTACATGTGTAGGTTTTTTTCATGGGTATGTCGCACCCAGGTAGGGGAATAGTATCCAATAGGTAGTTTTTCAACCCATACCCTTCTTCCTTTCTTTCGTCTTTAGTAGTTGGCAGCATCTATTGTTCCCATTTTTATGATCATGTGTGCTCAGTGATTAGCTCCCATTTATAAGTTGGAACATGTGGTGTTTAATTTCATCTTCCAGAATTAGTTCACTTAGGATAATGGTCTCCAGCTCCATCCATGTTGCTGCAAAGGGCATGGTTTTATTCATTTATGTAGCTGCATGTATTTCCAGGGTATTTATGTGCCACATTTTCTTTATCCAATCCAGCGTTGATGGGCACCTAGTGTCTTTGCTATTGTGAATACTATGGTGGTGAATGTAAGATAACATATGTTTTTATGGTATAATAATCCATTTTCTTTTGTCTATATATCCAGTGATGGGATTTCTGAGCCAAATGGTTTCTGTGTTTTGTTTTGTTTTGTTTTTTTTGAGACGGAGTTTCGCTCTTGTTACCCAGGCTGGAGTGCAATGGCGCGATCTCGGCTCACCGCAACCTCCGCCTCCCAGGTTCAGGCAATTCTCCTGCCTCAGCTTCCTGAGTAGCTGGGATTACAGGCATGCGCCACCATGCCCAGCTAATTTTTTTGTATTTTTAGTAGAGACGGGGTTTCACCATGTTGACCAGGATGGTCTCGATCTCTTGACTTCTGTGTTTTAAGTTTTTTAAGAAATTGGCAAACTGCTTTCACAGTGGCTGAACTAATTTGCATTCTCCCCAACAGTATGTAAGTGTTCCCTTCTCTCCTCAGCCTCACCAACATCTGTTGTTTTTTGTCTTTTTTGTAACAGCTATTCTGAATGGTGTGAGGTGGTATGTCACTGTGGTTTTGATTGGCATTTCTTTGATTAGTAATGCTGAGCGTTTTTTCATGTTTTTGGCCATTTGTATGTTTTCTTTTGAGAAGTGTCTGTTCATGTCCTTTGTCCATTATTTTTTCACATTATAAACCAGTCAGTTTATTATTTTCTAGTAAGATGCAGAACTTTTACCAAGCAGACTAAAATATCTACATCAGCAGGAACAGTATGTTCTCTTCCTAGAGGCAGTTACATGGAAAACCAGATTATTATCAGGTTAGTGAGTGTGGAATCCAAACAAGAGGAGACTAATCCTAAAACCTATAACACATCTATGAAGGCTTGGGGCATATTTTCCCACCACTGGAACACCTCAGCCTCCAGAAATCCTGTTGATTCTTCCCTCCCTGTCTTGGCCTAGCTGAGCACTGCCACTGGTCAGTCACTTCCTGCAGCCATACAGTCAAGCCAGCTTAACCTAAGAGCTGTATCTCTGCTCATTGATCTGTGTCATTACCACCACTGTTATTAAGTTAAGGTTCCAAAAGGGGGACGTCAATTGCTCCCATGTACCCACTACGAGACACAATAATCCTGTTAGGTTGTTCTCTCAAACCCACTCCACTCACATTTTTCAGGTAATATGCTCTGTAAGGTTCTTTCCAACCTCATTAGCACATACATAGATTACCTATAAATTCACCTAATATAACCCACTTTCTGCTGAGGATTGAGAGTTTATAGCTTTTTTTCCCCCCTACCCTCTTGATGAGTGATTCCCAACCATGTAGGCATTAATGAAATCAATTCTGTATCACCACTGCAACCAATACAGAGATACCAAGTGATACTTACTTTTCAAATTAATATTTTAAATTGAATTTCTGTTTCAATAGGTCTTTGGGGAACAGGTGCTATTTGGTTACATGAATAAGTTCTTTAGTGATTTCTGAGACTTTGGTGCACCCATCACCCAAGCAGGGTACACTATACCCAATGTGTAGTCTTTTAATTTTTACCCCTCTCTCACCCTTTTCCACAAGTTCCCAAAGTCCATTGTATGATTCTTATGCCTTTGCATCCTCATAGCTTAGCTCTTAATTATGAGTGAGAACACATGATGTTTGGTTTTTCATTCCTGAGTTCTTTTACTTAGAATGGTAGTTTCCAATTCCAGCCAAGTTGCTGTGAATACCATTGTTTCATTCCTTTTTATGGCTGAGTAGCACTCCACAGTGTATATATACCACATTTTCTTTATTCACTTGTTGATGGATAGGCATTTGGGCTAATTCTATATTTTTGCAATTGCAAATTGTGCTGGTATAAACATGTATGTGCAAGTATTTTTTCATATAATGACTTCTTTTCCTCTGGGTAGATACTTAGTAGTGGGATTGCTGGATCAAACAGTAGACCTACTTTTAGTTTTTTAAGGAATCTCCACACTGTTTTCCACAGTAGTTGTACTAATTTACATTACCACCAGAAGTGTAAAAGTGTTCACTTTCACCATATCCATGCCAAGATCTATTATTTTTAGATATTTTTAGTATGGCCATTCTTGCAGGAGTGAGGTGGTATCACATTGTGGTTTTGATTGGCATTTTCCTGATCATTAGTAATGTTGAAGATTTTTCCCATATGCTTGTTGGTCATTTGTATCTCTTTTTTGAGAATTGTCTATTCATATCCTTAGCCCACTTTTTGATGGGATTATTTGTTTTTTTTTCTTGCTGATTTGAGTTTTTTGTAGATTCTGGATGTTAGTCCTTTATCAGATGTACAGATTGTGAAGATTTTTCCCATTTTGTGGGTTGTCTGTTTACTCTGCTGATTATTTTGCTGTGCAGAAGCTTTTTAGTTTAATTAAGTCCCATCTATTTATCTTTGTTCTTGTTGCATTTGCTTTTGGATTCTTGGTCATGAAATCATTGCCTAAGCCAATGTCTAGAAGGGTTTTTCTGATGTTATCTTCTAGATTTTTTTATGGTTTCAGGTCTTAGATTTAAGTTTTTTATTCATCTTGAGTAGATTTTTGTATAAGGTGACAGATGATGATCCAGTTTTATTCTTCTACACGTGGCTTGCCAATTATCCCAGCACCATTTGTTGAATAGGGTGTCTTTTCCTACTTTATGTTTTTGTTTGCTTTGTCAAAGATCAGTTGGCTGTAAGTATTTGGCTTTATTTCCGGACATTCTATTCTGTTGCATTGGTCTATGTGCCTATTTTTATACAACTACCATGCTGTTTTGGTGACTATGATCTCATAGTATAGTTTGAGGTCAAGTAATGTGATGCCTCCAGATTTGCTCTTTTTGCTTAGTATTCCTCTGGCTATGTGGATTCTCTTTTGGTTCCACATGTATTTTTGGATTTTTTTTCTAGTTCTATGAAGAATGATGGTGATATTTTGATGAGAATTGCATTGAATTGTAGACTGTGTTTGGCAGTATGGTTATTTTCACAATACTGATTCTACTCATCCATGAGCATGGGATGTGTTTCCATTCATTTGGGTCATCTATGGTTTCTTTCAGTAGTGCTTGGTAGTTTTCCTTGTAGAGGTCTTCCACCTTCTTGGTTAGGTATATTCCTAAGTTACTTTTTTTTCTTTTACTTTTTTTTTTTTTTTTGCAGCTATTTATTAAAAGGGTTAGGTTCTTGATTTGATTCTCAAATGGTTGCTGTTGTTGTGTAGCAAAGTTATTGATTTGTGTACATTAATTTTGTATCGTGAAACTTTGCTGAATTCATTTACCAGTTCTAGGAGCTTTTCTGATGAGTCTTTAGAATTTTCTAGGTATACAATCATATCATCGGCAAACAGTGACAGTCTGACACCCTCTTTACCAGTTAGGATGCTGCTGATTTCTTTCTCTTCTCTTAGTCCTCTAAGACTCAAATTAATATTATTTGGTTCTCTCTGTAAAAATGTAAAAAAACAAGATGATGTGGTCCTCAACTTAGTACTCAATAATAGTTAAGGGTCAAGTTGTCAACAATGTCTTTCAACAGTAGAAAAGTTTGCTTTCTTTTTTTTTATTTTACTCTAAGTTCTGGGATACATGTGCAGAATGTGCAGGTTTGTTACATAGGTATACATGCACCATGGTGGTTTGATGCACCTCTCAACCCTTCATCTAGGTTTTAAGTCCTGCATGCATTAGATAGTTGTCCTAATGCTGTCTGTCCCCAGAGTTTGCTTTCAAATTTATTTTAAAAAGCATGGATTTCAAACATCGTGTAATAATGATAAAATTACAGAAAAACATGTTCAGACTGACTCATGGCATTCACATCACACTAGAATATTGACTGTAACAAAACAGTAAATTCTATTCCAAAAAGTAGGTTAGGTTCATACTGGCTAAAAACTTTAGTCCCAGGTTCAATAAACGAGGATGAAATATATAGTGCATGCTTAATATACATTGCATATATATCAACCATTTTTAACACCCCTCACTAGGGTTTTGAGGGAAGGAGGGCTGAAATGTGGACACATGAACTCACAAAGGCAGAATATTCTCTTTTTTAAATATATATATATATATATATATATATATATATATATAAAATTATGTTTTAGGTTTTGGGGTACATGTGAAAACATGCAAGATTGTTGCATAGGTACATACATGGCAATGTGGTTTGCTGCCTTCCTCCCCGTCACCTATATCTGACATTTCTCCCCATGTCATCCCTCCCCAACTCCCAATCCCCCATTGTCCCTCCCCTACTTTCCCCTCACAGACCCCAGTGTGTGATGCTCCCCTCCCTGTGTCCATGTGTTCCCATTGTTCAACACCCACCTATGAGTGAGAACATGTGGTGTTTGATTTTCTATTCTTGTGTCAGTTTGCTGAGAATGATGGTTTCTAGATTCATCCATGTCCCTGCAAAGGACACAAACTCATTTTTATGGCTACATAGTATTCCATGGTGTATATGTGCCACATTTTCCCTGTCCACTTTATCATTGATGGGCATTTGGATTGGTTCCAAGTCTTTGCTATTGTAAACAGTGCTGCAATGAACATTCATGTGCATGTGTGCTTATAATAGAATGATTTATAATCCTTTGGACATATACCCAGTAATGGTATTGCTGGGTCAAATGGAATTTCTATTTCTAGGTCCTTAAGGAATCACCACGCTGTCTTCCACAATGGTTGAACTAATTTACACTCCCACCAACAGTGTAAAAGTGTTCCTAAATCTCCACATCCTCTCCAGCATCTGTTGTCTCCATATTTTTTAATGATCACCATTCTAACTGGCATGAGATGGTATCTCAATGTAGTTCTGATTTGCATTTCTCTAATGACCAGTGTTGATGAGCATTTTTTTCATGTTTGTTGGCCTTATATATGTCTTCTTTTAAAAAGTGTCTGTACATATCCTTCACCCAGTTTTGAATGGGCTTGTTTGTTTTTTCTAGTAAATCGGTCTTAGTTTTTTGTATATTCTGGATATTAGCCCTTTGTCAGATGGGTAGATTGCAAAAATTTTTTCCTGTTCTGTTGGTTCCTGGTTTACCCTAATGACTGTTTCTTTTACTGTGCAGAAGCTGTGGAGTTTAATTGGGTCCCATTTGTCTATTTTGACCTTTGTTGCCAATGCTTTTGGTGTTTTAGTCATGAAGTCCTTGCCTATGCCTATGTCCTGGGTGGTTTTGCCTAGGTTTTCTTCTAGGCTTTTTATGGTGTTAGATCTTATGTTTAAGTCTTTAATCCATCTGGAGTTAATTTTACTGTAAGGTGTCAGGAAAGGGTCCAGTTTCTGCTTTCTGCACATGGCTAGCCAGTTTTCCCAAAACTATTTATTAAACAGGGAATCCTTTCCACATTGCTTGTTTCTATGAGATTTGTCAAAGATCAGAGGACTGTAGATGTGAGACGTTGCCTCCATGGCCTCTGTTCTGTTCCATTGGTCTATATCTCTGTTTTGGTACCAGTACCATGCTGTTTTGATTACTGTAGCCTTGTAGTATAGTCTGAAGTCAGGTAGTGTGATGCCTCCAGCTTTGTTCTTTTTGCTTAGAATTGACTTGGCTATGCGGGCTCTCTTTTGGTTCCATACAAAGTTTAAGGTGTTTTTTTTTTTTCCAGTTCTGTGAAGAAGGTCATTGGTAGCTTGATGGGGATTGCGTTGAATCTATAGATTACTTTGGGCAGTATGTCCATTTTAATGATATCGATTCTTCCTAACCATGAGCATGGAATGTTTTTCCATCTGTTTTTGTCCTCTGTTATTTTCTTTAGCAGTGGTTCATAGTTCTCCTTGAAGAGGTCCTTTACATACTTTGTTAGTTGTATTCCTAGGTATTTTATTCTCTTTGCAGCAATTGTGAATGGCAGTTCATTCTTGATTTGCCTCTCTTTAAGTCAGTTATTGATGTATAGGAATGCTTGTGATTTTTGCACATTGATTTTGTATCCTGAGACTTTGTTGAAGTTGCTTATCAGTTTCAGGAGATTTGGGGCTGAGGCAATGAGGTCTTCTAAATATACAATCATGTTGTCTGCAAATAGAGACAATTTGATTTCCTCCTTTCCTACTTGAATACCCTTTATTTCTTTTTCTTGCCTGATTGCTCTGGCTAGAACTTCCAGTACTATATTGAATAGGAGTGGTGAGAGAGGGCATCCTTGTCTAGTGCCAGAATCCAAAGGGAATGCTTCCAGTTTTTGCCCATTCAGTGTGATATTGGCTGTGGGTTTGTCTTAAATAGCTTTTATTATTTTGAGGTATGTTCTGTCAGTACCTAGTTTATTGAGAATTTTTAGCATAAAGGGCTGTTGAATTTTGTCAAAGGCCTTCTCTGCATCTATTGAGATAATCATGTGGTTTTGTGTTTGGTTCTGTTTATGTGGTGAGTTACATTTATAGACTTGCGTATGTTGAACAAGCCTTGCATCCCTGGGATGAAGCCCACTTGATTGTGATGGATAAGCTTTTTGATGTGCTGTTGCAATTGGTTTGCCAGTATTTTATTGAAGATTTTTGCATCTATATTCATCATGGATCTTGGCCTGAAGTTTTCTTTTCTTGTTGAGTCTCTGCCAGGTTTTGGTATCAGGATGATGTTTGTCTCATAAAATACTTTGGGAAGGATTCCCTCTTTCTGGATTGTTTGAAAGAGTTTCAGAGGGAGTGGTACCAGCTCCTCTTTGTATGTCTGGTAGAATTGGCTGTGACCCCATCTGGACCTGGGCTTTTTTTGGTTGGTAGGCTATTAATTGCTGCCTCAATTTCAGCCCGTGTCATTGGTCTATTCAAGATTTTGATTTCTTCCTGGTTTAGGCTTAGAAGGATGCAAGTGTCCAGGAATGTATCAATTTGTTCCAGGTTTACTGGTTTGTGTGCATAGAGTTCTTTGGAGTAATCTCTGATGATGGTTTGTATTTCTGTGGAATCTGTGGTGATATCTCCTTTATCGTTTTTTATTGCATCTATTTGATTATTCTCTCTTTTCTTTTTATTAATCTGACTAGTGGTCTATTTTGTTGATCTTTTTAAAAAAACAGATCCTGGATTTATTGATTTTTTGAAGTATTTTTTGTGTCTGTATCTTCTTCAGTTCTGCTCTGATCTTAGTTATTTCTTGTCTTCTGCTAGCACTTGAGTTCTTTGATCTTGCTCCTCTAGCTCTTTCAAGTTTGATGATAGGGTGTCAATTTTAGATCTTTCCTTCCTTCTCATATGGACATTTATTGCTACATATTTTCCTCTAAACACTGTTTAAATGTGTCCCAGAGATTCTGGTACGTTGTGTCTTCATTCTCATTGGTTTTGAAGAATATCTTTATTTCTGCCTTCATTTCTTTGTTCATCCAGTCAACATTCAAATGCCAGTTGTTCAGTTTCCATGAAACTGTGCGGTACTGAGTTAGTTTCTGAATTCTGAGTTCTAACTTGATTGCACAGTGGTCTGAGAGACTATTTGTTATGATTTCCATTGTTTTACATTTGCTGCACAGTGATTTACTTCCAATTAGGTGGTCAATTTTAGAGTAGGTGTTATGTGGTGCCAAGAAGAATGTATATTCTGTGGATTTGGGATGGAGATATCTGTAAATATCTATTAGGTTTTTTTGGTCCAGGTCTGAGTTCAAATCCTGGATATCCTTGTTAGTTTTCTGTCTTGTTGATCTGTCTAATATTGACAGTGGAGTGTTAAAGTCTCCCACTATCATTGTGTGGGAGTCTAAGTCTCTTTGTAGGTCATTAAAGACTTGCTTTATGTATCTGGGTGCTCCTGTATTGGGTGCACATATATTTAGGATCATTAGCTCTTCTTGTTGCATTGATCCTTTTACCATTATATAAAGTCCTTCTTTGTCTCTTTTGATCTTTGTTGATTTAAAGTCTACTTTATCAGAGACTAGGATTGCAACTCCTGCTTTTTTTTGCTCTCCATTTGTTTGGTAAATCTTCCTCCATCCCTTTATTTTGAACCTATGTGTATAATTACATGTAAGATGGGATTCCTGGATACAGCATACTGATGGGTTTTGGCTTTTTATCCAATTTTTCAGCCTGTGTCTTTTGATTGGGACATTTAGCCCATTTACATTTAGGGTTATTATTGTTATGTGTGAATTTGATCCTGCCATTTTGATGCTAGTTGGTTGTTTTGCCCATTAGTTGATGCAGTTTCTTCATTTTGTCAATGTTCTTTACTATTTGGTGTGTTTTTGAAGTGGCTGGTACTGGTTGTTCCTTTCTGTGTTTAGTGCTTCTTTCAGGAGCTCTTGTAATTCAGGCCTGGTGGTTATGAAATCTCTCAGTAATTTCTTGTTCATAAAGGATTTTATTTCTCCTTTGCTTATGAAACTTAGGTTGGCTGGATATGAAATCCTAGGTTGAAAGTTCTTTTATTTAAGGATGTTAAATATTGGCCCCTACTCTCTTCTGGCTTGTAGGGTTTCTGCTGAGAGATCTGTGAGTCTGATGGGCTTCCCTTTGTGGGTTACCCTACCTTTCTCTCTGGCTGTCCTTAGCATTTTCTCCTTCATTTCAACCCTGTTGAATCTGATGATTATGTGCTTTTGGGTTGCTCTTCTTTAGGAATGTCTTTGTGGTGTTCTCTGTATTTCCTGGACTTGAATACTGGGCTGCCTTGCTAGGTTGGGGAAGTTTTCCTGGATAATATCTTGAAGTGTGTTTTCCAGCTTGGATTCATTTTCTCCACCACATTCAGGTACACCTATCAAATGTAGGTTAGCTCTTTTCACATAATCCCATATTTCTTGGAGGCTCTGTTCATTTCTTTTCACTCTTTTTTCTCTAATCTTGCCTTCTCATTTTATTTCATTGAGTTGAATTTCAACCTCTGATATCCTTTCTTCTGCTTGGTCAATTTGGCTATTGAAACTTGTGTATGCTTTGAGAAGTTCTTGTGTTGTGTTTTTCAGCTCTATCCAATCATTTATGTTCCCCTCTAAACTGTTTATTCTTGTTAGCATTTTGTTGAACCTTTTTTCAAGATTCTTAGTTTCTTTGCATTGAGTTAGAACATGTTTTTTGAGATCAGAGAATTTCTTATTACCTACTTTCTAAAGCCTGTTTCTGTGAATTCATGAGACTCATTCTCCATCCAGCCTTGTTCCCTTGCTAGTGAGTTGTGATCCCTTAGAGGAGGAGAGGCATTCTGGTTTTGAGTGATTTCATCCTTTCGTGCTGGTTTCTTCCCATCTTCATGGATTTATTTACCTGTGGTCTTTGTAGTTGGTGATTTTCAGGTGGGTCTCTGGGTGAACATCCTATTTGTTGATGATGAAGTTATTTCTCTCTATTTCTTAGTTTTTCCTCTATCAGTCAGGCCCTTCTGCTGTAGGACTGCTGGAGGTCTGCTCCAGACCCTGTTTGCCTGGGACTCACCCGCAGCAGCTGCAGAAATATAAGGGTTGCTGCCAGTTTCTTCTTTGCTGTCTTTGTCCCAGAAGGATATCTGCAAGATATCAGTCTGAGCTATCCTTTATGAGGTGACTCTTTGGATATATGGAGGTCAGAGAGCTGCTTGAGGAGACAGTCTGTCCTTTATAGGAGCTCAAGTGCTGAGCTGTGAGTTCCATTGTTCATTGAGAGCTACTTGGCAGGTACGTTTAAATCTGCTGCAGCAGAAGTCGTAACACCATTTTTTCCCCCAGGTACTCTGACCCAGGAAGGTAGGGCTTTATTTATAAGTTTCTGTGATGCTGCTGCCCTTTTTCAGGGATGCCCTGCCCAGCAAGGAGGCAGCCTAGTCACAGTCTGCCAGGAGAGGGATTGCTGAGCTGCTCTGGGCTCTGCCCAGCTGCCGTATAAACTTCCCTGCAGTCCTATTTATAGGGGTATAGTTAGAACTGCCTTGGCAATTATGGCCCACCTCTGTAATGGCAGACTCTCTCTGTAATGACAGACTGCCTCAGCAATGGTGGACTGCCTTGGTAATGGCAGACACTCCTCTCCCACAGAGCTGGTCCATGCTGTGTTCTGCTGTGCTTTCTGTGAAACTCTCAATCCAGAGTGTTTCAGATTGCTAGTCTTTGTGGGGGTGGGACCAACTGTGCCTGATCACCTGGCTCCCTGCCTCAGATTCCATTTTTTTTTTCCCCCAGTTGAACAGGTGACTCTGTCTCCCAGGCATTCCAGTCACCAGTTGAAATGGCACCTGGATTTGTGTGAGTTCTTATGCCAAGACTCTCTGCACAGGCTGAAACAGCCACCCTAGGAGTTCATGGCACTTTTTTCTCTGGGAATCTCCTGGCCTGGCTCGCTGTTTCAGTCCCCTTTTTTTCAGTTGAATGGGCAACTCTGTCTTCCAGGCATTCCAGTTGCCAGTGGAAAAGGTGCCCGAATTTGTGTGTGATTTTGTGCAGAGAACCGCTGCACCAGCTGTGCTGGAGCTGCTTTTCTGCCAAGGAATCTCCTGGCCTGGCTCCCCATTTCATTCCCCTTTTTATCAGTTGAACAGTCAACTCTGTCTCCCAGGCACTCCAGTCACCTGTTGAAAAGATGCCCAGATTTGTGTGAGATTTTGTGTGGAGACCCACTGTGCCAGCTGAAATAGCTGCACTAGAGACTCGTGGCACTTTTTCACCTGGGAATCTCCTGGCGTGGCTCCCTATTTCAGTTCCCTTTTTATCAGTTGAATGGGCAACTCTGTCTCCCAGGTGCTCCAGTTGCCAGCCAAAATGGTGCCTGAACCCATGTGAATTTTTTGAGTGAAGAGCCACCCCAATGGCTGAAACAGCCCTTCTGGGGACCCGTGATGCTCTTCCACCCAGAAATCTCCTGGTGTGCAGGCAATAAAAATCTATCTGGAAATGCAGCAACCATTCACCCTCTGCACGCTCACTGGGAGCTGCAATCCAGAGCTGCTCCTACTCGGCCATCTTGGATCCCCTCTCCAGAATATTCTTTTAATTATAAGAAGTCACACATTTGAGACTTTACTATGTCTTGGGCAATAATTAAGATTTTATCTGTAGGAATCCATCTTTGGAAATCACAACAAAAATCAAGAGGAAATGATTTTTATATAAAATATTCAAATTTCTCAGTATAGGACTTTCACAGAAAACAAAGGGACAACAATGAAAATGAGTTTTCTTAAAAAATAACATTTCCTTTATTTTGTCTCTGCTACTCAACACTCAAAAACAAATCTGTACAAAACTAGGAACAATGAAAAAAAAAACAGAGGATGTGATATTATAAAGTCTTACTACTAAATTTCCATTTAGTTTAGTACTAAATGGAAGTTTAGTACTAAGTTTAGTACTTAGTTTAGTACTTAGTACTAAACTTCCATTCCTCATCAAGACCCTCACCTATAGATGTGCGGGTTCCCAGGTCCATTGGAAAAGGTGAGCAGTTTCCGATCATCACCCCCTGCTTCACCAAAGATGACTCAGGTCACTCACTGTCAAACTTAACAGAATTGACCTGGATAGAGATTGATCTTCCCCATTAGCTGCCCCACTTCTTGGTTGTTTCATTCCAGAAAGATTTGCCTTTGGTAAACTTCAAAACCTGATTGGCTCATTCTCTCCAGTCTCCAGCTGCACCTCACTTCTTTGCCCATTTTGTAATAGGATCGTTTTGTGTTTTTTTGGTTTTGCTTGTTGATTTGTTTAATTTCCTTTTATATTCTGGATATTAGAACTTTGTCAGATGCATAGTTTGCAAATATTTTCTCCCATTCTGTAGGTTGCCTTCTTACTCTGTTGATAGTTTATTTTGCTGGGCAGAAACTCTTTAGTTTAATTAGGTCCCATTTGTCAATTTTTGTTTTAGTTACAATTGCTTTTGGGGCCTTAGCCAAAATTTCTTTGCCAGAGCTGATGTTGAGAAAAGTGTTTTCTAGGTTTTCCCCTAGGATCTTTAGAGTTTGAGGTCTTACATTTAAATCTTTAATACAACTTGGATTTATTTTTGAATAGGGTAAAAGTTAAGGGTCCAGTTGCATTCTTCTTCATATGGCTAGCCAATTATCTCAATAGCATTTATTGAATAGAGAGTCCTTTCTCTGTTGCTTGTTTTTTGTTAGCTTTGAGGAAGACCAGATGGTTGTAGGTGCATGGCTTTATTTCTGAATTTTCTGTTCTGTTCCATCAGTCTCTGTATCTGTTTCTGAACAAGTACCATCCTGTTTTGTTTACCGTAGCCTTGTAGTATATGGCTTGAATTTGGGTAGTAGATGTCTCTGGCTTTGTTCTTTTAGATTATAATTGTCTTGACTATTCAGGCGCTTTTTTGGCTTATATGAATTTTAGAATCAATTTTTCTAAATCTGTGAAGAGTGACATTAATAGTCTGATAGAAGTAATGTTGAATCTGTAAATTCCTCTGGACAGTATGGCCATTTTAATGATAGTGATTCTTACTATGCACAACGTGGAATGTTTCTCCATTTATTTGTGTCATCTCTGATTTCTTTCAGCAGTGTTTTGTAGCTCTCCTTTTAGAGGTCCTTTACCTCCTTGTTTAACTGTATTCCCAGGTACTTCATTTTTGTGTCTATTTTAATTGGCATTGTGTTCTTGATTCTCAGCCTGGACATTATGGGTGCATAGAAATTCTACTGATTTTTGTACATGGATTTTTGTATCCTGAAACCTTGTTAAAATTATTTATCGCTGTAGTAGCATTTTGTCAGAGACTAGGGTTTTGTAAATACAGACTCCTCAGCAAAGAGAGAGTTTGACTTCTTTTCTTATTTGGATGCCTTTTATTTCTTTCCCCTGCCTGTTTACTCTAGCTGGGACTTTAAGTACTATGTTGAGTAGGCATGGTGAGAATAGGCATCCTTGCCTTGTTCCAGTTCTCAAGAGTATTGCTATTAACTTTTGCCCATTCAGTATGATGTTGGCTGTGGGTTTGCCGTAGATGGCTGTTATTATTTTGAAGTATGTTCCTTTGATGCCTGGTCTGTTGAGGGTTTTTATCATGAAGGAATTCTGGATTTTATTGGCTTTTTTTGCATCATATTGTTTTTGAACCAGCCTTGCATCTCAGGAATAAAGCCTACTTGTTCTTGGCTGATTAACTTTTGATATGCTATTGGATTCAGTTTGCTGCTATTTTTGTTGAGGATTTTTATGTCTATGTTCATTAGGGCTATTGGCCTGAAGCTTTATTTTCCTGTGTCTCTGCCAGATTTTGGTATTAGGCTGATGCTGGCTTCATAGAATGGGTTAGGGAGGGATCCCTCCTCTTATTTTTTGGAGGGGAAGTTTCAGTAGAATTGGTACCAGTACCTCTTTACATGTCTGGTAGAATTCAGCTGTGAATCCATTTGATTCAGGGTACTCTTCTTGATTGGTAGGGTTTTTAAAAAATACTGATTTCATTTAAAAGCTTAATATTCTGACCATATAGTTCTTAGCAGAGGTCTGGCTTCATAGAAATGTGTTCAGCCTGTATTTAATAGCTATTTTAACCGAGATAGGCAAATTTATATTTTAAATAGCATGAGTATAATTATAAGGCTACAAGTGCATTGATTCATTCAGTAGTCATTAAAGGTCAATCCTATGGTAGAATTTTACTAACCTCTAGAAAGGATTTTAAAATGTTAAATGGCATGTAATTCTTTCTTCCAAAAAGTTAACAAGCTGGTTGGGCAGCCAAAGAATATATACTGAACAGAAAGCTAATAATATATTTAATTATCTCAAGATGATAAATACTGATTTAATTTAAATGCTTTCTCTGTGCCCATTCTGTGCCAAATGCATGTATGTCCTATATTTTTTAATTATAATAATCCTGTAGAGCATGTGCTATAATTCTAATTTTTTTTTTTTTTTTTTTTTTGAGACGGAGTTTCGCTCTTGTTGCCCAGGCTGGAGTGCAATGGCGCGATCTCCGCTCACCGCAACCTCCGCCTCCTGGGTTCAGGCAATTCTCCTGCCTCAGCCTCCTGAGTAGCTGGGATTACAGGCACGCGCCACCATGCCCAGCTAATTTTTTGTATTTTTAGTAGAGACGGGGTTTCACCATGTTGACCAGGATGGTCTCGATCTCTCGACCTCGTGATCCACCCGCCTCGGCCTCCCAAAGTGCTGGGATTACAGGCTTGAGCCACCGCGCCCGGCCTTATAATTCTAATTTTTAAAATGAGGAAATAAGACTCAGGGAAGTGAAGTGACTTGCCCAAGATCATATAGATGGTAAGTGGCAAAAGCAGATTCAATCACAAGTCTGTTCTTCCATAGAAGATGTGCTTTTTACTCCTTGCTATAGGTGTTGTCTCTTGATACCCACAAATCTCTTTTATATCACAGCCAAAAACCACTATGTTCACTCAAAATACATTCTGAGAAAGAATATGGTGGTATGAAAAAAGACAAGGATAGTAGTTTGCTTTCAATTTTCATTGTAACTTTGATTAATTTATTATAGCCAGCTGAACACTATCTTATGAGGAATTACATTACTTGGAACCACTATAAATGTATTCTGATGCTGCATTTGGTGTTAGTGGGAAAGAACAGGAACTCAACTTGGTTATTGGAAATATTTAAATATGTTTAGGATAACTTGGGTATATGAGTCTACTGCTTAACTAAATCTTATAAAATTTAACAGATTAAGAAAACTCAATGAAAATTAGAATTCACATAGAAATATATTCAAAGTATACAATACTCAATTGATTTTGAAGATTAGCACATATAAAAATAATATATCTCATTAATAATTACGTTGATTACATGTTGAATACCTTGGACTTTCAGTTGAGTCAAATATATTATTCAGATCAATTTCAACTGTTTCTTTTTACATTTTGTTAATTCAGTTACTAGAAAATGTTAGATTGCATGTAAGTATACATTTCCATTCCTTTACTGATCAGACTAAACACTACAGAAAATCACAGAGACAGAGGTATCTAGGGTAGGAGTGAAGTCAGCATTGATATAATTGCACATCCATATGCTTATTCTTCTAAGTCTTTGTTAGTCTTTTTTATCATTACTCTTAAAGTGATATTTTAGACAATTTTTTCTCTAATCACTCCAACCATGAAATTTTAACACCAGAGGTACACTGTATACCCACTTGTACACTTATTCTAATGCCTAAGATGTTTTTACTCATCTGAGTATTTAACAGCTTGTTCCTTTGGGAGTGACATTGTTACCACTGGGCATTCAAGTTTTAGGTGAATTGGGAAGGGTTAAGTGACGAGGCCTATCTTACTGTAGTGAGGTAAGAATGTATCTTCAGACACTGTAAGACAATGGCAAATAAGGGGTTCTAAATTAAGAGAAAGAGAAGTAGGTTGAAGAATAAAGTAGAGAGAGAATTTGATTCAGGGCATGAATCTATGATTAGCACCTACAATTATCCAACACATTTTACCCATACCTTTGGACTATGCATTTTTGTAGACAGATAGTGGATTGGGGCACCACCTAATTTACATAATGTCAATTATAGAATGACTGCATATCATGCAAGAGATGTTGTATATATCACTATTCTCTCATAGCAATATATGTTAATGATATGTTTGAGATAAAATGAGGAAGTAAATGAATAAAGCCTCAATCCTCATGGACCCCTCTATGATTTTCCCTTCATCTTCTTTCCACTACTCATGTACTATATTCAATTGTAAAAAAACAATTGACCCTAGAGAAAGATGTATAGCAAGAAAAATGTGAATCAGTATTTTCTATAAATGGGCATTTATGTAAATACAGTGTATTTCCAGTAATCCATTTCATGATGTAATTTAATATAATATATTTTATGGAACAAAAATGCCACCCCTTAGATATTATCAGATAGTAACTTTCTTAAAACATACAGAGTATAAGTTTGGGACTTGAAACATGTAATGAGATAATGATGTAATGATAAGAAAGGAAAATCTGCATTGAGTCTTAGAGATAAGGAGGGATGATAATTAATTTCCAAGTTTTTGCTATTACTGTGCAAGGGAACAGGTACTCCAATCATCAGACAAAATAGTGAAGTCTTCTTCACAGATCTATCCTTCTAGGGTAGATAAGTATCACAGTTTTATAACAATTAACTAGCATCATTTAAATTTAACTTATTCTGATTCTAGCAAACTTTTGATTTAAATTTAGCTTCGCAAATAGGCCCTTCTAACAAGCAAGACTCACTAGCTGGCCAGCTGTTTTTAGTTTTCCTACTAGTTGGTCATGATTATTTTTTACTGAAGACTTATTAGCTGGCATACTAGATTTTAAATAAGTCTGTTGCATGCACTTATAGTATACTATAAATCTAAACCTATAAATTTCTCTCACTCTCCACTTGCTTCTTTGTTTTCTATCTACACAAACAGCCTTACTATCCTACTATATAACCTAAACTCAAAGCTGGGAAGTTTTCTGAAATTATTGCTCTTCTTGGTCTTCCATTAAATCAATCAGTATAGCCTGTCAGTTCCTCTATGTAACATTTTTTTCATCACCATTCCTAGTATCTTAGTCCTTATAAATTCTCTCCAACTTCTAAAAAATTCTCTCTCCCACTCATTGTTCTTTCAAATCAATTATTGCCTTAAACAGGACTGTTTCTGTTACAACTGACATAGCTAAAATAGCAAAACCAAAAAAGGAAATGTATTGGCTCAAAAAACAAAGGACGGTAAGAGCTGTTCTAGCCTTAGATGCAGACTCAAAGCCATGATTAGGTTTCTCTTTCCATTCCTCACTTCTGGTTTTGTCAGTGTAATTGGTCCCATTCTCACGGAATTTCTATACGCTACACTGGATGTGATAGATAAAGAGATATACTGGAAAATTCCCCTTCTAAATAAGACTTACTGCACAGGAGAGGGGAATTTAGCCAGCCTATAGCCTCCAGCTGTGAGCTCATTTGGAGTCTGGCTCAGCTGCAGGGACTCCACTCACCACCACCACCATACCACTACCACCACCACTACCACCATCACCACCCCCACCACCACCACCACCACCACCACCACCACCACCACTACGCAAGGTCACACTTTTCCCAGATTAGCATGCGTACAGTGACTAACTGCAGTGGCCCAACCACTTTAGGTACATGCAGAACACCCATGGGTGGTGGGATCTGTTAACTCCAGAACTCCCTGCCAGGTTGGCTGAGGCTTTGTTAGACATGCATCACAATTCAGCTTCCTTCCCCACCCAATCATGTATGTTTATTCATTTTGTAGGGGTTGATCCCTAATAAGTATCTGTACCCCAAACTCCATCTCAGGTTCTGCTTCCAGGAAACCCAGTGAAGTTATATTTTCAAAATGGCTAGGGCTTCACAGAACCTCAGCTCCACAATCTCAGAATCAACAGTCAACTTTCTTCTTCTAGCTCTGACTAGAACATGGACTCTGATTGACCCTATTTGGCTCACATTTAATTCCCTGAACTAATTACTAGGGTCATGAAGTCAGGGGCTGTGTTTGATAGCCCCACCAGGACCACATGGAGTGAAGGGAAAAAATTTTCCAAAGGAGAGAAAAGGTGGTCCCCTATAATCTTCCATGCAGCCAACTGAGGGCTCTTTCTAAAATATAAATCTGAATATGTAATGTTTGATTAAACAACAACTTTCCCCATTGCCTATGACAGAATTTTACTGTAAAACATTTGTCATGACATAAAACATTTTAAAAGGCACAGATTCAGCACATCTGTCATTTTTGTGGGATGTACTAGGAAGGCTTTTTGGATAAATAAGGGATTGGTATTTGCCTACAAAGATATCCAGAGGAATGCAGTTGTCGCCTTTGGGTCACCTGCCTCAGTGTGGTAGGGCCAGTGAACATGTTGTCATGGCTTTTCATTCATGGTTGCCACATTGTTGCCAGGGCTCTAGCCGTCATGACCTCATCCAAGGTAGGACCAAGCAGGTGGGAAGGGGGCGTACCAAAGCTTTTCTAAAATCACCCTCACCAGATTTCCACTAGCAGGTTAAGAACTGGAAATTAGTCCCATGAAAATTCCTAGCTGCAAGGGAATTGAGAAAGTAAGACTGTTGTAGGGGTCGTCAAGGGAGAAGTGGTTGGAATTTAATCTAGATTGGAGACAACATGATGATATGAGAGTAGTAAGGACAATGAAAAGAATTGTAGAATTGTAACTTCTAGGAGGCTAAGGATTCTCTGGAGTCAGGTATCAGATGAAGGAAAGTAGAATGATAGGAGTTGGTGAGCAGAGAGTGGAAAGCTTAAAATTGTGACTAACTAACTGGAGTTAGTTGAAGTCATTGATAATAACAGGGTACAGGATAGGTAGAAACATGTTTCAGGGGCTAAGTGGAGGGTAAATAGAGGCAAAAAATCAATGGAGGAGAGTATGACAAGAAATAAAGCAGGATATGTGCCTGTCTTAACAGTTTTTACAAATACCTATCACAGAGTAGACACTGGACAAATGAATAATAAACTGAATTATTACCCAGGCAATATTTACCTACAATCTTGATGTCTCTCCTGACACTAGACCCTCCTGTCAAATAGCTTTCTCCTTTCCAAAGTCCTGCAGGTGCCTCATCTCAACATACTCAACATCAAATCACAATCCCTCAGTGTTGAGCACCTCATCAGGTCTATTGTCAAAATTTTTTAGACAAATGCATAGATGGTTAAAATAGCAACACAAAATGTATCCCTAAAATAAGAGCTAAAATTTATTGGTAATATACTATAGGCCAGTACTGTGAGAACATACTATATGCTTGCATGGATTATCTCTTTTACTAATCAGAGCATATGAAGTAGGTACTGTTACTAGGCCCAGTTTATGTTTGAAAAGATTAAAGCTAACAGAAATTAAGTTATTTACCCAAGGATTATGGCTACTAAGTGAAGAACCCAGAACTTTAATTGTGTCTGTCTGACTCCATACTCTTAATGATTGTAGATCTATCAAATTAATTGCCTTTTTCAAAGTTTTGGGGGTTGGATGCGGTAGCTTATGCCTATAATCCCCACACTTTGGGAGGCTGAGGCGGGCAAATGCTTGAGCCCAGGAGTTCAAGACCAACCTGGGCAACATAGCAAACCCCTGTCTCTAAAACAAATACAAAAATTAGCCAGGCATGGTGGCAAACCTGCAGTCCCAGCTACTTGGGAGGCTGAAATGGAAAGAGTGTTTGAGCCCAGGAGACCAAGGCTGCAGTGAGTCAAGATCATGTCACTTCATGCCAGGTGACAGAGTGAGACCCTATCTCCAAAAAAAAAAAAAAAAGTTTGAGCCTATTTCAAAATTTCCCTGAAATATGCATTCTTATTCCCTTACAAATTATTAGATCTTCTTTAATAAGGAATTTTAATTAATAAAGGAGTGGAGTAATAGAAGGCAGTTTAGAATTTCTCATTCCTGGAGGCTCTGTTCTTGGTTGTGGCCTATGTGGCCTTTACTACAAGCCTTTAGTGGTAAAGCCATAATAGTTATGTAAATTAATCATATGAATTATCTATGTTGAGACAGAATTTTAAATAATTGGACAATTTTTTAAATCTTGTCAACAGATCAAGGAAATAGTGTTAGTAGTTTTTTGTGTAGTAAACACTATTTTCAAGAACAAGTTTGTTCCATATGAAATATGTTTTACCCTAAGGTTGAAGCAACAGTGACAGGGTACATAAAAGGTTTCTTAAATATTATACAAAAGAAAATCAAACACTGCATGTTCTCACTCATAGGTGGGTGTTGAACAATGAGAACACATGGACACAGGGAGGGGAGCATCACACACTGGGGTCTGTAGTGGGGAAATAGGGGAAGGACAGCAGGGGGTGGGGAGTTGAGGAGAGACAGCATGGGGGAAATACCAGATATAGGTGATGGAGAGGAAGGCAGCACATCATACTGCCATGTGTGTACCTGTGCAACAATCTTGCATGTTCTTCACATGTACCCCAAAACCTAAAATGCAATTTAAAAAATAGTTATATATATATATATATATATATATATATATATATATATATATATGATACAAAGGAAAACCCTTCTTTTGTTCCTATGTGAAACTCATGGAGGATAGTTTGTTTTCTTGGCAGTTGGGAATAAGGGGTAGAAGGTGGTGAATTTCTTGGCAGCATTCCTTATAACAATCAAAGTTCCCTGAACTGCTTTCTGAAGAAATGGGTATGCTAAATTGTGTAGTGCTGAACTCTTCAGACATTTGTTTTGTTTTGTTTTGAAAAAAAAATAAAAAAGATGAGAAACAAGGAACTTGGGCAGAGAATTACTAATTTTAAGAACAAAGATTGTATTTTCCTATGTGATGTATTATAAAATTCACTCTGCAGAAAAGAGTCAATATCACAGGCCTGGCTTCCATTCTGTAAAAGCACTGCTTACAAGATTGGTCCTTGGTCGTTGTCTGGGAACTTGGATTTCTGGAGGACTCCCACCATTCCCAAAACTGTTAAAAGTGTCTCACTATGACTAACCTGTACAAACAGTATGGTTTATCCTTAAAACCCTCTTTTGTTCCAGGATTCCAGAATTCAGGTGCCAGACAGAGGGCACCTGCCTGATCAGCCCCAATAAAAAGTCCTGGGCACTGAGTTTCTAATGAGCTGCCTTGGTTGGCAATAGCCAGAAATGTGTCCTCAGAACTTGCTGTAGGAATTTAGTGCATCCTGGCTACTCTAGGAGAGGATTCTTGGAAGCTTATGCCTAATTTTCCCAAGACTTCACTCAATATGCCTTTTTTCTTTGCTGATTGTGATTTTTTTTGTTTTTTGGCTTTTTGTATAATGAATCAGAGCCACAAATAAAATTATATGCTGAATTATGTGTCCTACCAGATCCCCATGCTTGGGATGATCTTAGGGACCTTCAGTACAGCACCTTACTATTACAAAAAATGTTTACTTTATCATATATCTATTGCGTTTTTACTGTGCCTAAGTATTTTTTAAGCATTAAGAGTATAATAACAAATAAGGTACAACCCCTGTTAAGAAGCCTAGTCCCTAATAGAGTGGTTCTCATTCAAGGCTGAATTTTAGGAACAATTGTCAGTGTCTGGAGACATTTTTGTTTGTCACCACCAGGGCAAAACTACTAGCATCAAGTGGGTAGAAGTCTGGGATGTTGCTAAACATCCTACCCTATAAACTCTCTCTCCTCTTTTTTGGGAGAGAGTTTTGAGAACATCTCTCTCCCAATAAAATATTATTCAGTCTAAAAGTTAATAGTGCTGAGATTGAGAAACCATGATCTAGTGGAAGAAACTCAGATATAAACAAATAATTATGATAAAATGTAAAAACTATTTATTGTCTACTTCCCCATCTGTCCTACCTTTACCACACACACCCCAAAACTAGGTCCCCCCTACCTGTGCCTTTTCACTTGCCTTCATCATCATGGCTGAGGTTAAATTGCATAGTCAATTACTATAATCATTACATCATGCAGGGATTCAAGAATGTTTCACCATATGCAAATCAATCAATGTCATTTATTATATCAGCATAATGAAGGACAGAAAGCACATGGCGATTTCCATTGATACTGAAAAACCATTTGATAAAATTCAATATTCTTCAAGATAAAAGTCATTAAAAAATGGGTATAGAATAAACATGCCTCAACATAATAAATGCAATTTTTGACAGACCCATAGCTAGTATCATACTGAATGGGGAAAAACTGAAAGCCTTTCCTCTAAGATCTGAAACACAACAAGGATGCCCACTGCCATCACCATTAGTCAACAGAGTACTAACAGTGATCAACATACCAAAATCAGTAGCATTTCTGTATGTCAACAATGAACAATCTGAATAAGAAATCAAAAAGATAATCCTATTTACAATAGACACACATAAAATTAAATACCAAGGAATTAACCAATGACATGAAAGATGTCTATGATGAAACTACAAAACATCCATGAATAAAATTAAAGAGGACACCACAAAGCAAAAAGGTATTCTATGTTCATGGATTGGAAGAATCAATATTGATTGATTTGCATTTCTCTAATGATCGGTGATATTGAGCTTTCTTACATGTTTGCTGGCTACTTGTATGTATTCTTTTGAGAAGTAACTGTTCATATCCTTTGCCAGCTTTTTGATAGGGTTGTTTGTTTTTTCCTTGTGAATCTGTTTAAGTTCTTTGTAGACTCTGGATATTAGACCTTTGTCAAATGGTTAGATTGCAAACATTTTCTCCCATTCTGTAGGTTGTTCACTCTGATGATCATTTCTTTTGCTGTATAAAAGCTCTTTAGTTTAATAAGATCCCATTTGTCAATTTTTACTTTTGTTGCAATTGCTTTTGGCATTTGCATCATAAAATCTTTGCCTGTGCCTGCATCCTAAATGGTGTTGCCTAGATTTTCTTATAGAGTTTTTATAGTTTTGAACTTTATATTTAAGTCTTTAATTCATCTTGAATTGATTTTTGTAAGGAAAGGTCCAATTTCAATTTTCTGCTTATGGCTAGCCAGCACTCTCAGCACCATTTATTAAACAAAGAGTCATTTCCCCATTGCTTGTTTTTGTCAAGTTTGTTAAAGATCAGATGACTGTAGGTTTGCAATCTTATTTCTGAGTTCTCTATTCTGTGCCATTGGTCTATGTATCTGTTCTAATACCAGTACCATGTTCTTTTGGTTACTGTAAACTTGTAGTATAGTTAGAAGTCAGGTAGCATGATGTCTCCAACTTTGTTTTCTTTGCTTAGGATTCTCTTGGCTATTCAGGCTCTTTTTAAGTTTCATGTGGAATTTAAAATAGTTTTGTTTTGTTTAAATCCTGTGAAGAATGTCAATGGTAGTTTAATGGGAATAGCATTGAATGTATAAATTCCTCCATCTTCACAATGTTGTTTCTTCCTATCCATGAGCGTAGAATGTTCCTGTTTGTTTGTGTCTGTTCTAATTTATTTGAACAGTGATTTGTAGTTCTCCTTGAGGAGGTCCTTTACATCCCTTGTTAGCTGTATCCAAGGGTTTTTGTTTTATTTATTTATTTATTTATTTATTTATAGCAATTGTGAATGAGAATTCATTCATAATTTGGCTCCTGGCTTGCCAACTGTTGGTGTATAGGAATGCTAGCTATCTTTGTGTTTTGATTTTATATTCTGAAACTTTTTGGAATAGTTTCAGAAGGAATGGTACCAACTTTGTACCTCTGGTAGAATTCAGCTGTGAATTCTCTGTTCCTGGGCTTTGGTTGGTTGGGAGGCTATTTATTACTACCTCAATTTCAGAAGTCATTATTGGTCTATTCAGGAAATCAGTTTCTTCCTAGTTCAGTCTTGGGAAGGTGTGTGTGTTCAGGAATTTATTTCTTCTAGATTTTCTAGTTTATGTGCATAGAGATGTTTATAGTATTCTCTGATGGTTTTATTTCTATGAGGTCAGTATTAATATCCCCTTTATCATTTCTTATGGTGTTTATTTGATTCTTCTCTTTTCTTCTTTATTAATCTAGCTAATGGACTATCTATTTTATTAATTTCTTCAAAAGCCAGCACCTGAATTCATTGTTTTTTTCTTTTCAGAAGGATTTTTTGTGTCTCTATCTCCTTCAGTTCAGCTCTGATCTCGGTTACTTCTTGTCTTCTGCTAGTTTTGGTATTTGTTTGCTCTTGGTTCTCTATTGTTTTTAGTTGAGATGTTAGGTTGTTAACTTGAGATTTTTTTTGGCTTTCTGATGTGGGCATTTAGTGCTATAAATTTCCCTCTTAACACTTTTTTAGCTGTATCAGAGAGATTCTTTTATGTTCCATCCTTGTTCTTGTTAGTTTCAAAGAACTTCTTGATTTCTGCCATAATTTCATTCTTTGCCCAAGTGTCATGCAGGAGCAGGTTGTTCAATTTCCATATAGTTTCATGGTTTTGAGTGGATTTCTTAATCTTCAGTTCTAATTTGATTGTGCTGTGGTCTGAGAGACTGTTAAGATTTCAGTTCTTTCATGTTTGCTGAGGAGTGTTTTACTTCTGATTATGTGATCAATTTTAGAGTAAGTGCTGTGTGGTGATGAGAAGAATGTATATTCTGTTCAATTTGGGTTGAGAGTTCTGTAGCTATCTATCAGGTCCACTTGACCCAGAGCTTTTTTTTTTTTTTTTTTTTTTTTTTTTTTTTTTTTTTTTGAGATTATTTACATGAACATCTTGCCCCAGAGCCGAGTTTAAGTCCTGTAAAATTCACATTTATTAACTGATTTGTTTCCCCACAACTCCACTAGTTTAAAATTTAAAAAAAAAAAAAAAAAAAGACAAGGGAAAAACTGGTAAAAGGGGGTAAGAAGCTAAAAGCATTGCTTAGAAATGAAGGGTGGGAACTGGCCTATGGACTGCTTTTAATAGGAATATCCCTTTCTCCATCAAAATGAATCATTGGAAGCCAGCCACAGTATTCCCTATATGGTAAACCGTTTTATTGGCTAAGGGAAGCACAAACCATTATATTAGCTAAGGGGAGTGCAGACACTCATTCATCTGTGTAAGATGGTCTGGACTTGGGGCAGTGAGTAGGGGGGTGGTAGTAAGGGAAATGTGGTGAAAATGAGCCAGAAGAGTGAATTACACACATATTTGAGTTGAAACTGCTGCTAGCAAGCTATAAATTATGAGAGTCATTTATAAGAGAAACCATAATTGCTAGAGGAATTTCAGTGTTAATTATTAAGAGACAGATCCGATAAGAAAAAACAAAACAGCTCCAGGTTAAGAAAGTTCTCCCTCCCTTTCCAAATCAATTACTGGCTATTCTATTATGATTAAGAAATCACAGAAACTTAATTAGCTATTTTTCCATTTAAGAAAATCATATTGCTTTGATTCAAGCATGACTATACAAGCTATCCAGAACGTCTGTGGCTACAAGGCAGACTTTAAATAATCCTAAAGCTGGTCTGTGTGGTTTAAATAGAATGAAAATATCAAACATAATTTTAGCTTATTTAAGAACTTCAATTCTGCCTTGATACAAAGTATCTCTTTTGCTCCACTGTTGCTATATTAAACATTTTCATAGAAGAAATATCAGTGAAGATTGTTGTATTTATAAGAAGCACGTGCTTACCTGAATCATACTAATACAAAGAAAGACAAATATCATCCAGATGGAGAAACTAATCTTAAATTCTAAAATGCAATCATTTGTTAGACTTGTTGATTTTCTCTTCTTCCTAGTGCAGTAAACTATTTTGTTTGTCGGTCTTATTTGCTGTAACTTGAAATTTTAAAATATTTATTTCAAAAACTTTTGCCTATCGAATAATACCTCAAAGAGCAGAACAAACCATAGTAAGTCATAACAGTCAGATGATATTTATTTCAAATATTCACACAGCAAAAGTAACCCTGAGTTTGAGCTTTCTTTTTTCCTCTTTGCTATCCATTGCAATTGAATTGCCTAGGTTAGTTACTAGCCTATCATAATTTTATTGCCCTCCTTTATTATTCTTAACCTTTCTATTTTCCTGCGTTTGAATTTCAAATTTCTATATTTCTCTTCAGTCTAGCTTAATTCTGTTTTTACCCATTCAGATCAGTAACTCCATTTCAGTAAACATCATGGGGAAATTCTAAGTTTATTTAGATGAGCATCTTACCCCAGTAATTTTATATTCTAAAAGAAATAAGTCATGGCTACTTAAATGACTAGAAAGCAAAGATAGGCATAGATGCTTGTGGGGAGGAGTGATATACATAAACAGCCATGACAATTTAGAAAATATAAATGTTATTCCTGAGTAGTTAAAGTAGGCATCACAGAGAAAGCAGTGTTTGAGCTGAGTCTTGAAGGATAGATAAGGTGTGTATATGCTGGGATAGCAAAATTGGCAGATATAATTGTATGAAATGATCAGGTTTAATAACTGAGAGCAATTTATATTTTTCCTCTATTTCAAGCTACAGCTATCTCCTACACATGGTATGGTTTATTCAGTATTGAGTTTGATATCTAGGAATGCCTTATGGTGATGGCACATGCAGCAATGAATGCCAGGAACTGTTACAGCAATATTGACATAGATATATATCTTCATCTCAGTTGACCTATCAGATGGGGACAAATTAATATATGATAATACATGACCTGCACAGCTTGACTTCTCCAAAAACAAAAGGGACATACCTTGTATTTTATTAACAAAAGATATTGAAAAATTAGGACTTACTTGCTTTGGGTCATAAAAATATCTTCTAACCTTTTCTTAGCCTTCTCAGTAGAATGCAATATTTGCTGGAAACAACAGTGTTAGAAAGATAGAGAGGGAATGATAAACAGAAAGAAAAGATAACATAGGTATTTTTGATAATGTTAAGGTAGTAAACAGGTTATGTCAACCAATAGCTATGTAAAAATAGTCCTACAACTCTTAAAATCTCAGTTTTTTTGTTCCTACTATTCACTAATAAGATGTAGATTAAAACATTTCTATAATTCTTCCTAACCGTGATATGACATCCAGAAGCCCTAGAAAAAGATTAACACATTTGATTATATGAAACTATATAACTTTATATAAGAAGAGGTTATGAATAAAGTTAAAAGACACTATGAATTGGCAGAAAATACTTTCAGTATATATGACACAGGTAAGTATCACTTTACATAGAAAACTCTTGCAAATCAATTTCAAAAACCATCATAAGAATATGAAATATTCCCAACCTCTCTAATAATTTGAATTTAAACAAAAAGAAATTAATTTCATTTATAAGATAGGCTAAGTATAAGAATAATAATAATATCCAGAGTTAATGAGTGTGAGGATGTTGGCAGTCATGCATTCTTATAAAAATGTAAATTGATACTTTTCGGTAAGCTATTTAGCAATATTTCTCAAAATAAATGTGCATATTACAATAGAGGGACTATAGTTAATAATAATCTATTGTATATTTTTAAATAAAAGAGTGGAATTGGAATGTTTCTAACACAAATAAATGGTAAATTCTTGAGGTGACAGATAGCCTTCTATTCATCTATTATGTATTAATTATGCATATATATGCAACTATTATGTACCCATAGTTAAAAATAAAAATTAATAATGGGTACACATTCACTTTTAACCAGATATTCTACTTCTATGAATTTCTTATATGTTGATGCAGAAACATATGAAACATACATGCATGATCACCTTAATAGTGTTTGTCATTGCGAAAAATAAATAGAAACAACCCAAAGGTTTGTCCATAGGAATAAATTAAGTAAACTGCCACACATTTTTACAAGCATGTATTCGTTCTGTAATTTCAGAAAAAAACTTCAAGTGGAGGGAAGCAAAGAAAAAAGAGAATTGGAGAATTCGTTTAAAAATAAAACTTTAAAAAGTTATCTTTACTGGCCGGGCGCGGTGGCTCAAGCCTGTAATCCCAGCACTTTGGGAGGCCGAGGCGGGTGGATCACGAGGTCAAGAGATCGAGACCATCCTGGTCAACATGGTGAAACCCCGTCTCTACCAAAAATACAAAAAATTAGCTGGGCATGGTGGCATGTGCCTGTAATCCCAGCTACTCAGGAGGCTGAGGCAGGAGAATTGCCTGAACCCAGGAGGCGGAGGTTGCGGTGAGCCGAGACCGCACCATTGCACTCCAGCCTGGGTAACAAGAGCAAAACTCCGTCTCAAAAAAAAAAAAAAAAAAGTTATCTTTACCATAAACTGCCAAAACTTGTGAAGTAAAAGTTTAAAACATTGTTCATTCCCAACCCAAACTGACTCCCAGATTGGCACTGTTAACAATTGGTATGTATCCTTTTAGAAATGTATCTTTGTATATTTTTTTTTACGCATGGCCAGCTTTGCTCTTACTAAACCAAGATACAGTTAAATATTAGTTTTTAAATCTTACATAGGATAAAAAAGTAAGTAGTTGGCAAATAATGGCATACCCCAAATCTACAGTACCCAAAATGTACTCCTAAAAAGAAGCGTTTAATTTCTGTGCTGCTGTGACCTGCTGTGACATGGTGAAGGTCACAGACATCACAGAGTGCAGCTTCTCTGAGTCTTAGCATTTACCTTCCATACTTCCTGGTTTTCACTTCACTTATTACAAATGATTTGCTTCCTTGTTTTAGACCAATAATGTTTTATCATTTCCATCATCTCTTCTTACAGCAGCTCTTGTTTATTCTCCACAGCCCTACCCTTCCTCTCTTTGTAACCCAAAAGTTGAAGTTGTTTTAATTCAACAAACATTTAACAAGGATTGAAGCGATTGTTATAAAGAGTGGTTAGACTCCTGGCTTCCCTGCAATTACCTCTTAAACGGATCAGTAATTGGAAAGAATTTAATTTATTCTTTTCCTTTGAGTTGATTTACTATCACTGCCCTATAAGATTCTCCTTACTTCCCTCTACCCCTTTGTTCACTGCTGCCCCCTGGCCTTTCCCTTGCTTCCTCTCCCCTTCTCCTGCCTCTCCTCCTACCATCATCAGCAAACCTACTTCCTCTTCCCGTTATGTTTTGCTAAGCTATATCTTAAAACACAACTTGAAGATTGCTCTGGAACCAAAGCACAATGTATATATCATGGTTTCTAGAAAATGTGTTTAGACTTCAGCAAGAAAAGATCATAAATGTATTTATGCCTTATTATCTTGGCTACAGCCTGGCACAGAAGAGGGAAGAACAGTTACTGGAGGGAAAAAAAGAAAAAAACACTCACATGCAGAGTTTAGATCTGTGGATATTACTTTCTGAATATGAGGGCCTCTTTGCTTTGATCATCATCTTTCATTAAATTACTTGAGACATCCTGTTGCTTTCCATTATACCATTGCTATCTTATTATCTGCAACTCCTTGTCCATATACACATTTCACCTCTTTAGTAATTCACATCTAATTGTTACCCTCGCCTCACATCTTCCTCTGGCCATTCCTTTGGCAATGCAATAGCAATAATCACAGTCACGATATCAACTCTTCAATTTGTTGAGAAATGCTTCAACACTGTTTTCTCCATGTCTACTCATGAGATAATTTTTTATTGCTTTCCAACAACGTGTGAAGGGGTGAGATAAAATTAAAATGTCACAACAAATGTACTTCAGATGATGAAAGATTTTAAAAAGTTATTTGTTGGCTCTTAATATTTGAAAGTGGAAAAACACAGATTTTCAATGCTATCAAAATTAGGACACTATGAAGAGAGATAATTACAACCCTTTAAAAATATGAAATTAACTAAGAAACAGGACATTCTGTTTTCTTTGGTCCTCGCCTCATTTTCCTCCACCTTCTCCTCTCCAGAAATAACTTTCTAGTAATATTCTAATCTCTTCTTCAAATCCTAAATCCCTTAGTGTGATATCCATCTACATATTCAAAATGCCCTCCTGCCGTTTTCCCTCAATGTATCTATCCCATAAACTTAGTGACTTCTCAGTATTCCCTGAGATGGGAAGGATAGCCCTTGCTTCCCCTCTGTATAGAATCCCTCCTCAACTCATTTGCATGGCTGATTTCCTCTGCCAGCTATCTCTCAGCACCAGTCATCACCCTATAAACTGCACCTCACTGCCTAGGCAAGCATAGGCACTCCTTTCTGTGTGTCTCTTTTCCTTATATACCTCCACGATAGCTCTTTCGCAAATTTTATACATTCATATATACTATTATAAACTGTTATGTGTACCTAGCTCCTCACTGTATCATACTTTTCTGTAATTAGACGCTGTATGTTTTAATCTCTATGCCCTCATCATACAGAATGGTACGTAGCATTTAGAAGTGCCCACATCAGTAAAAGTTCTAGTTTTGGGGTCACTAAAGCCAGTCACAGCTAAATTAATCAGAAAGAAATGTATTAATAAAAATATTGGCAAGATGATAAAATGAAGTAGAAGTCTGGATAGAGAAAGAGACTCAGAAAATATGTAAAAACCTGTGGATTTAGGGCAAAAGAATCAAGATGAAAGCCATGCCACAGAAATAGTCCAGTTACTTTGCTACTACTGTGCCTTCATCCCTGCAAGGCATCCCTTTTGTGAACAATTAGGCAAGAGAAAGAAACAACAGGCAGTCAAACTGGAAAGGGAGAAGCTAAATTGTGCCTCTTTACAGGCAACATAATCTTGTATATAAAAAACTCTAAAGTCTCCATTAAAAAACTGTTAAAACTAATAAACATATTCAGTACTTTAAATTATTTCTAGTTTCTTGTTGCATTACCTCAACATTTAAAATTCTAAAGAGGGAAGCTTCCTGATGGCTAAAACTAGTTTATGAGCCTGTAATTTGATTTACTGGTAGTGATGATAGGCAAGATTAAAGAGAAGATGTAAAATCTCACCTATCTATACAAGGACAGTCCTCTCAGATAGGTTGGGAAATTACACATGAAGCAGCCAAAAATGTCACTGCTTGTGAGAATTACCCAAATATTATCATTTTGTCACCACAATCTACAATAATAAACAGAATATTTAAAGTGCACTTAATAGTTCTGAGTCTAGCTTTAAGGCTAATAGAATCATTTTTACTACCTTTGTCTACTACAAAGACATGTGAGAGAAAAAGTTTCATCAAAGAAATTGCTTTACATAACTTTTTGAAATAAACTATCAAAGTTTTCTCAAAACTGAGAAAGCAAATATAAATCTAATTAGTGTAACAGGCAAAGACTATTAAGTATTGATCAAGTCAAAAAGATCACACTGTTTGCCTGCAACAGAAATGACCACGTTCTTTATGGAAGTAAATATTATCTCCGTACATGTCTATTGCTGTTTTATACAAAATGTCTGACATACATAAAAAATTATGAGACCTGAAAAAAGCAACAAAGTAACACATAACCAAGAAAAAAAAAACAAAAAGACATCCTCAAAAAGAAGAAAAATATCTCTCAACCTAGAATTGCATATACAATAAATTTCTTCTTCAAAAATTAAAGTAAAATAAAAATATTTTTAAACAGACTAAAGCTGATAAAATGTGTTGCCAGCATCCCTGCACTATGAGAAAAAACTAAATCAAGTTATTCCAACTGAAAGAAAATTATCCTAGATGAAAAAAATGGATATTCAGAAACTAATAAAAAGCACCGAAGAGAGTAAATGAGTGAGATAATATTAAACAGTATTTAAAAAATTTGTTTAAAAGGTGTTTGAATGTTGAAAGTAAAATGATGATGATTATGTATTGCTAGCTTTTAAACACAGAAAATGCAGGCCAAGCCCTGTATCTAAGCCCTAGCTCCCAGTCAACATTTTTAAATATATCCTGGGCCAGAGGGGAACCTGCTACCTTGAAGGGAAGGAACTAGTCCTGGCAGAATTCATCATCTGCCCACTGAAGAGCTTTGGGACCCTAAAGAGCCAGTAGCGATACCCATGTAGTACATTGTGGGCATTGGGTAAGATTCTGACACTTGTTGGATTCAAGTATCAGCTCAGCCACAAGTGAGTAAAGCACCAAGGAAGCTCTTAGGGTCCCCAATTCCAGGCCTTAACACTTGGATGGCATTTCTGGACTTACTCTGGGCACCAGAGGGGGTCTACTCCCTGAAGGGTGAGGTTTTTTTGTTTGTTTGAGATACAGTCTCACTTTATTGCCCAGGCTGGAGTACAGTGGGGCAATCTCAGCTCACCAGAACCTTCGCCTCCTGGATTAGAGTGATTCTCCTGCCTCAGCCTCCTGAGAAGCTGCGATTACAGGTGTCTACCACCATGCTTAACTAATTTTTATATATTTTTTAGTAGAGACAGGGTTTCACTTTGTTGGTCAGGCTGGTCTTGAATTCCTGACCTCATGCAAACCATCAGCCTTGGTTTATCAAAGTGTTGATATTATAGGTGTGAGCTACAACACCCAGCCCCCTAAAGGGTGAGTTTCAGACAAGGCAGCACTCACCACAAGCTAAATGAGAGCCCTTGGGCTTTAAGGAAACATTGGAAGTAGCCTGGCGGTATGCTCCATGGACCTGTGGTTGCATGGAGTAAGGTTCCTCTGCCTTTGGAAAGGGGACAGAAGAGTGGGAAGAACTGAATCTTGTGGCTTGAGTGCTGGCTCAGCCACAGCAAATAGGACACCAAGTAGACATCTGAGGTTTTAACTCTTGTCCCTGGATCCCAGATAGTATCTCTGGACCCACCAGGAGCCTGAGGGAAGTCACTACCCCGAAGGGAAGGACACAGATGAGACTGTCTTAACCACCTGATAGCAGAGCTCAGGACATTGAGTAAACATAGGCAATAGCCGGGGAGTGGTTACAGCAAGCCTTGAGTAAGACCCAGTGTTGGGCTGGCTGCAGGTCTGACGCAGCACAATCCTAGTGATGGTGGCTATAGGGATGCTTGTCTCATTCTACTCCCAGCCCAGGTGGCTCAGAGCAGCGATAAACTCCATTTGTTAGGGAGAAAGTAAGGGAGGAGAACAAGAGTCTCTGCCAGAGAATTCTTACAGATATTGTCCAAAACCATCAAGGTGGTACCTCTATAAGTCTGCAAGAACCGAAGTATTACTGGCTTGTGGTGACCACAAACATAGATATAACTTAGATCACCACACCCAAGTACTTTCAAATATCTGGTAAGTCATCCCAAGAAAGACATGTAGAAATAAGCCAAGACTATGAAGACTATAATAAATGCCTAACTTTTCAATATCTAGACACAGATAAACATTCACTAATATCAAAACCTTTGAGAAAAACAGAAATTCACCAAATGAATTAAATAAGGCACAAGGGACCAATCCTGAAGAAACAGAGGTACATGACCTTTTAGACAGAGAATTCAAAGTAGCTGCTTTGAGGAAACTCAAAGATAGTGATAACACAGAGAAGGAATTCAGAATTTTATCAGATAAATTTAACAAAGAAATTAAAATCATGAGAAAGAAGCAGAAATTCTGCCGTTGAAAAATACAATCGACATACTAAAGAATGCATTCATCGTCCAACAGCAGAACTGATCAAGTGGAAGAAAGAATACTAAGCTTGAAGACAAACTACTTAAAAATACACAGAGGAGACAAAAAAAAAAAAAAAAACAGTGAAACACACCTACAGAATCTAGAAAATAGCTTCAAAAGGACAAATCTAAGAGTTAAATGCCATTAAAGGGAGGGCAGAGAAAGAGACAGGAGTAGAAAGTGTATTTAAAGGGAAAATATCAGAGAACATTCCAAACCTAGAGAAAGATAACAATATGCAAATAAAAGAAGATTATAAAACAGCAAGCATATTTAACCTGAAGAAAATTACTTCAAGGCTTTTAGTAATCAAACTCCTAAAGGTAAAGGATAAAGAAAGGATTCTAAAAACAGAAAGAGAAAAGAAACAAATCACATGCAATGGAGCGCCAGTACATCTGGCAGCAGACTTTTCAGTGGAAACCTTACATGCCAAGAGAAATTGGTATGACATATTTAGAATGCTGAAGGATAAAAACTTCTACCCTAAAGTAGTATATATAGTGAAACTATCCTTCATACATGATAGAGAAATAGATTTTCCCTCACAAAGAAAAGCTGAGGTATTTCATCAAGATCACACCTGTCCTACAGGAAATGCTAAAGGGAATATTTCTATCAGAAAGAAAATGAGCAATAAATAATCACCCAAAGCTACAAAACTCACTGGCAATAATAAGTACACAAGGAAACACAGAATATTATAACACTGTCACTATGGTGTGTAAACTATTCTTAAGTAGAAAGACTAAATAATAAACCAATCAAAAATAATAACCACAAAGAGATAGAATGAATTGGTAGAATAGAAAGCTCTACCAATTGTGCACACATTCCCTAACCCCCTGCAAGGACACTAAGTTAACCACCCCATCTATGCAGAGAAAACACCTTAATTAGAACCAAAAATCAAGTGAGCACTAATAGTACCTGGTTTTAACTTTATATCGCTGAAAGACGCACTGAAGAGAGATTAAAAAACAGCATGGAATTGCCAACACTGACGCTCCCTGACCAGGGCAGAAGTGGTGTGGTATGGGCAGCATCTCTGGACCCTGGGAAAGGGAAAACACAGCAATTGTGGTACACTGAACTCAGTACTGTTCTGTTATAGCAGAAAGGAAATCCAGACTAAACACAACTGACACCTGCCCACAGAGGGAACATTTAAATCAGCCCTAGCCAGAGTGAAACCCCCAATCCAAACTTCAGTGCCTGCAAACTTTGCCATTAAGGGCTAAAGTGCTCTCAGTCTCCAAGAAATTTGAAAGGCAGTCTAGGCCATAGGGACTGCAACTCTAAACTAGACCCAGAGACAATAAACTTAGGGGTCGTACAACATACTGAGACACCAGCTGGGGCAGCCAAGGGAGTACTGACATCACTCCTTCTCTAACCCCAGGCTGTATAGCTCATGGTGCCAAAAAAGACCCCTTTTTCTGCTTGATGAGAGGAGCATGAAGAGTGGAGAGAATTTTATCTTACATCTTGGGATACCAGTTCAGACATAGCAAGGTAATGTGCCAATCAGAGTCATGAGGCCCCATTTCCAAGCCCTAGCTCTCAGATTATATTTCTGGACACATCCTGGACCAGAATGGAACCCACTTCTTTGAAGAAAAGAAACCAGTTCTGCCAGTATTCATCACCTGCTAACTGAAGAGCCCCTGGGCTCTGAATATCCAGGAGCAATATCCAGATACCACATGATGGGGGTCTTAGTGGGCCTCTGAGACTTACTGGCTTAAGCTGAAACTCATAGGCTTAAGGTGAGACTCAAGCACATTACCAGCTGGTGCTGGTGGTTGCAGGGTAAAACTCTTTCTGCTTGAAAAAGTAAAGGGGACTTTGTCTTGCACCTCAGGTACCAACACTGCCATAGGGGAACAGAGCACCAGTGGACTCTTGGGGTTCTCAATTCCAGGACTTGACTCTTGTATGACATTTCTGCACCTGCCCTCGGCCAAGGGAGAGACCACTGCTCTGAAGGGGTGTCCCAAACCAGGCAACATTCACCACAGTTTGACTTAAGAGACCTTGGGCCTTAAGGGCACATTGGTGGTTATCTGGCAGTACTCTTTATGGTCAGGGGTAGCAGTGACTATGGTGTGAGGCTCCTCTGTCTTTTGAAAGGGAAAGGAAGAGTGGAAAGGACTGCATCTTGTGGTTTGAGTGCAAGCTCAGCCTTAATACAATAGAATACCAGGAAGCCTTCTAAGGTTTTTGACTCTAGTTCCTGAATCCCATAAACCACTCTGGACTCACTTGGGGCCTGAGGGACCTCACAGCCCTGAAGGGAAGGAAGCAGGCCTGGCTGGTTTTGCCATCTGATGATTATAGAGCACCAAGGCCTTGAGTGAATATAGGTAGTAGTCAAAGAGTGGTTACAACAGGCCATGGGTGAGACCCAGCAATGTGCTGGCTTCAGGTCTGATACAGCACAGTCATAGTGGTGAAGGCCACAGGGGTGCTTGTGTCACTCCACCCCCAGCTTTAGGTGACCCCAAACAAAATGTGAGATGTTATGTGTTTGGGAGAAAGTAATGGAAGAGAACAAGAGTCTCTGCCTGGTAATCCAAAGCATTCTCCTAGATCTTGTCCAAGACCATCAAGGCAGTATCTCTATGAGCCTTCAATAACCAAAGCATTACTAGGATTTTGAGAGCCCCTTAAAGCAGAAATAGCTTAGAATACAACACCCAACTACTTTCAAATAGTTGAAGAAGGATGACTGCAGATAAGCCCAGAGAATGGAAACAACAATAAATGTCTAATGCCTCAAAGCCCAGACACCAAAGCATCAACACTATCAGGAAAACATGACCTCACCAAGTGAACTAAATAAGGCATGAAGGCCCAATCCCAGAAAAATAGAGATATCTGACCTTTCAAACAGAGAATTCAAAATTACTGTTGGAGAAACTCAAAGATATTCAAGATAACACAGAGAAGGAATTTGGAATTCTATCACATAAATTTAACAAACATTGTAATAATTTAAAAGAACCAAGCAGAAATTCTAGCACTGAAAAATGCAATTTGTATAATGAAGAGTGCATCAGAGTCCTTTAATAGCAGAATGGCTCAAGCAGAGGGAAAGAATAGTGAGCTTGAAGACAGGTAATTTGAAAATACAGTCAGAGGAAATAAAAAAGAATATAAAATGATAAAGCATACCTACATGATTTAAAAATAGCTACAAAAGGGAAAATCTAGGTGTTATTGCTATTAAACAAGAGGTAGAAAGAGAGGGGTGGAAAGTGTATTCAAAGGGATAATAACAAAGAATGTCCCAAACCTAAAGAAAGATATCAATATCCAAGTACAAGAAGGTTATAGAACACCAAGCAACCCAAAGAGACTACGTCAAGGCCTTTAATAATCAAACTCCCAAATGTCAACCCTGAAGAATGAATCCTGAAAGAAGCAAGAGAAAACAAATCGCATACAATGAGCTCCAATCCATCTGGTAGCACTTTTTTTTTTTTTTTTTTTTTTTTTTTTTGAGACAGAGTTTCGCTCTTGTTACCTAGGCTGGAGTGCAATGGCACGGTCTCGGCTCACCGCAACCTCCGCCTCCTGGGCTCAGGCAATTCTCCTGCCTCAGCCTCCTAAGTAGCTGGGATTACAGGCATGTGCCACCATGCCCAGCTAGTTTTTTTGTATTTTTAGTAGAGACGGGGTTTCACCATGTTGACCAGGATGGTCTCGATCTCTCAACCTCGTGATCCACCCGCCTCGGCCTCCCAAAGTGCTGGGATTACAGGCTTGAGCCACCGCGCCCGGCCCTGGTAGCACTTTTTTCAGTTGAAATCCTACATGCCAGGAAGGAGAAGCATGACATATTTAAAGTGCTGAAGGAGAAAAACCTTCATCCTAAAATAGTATATTTAATAAAAATTATTTTCAAATATGAAGGAGAAAAAAAGACTTTATCACACAAACAAAAGCTGAAGAATTTTATCAATATCAGGCCTGTCCTATAAGAAATACTAAAAGGAATACTTCAATCAGAAAAAAAAAAAAAAAGCATTGAGAAATAATCACCTGAAGGTGTAACACTTTGTGGTAATAGTAAATATACAGAAAAAAATGCAGAATGTTTATAATACTACTTGTGGTGTGCAAACTACTTTTATCCTAACTAGAAAGACTAAACAAGTCAATCAAAAATAGCTACAACTTTTCAAGATGTAGTACAATTAAATATAAACAGAAACAACAAAACTTTGAAAAGCAGGAAGAAAAAGTTAAGACACATTTTCGTTAGTTTTGTTTATTTGTTTGTTTGGTTGGTTGGTTGGTTGGTTGCTTAGGCAAATAGTGTTAAATTGTTAACAGGTTAAATGGGTTGTAATATACTATTCGCAAGCCTCACGGTACATCAACAAACATCAAACTTTATTTGCTCTATAGATATAGACCAAATAGACCTAATAATTGTTTACAGAACATTTCATTCAATAACTGCAGAATACAAATTTCTTTGTCAGCATATTAATTATTCTCAGGAATAGATCACACGTTATGTCATGAAACAAGTCTTAAAACATTCAAATAAATTAAAATAATATCCAACATCAGAAAACCTGACCAAAATGAAATAAAACTGAAAATCGACCAGGCATGGTGGCTCAGGCCTGTAATCCCAGCACTTTGGGAGGCCAAGGTGGGTGAATCACCTGAAGTCAGGAGTTCAGGACCAGCCTGGCCAACATGGTGAAAGCCCATCTCTACTAAAAATAACAAAAACTAGCTGGGCATGGTGATTGGCACCTGTAATCCCAGAGAATCAGGAGGGTGAGGCAGGAGAATCACTTGAACCCAGGAGGCAGAAGTTGCAGTGAGCCAAGATCATGCCATTGCACTCTAGCCTGTGCAGCAAAAATGAAATGCCATCTCAAAAAAAAAAAATTGAAAATAAATTACAAGAGGAATATTTTAAACTATACAAATACATGGAAATTAGACAATATGCTCCCGAATGACCTGTGAGTCAATGAAGAAATTAAGAAGGAGATTGTCAATTTTCTTTGATAATGACAACACAACATACCGAAGTGTATGGGATACAGCAAAAGCAGTACTAAGAGGCAAGTGTATAGCTATAATAGTCTACATCAAAAAAGAAGAAAAACTTCAAATAAACAACCTAGTGATGCGTCTTAAATAATTAGAAAAGCAAGAGCAAATCAAACCCTGAAATTAGTAGAAGGAAAGAAATATAAAGATCAAATAAATAAAATTGAAATTTAAAAATACAAAAAAAACAATGAACCAAGAGTTGACTTTTTGAAAATTTAAACAAAATTGCAATGTTTAGCCAGATGTACAAAGAAAAAAGGGAGAAGATGCAAATAAATAAAATCAGAGATGAAAAGGGAGACATTATAACTAACACTGCAGATTTTCAAAGGATTATTAGTTGCCACAGTGAGCGACTACATGCCAATAAATTAGCAAATCTAGAAGAAATGATCAAATTTCTATACACATACTACCTCCCAAGATTGAACCATGAAGAAATCCAAAGTCTGAACAGACCAATAACAAAGAGTAAGAGCAAACCATACTCAAGAGTCTCTCAGCAAAGAAAAAAGCCTGGGACTCATTGGATTCATTGCTGAATTGTACTGAACTTTTAAAGAAGAACTAATATCAATCCCACTCAAATTCTTCTTATAAATAGATAAATAGATTTATTATAAATAAATTCCAATCTAATTCTACAAAGTCAGTATTACTCTCACATCAAAACCAGACAAAGACACATCAAAAAAGAATACTACAGGCCAATATCCCTGATGAACATTGGTTCAAAATCATCAATAAAATATTCATGAACTGCATTCACCAATATGTTAAAAAAAAAAAAAAGATCATGCTTCCTAACTAGGTGGCATTTATCCCAGGGATCCAAGGATAATTCATCATTTGTGAGTCATTAATGTGATATATCATATCAACAGAATGAAGGACAAAACCCATATGATCATTTAAATTGATGCTGAAAAAGTGTCTGACAAAATTCAATATCCCTTCATAATAAAAAACTCTCGAAGAACTGGATATAGAAGAAATATACCTCAACATAATGAAAGCCATAATAAAAATGGCAAACTCCATAGCTAGTATCATACTGAATGGGGAGAAACTGTAAGCTTTTTCTCTAAGATCTGGAACATAACAAGGATGCTCAACTTTTCACAACTGTTATTCAGCCTAGTACTGGAAGTCCTAGCTAGAGCAATCAGACAAGAGAAAAACATAAAGGGCATCCAAGTTGGAAAGGAAGAAGTCTAATTATCCTTCTTGGCGGATGATATAATCTTACGTTTAGAGAAACCTAAGACTCCACCACAAACTATTAGAACTGATAACCAAACTCAGTAAAGTTGCAGGATACAAAATCAACACATGAAAATCTGTAGCATTTTTATATGCCAACAGCAAACAATCTGAAGAAAAAATTTTTAAAAAAATAATCCCATTTACAATAGCCACACATAAAATTAAATACCTAGGAATTAACCAAAGAAGTGAATGATCTCTACGATGAAAACTATAAAACATTGAGGCAAGAAACTGAAGTGTGAAATGAGCACCAAAAATGAAAAAACATTCCATATTTATGGATTGAAAAAATCAATGTTGTAAAAATGTTTGTACTAACCAAAGGAATCTACAGATTCAATGCAATCTTTATCAACATGCCAACAACATTCTTCACAGAAATTTAAAAAAAAAAAAAAAAAAACCATCCTAAAATTTATATAGGACCACAAAAGACCCAAAATAGCCAAAGCTGTCCTTAGCAAAAAGAACAATCCTGGAGGAATCACATTAAGTGACTTCAAGTTATACTACAGAACTAGAGCAACCAAACAGCATGGTACTGGAATAAAAATAGGCATATAGACCAGTGAAACAGAATAGAGAATCCAGAAGTAAATCCATGCATCCATAGTAAACTAAATTTTTTGTTTGAGATGGAGTCTCACTCTGTCTCCCACGCTGGAATACAGTGGCACAATCTTGGCTCACTGCCACCTCTGTCCCCTGGGTTCAAGCAATTCTCCTGCCTCAGTTTCCTGAGTACCTGGAACTACAGGCATGTGCCACCATGCCCAGCTAATTTTTTGAATTTTTAGTACAGACAGGGTTTCACTGTGTTAGCCAGGATGGTCTCCATCTCCTGACCTCATAATCTGCCCATGTTGGCCTCTCAAAGTGCTGGGATTATAGGCATAAGCCACCGTACCCAGCCGTGAACTCATTTTTGACAAAGTTTCTAAGAACATACATTGGATAAAAGACAGTCTTCTTAATAAATGATGCTGGGAAAACTGAATATCCATATGCAGAAGAGTGAAACTAGACCCTTGTCTCTTACCATTTACAAAGATCAAATCAAAATGGATTAAAGGCTTAAATCTAAGATCTCAAATTGTGAAACTACTACAAGAAAACATTGGGGAAAATCTCCAAGACATGGGACTGGGCAAAGATTTCTTAAGCAAAACCCCCAAAAGCACAGGCAACCGAAGTACAAACGGACAAATGGGATCACATCGAGTTAAAAAGCTTCTGCAAAGCAAAGGAAATAATCAACAAAATGGAGAGAAGACACACAGAATGGAAGAAAATATTTGCGAATTCCCCATCTGACAAGGAATTTGTAACTAGAATATATAACTCAAACAACTCTAAAGGAAAAAATCTAATCAACCAATTGAAACATGGGAAAAAGATTTGAATACATATGTCTCAAAAGAGGTCATACAAATGGCAAACAGGCAAATTAAAAAGTGCTCAACATTATTGATTATCAGGTAAATGCAAATCAAAATTACAATGAGATATCATCTCACCTGAGTTAAAATGCCTTTTATCTAAAAGACAGGCAACAATGGTAGTAACAATGTAGAGGAAAGGGAACACCTGCACACTTTTATTGGGAATGTAAATTAGTACAATCACTGTGGAGAAAAGTTTGGAGTTTCCTCACAAAATCAAAAATTGAGCTACCTTATGATTTAGCCATCCCACTGCTATGTATATACCCAAAAGAAAGAAAAATCAGTATATCGAAGAGGTATCTGCACTGTTGTGTTTATTGCAACATTTCACTAGCCAAGATTTGGAAGAAACCTAAGTGTCCATCAAGAGATGAATGAATAAAGAAAATGTTGTAGTTATACACAATGGAGTACTGTTCATTCATTAAAAGATGAATGAGATCCAGTCATTTGCAACAACATGAATAAAATTGAGATCATTATGTTAAGTGAAATAAGCTAGGCTCAGAAAGGTAAATTTCACATGTTCTCACTTATTTGTGAGAGCTAAAAATTAAAATTGAAGCCATGAAGATAGAGAATGGAATGTTACCAGAGGCTGAGAAGAGCAGTTGGGGGAGTGGGGAGTAAGGAGGGATTGTTAATGGGTATAAAAATAGTTAGAATAAATAAGACTTAGTGTTTGTTAGCACAACAGGACAATGATGGTCAAAAATAATTTAATTGTTAATTTAAGAATAACTAAAAGCACAAAGGATAAATGTTTGAGATTATGGATTATTAACTTAATGTGATTATTATGCATTGCATGCCTGTATCAAAATACCTCATTTAACCCATGAATATATATACTTTTTGTGTACCCACAAAATTAAAACTTTTTAAAGAAATACATGACCAAATTATTCTATCTAAAGTTCTTGTATTATTAGTGAAGTAGCATAGCATTAATTTAAGGTTGATTATGATTAATAATCTATATTGTAAATATATATACTAACTTCTAAAAACAGTCCAGAAGTAGAGTTTCTACAAATCCAATAGAAAAGTTACATCAAAAATATACTTAATCTAAAATGGAAAGGAAATAAGGAACAAAGTGGGGAGTAAAACAACCCATAAGGAACAAATAAAAACAAAATAGCAAAATGATATGCCTAACCATATTGAATATTTGCATTAAATAGTAAAGCAATTTTATTAAAATGTTGTTGATTGCATAAAGAAACAAGACCCGATCATAAGATATTTATAAAAGACACAATTTAAAGGAAATGTAACAGAAAGGGAGAAAATTGCAGAATAGAAAGAGACACCATGCAAACACTAATGATGGCAGGGCATATTGTTATTTATTAGTGTCAAATGGGCTTCAAAATAAAGAATCTTACCAGATACAAAGAGAGATATTCTATAATGATAAAATGTTAATTCGTCAGGAAGACCTATATATGTGTATTTATACACATATATCATTTTTCTCAAAAAATAACTTCTAGAATTCCTTTCCCCATTCTGGTTTTAAACATGATGCTTTCAAGATCTAATTTTCTTTTCCCAGTCTTTTTTCATTTTAAAGATGATTTTGATGCATTTTATTTTTTATAGTATTTTCCTGAATATGTAAACCTATGAAATCAACTCATTAAATTAATATATAACAAAGAACACTCATATGATATCCTAATTTAGATATGAAAAATGTGCTGTCCCTGATTTGATTATATTATGTCTAAAATATAAATCACTTACCTATTTAATCTACATATATAGTACACGAAGGCTTTCTGTTCCTACAAAGCAGTCAGCATTGTTTTTTTCTCTTTGGTTTTCTCCTCTTTAATAGCCATACCAATAATAAATAACATTTTGGAGCACTCTGTAAAGCACTGGGATTTATAGAATACCGTTAAGCAAACAAATGTTCCCACTATGAGAATTTCAGAGGTAGAAGACATAGAGAAAGTCATAGAAAGTGTATTTAATAATAAATGCAAAAAAAAAAATCTCAAGTTTTGAGAGAGATATGGACATTTGGATCCATGAAACTCAAAGTTATCTAAACAGGCTTAACCCACCGAGGTCCTCACTGAGGCACAGTATGATCAAAATGTCAAAATTCAAAGAAAAAGAATTTTTAAAAGAATAAGGGAAAAAAACATCAAGTGACATACAAGAAAATTCTTATAAGACCATTAACAGAGTTTTCAGCAGAAACCTTGCAAGCCAGGAGAGAATAGGATAATATATTTCAAGTGCTGAAAGAAAAAACACCTGTCAACCAATAGTACTGTATCCAGTAAAGCTGTCTTTCAGAAAGTGGGGAAAAGTAGTCTCTCCTAGACAAGCCAAAGCTAAGGGAATTCATTATTATTAGACCAGCCAAATGAAAAATGCTTAATGGATTACTTCAACCAGAAGAAAAAGGGTGATAATTGCTATTATAAAAATATAAAAGTGGTAGAGGCAAATTTGTGTATTCTATTACTGTAATGGTAGTGTGTAAATCTTATAAATCTCTTGTGTGAAGTTTAAAAGTCAAAATGGTCAAAAGTAAGCATAGCTACAATAAGTCATTAAGGAATATACAATATACCCTTCCAAGCCACAGTGTGGTTGGTTGGTTGCTTCAAGGAATAGTACTATTTCAGGGGCTCAATATTGGTATAAGTTGCTAACAGAGCAGAAATTTGATATAGGTGTAGTAATATTAGTTTTACTAAAGGGGAATTCATACTGAAGGCTTTCTGCAGAATCTCTATCCCTGTCACCACAACCACTTTGCTTATATGCCTGTTGTTTTAGCACTGGGGTAGCTAATGACAAAATCTGTTGATTTCAACCAGCCAAGTTAATTTGGTCTACATCAGTTTTTAGTGACTTTCCTATAGTGATTATTCATTGATGGGTGCTAATACAAAGGTTTTAAACTTCATTTTCACTCCTATAAGTCCATCTGTATGCCTCTACAACATACATTTTTATCCCTGGCGATGGAATATTTTTCCTTAAGAGCCACTGGCTAGCCAGCTCAGCCATTTACCACTGTTCATAGGTCCATATACTCATCTATCCAAAGTAGATGACTAAATGCATCACCGAAGTTCTGCCTACTGTGGGGGTGATTTTTTTAATCACTGTCTTTCAAAGCCACTGCATAAGATCTGTAATGAATTTGCTATCTGTTTTGGGCAGGCACCAATATACCAAATGGTTCCATTAATAAGGCAAGCTTAGACTTTGTTTTTCTCATTTTTTATTGTAAGGAATATTTCAAGTAGACAAAATTGCGAGCTGAGTAGTTTCTGGTACAATAATTGCAAATAAAATGGGAGCGTGGGCTACTTGCTTCTATAATTGGCTTTTGCCCTCTGCTCATACTCAATTCTAAATGGTATCACTGCTATTTTGCAATGGATTGTTGTTGGGTCCACCTGATAATACAACTCCATGAATCTGACAGACCCCAGCTCATTGTGAGCAGTTTCAGATGCATGTTTATTCACTTCATCTCTGTCATTGCACAGTAGCATGCCATTAGAGTTTTTCAAAATACATGTCATTCCCTGGCTAACATTGATGTTCTTCATTTTTGCTATCTTGCTTCCAGATGTAATTTTTTTTTTATTTCTCTGCTGAAATTTGTTGTATTTAGTTTTTTGTTTGTTTTAATTTTACTTTAAGTTCTGGGATACATGCGCTGAATGTGCAGGTTTATTACATAGGTATACATGTACCATGGTGGTTTGCTGTACCTATCAACCCATCGTCTAGTGGTAAGCCCCTCATACATTAGGTATGGATTTGTTGAATGATACTGCTATTATTCATCATTTATATAAAATTCTCTTATGATTCTTCCTATATTTTGACGTATTTTTTATATCTTCTACTTCTCTGCCTCTCTGGGAGGCTTCTTAAGTAACATTTTCAGTTGTTTATTTTCTAATTTACTGATTCTTCTTTCAGATATGCATAATATGCTGCTTTCTGTCTTTTCAAATTTGTTCAGATTTTATTTATTGAAATAAATTAATGTACATTTATATGGTGGCCTATAATTTCAAAATGTGAGGTATAAGGATCTGTTTTCTTTCTCACATAGGATAGTTTACTTTCTTGTGTTTAGTGATTTTTTTAGACTATAAATTGCTCTCTTACCTTGGAACTTTATATGTGCAAATGTGTTGATGCCTGGTTTGAAAGTAGGCTATTCCAGAAATAATTTAGTCATCTAGTGACACTTTATGTTGGATTCTCTACTTGGACTTCTGGCCATCCATATAGCACCAATTTAAGGATTTTTTTTTTTTTTCTGCTAAACATCAAAGTATGAAACTGGCTAATTTTTTTAGTTTCCCAAAGAGAAAGGGGAGGCAGATTTACTTATTTCAATACTGTACATACTCAGTATGGGGTCCTTTGTGACCCCTGCTTATATGAGGGATTTTTTTTTTATTAGATTCTCACTTAGGGTGGCTTATGCTTTTTCTCTTCATTTAACTTCATAAACTCACTAAAACGAATGCTCAAGTTCCCATGGTATGGATTTATACCTTCAAGGGGATAAAGCCTGTTTTGAATATTCTCCACACACTTATCTGGGCACCCAGATTTACCATGGTTCTGGCCTGCATATTCCTTACTATTGACCAACTAATGAATGAAATTAAAGAGTATTTTTCTATATCTTATTCAGCATTTTGTTATCAAAAGGAAAATTGATGTAGACATATAGTTAGCCCTTTCTCCAGAAATTTTTTTTGGGCTTTTGCCACTCAACTTCTCAGTTTCTCTTTGAGACAACCACTCAAAGTCTATGTAGGTATGAATTACATATTCCATATTCTGACTGAATAAAACAAAGACAAATTATTTCTGCAATAACCTACCTTCAAACAAGCTATCAACACATTTGCACATATAAAGTTCCAAGATATAAGAGCAGTTTTTTCCTGAACCGTTTAGAAAAACATTCTTCAAATCAAAGATTAAATTGTTGCTACACATAGCTTTTTTCCTCACAAAATAAAAGGTCTGGAGTTAGGCATTCCAAGCTGGCACAGCTGCTCAATGACAATGACAAGAGCCAAGGCTCTTTCTACCTCTCTGCTAAGCAAAGCTTAATGGCTTTTATTGCTTGTCCTAATGGTTTCAAGTTAATGAGAGCTCTTCTAAAAATAAGTCCATTTTACCAGCAAAACAAAGGGGAAAAGCCAAAAGGAAAAAAGACTGGGCCAACCAGGTTTGCTTCATTTTACTAAGAAATAATATAAACTTTCTGTTAGTTCTTACTGGCAGAAATAAATTACGTGGCTACCCATGGAACAATCAATGGCAAAAGTGCATTAAAAAACCGCTTCTGATTTAAACCAATCATAACTCATTTCCTAGAACTGGAATAGTGTCCTTTTCCACTTCAGATATCCATTGCTACCTGAATAAATGTGAATTCTGTGAGCAGAAAATAGGGGATTGGAGAATTGATATTGGGTAGGTATTAGATTACATCTGCGGTAACACCTAACACATTCCCATCATCCAGCACTTCCTACTGAGGCCTTCCCTTCTCCCTTCATCTATTTACTCCTTTAACTTCAAGCTTATGGCTACCTTTTGTTAAAGACTTTGACATCATCACTTGTTCATGGGGCTTGCTCTCCTTCCATGTATCAACAGCTAATAGCTATCGCTAATAGCTATTACAGTGTGTACCTTTCTTCTGAGTATAATGACTTGGTAATTTGTCATTCTTCTCATCTCCCAATCTAGAAAAGAAACTCCTCTAAAGTAGGTATCATGTCTTAGGTCACCTAGTATAGTGCCTTGAATATATATATATATGCTAAATCAGTCAGTTTTAATTCTTTACTAGCAAACTAATTAACTGTCCCATTATTTATGCTCTTCGTAACTCCCTTTGCTTAATGATGACATATTGACATTTATCCTAGACCCTAATTCCATGACCCTATTTTATGCCCTAATCTTATTGATCTCTCTGTTTTTAGACTCTGTTAACCACTCTCACATAGAAACCCTGTTGCTCCTCACCCCTTACTACTGTGAATATTTGTTACAGGTTACCGTAATCTCTACTGTTGGTTTATGTGATTCTATAATGTTCTGGTTGTCCTCCTATGTTTCCAATTATCTATGTTTTGCCTCTTTTGCTGGTTTCTCATTCTATCTGATTCCTCCTGGGGATTTTTGTTGTTGACACTGTGGCTATCTCTCATGCACCCCCTCACAAACTTCAGTTAGGTGGTTTGTGAAAGAAGATGGAAAGAGTTGGCTTGAAACCACTTAGCTAACTGGGTATTTGTTCATCTTTACATGATTCTAGTTTTATCTTTAAAAGAGCCCTTCTGTCTGAATACTGGCCTTTGGGGGGAACTTTATGCAGATGGCAGACCACTTAACGTGGTGAAAATTTCTTTTAGTTATGTTCAAGTTGAATGCCTCCTACAAAGTGAATAATCTGGACAAATTTTATCATTTTAAAGGAGTATTCATACTATGTTTTTTCCTTCATTTGAAACCCCTTTGCAGAAAAAAAAAATAGATTTGGTCTTAAAGAATCAGATTTATTTGATCTTAATTTATTTTCTTTCTCCACAGAGCAGAGATATTTTGAATGTTTCACTTTATTTTTTTTTATTTAAACTAATCCCTTGTTAAAAGTGCATGCTAAAACAAATGTGCATCTGAATGCACAATTAACCAGTTTTCAAATAATTAACTTTTTAGATTTTGCATGTGCATTTATTGCTCATTTGACCATATAATAATTAGTCTTAATTATAATGGATTACACCTTCAAATCCTGCATGCATATTATAATAGAATGACAGCACTTTACATCACTTTTCATATTTTAGTCAAACAGCAAAGGAAATGAATTTTTAAGATGGGGGACATTTTATATCTGTAGAAGTTGACATTTTGAGTAATGAAGTGTTACAGTTGTTTTTAATGTATTTATTTGATGGTGCATTCAGCAAAATTAATTCTGATAGATGAAATATGTTTAAAGCATTGCTTACAAAATGAATGGTATCTCTCAGCTAATAGAGTTACAAACGCATGGAAGAAAAAATGAAGACTTTATAAATGAGTCAAGTGAAAATAAATGCCAGATTAAAAAACAATTTACTGTGTATGTCTAGAGAGCCAAAGGGAACTCAACTGCAAAGAATCTGACTTATATACAAAGTGAACATCCGAAATATTTAAACTTCACTGTAATGCTCTTTCACCGTAATGGTAAACAGCTACATAGGCTTCTTTCCTGAACTTGTGATATGGAGAGCTGAAAGGCAAAAACCAAAATCACTTCCTAAAAGATATATCAGGTCAAGGAGTGCATCCTTGCCACTCATTAGTGGTTACTGGGAGCCATGGGGTAGCTTAAGAATCACGAAAAACAGGAGAGATAAATAAACTGTTAGTTGGCTCAGGCATCTAATAAGCCGGATGAGTACTGCAACCTGAGGCCAACTCCTCTGTTTTTTGTTTGTTTTTTGAGATGGAGATTCACTGGTTGCACAGGCTGGTACTCAGTGGCACTATCTCAGGTCACTGCAACCTCCACCTTGTGGATTCAAGCAATTCTCCTGCCTCAGCCTCCTGAGTAGCTGGGATTATAGGCATGCGCTACCACGCCCAGCTAACTTTTGTGTATGTTTTAGTAGAGAAGTCCTGACCTCAGATGATCTTCCTGCCTCACCCTCCCAAAGTGCTGGGATTATAGGCATAAACCACCACACCCAGCCCTCAGCAGAACAGATCCATTTAAAGTGGCCACCACAGAACAAACATTAGTCTACAAGATTCTTTATAAAGGAGGGCCCCCATTTCACGTATAATACCTTGAGTCTATATTAAAAATTCTCCCAATATTTCCAATATATATAAATAGCCAAGTTTTCACTCTTGGGAAATGTGAAATAAATATAAATATTTTTCGTACAGTAAAGTGCATACCTTTAGAGAGAGCTACATGGGTATAAACTCTGATTACATTACTCACTACCTATTTGGCCCACCTATTTGGATAAGTTAAAAAAAAAATTCTCTCTGTGTCTGTTTTCTCATCTGTAAATGAAAATAAATAATTTGTTTTATCTTTAATCTTACCAGAATTTAAGATCTATGAGGCAGCCATTTTGATGTTGTTCATTGATGTAGCTTATATACTCAAAAAGGGCATAAGGAACATATGGAACATTTTGATATGTTCTAAATGACGTATCAGTAGAGTCTCATAAGAAGGAAAAAAGAATATGATAGAAGCAATATTTTAAGAGGCACTGGTCAAGAATTTTCTAAAACTAATGAAAGAAATCAATCCATAGATATAGAAAGTTTTATGAACTAAATAGGATAAACATAAATTTAAAAATTTCTCTCCATATTAGGTAAAAAAAAAATGCTAAAAGCAAACAATAATGAAGGACCAGGTGTGGTGGCTAACACCTGTAATTTCAACACTTTGGGAGATCAAGGCGAGCAGATCACTTGAGCTCAGGAATTCGAGACTAGACTGGGCAATGATGAAACCTTGCCTCTACAAAAAAATTAGCTGGGTGTGGTGGTGCCTACCTGTAGTCCTAGCTACTTGGGAGGCTGAGGCAGGAGGATCAATTGAGCCTGGGAGGCAGAGGTTACAGTGAGCTATGACCTCACCAGTGTACTCCAGACTGCGTGACAGAGACCCTGACTCAAGTGAAAACAAAACAAAACAAGAAGATAATGAGGAAAAATCTTAAAAACAGCCAAAAGAAAAGAAAACAAAACGAAACATAAAAACCCTTTTTTAAAAAGAAGGAATAATGAGAATGATACCTAAATTCTCGATAAAAACTGTGGAATCCCAGAAGCAGTGACATATTTTCAAAGTACTAAAAGAAAATAACTGCCAAACTAAAATTCTATGCACTGTGAAAATATACTTCAAAGGTGAAAATACATTCCAGTTGAGAAAAGAAACAAAAAAAAATTCAAAAAGTTTGTTCCCAGGAGGCTCACAGTATAATAAGTATTAAAGAAAATTTTCAGGCAGGGACAAAAAAAAAAAAAAAAAAAAGAAAAGAAAACAGAGAAATGCAGCAGGGAAGAATGAAAAGCAATAGAAAGGTGGAAATGTGTATAAATCTAAATGAATGTTGACATACAAACTATACTATAATAGTGTCTTGGGCTTTAAATACTTGTAAAATGATAACAATGATAACAATTATGCAAAAGGAACCAGGTGCAGTGGCTCATGCCTATAATCCTAGCACTTTGGGAGGCCAAGGCAGCAGATCACTTGAGCTCAGGAGTTCAAGACCAGCATGGGCAACATGATGAAACCTTGTCTCTAAAAAAATACACACACACACACACACACACACACACACACACACACACACACACACAGGGCAGGGTATAATACAAGATGTTCAATTAGAGGTAACTATGATGCATGCTACTACCAGAGGAATGAAAGGGGTCAGTAAATACAGCACATTCAACTGAAATATCTAGGTACTCACATTAGGACTGATCAAGGAACAGTACAACCCACAGAAAATGAAGAAAAGCAGGGCAGGGTGACAGCACACCTGGGAGCTACTCAGAGCCTAGAGAACCGCCTCTCCTGATCAAGGGAAGCAGTGAGTGAATGTACGACTCCAAGAAACCATGCTTCTCCCATGAATCTATGAAACCATTGGATCAGGAGATCCCCTTATGAGCCCACTCCACCAGAGCATTGGGTCCAGTGCATGGAGTTGTGTGGAGTCAGCAGAGCAGCTGCTCGGGCACACACAAAGACCCAAGAGCTCAGACCCCAGATCCCCAACAAAAGTGAATGCAACTCAGGCAAAGCAAGAAGTCCATACCTACCCCTGGGAAGGGAGCCGAATCCAGGGGGCCAAGGAACATCCGTCTGCAAGTCCCGCTTCCGTGGCCCCTCACAAGAAAAGATCTTCTGGCTTAAAATTCCATTCAGCCACTGGCAACAGGATAGAGCCTGCCTAAGATGGGACAGAAACCCCAGGGGGAAGGGTGGGCCACCATCTTTGCTGTTTGGATGATTCAGCCATTCTAACCTGTGGGCTTTGGAGAGTCCAAATGTCTGGGAGGAGAAAGCACCCCTACTCACTGCAGCACAGCTGCTTTACCAAAACGTGGCCTGACTACGTCTTTAAGTAGGACCCCAATCCATTTCTCCTCACTGGTCAGGACCTCCCGGGGGCAGGGGGGGGTCCAGCCACCCCCACTGGTATTCTAGGACAGAGCTCTGATCTCTCTCTCTCTGGGACAGAGTTCCCAAGAAGAGGGATAAGTTGTGATCTTTGTTGTTTAAGCAACTTGGCCATTCCAGCCTGTGGGCTTTGGAGAGTCTAAGCCAACCAGGGCAAAGGCATTCTGCCAGCATGGCACCACTGTTTTGTTGAAGTGTGACCAGACTGCTTCCTTAAACAGGACCCTGACTGATTCCTCCACAATGGGCAGGTACTCCCAGCCAGAATTCTGCCCAAATTCTATAAACAGTTCTGATTTCTCCCTGGGACAGAGTGCCTGTGGGGAGTTGTGGGCCACCACTTTTATTGTTTGGGCTACTTAGCTGGTCCAGCTGCTCTGCTGACTGTGGGCCTTGGAGAGCCAAAACCAATCAGTAGCTAAAGGGATCCCCAGTACATCACAGCTGCTCTACCAAAATGCAGCAAACAGCTTCTTTCAGTGGGTCTCTAATCCCGTTCCTCCTAACTGGGTGAGATCTCCTAATCAAGTTCTCTTGCCACCTCCTACAGATGCGTTTGAGCCAGCAACAGGTCAATACCCCTAAGACAGGGCTCCCAGAGGAAAGAGCAGGCTGCCATCTTTCCTGTTTTGGTAATACCTCCAAGAACTGGAAAAACCAACATGATGGGGTTCTGGAGTGGACCCCCAATAAACCACAGCAGTCCTACAGAAGGCAAACAAGAACAGCCACAAAACCCCACAAAATCCCATTCACACCCCATCAGCAACCTCATAGAGTGAAGATAGATAAGCCCACAAATAAGAAAGGTTCAATAAGAAAATGCTAAACTCAAAAAGCCAGAGTTCCCCCTTTCTTCCAAATGACCGCAAGACCTCTCCAGCAAGGGTTTGGAACTAAACTGAGATTGAGATAGCTGAAATGACAGAAGTAGGCTTTAGAATGTGGATAAAAACAAATGTGGTTGAGCAAAAGGAGAATGTTGTAATCCAATGCAAGGAAGCTAGCAATCATGATAAAACAATGCAGAAGCTGACAGTCAAAATAATCAGTATACAGAGGAATACAAATGGCATTATAGAGCTGATACACACTACAAGAACTCTACAATGCAGTCGCAAGTATTAATAACAGAATAGACCAAGTGAAGGCAAGAATGATCTTGAAAACTGTCTTTCTTAAAAAAAGACAAACAAGAAGCGAGTAAAGAATAAAAAGAAATGAACAAAACCTCCAAGAAATATGGGATTATGTAAAGAGACCAAATCTATGACTGATGGGGTACCTGAAAGAGATAGGGAAAATGGAAACAATTTGGAAAACATTTAAGGATATCATCCAGGAGAATTTCCAAAACCTAGTCAGACAGGCCAACATTCAAGTTCAATAAATGTAGAAAACCCCAGTAAGATACTCCACAAGCAGATCATCCTCAATAAACATAATCATCAGATTCTGCAAGGTTAAAATTAAAGTAAAAATGTTAAGGGCAGCCAGAGAGAAAGGTCAGGTAACCTACAAAGGAAGCCTTAACACTAACAGTGGACCTCAGTGGAAACCCTACACCCAGAAAAGATTGAGGTCCAAAATTTAACAGTCTTAGAGAAAAGAAATTCCAACCCAAAACTTCGTATCTGGCCAAACTCAGCTTCACGAATGAAGGAAAAATAAGATCCTTATCAGACAAGCAAATGCTGAGAGAATTCTTTACCACCAGACCTGCCTTACAAGAACTCCTGAAGGAAGCACTAAATATGAAATGGAAAAAATCATTATCAGCCACTACAAAACACTGAAGTACACAAATCAGAGACACTCTGAAGCAACCACATAAACAAGTCTGCTAAATAACCAGCTAGAATCATGATGACAGGATCAGAACCACAAATAACAATACCAACCTTAAATGTAAATAGGCTAAATGTCCCAGTTAAAAGACACACAGTGGAAAGCTGATTAAAAAAACAAGACCCATCAGTATGTTGTCTTCAAAGATCCACCTCACATGCAAAGACACACATACACTCAGCAAAAAGGGATGGAGGAAATTTGACCAAGCAACTGAAAAACAGAAAAAAGCAGAAATCGCAATCCTAGTTTCTGACAAAACATACTTTAAACCTTTCTTAAAAGATCAAAAAAGACAATGAAGGGCATTACAGAATGGTAAAGTGTTCAATTCAACAAAAAGAGCAAGTTTCTAAATATATATGCTCCCAATACAAGAGCATCTAGATTCATAAAGCAAGCTCTTAGAGATCTTCAGAGAAACTTAGATTCCCACACAATAATAGTGAAAGACTCTAACACCCCTTTGATGATATTAGATAGATAATCAAGACAGAAAATTAACAAAGATATTTAAGATTTGAATTCAGTTCTGGATCAAGTGGTCCTGATAGATACCCACAGAACTCTCTACCCAAATCAATAGAATATACCTTCACATTGTCACAGGGCACTTACTCTAAAATTGATCACATATTCAGAAATAAAACACTCCTCAGCAAGTGTAAAATAACTGAAATCATAACAAACAGTCTCTCAGACCACAACACAATCAAATTAGAACTCAAGATTTAAAAATTCACTCAAAACCATACAATTACATGGAAATGGAATGACCTGCTCCTGAATAATGAAATTAAGGCAGAAATCAAGAAATTTTTTTGAAACTAAGGAGAACCAAGATACTATATACCAGAACCTCTGTGATACAGCCAAAACAGAGTTAAAAGGGAAATTTATAGCACTAAATGCCTGCATCAAAAAGCCAGGAAGATCTCAGGTTAACAACCTCACATCACAACTAAAAGAACTAGAGAATCAAGTACAAACAAATCCCAAAGCTAGCAGAAGACAAAAAATAACCAAGATCAGAGCTAAACTGAGGGAGATACAAGAGACACCCTTCAAAAGATTAACAAATCCAGAAGCTGTTTTTTTTTTTAAATAATAAAATAGATAGAATGCTAGCTAGACTAATAAAGAAGAAAAGAGAGAAGATTCAAAAAACACAATCAGAAATGGTAAGGGGGATATTGCTACTGATCCCACAGAAATACAACCAACCGTTGGAGAATATTACAACCTCTATAAACATAACCAGAAAATACAGAAAAAAATGGATAAATTCCTGGAAACATACACCCTCTCAACATGGAACCAGGAAGAAATTGAATCCCTGAGTAGCCCAATACTGAGTTCTGAAAGTGAGGTTGTAATAAATAGCCTACCAACCAAAACGAAAAAGCCAAGGAGCAGACAGATTCACAGCTGAATTCCATCAGAGGTACAAAGAAGAGCTGGTACCATTCTTAGTGAAACTATTCCAAAAAATCAAAAGGAGGGACTCCTCCCTAATTCATTGTATAAGGTGTGCATCATCCTGATACCAAAACCTGGCAGCAATGCAACAAAAGAAGAAAATTTCAGGTCAATATCCTTGATGAACACTGATGAAAAAAATCTTCAACCAAATCTAGCAATCCAAATCCAGCAGCACATCAAAAAGCTTATCCACCATAATCAAATTGGCTTCATCCCTCAGATGCCAGGCTGGTTCAACATATACAATAAATAAATATTATTTATGACATAAACAGAGCTAGAGATGAAAACCACATGATTATCTCAAAAGATGCAGACAAGGCCTTCAACAAAATGTAATATCCCTTCATGTTAAAAACTTTCAATAAACTAGGTATTGAAGGAACATACCTCAAAATAATGAGAGCCATCTATGACAAACCCATAGCCTATGTTATACTGAATGGGCAAAAGTTGGAAGCATTCCCCTTGAAAACTGGCACAAGACAAGTTTGCCCTCTCTCATCACTCCTATTTAACATAGTATTGAAAGTTCTGGCCAGGGCAATCAGGCAAGAGAAACAAATAAAACTATTGAAATAAAAAACGAGGAAGTCAAATTATCTTTGTTTGCAGATGTCATAATCTTATAACTAAGAAACTCCATCATCTTAGTCCAAAAGCTTCTTAATCTGATAAGCAACTTCAGCAAGTCTCAAGATATAAAACCAATGTGCAAAAATCGCTAGCATTTCTATATACCAATAACAGGCAAGTTGAGAGACAAATCAGGAATGAATTCCCATTCACAATCACCTCAAAAAGAATAAAATACCTGGGAATATAGTTAACAAAAGACATGAAGGACTTCTTCAAGGAGAACAACAAACCACTGCTCAAAGAAATCAGAGATGACACAAACAAATGAAAAAACATTCTATAGTCATGGATAGGAAAAATCAATATTGTGAAAATGGACATTCTGCTGAAAGCAATTTATAGATTCAGTGCTATTCCCATTACGCTACCATGCACTTTTTTCACAGAATTAGAAAAAACTTAAAAGTTATATGAAACCAAAAAAGAATCCGAATAGCCAAGGCAATCCTAAGCAAAAAGAACAAAGCTGGAGGCATCATGCTACCCAACTACAGGGTCACAGAGTAACCAAAAGAGCGTGGCACTTTACAAGAACAGATGCATAGACCAACAGAACAGAATAGAGAGCCCAGAAATAAGACTGCATACCTAAAACCATTTGATATCTAATCTTCGACAAATCTGACAAAAACAAACAACATGGAAAGAACTTTCTATGTCAGTGCTGACATAACTGGCTAGGCATATGCAGAAAATTAAAAGTGGATCCCTTTCTTACACCATATACATAAATCAAGTGAAGATGAATTAAAGACTTAAATATAAAATCCAAATCTGTAAAAAAAAAAAAAAAAAAAAACAACAGCAACAACAACAAAAACCCAGACAATACCCTTAAGGAAACAGATATGGGCAAAGATTTCATGATAAAGATGCCAAAGCAACTCAACAAAAGCAAAAACTGGCAAATATGATCTAATTAAACTAAAGCACTTCTGCACAGCAAAAGGAACTATCAACTCAACAGAGTAAACACAAAACCTACAGAATAGGGGGAAATTTTTGCAAACTATGCATCTGACAAAGGTCTAATATCCAGCATCTGTAAGGAACTTAAACAAATTTACAAGACAAAAGCAGATAACCCCATTTAAAAGTGGCAAAGGACACAAACAGACACTTATCAAAAGAAGACATACATTTGACCAACAAACATGAAAAAAAGCTCAACAGCCCTGATCATTAGAGAAAAACAAATCAAAACTACAATGAGATCCCATCTCACATCACTCAATGGCTATTATTAAAAAGTCCCAAAACAACAGATGCTGGCAAAATTGTGGAGGAAATGGAATGATTTTACACTGTTGGTGTGAGTGTAACTCAGTTTAACCATTGTGGAAGACAGTGTGAAGATTCCTCAAAGACTTAGGAGCAGAAATGCCATTTAACCCAGCAATCCTTTTACTGAGTATACACCTGAAGGAATATAAATCATTCTATTATAAAGACATACACACGCTGTATGTTCATTGCAGCACTGTCCACAATAACAAAGACTTGGAATCAACCTAAATGTTCATCAGTGATAGAGTGGATAAAGAAAATTTACACATATACTATAAAATACTATGCAGCCATAAAAACAAGCAAGATAATGTCCTTTGCAAGGACATCGATGGAGCTGGAGGCCATTATCCTTAGCAAACTAATGCGGGGAAAGGAAACCAAATTCTGCATGTTTTCACTTATAAGCGGGAGCTAAATGATAAGAATACATGGACACATGGTAGGGAACCACAGACTTTGGGGCCTGTTGCAGGGTGGGGGTTGGGGGAGGAAGAGGGTCAGGACGAGGAGCTAGTGGATTCTGGGTTTAACATCTGGGTGAGCAGATGATCTGTGCAGCAAACCACCACGTTTACCTATATAACAAGCCGCACATCCTGTATATGTACCTCTGAACTTAAAATACTAGTTGGAAATTTAAAAGAAGAAAGAAAAGGACTAAAAAGTCATGATTCTTAAGTGTTTACCTTAAAAAATACAAAAAAGAAAAAGAACCCAGATAAGAAGGCAGCAAACCACATTGCCATGTATGTGTCTATGCAACAATATTGCATATTCTTCACATGTACCCCAAAACCTAAAACATAATAAATTTTTTTAAAAAGATTTTTTAAATCAAAAACAAATATGAAATATAGAAAATCAGCAATCCCAAAGATAAAATTCATAAAAGTTAGTTTCTGGGCTTTGGTATTTTTTTTTTTTAATGCTCTGCTTGAGTGTGTTTACTTTGTGAAAAATCACTGGTCTCTGCACTATGTTTTGTACGCCTTTATGTGTAAAAAGCTTACTTAAAAATAATAATTTTGAGACATGGCCAGGAATTCTTCTTTCCAAGTTGCATTTGCCATTTGGTAGCATCTTTCCAGCACTTTGAAAGAGAACATTAATGAGATACTCAAAGTCGGTCCTTGCAAATCCTCCCGTTTTACCATCCTTCTTCCAAGTCTCCCCTAGCCTTGTATCTTCATCACCCATGGCCAGCTTTCCTGAACTCATCCTCCAGGGACTCTGACTAAGAAATCTTTACAGCATGGCAATATGCCTCACTGCTACAGGAGTAAGACTTTCCAAGATTTCCCCAATTTTGTCTCTCCATTGAAATGTACTTATCTCATAACATTAGGCCAAAAGCAAAAAAAATCTGTAATCAAAGAAGTTGAGGGTACACCGAATATTTCATCCCCATCCTGAGACTCATAAAACACATTAGTTTATTAAAATGCCCTATGAGTCTTGCAGTAGATAAACTTGTTTATCTTTATTTTCGTCAACATTTTCAAAATGAACTTGGCCATAGAAGTCTTTTTTTCATGTCTGGGTACAGTGGCTCATGCCTGTAATCCCAACACTTTGGGAGGCTAAGGTGAGTGAATCACCTGAGGTCAGGAATTTGAGACCAGCCTGACCAACATGGTGAAACCCCGTCTCTACAAAAAATATAAAAATTAGCAAGGTGTGATGGTGCATGCCTGTAATCTTAGCTACTCAGGAGGCTGAGGCAGGAGAATCGCTTGAACCCAGGAGGTGGAGGTTGCAGTGAGCCAAGATCGAACCATTGCACTCCAGCCTGGGTGACAAAGCAAGACTCCATCTCAAAAAAAAAAAAAAAAAAAAAAAAGTCTTTTTTCACATCATGAAGCTTTTTCATTTATTCAGCTATTTATAGAGTGCCTAGTATGCCAAATACTAATTTCTTTACTGGTGATGATAAATCCACGAATGAAGGCAGAAAGTAAAAGCTAAAATCATACATGATTTCAAGTAGTAATAATCATTGTGAAGAAAACTTAAGCAGGGTATGGAGATAAACAATGACAACTGAGGTTGAAGTATAGGAATCCACAAATCAAAACTTTGGAAATTCTGCCTTAGTGTATACCCATGTGCTAACTGAAGTGACAAAGTCCTATAAAAGAAGAAGGCTTAAGAAAACCTTCATCACTCTCTACATGCCAATTAATGCGTGTGGAAAAAAAGGACAAGGATATTTATTACCTGACTTTGAAGGCCAGTGCTATTGATAGGGACTGCTGGCCAGCTAGAAGACAAAGTAGTGTTGTGCAAGACATTCAAGAGACTCAGAGCCCCTACAATTATACTTTATAGATGGAATTTACTCAATGCACTCCTAAGGGAATTGTCCCTTCTTAGAAAATTGGAGAAGTGTAATGGTTATGCAGTTTCCTGAACATACAAATCTCAGCTACTTAATTTATTTTACAGTGTTTTTTATTGGCAGATAGTCGACTAGTATAACTTTTCCTTTCTAGACATAGAAACTGGATTTCCAGGTTTCATGCTGTTCCTGACATAATAAATCAGGTCGATCTATGCATTCTTTTGTTCACTATTTCACAATACCTATTAGATATCTACTGTGTGTATAGCTCTGTCTCAAGTATACAAAAATAAATGTGGCCCAGAGGAACTTACTGGCACATTATAGTCGGAAGGTCAGGTACTTTCCCTTTGTTTTCCCAGCCTCTGTCTTAAGAAATCAGTAAAGGTCTCACAAACAGATGTAATTCATTTGTTTCTGACTTTCCCAAGCCACACAGAACACAATAGATAGAGTAAATGCCTGACATAGAGTCTTCACCCAAGAAGGCTTTGGTTGGTTTTTAAATAATTGGGTTAACAATAAATGCAACAATCTTTTGCCAATCAATAGAACTACAATATTACAAAAACAGAACTTCTCTTTATTCTTCTCACTGGAAGGATTGGCTCAACAGCATAACTTTTAACACTCTTAATACCTAAAAGAAGACACTCAAAACTGGTTAGGGCAGAGAAAGCATCTATTGTAATCCACCACCTGAAGTCATATGACTCATCTGAAGCAGATGTGGTTAAAAAAAAAAAAATCTAGACCAGGAATCTCAAATTATCATGGGCAGCAAAGAAAGTCATAATGATTGTGCTGATGAGTCATCTTCCATCTGCTTCTCTTCCAGAAAACATAAGTCAAGGTACAGATAAGCAGGAGTAAAGCAATATCAAGAAAATGTAAAACACAGTGTTCTTCTGGAATGACAGAAAGAAATATGAAGGTATTAAAAGCTATCACAAGGAGATTAGCTTGACTCAGAACCTCACTTGAGAAGGCTGGGAAAATAGAGGTTTTATGAGACCCAATATCTTCAGTAAATAACATAGGAAAGGGAAGGAGGCCTATACTGTGGCCAAAAAGAGAACTGAAAGCCAAGAGACTCAATAGGTGAGTTCTAGTTTACCAACTTACTCTTTCCACTCCATTTGCTGCCTCAAGTTGCAATGCAGAAGATAGGAAATCTCATCTTCCTAATGAGAAGACTCCATTCTGATGCAGAAAAGAAGCTAAAAGTGCACTTGAAATCTCTTCTAGACACTTCTACATCCATCATCCCTCTCTTGTGATCCACTTCGGCTACCTTACTAGAACAGAGAACTGTTCTATGAAACTATTCATTCCATTACTCTTGTTTTATATTGCTTGTTTAGCATTCATCATTCTGTGTTATAGGACATTGCTTGTACTTTGTCTCTTTAATTTATATAAATTCCTTGAGAGTAGAAGCAATAACTAATTCATATATCATAGCAATAGCTAATTAATATTCATTCTTTTATTCTACAAATCTTTATCGAGCATCTATTATGAGCCAAACACTATTCTTGGGGCTTAGGATATATTAACAAACTATGATTTCTGCCTTTGTGCATCTTACATTCAAGTGGGAGGCAGGAATAGAAAATAGATATCATAAGTAGATATGCTAGTATGTTTGAAGATGATAAACGTCATTGAAAAGAAAAACAGTAGAATAAGAAAGATCAGGAATGCCAGAAGGTAGTGTTGGGAAAAGGATAGTTTGCAGCACTAAACAGAACAATCAAAACAGGCTTTATTGAGGTGAGATTTGACTAAACTTGAAGAAGGTGGTGGAGTTAGTCAAGTGGATATTTGAGAACAGATGTATTACACTTTCTTCTGCCAGCTCCATCAGAGACTTTGAGCCAGTCCTACCTTGGGACTCATGAGATTTGGTAAGTTCACCAAGCTGCCAGAACACTTGTTTTTGGCTCACATAATACGTTCAGTGAGTAAGGTTTAGTCATTTTCTTACTATTGCGTGACGTGGGACACTGAGAACAGGAACAGAGAAAGGAGAAGCAGCACAGCACTCAAGAATGGGGTGGGAATGAGGAAGAGGGACTTCCAGCGTCATCTGAATCAAGAAACATTCTGGAGATCTTGTGGGTAGAATGAAGTCAGCCCTTCCTATTTCCTAAATGTTCTGCTCTGTAATGAGTTTTAATTATCCAAAGCTAACATAAAACGCTGCGGAGCCTCTTTGCTGCCTTTAAAGGCTTCTTTTTGCTGGCTCTTTTTCTTTATTCTTCATTTCTGTGGTGTCCAAAAGGAGCAATCTCAGCTACAATTTCTGGACAGGTCCAGGCAAGACAATTCCAGTTTTATTTTTCAGTTTTAGCCCTGTAATAGTTTTATAAAATTATATCTTTCTATTTTGGGGGCTCTTTCAAAGAAAGGATAACTAATCAAAATATATTTGAAAATATACTTATTCAATTAAAAATGTTTATTAAGTGATTGACAGGTTTTAGGTACTGACTGTGTATCAAGCATACAAAAATAAGAAAGATACCATTATACTAGAAGTAAAAAGCTATCTTTAATATTTTGGGACATTGCATACCACAGCCCAGAACAAAACAACCCCAAGTTATAGGAAAATGATAAAATAGATTTTTCATGCTCTAGAAATTCAGTCAAAAGTACTAATCATTTCTTCAATGAAACAAGAAAAGTCATGTTCTGATGACTATGTTACTACTGTGATGGTCTTAGGTAAAACTTTTAAACCCCCACAACACCAACATTTAGCTATTAGTCCTGGTTCCTGTTAATAAGTCTGTGCTTCACTGAACATCCTAATCACCCACATTTACCATATTATCACTATACTATGAAAGAGGAAGAGAACGGAGACTTCACAAACGTCAATAAAGAACTGGAAACAGTGAAGTGAGGAGAGGCCTCAAGGCAGCAACTAAGAACAACCTATAAGCACAGAGAATAATAGTGGTCTGGTTTTTGAAGACTACAGGACCTCTGGGAGTGACTCATTTGGAGAGCATACTATTTCTGCCTTTGACTCCACAGTGAAGTCTGCCCAATCATTGTTGGTGGTATTATTTTATGTAAGATGCAGCTCAGTTGCCAAAGAAGTACACGTTTTCCTCAGCCCTATATCTTTAAGAATCTTTAAGCATCACTTAAAGATTCTTCTAAAACTCAAATTAGCACATAACATGTAAATCACATAAACACAGTCTTTAGTGTCATAGACTGTTTTTGCATCAATGAGCAGGTTGTTATTGCTTCTGTGGTAACATCTTCTGCAGAGGCAATTGCAGATATGTGAGTATAGGAGGAGAAAATAAACATATCCCTCACAGTCTGCTTTCTTTGTTTAATTCATTCACTAGACTCCTCATTCTAAGGAGGATTCTGTGCTGCTTTTGTTTTATTGCTGGGCCTATCCTGTTTCCATTCCCAAATCAAGTATTCCTGGAATTTAAGGTATCATTTTACTGGCCTGACCACAAGTTTCCCATTGTTTCCTCTGCTCTGCTCACGCCCTCCAATAATGCCTCTCCCTAGATACTAAATTTACTGATCCTCCCTAGGACCCAGAGAAGAATGCTGAGTCCTCAGCCCTTGCATATCTTCAAAAAGGTAAGACAGACCAGCAAAGCAGTAAAATGACAGGCCCATTGTTTCAGCCCAACGCAGGGACTTCCCCTTTTGTATAAGCTGAGTCACATTTTTCCTGTTGTCAACTTGAAGCCTGTTCGTTGATGTACGATAGGGCTATCTTGCTGATATATAAAGCCAGGCAGACAGGTTTCCTTGCATTTGTTTGCCTTACCTTGGACCCTTACCAATTAAAAACTGTCCACTGGCCAAAAGAGATAAGACTTGGTTTATTAAAGCTCAGATACTACATTGAATGAACTAATTTCTGACAATTTTCTTCTGTTAAAGTGCTATCCCAGGTTCCTGCCTTGTGCAATCTTACTGATTTTGACAGAGGTCTTTTGGGATGTATATGTGCATTTTATTCTTGATATCTGTTCAGTTGACACATGTTTTAAAACCACAGATATATTTGATTGGTTGGCAAATTGTGAAAACAGGAAGTCAAATAATGGAATCAACTGTGAAACAACCATAACAAGTGAAGCTTTTCTGCCTCAGTGCCAAGATGGGAATACCATTATGAGTAACAAATGAAATGATAATGTCAATATAATTCCAGCAGGAAGAGTGAGCATCTGGACTGCCCTAATTATCGTATTTTTAGTGCTTTATAACCAATGAAATGGTTTTTACATTTTATTCCAATACTGTTGCTAGGCAGGATAAAAATCTTTAAAATTGAGAGAGGGATAGGGTGACATTTGCTAGCTAGCAAATATTTGAGATTTTTTTTTTTTTTTGGTCTGACAATTACTACCTGCATTGGTCTTTAAAAAATACCTTGCTGTTCTAATTTAGCCTCTTTCTTTATTTAGCAAATATTTAGTGACTGCTTACTCTACAACAGGCACTGTTGTAAGCATTAGGGTTATGAAGGCCATGTCAAATTACCTTCTTGCTTATAAGCATTTATATATTACACCAAGATTTTTTATGTAATGTCTCAAGTTTTCCAAGTACCAGTTCTCCTGTGACAGTCATCCTTTCATAGAGAATTTTCGAAAAGTTATCACCCAGTGTAAAGAGTAAAAAATCTCCTCAAATCAATACATATGTGGAACACAGACAAATATTAAAATAAAATGAAAGAGGCAATTTTTAGACAAAGACCAGGAAATACTATTTCACTAGTATGTATTAAGTTTATAAAACTTATTACTTCAAAAATTTCAGAAACATAGATGAATTTTTAAAACAGTTGAATAAACTTGAGGTAGGACCATTGTTGTCTGTAGAATGGGGGGGAGGGTGGAGCAAGTAGCATGCCACATATGGGAAATCCTGTTCTTCCATCTTCCATCTTCTGAGAATTTCTGTGTGAAATATGTTATGGAAATAATGGAATATGCCATCTATTCAGACAATTGAGTTTTTAAAATATGATCAATATCTCTGAAGGTCTGCCTCTGCCAGAAAATAATTTAAAATATTACAATGGGACATATTAATGTCATCTTGTTGGAGGGAGAATTAATGAGGACTTGGTATAATTGATTGTTAGACGATTAAGTCACAATGCATATATTAATCTATTTAAACTTCACTGTTTTGGGAGACTGTTTTATGAGGAAGTACTTTGGGGTCATTTGTATATTTATTTCAGTCAGCCTTAATTATATGCAGAAATCTAACCCCAGAAATTTAAATGTAAAGGTGGAAGAACAGAAAGACAACCTATTCTAAAGCTCTCGTGTTACAGCTGAGGAAACTGAGGCACAAGCAAATGAAATCCAGAGGTTACAGCATTTATACAGGGAAGAAGCTAAGCCAAACCTAGGTCACCTGGATACCAAGGCTTATCTCAGATCTCTGCATAGACAGGAAGATGAAATAAAACTGCATCCAGAATTATAATTATCTTACATCCCTTACTGTGAAATGATTCTATTTGGGGACAGAATCAGTCACTAATTGAAAAAACACTGCATTGACTTTCAACGCATGAATCTGCCCTAAGAGGTATTATACTTGTCATCATACCCATAGAGCATTACAGCACTGCTAACCAACCCTGTACTAACCAAAGGATCATTTTTATTGTTTCATAAAGGTGAAAAGTACAGAAAAATTCTTAGTAAAAAAGCCCTCCCAAAGAGAAATCCAGGGAAAATAGCAATAATAATGCAAAATATTCAACTATATAATTTCCAAGACTTTCATTTCACTGTACAGTCAAATAACACTATTATTCATTTCACAGCTATAGATCAATTTGCTCATGTGTGAAACCTATGAAATATAACCATTTTCTCTTCAGATGAGTAATCCTGGTTTGAGTTACCCATACAATTTCATAAAAATACATTATTCCAGATGGACTCCAGTTGCTGGGCAGATGGAAATGTTTAAGTAAGAGACTAAAAACTTCATTATACTAAATTAGGTAGTCAGAGAGAAAAAGTATGAATATAACTATAATCCAAATAATTTCTAAGTGTTCTGAATATTTTAAAAAATTCTACTTTCATGAGAAAAAAGCTTAAAAAATAATAACCTATATTTAAATATTTTAAAAGTATATACTTTTACAGTCAAGTTTTTATCAATAAGTTGTAGCTACCCTAATTGTATTTCTCATTGTCACTTTCCATTTGTACATACTGAGCCGACCTGTCCATAAGCCAAGCTCAGGTTTATCCCAGTCCTTCCGTTGATTGGACAGGATGTCACCACAGGCATAGGTGCAACTTCTGTGAGCATCGCTGCTGTGACTGTGGTGATCAACCTGGGAATCTTGTCTACCTGCCCACATAGCTTACCTGCACTCATTGTCATTGCATATGGGATTTCTGGATGTACATTTCTATCTAATAAGAGACTGCTGCTGTGCCAGTTCATATTTATGCCTTGGCCAATCTGACAGAAGTTAGCTCATAATGGGCAGGTCCATTGGTACCCCATGGTCAAGAGTTCCATGGATCTTTTGTCAAGAGTTTGCAGGATCTAATATTGCTCCAGGAGCTGCTGTGGACCTCTAAAAACTTCACTGAAATGTCAGGTCCCTAGAACTTCATGAGGTTTATCTCCCACACTCAGGCATTGCCAGCTTTTACTATAAAGGAATGAGCCACCTCTTTAAACTTTGAACATTCAGGGATGTCTACAGAGCAAAAATCCTCTGGGGGAATCTATCTTTATGTCTTCATCCCATGCTTTAAGATCGTAGGTTTTTCATCCATGATTTGCCTTGCCTGAGCATCTCAGTATCTCTGATGCTCTGGAATTCTACTTGTCAAATCCTGGAGTCTGTTTTTCAGCCATTCATTATTCCACTGTAGGAGAAAAGAGCCCCTTCTTAAGCCACCAAAGAGGTCCTGAGACTCTTATCCTTAGCATTTGTTTGTTAATGGTTCCCTGTTTCTCATTATCCCATTGCAGAGCATCAATATAACAGTAACAACCAGCCAACTCTCTGTCCTTGTGCTCCCCACTCCATATCTCTTTCAAATGCCTGAATCATTATGACTACAAGGGTATTTTCCATTGGAATGTTTCCTCAAGTCACTCCCAATGAAATGTTCAGCAATTGGATTGTCACTTTGTGCCAGGGACTATCTAGGCCCTACATTATTCTCATGATGCAGTCCTCCTTGCCTGCTGAGAAATGAGTGAGCCAGGCCCCAAGCTTCATCTTGATACTTGACTTATCAGAATAAATTTGATACTTGCCATGTCAATTCAGGTCCACCCAGAAGAAGATAACAAAACAGGATTATACACCTAAGATATTTCTTGGGGGAAACTCCTGCAAAAGATGAAGAGGGAGGTAGCAGGAGCAGAGAGGGCCTTCAGACCAAAGTGAAGAATTGGCTTCTGTAAACAGAGAAACACAATGTTTATAATCCTGATTCAGACCATCTCTAACTCTGTGACTCTCCTATTTCCACATCTTTAGACCACAAAGTTGTTAGAAGAACTGGAGGTCATTGTACATGGAAAGGCCCAGCTCAGGCTCTGCGCAGAGTGGGTCCTCAGCAACTGTTAGTTATGTGTTCAATGCACAGAACAGGGGAGTAATAATCAGAGCCCTGGGTGTCCTTCAAAGAAATACGCTGACCATTATTTCATGTATAGACAAGTAGATATGTCCTGTAAATGCCCCTCTCTGCATTTACAACAACCCTCATTTCTCATTAAAGTTCATGGTTAAACACAATGTTTTAAATAACACAAGGAAGAAAACAGGATGCACTTATCTCCTGTAGACGTGACCTCAAAATGTATTCTGCTTTATAACTGTTATTACTAACTAAAATACATCTTTCCTATTCTTTCTTTGGAAAGAAGAAAAATAAGGTTTGTGATGGAAAGTAGGATAAAGCCAGCATATATTGAGTGCTGGTATGTGCCAGGCACTACTTGAGGTACTTCATGAATATCTTCTTTCCTCATCCTTACAACTCTTTGGAGTTAGAATTACCCACGCTTTACATAAGAAAACACTCAAGGCTATAGAAATTAAATAACTTGTCCATAGTAGCACAGTTAATTATCAGAAATGACTAGTTATTGACTCTGAAACTTTGTTATGTTTCAGTTTTACAAAAATCTTATCTGTAAGGTGGATTTTAATTCAAGAATTATAGAAATGTTTTGGGTTAAAATAATTTTTTTATAAAAAATAACTTTTCCTATGTTATATATTTAAAATCTATAATAAATTTTGTCTCTTTCCTTATTGAAACCACATTGTTTTAAATAGTTGTTCATAGATGTATTTCTCCTTATTATAAACCCTGGAGGGAGACTATTATATCTAATTCATCTCATGCTAAGCAGGTAGAATTAGGCCTAAATGTCATATGCACTTAATTTATGTATGCTGAGCCAAATAGGATAATTCCAACAACCCACTTATTCTGATATAGCAAATAAGAATCCTAGAAAGGAAACCACATCCTCTTCTTTATTCCGTGGGACCCATATCATAGTGGACAGGCTGTCTCAAAAGAGCCTTAAAACTTTTCTACTTCTTGAGAACCCACAGTTGTTTAACTAGCTTGTCCTGGCTAACAGATAGGTGTGAATTGTGAGAATCAACAGGAAATCCTCAGTGCACGTATATGTCTCCTAAAGTTCCTTACCATGCAGAGAGATGACCAATTATTATAGAAGCATAATTATTATAGAGTTAGTTGCTACCATAATTACGTTTCTTATGTTTCTTTCCATTTTTGCATACTAAGCCAGCCTGTCCTTAAGCCAAGCTCAGGTTTCTCCCATTTTTTCAGTTGATTGGACAGTATTTCCCCATAGGCATAGGTGCAATTTGTGTGAGCATCACTGGCCAACATGGTGAAATCCAGTTTCCACTAGAAGTATAAAAGTCAGCTGACCATGGTGGTGTGTGCCTGTAATCGCAGCTACTGGGGAGGCTGAGGCAGAAGAATTGCTTGAACCTGGGAGATGGAGGTTGCAGTGAGCCAAGATTGTGCCACTGCACTCTAGCTTGGATGACAGAGTGATAAGACTTCATCTCAAAATAGATAGATAGATAGATGGATAGATAGATAGATGGATAAGAAAAAAGATAAATGTAGCGTACTTGTGATTTGAAGAAAAGATCATGAAAGATAACCTTACAACGTATGACCTTTACAGCAGCTTTCAAAGTTTACATTATGATGAAGAGCATAGGCTTTAGAGACAGACCAGCCTTAGCTTGAATCCCCGTTTGTGACACTGAGCTGTGTGACCTCGGACAAGTTACTTAGCCTCTCTAGCCACACTTTCCTTGTGTGTGAAATGGATAATAATAGTGCTGTTTGAGAACTAAAAGGAAGAGCAAATGTAAAGCACTTAGCACATGGCCAGCACATGATAAATACTCGTTAAACAGAAATGTACTGTCATTATTATTTTACTATGCATGCAGCTAGCTGCTTCATGTGTCTGAAATGAATGATAACAACATTGAAATGCACAATTCCAATTTAATAGATCTTTGCATTCCTACAGCATCTTTTATCTCAGAGGACCAAAGTTCTGGAAAATATAATTCTTGTCTATTTTATTTGTACTAGTAAAGGCAGGAGCACATACAATGGCCTAGTTATTAAAAAGGACTATGACATAAAGAGCTAACTCCACATGCACAAAGTTATAGATAAATCCTTAACAGAATCTAGATGTCTCATCTTGGATTTCTCATTAATCGTATCAGATTGTTTCCAGTGGCGAAATATTATTTATTGGCAGTGTAAGTCAGTGCTGCTGATATATTACTCTTTTGGGGAGTGTTTGTGTTTTGAAAACTGCTCTCAAATTTTCTAAATGTGAATTTAAAAGTCTGTCAGTCTACGTGTGATAACACAAAACAGATTGTAAATGTAGTGGGATGCAATCAAGTCAAACAAATCCAGTGAGAGCGCCAGAAGCCTTTATTAGCACTGCTCCTGTTCACAGGCTTTGCTAATGATGGAACAATTGTTTGTGCTGATTTGTAGCTGGCATTGATATGCCGGCAGCAACACTTTCATCTAAAATCCAGCTCCAAATTTTTTTAATCCTGTCGGTAAATTTGCTGTGTCTGCAAAGAGCAACTCCAAAGAACCTTTCTAAAAAATAAGAAATGGGAATATTCAAGCAGTCTTTAATTCTAAATTCAGAGTGTTAGTTGAAATACACAATGATTTTTCTCTGTCATTGTTTTGTCATCTACTGGGATGCCTGCATCTCAACAACTTGTATGAATTAATAACTAAACACAGCTTTAAAATATTGAAATTGGCAGATGTTGAAGGAAAGTAAATGCTGAACTGCAGAAGGATATTCCAAGATTCCAAACTTATCTAACATTTTCTTCACAAAATAAAAAAATGCAAATGTGCTCTGACTGCTGTTCACATTTACTGTGGGGACCAGTTTTTTGTTTGTTTTTTTTTTTTTTTAATCAAACAGCACCTGCCTCTCTATTCAGAGATGTCTGCGTGTGAGGATAAGTGCAAACAACAAAGGCTTCAACTGTGGCAGAGGCTGCATCATTTTCTTGGAACTTGCCATTATGTTTCAGGTCAGAGATTGAGGTTTGCTGCAGGGAATGGGGCTTTTAATATCAGGTGAATGGATTTTTATAAGAGGTTGGGAAGCTTTGCGTCTTAAAGAGAAAAATGATGTTTTAAAAATAGCCACATTTCTTTTGTACTGTAATTATCAGTGCATGACAAATCATTTTTTATTCTATGTGGGCAAAAAGAAGTATCCTCTACTCACCTCTGTGGGCTGACCATTTAAATAAGTCAAAATGTTCCCATATTTGATCAGTTTATTGAGAATATATAATTTACCTAGAAAATTGATCCTCAAACATCACTTTTAAAGGAGAATGAAAAATGGTACAAATTCATCAATTTGTTTAGGAAGTCATTGTCATATGTTTGCTGCTTAAACAAGTAATATTGAGTAAATCAGTGATTTTTTTCATAATTTTTATTGAGAAAAGTTTCACACTGTGTAAGTGACCAAATGTCTGAAATAGGAATAATCAGCCTTTCTTATAAAGTAGAATAGTAAAAATATGAAGGAATAGAACAATAACTTGAGCTGATCCCAGCTCTAACATTGATGAAGAAAGCCTAGGCAAATCAGTTAATTCCTCTGAGCTTCCATTTCTGCATCTATAAAGTAGAAATGGTAAAATGTTCCCTTCCATGACCGCTGTAGACAGGAAATGAGAAAATGTTTGTGACGTACTTTGCAAATGGTAAAACATTTTAAGAGCATTAGGAAGAAAAGAAGAAGCAAATGGGATGGTAATAATAATTACAATATGTAACAGATTTAATGACAGTTATAATATTAAGTATAATAATTCTGATTATTGAAAATACCAAATCCTGCCCAGAAGTGCTAGAAATTGGTAAATCCTCAGACCATGTCATTATGTTCTTAACCAGAGGAAAAGGAGACATACATACCCTGTAATCCCACATGAAAAAGTGAAATCTATTATAACCGAAGTGGACTCCAGACCACATTAACACACGTTCTTTGAAAGAAACTCTGCAGACCTTAAATTAAAGTTGCATCTTTCTGAGAGCTTTTTTCAAAAGCAAAGTGTAGGCTGATAGAGGATGATATTCTTGAAATGGCTTGTTAGGGTTTCAAACTACCTTTGCCCACAGAGCAGGGGAGTCGCATTAACTTGCTAAGGTTGTTTGTCTCTCTCATTAGATCAGTCACTCACATGTTATGCAGTGTTACATGAAGTCACCAGTCAGTGACAAGTATTCATTATCATATCTTTGCTCTAAAATGCAAAGCTTTACATTGTTCCAGGAATAAAAATTTTTAAATAGCATCCTTTAAAAGTTTCAAGGATTATGGATGGAAAACTATTATATATTTTTGCTTCTGAAACCAACATTTCAGGAAAATATATACACTTTTAATAGTAGAGGCTGTAAATATGCAACTTCCCACACTCACTCTCTGGGTAATAAGTTGTGTGCTGAGAAGGTAAGGCAGTAGGTGGTTGCTTATGAAGAATTTATAGCACTTCAGTTCATCTAGTTAGAGATGAGACACAGATGCAACTAGCATATATAGGTTGCCAATTCTTCCTCCTCCTCTAGCAGTTAGTTGTACATTATCTGCCTAGATAAGCTAGAAATACATTTCCCAAAATCTCTTTCCCTATGTAGTCCTGGGTTAGTGATGGCCACAAGAGAAGTTTGGATGAGATTTGGGGGGTGGAAATGTACCAACAGCCATTATGCTCAAAAGATCATGGTTGCTCAAGGCAGGGAGGAACAGACAAAACTAGAAACTGTCAGTTTTGGTTTGTCCTGCTCATCCTGACCTATGTCCCTAGCTGAATGCCTGTCCAGCCGAACAGTAGCAACATTAGGCTACCAGCAAACCCTTTGCATCTGAACTTGGAGGCACCAGCCACAAAGATCCAGCAACCTTCATCAGACTTCTATCCCAGTACTATTTATTATTTTTTATGTTTTATTTTGTGGGTACATGGTAGATATATATATAGATATATAGATATATAGATATATACACAGAGAGAGAGAGAGAGAGAGAGAGAGAGAGAGAGATCTCCATTTTCCATGATGTGCTTATTTCTTATTACATACCTGTATCAAAACATCTCATGTACTGTGTGTATATATATATATATATACCATGTACCAACAAAATAAAAAATAAAAAATAATATATATTATTTATACATATATATATACCTTGTGCCCACAAAATAAAAAATAATATATATTATTTATATTATATATAATAATATATAATATCTACCATGTAGATGTGTGTGTGTGTGTGTGTGTGTATGTACGTATGTATGTATATGGTACATGAGATGTTTTGATACAGGCATGTAATATGAAATAAGCACATCGTAGAAAATGGGGTATCAATGCCCCTCAAGCATTTATCCTGAGTTACAAACAATCCAATTACAGCCTTTATGTTACTTAAAACTATGCACTTACTATTGACTGTAGTCACCCTGTTGTGCTATCAAATAGTGTTTTCATTCTTTCTATTTTTTTAAATCCATGAACCGTCCCCACCTCCCCCCCTCACTCCTCGCACCTCCACCCACCCCTCACCAACCATCCTTCCCAGCCTCTGGGAACCATCCTTCTACTCTCTATGTCCATGAGTTCAATTGTTTTGATTTTTAGATCCCACAAATAAGTGAGAATGTGGGATGTTTGTCTTTCTGTGCCTTGCTCACTTAACATAATGATCTCCAGTTCTATCCACGTTTTTGCAAATGACTGAATCCTAGTACTCTTTCTGATTCTATTCTAGCAGTTGGACATGCATGGCTTCCTGCAAGTTCTAACTCTTTGATTTGCTTACCCACCGTAGACCTGGTTGAAATCAGGTCCACTTATCAACACAAGTCATTTGAAGGCATTTGGTATAAGGGGAGAACATGGCCTTCAAAGTCTTACAAATCTATGCATTCATCCTCTTTCCTCTTTTATCTGTACGACTTTAACCTCCTTAAGCCTCCATATCCACTTTCAAAATAAATGGTAAGAAATTATGCCTTGGTCCTAAGTGAAAAAAATAAAAATTTCTTTGATGAGAATCTTAATTCTAAATTAGTCTTCATGTAGATTTGAGGCTAGAACACACTCTACCTATGTAAGACATAAAAATCCCAAGCTCAGAACTTAAAGTGACCCATGGTGGTTAGTTGATCCTAGGCAAAGGAAAAGAGAAAATACAGAAACTTTTCAAAGGAGAGCTCCTTAAACCCGGGACATGAAGCATCCAAATAAATTTCTAGGAAACATGAGCTCACAACAAACATTTTGTAAATTACCCAATGAAACTGGTCACCGTTAGCAAGAGTAAGTAGAAACAATAAATAAGAGACTCTGACCCTCCGATCTGGCAAATATTGAATTTAAAAACAAATATAGATGTCCTGTTTTGTGCCAGACACTATTCTAGGTGACTGGGATTAGGCATATCAGTGTGCAAAATTGTATTTCTGCCATTTTTGTGAGATTATCTATATTTAAATTTTAAAGAATGTCTTTAAATTTCTTAAAGAAGTATAAGAGATTGTCAATATTTCAGCAGATTTGATAAAGAAATAGAACATGAAGAACTAGAAATAATAATCATTGAAAACTCAATGGACAGGATAAGCTACAGGTTAAAAATGACCAAAGAGAGACCTCAAGCTTTGATCCAGAATGCAGCACAAAGAGACAGAATATTTGGTGGGGGGCGAGTTCTACCCTGCATGGTAAAAACTCTGTCTCTACTAAAAATAAAAAAATGTGCTGGGCATGGTGGCAGGCACCTATCATCCCAGCTACTCGGGAGGCTGAAGCGGGAGAAGCACAGCTGAAGCTGTGCTTTAGTAGGAGAAAGCTGAGGCAGACAGAGAGGTGACATTCCAAGTGATAATGGTTGAGATTCTTCCAGAAGTGAAAGGTAGCAATACTCACATGCAAGAAGTCCAACAAATCACGAGTTTAAAATGAGAAAATAAAAGTTTTATATGGTAACAAATGTAATGGTAATATAATTCATAATATTTGGTTTAGGTAACAATGTACACTTTTTAATTTAATTTTTGTATTGCTATTATTTTTATTTTTTGAGATGGAGTTTCACTCTTGTTGCCCATGCTGGAGTGCAATGGCATGATCTCGGCTCACTGTAACCTCTGCCACCCAGGTTCAAACAATTCTCCTGCTTCAGCCTCCCAAGTAACTGGCATTATATTTGCCACTATGCCTGGCAAATTTTTTGTGTTTGTAGTAGAGATGGGGTTTCACCATGCTAGGCAGGCTGGTCTCGAACTCCTGACCTAAGATGATCTACCTGCCATGGTCCCTTAAAGTGCTGGGATTACAGGCATGAACCACCTCACCCTGTAGTAACAATGTATATTAAAAGATGGAATGAAATTTTGACTCCCTCTTAGAGATGTGCAAGTGCAGGGCTGAGTCTCTCAGGAAACTAAGAGTGGGGGCCTGCCTGAAATTCTGCAACTTGAGCCTCACTTGCCTCACTCTTGTCCTGGTTCTTAGAGACAAAAATCTGCATCCTTGGTCTAATATTTGGAATTGTCTAATTAAACATATTTTTTTAAATATACTGAGCTGTTTTTACAAAATTTATACCTATCTTTAATCTACTGTGTTGTGATCCCGTTTATATTTGGTATAATGCAACCACTGTAAATGTAGTTTGTTGAATTTAACAATGTAACCACCTCAATAACCAACATACAGAACATCTCCATCAGCCAAAAAATTTCTCTTGTAATACTTTGCTATTACCCACCTCCACCCGAATCCTTGGAAGCCACTGACATGCTTTCTGTCATTATAATTTGAATTTGACTTTTTGCAGTTTTATATAAATGGAATCATACAGTATTTACATATTTTTACATATTGTTTTTAAATAATAAGATACAAAAAATATCTAAAATATCCTTTTGATTTGGGTAGAAAAAAGTAAAGAAAAAAAGGGAAAAATATCTAAAATAACACTTCTCTAAAAATGTCAAATAACAGATATGGGTTATCTTTAGCTGCAAGAAGTAAAAAAGGCATTGGATATATTTGTAGGGTTTTTCCATTCACACTTTTCTTTTAAGTACTAGAGGGATTTTCAGGACAAATATCTAATGTAGATGACTGGGTGATGGATGCAGCCAACCACCATGGCACGTGTATACCTATATAACTGCCTGTTCTGCACATGTGCCCCAGAACTTAAAGTATAACAAACAAATAAATAAAATAAACAAATAACTTGCAATTCAGTTAATAAAACAATATTGCGTAAGACAACTTGAAACAAATGAGCAGAATTATCATTTTTTACACTCTTAGCTAACTTGCATTTAGTATCAGCTTTTGTTTTTCTCAAAGTTCCATCATGGTTGCAAATTAAACTCTAAAGATGCTTGAAAATAAAAAGAATCTTCCACTCTACAGTAATTGAAATCAACACCAGGGCTAGAGGTATTCAATTGAGTAGCCAAATCATAAATATAATTGTCTTATATCAAATAATTCACATGCGTGGCCACTCAACACGTTTAATAAGACTCAAAGTGTTCAGTTTTGAAAGAAATAATCATACCATCACTTAATTTAAACTTTTTAAAACAAAAATTAATTATTAACTTAATTTTCTATGCATCTCTACTTTTTAATGGAGATGTATCATCTTTGAACATGTTATAACATGTTTTTATAAACATGTCAAAATAAAGAATTTTTAAAGCATACTATAAATCAGAACAGCCATTTTTTTTTTTTTTTTTTTTTTATTGCATTTTAGGTTTTGGGGTACATGTGATGAACATGCAAGATTGTTGCATAGGTACACACATGGCAGTGTGCTTTGCTGCCTTCCGTCCCCTCACCTGTATCTGTCATTTCTCCCCATGCTATCTCTTCCCACCTCCCCACCCCCCGCCCCTCCCCCATTTCCCCCCAACAGACCCCAGTGTGTAGTGCTCTCCTCCCTGTGTCCATGTGTTCTCATTGTTCAACACCCGCCTATGAGCGAGAATATACGGTGTTTGATTTTCTGCTCTTGTGTCAGTTTGCTGAGAATGATGGTTTCCAGGTTCATCCATGTCCCTATAAAGGACGTGAACTCATCGTTTTTGATGGCTGCATAATATTCCATGGTGTATATGTACCACATTTTCCCTATCCAGTCTATCATCGTTGGGCATTTGGGTTGGTTCCAGGTCTTTGCTATTGTAAACAGTGCTGCAATGAACATTCGTGTGCACGTGTCCTTGTAGTAGAATGATTTATAATCCTTTGGATATATACCCAGTAATGGGATTGCTGGGTCAAATGGGATTTCTATTTTTAGGTCCTTGAGGAATCGCCACACTGTCTTCCACAATGGTTGAATTAATTTACATTCCCACCAACAGTGTAAAAATAGGATTTCTCCACATCCTCTCCAGCATCTGTTGTTTCCCGATTTTTTAATGATCGCCATTCTAACTGGTGTGAGATGGTATCTCAGTGTGGTTTTGATTTGCATTTCTCTGATGACCAGTGATGATGAGCATTTTTTCATATGTTTGTTGGCCTCCTGTATGTCTTCTTTTGTAAAGTATCTTTTCATATCCTTTGCCCATTTTTGAATGGGCTTGTTTGTTTTTTTCTTGTAGATCTGCTTTAGTTCTTTGTAAATTCTGGATATCAGCCCCTTGTCAGATGGGTAGACTGCAAAAATTTTTTCCCATTCTGTTGGTTGCCGATTCACTCTACTGACTGTTTCTTTTGCCGTGCAGAAGCTGTGGAGTTTGATTAGGTCCCATTTGTCTATTTTGGCTTTTGTTGCCATTGCTTTTGGCGTTTTGGTCATGAAGTCCTTGCCTACACCTATGTCCTGAATGGTTTTGCCTAGATTTTCTTCTAAGGTTTTTATGGTATTAGGTCTGATGTTTAAGTCTTTAATCCATCTGGAGTTAATTTTGGTGTAAGGTGTCAGGAAGGGGTCCTGTTTCTGCTTTCTGCACATGAGAACAGCCATTTTTAATAATGAATCCCCTGTGACATTTTCACAGAACTTTGATGATTTTCAAATCACAGTTTGGGAAGGAAAAATTAATCTGTGTTTACAAGACTGAGAAGGATTTAATCTATGTTTACAGGCCACTCATGGGTCCCTAATTACTGTGCGTCACCAAATAAAATAGTCTCTTTTGTTAGTTGCCTTCTTTGAAGTCTCTGCATTATTTGATGCCATTTATCAGACCTCTCCTTCTTCCTTATAATCCTCTCATTTTTTATTTCAAGCCAACATTGTATTATTGCTACTCCAACATTTATGGCTGATCTGTCTGTGCTTCTTCAGATGCTTCTCTCTTTTCTCCATGGCTTTTCTTGCCACTTTGTACTTCCTTTCATTTGCTTAGTCTTCTGTGCTGATCTTGGGCCTCTTCCCCGAGTTCTGCTTCATCTTGCAGGCTGCATTTCCTGGGTACCCTATCAGCTAGCTTCATTGTCCAAAGGCAAGCACTAGAGGGAGAAAGGAGGCACTGGCAGGAGACACTGGGGAAAGGTGGGCAGATGAAGGATGGGAAACGCCAGGATATTTCTCTTCTTCTCTCTTGCTGCCTCTGGGTGCTATCTCTGATGTCTTGACTGGAGCTGGATGCCTCAAGACAGCTTCACTTGCCGGGCGCGTGGTGCATGCCTGTAGTCCCAGCTACTCGGGAGGCGAGGCTGGAAGATCGCTTGAGTCCAGGAGTTCTGGGCTGTAGCGCCCTATGCCGATCAGGTGTCCGCACTAAGATTGGCATCATTATGGTGACCTCCCGGGAGCTGGGGACCATCAGGTTGCCTAAGGAGGGGTGGGAACCTTCCGGCCCAGGTCAGAAACAGAGCGGGTCAGAACTCCGGTGCTGATGAGTAGTGGGATTGGGCCTGTGAACAGCCACTGCACTCCAGCCTGGGCAACATAGCGAGGCCCCATCTCTAAAAAAGAAAGAGAGAAAGAGAGAGAGAGAGAGTAGGGGAGGGAGGCAGGGAGGGAGGGAGAAAGGAAGGAAAGAAAAGAAAAAGAAAGAAGATAACTTCACTCACATGCCTGACAGTTTTTTTCTGGCTGTTGACTTGATTCTCTTCCATAGGACCTTTTGTCTCTTAGTAGGCTAGACTGGGCTTCCTCATAGCATGGTGGTCTAAGGTTTTCATGAGGCAACACTAGAGCTGCAAGACCTCTTACCTAGAGGTTCTAGAATTTGCACAATGTCACGTCCACCACATTCTGTTGGTCAAAGCAAGTCACAAGGCCAGGCCTTATTCAGAGTTACAGAAACAGATGTTGTTTATTGATGAGAAGAGCAGCAATATGACATTGCAAAAGACATGAAAACAAGGAAATGTGGTTCATTGAAAGTCATTGTTGTAACAGTCTGCTTCACTGAGTCCGAGTTCCAGAAATAGCACCTCACTCCTAAACACAGTTTATGCTATTCCTAACCTCTGGGTTGTTCCCAGTTGTCTCTTTTGCTCCCTTGTCACCTGTGTAACCAACTCCTTGCATTAGATTGCTTCTGGTTCCCCAGTTTGATCGTAATTGTACATCTGCTTTCTTACTTTATCAGTGATAACTCCTAAATCTGGATCTGAGTTTGATCTTTCATCCAAAATCCAATTCTAAATTTCCAAAGGCCTTAAGGGTATTTCCACGTTATTTTTTTTTTTTTTTCATCTCAAACCCGGCATATTCAAAACTGAATTCAGAATTCTCTCCCCCGAACAATGACCCTTCTCAATTTCTCTATACTCTAAACCAGGATTCAGATAACTATAGTAAGCAGCCAAGTCCATCATTGCCAGTTTTATGGAACACAGCCAAGCTCATTCATTTTTGTATTGTCTATGTCTGCTTTCACTCTACGTGGCAGAACTGAGTAGTTGCAACAGACACTGTATAACCTGCAAGGTTCAAAATACTTATCATCTGGCCCTTTATAGAAAAATTTCCCAACTCCTGTTTTAAACCTCTGATTTTTTTCCTTCTCTGTGTACAATCAGGGACCAAAGATTATCAATTCAGTTCATGTTCTTCATTTCTAAATAATTTCAATGTTCTTTTATCTGTCTCTCCCTATCTCTGTCCTAATCTATTCTGCATATTTCAACTAAATTGATTGTTGCAAAGTACCATTTTAATTCTGCCGCTCATCTAACAATTCCACAGTGAGGTGTTATAACAAGTCACTGATTATTACAAACTCAGCCATCCTTCAATCAACTCACCTCAATTTAACCAACAAAATTTAATTTGCCCTTTTCCCAAACCATCTTTTCCAATCATGTGCATCTTCTGTTTCTTCTTTTACTTGATTTCAGAACCTCTGAATGTAGAAATTCTGTCCCATTGCTTATGGCTCTAGCACCAGCCACAGTGACTGCATACAGGAAACAGGGAATACTACTGATTGTTTTTCTACTTCTGTCACTTTATTTATATGCTGCCTCTACCTAGTACACTCTTTCCCTGCTTTCCTATCTATCCAACCCTCTCTATTGTCGCTGGTCTCATATTTTCTCCAAATTTAATGGTCAGCTTTTTATTCAAATTCCTGACACTAAAAATTGATGTCATCCATCTCTTCACTGCCTCAATACACAGAGAGATATAGAATTAGCCACAATACTATTCTTGAGACAGTAAGAACATGCCACCTATTTATGCACAGTTTGTCCCATCCTTTCACATACCTCACACTTTCCTTTGAGGTATTTCTTATTTGGGATTTGTCCAAAGTTATAAGGCTTTATAACTATTAGAAGCCAAAATGACAATCCAGATTCTAAATTTATACATTCTAAATTCAGCATTCTAAATTTATAGGGCTTTCTAGGAAATTTCAGATGAATTGTATGAGATAAGGTTTTATTCTGGAATCTTTTTGTAAATTGAGATACATGATCTTTCAGAAGGGGAAAGGAGAAAGAGTTGGGATAAATGTATAAAAACACTTATTCATAGGTTATTATTCAGAAGAGACAAAGTTCACTTACACAGAATCTAAAACTTACAACCTGCATTTTCAGTGTTTGTGAACAAAATTCTGCAACAATACAGATATCCCTGGAAACCAGCTCTTATGACAGTTATGTGCTGGAGCAGTTTCCTACCAGCTTAAGGGGACAGATTGTTAAATATTCAGAAATTTTACAAACCAAGTGTCAAACCATTGGCAACTTGAAACCACCCATCGTATGGATATTTTCATCGAAATTGGCAAATGCTGTAAATCAAGGGGTTTTTTCTTAAGAATTTTCCAGCACATCACTGATATATCTCTATCTATCTATATATATCCATATCTGTATCTGTAGATATATATAAAATATGAAGAAGGGAGAGACAGAGCACAATTATAGTCACAAGAGGAATAATGGTTGATAAAGACACACGTTAGTGTAGAATTTACTGTGTTCCAGGCCATGTTCTAAGCCCTGAGCATATATTCAGTGGTGTGCTCTAGCCAGCTAGTACTAGCTTACAAAAGCAAATGGTGCACATCTTTCCCAACTCCATGTTCAGTGGCCTCACATTGGTAGCTTGAAATCAGCCACAATGGGAGTATTTACACCACGGAAATCAATAAATACTATAAATCAGGACTTTTTATGCAGAAAGCCAGTTGTTAAACATTCACCAGCACATCACTGGTCTTAAGCCAAACTTTTATAAGACAGCATACTCGCTTTTGGCCTCCTAATACATTATTCAGTATAGTTTGATAAACAAGAAACCTGTGCCTGAGGAGAGAAAAGGGAAGAAAATATATGAAATTACAAAAAGTAAGGGAAGACTTTGAATTTGGTACAACTAGTCTGTGATAATAGAAGGGCTAGGAAATAAACATATTACCTTCCCTTTACCATATAGCTTCTGGGAAAAGCTGGCACTGTGTTCTCTACGTCATGCTGGCTGTCTTAGTACATTTTGAGCTGCTGTAACAGAATACCTGAGACTGGGTAATTTATCATGAACAGAAATTTATTGGCTCACAGTTCTGGAGGCTGAGAGTCCAAGTTTGAGGGTCTGGCATCTTGCAAGGGCCTTCTTGCTGACTCATCCCATGGTGAAAGACAGAACAGCAAGAGAGGAAAAGAAAAGGGGAGGGAGAGGGAGAGATAAAGGAAGGAAGAGAGAGAAAAAAATGGGGCTGAACTTGCCCTTTTATAATAAACCCACTTCCAAGACAATACCATTAAAGTACTCATGAGAGTCAGAGACCTCATTGCCTAGTTACCTCTTAAAGGTGCTACCTCTTGACACTGCTACAATGGCGATTAAACTTGAACGTGAGTTTTAGAGGAGACAAACATTCAAGCCATGACACTGGAAACAACATTCAAGCCATGACACTGGACACATTCAAGCCATGACACTGGAAAACCCTCCCCATGAATACCAGAATTGTGAATGGTTCAATCACTTGACTTCAGTTTCTTGAGAAGCACTGACCCTTTTGATCAGATAACATTTGCCATTAGTAAGTAGGTACTTTCTAAAGCCAGCACTTTGAATTTGGGCAAGTTCAAAGTGCTAATAAAGTAGGGGAAAAGGTGGGATGGCGGTAAGGGGAGGAGAGAACCAGAGTAAAGAAAGAAATTAAGAATGGCATCTAGAACGGGACAAGTTTCTGAAAGTTAAGTTTTCACTATAACTAGGGCTTCCTTGATGTTTTGAAATCAAACGTGATGCCTGCATTTGCCACTCTTCCTTCCGTCCCCAACAATTCTCAGTATGTACGTGAGAGAAATACGGGCCATTGCTTGCAAGGAAAGTTATGACAAGCTTCTTCTGTCATATTTTTGCAAATGTCTAGGGCTCAGAAACAAAAGTTGATTTTCAATTCAAGTTTATCCTTCCTTTATGGGAAGAGCTGTCCAGTGAATTAGATAATTTTTTAAAATTTCCTAGCAGAAATAAAAATCCAAGAAGTTGGGCCGGGCGCGGTGGCTCACACCTGTAATCCCAGCACTTTGGGAGGCCGAGGCGGGTGGATCACGAGGTCAAGAGATCGAGACCATCCTGGTCAACATGGTGAAACCCCGTCTCTACTAAAAATACAAAAAATTAGCTGGGCATGGTGGCGCGTGCCTGTAATCCCAGCTACTCGGGAGGCTGAGGCAGGAGAATTGCCTGAATCCAGGAGGCAGAGGTTGTGGTGAGCCGAGATCACGCCATTGCACTCCAGCCTGGGTAACAAGAGTGAAACTCCGTCTCAAAAAAAAAAAAAAAAAAAAAAAAAAAAAAAAAAAAATCCAAGAAGTTAAAGAAGGGTAATGAAAAAAGTTACAAATGGTAAGTTATCTGCCATGAACAATAACTGCTGGGTCTTGAGAGTAGCAGAAGGAGGTGTACGGCTTAATTAAGACATGTCCTCCCAGAATACTGACGGTCTCCCAGCTGCTCTGCTTAGTTTGCCACAGACCATTGTCTTTCTTTGTAAATCTAAATTAGCATCTGCAGCCACTCTCCTAGAAATATAGATTTTAGCTCAGTGCTTCATTTTGAACACCCACTGGTCCAGAACTAAATTTAAATCATGAATGGAGTATTATTTAAAGGTTGATGATCTTCACGCAGCATCACTTCAGCAATGAAACTAAAACCACCTGAACGGAAATTCTGCTTTATAGCCAAGAGTGCTATGGTTAGGTTGCAGTTTAATAAAATTGTCTTGCTTTTGTAACTTTAAATGCCTTTAGGCATTTTTTTAACGTGCTATTGTAATGTATACAACATTGAGCATGAAGTGATTAAACAATAAAACCTTGAGCTAATTTGTAAGTGGGGGTGGATAATAGAGTCCCATAGAAGTGCCATGGTCTTTCCCAAATTGAAGGAGGAGGGGTAGAGTCTCTTTTCATCTCTGACTTCAGACAAGACCAACTCTTTTGTCCCCAAGGGGATTTTAAACCTCCATTCCAAAGGAAACACTGATTCCACTGAGAAGATTCAGGACCCAGTGTGATCACAAAACTTAACTTTTTTGTTATGCTTGTGAAAGCTAGAAGTAGAGTGTTTTAGTTCATTCTTACACTGGTATAAAAAAAAAAAAAAAAAAAAAAAAAAAACTGAAACTGGATAATTTATAAGAAAAGAGGTTTAATGACTCAAGGTTCTACAGGTTATATAGGAAGCATGGCTAGTGAGGCCTCAGGAAGCTTACAATCATGGTGTAAGGCAAAGGAGAAGCAGGCATGTCTTCACACGGCCGGAGCAGGAGAAAGAGAGATGGCAGAAAGGTGCTACACACTTTTAAACAAACAGACCTCATGAGAACTCACTCAATATCATGAGAACAGCACCAAGGGGGATGGTATTAAACCATCAGAAACTGTCCCTATGATCCAATAACCTCTCACCAGGCCCCACTTCCAATTTGACATGAGATTTGGGCAGAGACACAGACCCAAACCATAACAAAGGAGTTACGCAGTGGAAGGGTGTGGTTGAGAAAGGGCAGGTAATCTTATTATTAGACAATCACAAATCTGCAGAGCCCAGAGATGTTTTCTTTCTGCTTGAAAACACGGACAGCTGAAGTCCCATTAATGCACAAGTCAAAGGTAATGGTGCCGAAACAAGCAGCAAGTATCTCAGCTCAGGGTAGAACTTGAGCTAAGAACGATGCAGCAGACAAACAGAGTGTTGACCTGGCAAGTGGATGCCAACCTTCCACATGGTCTTGAGATGTGAGGTTAACTTAAATGTCCACTTGAACAATTCCAGCGTTTTCTATATTGAGTATTAACAGGATCAGCTTTTCCTTTAATATCTGCTAGTATCTAATATTCTTAAAGTACAGAATTCATCACTGGACAACAGGAATACATTCTGAAAAATGCATCACTGGGCAATTTTGCAATTGTACAAACATCATAAAATATACTTTTAGGAACCTAGGTGGTTTAGCCTACTACACACATAGGCTATATGGAATAGCCTATTACTCCCAGGCTCCAAACCTCGGCAGCATGTTACTGTACTGAGTACTGTAGAAAATTGTAACACAACGGTAAGTATTTGTGCACCTAAACATAGGAAAGGTACAGTAAAATTATAATATAAAAAATAAGAGATAGTACACCTATATAAGACATTTGCCATGAATGGAGCTTACAGGACTGAAAATTGACCTGGGTGAGTCAGTGAGTAAGTGGTGAGTTAATACAAAGGTCTAGGACCTTAATTCTATATACTTCAGTAGACTTTATAAACACTGTACACTTAGGGTACACTAAATTTATTTCAAAATTTCTTCAATAATAATCTTAGCTTATTGTAACTTGTCTACTGCATAAACATTTACATTTTTCCAACTTCTTTTTTTTAGATGGAGTTTCACTCTGTCACCCAGGCTGAAGTGCAGTGGCACAGTCTCAGCTCACTGCAACTTCTGCCTCTGGGTTCAAGTGATTCTCCTGCCTCAGCCTCTTGAGTAGATGAGACTACAGGCACGTGCCACTACTCCTGGCTAATTTTTGTACTTTTAGTGAGACAGAGTTTCACTATATTAGCCAGGCTGGTCTTGAACTCCTGACCTCATGATCTGCCCACTTTGGCCTCCAAAAGTGCTGGGATTACAGGCATAAGCCACTGTGCCTGATTCCCAACTTTTTGACTCTTTGTTAATAATACAGCTTAACACACATTGTGTATCTATACAGAAATACTTTATATATCCTTGGAATTTTTTTTTTTACTTTCTGAAATTTTTGTGTTAAAAACTAGAACATAAACACCCATATTAGCCTAGGCCTACAGCTGAATCAATATCTCTGTTTTCTGTCTCCACATCTTGTCCCGCTGGAAAGTCTTCACAAGCAATAAACACACATAGAGCTGTCACCTCGTATGACAGCAATGTCTTCTGTGTAACGCCTCCTGCTGAAGCTCTTCTTGAGGAGGTGTCACTCTTTTCAGAAACTTGTTCATGATGGTTTGCTTGCTTTGTTTCTTGTTTTCATTACAGATTTGCTTGGAAGCAGATGATGCACCATGAGCATTCCTTTCTATAAATGAAAATCTTTCAGTGTTAGGATCCATGTTTTCAAACTTTGTAAGAAGTTTTAAGCTCTGCAAAAGCTTCTGCTAAACCCTTTGCTGTGACTTTTCTTGGTGGTTCTTCTTTTTCTTCTCCTTCAGTTTTCTTTTCTCTCGCCTCTTCTTCAACTCTGCATTTCTTTTCTAGTTCCAATTCCTCTTTAGTCAGTTCTCCAAGAAGCACCTGTAGGAGCTCCTTGATATCACCCTCATCCACATCCAGATTAAACTTGTTTGCCATCTCAACTACAGACTTGTTAATTTTTGCAACCTCATCCTTAACAAATTCTTCGAAATCATAGGCAAACCTCTTGAGTGTCTTCTCCCAGATGCCATGCAACTTTTTGGTAACATCACCTGAAGCCCAAGCAAAATTCCTGACGCAGTCATATATGTTGTAACTCTTCCATCATTATTTCCTCAGTGTCTAGTTGCAGCAGTAGCCTGGGCAAGTCTCTTCCTTAAGTAGTAGACCTTAAAAGCTGTTATAACTCCTTGACTCCTTGGTCGAATTTTTTTAAAAATGATGTTTAGAGAGGAAAAGACCACTTTGATATTAGAATAAAGATCATCAATAAAAGGAAGCTGTGTGAGAGCATTATCAACAATAAGCAAAATCTTGAAAGGTATATTTTCCAAACAGTACTGCTCCATTTCACTGGCGTGGCAATTCAGGAGGGCATTTTGGAAGGGGAGTTAAGTCACCCATGAGTTCTTATTGCTATTATAGCAACGGGCAGTGTACGCTTACTGATATTCTTGAAGGCCCTGAGTTCCCATTGTGACAAATTACGAAGACTTTCTATTTGTAACCTGCTATGCTGCCCCCAAGAAAGATTGTTATCCTGTCCTTAAACACCTTTAAACCTGGTATTGACTTGGCCTCTTCATAGGTTTAATTGATTCACAGTTCCACATGGCTGGGGAGGCCTCAAGAGACCTACAATCATGGCAGAAGGCAAAGGAGAAGCAAGGCACTTCTTACATGGCTGCGAGAAAGAGAGAGAGAGAGAAAGAGAGAGAGAGAGAGGTTTTGCCAAACAAAACCATGAGCTGTTGTGAGAACTCCTTCACTATCATGAGAACAGCATGGGGGAAACACATGGCAGGCACACACATTTATTCATAATTACCAAAACTTGGAAGCAACTAAGATGTCCTTTAGTGGTGAGTGGATAAACTGTGGTACATCTAGACATTGAAATATTATTCAGCACCAAAAAGAAATGAGCTCTCAAGCTATGAATAGACATGAGGGAAACTTAAAATGCATATTATGAGGTAAAAGAAGCCAATCTTAAAAGGCTATATACTATAGAATTTCAACTAGTATGACATTCTGAAAAAGTCAAAACTATGAAGACAGTAAAAGGATCACTGGTTGCTGGGGGTTATGGGGAGGAAGAGGTGAATAGGTGGAGGAGCACAGAGGATTTTCAAAGCAGTGAATTAATTCTGTATGACACTGTAACGGGAGGCACATGTCATTATACATTTGCCTAAACCTGTAATAATATACATGAGCAGGAGTGAATCCTAGAGTAAACAGTGGGCTTTGGCTGACAATGATGTTTCAGTGTAGGTTCATTGATTGTAACAAATACTCAACAGTGGGGCAGAATGTGGATAATGGGGGAGGCCGTGCGTAAGTGAGGATACGCAGTATATGGGAGCTTTCTGTGTCTTCATTTCAATGTGAACCTAAAAGTGGTCTAAAAAATTAAATCTATTAAAAAAAATAATTTGGCCATAGGTAGGTTGTCTGGCAAGTGATCTCACAAAACATGAGTGGTCACACAGGGAAAGTGAGATAGGAAAGAAGGAAGAGCCAATGTAAGGATACTTTATTAAGGTCTGTGCTCTAGGCAACGAGGGACTTCTGAGAAAACAAAGAAACCCTCCAAAAATTACCCATCTTAAAGGTGGGAGTTTGAAACATTTATCTTCTGACTTTCCTCTTGTGAGTTGCTCTTGTTTAAGTGGGCAAAAATGCTTCTATGACATTATAAAAGGCCTTGAGTCACAACAGGAAAAGACAAGAGAAGCAAACACTTGAGGTGAGATTTTTGGCAGCAGGAGGTGGTTTGGAATTGTTCACAATAGCACTGCTAGAATCCAAGTGTGTAGATCAAGATATAAGGGTTTAGGAAGGAATTCTAGGTCAGACATGTAAATGGGAAAATTATATAGAAGTGATACTGAAAATATGAGAATGAATGAGATTATAAAAAAGGTGGAGAACACAAAATAACTCCTATTTTAAGAGGACAATAGAAAACAGTTCAGTGAAGAAGACTAAAGATTGATGATCTGCAAAGTAGGAAAGGAATCAGGAGAACATAATGTCATGGAAACAAAAGAAGACAAAATTCTCAAAAGAGAGAGTGGCCTACATCTTTGAATACAACAGAGAAATCCAAGAAAATGGGTATGAAGAAACTTTCACTGTATTGATCATAATGTATTACTTGTACAGTAAGTAGATGACTGTTGACATCTGTCTTTGTAAATTTCAGTAAGGTAGTAAGAATAGAAGCTGGACTATAGTGGGTTAATACATCAGATGAGAGGGAGTAGAAACACTGGAAGTAGAAAAAAATGGCAACATTTTCAAGGTGATTGCAGAAGCAGAGTAGAGACACAATATTGAGGATTAACAGGAAAAGGAAAGATTCTTTCTTGGGTGGGTATTTAGATTCCAAAGCTGTGCATTATTCACCTTAAAGGTTTTTTTTCTTAAACTAGTTCAGTTGTCTAACTCTTCATTGAGGAGTTAGTTCTTTAGCCGGTTAATAGGACTCACAACTACTTTAGGAAACGCTGTCTTTTATTTATCCCACCACTTCCTCTTACAAAAGGACAGGCTTAGGTTACGACTTGGTTGTGTTCTACTCTAACCACCAGAATTTGAGTAAGGGCTGGGGTTGTCTACAGCCTGAAAACAGGAGGAAAAAGTGATTAAAATAAACACAAAGCTTGTTTACATTTTCACAGGAAACTTCCCACGACTTATTAAAATGGAAACAAAGAGATCAGATTCAAGAAAAGGATGCAAATGTTGAAAATTTTTTTAATCCATGGAGGCCAATTTTCTTTACAGTAAAAAGCCCTAGAAAAGAAAATTAGCCAAATGCACTACTGTTTTGCTGGCAGCCAGCTTTTCAGCTTCCGGACACATTGTCGCACTAATTTTCTTCTTCATTACAGGCAGGCAGGAGCTTGAAATTCCCTGCTGAAGCAGAAGGAATCCGTGCAGATGCATATCGTAGGCAATTGCAATGTGACTCACACACGGAGGTTGGGAATCTTGGGAGTTGAACTGAGGACAAAATGGGAGGGATTTTAGCTTCCTAAGCTGGTTTTGGAGAGGCATTCTCAGGCAAACTCACTCTACACTCCCGTTTTTAATGTAAGCTTACTACTTAGCTACATAGTACATCAGGGAGAAAGATGATGAGGACTATAGAGAAAGCTAGTGTTTGTTTCTTGTTTTTTTAACCTCAACTTTGTGCTTTACTGTGCTCTGTTTATTCTGAAGCTTCTCCAACTTTATATTTGAGTTTATAAGAAAACTTTATAGCTAAGATTGGTAATGGTGATAATAGTATTACTGAAAATTTGTAAAGCAATTATTACTGGGAAGCAAAAAGAACTATGTACATCTTAAACCTTGGAGAACTTATTAGATGATATTAGGAGATATTGAGATTAAGATTCATATCTAGTTATAACAAGGGATGGGTAGGCAGCTTTTTCTCTCCCTCCTTTTTTTCCTCCCCTTTTCATATTTCTTTCCTTCCTTTCTTTCTTTTTCAACATTTCTCTTTCTTCATAGGGCTGCTGTGTCTGCTCTGGTAGCCTGTGTTTCTCACAGTGCTGTTATGAGATTAAATAATATATAATGAATTGTTTTAGATTCATAGAACCCTATGGAATTATTTTGTGATTATAATGATCACTTTGATGATATTTTAGGATGACGATCAAAGATGACATGGATGAAAACATAGCAATTGACTCATGAATATTTCTTTCTTTCTATACGGCACATAAAACTGAAGTACAAATAGTAATAGACTTTTCATATTGTTTTTATTAATTGATAGACAGCAGTGGTAATACTTTCATCTTGATTCTACCTGTATCAGGGTTTCTGTAAACACACACACACACACACACACACACACACACACACAATAATGTATAGAGAAATATCACAGATATTTTGATGATTAATCACATATTACATTGGGCTCCTCAAATTGTATATTGATTTGTTGATGCCAGAGCTATTTGTAGAGTATAGCTATAACTCTTCTGGGTCTCATTCTTTATAGCAATGTGAAATGAACTAATGCAAATACCAAGGATAATTGCTGGATCATATGTATGGTAAGAGTGTATGTAGGTTTTTTTTTTTTAATAAAATTAAGACAGGGTCTCACCATGTTGCCCAGTCTGTTCTCAAATTACTGGGTTCAAGCAATCCTCCTATCTTGGCCTCTCGAAGTGCTGGGATTACATGCATGAGCCACACTGCCTGGCCTATTTACTTTTATAAGAAACAGCCAAACTGTCTTCCAAAATGGCTTATCATTTTGCATTCCCACCAGCAATAAATGACCATTCTTGTTGCTCCGCATCCTCACAAGCATTTGTTGTTGTCAGTGTTTTTGATTTTTGGTTATTCTCATTGATATGTAGTGGTATCTCATTGTTGTTTTAATTTGCATTTCCTGAGTGAGGAGGAATATCTTTTTATTGTTTATTTGCCATGTATATGTCTTATTCAGTGAAGTGTCTGTTGAGGTTTTGGGCCCATTTTTTTTTAATGGTACCCAAGTTCTTATTTCAGGCATTGCTTTAAGAGAAACTGAAAGATAATTGGTACCAGCAATGATCCTGCAAAACAGAAGAATGAGATCCTGTAACTAGATTGTTTACATTCAGATGATACCAATAATTGAATGACTGTTGGTAAACAGGATGCTGATAAGACCTAACATGTAATACCATTCAATTATTAAGACCAGCCTGGCCAGCATGGTGAAAACCTGTCTCTACTGAAAATGCAAAAATTAGCCAGGCATGGTGGCACACCCCTGTAATCCCAGCTATTCGGGATGCTGAGGTGGGAGAATTGCTTGAACCTGGGAGGCAGAGGCTGCAGTGAGCTGAGAACACACCACTGCACTACAGCCTGGGTAACAGAGTGAGACCCCATCTCAAACAACAACAACAACAAAACTCTCCTCTGTAGCGGGTGTGACAAAATACAGAGGAAAAGAAAAGTATTGCATTCACTGATATTGGGCAATAGTAATTTTAAGGATTAAGGAATTCACCAGCTTTCATTAAATGTCTTTATGGTCTTGAAAAATATGAGTATGAAATAAAAATAATATGCCAGGTTCGGCTGTCAGCTTTGAGGCACACCCTGTGAAGATCAGAAGGCCTCCGTCGATGGGTAAAAAAAGAACTTCAATTCCTATAATCAAAGCGTAGTTCTATGCTGAAAGTCAGGTCAAATATTTAAACCTTGTGAAGAGACTAAACTTGCAGCCTTGAAAAATCTTCAAAGATAGGGGAGTAGTAGAATCCTAAAACCTGATTTGGGGATATTTGTAGATTTATTTAAGAAGATTGAACCCTAAGTTTTCCTGGATCCTCCAGACTGGCGTAAGCAGCCCCTGCCCCTGCCAGAGAGGAGCCCTTCTTACCTGAAGATCTTGTCCAGACCCCACCAGATGCCTAGCAAGATGATGTTTCTTCCTCAAGACCCACCATCACCTTTCCTTATAGCTGCCAAATCAATAATTAAGGTCACATTTCAGTACATGCTATGTGGGGAAATACAATCCCTGTTCCAGAAAGAAATAGCTTATTCACAGAAAATGTATTACTGGCTTATATGTTCTGGCAGAAATCAGTAAAATATGTGTGAAAGTGGATTTTGAGGGTTAAGTTGGTCAGACAGTATATAAATATAAATAAGGGAGAGGTTGTTGACATTGGAGTACTCTTTCATGACTCAGGATTTAATGTCTTGGCAAGAACACCTGGACCCAGGCCTAATACCGAACTGGGATCCCTCTTTGAAAGTTAGTCATATTTATGGCCCATAATAATAATGGTGGAGATGCTAGAACTGTGTTGGCAGAGTACTGGAGAAAGATTTAGAAGTGGGAGAAAAGCTCACGCTGTGTTCTTCAGAAGAGCCCAGAAGATACTGCCTTTACTAACAAAATAAATAATAAACTTATATAAGAGAGTAGCCAGTTACATCTTTGAAAATTTCAATGGCAGCTCTTCTCTGTAGGACATGGTATATAGAAGGAAATTATATCATGGTGGAACTAATTTTCTCTCTATCAATAGTAATGCAGAATTCCAAAACATTGGCCACTAGGTTGCAACCCTTAACGGCCACAGGCAAGGTGGACATAATAACCACAGTAGGCAGCAAATCTAGAATGACAGTCAGGGTGTCTTAATCATGGTATTCCTAGGAGCGAGACAGATTGGCAGCTGACTATAGACAAAAATCACCGGCTAGTGAGCAGAAGACTAACCTCAGCTTCCACAATGGAAAATCACAATTATTTATCAAGCTTTAAGATCTGATCCAGTTCTCCAAAAAAGAGTCAGTTATTAAAGAGGATAATGCTCCCTGCAAGAAAAGATCCCTAAAGATCCCCTTAAGGAAAGTATATTGTATGTATTGCTACAGCAAATATATATAATAAACATGCTCCTTATTCATTACCTGAAGAAACTGTGACCACTTACCAGACTAAGTTATGCACTGAGGGAAGAGGGAGACTCTGAACTTTCAAAGACTATTAAAATTCTAAGCTAACACAAGTACAAGGAGTCATGCTATGTCTTCATACCCCATTACCTCAATTAGAGTGGGGCTTTCGAAAGTCAGATGAATCCTCTGCAAAGACTATCTCACAGTGAGTTTATAGACCCATTCTGTTGTTATTTCCCCTGACTGTACAATTAGGATGGCTATGCTTAGCAGCTAACACTCACACGGTTCCTTGAACTGTACAATAAGAGCAATTATTATATGAAAGGCCAAGGATAAGGCTTTGAAGTTACCCTTACCCACTTAAGATAGTAAATCAGTGGCCGGGCATGGTGGCTCTCGCCTGTAATCCCAGCACTTTGCAAGGCGAGCGGATCATGAGGTCAGGAGTTCAAGACCAGCCTGGCCAATGTGGTGAAACCCCGTCTCTACTAAAGATACACAAAATTAGCCAGGCATGGCGGGGTGTGCCTGTAATCCCAGCTACTTGGGAAGCTGAGGCAGGAGAATTTCTTGAACCCAGGAGGCAGAGGTTGCAGTGAGCTGAGATTAGGCCACTGCACTCCAACCTGGGGGACAGGATGAGACTCATCTCAAAAAATAAAAAATAAAATAAGAAAGTAAATCAGAATACCAGCTCCATGAAAATCCAGGCTTAATGCTTAAGATATGAAAGCACAGGTATTGTGGTCATCATCATATCATTGTCTGGTTAACATCATGGCTGATTACCATGAAATAACCAAATGAGAGCCACAATTGCATGGCTGTATCAGACGTGGTATGTTGACTAGAACTGATCGACACCACTTGTTGATCTGTCAGTGGCAGATGGCAGTAGCTATGAATCTGATTAATATGTTTTTTTCAATCCTCATCAATAACAAAGATGAAAGAAATTTACATCCGTGTGGAAAGGATTGCAATGCACATTCACTTGTCCCTGGGCTATGTGATTTCTCCTGTTCCCTGTCAAAATGTAGTAGAAAGGAAACTAGATCATCTTGACATTCTAGAGAAAATTATGCTGGTTGACTGTATTGATGAAATTATGATGAACAGAAAATTATGAGTAGCTCTGCTACCACTGTCAAATCATATATTCCAATGAGTCAGAGAGAAAAGCTACAGAGATTGAGGGGCTGCCACATACTTTGCAGTTTCTAGGGAGGCAATGGTCTGGCACACATTGGAACATGTTCTCATGTACTCCAAGATAAAAGACAAGCTATTGCCCCTTGCAATGTTGCCACTAAGAAAAAGTCACATTTAGTCATGCAACAGATGTTCTCAGTGTTTTGCACAGACCATCTTATCATTTTTTCATTTCTGTGCTCATATGTCTGAATTCTAATTGCCAGCACTGCAATTTTTTGCTTGAAGGCTCCCTTTCTGATCACCAGACTATGGAGAAGGCCAGAAAAGCCCAATAATTAATGCCTCCCAAGATTAATCCTCAATCAGTGACTAATAACAGTTAGTGGATATTCCCTCAGCCCTTAGGTGGGATAAGTTGTGAGTACTGCATTTCACAAAGTCTACAAGAGTTCCTAAGAAGAATTAAGCTCTAGTTGTCATCAGTGATGACTTGCTTGAACATTTTGTCTTTATGAGATGCAACTCATACAGCGCCTAGAGAGGACTTTATAGTTGTAAACACATATACCTAATAAAGAACAAAAATCTCAGACGAATAATCTGAACTTCTACCATATGAAACTAAAAATAAAAAGCAAATTACACTCAAAAAAAGAAAAAGGAATGAAATAACAATTAGAAGATAAATAAATAAAATAGAGAATAGATAAACAACACAATCAACAAAATCAAAGCTTGGTTCTTTGAAAAGATCAATAAAATTGAAAAATCTTTAGCTAAAAAAGAAAACGGGGAGAATTACTAAAATAGGGAATGAAAGAGGAAACATAACTACTGACCAGACAGAAATAAAAAGTAATCTAAGGAAATACAATGAACAAATGTATACCAACAAATTAGATAACTTAAATAAAATCTACAACTTCTTAGAAGAATACAAGGCCAGTTGCATGCCTGCAATCTCAGTACTTTGGGAGGCAAAGGTGGAGGAGTCACTTGAGCCCAAGAGCCTGGGCAACATGGCTGTCTGTCTCTACACAAAATACAAAAATTAGCCAGGCACAGCGGTGCATCCCTGTAGTCCCAACTACTCAGGAGGCTGAGGTGGGAGGATCACTTGAGCCTTCAGTGAGCCAAGATCGCACCACGTTCTCCAGCTTAGGGGACAGAATGAGGCCCTGTCAAAAGAGAGAGAGAGAGAGAGAGAGAGAGAGAGAGAGAGAGAAATGACTGAAATTGCATCAAGAAATAGATTAAACACACTTATAATAAGTACAAAAAATTGATTAAAAAATTGGAAACATCCCTCCATGAACAGCCCAGATACAATCCTGGGCAATGTTGCAAAACCTCATCTCTACAAAAAAGCAAAACAAAAAAAAATCAGCAGGGTGTGGTGGCATGTGTTTGTAGTCTCAACTGCCTGGGAGACCAAGGTGGGAGGATCACCTGAGCCAGGGGAGGTCAAGGCTGTGTGATCAGGCCACTATACTCCAGCCTGGGTGACAGATTGATATCCTATTTCAAAACAAAAGAAAAGCCTAGATTCTGATGGCTTCACTGGTGAATTCTACCAAATATTTAAGGAAAAATTAACACCATTCGTTTACAAATCTTCTAGTAATATAAAACAAAGAAACATTTTCCATCTCATTCTATTTTATCCTAATAGCAAAATTAGACAAAGAATAAATCTATAAATAGATATAAAAATTATCTATAAAATACTAGCAAACCAACACACTAGAAACATTAAAAGAGATTATAGGAACAAATAAGATTTATCCCAGGAATACAAGGTTGTTTTGATACCCAAAAAATTAAGTAATGTAATATCCAATATTAATAGACAAAATCATATGATCATCTAGATGCAGAAAACGCATTTGACAAAACCTATTACTTTTTCATGATGAAAAAAATACTTAACAAATTAGTACTAGAAGGCAATTTCTTCAATCTGGTAAAGAGCATCTATGAAAAACTACGTCTAACATTATGCTTCATGAACTACATAGACGTAGTTAACATCTATGAAAAACTACGTCTAAACATTATGTTTAGTGTTAAAACACTAAACAGTTTCCCCTTAAGATCAGTAACAAGATACAGATGCCAACTTTTGTCTCTTCTACTCAACATTGTACTGGAGGTTCCGGCCAAGGCAATTAGGCCAGAAAAATAAATAAATGTATACAAATTGGAAAAAAATAAGTAAAATTATCTCTATTTGGGGATAATATGATTTTGCATATAGAAAATCCTAAGGAATTTTAAAACTAGCAGAAATAATAAAGTTGGAGATTATATGGTATAAGGTGAGTGTGCAAAATCAATTGTAATTCTGTATACTTGCAATAATCAATACGAAAATCAAATTTAAAAAAGTTCCACTTATAATAGCATTAAAAAGAATAAAATACTTAGAACTAAATCTAACAGAAGTGCAAGATATGTATACTAAAAACTAGAAAACAGTGTTGAAATAAATTGAATATTAAATAAATATCAATACATCACATGTTCATATATCAAAAGACTTAATATTGTTAAAATTGCAGTATTCCCCAAATGTGTCTATATACTCAGCAAAATAGCTATTAAAATTCCAGGCAACTCTTCTGCAAAAATTAGAGATGATTCCAAAATTTATATGAAAATGGAAGAGATCCAGAATAGACAAAATAATATGAAAACAAAACAATAAAATTGAACTCATACTTCTCATTTTCAAATATAATCATAAAGCTACAGTAACCAAGTTGGTGTGTTCCTGGCATAAGACTAGCAATATAAATAGATAAAATGAAATAGACATTCCCAAAATAAACTCTCCTATATAAACGCAATTGATTTTCATCAATAGTGTCAAGCAACAGTAACGGGAAAAGAATAATATTTTTAACAAATGGTGCTGGGACAACTGAATAACCAAAAAGAATCCAAGAAAGGAATTTAGACTCACACATTTTACCATATAAAAATCAAGTCAAAATGAATTATAGACATAAATATGATCGTTAAAACTATAAAACTTTTAGAGGAAAATTCATATGAGTAGAACCTCATGACCTTGAGTTAGGCAATGATTTCTTTGACCCAAACCGAAAATGACAAAAAAAATAACAAAAATTGGATTCTATCAAACTAGTAAACTTTTGCTGTTCAAGACCTACTATCACACAAATAAAAAGAAAGCTCTGATGGTTAATTCTACATGACATTTTTCTAGATCATGATACTCAGTTGTTTGGTCAAACATCAGTCTGGATACTGTTAGGAAAGTATTTTTTTAGATGTGATTGATATTTAAATCAGTAGACTTTGGGGAAAGCAGATTTACCCTTCATAAAGCGGGTGAGCTTTAACCAATCAACAGAAAGCCTTAAGAGAAAAGGGTCCTGGGAAAATGAAGCAATTTTGTCTCTAGACTACTTCCTATTCAGGACTGCAATATCAACTCCTGACAGAATTTTCAACCTGTCAGCCTGCCCTACAGATTTCAGACTTACCAGCCCACACAATCATATGAATCATTTTGTAAAAAAATCTCCCCCTCAGCAGCACGCGGTGGCTCACACCTGTAATCCCAACACTTTAGGAGGCAGAGGCAGGCAGATCACGAGGTCAGGAGATCAAGACCATCCTGGCCAACATGGTGAAACCCGGTCTCTACTAAAAATACAAAAAAAAAAAAAAAAAAAAAAAAAAAAAAAAAAAAAACACGTTAGCTTGGCGCCTGTAGTCTGTAGTCCCAGCTACTTGGGAGGCTTAGGCAGGTTGAACCTCCACTTGAACCTGGGAGGCAGAGGTTGCAGTGAACCGAGATGGCACCACTGTACATCAGCCTGGCAAAAGAGTGATACTCCGTCTTTAAAAAAATAAAAAAAAAACTCCTCTCTTTCATGTATACATGAATACATATATATGTATTCATGTATACATATATATGCTAGAAGATATTGCAACTTTGGTTCTAGACTACAGCAGCAGAGCAAATACCACAATAAAGCAAGTCACATGAATATTGTGGCAGATGTATTCCCCAGTATATATAAAAGTTATGTTTACATTCACTTTGGTCTATTAATGAGTAGTAACATTACATATTAAAAATGTACATACTTTAAGTTTAAAATATTGCTTAAAAATGCTAACAATCATCTGAGCCCTCAGGAAGTCATCAACATTTTGCCGGAGAAGGGTCTTGCTCCATGCTGATCACTGCTGATTGATTAGGGTGGTGGTTGCCAAAGGTTGGGGAGGTGGTGGCAATTTCCTAAAATGAGATAACAATGAAGTTTACTGCATTAATTGACTCTTCCTTACACAAAAGACTTCTCTGCAGCATGTAATGCTGTTTGATAGCATTTCCCTGTTATAAAGGCTTTTTATTGGAGTCAATTCTCTCAAGTCCTCCTGCTGCTTTATCAACTAAGTTAATGTAAAATTCTAAGTCCTTTGTTGTCATTTCAACAGTTTACAGTTTCTCCACCAGAAGTATATTCCACGTCAAGCAACCACTTTCTTTTTTTTTTCAAGGTAGAGTCTCACTCTGTCCCCCAGGCTGGAGTGCAGTGGCACGATCTTAGCTCACTACAACCTCCACTTCCCAGGTTCAGGTGATTCTCCTCCCTCAGCCTCCCAAGTAGCTGGGATTACAGGCATGTGCCCCCACGCCTAGCTAATTTTTGTATTTTTAGTAAACAACGGCTTTCAGCCTGTTAGCCAGAATGGTCTCCATCTCCTGACCTCATGATTTGCCTGCCTTGGCCTCCCAAAGTGCTGGGATTATAGGCGTGAGCCACTGCTCCTGGACACTTTCTTTTTTCCTTTCTTTCTTTCTCCTTTCTTTTTTCTTTCTTTCTTCCTCTTTATTTCTTTCTTCCTTTCTTTCTCTTTCTCTCTTTCTCTCTTTCTTTTTTTTTTTTTTTTTTTTTTTATTTGAGATGGAGTCTCGCTGTGCTGCCTAGTCTGGAGTGCAATGACGTGATCTTGGCTCACTGCAACCTCTGCCTCCTGGGTTCAAGCTATTCTCCTGTCTCAGCCTCCCGAGTAACTGGGACTACAGGCACATGCCACATGCCCAGCTAATTTTTTTGTATTTTAATGGAGATGGGGTTTCACCGTGTTTCCCAGGTTGGTCTCGAACTCCTGAACTCAGGCAATCCACCTGCCTCTGCTTCCCAAAGTGCTGGGATTACAGGCATGAGCCACTGCACCCAGCCAAGCAACCACTTTCTTTGCTCATCTATAAACAACAGCCCTTCATTTATTCCAGTTTTACCATGAGCTTGCAGCAATTCAGCCACTGAAGTGGAATCTTCAGACTACCAATTCTAGTTCTCTTGTTGCTTCCACCATTTCTGCAGTTACTTTCTCCACTGAAGTCTTCAACTCATAAAAGTCATCCTTGAGAGTTGGCATCAACTTCTCCAAACTCCTGTTAATACCGCTATTTTTACCTCCTCCTGTATCACAAATATTCTTAATGGTATGTAGAATGATGAGTTCTTTCCAGAAGATTTTCAATTTACATTGCCCAGATTCATCAGAGGAATCACTATCTATGGAGGTACAGACTAACAAAATGTGTTTCTTAGGACTTGAAAGTCAAAATTACTCTTTGATGCAGGGGTTGCAGAATGAATGTTGTGTTAAGACACATGAAAACATTATTCTTGCATATCTCTCTCAGAGATGTTGGGTGACCAGGTGCATTGTCAATGAGCAGTAATATTTTGAAATAAACCTCTTTTTTGAGTAGTAGGTTTCAACAGTGGGTTAAAAACATTCAGTAAACCACCAGGATGTGGTGGTTCACACCTGTTATCCCAGCACTTTGAGAGGCCAAGGTGGGTGAACCACCTGAGGTCAGGAGTTCAAGACCAGCCTGACCAACATGATGAAACCCCATCTCTACTAAAAATACAAAAATTAGCTGGGCATGGTGATGCATCCTGTAATCTTAGCTACTTGGGTGGCTGAGGCAGGAGAATCACTTGAACCTGGGAGATGGAGGTTGCAGTGAGCCAAGATTGTACCATTGAACTCCAGCCTGGGCAACAAGAGTGAAACACTGTCTAAAAAAACAAATTTCAGTAAACCATGCAGTAAATAGATAGGCTGTCATCCAAGATTTATTTCCATTTATAGAGCACAGGCAGAGTAGATATAGCATAATTGTACAGGGTTCTATGATTTTCAGAATGGTAAATAAGCATTAGCTTCAACTTGAAGTCACCAGTTACATGAGCCCCTAACTAAAGAGACAGCCTGTCCTTTGAAGCTTTGAAGCCACACATTGACTTCTCTTTCGTAGCTATGAAAATCTTAGATGACATTTTCTGCTAATGTAAGGCTGTTTCATATACATTGAAAATCTGTTGTTTCGTAGAGTCAGCTTCATCAATTATCTTAGCTAGATCTTTTGGATAACTTGCTCCAACTTCTAGATCAACACTTGCTGTTTCAAACCTTATACTTTTGTATTATGAAGAGGGCTTCTTTCCTTAACCTCATGAACCAACTTCTGCTAGCTTCCAACTTTTCTTTCTTTTTAAAGGAAAAAAAAAGCTTATATGTACTAAATAATTAAATTCCAAATATCATTATATGTAAAAAACAAAACCACAAAATAGAAGAAATTGCCGTTTAACACTTACAGCCAGGGACAGGAATTGTAAACAAAGAAACTGGTTGATTTTACCACAAAATGCAAATTTCTATGAAAAGCACTATAAGTAAAGCCAAAAATAAATTGAAAAATGCTTGTATTATATAACCAAAGGCAAAAAAAATGCTTCATATATCAAAAGATATTGTAAATTAATAAGAAAATGCCAAACTACCTCAAAAAGTGAAAATGGCTAAAGATACGTAAGTGGGTTTTTTTTTTTTTTTTTTTTTTGCTTGTTTTGTTTTGTTTTGTTTTTTGAGACAGTCTTGCTCTGTTGCCCAGGCTGGAGTGCAGTGGCACAATCTCAGCTCACTGCAACCTCTGCATCCCAGGTTTAAGTGATTCTCCTGGCTCAGCCTTCCAGGTAAACAAGTTTTAAAAGAAACACAGATTTAATTAAATAGACATGATAGCATTAATCATAACAGTGAGAAGCCAGAAACATGAAATAATAAGCAACCAATTGAAATAAAGTATGATACACATACCTATACCTTAGAATATTAAGTATCAGCTCAAAAATGAGAGTAGAAAAAATGTGTTTACCAAATGTACAAGAAAAAAAAAAACGACCCATTAAAAAGTAGGCAATGGCCGGGCGCGGTGGCTCAAGCCTGTAATCCCAGCACTTTGGGAGGCTGAGGCAGGTGGATCACAAGGTCGAGAGATCGAGACCATCCTGGTCAACATGGTGAAACCCCGTCTCTACCAAAAATACAAAAAAAAAAATTAGCTGGGCATGGTGGCACGTGCCTGTAATCCCAGCTACTCAGGAGGCTGAGGCAGGAGAATTGCCTGAACCCAGGAGGCGGAGGTTGCGGTGAGCCGAGATCGCGCCATTGCACTCCAGCCTGGGTAACAAGAGCGAAACTCTGTCTCAAAAAAAAAAAAAAAAAAAAAAAAGTAGGCAATGGACATGAACAGACACTTCCCAAAAGAAGATATTCATGTGGCCAACCAACATATGAAAAAAAGCTCAACATCACTGATCGTTAGAGAAATGCAAATCAAAACCACAATGAGATACCATCTCACGCCAGTCAGAATGGTGATTATTGAAAAGTCAAGAAACAACAGATGCTGGCAAGGTTGCAGAGAAATAGGAATGCTTTTATACTGTTGGTGGGAGGGTAAATTAGTTCAACCATTGTGAAAGACAGTGTGGTGATTCCTCAAAGACCTAGAGGCAAAAATATCATTTGATCCAGCAATCCCATTACTGTGTACATACCCAAAGGAATATAAATCATCCTATCATAAAGATAGATGTGTGCATATGTTCACAGCAGCACTATTCACAATAGCAAAAACATAGAATCAACCCAAATGCCCATCAATGATAGACTGAATAAAGAAAATGTAATACTATGCACTCATAAAAAAGGGACAAGATTCTGTCATTTGCAGGGACATGGATGGAACTGGAAGCTGTTAGCCTCAGCAAACTAACACAAGAACAGAAAACAAAACACTGCATGTTCTCACTTGTAAGTGGGAGTTGAATAATGAGAACACATGGATACACAGCGGGAAACAACACATACTGGGGCCTGTTGGGAGACAAGTGGGGAAAGAGAGCACCAGGAAGAATAGCTAATGAAGGCTAGGCTTAATTCCTGGATGATGGGTTGATCTCTGCAGCAAACCACCATGGCACATGTTTACCTATGTTACAAACTTGCACATCCTGAAAGTGTACTTAGAAACTTAAAAGTGGAAGAAAAAAAAAGATTAGCACTTGTTCACTGTGTAAAACAAATTAAAAAATAATCTGTATCTTTAAAAATGTGTTTACTGCTAGGGAATGTGTATCCCCAACAATAACATGGATGTTTCTATTTTTATAAAAATCATATCTACTGATGGATAGAAAGGAATATGAAAATAATATTGTCTGTTTGAAATTGTGAGTATTTAAATTTTTCTTTTGATGGTATTTGCTTTTTCTGCAATTAATTACTTTCATAGTAACATAGTCTTTTAAAAATTAGTTCTGGCAATAAAACCATAGACAGATAAAAAGTCCAGCAATCCCTGATGTAAGGTGGCATTTTAAAAACTGAAAATATTTATTAGGACAGAAAAGCAAAACTGTACCATAATTATGAATATTGTAATTATAAAGAAAACGAACACTTCAATTATGTAATAGTAGTGATTTACCATTAAGGTTTTAGGTCAATAATACATTTAATATCTAATGAACTTTGGAAAGACAATATCATAAAATTGTCTAAAACACTATGTTAAGTTACTGTTAACATTGCATATAAGGATAAAGATGGCAAATTATTTATTCTTACCACATCATCATATGATTATCATTTGTTATCTATCAACTTTTAGTTTGGAAGTCAGTCCACTTATCAATATCAAATTCTACTTTGTTGCACAATGTTCAGTTTGGCAATTTTCAACTATGTTGTGAAACTCAAGAAAAATAAAGTTGGGTCTAAGAAGTTGACAGAGTTCTGCTCTAAAAAATATTCTTACAAAAGAACTTGTCAAAACATTTTCATCTTTAAAAAATTTCAAATGCAGCTATTAATGTTTCACTTTTGCTCTATTCAATTCTGTCTGAAAAAGTTTGTTAAAATTATTAAGGAAATAAAGTGTAAAATGATTATAGAAAATATTTTCGATAAAAAGCATAATTATTAATGCTGGCAATTGCCACAAAGAAGGAGTATACATGCTGATAATAATTATAGGAATCTATTGGTGGTTCCCATAACTACCACTGATGTTGTGTTAAGTCCCACAACATCAAAAATGAAGAAATAGTTCCATGAGCTGTCAATAGTTGTCTGAAGGCAACATATTATTCATCAATACCAGAATCCCCCTGATGTTCTTCCACACGTTCACAATTTTTTACCACTGGTCATCCATCAGATTCTGCAACTGTTGTGGGAAAATCCAACTAACAAAAGCCAATGCTGGAAATTGACACTAACAGTAGTCTACTGATATTTCCCCTGCAAATTTCACATATTCTGATAATAAAATTTTGCACAAAAGGTGGAATTCAAAAGACCAATTGTACATTTATCTAAAATCTTATAATTACAGTAGTTTCATGGAAAAAGTTGTCCAGTAACATAAATTGCTTCTGCATCTTATGTTCTACAAAAAAGACAAGAACCAAAAACATCCAAACGGTTTGGTCTTCTATCCAGATGAACTAGAACTTTCTCCATATTGCTTCCTATTGAGAAGTGAGCTTGCGATTTCAATTTGGTCTTTTGCAGGATCAGTGCTGCACCAGGAACTCTGAGAGACTGGTTAACATTAGCGTGGTTACTAATGGTATGAGACAAAAAAGTACTAGCTCTTCCTCCTTGGTGAAGGAGTTATGATACATCTGTGGAACATCCCAGTGCCAGAGGAATTCATCTTCAGAACAATAAATGGAGGATCTGGGTTGGATGGATGAAAGTAATTTTAGCTTTCATTTTAGCTTCGTAAGCCTTCAGTGGAAATACGGGCATAGTACCTTGTCTAACATTCCAAATAATCAACATTCCGTCCTGGCCACCAGTAGATACAACATGCTGTTTGATGAGATTTCTAGCAACACAGTAGAGGGGGATTCAGTCACCGGCTAGTGACAATATCTGAAAAGGTTCATTTCCTTGTTGTGTGAGATCCCATATTTTTAACTGTCCAATCGAATTCACAGTAAGAATCTCAGGAGTTTGAAGAAAGATTACACTATGGAGAATACTACCATCTGCATTGTTTACAGTTCTTACAGCTTCCTTGTGATAAGCTTTGAAGAGATTTATTCAACCATCGTCTCCAATACTAATGATTTCTGGGTTGTTGCACACAATACCTGTACGTGGTGCACTGCTACATGAATGACTTTCCAGGTCTGTGTGGTAATAAGCTGTAGTTCATAACTGCTTAACTGAAAGAGTCTGGTTATTCAGATGGTGAAGGGAAACTGATACACATTCTGTTGATGAAGCAGCTACAATTCTTTACTGGTTAAAAATCTGTCAGTCCATTACATCACCATAGTGTCTAATGTCACACAATAATTGATAGTCTCCTTCAAACCCTCTATCAGAGTCCAAATTTCCAAAATCTCCAATAGATCGTGATGAAACATAATTTTCCCCATTGTCCTAAGAGCCCATAGTAAACATCTCTGCAATCTTCAAGCTCCCCAGAGGCACTGGTCACCAGCAGGTTTTGCAGATTTTCTGAAACACAAGTGGCATAAATTTTCTCCAACTGAAAGCAACTGCAGCAGGTACAGCAAGAAGCAAGCACTGCTTCCAACTTCTCTTCTGCAGCTTCCTCACCAATCTCAGTCTTTGTAGAATTGAAGTGAGTTAGGACTTTGCTCTGGATTTGGCTTTGGCCTCAGGGAATGTTGTGGCTGGTTTGATCTTCTATCCAGACAAACTAGAACTTTCTCCATATCAGCATTAAGGCTGTATTTTTTTTTTTTTTTAATCTTCCATGTGTTCACTTAAGCAGCACTCTTAATTTCCCTCAAGAACTTTACCTTTTCTCTTTTTTTATTGCATTTTAGGTTTTGAGGTACATGTGAAGAACATGCAAGATTGTTGCATAGGTACACACATGGCAGTGTGATTTGCTGCCTTCCTTCCCCATCACTTATATCTGTCATTTCTCCCCTTGCTATCTCTCCCCACATCCCCACACCTGTCCCTCCCCCATTTCCCCCCAATGGACCCCAGTGTGCAGTGCTCCCCTCCCTGTGTCCATGTGTTCTCATTGTTCAACACCCGCCTATGAGTGAGAACATTCGGTGTTTGATTTTCTGCTCTTGTGTCAGTTTGCTGAGAATGATGGTTTCCAGGTTCATCCATGTCCCTACAAAGGACATGAACTCATCATTTTTGATGGCTGCGTAATATTCCATGGTGTTTCATTCACAACTTGGCCAACTCTTTGGCACAGAGGCCTAGCTTTCAGCCTATCATGGCTTTTGACCTTCCTCCCTCACTAAATTTAATTATTTCTAGCTTTTAATTTAAAAGAGAGATGTGCAACTCTTCCTTTCACTGGAACACTTAGAGGCCATTGCAGGGCGATTTCAATGTTGTTGGGAAGCCTGAGGAGAGTGAGAGAGATGGGAGAATAGGTGGTTAGTGGAGCAATCAGAACATACACAACGTTTATTAAGTTTGCCATCTTTTATGGGTATGGTTCATATAGCCCCCCAAAAATTACAATAGTATCATCAAAGGTCACTTATCACAGATTACTGTAACAGATATAATAAATATTGTGAGAATTACCAAAATGTGACAGAGAGACACAAAGGGAGCATACTGCTGTTAGAAAAATGGCACTGTTAGAATTGCTTGTTGCAAGACCAAACAACTTTAGCTTGTGAAAAATGAAAATGAAAGCTCTGTATGCCTCTGTGTGTGTGTGTGTGTGTGTGTGTGTGTGTGTGTGTCCTACTGTTCTTCTTTCTCTGGAAGATACTAACATAACAACCTAAATAATAGGAGTGAATATTTGTAAGTTATTAAGTGACTTTTATGTAGAATATATTTTTAAAGGCTTACAACTCAGTGATAAAAAGACATCCTAATTTTCTGAATGAGCAAAGGGTTAAATATACATTTCTCCATAGAACATATATTAATGGCCAATAAGGACATGAAAAGTACATTATTATTAGTCATTAGGAAAATACAAAACAAAACCACAATAATATAGCACTTCACATTAACTAGGATGACTAAATTCAAGAAGACACCAATAACAAATGTTGGCAAGAATGTTGATAAATGGTTAAGACTCATATATGTTGATGTAAATGTACAATGATGGCAAACAGTTTGGCAGTTAACTGTTTACTGTTAAATATAGAGTTATTATATGACCCAGCCATTCCATTCCTTGGTATGTACCCATAAGAAGTGAAAACATGTCCACATAAAAATTTGTACATAAATGTTTACAGCAGCATTATTTGTATTAGCCAAAAAGTGGAAACAACCAAAATGTCCATCAACTAATGAATCAGTAAATAATATTTGGTATATCCATACAATAGAACATTATTTGAAAATTAAAAGGTGGAAGCAGTTACTGTCTGCTGCTAATATTTCTACTACAGACACACAAAAAAAGTCTCTTCACACTTTCTGTCTAAAGGTAGCAGCCTGAGACTGACTAGAAGAATACAGGGGGAATCACAGAGAGAGAATTTTCACCACTCAGGAATAAGCTTGTAAACACTGAAGAGCCTGTTTTACTACAAAGAAAAACCTAAAACTTGGTTTACATGAGAAGTGTTGGGAAATAGCTCCTCCTATCCTAACCTGGTTGGTTACATTAGTAAAAGCTTAGGCTAAAGCTAATTAAAAGCAAGCCAATGATAAAAAGAAAAGAAAGAACATAAAAAGGAATGAAATTCCAATACATATTGCAACTTGAATAAAACTTGAAAGCATTATGTGAAGTAAAAGAAGCCAGTAAAAAACAAACAAACAAAAACCAAATATTGCATGATTCCATTTATATGAGATGTCCGTAATAGTCACGTCTATAGAGACAGAGAGTTGATTAGTGGTTACCAAGAACTGGGTTGGTCCATGAAGAGATAAGTGTGAGGAATGGTGAATGACTGGTAACAGGTATCAAGTTTCTTTTTGGGTGATGAAAATGTTCTAAAATTATTTTATAGTGACCTCATTCCATCTTACTTGCCATCTATCTTCATAAATAGCCCTGCTTATGTTTTTGCCACTTTTCTCCCACCCTAACTTCTACTTTGATCTTTCTATTCCTCTTGTCTCTAGTTTTGCATCATAATCCAAGCCCCTAGCACAAAAACAAATTCTCTGTTCCCAACCTCTTTGAATCAGAAGCATTAGCAATTACATGAACCATCATTTGCCTTGAGTCCACCAAACCAGCCCCAATTCCTGTGGCCAAATCTGTGGATACAGCTATTTGGAACTTTTACATTCACAGCTCTATGGTTAGGTTCTGTAAATTGCAGAAACTCTAATCAACTCATGATGTAGCTAAAAATATACCATCCAAGAACTGAGTTACATGTCCCTGTTATCTTTAAGTCTTGACTTACTGGAAACTCTGAAGGTGGGAAACCAGAGGAACAGCAGCTTTTGCAATAGTCCAGGAAGATGGTGCTCATGACAACAGCCATCCATTCATAGTTGTCCAGAAGGCATGTTGCCAGTGTGAGCTAAAATTTCTTTCCTAAATACCCAAAATGGCACATCTATCCTTCATTTACCCTGGTAGATGAGCTTACGTAACCAGAGAAATGGCTCTAGTTTCCTATTTCAGAACTTTTGCAAAAGCTTCTTAGAAAATATGAGGAACAAGGACTTATTTTCTGTCTTAGGCTGCTATTCTATGGGATGACAGACATAATCTGTGTTTCTGAATCCTGGTTCCCACTTTTGATGCCAAACAAAGTAACAGTGCTTGACACTGAATGTGGACTTTTGATGCTGTCTGACTCCTCCCAAGAGGCTGACTCTACCTCTTGCTCTTTATTTGCTGATTATTTTAACAATGACTACAAAATCTGTTCCAACTAGCTAATGAATAAGAGAGAGGAAGGAAAAAGGACATAAATTCGCAAAAAATAAAAAAGAGGAAGTTGATTGAAATCACCAATGCCAGGGAATAAATCCTATGCCATGTCACCATCAGTGTGCCAGCAGAGTACAGTGTGGAAATCAGTGCTGGCTCCTGTATGGTTGTGCGGTAGTAACAAGTCCAGTAGTATCTGGAGAGGCCTGAATGATTAAGAGAGCTTTTGGAACTTTCTCTGGGAATTTAAAAAATAAAAGCAGTATTAATCTTTATTAAAGTATAAGTAGTTGAAATATCTGCATATGGAAAAAACATAAATATATTTGTTTTTTAAAAAGTCTCACTTGATCCAAAAAAATGTAGTAAGTCAAATGCTAGGATTGAGATATAATTCCTTAGAAATCAGCTAAGAGTGCAGAGAACAAGCTTTGTACTTTTAACTGGACCTGAAATGGACACAGCATCTGCAGTCCACCAAAGTGTACGTACTTTATAGAGAACAATATATTACATATATTTCATAAATGCATAGAAAGTTTTAGAAACAATTAGATTAAAAACAGACTGTGTTCCAAAATGCCTTGGTAAATCAGTCAATTGGAATTAGAAAACTTTTCCCACTAAATCCATAGTTCAGGTTTCCAGGTGAATCCTAGAAATTCTACTTAAACCATATGCAGCCGAAAATCTGGACTTCCCTAATGTTGAGTTTAAGTCCCAAGTTCTTTGGGTTCTAAGCCACTGCGACCTCTGAGGGTGGGGACCAGAAAAAAGTAGCTTTCACAGAAGCCCAAGAATATGTTTCCTATGGAAGCATAGATAGAGACTCGAGAGAGAGAGAGATAAATGGATGTATAGCAAAGTATACATGCTATCCATATCCCAACATGACATATTGAACCTAGTTTTCCTATTTTATTTTTTAAAAATTAACATAAAGCAATTTTAAATAAAATAATTGCACATTCAGAGTTTCCTTTTTCCATTTCAATCCTTGCTTTCCTTTATAAAACTAAAATGCAGATCTTGTTGCCTAGGCTGGAGTGCAATGGCACGATCTTGGCTCACCACAAACTCTGCCTCCCAGTTTCAAGCAATTCTCCTGCCTCAGTCTCCCGAGTAGCTGGGACTACAAGTGCGTGCCCCCATGCCCAGCTAACTTTTGTATTTTTAATAAGAGACGGGGTTTCACCATGTTGACTGGGATGATCTCGATCTCCTGACCTCGTTATCTGCCCACCTCGGCCTCCTAAAGTGCTGGGATTACAGGCGTGAGCCACCGCACTGGCCAAAATGCAGATCTTATATCCAGTACCACTTTTCTCTGTGGCCCAAGGATCCCACTAATAATTTGACACATATCATCCTTTAAACATAAAAAATGGCTGGGTGTGATGGCTCATGCTTGTAATTCTAACATTTTGGGAGGCCAAGGCAAGAGGATTGCTTGAGCCCAGGAGTTCAAGGCCCACCTGGGCAACAAAAATGTTTCCTGTCTCTACCAAAAATTTTAAGAAATTACCCAGGCATGGTGGCACACACCCATGATCTCAGCTACTTGAGAGACTGAGGGAGTTGAGACTACAGTGAGCCAGGTTTGCAACACTGCACTCCAACCTGGGCAACAGTGTGACCCTGTCTCAAATAGTAATACTACTAATTAGGCTTAGCCTACATTTTCCTTACAAAGGTTTTTACTGCTCTTTTATCACCTTTCCCTTGAAAGTTCCTGCAACTTGAAACCACTTATTTGAGTGTAGCAAACTGCTTAATGCTTGTGTTAAAGTATATCACAGACCTCTGCCTCAGAAAACAAAGTCACATTTTATGTTCTTCATCAATAAATTCTCTCAGCAAACATGTAGCATTGCCTTACATGTTTAGATGTATACGTTAAATTCCCTACGTAATTTGTGTTATAATGGACATAGGATATAAGATTCTGGAATTTTATGCAACATCTAGAAGACCCAAAAGGAATGTTTAGGATTCCTCTTTCTTATTATTCTCATCTTTCTTTCTCTGTCCAAGTCTTTTCCCCAGAACACTTGCTCAGCCCTGCACTCTTCCTGAGTTGCACTCTTACACTTCATTTTGCAAGCGGGACATGTTATTGAGATAAGGCTTTGGCTGACTTATGTTCCGGCCAAACTGTAATTACCTGCTGTGTAGGCTGCTTCCCAAAACAGTAGGGGAAATTTTGTTGGAGATGCCAGTCGTTTTTTTTGTAAGTAGCCACCCCAAGATGTTAGAGACCATTTTGTTCTCCAGATTGTCAGGAAACAAATTATGTGTTAGTGTCAAATTTAATTCAAAGTGCACCTTAAGTCCTCAGTACCTTGCCAGCCTCAGGAGACCCTGTATGCCTCTTTCCATCTTGAGGTAATCATCTTTTAGCTTACACAAAGCTGAGAAAGAGACAAATAGGTGACAACTTTGTGAAAGCCAGCCCAATTCTTCCAGTTTTTTTAAGTCACGTCCTACTCACCATAAATCCAATAGAGAGTCACTCACGGATGGTGTTATACATTATTCACCAAGTATATTATATGACAATTCTTCTTTCTAGATGTTTCTGAAACAGTCAGAACTTAGATCATCGCTGAAAACTTATTCCCTTGTTAGGACAACCCTGGTTGATAATTCAGTTCATACGTCATATGCCTGGCCAAAATTTCTATTTTCTATTACCTACTTAGTTATGGACTATAGTAAAGTTATATCTAGTCTGAATGACATTTTGAAAAAATTCCTTTGTAGCAATAGCCATATAGACATTGTTAGTACACTAATGAAAATGGTGACCAAATTCATCACAAATGAGGCATGGAGAGTTTAATTTAGTGCTATTTTCTGTTTTTCTTTTTTTTTTTTTTTCTTGAGATGGGGTCTCATTATGTTGCCCAGGCTGGTCTCGAAGTCCTGGGCTCAAGCAATCCTCCTGCCTCAGCCTCCCAAAGTGCTGGGATTATGGGCATGAGCAACCATGTTTAGCCTTTCCATTTCTAAAAGAAGAGTATTAGTTGGTTGAAAATATCTGGCCTCTAACAGATACTAGTAACTTAGTTCTGTATAGAGAAAATGATTTTGTAATCATAGATGCTATAAACCATGTACAAATGTGAATTGGCAAGAAGAAACAATGTGATCAACCAATGTAACTGTCAATAAAATTTCTGGGGATGTCTCACCAGAAATGGCTTCTTCCCTATTAGAATGGAGGATATAGCATTCTTGTGATTTGGGGAAATTCTGAATATGAGGCAAAGTTAGTTTGGGATATCTATTTGCATTTGACTGGGTAACAATAAAGAAAACATTCAAACCCATTTGTGCCTCAGTTTCCATTTCTGTGAAAGAAAAAGAGTGACCGTTGTGTTTGAAGCTTTTAAAATCAAGAGAAGCTTTTAATATCACAACTTTTAGGTACACAGCCCTGGAAAAATACTGCTTGAGTTTGCAGCCCATTCTGATTCTTCCTGTTATTAAATGACCTTAGAAAAGTCACCCAAACTCTTTGTGCCTCCAATTTTGCATATGTAAAAGGGAATAATAATATATCAACATTTAGGGATATTGTTAAGATTAAATTAATGAATGCATATAAAATGCTTAGAACAATGTCAGATACAAAGCAATAAATCGAAGCATGTTAGCTCCGCAGCAAGTCATCAAAGCAAGACTATCATTTTAAACCAGATGCTGTAGCTAATGAGGTGTTCTTAATTCTTTGTTGTCACATATTTCCAAGTGCTTTTCAATGAATTCTTTTATGTCTCTGAATATTATTTCCAGGAAAATATTAAATTGAAACACAGTGACAGCAAAGAATATGTGATGAACTGAAAATCAGGATATGAGATCCCTTGAATTTTCTCTACCACCAATTTTGACCTTAAGTAATTTGGGCTCCCAGTTTCCTCATCTGAATACTAAGGGAAATAAATTAATTTTCTCCAAAGCCCCTTCAGCTTTAAAATTCTTTCAAATAAGACTGCATTTGGTATTATTATCCTGAAATAATTGGAATGACATTTTACAATAGCCATTTTCAATATGCATATTTGGTTAGGTATGTTAAGCTCTTTTTTCTTCTTTTAAACCTCAAATCCAAGGTTTAGGTCAACTAAAACAGACAAAAATCTCATGAATGTTGAACCAGGAATGTGACAAAATGCATTTTTCCACCATAGGGTCAAAGTCAGCATAATATACTTTATCTAAATGAACATATTTTAGTAAAAGTAAAGTTCTGATTTAGGGCAACTTGGAAAATGAGAATTTCAGCTAAAATCTGCCTGAAGAAAAGGAAGCTGAGGAAATGAGAGCGAGAACAAGTATAATTCTTAAAGGAGAATTTAAGTTACACTTTAGAAAATACTTGTAAAAACAGAGTTGTCTTTGCAGGGAGCACATCATCTTGGGGGGAAGTACGAGAGAGTTAGAAAAAGACAAATAACACCAAGTGAATTACAATTTTTAAAAATAGTATTATCTCAAGGAAACAGACGAGAGCCTACACGGAATGAGAAAAGTTGAGTAAGAAAATAAAATTAAAAAATAAATATAAAACAAAAAGTTGTCCCAAATACTGATGAAAGAAAAAAATAAGGAAATAGCAGAGAGAGATGGGAGAGAGAACAGAGACATGGGAGGAAAAAGACAAAAGAATGTGGAGAAATAGTGTCAAAAATATGTTGCTATGACAGTCAGAAAGATGGCTTCCATAATCCAAAAAATAAGGTTGGTGTGGAGGTGGATCGGCATAAAGAAGAGCCTAGAATGTTCAAAAATATAATGAAATACAAAAAAAAGCTAGGAAACTGTTCTGATTAGAGACTAAAGATAATACATAATCCTTGATATACTGTTAACAAAAAAAGACATTAGGACAATTGAGAAAATTTGGGTATGGATGGATTGTATATTCAACAATAGTATTATGCTAATGATAAATAGCCTGAGTGACAATAGTATTGTGGTTATATGTATACATACATACACAATATATAGTATGTAAGTCATATATATATATATATATATACATATGGCTTATTATCAGGAGATATATGCTATGATATTTAGGGGTAAGATGTCTGCAACTTACTCTCATCTTTTTTAGGGGGGAAAATGTAGTGTAAGGAAAAGGAGGCAAAGTAAATATGGCAAAATATTGACAATTTCTGAACGTACATGGAGAATCTATAATGTTCATTGTCTATTCTTTTAATCTGCCCATAGGTTTGAAGTTTTCAAAATAAAAAGTTTCTCAAAATTAAAAATAACATATAACCTTTCAATAAATAAATTGTGAAACTTTTGAAAAAAAAAACAAAAAAAAATGTAGCATAAGCTTTCAGCCTTGTTCAACCTTTGTGTGTCATCCTTCTCCACTAGAACTTCATCAAAGAGAAAGTATGTAAAACCAAATTATTACTAATTATTGATTGGTTCTGCAAATAAGAACCCTGGGTTCTTTGGAGGTTACTGCTCTTCTTATCATTAGAACCACAACTGTTCTGTACTGCCAGTCTGGACAGAAGCAGTTACTTTGTGGTATCTATTGGGTAACATTGAGAGGAAGAAAATAGGAACCTCTAAATGCAAATTGAGCCTGTGGTTAAAAAATTTTGTTTTAATTAAATTTTTTAAAAAATAAGCTAACACAGGAGAACTTTTTTGTTTCAACTAAGATAGTAGTGTAATATCTTGAGTAGACAAGCAAGGAGAGGTAATTTGACAGATACAGCAATGTGTCTAATGTGTCTTAGGCATATATGGTGGAGAATAGACTGGTTTTGGTAGTCTGTCTCTAAAAAGAGAAGTCTAGGTAACTGAATGTGTTTTAATTATTCAAAAGATTTATTTCTCTAATAATCTAAAAAATGAAAACCTTTAAAAGGAACCCTTCTTAAAAGAAGAGGATTTTTCTTAATGAGGAAGCATTCTATCATTACATTAAGTTTAAAATTATAATGAAAAACTCTGGCAAATATGAAAAGGAATAATGCTCCCATATGTTGGCGATTTCAGCAGAAATTGGTACAATATTCCTGGTAAATAATTTGGCAAGAGGTTTCAAGGGTCACAAAAATATTCTTATCTTTTCATCACTTGTCACATTTTATCTTAAAAAGAGAGAGAGAACAAAGGAGAAGAGTAAGAGAGAAAGGGGAAGGGGGGTCGGAGGGATGAAGAAAGGGGGATGGAGGGAGAGGAGGGCAGGCAAGCTGTGTATAGATGGTCATGTCAGAATGTTTACAGTTTAAAAAGAGAGGAAGAAAGAAAGATGTTCGGCAATGATGAAATGTTTGCATAATGCATATCCACATTAAGCACATACAATATCTTTCAAGCCTTAAGACTCAGCAAGAAGAAAAATACTAACATAGTGCTGAGTGGAGTATATAGAATTAAAAATTGAATTCATTTGATGATTCATCTATGTAAACTTATGTAAGCATAAGGAGAAGGTAATCTGTTTGATTATAAACAGGATGGAGTGAAGTTTATCCTTTTAAAGTCCCTATTGCTATTGTTACAAGAGTAGACTAGTTAATTGCTCTCTACGATAGGGCATGGAGGGCAGCAAAGTACTGAATTGAATACACTTTTGGAGTGTCGACAAATACGAATTTTCTCTTCGTTTCTTCTGCAGACTATCCATATGAAATTATATTTAATCTGTATAACTAACTCCTTAGTCTAGTCTGCTGTAATAAAATATCTTTTCAAAACAGGAAAATAATATCTACATGATTAGGAAACCTGTTTATGCCAATCCGATGAAGCATTTATTTTAGGTTTGCACCTATACAGTGTGGTTTTGGAACTGGCAACACTTCTATTTCCATATGTCATTTACAGTAAGCTTGGTTTAGAAGAGCCATAGGGTGTACTAAAGGTGAGAAAAAACTCTAGAGCTAGGTAAATCTGGGTTTGAATCCCTTATGTGCCTTCTAGTTGAGTATCCTTGAACAAATTTCCTAATATCTCTCTGCACTTTCCTTTTCTCATCTGTAAAGTGGGTAGAAAAGTTACACCTACCTTAAAGGGATAGCATGAAGATTAAATGAGTTGATGCATATGAAGTTCTTAATACAGTACCTGGCATGCAGTGATGTTAGCTGATCATCAGAGACATTGGTTCTCTTTATACCACCACTTTTACACAATGAACAGTTAGGTCTAAGGGTGATCAAATTAAAGCACATCTTTTAATATTGTGGGGCTTGGGTCCATATTTAGACTCATTTCCAGAGTAGTCTCATAGCCAGATAGCCAGAATAGTCCTCATAGACATAAGAATAGTCTCATAGCCAGAATTTAGACTCATAGCCGGAATAGTCAATGGCTAATATTTGTTGAGGACATCTTCAATGCCATAGTTCTATTCTCATATATTATTATTATTATTATTTTAAATAGAGACAGGGTTTTACCATGTTGGTTAGGCTTGTCTTGAACTCCTGACTTCAGGTGATCCACCCACCTCAGCCTCCCAAAGTGCTGGGATTACAGGCATGAGCCACTGCGCCTGGCCTATCATATATTATATTATTGTAATAATAGTGTGGTGGGAATATTTTTTCAAGAAAATTATGTAAATTTATGTCCAGATGTGTTACTTTTTGAATTTCATAGAACATACATGATTGAAGGGAAGCTGAAGAGTAAATTTTGGTCTTCTTGAAATCACTACTGAAAAGAGTTCACCTTCATAATGCCTCTTTTTATATTCCCATTATTCAAGGTCCAGATGCTCCATAAGATTTTCAGACATTTTAGGTAATCTACACTTCTTAGTTTTTCTAGGGAAGTCAATTGGGGAATCATGGGAATTAATCTAAACTTCTTAGAGAAAATATTATAATTTTATAATCCAGCCATGATCAGGAAGGTGAGGATGGACAAGGAAAACTTCTTAGTAATAAGCAGAAAGCATTTGGTGCTAAGAAGGAAGGTAAGTACACAGATTACATTCTGTTTTTATTCACCAAGCAGTCCTGAACATTTATAATGAACAAGGCTGTATACAGGCACAATGTAGAAACAAGTGGTACCATCTTTGCTCTCAAGTAGCTTATATTTCACATAACAAAAAGATATGCATGAACAAATAAATTATAGCAAATGAGGAAATGCATACAAAATAGAGTCCTGTCAAAGCATGATTATGAATAATATTTAAATCCTAAAAGATTCATTCCAGCAAGTATTCATGTATTTTGGTTCTCATTAGCTCTACCTATAACTTGGGTCTTGAACTTTCAACACTTCATTAACTGAAAGAAGAGGCTGGAGTAATCACTGTTGCAATAGCATGACTGCTATTTTTTTTTCTTGCAGCCACCAACTGATAGCTACAAAACTGCACTTCCTAGAGATGTGTTGAGAGAGGTTCAAGGCTCAACAAAACTTACCCTCTTGCTGTCAGAGGTGCAATTAGATGTTTGATGTAGCTCCCAGGTTAATTACAAAGTGAGCATTATACTGGATTAATAAATGCTGAGGTTGTTGCCCCTGCAATGAGGGAAGACAGTGACGAATAATTCAGCTCACTCTTTCTGGTTGGCACTCATCAATGTTAGTTATTTGGCATGTCAGCCTGACCTGGGTTATATCACCAAAGACCACATGGGTCAGCTGTGGAAGCAAATCAGTGATCCTACCTCAAGTGTCGTACAAAGCATTCCGTGCAGATTTAACAAATTCAAGTACCATACAATACAGGCTGGTTTTTCCCTGGGATTAAAAGTAAATATGTTTTTCCATTTTTTAATTGGCCAAATATTTTATTAAAACATTTAATTGAAAATAATCTCTAAAAGTATTTCCAAGTTCCAGGAATTTGAACAGTATGCTGATAGAATAAAGGAGGCTATTACTGTAAAAGGTCTTTCAGTATATATAACCGATATCCAAAGTACATATCAGAAAGCAACTCTGCTTGAGCACATAAAAAGTGATATCCAAGTAGGAAAATAATTTGGCACTAGGCCAGGCATGGTGGCTCACGACTGTAATCCCAGCACTTTGGGAGGCTCAGGTGGGCAGATCACTTGAGGTCAGGAGTTGAAGACAAGCTTGGCCAACATACTAAAACCTCATCTCTACCAAAAAAAAAAAAACCACAAAAATTAGCCAGGTTTGGTGGTGTGCACCTGTAATCCCAGCTACTCAGGAGGCCGAGGCACGAGAATCACTTGAACCCAGGAGGCAGAGGTTGCATTGAACCAAGATCATGCCACTGCACTCCAGCCTGGGTGACTGAACAAGATTTTCTCAAAATAATTTTTTTAAATTGACACTTTATTTTATTATAACAGTAGAAATGACAGTAGAAAAAAAAGTTCATCTTTTCTCTTAATAGAACAATGACTGGTATATTGTAAGGTCTTGATAAATATTCCTTGAATACATCTTTGGCCATCCTAATAAAGTAGAATTCATTTGGCATTTATACCTAATATCAATTTCCTCATGATTTACACAAGTATTTTAGGGTCAAGTTTTGAAACCCCAATAACCTAATTCCTTGCTACTCAAAGTGTGGTCCACAGACAAGCACCAATATTACCTGGGAGCTTGTGAGAGCTGCAAAATCTCGGTCCTAATTAATCAGACCTGCTGAACCAGAATCTGCACACTAAATTTTGATAAAATCTCTTTTAAAACAGGTGAAATAGTCCTAAAGTTAAGATCAAAGCCCACTTTAAAGAGCGAGAAGCACAAGGGAAGTAGATCTCAAAAAATAGCAATGGAATCAGAAAAGATGTTTGGAAGGTACAAAATATGACTTGCATGTGTGATGTGATAGGTACATACGGTCAAATGTTCATACCCACGTAATTATTATGACTTTGGGTGAGTTTCTCAAGCTCTCTTGGAGTTATTTGTAAAAGAAAAAAGATAAGATAGAAAACTTCTGGTTCTAATGTGACTTTCCTTTACCCAGCTTTGGGTCTTATTTCCCAAAAATTATCAAGAGCATCCCTTTCACCCTAGGTCATACCAGTTTGGCCACTGTGTGTGCCTCTTGTCCTAATTTTTAACCTAGCCCTCACCCTACACTACTCTGCCACACACCTGAAACATATGATGTAGACATTGGGATATAATGTTAGCCCATTAAATGTGAAAACAGCATTTATTCTGGAAAGCTCTCTTCATTTCAGATAAATCAGAAGGATATTTACTCATATATATAAAATATGTATATACACCTGATTGGGCAAAATAAAATGAATAATCCTTGTAATATCCCCTTTTAACACATATTCTCTTCTATTACACTTCATACTATCATTGGGGAAACAAGCCAGATGTCTTTTTTTTCTCTGCTTATATACCAAGAAATCTTTCTTAAAGATCTCTTTTGTATTTTTCAGTTTTATATATTTGTTGTTCTACTAACTTGATACAGTATTTTAATGGAGATTCCGTAGAAAAATAATGGCTAGCAGAGCTTTAAAGAAAGTTTAAGTCCTTGTTTATATCCCTACAGCAGAGGAATATTGTATATGACATGATTTAAGAAAACCACTGCTAATGAACAAATTAGTGTCTGACTCTATACAAGAAAGACACAAAGAGCCTGGTGCTGCTTTTCTGAGCAGGACAGTTCATAGGGACTTTGAGCATGGTTGGCATCTAACCTGGTTACTCTGAAGATTTCATGATTAAATCCTCAGCCCTATGAATTAACCAATCGCCCAGTGTTAAAATACAGATACCCGCTGCACACATGAAACTACTCATCAATAATTTAAACTTTAATATATGTAAAAGGTGTCCAGTAGGATCTAGCTGAATCTGAGCGTTAATGCTGGAAAAGGAAAAGGCTTGAGATCTTTGGCTGCTCAATAGAGTAAAGGTGGAAGAAAGAAGTCAACAAGGGCTTAAAGGAAGGATCAAAGGACAGTGAAAGAACAGTTTTCCTAGTTTTGCCTAGAGCAGGCCTTTGATTAGTGTTAGAGTGCTGACTCTCTAAAGATAGATATCTAAAAGGATTCTTCTAGATCTTTGAGATCACAGGAAAGATTGTGCAAGGGCATAAATATGAGCATATTATAGTGATTAAAACCATGTGACTGTAAAGGAAGAGGAAGATGGAACAGAAAGATATATGAAGAATACAAACAAGAGGCTGGTGCCTAGAAAAAGAGGAAGAGAGTAAAAAGTTTGGGAAGTAGAGAAAGTGTATGATCCTTTAGGAATTGTTCTTTGTACACTACTCTTTGCTAAACTTCAATGTTTAAAATTCAATATTTATACAGCAAGCATAGGTATACAGCTATCATTAAATTCTAATATGTAATGGTCTGTATACTTCCAGAAGCTTTCAGAGGTTTTGAATTGATATTCCATTATAAATTTTTGAGGGATTCACAATTTGAAATGTATATCTCTAGCAATAATTCTTTCCCTTAGCCCCACCTCCACCCCCCTAGATCTTTATATTTCTGGTAATTTCTCATCATTCAGGCTTTAGTTGAAATGGAAACACCTCAGAAAACCTTTTGCTTTCCTAACCCTACTTAGTAAGAAGAATTCTGTGATGGACCCTCCAGGTTCCTGGCCTTGAGAAACATACATCTCCCAGTTATTCAGTCAAACATTAATGTAGCTATTGCTGTAAAGGAAGTATGGAGATGAAATGAAGGTCCCAAATCTATTGACCTTTGGATAAAGAGATTAACTGGGTAGAAGTGACCTAGTCATATGAGCCCTTTAAAGATACGACCTCATAACAGTTACAATAGCTGTATAAAACAGAGAGGCTGGGCATGGTGGCTCACGCCTATAATCCCAGCACTTTGGGAAACCTAGGCGGGTGGATCACCTGAGGTCTGGCTGTTTGAAGAAGTTAGAGATGTGAAGTTTCTGAAGCTATCACATGCCATTGCTGACAAAGATGGAAGAATTCAAGGAATGCTGCAGGCTACCGGAGCCCAGAGTAGCCCTTGGCTAACAGCCAGCAAGGAACAAGGATCTCAGTCCTACAGCTGCAAGGAACTGGATTCTGACAATAACAGCAATGAGCTTGGAAGCAGAATTTTTATTTCAGCCTTGTGAGACCCTGAGCAGAGAACCCAGCCACACCATGCCAGACTTCTGATCTATAGAGCTATATATAATATGAGTGTTTTTTTAATGGCTGAGTTCATGCTAATTTCTTACATAACAATAGAAAACTAAATCCTAATCTAAAATAAGATCCCATAATCACACGCCAGTCATTACTATACATTAGTTTGTTTTTCTTTCTTCAAAATATGTATAACAATTTATGTATCACATATAAAACATAAAATTAATATTATTCGCTTGCTTGCTAAATATCTCTCTCTTCATATTACATTAGACAATAAGCTCAATGAAGGAACATAAAAGGTGCTCAATCAATATTTACTTAATAAACATAAATGCCCACATTTAAACAGTTTTCAAAAAAAAATGTTAATCAAATCTCAGAAATACCATCCCCAAAAAATATTTTAAAATATGTCTTCTAGGCCAGGTGCAGTGGTTCACATCTGTAATCCCAGCAACTGGGGAGGCTTAGGTGGACGGACTGCCTGAGTCCAGTAGTTCAAGACCAACCTGGGCAACATGGTAAGACTCCATCTCAGAAAATAAATTTGTGTTTTAAAATGTCTTCTACTGGCCAGGCACAGTGGCACGTGCCTGTAGTCCCAGCTACCTGGGAGGCTAAGGCTGGAGGATCGCTTGAGCCCAGGAGTTCTGGGCTGTAGTGCGCTATGCTGATCAGGTGTCCGCACTAAGTTCGGCATCAATATGGTGACCTCCCAGGAGCTGGGGACCACCAGGTTGCCTAAGGAGGTGAACCGGACCAGGTCAGAAATGGAGCAGGTCAAAACTCCCATGCTGATCAGTAATGGAATTGCGCTGTGAATAGCCACTGCACTTCAGCCTGGGAAACACAGCGAGACTCTGTCTCTTAAAAAAAAAAAAAAAAAAAAAAAGAGAAAGAAAGAGAGAGAAGAAAGAAAGAAAGAAAGAAAGAAAGAAAGAAAGAAAGAAAGAAAGAAAGAAAGAAAATAAGTAAAATAAAAAATGTCTTCTATTTGTCAGGCCTGCTGTAATTGTCCCTTAAATACCTACACATACTTCCATAATATGAATTTCGATTTATACTTAAGGTTAAGAAAATGGAACACACATAAAAATTAAAACTTACAATTGAAAAGGACTTGGCTGATTATGTGTTCCACCCTCTATGCCATTTAAAAAGAAAAAAAATATGTATTAGTCTTCATGTAATACAGAATGTCCTGAGAAGTTTCCTAACAAATTACTTCACAGACCAATAATAGAAATCACCAAGAAAAATGTCCACTTACTTAGGGTAAATCTTTCTAGGTTTAGTGTTCTTTATTAACATCTCTGTCGTTCTTCCCAGGGTCACTCACCCTCCTTCCCCAACCTTTTCTGTGCTGCAGGAGGCCAGCCTGTAATTAACTGTATCAACAGACTCCCACATCCTCTACTTTTGGGTAGATTTAGCCTAGTCCTGTCCAAGATAAATTATGTGATATGGTATGATATTATGTGATATGGTATGATATATGTATAAATATGTTTTTGAATTTTGGTAATTTTCTAAAACTTTTAATTTTCTAATAGCTACATTTTAAAATTAAAAAGCAGGTAAAAATAACATGTTAGATATCATTGCATATTACATATTTTGATATATACATATGTAATACATGTTAATGTTTAATAATAATGTATATCAAATATATATGTTCATACTACTGATTCTATTGGTTTTTTTTTCTTTGAGATGCAGTCTCGCTCTGTCACCAGGCTGGAGTGCAGTGATGCAATCTTGGCTCATTGTAACCTCCACCTCCTGGGTTCTAGCGATTCTTCCACCTCAGCCTCCCGAGTAGCTGGGATTACAGGCGCGCCATCACACCTGGCTTATTTTTGTATTTTTAGTTGAGACGGGGTTTCACCATGTTGGCCAGGATGGTCTTGATCCCTTGACCTCCTGATCTGCCCACCTTGGCCTCCCAAAGTGCTGGGATTACAGGTGTGAGCCACCGCGCCCAGCCCTGATTCTATTTTTATTTAACATAAAATTATTAAGGCAACGTTTTACATTCTTTTTTCATACTGTCTTCAACATTTGGAATGTATTTTATACCTAAAACCACATTTCAGTAGCAATCTGTGATCAGGCTATCATATCAAGCAGTGCAGTGTAGCCCGGAAGAAGCCATGGCAATGGATCACAGAGAGGGCCAAGAGTAAATGTGGGATGTTTCTTCCCCGACTCCTCCCTATGGGATCACCTGACTCCATTGTCCTCCATCCTAACATCATAGTTCCTTTCAAAGTGGGATAAACTACATATCTCTTTCCTTCTGAGTTCTGGTAACCATTTTCTTACCTTTCCCCTCGATCATAAGGGTGATAATAGCATTCTCCTTTGTGACTCCTGTAAACATTTCCCAAACATCTGTAATATTTCTATATGAAACCCATCTCAAATTATCGTAATGTAAGTATGCCCTCTATTTCCTCCTGGGACCCTTTATGAATCATGGCTCTTTTATTGGGATTTTTCTAAAATCTTTGAAGGCTATATTCCCTATTATTTCAAGAATGACCAGTTCTGAGTATATACTCATCAAATGATAGGGTGGTATACCTAACAAGTATGCTAATAAGCAGAATATTTAAACAGAATTTGATAAACTAAAAATTGCTTAATGTAAATTATAAAGGTACGAAACAGATGTATCTTCTCTATTCAATGACTATTGTTCAAAAAAAATAGCAGCATTGAAAAGTTGCAAGGTTTTTAAAAGTTGAAACAATCTAGCAGATTTAAATGTCAGTATATATATGTGTGTGTGTGTGTGTGTATAGATAGATAGATAGATAGATAGATAGATAGATAGATAGATATAGATATAGATATATGAGAGAGAGATGGAGTTTCACTCTTGTTGCCCATGCTGGAGTGCAATGGTGCAATCTTGGCCCACTGCACCCTCCACCTCCTGGTTTGAAGTGATTCTCTTGCCTCAGCCTCCTAAGTAGCTGGGACTACAGGTGTGTGACACCACACCCAGCTAATTTTTTGTATTTTTAGTAGAAACAAGGTTTCACATGAGGTCTCAAACTCCTAACTTCAGGTGATCTGCCAGCCTCGGCCTCCCAAAGTGCTGGGATTACAGGAGAGGTCTTATATTTTATGGATAAAAATATCTACTTCCAAAAAGGATGTGAGAAAAAAAAACATTCATTTATCTCACATAGATACTGACTCTATTTGTCTTATATAGACATATACATATAGTTTGTTTGTTTGTTTTTGAGATAGAGTCTCTTGTTGACCAGACTGGAGTGCAATGGTGTGATCTTGGCTCACTGCAACCTCTGCCTCCCAGGTTCAAGCAATTCTCCTACCTCAATCTCTCAAGTAGCTGGGATTACAGGCATGCGCTACCACACCCAGCTAATTTTGTATTTTTAGTAGAGACGGGGTTTCTCCATGATGGTCAGGCTAGTCTCAAACTCCCAACTTCAGGTGATCCTCCCGCCTTGGCCTCCCCAAGTGTTGGGATTATAGGTGTGAGCCACCATGCCTGGCCTATTTTAATTTTTTGAATAAAGGGTCTCATTCTGTCATACACAATGGTGTGCAGTGGCATGGCCTTGGCTCACTTCAAGTGATCCTCCCACCTTAACCTCCCAAAGCATTGGGATTACAGGCACATGCCACCAGGCCCAGCTACTTTTTGTATTTTTTGTAAAGACATGGTCTTAGTATGTTTACCAGGCTGGTCTCAAACTCCTGGGTTCAAGCAATCCTCCAACTTCAGCCTCCCAAAGTGTTGGGATTACAGACAAGAGCCACCACTCCCAGCATAGTCTTATATTATTGATTTCTAAGGTTTATCTATATTGAGAAGGATTGTTAACTAGTTCCAAGAAGGAAATTATACATAAATATCTTTCTAAGTTATAATCTTTGTCATTTTTAAAATAAGGAAACTTATTCTGTTTCTCTCTGTGGAAGAACATAAGTTGATCCAATTGTGTAGCCTAATTCCTCACATAAGCTGTGTAGGGACAGTTTCTGAACTCATTTTTGGCCCAACGGAAATGGTATGTCTCTTTTATCACAAACTATGATCATAATTTTATTTTTTATGAACAGAAAATTTAATTGTTTACATTTCTCTAAAGAAAACCAGATATTTCAGTAAAATATTTGCCTTTGAGGATGTTTGTCTTGACTAAAGAAGATGTCCATGAAATCAAAAGTAATTGGAGCATAAATTGACCTTAACCTAATGTGATAAGAACATTTCTTCTCTAAAAAGTAATATGAATATCTTTCTTATGGATCAGTATGATAGTAACCACACTATTGAGAAATATACTCGAATGAGATTCTGGGAAGCACAGCAGAAACAAACGCACTTGCAAAATCAGATTTCTAAGCTAATCTCCATTTGTCTCACTGTAGCCAGTCAATGCCCTCCATGTTTTGAAATAGTTGGCAGGTGTCCCAAGAGCCATGACATTATGAGTATATGAAGGTAACCAATTTTCTTGCGGCTAAACTTACATTTAGATACTGGTTAAAATGGAATGGGAGTAGAGAGGTTACTTTCTAAGTTGGAGTCTTCACTGATATATATATATATATGGATTCACACGAAGAAACTCAGATTTTCAAGAACAATCACTTGTAAAACCACAAGAGGGTTAACCCAAACTTTGGTCACTTATAACTAGCCAAATAAGCCTGCTGTTGAATAACAGACTCTGTCAAACAGTGAATTAAGTTTCATGCTTATGAGCCTCTGCTTCTGCTCAAAGGAAAACATTAATCTAGATTAGTAAGCAATTAGCTTGTTGAATAAATTGTCTCAAGAATATTTCTACACTACATTTACAATCCATTTTTTTTCTAAAAATGGGTAAAATTAATTATCTGAAATACTGTCTGAGAACTGTTTATGCAAATCTCTCTTGGTCAATCATTAAGCAAAATGCAATGACCCAAATTTTGGGATCACTCTTCCTCAGTAAGATGTCTTGAGAATTATAGAGAAAAAAAAAAAAAAAGACATTGTTACAAAGAAGGAAATCTTGTGGCACAGAAGAATTTGGGGCTGAAAGGTAATAAACCAAAATATATGTGGGTTAGTATCTTGACACTGAAAAATTATAAAGGGAAGCCAAGATAGGCATTATACCATTAGAACTTTCTAGATTTTTCTAATGATAATGAAATCATGTGATTTTACAACTGATTTTATAAATATTAGACCTAACGTTGATAATTAAATAATGTGGTTTAACACATATTACTGTAAATATGAGACCTCAATATTCTAAGATCTCAGAAGAATAGAAAAGCTTGAATGTAATAAAATGGGGAAGGAGATGATTTTTCATCTTTAATATGAGCTTTACTTTATATTTGCAATAATGCATTCAGTAAAAGATATATGAAACTCCCAGCAATAGTCATATCAATAGATATGATAACGTATATCAAATATATATATCCATACTACTGATTCTATTTTTATTTAACATAAAATTATTAAGGTGATATTTTACTCTAAGGAGGAAATTTTTCTCATATATACATTAAGATGAAATTTTTTCTAAAAATTCTGGAGAGAAATATATTTAAAGCAGTTGTGTCATCTATTTAAAGAAGTTTGGTGACTTTTCCAAAAACTAGGAGATAACTAGAAAGTGATAAACTTGTGATAATATTGTTTAGAAAACAAAATGCTACTTTCTTTTAAAATAAAAATTATGTCTGAATTTTTTTCATGATTACACTAAAAGTCACCAAGAAACTGACTGATTTTCTCAAAATCATATTTCCTTAAAGTCTTCCATAAGAAAGGTATTATATTATTGGATCATATTACACAAATATCTCTTCTAGCAAATGTAAGCAGAGTTACATTTGGTCTCATTACAAACATTGGGTGCAAATATAGGTACAATGGACTAGGTGACAGCTTATGCTTATTTATGACTTTTAGAGAGTTAGATGGTGTTTATTCAAGATTACTCAAATCTGTTCTTTAAAAATCTCAAATCTGATCACATCCCAACCCTGCTTACATCCATTTCATGACGTCCCATTGTTCTTGGGTTGAAGACTCTTCAGGTTGGGAAGGACAGAAACCCAACAAAAAGTAGATTGTCTCCCTGTGTCACAGGGAGGGGAGCACTACACACTGGGGTCTGTTGGGGGGAAATGGGGGAGGGGCGGGGGGTGGGGAGGTGGGAAGAGATAGCATGGGGAGAAAGGACAGATACAGGTGAGGGGACGGAAGGCAGCAAAGCACACTGCCATGTGTGTACCTATGCAACAATCTTGCATGTTCATCACATGTACCCCAAAACCTAAAATGCAATAAAAAAAAAAAGTAGATTGTCCCCCAAAAAATGGAATGTAGAAGACAATTGACTAACATAGTGAAAAACTGCATAAATAGCTTATCTTCATTTTTAGCTAGAATAATGAGCTGAAAGGATATTTCCAAGACTTCATCTCACTCTGCATTTCCCAGCTCTCATTTGGCCTATTTTAGCTCTGTTGTCAGGTAGGTTCTTCATTCATGATAGGTGCTAGAAACTCTAGGCTTAATTTTGATGTTTGCAGGATCCCAACAAAAGAAAACCCTTCTTCTTCAGTCCCAGAACCGAGTCTCATTTTCTCTGATTTTATTGATTGAGGTATAATCACATGATTCAGATATGCACAATCAATCACTAACATCAGAGGGATACAATGTTCCGACTATCCAGGTCTGTGTCAATGTTGGCCTTGAGACTAGATGTGAAGTCACATTCACCTAGTGACTTGTAATAAAAGTTGAGGAAAGAATAGTTCCTCTGGGGAAATCAGGGCATGAACCTAAGAGAAATGGATTCTGAATAGGCCAAAATGTACATATTTATTCCAGTTTACCTCTTGGCTGCACAAGCTCCATGTATCTATACCTTTACCTAAACATTCAAAAGTACCCAAACCTACATTAAGCAGTAATATATGGAATCAAAATGGAATCAAAAACATGTATCACCTCAGTTTTATTCAGTTATTGCATGCAGCCTGAGTCCAGACTCTACTGTTAATGTGTCTTCCTCCTGGTGCAAAAACCTCTCCTTAAATGATACATTTGACCATCTCCAAGAAATCTAATATGCATTTATTTGGAGGAAACAAAATAACTATCATAAAAACTCTTACTCGGGAAAAAGGAATATGGGTGGGAGATGGCAGAAAATGATCACTGTTCTTTATACTATCCTGCTAGACAGGAGCAGCAGCAACCCCTTATCCTGGCCTTGGGGCAAATTCCTTGGTCAGTCCTTCTGTCTGCTCTTGGATCTGTCTTTTGGGATACCTTGTTGCGTGTCCTTCATGGTCACAGCTGCCAAAGGCACTGGGGAGTACCCACTTTCTGGTTATCATACTCTACTGATAGTGCTGTTTTTGTTGGTGTGGGTTTAGGATCCTGACTGAGTATTGCCTTAGGGGTTGAACAATCACAGTACTCAGCTTATGGGTATTTGCATTTCTCTGAAAACCGATGTTCCTTAAAAGTTTACTAAACTTTATAATCTGTTTCCAGTAAATTCAGTGAGTTTACAACAAAACTGAGTTAGTATTGCATTCTAATCCTTGATTCTAGATTCCAAATGTGTTGTTTCTGTCTTCTAACAGCTGGCCTCGGTGTTCTGTCTCCCCAGGTGGGTAGAATTCCTAGTGTCAGTCATAGCTTCCAATTTTATTCTACTCTCTCCACCTTTGCTAACACTAAACTTAGATGAGGGTGAAACAGAAATGCTTCTGACCCTTGTCTATCTTGTCTATCAGGACAAGGGCTGAAAGGGCTGCTCTTAGTGTTTTTACTGCTTCCAGAGAAGCCAGCTTTTAATGCAGCTGTTTCTTGAATTTAGGACATCATTAAACTTCGCAAAAAAGAACAAATACGTTTCTGGGCTTTGTTTTGGTTTGGGTTTTTTTTTTTTTTTTTCTGTATACATCCTTTAATCTTTGGCCTCAGTAGACACATGGACTGAGTCCCAAGATACAAAAGATAAATTAATCAACATCTGTGTCAATTTCTCAGCTAAAGAAAGAAGGGTCCTCATTGCCTCTTTACTACTGGATTGAGCCAAGTCCACACTTAAGAGTCTGTTACTTACCACACTTTGAATTGTGTATTTTAAAAATATACAAATCAGGACTCTTTCAGATCTAAGTGGCTTTAAAAAAAAAAAAAAGCCTCGACCGGGCACGGTGGCTCAAGCCTGTAATCCCAGCACTTTGGGAGGCCGAGGCCGGTGGATCACGAGGTCGAGAGATCGAGACCAACCTGGTCAACATGGTGAAACCCCGTCTCTACTAAAAATACAAAAAATTAGCTGGGCGTGGTGGCGCATGCCTGTAATCTCAGCTACTCAGGAGGCTGAGGCAGGAGAATTGCCTGAACCCAGGAGGCGGAGGTTGCTGTGAGCCGAGATCGCGCCATTGCACTCCAGCCTGGGTAACAAGAGCGAAACTCAGTCTCAAAAAAAAAAAAGCCTCAAACAGGCTTTTTCGATGAGAGAAATTTGCTGGTTCATAAAACTAAAAAGTTATGGAGTAGATCTGCTCAGTGATGTCAACTTGACTTCCCTTTTATCTCTCTGCTCCACTATCCTCTGTGTTGTCTACGCCACAGAAAAGGCATTTCCTTTGAGAAAATGAGTTTTTCCCTTTTGGCTGCCAGTAGTATTCGGTTTACATCCCATCACATCAGCATCCCCAGTAGAAAGGGAATACTTTTCCCCAACAACACAAGCAGAAGGCCCAGAACTAACGTTATTGGTTCTTATTGGTCTAGCTTGGGTTGAATGTTTTCCTCTCTTAGTAATCTCTGTGGTGAGAGGATTATTTTAAGATTGGCCAAGACTGGATTAACACATATCCAGCTTCAGGCCGGGCACAGTGGCTCACGTCTGTAATCCCAACACTTTGGGAGACTGAGGGGGAGGATCACTTGAATTCAGGAGTTTGAGACCAGCTTGGAGTTTCAAATCCCAGCTCTACTAAAAATACAAAACTTAGCCAGGCATGGTGGTGTGTTCCTGTAATCCCAGCCACTTGGGAGGCTGAGGCACAAGAACCCAGGAGGCAGAGTTTGCAGTAAGACAAGATCACACCATAGCACTCCATCCGGGGTGACAGAGAAATATCCTCTTCCCCCACAAAAAAAAAAAAAAAAAAAAAAGCCCAGCTTTGAAGCTGAAGGTAGACTACCTGAGCCTTGTGGTTTGAAGGTTGGTTTTCCAGCAATAATTCATGTGTTATTATTTGATAAAAGAGGGGATAGCTCTTGAGTAGGTAAAACAGTAATAGTGTGTCATAGCTTCCAATTTTATTCTCTCCCTACCTTTTAATAATTTAATATTTAATATTTTTGAAGACTCAATGCGTCATAAAGCCCGGGATGATCTGACCCCTTCCTACCATATCCTACTTGTCTGATTGTAGTGTCCTGATTACCCTTTGGGCTCCAGCCCCACTGGCCTTCTGTCATTTCCCTTTCTGCTTGTAGACCTTCAAATGCGCTATTTCCTCTGCGAAAAACGAAGCTTCTTTCTTGGGTTTCATCGCATTGGTTCATTCCTACTAATTCTTCAAAGGTCAGCGCAACTGTCACTTCCTCAAGGAAACCTTAGGTTGACTCATAAACTGGATTGTATTCCTCCTGTTACCTTCTCCCAAAGTCTCCAAACCTTTCTTTGGCTTTTTTAATCATAATTGAAATTTAAGTGTCTGAGTAATTTTAGCCCCATGAAGACAAAATTTCTCTGTAAATTAAAAAATATGGCATTACCAAATGAAGAAATAAAGGCATGAAAAAAATGGGAAAGGTGAAGGAATACATAGGTGCTGAAAGTAATTATTTTGTTTTTCCCATTGATCTTTCTATTTCTGGATCTAGTTTTTCATCAGCTCTCTTTCTTTTGTATACCAATATCAATATCTCTCACTCTTGGTTGTTCTCTATTGTGTAACAGAGAAGATTAGTTATAAAACATAACACTGCTAGGAGGGTAATTTGAAGCAAAACATTGCTTATTTCAGAGGATGAGCACTTTACACTGGTGCCCATCATCTGAAATAGATAAACCTAGATGTAGTACCAGTTCAGTTATTTGCCAGCTCTTTTGAGACAGAGTCCAGCTCTATCACCCAGGCTAGAGTGCAGTGGTGCAATCTCGGCTCACAGCTTACTGCGACTTCTGCCTTCCAAGTTCAAGTAATTCTTCTGTCTCAGTCTCCAAAATAGCTTGGATTACAGGTGCATGCCACCACACCCAGCTAATTATTTTGTATTTTCAGTAAAGATGGGGGATTTGCTTTGCTGGCCTGGCTGGTCTTGAACTCCTGGCCTCAAGTGATCTACCTGCCTCAGCCTCCCAAAGTACTGGGATTATAGACGTGAACCACCATGGCTGGCCATTTACCAGCTCGTTGATTGCAGAAATTTATGTATTTTCTCTGAGCTTTTACTTATCTGTAAGCTAAAGATAATAATATCTACCTTCCATGGTTCTTACAAGAATATAGAGGCAATAAAATCATACCTCAGAGATCTTGTGGGTTCAGTTCTAGATGATAGCAATAGAGTAAATATCACAATAAAGTGAGTCACGTAATTTTTTTTTGTTTCCCAAAGCATATAAAAGTTAAGTTTACACTATACCATAGTATATGAAATGTGCAATAGAATTATGTCTTTTAACTTTTAGATTTTGCTAAAAAATGCTAACAATCATCTGAACCTTCTGAAGGCCATGATGTTTTTGCTAGCAGAGGGTCTTGCCTCAATGTTGATGGCTGCTGACTGATCAGGGTCATGGTTGCTGAAGGGTGGAGTGGCTGCATGTGGGAATTTTTTAAAATAAGAAAACAATGAATTTTGCCATTTGATTGCTCTTCCTTTCACAAAAAAATTTCTCTGTAGCAATGTGATGCTGTTTGATAGCATTTTATCCACAGAACTTCTTTCAAAATTGGAGTTAATCCTCTCAAAGCCTGCTTCTACTTTATAAACTCAGTTTATGTAATATTCTAAATCCTTTGTTGTCATTTCAACAATGTTTATGGTGTCTTCACCAGGACTATATTTCATGTCAATAAAACACTTTCTGTGCTCATCTATAAGTAACAACTCTTCATTCATTCAAGTTTTACCATGAGATTGCAGCAATTCAGTCACATCTTTAGACTTTCCACCAATTCTAGTTCTCTTGCTGCTTCCACCACATCTGCAGTTACTTTCTCCACTGAAGTTTTCAACTCCTAAAAGTCATCCTTGAGAGTTGGCATCAACTTCTTCCAAACTCCTGTTAATGTTGCTCTTTTGACCTCCTCCTGTAAATCACAATTAAAATTTTTTTTTTTTTTACAGACGGGATTTCACCATGTTGGCCAGGATGGTCTTGATATCTTGACTTCATGATCTGCCTGCCTCAGCCTCCCAAAGTGCTGGGACTACTGGTGTGAGCCACTGTGCCTGGCTGAACCACAAATATTCTTAACAGCATCCAGAATGGTGAGTTCTTTCCAGAAGATGTTCAATTTACCTTGCCCAGATTCATCAGAGGAATCACTATCTATGGTAGCTATAGGCTAACAAAATGTGTTCCTTAAAATAAGACTTGAAAGTCAAATGTACTCCTTGATCCAAGGGTTGCAGAATGAATGTTGTGTTAACATGCATGAAAACATTATTCTCTTGGCCAAGCATGATGGCTCACGCCTGTAATCCCAGCACTTTGGGAGGCCGAGGCGGGTGGATCACGAGGTCAAGAGATCGAGACCATCCTGGTCAACATGGTGAAACCCCGTCTCTACTAAAAATACAAAAAATTAGCTGGGCATGGTGGTGCGTGCCTGTAATCCCAGCTACTCAGGAGGCTGTAAGGCAGGAGAATTGCCTGAACCCTGGAGGTGGAGGTTGCAGTGAGCTGAGATCGCGCCTTTGCACTCCAGCCTGGGTAACAAGAGCAAAACTCCATCTCAAAAAAAAAAAAAAAAGAAAACATTATTCTCCTTGCACATCTCTCTCAGAGCTGTTGCATTGTCAATGTGCAGTAATATTTTGAAATAAATCTTTCTTTTTGGATAGCAGGTTTCAACAGTGGGCTAAACATATTCAGGAAACCATGTAGTAAACAGATAGGTTGTCATCCAGGCTTTATTATTCTATTTATAGAGCACAGGAAGAGATTTGGCATAATTCTAAAGGGGCCTAGGATTTTCAGAATGGTAAATTGGCTTCAACCTAAGGTCACCAGCTGAATGAGCCCCTAAGAAAAGAGCCGGCCTGTCCTTTGAAACTCTGAAGCCATGCATTGACTTCTCCTCCCTAGCTATTAAAGTCTTAGATGACCTCTTTCTTCTCCCAATATAAGGCTGTTTTGTCTCCATTGAAAATCTATTGTTTAGTGGAGCCACCTTCATCATTTATTTTAGCTAGATCTTCTGGACAACTTGATACAGCTTCTCCATTAGCACATGATATTTCATTTTGTTCTTTTATGTTATGGAGATGGCATTTTTCATCAAACTTCATGAACCAACTTTTGCTATCTTTCAAATTTTCTTCTGCAACTTCCTTACCACTCTCCTAGACGTCACAGAATTGAGGACTATTACAGGCTTGCTCTAGAATAAGTTTTGGGTTAAGGGAATATTGTAGCTGCTTTGATCTTCATCCAGAACACCAAAACTTCTTCCATGTCAGCAATAAGGCCATTTTGCTTTCTTATCATTCGTGTGTTCACTGAAGTAGCATTTTTAATTTCCTTCCATTTTTTTTTTCTTTTTTTTGCATTTACAACTTGGCTAACTGATGAGAAAGGCCTAGCTTTCAGCCTATCTTGGCTTTTGACGGGCCTTCCTCACTAAACTGAATCACATCTAGCTTTTAATTTAGAGTGAGATGCACCACTCTTCCTCTCATTTGAACATTTAGTGGCCATTGTAGGGTTATTACTTGACTTACATTTCATAACTGGGAATATGGAGATCCCAGAAGAGAAAGAGAAAGGGAACAGCCAATTAGCATAGCACACAGAACACTTATTGCAATGAAGTTTGCCATCTTAGGTGGGTACATTGTTGCCCCAAAAACAATTACAATAGTAACATCAAAGATCACCGAGCACAGATCATTGTAACAGATACAATCATAATGAAATGTAGAATATTGTAAGAATTACCAAAATGTGAAACAGAGAAACAAAGTGAGCACATGTAGTTGGAAAGAGCCACCAATAGGCTTGTTCACCTCAGGGTTGCCACAAACCTTCAATATGTAAAAAATGCAGTATCTGTGATGTGCAACAAAATGAAGCACTATAAAACGTGATATGCCTGCATATTATTTGTGCCCAGCACAAGCAATAATCTTATGCGCATTCTTGGCTCACAGAACTGTCACTGTAGCAGGAAGCATAGATTTAAAGCCATAACCATCATTGTACACCACCCAGATGAAGATCCTTTTGCCATTGTAAGAAAGATGGCATGGGAGGGGGAGGGCACAATGAAATCAAATATTTTGGCCTGTATCAGTAACTATGGAGACTATACACCAATTCTGGAGAGGCATATAGTGAAAATTCCCTCAGGCCTTGGGATTTAATCTACAAACTTACCTGAACTATAAAAAGAAAACTTTACACTGAGTCAATTGGCCCTGGAAAACCAAAGAATTTCTGTAACTTACTTTATTATGATAGTGATTATTTTACTGGTCTGGACCAAACCCATGGTAACTCTGATACTTTCTTTTCATCACACAGAAGAAATGTACTGAAACAAGTTTATTTTATTGATTAAAGCTGAAGGGGGTGAGGTTTCATCCTTATAAAGGATAAGACTTCTTCTCTACCTCAGCTTGTCAGTAGAGTGATTTTTTAAAAGACCCAATTTTTCAGGGACCTTATTCAATACATTATCTTCTCTTTCCTTTATGCACCTCAGTTTGCTCTCTCCCATTAGCATTTAGACATGCTCAATTCTTTCCAATCTTAAAAAATTCCTTCCTCAATCTAACATCCCCCTGTAACTACTCTGCTATCTCCTTCCTCCTCTCTGTAGCAAACATTCTTTAAATAGTCATCTGCACTCACTATCTCTACATCCTCTCTTCCTGTTTAGCATTCAACCTCAAGCAATCTGGCTTCTGTCACCATTGCTCTTCTACTAAAACTCATTTTGCCAAGGATGGCAATGAATGCACCACCCTCTATCCAAGGGACACTTCTTATTATTTGTCTCAGGTGATAGTTTAGTAACTGTGTGGCCCTGATCATGCTCCATCATGAAGTGTTTCCATAGTTTGGCTCCCATAAAACCACACACATCTGGGTTTCTCCATTGGGGGCTCCTCCTCTTTCTCTCAGACCTCAAGAGTGGCGTTCCTTTGTTTTTCTTCTGGAGTTTCACTTTTCTTCTCAGTGTATGAGGTTATCTTCCTCAATTGCTATCTTTATGTTAATGATTCACAAATTTCTAACTCCAGTCTGAATTTTGGGCTTAGATACCTAGCCAGGTATCTAAGACACACACTCACTGTGTGTCTCCTAATGGGAGTCCTTCCAGTGCCTGAAACTTAACTTGTTCATCACAATTGTTTCTTCCCACAGCCCCCAAATGCCTACCCCCAGGTCTTCTATCTTATGTCCAGTGAAAGCGACTACCAACCATTTTGTTGGCCAGGTCAGAAACCTGGGTTACATGCTCAATTCTGCTTCTGCCTCACCCTGCTCCAAGGTAGTTACTGAGCTCCATTCCTACTACTTCTGTTAATACCTCCAGATCTACCCATTTCTATCTTCTCTCTTACTGCATGATTTCTCATCTAGACCACTCTAATTTTTCTACTCTCTCTTCACAGGTATCCTAGCCTCTGTTATTGTGTTCTCTCAATCCATTTTCCTCTCGGCAACCACAGAAATATTTTCAAAGCTCAAATCTAATAATTTTCTTCTCTTTTCAAATCCATTATGGATTTCCCAGTGCACTTAAGCCACAATCCAAACCCTTATCATGATTTAAAGTAACCCTCATTATCTGATCCCTGCAAACTGCTGCATCACAATAGTATGGACTCTTCCTCTTTACTTTCTATAGTCTTTTGGAATTAATTTTATTTTATCAAACATGTCATGCTCTTATTGTCTAATATAGATACAGTCATTTATCTAAAGCGAGCACTTTTCTCTGACTTACCACTTGGCCTCAATAATTCCTATTCATCCTTAAAATCTCAGCTCAAATGTTACTTTAATAAAATTTTTTTTTATTACTTTATTTTTTAAAAGACGGGGTTTCACCATGTTGGTCAGGCTGGTCTTAAACTCCCGACCTCAGGTGATCCACCCACCTTGGCCTCCAAAGTGCTTGGATTACAGGCATGAGCCACCACACCCAGCCTCAAATGTTACTTTCATGGAAAGTTCTTCCTGAATCTGCAAGGATGAATGTTAAGCATCCTTCCTATTGCATCCTGGTATACTTTTCTTTATATAACTCAAAGGCTGGAAAAACAGAGTATGAGAAATGTCACTACTAATGTGAAACAAGAATGAAGAACAAATATGTCATTCTTATAACACACTTGTGAGAGATGTTCTATGACAGTATTTCCATCTACTTCTGATCTTTCTTATTCTGTATTTTGGAGATTTCCTGGGCAGACCCCCATGATGGCACAGTTTACTGTGTTTGGTTTTGGTCATTCACTGATTAAATTGTCTCTCTAGAATGTAGAAATCAAAGCACCAATGACACATAAGTTTCTTAATGTATCACCATAAACTATGATAAATTAGAAATTCATATTTGAGCAACCATTTATGCAATGGAAAATAAGAATAACAAGATTCATTTCTACAGTTTCATTTTTAACAAAAAAAAAATCTGTAAAGATGTCCTGACTACATTAGATTTTATTCATCTTAAAATCTTCGATAAGCTCCTCCCTCCTCTCAATTCATGGCACATACCTTTCACGAGTAAAGCCATTCAAAAATCTCAACTGAAAGTTAAGACTAACTATTTCCTTTGTCACCCCACAGCTATGATTTTGAATTTTATAAATCACTATAAAACTTCACATCTTTCCCATTGGCTGCCATCAATAAAGTCTCTACAAATTCAAAAATGAAAATGTATGCTACCAAGTAAAGTAATTATTGTTTCCAAAAGCTAATAATTCTATAATAAATACAGCCTACATTTGCCTTTTTTCCAAATACATTGGATATGTGAAAAGCATTATTGCTTGGTAAGTAGCCTTAACAGAGAACATTATTATTTGCCAGAATCATATGAAACTTGTCTTTTCATAAAATAGTTTAGAGCAAAATGTTTCACTCATTCCAGATTCTATGTATCAAGTTTCATTCCGAGTTTTCGTTTCATTAGAAAATACATGAATTTGAAAGTCTAGTCTAAACTAAATCCACCAAGCCCCACTCCCTACAGCCTTAATCAATCAAAAGGGGAATTGTTTCAATAAATGTCAACATTTTTTTAAAAATTCATTTTGTAAAACTTTGAGTTTATAAATTTCTGGTCCAATGACTTTCTTCCCATTACACACCCACACACATGCACAAACGCACACAAACACACAACTTCTCTCCTTCTGTCTCTCTCTTTTTCTCTCATTCTCTCTCTCCCCTTCACCCAAACATCTTTCTCCATTGCTTTTGATGGGAGAGAGCAAGCAAGAGCGCCAACATTTTGTCTTTGAATAATTTATTCTTCTTTCCCTTCGAAATCTTTTTAGGGAAGAGATTAACTTTCATCTCACATTTGGGATAAACAGAATTACTATCACAGTGGACAGCCTACTTAAAAAAAAAATACACCTAGCACTGTCTTCCTAAATATTTCCCTTACTGTAGCATTCTCCTCTATCTGTGAGCACAGGCAAGGAATGAAATGTATCATCTTAAGATACAATGTCACAAGTTGGTAGGAGCTTCTTTTCTGCCCTGCGGAAAGAATTAGAGTTCACTAATTTACCTTTAGTTTGTGGAAAGAATACTGAAGTAAACTTGAATTTGAGAAATTATCACCTGCTGTGTCACCCTGGGCAAGTTCTAAATCTGACACGTTCTTCATGTATTAAACACATGTTCCCTGCTGTTAAAAAATAAAATTCAATAAAATGGAGATTATAATCTTTTCTATTTTCAAGATTACTGTAGATGCTAAATGAGATAATGCATTTTAAAGGTTTTTTGTAGGTTTTTAGTAGTGGAGGCTAGATTACAATCTTGGCTCCTATCATACACTTACTGCCTGAGTTTAACACCTCCAGTAAGTGTGCTTTTGGAGTTTCTCGTTCTACATTTTTGAATATCTATTTTTGACCTCACACTATCTTTACCTTTAACAGTAATACTCACTTATCAAAATTATGACTTTACTGTTTCACCAATTTTAAATTTAGAGACTCCTCCCTAGCTCTTGTTCATTAATAGACAGTGCCTGTTGACATTGTGTTATTAAAGGTGTTTCAGAAAACTTTCCTTCATAAAAATATATCATCGTCACCCTAGATCACCATGCACTTGACCACTAACTCATGCTAAACACACCCTTCTTCAATAGTTCTCACTTCCTTGCATCTTCCTATACAGTCAAACTAGGGCCAGTGGTCTTAAGATTTCAGAGAAATGAAAGTTAAGGAACCTCAATGAAATGTTCCTTTGGGATGTATTTTGCTACTCTGAGGGGTGTGTGTGTGTGTGTGTGTGTGTGTGTGTGTGTGTGTGTTTTCACCTTCTACCCCAGCCTTTCTGTCAGAAACCCCTATTTTGTGGTCCCTGTCTGGATTTAATTTATTCTTTTGAGGACATAAGTCATTGTGAAATGCAGAACAATTGCCTGGCAACCAATCCATGTTCACTTTAGAGGTATGCCTAATTACTAACAGGTCAAGAAAGTTTTCTGCCAAATCATAATAATCTGAGATATAACATAACAAAACAAATTAAACAGAGGTTGGTAGCATCGAGCTTAGCAGGAAACTACTTAGCCACTCATGCTGCCACAGGCTTTGAGTTGTATCTGAGTCAGAGCTCATTCAATTTTCCCACACATCTCCAGAAAATATGAAAACATACTTTGGAAGATTTTAAGAAAACTGGATATCAACTAACAGCTGACTTCCTTTTTAATTTGCCTTTTCCATGGAGGGTGTCTGTAGGAAAGGAAAGAATTTAGCTTACTAAGACCTAAAAATTGTTTAATCTCTACAGATCTTTCTTCTAGGACTAACTGTTAGCCTGATCCCATATGATAACACTCATAAACTATTGCATGACTATTATTTTTAAAAAAGAAAGACAATCATATTCAACTTGTTGAATTGCCAGGATTATAGGAATGGCTTAAAAACTTTAAAATTTTTTGACAAAACTCTACCAATAGAAATTTTCCAGGAGAACAACAACAACAAAACAATATTCTTCACACACGGGACTCAGGCCACTTCCAGTACTCCTTTCTCCCTACTGCTCCAGGGAACTGTTCCTGTCACTTACATTTTCCCCTAATCATTCTTTTTCACTACTGATAATCTGAGTCATTCTTCAGATACTAATTATTTGTCTCTTCCTCAGTTTTTTAACCTATCACAAGAGCATTCAGAAAGATTTACTCAATATGAAATATCGAAAGAGTTACAGGCAGCTTTGCAAGATCTTTGCAAAGGAGAGAGTTCCACTATACGATAGAGAGATATACAATATCTGTTCTTTGTCATGGGATGTTCTATGAATGATAATATTGTGTGCCTATTAACTATTCATAATAGGTGTAAACACTAAAAGTTTTTATTTCATTCTCACAAAGTAAGCTATCCCGGTGATTTTCAAACACACTTTGTACATCTCATTGTGAATCATTTGAAAAGTATTGTTACGCCTACCCCATCCCAGAACTCATTGATCAGAATCTCCAAAAGGCTTGTGGGAATAGAGGAGTGGAGCCCAGTTATGCATATTTTTTCAGAAGCTCCCTAGGTGAATTTTTATTTGTTTTCCCAATTGAAAGGTTTGGTGATATCCCATTCTGAGTAATTTATTAATATCACCGAAGACCCTTTTGTGATTAACGATTTCAGTAGATGGCGCTCTTTCCACCTGCCAGCTTCTTTGCTTGGCGGAATGAACCCTGTCATTCATAAAAGTCAAGGGCAGGTCAAAGGTGCAATTGCAGGCCAATATTGAAAACATACAGTAGAACTTACCTTTGCAAACAATTTGTTAGTGAGTTAAGACATGTTAAAGTGGGTGTGGGGAAGGGGTACAGCATCAGATTTGCTTATTACATGAATGTAATCATTCTTCCAAAGAGTTCAAGCATGCTAACTTCCTGACACAAAATTGGAAAGTAAAGAAACAGAGTAGAAAGCAAACAATTTTTCTTTAAAAAGTAGAGATTTAGACAAAAGAGGTTTTTGTTTTTTTTAGTATGAGAAAGATATGGGAAATACTGATGTTATTGCTATAAAATATACTGTGTGAAAAACTTATCATGGGACAAACACAGATGTCTGTATCTGCTAAACTGGGAGAGCACCAGGTAGCCTGCAAGATCATCAGCTTGAGTCAGCTAACCCTGATTTAGACAATTGTTCCAGCTATTTTATCCAAACCAAGTTACTCAATCCTTAATTCTCAATAAGATATTACCTAATTTACTTTGTTGTAATAAGTATTAAATTAAAGAGATAATGAATGTAAAACAATTATTTCAATGCTTGGTGGATAGCCCGTATTTAACAAATAAAATTACTTTTGGAGTCATAAGTAAATGTAGGCACTGAGTTTTTTATTTTTTTTAAGTAGCAAAGGATAATAGAAAATTCCCATGACGTTTTGAAGGGATTTCTTTACCAGTCAGTACTAATAATGTTGAGAAAAAAAAAATTAGAGGAGGACAAGCAGGAAAAAAACAGATTAGCTTCGGTATAAAACTTAATTCACAAAATTTATATTTGAAAGGTGCTCTCTATTTACAGGATGTCTGACCCTAAATAAATCACTTAACCTCACCTTTAATATTTATATGATGGAAATTATATTAAATAGCATTTTTAATATGACATGATTTTGAATATTGTCATAATAGTGTACATAAATGCCAAAAAAAAACTATAGAGTCCTATAAAATGATTCTGAGGCAATTATGAATTCTTAAATTTTATTGATTATTAAAATTCATCATTAAAGTTAAAAATTATTCTTCCAAAATAAAGTGAGATAGTGAGTTACTAAATTTGATGAAGACAAAAAAAGTGGTTACTGAATTGTGAAGTCAAAATTTATGAGGAGAAAAAATGTTCCCTAAAATTGTAAGAGATTGGTGTTAGCAATGTTTGCAATAATTCTGAAGGAATTTCCATGATGCTTGTCTAATATTCTTTTATTCTAATATTTGTCATGGGATGTTCTATGAATGATAATATTGTTTTCTAATATTCTTTTATTCTAATATTCTTTTCTTTTTGAGACAGGGTCTTGCAGTATCACCCAGTCTGGAGTTCAGTGGTGCAGTCATGGCTCGCGTGGCTCACAGTCTTGAATTTCTGGGCTTAAGTGATTCTCCCTCCTCAGTAACATTCTATAATGCCTTTGGTAACACCTTTCAGTTTATTTTATATTCTACTTTGCCCCCATTAAACTAGTACACACCTTGGATAGTTCCTGATTTCACTAATTTAAGATTACATAATTTGTATTTTTTCTTTACAATGTTCAAATTATACAAAGAAAAATTAACCAGATGAAGTCAAATTAGGAAAAAAAGTAGAAATCATCAGAAAAGAGATTCTATTGAGACTCATAATCCCTCAGACAATAATTTTTATTAATAATTTATATTAAAAAGATAAAACATTTCAATATTTCATCTACTGGAGACAGTTAAAAATGCAGCATTTTGTGTTACTGCGCATTACATGTAATGTGCAGTAATGTCACCAAAGAAAAAAAATAAGAAAACTTTTTCGCAGCAGTGATTGCCATGCTGTTTAATGCAGAGAATCTTTATCATGTTATACTTCAGAAGCACGTTTTTGGAGATGGGAAACAACAGGCCATGATTTAGTGTTTTTGTTAAACCATTAGAATTCTTTCAAAGCAGTGTATATCACAACTATTTCTCTGTGTTGAAGAGAAAATCAAGTCCTTAAAGAAAATTTTATATTCTGCAGGTGGGGAGGAAATGAAAAATGCACCTATTATTTTTGTGTTAGTACAATATTTTAAAAATTGCATTGTAAAGCAAATTGCCATCGTCAGCTCTTTAATGGACAACAGCAGACAGGAAACTGCCTCCACCCTAAGAGACTTAAAGACTGAGCAACTGAGTTAGATAGTGGGTGCACAGGCCAATTAAGCCAACTCTCTAACACAGAGTAGCATGTTGTGGAACTTGTTCTAGTAGTGTTTTTTTTTTTTTTTTTTTTTTTTTCCTCCATTAAGGAGGCAAGGATCAAGGATCTCTCTGCATGGAAACATTGCTACTATTTCTAGTTTGAGGGGAAACAAATATTAAAGAATTTGATAATTGATTGGTTTTTTTAAAAGCAAATTATATTTTAAAGATAGATTGTCCACACCTATAGGAGGAGGAATCTCAAAAATGCACACAATTAATAAAAGCTGGCTCTGAGTTACCCATACAAGTGTGCACTGTGTTCAGTAAACAACTGATTATGCAAACCATATCCTTTCTTTCCAGAAATAGCAGCTAAGGAAGAAGTTTTTAAAATAAAATTTTTAAAAAAAAACTAAAGTGTTTTATACTTGAAGGTTATTAGAATTTTACTTCCTTTTGTTGTTGAAAACTCACAATAGCCAAGAGGAGTAATGTATTTTCTTTTAAATTATAAAACGTTGTGATGGTTGAGGGTAGAGTGGAGGTACAGAGAAAGAAGTTGGCAAGAAAATATTCAAGGCCTGTTGCAAAACCAACTGCAAGCCACATACGACTCCAAATAGTCAAGAACCACCTGTTACAACAGAGAGCAGTTTTCAAAGAAGAAATGAGAAGGAGGTGACCTGTAAGATCATTTCCCAGTTATAATATAACTAAAGGAACATATGGATACTTGTATATTAAGCACATATTAATATAATTTTTTCCATATGTTAAGTGTAAGAAAATATATATATTTCTATAGTCAGAAGAAAAAAAAACTTCTAGAAGTAGATGGTTTGTTATTGTAATAGTAGTGGTAACTACCTGGGCACTTACCTAGCGCGCTTAAAAACTCACCACAACCCTTCTGTCTTACAGGCTGTTCAACATATTAAAAGAAACCGATACTGAGAGAGTTAAGTAAAATGCACAAGGTCACAGTGGAAAAGATGGAGTCAAGACTCACTCAGCTCTGTCCAACTTCAAAGCCCATGTTTCAACAAATCTGCAATACCGTCCACTATATAAACGTATGTCGCGGTCTTGAGAGAACTCTATTTCCTGAACTGGAAAAATAAATCACAAGCCGGGTGCGGTGGCTCACGCCTGTAATCCCAGTACTTTGGGAGGACGAGGCGGGCGGATCACGAGGTCAGGAGTTTGAGACAAGCCTGGCCAATATGGTGAAACCCCGTCTCTACTAAAAATGCAAAAGTTAGCCGGGCGTGGTGGGCCGGGCATGGTGGGGCGCGCCTGTAGTCCCAGCTACTCCGGAGACTGAGACAGAAGAATCGCTTGAACCCGGGAAGCGGAGGTTGCAGTGAACCGGGATCCCGCGACTGCACTAGTGGGCAACAAGGCAAGACTCCGTCTCAAAAAAAAAAAAAAAAAAAAAAAAAAAAAAAAAAAAAAAAAAGAAAGAAAGAAAAAGAAATCACAATCACAAAGAACTTTTCAAACAGCTTAGATTTTAGAATGCATTAGCAATTGCCAAGACCCAAGTGATACTTCAATGCACAGCTAGAACACATGGAATGTCATTCCCACCTGAAATGTTTAGGAGAAAATGTCCTATTTTTTTTTTCAGCCTGTGCAAAATCTGAAATCTGAGTCAACTTTGTTTCAAAATTGAATAAACAATGTTTCATTGGACACGCTAAACTTCTTCTTAGCAACAATGTTGCACTTGCAAGGAGTTCCCCTTTTTACACTCTTCAAAGAGGAAATATTCCGATTTCATAAAATTAGGGCTTCACTTCTGAAGAAATTACAGTCCAAAAAAAATGTGGTCACACAGTGTAAATAGCTTTGACTTAAGGGTTGTGATCACCATGCGGTGATCCCATAACAGATGTGACCAAAATACCTACTTAAAATGTGAACGTCAATCATGTGACATGTTAAAGATGAAGGGACTATTTCAAAAACTACTATCTGAAGTGATAGGATTCGTACCATGATTCATATGGCCTTTGTTCTTCATCTCTTCTTCAAACAAAAAGTTTATGATAAGAAATAGGAGCATTACAACGGGAAGTAACACCACTCGGCAATAGAGAAAAACTCCGGTCAAAGGAAGAGCATAGTTACCGGGCTCCGAATGTCAGGGAAAATCAAGCACCGGTCATTCGGAACTAGCGCCATATCGATCGGTTTCTTCATTACTCATTACTTAATTGTACTGGTGGAAACTTCTGCAAAGTAGAGGCTCTTAGGGGAGGCAACATAAGCATTTGAAAGTACAGGTTTATTTCCTGCTAACGAGAAGTAGAGGGTCACTGGTGAGAAACCCATCTTGACTCTGTGAGACGCCCTCCTCTACTCAGCCCACGTGGCCAAAGTAAACAGAAGGTGGGCCGGGGCGGGGAGAAACAGGACTCGGTCAATTTCCCAATTTGTCGGGTCTTTAAAAATACAGGCCCCTAAAGCACTGAGGGCTTGCCCTCAGTGAAACACGGGAGTGCTTCTGCTTGGTGAGATTAAAGCGACAGAAGCGGGAGGACAGGAGAGCGCAGGCAAGGGGATCTAAACGATAGAGACCCGAGCCTCTGAGGAGAAGGTGGGCGCAAGCGGGGGTGAGGTGCGGCGAGAGGGAGCGTGGGTGGATGCGGGGGCCAATGCTAGGGCGCACGCAGCGGGGTGTGCGCGGGACCTCGGAGGGGTGGTGGAGCGCGGACCCACAAAAAGTTTCAAAGGGAAATCTTGGTTGTCAAGTCCTTGTCCAGGCACCCATGCCAACCCAACCCCTCACCCCGACCCCACCTTTGCTCCTGCCTTGCGTCTTCTCCCGGGGGTGGGGACCCGCTGAGGTCCCCGGGGTCCCCGAGGGCTGCACCCTTCCCCGCGCTCGCCAGCCTCGGCTCCCGCCCTGCGCTCATCCGGGCGCGCCACTCCCCCCGCGCCACTGCACGGCGCGAGGGCAGCCCAGGTCTCCGCTGCGCGCCCCGCTGTCCGGCCCCAGGTGCCGCGGGCCTTCGTGCTGGACGCCCGGTGCAGGGGGCTAATTCCCCGGGAGCCAGGGCTGAGGGCCGGAGGGCGGCGGCGCAGGCCGGGGCGGAGCGGGAGGAGGCCGGGGCGGAGCGGGAGGAGGCCCGGGCAGAGGAGGAGAGCCGGCGGCAGCGGCAGCGGCAGCGGCGAGACCTCGGGCGGCCGCCGCCGCCTCCTCCTCGCGAGCGCCGCGCGCCCAGGCCCCGCTCGCATGCGAGTCACGTCCGCCCCCTCGGCGCGGCCGCCCCGAGACGCCGGCCCCGCTGAGTGATGAGAACAGACGTCAAACTGCCTTATGAATATTGATGCGGAGGCAAGGCTGCTTTCGTAGAGAAGCAGAAGGAAGCAAGATGGCTGCCCTTTAGGATTTGTTAGAAAGGAGACCCGACTGCAACTGCTGGATTGCTGCAAGGCTGAGGGACGAGAACGAGGTCAGAGCGCTTTTCTTATGCCGCGGAACTCTCCCTTTCCTCTCCCCTTCGCTTTCTCTCGGGCTTCCAGGGACTGGGGAGCAAACCCTGTAATGTCACCCACAAATACCAAGAGGGAAGAGGGAAGCTTCACAAATTACTGGAGCCTCTTCAACATGGCTGACAAATATAGTTTTAATTCCCCCCACCCCTCTTAAACCTGTAGTTTTGTGTTCTCTTCTCTCCTGCTAATGTTCGCCCCTCCTAACCCAGAAAACTTACCTTTGTACCCCTGACGGGCCGGTTTCCCGGCCTTTTAATCCTCAGAAAAGTGATTTTTTAAATTTGCTTTCCTTTCTAAAATAGTTCAGCTTCGGGGGACACTACTTTTCCTTTAATCCTCTTCCCCTGTTTCTTTCGTGTCAGGGAAACGAGCCTCCCGTTTATCCCGAACAATCCCAAAGAGAACACTGATAGGGTGTTTTTCGACCCTTTTATCCGCTCTAGGGTCTGGATCTGGATCTGGGTTTGTGTCTGCCAGTTCTTACCTCCTTATCCCCCTTTTGGGGGCTGTACGAAGTGAATGTCACAGGGAGTGGAATGGGAGTACACTGAGTGGGGTTTTGTTTTTTTAAGTCCGCGCGTTTTGTTAGCGGCGCTGAGTGAAAGAGGAAAGAATAGTTTCTCTGGTTCCCCAACAAGACCAGAACTCACTTTTCTCAAGGTACCTCCAGTCTGCGCTGGGCTGAGCCTTCCAGCCTGGGGAGTGTGTGTAAGACAATTTGTGGACAAATCTGTGTCCCGGCTTTGTGCTTCTCCCGAATCAGCTTGGTTTGGTTCCTTGGTAAGTGACAGGCAGACACAAAGGCAGACGCAGGCCCGGGGAGGGGGCGGGAGGGGGTGGGGAGCGCAGCGTTGAGAGTTGCAAGACTGCAAGGTCAGGGGCGCCGAAAGAATGAAACCCAATCCCAGCAAAGAAGTGAAGAGCAGATTTGTAACAGCCCCATCCAATTTCTCTTTTGGCTTCGCTCTTTGGTCTTTCATCTCTCCGCCTTTCTCTGTCTCCCCTCTTTACTCTTTGCGTCTCTCTCTCTCTCTCTCTGTCTCTCTGTCTCTCTCTGTCTCTCTCTCTCTCTCTCTCCCCCCCCCCCCCGTGTCTTCTCTCATACACACACGCACACACACTCGTCACTCTCATCTTGCTGAATCTTTTCACTGGGACTGCTTGTCTAGTTTTATTAAGCTAACAGGGTTTCTGTGGAGAGTTTTCTGCCTATGACATAATAAAGTGTGGCCTGGGTAGACTCCTGGAAAGGCCGAAAATGCAATAGAAGTGTTATTTGCTGGTTATTACCTTCATGATATACTTTTAATTGCATTGATTGAGTTCTCCCGTCATCTAATGTTTAAGAATTGAGAAAAGGCTTATTTTCCCGCGGTAAAATTTAGTGCATAAAATTTAGTGAAATATTTGTATGTTTACCTGTCCAGGGAATAGAATACATTCATGAATTTAATATTTCAAATCACACATTGTGATTTTTCCCCTTCAATCAGGGATTACAATGGCAAACTCAAATTCAGAGATATTCATCAACAAATGATCCAACCTAGGAATAAGATTGTATCTTAAGGGACGTTGGGATTCACAGAGAAAAGACATTGGTTTGGTTTGGTGTGACACTGTGGGTATTGTTGCCTGGCTAATGAAATCATTGCATTTGCATTTTAATGGAAAGTTGAAATACTAAGGGGAGTATGTTCTTTTACATGTTTGTATGTATGCTTAATGTTTGGAGTAGAATATAAATTTAAACACAATAAATATTGATTTTTTAAATGTTAGTAAGCAGAGAAGTGTTAGTAAAGGGTTGGTTGAGAGAACTGAAGTTTAGAAGACAATTTTTAGGATTAAAAAAAGGATAGAAGGAAAAACACAATAGTAGGTATTTCTCCGTAAGTCGAATTTCCAAAACTGTTTGTCCTCAGTAGTTCACTGAGTAGCTTTCTATTTTGATCTTTGTTAATTTAATGCAGTTAAGTTTCCTTTAATCATTGATAACAGCATTCTTTCACATGATTACAAGGGAGAAGCATTACTTATCTCTGTGGCATAGAAATGGTTTATTGGTTAGTTCTCATTTGCCCTAAAATTAAAACCCTTAGGATTTTACCATTAATGCTGTTCATGATAAACTATTGAGAAAACTATGGTTAATTATTCCAGCAATTCACGATTAAAAATAATGCCTTTGCTAACAAAATAGTATTTACTTTTGGGAGACAACTTTTCATATGTTGTAGTATTTACTGCCTTCAGGCTATTCAACTAATAATAGATACAACATTTTCCACTCAAATCAATAAATAAGAATAACTACATTGTTTAATAATTTTGAATATGACTACAAAGACTTGTTTTTTCCTGTCATCGGATTTAGGCTGTTATTTTATGTATCCTGTGTTTATGCTGAAAATAGCTGCTAATTAATACTGTATGAAGTATTTCAGTGATTATAAAGGAGAGATGTGTATATTAGTCACCCCTCTGAATAAAAGTAACATCTTATCCTTTGTTGGAAAGAGAAATTATTTTAATAAGTATGGGATAGCTTACAATAAAAGATATAACCTCAGTTCTTTATTTACCATCTATGTCATCATACCACCTAGGTGCTCCAAATATGCCATAGGATTGTCTTGGCTTATTGAATTTTAGGAGCATGATAATGGACAATAGCAAGATAGATAGCTTTTTTAAAACTATGACATTGTTTTGCTTATTTTCTTATTGAACTAATCATTAACAACAAGTTAACTTGCGTGAGAGAAATCCCTTGCTTTGTTCAAATTGTTATATTTGCCAAACTCTTCTTAAGGCTTTAGTTAGATCTGATGTGCCAGTTTATACCAGAAGCCAGAGAAATTGATATGATTTTGAGGCAATGGCGCATGGTCCTACTAGACTTTGGCAAGTGAACATCACTTCTAGAACAAGTGAAGCACACCTGCCAAGGAGTTGTTGTGAAAGAATTCCAAAGTCCTTATTGGGCGCTGATCTTGTAATAGGTAACAAAAATTGCAGTTAATGTTTTAGTTTCACTTGTTGAAGTGAAAAGTTCCCTATCAATTCTTCTAAGACTCTACCCCCAAACAATGTTGTAAGTAAAATGTCACCATTAAAATGTATTTCCTTATTTGCTGACCTCATTAAGAGGCCCTTCTTATGATTCATAGGCACGCCTCACAGAAATTCTATTTTCCATCCTGCCCAAAGTCTAAGTAGGTAAATTCTTATGAATTCTTACAAAATTATCTTGAAATAAAATATCTTCAAAAGTTATGGATGCTTGACATTGTATAATGTCAGTATTTTAGAATAATATTTAGAAAATATTAGATCTACTTTTTATGTTTTAATTGCTTCGAGTGCAAGTTCAGTTTTGTTTATGTTGTTATTATTGTTTTAATAGAATTTCATCATCTTATCTAGCAATTTCACATTACTGGAAAGAGTTGTCTTTGTTTTATAAATAACGATGTACGCTGTTCAAATGTAATTGTTTCCTATTTGGGAACAGGCTAAAACTTTGGACCAGCTGTCAGTATTTGTTAATCAGAGTAACACTTTGTCAATGATTATGCTACCATTCCACAGTAGTTCTTAAGGATAGTAATGATACCAAAGCCAGCAGCGGTAGAATATCTCCCAAGCCAGCTTTACTATTGGAGCCTTAACTGTGGGAACCACCAGTTGCCAAGTAGAGCTGGTGGTTATCTGAGAAACTATGTTGAAGAACACAACCACAAGTGATTTTGCCAAATACACAGTATTTACTTGGTCTAAATCTCCAATTTCTATTTCGACTCACTGCCAAAAGTGAGTGAATACTGCAACATTATTGAAGGAGGTTATACAGTACATCTGTTGATTTGGTGTATAGTAGGAGAGAAGGGTTCCAATAGGGAGAAGGGGAAAGTGAGAGCATGTGAATCATTGTGACTGCAATCCAAAAGGGATTACATGTATCTGCTTATTTCCAGCATTATTTTTGTCCTAGATTGTACATTGTGGAGACTTGCTGACTTAAAATAGATATATAATCTTTTCTCAATGGAATAGATATGTGGTTGTCCATTCCAAATAACAAATTCTGGGTGGGCATAGTGGCTCATGCCTGTAATCTCAGCATTTTGGGAGGCCCAGGTGAGAGATCTCTTGAGGCCAGGGGTTTGAGACCAGCTTGGGCAACATAGGCCCAAGTCTCTACAAAAAATTTAAAAAATTAGTGGGGCATGATGGTACATTCCTGTAGTCCTAGCTACACAGGAGGCTGAGGTAGGAGGATGGCTTGAACTCAAACGTTCTGAGTTACTATGAGCCATGATCACACCACTGCTCTCCAGCCCAGGCAGCAAAAAGGGACCCTATCTCAAACAACAACAACAATAAAACCAAACAAAAAAGGCACATTCTATCATCTTTGATACGTGTTTTTTCCATTTTTAATAACGTAATTAAATTTGTCATGCTTCAAGAATAAGAAACAGGTAGCAGGTGGATTTTCGATATATTATGTAAAAATAAATTCTATGATAGTATCATCCTACCTGCAGTTTTAAGACTTCAGAACTCAGGCCGGGTGTGGTGGCTCCCTTTAGGAGGCAAAGGCAGGAAGATCACTTGAGGCCAGGAGTTCTAGACCAGCCTGGGCAACATAGTGAGATACCCTGTTTCTATTCATTAAAAAAACAAAATACAGAACTCAATGAGTGCTTTATACTCACTGAAAGTTGTTCCTCTAAACTGACTTGAAATCACATTCCAAATAAACTGAGAATTTAAGAAATGAGACTGGGTGTGGTGGCTCATGCCTGTAATCCGAACACTTTGGGAAGCCAAAGCAGGCAGATAACCTGAGGTCAGGAGTTTGAGACCAACATGGCCAACATGGTGAAACCCTGTCTCTACTAAAAATACAGAATTAGCCAGGCATGGTAGTACATGCCTGTAATCCCAGCTACTCGCAAGGCTGAGGCAGAGGAATCACTTGAGCCTGGACACGATGGCTCACACGTGTAATCCCAGAACTTTGGGAGGCCAAGGTGGGTAGATTACCTGAAGTCAGGAATGTGAGAACAGCCTGGCCAACATGGTAAAGCCTCATTTCTACTAAACATACAAAATTAGCTGGGTGTGGTGGCACATGCCTGTAGTCCCTGCTACTCTGGAGGCTGAGACAGAATTGCTTGAACCTAGGAGGCAGAGGCTGCAGTGATCTGAGATGGGGCCCTTGTACTCCAGTCTGAGTGAGACAAAGCAAGACTTCATCTCAAAAGAAAAAATAAATACATAAGAGATGAATAAATTGGGATGAAATGTTTTCAGAGGACAGTCTAGGGCATAAAATGAACCAGTTATTTGACTAAAAATACTACAAATGTTTCTTTCAAATTATATTTCTTTTTTGTCTGTTGGATGGTAGTCACTGATTTCTATGTTTTTCTATTCCCTAGTAGAACCTACTAGTGACCTCTCAGTCAATATTTAATAAATGATTTAGAACTAGTGAAAAACAATGTAATTTAGCTGAAAAAAAATGTGTAATCTATTTTCCTTTTTTTCTTTTCTTTTCTTTTTTTTTTTTTTTTTTTTTTTTTTGAGGTGAGGTCTCACTCTGTCTCCCAGGCTGGAGTGTAGTGGTGCGATCTCTGCTCACTGCAACCTCTGCCTTCCAGGTTCAAGCGATTCTCCTGCCTCAGACTCCTGAGTAGCTGGGACTACAGGCATGCACCACCACACCTGGCTAATTTTTCTATTTTTATTAGAGATGGGTTTCACCATGTTGGCCAGGCTGATCTAGTACTCCTGACCTCAAGCTATCTGCCTGCGCCAGCCTCCCAAAGTGCTGGGATTACAGGTATGAGCCATCACACCAAGTCTCATCTATTTTCAATGTATAAGAAAAAAATAATGTTAAGTGTCTTGGTGATGGTGATGATGGTAGGAGTAATTAAATGTAATTCCTTACATTTAACTTCTATAGGCTATAGGCTATGACAATTGCCCTATAAAAGCTACCCATTTTAAGCACAAAAGTGAATGATTTTTAGTAAACTTATAGGGGATCATATATTTTTAATTGAAATATTTACTGAGATAATTATAGATTTTCATATGCAATTGTATGAAGTAATACAGAGAGATTCCACGTATATTTGTTCAGTTTTCCCCCAGTGGCAACATTTTGCAAAACTGTAATAGCATATCACAGCCATGAGACTGACATTGATATGGTTTACTAATCTTATTCAGAGATGGCCTCAGTTTAACTTGCACTCATTTGTGTATATTTTGTTTTATACCATTTAATCATATGTTCACTTATTTTTAAACCTTTTTTTTCAAAACAGAGAAGTTTAACACAGAAGATTAGCACATTATCATGTAATTGTGCCTTATCAAAATGTATGTCAGAATATAAGTTTTTGTTTTCTTAAAAGTTCTTTTTCTGATAGAGTGTCCTTTATGTTAAAAATATTTTAAGTTGTTTTGTGACATTGTAAGTTGATGTCATTTAATTTATTCCTATTTAGGAATGAGGAAACTGAAACCCACTGAGGTTAAATAACTTCCCTAAGTTCATACACCCGATACATGGCTTAGGCTTAGCCACCATTTGAGTTGAGCAGTCTGTCTCTAGAGCCAAATCTTTTAATCACTATATTATACTTCCTCATTATCATTGATAGTTGTAAAAGTCCTCTATATAATGTGGACTATATAGAAAGACAAAAAAGGAGATTTGAAATGCATACAGTTGGTCACATGAAAGCTTTTAGCCAAATGTTCGTAACAGCATTATTAATAATGGTAAAAAATGGAAACAACCCAAATGTCTATCAACTCATGAGTGAATAAACAAATTGTGGACATACATACAATAATAATGAAATATTATTAAGCAATAAAAAGGAATGGATTATTGGTAAATGCTGTGACATAGGTGACTCAAAAGGGCATAATGAAGGCTACATCTGCTATGCTTTCAATTTTTTTTTTTTTCTTTTTTTGAGACAGAGTTTTGTTCTTATTGCCCAGGCTCTATGCAATGGCACGATCTCGGTTCACCACCACCTGTGGCTTCTGAGTTCAAGCAATTATCCTGCCTCAGGCTCCTGAGTAGCTGGGAATATAGGCATATACCTCTATGCCTGTAATCCTATGGAGAAACCCCGTCTCTACTAAAAAATACAAAAAAAAAAAAATTGTATTTTTAGTAGACGGGGTTTCTCCATGTTGGCCAGGCTGGTCTTGAATTCCTGACCTCATGATTCACCCGCCTTAGCCTCCCAAAGTGCTGGGATTACAGTCATGAACCATGACATGCAGCCGATATGCTTTCAATTTTAAGTAATGCTCAGAATAGGCAAATCTAAGGAGACAGAAAGTTTGCCTAGTAGGGGCTAGGGCCAGGGAAATTGGTGACTGCTAATAAGTGTGAGATTTCTTTTGGGGATGATGAAATGTTCTATAATTAGATAGTAATGATTGCCTAATTCTATGAATATACTAAAACCCACTGAATTATGTGCTTTAAAGGAATGAACTTATTGTATGTGAATTATATTTCAAAACATTGTTGTTATAAAAATGAATATAGTTGAGTTAAGTTATTTGGTTTATGTTATGTTAGAAACTATCTTAGGTCTCATGCAAAAGAAATGCAGGAACTGTTTGGATTAAATGAGGCTAAGCGTATCTTTCTAGGAAGATGGCATCAAGAAGTTTTATTACGCCTGTAATCCTGGAACTTTGAGAGGTCAAGGCAGGAGGCCAAGAGTTTGAAATTAGTCTGGGCAACATCCTCTTATAGATGAGAAGGATACTTAGTCATTCAAAAGTTTGAATTGTGCTTCATGATAACAATAGCCTTCAGAGCTTATATGGGATGATTCAATAGATAGTGATAGGTTATATGACTTTGTTAACAGGGCTTAATGTATAGTTGCAAAAAACTTTCTCAGATATCTTTAGTTACTTAGCCATTTCCTAACTAGTTCAGTAGATGTAACCCAAGTGTTAAAAGGAATGTGCCTGGGCATGGTGGCTCACACCTGTGCACTTTGAGCTCAGGAGTTAGAGACAAGCCTAGGAAACATGGCAAAACCCCATCTCTGCAAAAAATACAAAAGTTAGCTAGATGTGATGGCACAGCCCTGTAGTTGTAACTACTTGTGGGGCTGTGGTGGGAGGATGGCTTGAGCCTGGGAAGTTGAGGCTGCAGTGAGCCATGTTGGTGGCCCCCTATTTGAGCCTGGGTGACAAAGTGAGGTGTTCTCTCAAAAAGAAAAAAAAAGGGGGGGGCTTTTCACAGTGGCAGTATCGTAGCCAATGAGGTTTATCTGAGGCGTGATTATTGCTAATTGAAAACTTTTCCCAATACCCCGCCATGACAACTTGAAGTTTAGTCGGCATTGGCAAATTTTGACAGTCTCTATGGAGACTGAATTTTAAAAATAAAAGAAAAAGAAAAAAAAAAAGGAAAGTCATAAAAATTGCTGTTCTTGTTTAAATTGCTGCAAAGTGCAGTTAAATCTAGAAATTATAACAAATTATTAGATTTTGGAAGGTATTAATATCTATGTGAAAACAAGGGCAATGCAGGGCAGAGAGTAAACTTTAAAACTTTGGGTTTGTTAACTGTTTATATCTCGACTTGTAATGTCTCAGATTTTAAAATGACAAAGTAACTCCTAGGGTTTAAGCAAGTGACTCTTTCTCTGTTTACTGATACTGTGGCATGTTGAAGATGTAAAATAAGGTTGAAAGGGAATTGCTCTGCAGCAGTCTTCATAATGGCAGAACAAAGTGAGAAACGGTTAGGGTCAGAATGATGATGGCTCTTCATGTTGCTATACATGGCCACAAGTATTTACAAATACCAGCAGAACTTCTACAAACTCTTCATGGTAAAATGAATGATGATTTTTAACACTATGGAACTATGACCTGTAGTTTTGGACACACAGGGTGAATTGCTTAAGGTTAATTGTATTTGAATTTCTAACCTTATGTAATTCTAGATACCAGACATTCTTGTGTAATGCTTCTCTCCCTTTTTATTCTCATGAGAATGTTGGGTTACAGCCAGTTGGATCCCATACCTTGGGACTATGATTGATAACTGGTGAGTGGAGAAAATTCACTGATCTGGAAATATTGAGCTTTAAGCTTCAGACATATTTAAGGTACCCATGCTATTGTACCCAATAAGGAAGTATATTGGCTTTATATAATTGCTATGATCACATTTTCAATGAGTAGCAATAGAATTTTACTTTTTAAGAGTATGATCATAGCATCTACTTGTAGGTTTGCTGAGTATGTATGACAACCCCAAGATAGATGCTCATTTAGAGCCATCAAGAAGTTGGTGCAGTGATGGTTATGGAAAGCAGTTAGGTAGCATTTAGGTTTTCTCCTTACTAGAGAAATGAGTAGCTTACTTTTCTTTGCCCTCTATTCTTTCTCTTAAAACTTTGTTAACCTCCTCAGCTGACTATAAAATTTTGTATTAGTATCTCTATAATTTTTTAAAAGGTTGTTCACAAGTTTGCGTATAGTACTTCATCTTTGCTTTTTAATGTACTTCTAAAAAATGTAAATCTTTTCTCATATTAGGAATATTTTGATTTGTTGTTTATTTTTAGCTTTGCTTTTTGTAAGTAATTTCTATGGAAGATACACCATATTCAAAAGAAGAAAAATGGGCTGTGAATTTTTGCTGATGTACTACTCTCTTCAGAGGGAATTGCCTATGTTCAAGCATAGTAATGCAGGCGATCTGCCATTTAGGTATGCCATACAGAGTACTGATATTTTTAATTTGCTGCTTTTAACATCTTAAGATTTGTCACAATTTGTTCTGTGGGTGGGTAAAAGTAATGATAATTTTAATTACAGTTGTCATGCCTCATTAGCCGTCGCGAAAACCTGCCTTACCAAATCACTTATTTTCTTGATGCAGTGTTAAATCTAGCTTCTATGTCCAGATTATACATTAATGAGAACTATTCATCCAACTGTCAAATGGATTGTTATTATAGTATTTTTTCTTGAAATTGATGATGCGTTAACAAAAAGGAGTAAAAAAGCTTCATTAGGGAAAAATGAAAGCCAGATAACATAGCATGGTATCTCTGAGTTATTCCTCCTGTTTTTCTTACCTGGCTGCACTAAGAAGGGCAGCCATTAAAAAGTACCTTAATTATTAGTTGTGCTGCCTCTGAAGTAGAGCACCAGAATTTCAGAGTAATATGATACCACACGAGATTCCATCCTTAGCATACTGTCCTAGTCCTATTAATTTTTTAACCTGTTGTTTCAGCACTTTTCCTGTTTTTGTTTCAAGTTTCTTGCTTTGAAATTACAGAATTTTTATATTTGCCATTGGCTGTAAAGTTATCTCTGCTGTTTTATAACTTTTCATGATATCTGCATTACAAGGATCACTTTTAACACCCTCTAATTAGTTCAGATGATTATTAGCTTTTCGTTTGTTTTACTGTGTATTCTGTGTACATTAAAACAGAAGAAGAAACCATTTCTAAAAATACAGTGTCTGATAGTTTGCCAAATTAGAGTGAGCATCTTAAAAAGTGAATTATTAAAATATTAATTCATTTACATTCCTATTTTAATGTACCAAAAGTAACTGATGAAAGGAAGAATACCATAAATGGGTACCTTTCAAATATGAGGGAAGAAAAAAGGTCCAACTAAAGATTCTTACCACATAAATTATTTATTTTAGTAAAGAATTATTTTAGTACAAACAAAAACAGATACATTTTAGCAGGATAAAAACATATTTTGTATTGTAGACTTTATCTTTCTTCCAATCTAATCACCGAAATGTTTTTTCCTCCAGTAAAGTTATATTATCTACATAAGTTGAATTTAAAACAAAGTTCTATTTTAATTTTGGAGTTGTCTACCACATTACAGCTTGCAGGAAAACACTGGCATAAAGCAAAGCTAACAGACATTTTGCTAATGGCTCACCTTATTAATGGCTAAGATTTAATTATGTGTTTCTGCTGAAAATCAAACTTGAATAGGGCATTTGGTTACTAACTGTGGGAACTTAATAATTTTTAACTTTTTTTTTTTTTTTTTTTTTTTGAGGCGGAGTCTCATTCTGTTGCTTAGGCCGGAGTGCAGTGGCATGATCTTGGCTCACTGCAGCCTCTACCTCCCGGGTTTAAGCAATTCTCCTGTCTTAGCCTCTTGAGTAGCTGGGATTATAGGCACCAGCCACCATGCCTGGCTAATTTTTGTATTTTTAGTAGAAACGGGGTTTCGCCATGTGAGCTATGCTGGTCTCAAACTCCTGACCTCAAGTGGTCCACCTGCTTTGGCCTTCTACAGTGCTGGGATTACAGACATAAACCACTGCATCCAGCCTATTTTTAATATTTTGAAACAACTTATTTGCTGTTAAAAATGTGGTTCTTGTTTCAAATAAGAAATTTTATAGACATCAACTAATTTTTTTAACATATATTGTAATTTTAAAACATTTTTATCAACATGTTTTTCAAGAGCATGAGAAATCTAGGGTATGACATTTTAAAGTAACTTTAAAAACAATTCTTGGGTTTTGCTGAGGTCAAAATATTTTTTAAAATACAATGAGTTTGATTTACTGTTGACAGTTTTTCTCCATTTAAAAAAAAATTTTTTTTTTTTTTGGTATTGTTTTAATTAGTCATACCTTAAAAAATCCTCAGGGTTTCTGGGAAACTCTTTAGATTTAGGGATTAAAAACTTAGTTGTCGACATTGAAATTTTTCTCTAGTATTTGTAAGAATTCAGGTGTTTAAGGAAGTTTACTTTTTTTCTTTTCACAAACCCATTGTAAAAGATATAATGAACGGAGATGAAGGTGAAATCTGAGATAGGAAGAGAGGTAATTTCTTTTTCTTCACTCAAGGAAAGCCATTGAATATCAAATGGGTCATGTAATTTAATTGAGTGTAAATTGTAACTTTGTAAATCATTTGCCTACTTAGTGTACATCTCTAGTTTTTATGTAATTCATCTCTCATAATATTTCAGTTTACACTGAAGTAAATGAGCAAACAAGAATAACTCTTGCAAACAGAAGAAGAAAGTGCAGTCAGAATGCATTGCTGAAATTATAAAACTGATCCTAAATTGAGTTAGGTAGGGCAGTTAGTTTGGATTATAAGAAATGCAACAGGAAAAATTTTGTACACTTCTTCCTCTATTTGGGGGCGGGGGAGGAAGAAAGAAAAGCCAAATAAATCACCCCTAGTTAGAGATAATTCCTTGACATCTGTATGTTCATTTTTAGGGTCAAAAAATAGTAGGTTTCTCTTTGGAACCTGTAGAAGCTTTCTCTCCTTCCAGTTACACGTGGTCACATCAACATTTGACACGTGGGTACCGTGCACGTGGCAGCACTATTTACAAACACCATCTTAGGATTCCAGAGACTGATGTAACAGTGGGGAGAGTAAGCTTTGAGTGTCAGTGGGCGGAGGAATCAACACAGTTTAATTCTCTGTCAGGGAACCCTTTTCCTTGTCTGACTCTGATGGGGTCATGAACTAAAGATCAAGGTGTTCAGGTCAGGATCTTCCCTAATGTACAGTTTTTCTACCAAAGCCTCAAAAGCTGTGCCTAAATACAAGATTCATCATTTTATGCCCTGCAGCAAACAGAACTAGTCATGCCAAATAATTTTTGTGATTTGGGGAAACATGAGCAGATGATGCTTTGGATCTGATTATAATTCACAGAGCATTAAAAAATTACATCTTGATATTTGTGAGCATCTTAAAAAGCAAGAAAATTCATTATTAAATTCCCAAGCTAGGCGATCTGACCAGAAAACACTCAAGAAAACTCTTCGTTGATCATGCTCTTTCGTATCTTATTATAGTTACCTCTCCTTTTTCCCCATCCTCTGTAAATTCTCTCAACCTTCCTTCATTTTTAACTTCATATCAAGACCTAGAGCTCAAACAGCCACAAAGCTTTAAGTCTCTACATTTAGAGAATGTTTCTCCTATCCCAGAATGATTTTTAGAACTTTTCATTTATTTTTATCAATACAAAGCAAGTTGAAATTAAAAAAAAAAAAAAAAAAAAAAAAAAAAAAAAAAAGGTACCAAGAATTTAAATGTCTAATCCTGTATATCTGGTATATGTATACTGGTGCTATTCATTAGCTGAAAGCACACTAGCCTGAATATTTAAAATATGAACAGAATTTGAGTTCTTTTTATATTGCATCTAGGATCATTTGAGATGGATGTCATCATTGGTCATGCAAAATGGAAGCCTTCTTGCCTAACAAAGAATTGTAATTAGATTATCAAAGATGAAATTTCTAGTTAATTGAAAAGTTAGCTCATTTGACTGCCTCTTTCATATAATTTGTTTTTGTAATTACACTACCTTTCTAAAAATGGGAATAATAAGCGTGTTTCAAATGTGATACTATAAATGAAATTTTTTTTTTTAAATAAAGGATCTTTTCCCAAGAGCTAACCAAGCACCAAATCTGTTTTTTTCTTTTCTTTTTCGTTTTCTTCTTTTTTCTTTTTTCTTTTTTCTTTTTCCTTTTTTTTTTTTTTTTTTTTGAGACGAGTTTCATTCTGTTGCCCAGGCTGGAGTGCAGGGGCTCAATCTCAGCTCACTGCAACCTCTACTTCCCGGGTTCAAGCAATTCACTGCCTCAGTCTTCCGAGTAGCTGGGATTACAGGCACCCACCACCACACCCATCTAATATTTGTATTTTTAGTGGAGACAGGGTTTCACTATTTTGGCCAGGCTAGTCTTGAACTTCTGACCTCGTGATCTACCTGCCTTAGCCTCCCAAAGTGCTGTGATTACAGGTGTTTGTTTTTAATATTTGGTATAAGAAAATTTTATATCTGGAATAACTTAAGTATTATCTGACCAAACCTATTATTTACATATAGAAACTCAGGTTCTAGCCATTTAACATCTAAAGCTGTTCTTATTTAGAGGAAAGTTTTACCAAAAAAGTGACTCATTCAGCCATCAATAAAATCTAAGGATAGATGTTTTTTCATTCTGTTGCAGAGCAAAAATACCTTCTGAATATGAAAAGATATTACTTCTTTAGTGTTTATCACTTATAATTCATTACTGTACATTTCTAATACATTGAATTAAGATATGGTGAGAGTAGGTTGTAGATTTTTTAAGGTTCTTACTTGCTTGCTTTTTATAGTGTTGGACTAGGAATGATGTATTTATCTCAATCACCCTAGGCCCAAATAGCAAAAGCTTGGGTGAAATTACTTATGAGTGTCCTTTTCCTGCACAGAGCAGAGCAATGACTGAAAACTATTTAGCTTTAACAAAAATCATCTTATCTTATGTTAGAACATTAATACTTTCCCTCCTTCTCAGACCTTTGTTTCATAGTAAATCACATACGGATATAAGCTGCAAGTGCTCAGTATTTGATTAAGGCTACAAGTTAATGCATTTCTGCTAAAAAAGGGATTTAAATGTAACTTTGATTTGACTATACTGTGGTTTCACTTGAAGGGGCAAGCATGCAATAAACATTGACGTATTCAATGCATAGGCTGTCTTCATAAAGATGAGAGTGAGTGACAGTTGTCTCTATATTATATCAAAATGGTAAATTGAATGTGATGCATACCAAGGTACAATGTGGAAATTTTAGGCTGTTCATCTTTTTTTCAATTACTGCTAAGTGTCTGTATGTGGTGTGTATGTGTTTTGAACTTTTCCTATTTAAGCCAAATCCTCTTTGGTAGAAATCATCACTTAAACAGACTATAGTAAAAGTGTCTATAAATATAGAATGAAAAAATACTGGTGTCATGCATTTTCCCTAAAATCTTGAAGGTGCACAAAATCTTCAGGGCCTTTTGTATAAACTACTTTTATGTGGTTCTTGTAGAAGACAGCTGAGGCACCAAACACACACAAAACAGACAGCTTGCTTGGTGATGTTGACATTCGTGCCAGAGTGTTCTCTCTTACATAGGAGTCCCAGGTTACCCTGATGCCTTCCCACATGGTCAAACACATGGAGCTTTCATGTTTACACACAGCTCCAGAATTCTGAAGACTACAGTTTTTTAACTGTGGGATACAAGGAAAAGGAGTGGTGTCTCTCTCACTAGCTGTTCTGTATCATGAATATTGATACAGAATAAGAAAGCATTGGCCTTAGTAAAACCTGACTGGAGGAGAAACATGGTAGATGCCTAAAGAAGGTTCCCCTGGCCCATATTGTTTATTTTAAACTATTATTACCACCTGAAAGGAGCTTTTCACTTTGAACTTAAAATAGTAGCTTTTAACTCTGAGGAGCCAGCAAGTAAGCGAGTAAGCTCTTTAGTATTAAAGAGTGAAGGTGACAAGCCCTGAGGAGTGTTACTCTCTTTCATAACCAAGCTGACTCAAACTCTCTTAGAAGCTAATAAAGTAACTTAACCATCTCTAAAAATGTTGCTGCATACCTTCACCGAAACAGAGAGTTGGAGTGAGAGCTGCATTTTCTTGTTTTTAAGAGCAGGAGACTACAAATTTTTCAGTGAAGAATAAATTATCTATCACAAATTATGAACATTTTTAAAATTTCATTTTTATTTTTTCCTTTTTTTTCTTTTTCTCTGTCAGAATTTTTAGTTCATGCCTGTGTCATTCAACAGTTGAACAGTTAAATTCATTGTCTGAAGAACATTTTAAAGACCTATTTCAAACTCTTTTTCCTACTTGTAATGAATTATTACTTTATAATCTACCTTTTTTGAACTTTTCATCTTTTTCCCTGAATTATAGATTTACTTCTGTGTAAGTATATGTGTGTTTGAATATATATATATATATATATATATATATATATTTTTTTTTTTTTTTTTTTTTTTTTTTTGAGACGGAGTTTCGCTCTTGTTACCCAGGCTGGAGTGCAATGGCGCGATCTCGGCTCACCGCAACCTCCGCCTCCTGGGTTCAGGCAATTCTCCTGCCTCAGCCTCCTGAGTAGCTGGGATTACAGGCACGCGCCACCATGCCCAGCTAATTTTTTGTATTTTTTTAGTAGAGACGGGGTTTCACCATGTTGACCAGGATGGTCTCGATCTCTCGACCTCGTGATCCACCCGCCACGGCCTCCCAAAGTGCTGGGATTACAGGCTTGAGCCACCGCGCCCGGCCCGTTTGAATATATTTTTATGTTTTAGATCTAGATTTGTATACTAGAGCTGTTTCTAACTACTTACAAGACATTGCCACCTGGATTCCCCCTACCTTCGTTTCGGTATTTCAGTAAATAATCGAAAACATAGTTTATTTTCAAACATGGAATCATGGATTGTTACCAGCTGAAAGGACCTTAGAGACTCACTAACCCTATTCCTTGCATTTACAGATGAGAAAACATAGGCATGGGAAGGTAAAGTCAATTGCCTCAACTAGCATAACAAGCTATGTATATTTCTAATGATAGCTACTATTGATTAAGTTTCTATGTTGAGTTAAACACCATGCTAAGTGCTTTCCAGAGATTGTCTAATTTTTACATCATCTATATTTTTGTTGGTGCTATTACTCTCCCCACTTTACTAAGGAAGAAACCAAGACATGGGGTTGAATAACTTCTCTATAAATTTTCAGTTGTCTTTGGCATCTCCCTATTTGCAAATCTCCGTTGTCCCTTTGTTCCTAATAGATATAAATCAACTGTTAAAAACAGCTGGATGCCATCAAGCAGTCTGGTGTTTGGAGCTAGGAAGGTTCAATTGTGTGTGTGTGTGTATGTGTGTGTGTGTGTGTGTGCGCGCGCGCGCACACGCGCGTGTGCCAGCTTTATTGAGGTATAATTGACAAGTAGACAGTTGACAAAACTGTACATATTTAAGGGATACAGTGTGATGTTTTACTATACATCACATTGTGAAGTGTTTATCACAATGAAGCTCATTCACGTCTGTCACCTCTCAGTCATTTTTTGTGTTTACGGTGAGAACACTTAAGAGCTACTCAAATGTAGTCAAGAATACCATACAGTACTAACTGTAGTTGCCATGTTATACATTAGATTTCCAGAATGTATTAAATATTCATCTTGCATCATGGAAACTGTGTACCCTTTGACCAACCTATTTCCTCTACTACCCAGACCATGACAAACACCCTGTTACTCTCTGCTTTTATGAGTTTGACTTCTTCAGATTCCACATATAAGTGAGATCATACAGTGGGGAGATTTAGTTTAGAATCCCGACTTTCCTTTTTATTAGCTGTATATTCAGGTTGCTTTAGCACCTATGAGTCTGCTTCTCCACCTGTAAAGTGAGAACAGCTAATAATTCTTATTTCGTGGATTACTGAGAGGATCGAATGAAGTATAATCATAAATAAACCATCCAGCATGTTACTTGGCAAAATTGTAGTGACTGAATGAATATTTGTTTATTCCTCAAGTATGTTTTGAGCATCTATGTATCAGGTAAGAAGAGAACCATCATCTTTACCCTTCTGGAGTATACAGGCTCATAGGAAATAATACTCTGATAAATATATATATCAGAGAATATATATATATATACTCCAGAAGGGTAAATATTGTTGATGAATATCAGAGTATTGATATATATATATATATGTATATTATATATATGTATATTATTTTTTAGACAGAGTCTCACCCAGGCTGGAGTGCAGTGGCGTAATCTCGGCTCACTGCAACCTCTGCCTCCTGGGTTCAATTTATTCTCCCACCTCAGCCTCCCAAGTAGCTGGGATTATAGGCATGTGCCACCATGCCCAGCTAATTTTTATATTTTTAGTACTACAGACAAGGTTTCACCATGTTGGCCAGAATAGTCTCTATCTCTTGACCTCATGATCCATCCGCCTCGGCCACTCTGATCTTCTTTTAAAGCATAATGGGATTATAGGACTCATAGACTGATCAGTTAAGGAATTTCCCAGGATGTTTTCAGCATCTGCTCAAAAGGTATGATTTCCCAATTGCCTGAATGGTCCTAGGTGCTAGAGTTGGCATGGCTTTCTCAGTTTTGGGACCAGACAGGGAGACTGTGCAAGTGTAACAGTACAGCCTCTGAAGATTGGCTCAAGGGGGAAGAGATAAAGGATTATTTCCATCCTTTTTATTGTTCTAATCAGGATATAAATTATGAGCTCATAGTACCATCCTTTCACTATCATCCTTTATTGTATTTATTAGATACAATGAAAGGAAATGTTTTGTCCATAGAAATATTAAATGATAGCATGCATGATTTAAAAAGTACTAAGGACTGTAGATATTACTAGTTTTTCCCCTACTTCCTATCATATTTTTAGAAGAAACAACACTTTGGCATACCTTGCTTAAAGATGATATTTGGCTAGGCTTGGTGGCTCACACCTATAATCCTCACCTGAGATCAGGAGTTTGAAACCAGCCTGGCCAACATAGTGAAACTGCATCTCTGCTAAAAAATACAAAAATTAGCTGGGCATGGTGACAAGTGCCTATAATCCCAGCTACTTGGGAGGCTGAGGCACAAGAATGCTTGAACCTGGGTGGCAGGTGGCAGTGATCTGAGATCACGCCATTGCACTCCAGCCTGGGTGACAGAGGGAGACTCCATCTCAAAAAAATAAATAAATAAATAAGATAGATGATAGTCTTGGTATGCTAATCAGGGGCTACCTGTGAGACTGGAAATTCCTTACGTGGCAGTGTCATGGAATTTTGGGCCCATGTGAAACATGTTTTTGACTGTTTTAACTTAAAATAGTTAACAGTTTAAAAATACATTATTTATGTGTCAGAAACTGTTTGTTTTCATTGAGATTGAAGTTTCTTTGAGAACGAGGATCACATCTTGTATGTCTGTTGAATTTCCCACAATAATTATTGTGCAACCAAATTAATAGCAGACCCTCAATAACACTTACTGATTATTGCCATGTATAAGTTGGGATACTCTTGAGTACCTTTCTAAGTCTTTACTTAGGGAAATACAGAACACAAAATGAAATGTTTGATTGGTTGCTTAGTTTCCACAGCGACTTTTCAAAATACGTAGGAGCATGGGAACAAAAAAATAAGTCACTGTAACACCAAGCATTATGACTGAACATGTAGAAAAGGAAAAAGTGATCCTGTGACACCAAAACTTAGTTTGTTCTAAGGATGATACTTTAAGCATTAGTGAAAAATGGATTCTTTTTTGCTATATTCTTTCAGTTCCTCAAAATTATTCCATGTTTTTATTTCTTTCACGTTTGGACTTAGGTTTTTCTGTGAGCATTCAATTTTTCTTAAAAATTTTAATTGCATTTTTTGATTCTTGTTGATGAATGAAATACGCTTTCTTCTTGAAGTCTGATTTTTCTGTTCTAATTTAGTTTCTTCTTATTTTTCTCTGGCTATATCCATTACTGCTTCAGTCTCATGTCTTTTTCTGTATTTGATTATTATTTTTATTTGTACTACTGTTTTTCTTTTTACAGGAAAAAAGGAAAAAACAGGGGTTTCTACAAATATTATGCTGAGTCCTTACACGTCCAAAATGCCTTACATTTTTCCTCATAGTACATTAATAAATTACTGGGATTAGAACCATAAGTTCAAAGTAATTTTCTCTTAGAACTTGGGAAACATTGGTACATTGTTACCTTTTATGTGGTATTGCTTATGAGATCTCTGATGCCAATCTGATTCTTTTTTAGATAACTTTTTTCCCTATTCAAATGTTTATTAGGCTATTTATCTCCTCAGTTCTGAAATTCCTCCAGATATGGCTCTGTTAAAATGTTTTCTTCTCAGCACTTGATGATTCTGTACAATCTGGAAACAAGCACCATGATTCAGCTTAAGATACTTTTTTTCCATTGTACCTTTGATTATTTCTTCCTTCTTTTTCTCCCCCTATCTTTATGGAATTCGTGTTAATGGCACATTAGAACTTGTGAATGGATTTTTCTTATTTATTAAACTCCCTCATGTGTTTTTCATCTGTTTTTCTCTGTATATTTTATTTTCGCAACTTTTGATATTTTTGTTAATTGAAATTTAATTCCAAAAAGTCAGTCTTCTATTCTCTGATTCATTTTAATAGTAACCCATTTTGTGGCTCAAATCCTAGAAAATGTATTAAATTTTGTGGAAAAATTAGGTAAACAAAGGAAATAAAATTTTACCTAACCACGTCTAAAAATACAACTAATTAGAAGAAAATTGTGTGTATAGCTGGGCACAGTGGCTCACGCCTATAATCCTAGCACTTTGAGAGGCCAAGGAGGGCAGATTACCTGTGGTCGGAAGTTCAAGAGCAACCCCGCCTGTTCTAAAAATACAAAATTAGCCGGGTGTGGTGGCACATGCCTGTAATCCCAGCTACTCGGGAGGCTGAGGCAAGAGAATCTCTTGAACCCAGGGGGTGGAGTTTGCAGTGAGCTGAGATCGCACCATTGCACTCCAGTATGGGCAACAAGAGTGAAACTGTCTTAAGACAAAAAAAAAAAAAAAGAAAAGTTGTGTGTATATGTACACATATACATACTTGTGTATATATACATAGGTATATATAAACATATGTATACATATATTAATATGTATATATGAATATATTATGTGTATACACATGTATGTATATATGTGTACATACACATGTGTACAGGTATACTACATATACATGTATATGTGTGTATATATGTATACATATATAGTATGTCTACGTACACATGCAGTATATGCACAAAGAACAAATATGTATATAATAGTTTCACTGTACTTTATTTGCTCCCTTTTAAAAATAATTATGCAGCCAGGCACTGTGGCTTACACTTGTAATCCCAGCACTTTGGGAAGCCGAGGCAGGCAGATCACGAGATCAGGAGTGTGAGACCAGCTTGGCCAACCCCTAAAAAATTTGTAAAAATACAAAAATTAGCTGAGTATGGTGGTGAACACCTGTAATCCTAGTTACTCAGGAGGCTGAGGCAGGAGAATGGTTTGAACCCAGGGGTTGGAGGTTGTAGTGAGCCAAGATTGAGCCACTGCACTCCAGCCTGGGTGACAGGGTGACACTGTCTCAAAATAATAATAATAATAATAGTGCAAGAGTTCATGACTGACTAATTTTCAGAGCTTGGTGTGTTTGGTTGTTTATTAAGTCCTCAGTATTCTCGTATAATGCTTTAGAATTACAGTGCCCAGGCACAGTCAGTGACTGTGCTAATAGTCCTAGAAGTAGAGGTTCATCCTGTATAGCTCCAATGTGAACTCTTTCTGGGCCTTTGGAGATAATTTGCTCATCTTCATATCTTTTACCTGTCTGCTGTTCAATAACAGGTAATAGAAAAGGAGATAAAACTTAAATTTCATTATTTTCCACTGCTTAGCAATCTTTAAAAAAAAATATGTGAAACCCATGAGGACATAATATTTTACCCAGAGCCCTTGCCTAGCTTTAGGGAATGAACAAAACACTAGAAACAACAGAGAGAAAAGAAATAACCAATGCTCCAACACTTTTTGTTGACTCTAACTGTAAAATATATTCAGGATCTGACTACTTCACACCATTTCATCAATTTCCATCTCTGTTCAAACTGCCTTCATGTGACACTTTGAAAAGTCCAATTTCCCTGTCGTGAGTTTCCCTGTTTCTAGCTTTGCTTCCCCTTCTTACCTCACCATGAATGCTTACCCAAACAAAAATTCAAGTGATCATTTAAAAATTAAGTCAGATCTTGCCTCTCCTCTGCTTAAAACCATTAATGGGCCTCTATTTCACTCAGAATATAAGCCAAAGCCTTTTTATGACCCACCAGTCCTCTGGTGAATTGACTGTTATTTATGTTTCTAATTCCATTTCTTGCCACTATTCTCCCTCATTCTATTCGTATTTCCTTGGCTTTCTTGCTGTCCTGGCAATAAGACAAACATCCAAGCATACTTTTTCCTCTAAAGGATGGAGGAAAATTCTTTTTTTTTTTTTTGAGACACAGTCTCGTTGTCACCTAAATGGAAGTGCAGTGGCATGATCTCAGCTCATTGCAACCTCCGCCTCCTGGGTTCAAGTTATTCTCCTGCCTCAGCCTCCTAAGTAGCTGGAACTACAGGTGTACACCACCATGCCTGGCTAATTTTTGTGCTTTTAATAGAGACAGGATTTCACCATGTTGGTTAGGCTGGTCTCAAACTCCTGATCTCTTGATCTGTCCACCTCAGCTTCCCAGAATGCAGGGATTACAGCCGTGAGCCACCGTGCCTGGTCAAGTGTTACTTTTTCAGAGATAAATTCCCTAACCATTCTGTCTAACAGACTGTCACTCCTGACCTGGCCTTATTTTATTTTCTTTTTTAAAAAAATGTTATTATTTCCATAGGTTATTGGGGAACAGGTTGTGTTTGGTTACATGGGTAAGTTCTTTAGTAGTGATTTGTGAGATTTTGGTCACCCATCACCTCAGCAGTATATACTGTACCCTATTTGTAGTCTTTTACTCCTCACCCCCTTCTTATCCTTTCACCCTAAGTCCCCAGAGTCCATTGTGTCATTCTTATGCTTTTGCATCCTCATAGCTTAGCTCCCACTTATGAGTGAGAACATATGATGTTTGGTTTCCCATTCCTGAGTTACTTCATTTAGAATAGTCTCAGTCTTATCCAGGTTGCCGCAAATGCCATTAATTCATTCCTTTTTGTGGCTGCTTATATTCCATCATATAAATATACCACAGCTTCTTTATCCACTCATTGATGAGCATTTGGTTGGTTCCACATTTTTGCAGTTGCAAATTATGATGCTATAAACATGTGTGTGCAAGTATCTTTCTCATGTGACTTTTTTCCTGTGGGTAGATACCCAGCAGTGGGATTGCTGGATCAAATGGTAGTTCTACTTTTAGTTCTTTATGGAATCTCCACACAGCCACAGTGGCTGTACTAGTTTGCATTCCCAGCAGCAGTGTTGAAGTATTCCCTGTTCACCATATCCATGCCAACATCTATTTTTTGATTTTTTTTTTTATGGCCATTCTTGCAAGAGTGAGGTGGTATCACATTGTAGTTTTGATTTGCATTTCCCTGATTATTAGTGTTATTGAGCATTTTTTCATATTTTTGTTGGCCATTTGTATATCTTCTTTTGAGAATTGTCTGTTCATGTCCTCAACCCACTTTTTGAGGAGATTGATTTTATCTTGCTAACTTGCTCCTTGTAGATTCTGGATATTAGTCCTTTGTTGGATGCGTAGACTGTGGAGATTTTCTCCCATTCTGTGGGGTGTCTGTTTACTATGCTGACTGTTCCTATTGTTGTGCAGAAGCTCTTTTGTTTAATTAAGTTTCACCTATTTATCCTTGTTTTTGTTGCATATATTTTTGGGTTCTTGGTCATGAAATCTTTGCCAAAGCCAATGTCTGGAAGAATTTTTCCCATGTTATCTTCTAGAATTTTTATGGTTTCATGTCTTAGATTTAAATTTTTGATTCATCTTGGGTTTATTTTTATATAAGGTGAGAGATGAGGATCCAGTTTCATTCTTGTACCTGTGGCTTGCCGACTATCCCAGCACCATGTGTTGAGTAGGATGTCCTTTCCCCGTTAATTTATGTTGTTTGCTTTGTCAAAGGTCAGTTGCCTGTAAGTATTTGAGTTTATTTCTGGGTTCTCTATTCTGTTTCATTGGTCTATGTGCCTATTTTTATACCAGTACCATGCTGTTTTGGTGACTATGGTCTTATAGCATAGTTTAAAGTCGCAATTTGTTCTTTTTATTTAGTTTTGCTCTGGCTATGTGGGCTCTTTTTTGTTTCCATACGAATTTTAGAATTTTGACTGATTCTGTGAAGAACGAAGGTGGTATTTTGATGGGAATTGCATGGTTTATAAACCCTTGGCAAAGTGTTTCTGCTTTTCTTAAAATTTTTTTTATTGTCTGCTCCCTCCAACAGATGTGAGTTCTGTGAGCTCAGGGACATTGTTTGGGTCACTGACATATAGTGTCAGCATACCAAACAGTGACTAGCACATGGTGGGCACTCAATAAATATTTGGTGAAAGTTCGAGGAAGATTGCCTGAGCCCCAAAGTTTGGGACCATAGTGCACTAAAGTTGTGCCTGTGAAGAGCTACTGCACTCTAACCTGGTCAACACAGTGAGACCCCATCTCTTTAAAACATGGCAGTGATATAATCTTATTTTTACTGCTTTTCTCTTTAAGGCTACCAGTGTTGTCTTTTCTCTGCTGATTTCCCCTCATTGGAAATTAAAGATAAATAAAATATCCATTGCTTATTTATAGGTGAATTCAGGCTTTTGAATCCATGAGGAATAGCTGAGATTATCTTCCAGGAACTTCTGGAGCCAAGGAAACATTCATAGCTAAAATACCATGTATATTGGCAACTGTACTCTTTTATGATGCTAGTGTTTCAATTACATAGTGTGTTTATAAGGCTATTGTAGTTACCTCAAAATATAAACATGATATGCAACACTACATATATAATACAATCAGTTTTAAACAACTGATTTATAAATAGACTTAGGGTGCTCAAGCCTCCTGCAAGATGAGCACTGCCTGTGTTCTTCCTTCTGCTTCCTTTATTTCAGTTGTAAGTCTACCAACTTCCTCCTCCTTCTACACTAGGAGAAACTGCACTGTTTCCAACATCTTTAACATCTGCGATCATGATGAGAAAATATCTTTTCTGGATTTGAAATACCTTCTTCATTCATTTTTTTAAATGGCGGAAATAAACTTACAGTGTTTTGAGTGCACTTTTCTTCCTGCTGTTATTGCTGGCTCAAAATCCAGCAGCATTTTAGTGTTATTTCTGAGCTCCGTGATGGAAGTTCCATTTCCATTTTATTCAAAGTGTTATCCCAAGTGTCTAGCACAGTGCCTGTAATGTTTATTTAGTGGATGTAGACCAATACTATTAAATAATTCTCACTCCAAAGATTTAGTGGCATGAAAAAATAATGATTAATGCTCTACTCCATGCTAAGTAAATGAAGTGCAAATTGTTAGAGTTGTTCTTTATTTTTCTTCCAAATATAGGGAACTTTCTGAAATTAAAGAAGCATTGAATAATGAGTTTTAATATATGTTATTGATCATAATAATATGTAATCATATAACCAAATAAGATAACACAAGCCAGTAGTTTTCTTATTCATCTTTTGTTCTTTAAAAAATGACAGGAAGATTAGAATTAGAGATAGAATTAGATGTCAAAACAGTCTTCTTCAAACCAACAGTGTAACTTACTGAGACATCTTCTGCAATCCTTAAATTCTGTATTGGTGCTACCAAGGTGCAACTCTTTTTTTTTTTTTTTTTTTATTTTATTTTATTGCATTTTAGGTTTCGGGGTACATGTGATGAACATGCAAGATTGTTGCATAGGTACACACATGGCAGTGTGCTTTGCTGCCTTCCGTCCCCTCACCTGTATCTGTCATTTCTCCCCATGCTATCTCTTCCCACTTCCCCACCCTCCGCCCCTCCCCAATTTCCCCCCAACGGACCCCAGTGTGTAGTGCTCCCCTCCCTGTGTCCTTGTGTTCTCATTGTTCAGCACCCGCCTATGAGTGAGAATATACGGTGCTTGATTTTCTGCTCTTGTGTCAGTTTGCTGAGAATGATGGTTTCCAGGTTCATCCATGTCCCTACAAAGGACGTGAACTCATCGTTTTTGATGGCTGCGTAATATTCCATGGTGTATATGTACCACATTTTCCCTATCCAGTCTATCATCGTTGGGCATTTGGGTTGGTTCCAGGTCTTTGCTATTGTAAACAGTGCTGCAATGAACATTCGTGTGCACGTGTCCTTGTAGTAGAATGATTTATAATCCTTTGGATATATATCCAGTAATGGGATTGCTGGGTCAAATGGGATTTCTATTTTTAGGTCCTTGAGGAATCGCCACACTGTCTTCCACAATGGTTGAACTAATTTACATTCCCACCAACAGTGTAGAAGTGTTCCTATTTCTCCACATCCTCTCCAGCATCTGTTGTTTCCCGATTTTTTAATGATCGCCATTCTAACTGGTGTGAGATGGTATCTCAATGTGGTTTTGATTTGCATTTCTCTGATGACCAGTGATGATGAGCATTTTTTCATATGTTTGTTGGCCTCCTGTATGTCTTCTTTTGTAAAGTACCTGTTCATGTCCTTTGCCCATTTTTGAATGGGCTTGTTTGTTTTTTTCTTGTAGATCTGCTTTAGTTCTTTGCTCTTGAGCTACAACTGCCTCTTGATAAAGGATTCTGGCTCCTGCTGCCAGTGTCATGTTTGCCCATTTACAGTGGAATATATAGTATAGTACCTGGGATGGTGAAGAAGGTGAAGAAGCAACTTTAAAGTAGCTATGGATAAATCTACAGAAACAGACTATTCTCTTTCTTCCAGATTGCATTATTCATTTCCACATGCCTGGTCTTCATCTGCTTTGGAAGTCTGTTTCCTAATCTTCCAAGACTTATCATCATCTTCATATGTCCATAGCATGCATTTCTCAGATAGGTAAGATAGAATTAGTATATACTTGATATAGCAAAAAGGCATGGTTGTCTTTAAATTATATCCTTGGTTTTTCATGTGATACTGGAGAGAAAGCCTACTATTTCTTCATCTATAAAATGCAGTCCTTGGGCAAGGTAACATTTTGTGAAATTTCACTGAACTTCAAGCTCAGCAAAGTATATGTGTGTGTGTGTGTGTGTGTGTGTGTGTGTGCGCGCGCGCGCACGCGCGCGCGTGTGTGTGTGTATGTCTATTTGCAACGCATCACAGACCTTAAATAAATACAGTTGATCCTTGAACAACTTGGAAGTTAAGAGCACCAACCCCCTGTACTGTCAAAAATCCACATATAAGTTTTGACTCCCCAAAACTTAACTACTACTTAACTACTAATAGCCTGGGGCTGACTGGAAGCCTTGCTGATAACACACACAGTTGATTAACACATATTGTCTATTATATGCATTATATCCTATGATCTTACAATAAACTGAGCTAGAGAAAAGAAACTATTAAGAAAATCATAAGGTAAAGAAAATATATTTACTGTGTATTAAATGGAAGTAGATCATCATATAGATCTTCATCCTTTGTTGTCTTTACCTTGAGAAAGAGAGGGAAAAGGATGGGTTGGTCTTGCTCTTCCAGGGATGGTAGAAGTGGAAGAAAATTCACATATAAGCAAACTTATTCAGTTCAGACCTGTATTGTTTAAGATCAACTGTATTTGTTATATTGCATCTTGTAAGTGAACGTGTTTTGTTTTGTTTTGTTTTGTTTTCATGGAAAAAGTGTTTCATTCAAATGCCTATTATGTTTATGAGAAACATTTCAGAACTGTGAAAGTTGAATTCAAGATTTCTTGCAGATTGTGTGTATACTTTCTGTAATGTTTGTTACAATATGAGAATACAAGTGGTCTTAAGACTTGAAACTGATTAACTGATTAACTGTTTACTCAGAAAGAAAATATTTCAGTGAGGAAAGAGTATTAATCAGAAGTGTTCTAGTAGATGACATAGTTTTGGTAATGAAATTGATATGGGCAATTAACAGCTTTTTCCAAGTTGGCTATGCTGCTACTCTTATTCTACAATGATACTGCTTTTCAGAGCAGAAAGCAAATTAGATTAGTCTTATTTTCATAAACCAAATTTTAAATATCCCTTTAGAGAATAGAAAATATGAAAAATATCTGCTTCTCATACCTCTTAACAATATAAATTTTCTTAAGAGGAAATTTATTCCTGCATGCCAATTAAAAGAATAAAAGTTTACCTATCCTTAGTTTCTAAGAGGTAAATGTGCATAAAATTTCCATTCACTGTGCCAGGTTACCAAAATGATAAGTTCCTAGATTAATCTTTAAAAAGAGACTCTGTCTTACTAAAAAACCACAGGTAATAATGAGTCATATTAGTAAAGGAAATAAAGAAATTATAGTTTTGAAAATGACATATTTGCTTTAAGAATGCAAAAGTGATGACATGAGGAAATTTAAAGGGATTTGTTTTCTCTAGTACTCAGCAAATGCAGGCCAAGAGTCTATTTATTCAAATGTTTATCCTGTGTTAAATTAAAACATTTATAAAATTAGGCTAATATTCTTAGAATTCCTGTTAACGTGACATATAAACAAGGTTATAATCTAACAAAGATTAATATTGGTTGAGAAACATCTTGAGACTTCTTCAATAGTTCAATTTAATAAAATAGTGACTTAGGTAGATGTCTGTGAGGAAATTCATAATATTTTACCTATGCATGCAAAAATAGTGTATATATTTCTTAGTAGTATGTAGCAATGACTTCAAAGAACCATAGCTGTCCCTATCAACATATATATTGATGAAACAATTATAAACATGAACTTAATATGCTAATTATATTTCTATGCAATGCCTCAATTTGTTCTATAACTATACTGCATATATACAGATAAAATTTTAGGTGTATCAGAGAGAGTTAGAAAAGAGCAGATACATGTATGAATTTGATAAGCCTATCCCTTATTTGATAGGTCTTAAAAGATACTTTATCACTGCATTCTTCTAAAGAATGTATTTGTACATTGCAAAACAACCCTTTTTGAGAAGTAGACTATGATCACAGATTTTCTTGCCGCTAGTATTTCCTAAGATATATTTGGAATAGAAAACCTGATATTTTTATGGGATTACATATGGTTAAAAAGTAAAAAACAAAACAGCCTTTAAAAAAAAATACTGAGACTTTGGTTTCAGCCTGGCATGTAAGGAGCTTAGAAGCCACCACTCCATCCTAGCAAAAAAGTAAAAAGCTGAATAAATTAGAAAATTAACCTCTCTTCTTAGAGCCATCAGAAAAATGAGCTTATAGGGCAAACCAGTGCATGAAATATTAGAGCAGCAGACGGGTAGATATAAAGAACCCCAACTTAGTGGGGCAAAAACCTACAAGGAAAATTTTTGTGGGAACCAGTGGCAGGTAGGAAATCTTGAATTGTGACTGAAAAATTGCTGGAGGTTCAGTGTGGGCAAGTCTTCGAGTTAAAATCTCCAGGAGGACTCGGTTATGAAAGGGCCTGTGCTTCTGTGAGTCTTTACCTCCAGGAGTCTTCACAGTGAATACTGGAGAAAATTCCCCAAGGGGAGAAGAAAAGGAACCACCTTGAAATATGTCAGAGCATTTTGTTAAGGCCTGCCATCAAATGAAACTATTTTACCAGAGTCTAAACTTTTGGGATTTTCTAAGAGCCTAACCTCTCAAGGGGAAAGGAAATACCTAAGTTCAGCCCCCTTTTAGCTTTCCACATAGGCAAAGAAAAATATATAACTTTAGACAACTCAAACCATCCTGTCCACTTTAGGGAACGCAAGGGAACTGAGAACACTGGTGAAGTTGATAGTCCAGGGGGACAGTTTCACCAAGGAGTGAGACCAAATCATAAGGCTGCAGAGTGCTTCCCTTTCCCACACAATTTACCATCATATTACTAAAAGCCTATTTATAGCAGCTTCTTTTACTAAGTATATCACAATCTGTCATTCAATGGAAAAGTTGTAAGGCATGCTAAAAGGCAGGAAATGCAGTTTAAGATACTGAACAAGCGTCAGAAGCAGAGTCAAATATGGCAGTGATATTGGAATTATCAGAACAGAAACTTTTTTAAAACTATGGTTAATATGTTGAAGGTTTAAAAAAATAAATGACATACAAGAACAGATGAATAATATAAATATAGAGATGGCAATTTTAGGAAAGAAGCAAAGAGAAATGCCAAATATCAAACATAGTGTACAGAAATGATTAAAAATGCCTTTGATAAGCTCATAACTAGATTGAACATAGCTGAGGAAAAAAGTCTCTGAAGTTAAGGATATGATAATAGGAACTTCAAAACTAAAATGCAAAGGGAAAAAAGACTGGGAAAAAAACAGAAGAGAATATTCAAGAACTGCCGGAGAACTACAAAAGGTATAATGTACATGTAATGAGCATACTAGAAAAAGAAAAGAATAGAAGCAATATTTGAAGCAGTAATGCATGAAAATCTCCCCCAATTAATATCAGACACCAAACTACTTATCTGGAAAGCTCAGAGAGCACCAAGCAGGGTGAGTGCCCCAAAACTACACATGTGTGTATTATATTCAAACTTCAAAAAATCAAAGATAAAGAAAAATATTGAAAGAATCCAGGAGGAAAAAAATACCTATAGAGAAGCAAAAATAAGAATTTTATCTGATATATCCTTATAAACCATGCAAATAAGAGAGGAGAGTGAGACCTTTAAGATATTGAAAGACAAATCCAACAGTGTGCAATTCTGTACCTTGCAAAATTATCTTCCAAAGTGAAGAAGAAATAAAAACTGTCTTAAAGAAACACAAATTTCAGAAATTTGTTGCCAGTGGACCACCCTTAAAAAGAATGTTTAAAGTTCTTCAGAGAAAGATAAAATGCTATAGGTTAGAAACTCATATCCACATAAGGAAAATAAAATTAGGGATATCGTAGAATTTCCCCAACTTGGTAAAGAAAATACACAAAAAACCTGTGGCTAACATCATATTTAATTTTTAGAAACTCAAAGCTTTCCTGCTAAAATCAAGAACAAGGCAAAGGTGCCCCCTTTTGCTGCTTGTTTCCTACTAGAAGTGCTAGCTAGCACAGTAAGACAAGGGAAAAAAAATGAAAACCATACAGATTCAGGAGGAGAAAGTCAAACTGTCTTTGTTCACAGATGACAAGTGTTTATATAGAACATCCAAAGGATCAGAAAAAATAACCAAAAAAAGCAACAACAACAACAAAAAACTGGAACTAATAAGTGATTATTGTAAGGTTGCAGAATACAAATTTAATATGAAAAAAGCCAATCACTTTCCTATCTACCAGCAATAAACAAGTGTAATTTGAATTAAAAACACATTGCCATTTATATTAGCACCCCAATAAATGAAATACCTTTGTATAAATCTAACAAAATATATACATGATCTATATGAAGAAAACTACAAATTCTGATGAAAGATATCAGTTTATATAGAGAGACAAAAGAGCAGAATACTCACCTTGGTATTTAAGGAGAACAACAAAGTCAGAGGACTGACAGTGCCTGACTTTAAAGCTTACTATAAAGCTCAGATAATCAATGTGATGGGTACTGGTGAAAGAATATTCATATAGACCAATGGATAGAATAGAGAGCCAAAACAAACCCATATAAATACAATCAAATGATCTTTGACAAATGAGCAAAGGCAATAAAATGAAGCAAAGATGGTCTTTTCAATAAATAATGCTGGAAAAACTAGACATTCACATGCAAGAACAAAAATTTTTGAAATCCAAAATGAATGTAAACACAGATCTTATATCCTTTGCAAAAATTTAATCATAGCCCTAAATGTAAAATGCAGAACTATAAAACTCCCAGAAGATAACAGGAAAAAACCTTGATGACTTTTGTATGGCAGTGACATTTTTTTTTTAAGATATAACACCAAAGGCATGATACATGAAAGGAGTAATTGATAAGCTACACTTAATTAAAAGTTAAAACTTATCCTCTAAGAAAGGCAATATCAAGTGAATGAGAAGCAAGCCATAGATGGAAAAATTATTTGCAGAAGATACTTCTCATAAAGGACTGTTGTCCACAATGTACTAATAACTCTCACAATGCAACAGTTCGTAAATGAGCAACCCAACTTAAAAAATAGCCAAAAACCTCAACAGACACCTCACCAAAGAAGATACACAAGTGTCAAGTAACCATAAGAAAAGATGTCAATTATCATACATTATTAGGGTATTCCAAATTAACTATGAGATACCACTACATGCCTGTTGGAATGGCCAAAATCAGAACACTGATGAAACCAAGTGCTGGTGAGAATGTGGAGCAATAGGAACTTTTGTTCATTGCTGGTAAGAATTCAGAATGGTTTTGTCACTTTGGAAGATAATTTGGCAGTTTTTTACAAATATACTCTTACCATATGATCTAGCAATAGCACTTCTTGGTTTGGACTTGGAGACTTATGTCCTGGCCAGGCACAGTAGCTCATACCTGTAATCCCAGCACTTTGGGAGGCTGAGGAAGGCAGATCATTTGAGGTCAGGAGTTTGAGACCAGCCTGACCCACATGGTGAAACCCCTTCTGAACTAAAAATACAAAAAAGAAAATTAGCTGGTCATGGCAGTGCATGCCTATTATTCTAGCTACTAGGGAGGCTGAGGCAGGAGAACTTGAACCCAGTGGGTGGAGGTGGAGGTTGCAGTGAGCTGAGAGCATGTCACTGCACTCCAGCCTGGGCAACAGAGCAAAATTATGTTTCAAATAAAAAAACTTATGTGCACATAAAAACCTGCACACAGTGTTTAATAGTTTTATACATTATACATTTATACAGTTTGCCAAAACTTGGAGGCAATCAAGATATCCTTTAATACGTGAGTGGATAAATGAAGAATGGTATATCCAGATAAAAGAGTATTATTCGTTGCTAAGAAATGAGTTATCAAGCCATAAAAAGACATGGGTGAAATGCATATTATAAAGGGAAAGAAGCTAATCTGAAAAGGCTAAATACTGTATGGTTCCAACTCTATGACATTCTGGAAAAGGCAAAATTATGGAGACAGTAAAAGGAGCAGTGTTTTCTAGGATATAGGGGGAGGGAGGAATGTATATGAACATTTTTAGGACAGTGAAATGAATCTATACAATACTACAGTTGTGGATCTATGTCATTATACAGTTGTCCAATATAGAATATAACCACCAAGAGTGAACCCTAATGTGAACTGTGGACTTTGGGTATCATAATGTGTCAATGTAGGTTTATCGGTTTAACAAATGTACCATTCTGGTATGGGATGCTGATAGTGGGGAAGGTTGTGGGTGTGTGGGCACAGCGGGCATATGGGAACTTTCTGCTGTTTCATTGTGAATCAATTTTACTATAAAATTTATTAATGTTAAAAAATTTAGGCAATCTGAAAAAAAAGGTAATCTAATTAGGTGATTATATTAGTTCCTTTTCACACTTCTATAAAGTACTGCCTGAGACAGTAATTTATAAAGGGAAGAGTTTTAATTGACTCATAGTTTAACATGGCTGAAGAGTTCTCAGGAAACTTACAGTCATGGCAGAAGGCGACTTCACAAGGTGGCAGGAAGGAGAAATGAACGCAAAAGGAACTACCAAACACTTACAAAACCATCAGATCTCATGAGAACTCACTCACTATCATGAGAACAGCATGGGGGAACTGCCCCCATGATCCACTTACTTCCACCTGGTCTCTCCCTTGACACATTCGGATTATGGAGATTATGGGGATTATAATTCAAGATGAGATTTGGGTGGGGACACAAAGCCTAACCATATCAGTTATAAAAGTATATCTTTTCTTTTATGGAGTGCTGCACTGTTTCATTTCAAGTCTTCTTTTGGACCTCCATTTTCCAATTTCAGGTCAGGTCCTCCTTAATTGACCCACAACCTTGTTTGCAATGAAGAATTAACACAAATTTTTCATTAAAAGAAATAGGGGAGGCGATGGGGCTATGTCCATGGGCATTAGTCAGTTGCCTTCATCTTATGCCAGTGATACTGCAAAGGCTACAGTGGAAATTCATGTACCTACAGACAGACTCCATCTTTTTCCCAAAGTGTTCAGGATAAAAAGTCTTGTTTGATTTTATGTGAAGGATTTTTTTTCACCATCTATCCTCAAAAAATGATATATCCTCTTCATTTGGGAAATGAGTGCTTATAATAGAAAGTAATTTGTAGTCAGCTGTTACACTTAGATGCTTTGTGTCACCTCTGACCTGCTTTCTGATAATGCATGACTTCATTCATGGCTCTCTAGGTGACCTGTGTACCCTGACCTGGCATAAACCTAGAGTATTAAGTCACTTCAGTGGCACATGTTTGAGGGAAGATTGACATCCCACTGGAAGACTATCTACAGTGAGATCCTCTAAAGCAGCTGCATTCCTAGTGAGGCATGATTAAGTTTATCCCTCTATTAGGTTCTTCAGTATTACTTGTCTTGCCCAAGAGGAAAGTTTTTCTAGCATATAAGGTATCTGGTTTTTACTAAGCATTGTTCATTTGTTATCTCTTCTTTTACTGGTTTTTTCTTGGGAAGTTACGGTAGTTATGCCTTTCTGGTCAGCTGGCTGTTGGCCTATCATAGAAATGACACTTTCACATCTTCAAGTGTAAAGAATTCAATGCTCCAGCCTTGTCTTAGTTTCTCATCCAAAATCAATGACAAGACTTTCAGTATCGATTGCTCATGGCCTATGAACCTGAGTCAACTTGGCATGAAGGACTTTACATACAAGCTTCTCTAAACGCAGAGTCTGTGGCTTCTTTTTGCCAAACTCCACTTTGCTCAGTGATGACTTTAAAATGGTGATTTGATTTGTTCCTGGTCTAAAAATACTTCCTCATATTCCAAAATCCCAGTATGACTGAAGGAATACAATCATGGAGGGAAATACAAATTATTACACGCCTATGCTTCTCTGCTGCTGTAGATTCATAAAATATATACAAATGTGTTCTATAATTATTGAGTTCTTAAAACTTAAAAGTTTTATATCTTTTTTTTTTGTTTTCCTAGGAAGCAAAATTGTTTATTTCATAGCTTATTTACTACATTTAGAATCTCCTGACACTTAAAAACCTTTCTAAAGCATAAATATTCTCTATCCCATGATCACAATCAGTATTTCACATTCTAATTGATATTGCCCTTTTATCATTCTTTTCTTTCTTTCTTTCTTTCTTTCTTTCTTTCTTTCTTTCTTTCTTTCTTTTTTTTTTTTGGAGACAGAGTCTCATTCTGTCACCCACGCTGGAGTGCAGTAGTGGGATCCTCGCTCACTGCAACCTCCAACTCCTGGATTCAAGTGATTCTCCTGCCTTTGCCTCCCAAGTAGCTGGAATTACAGGCATGTACCACCACATCCGGCTAATTTTGTATTTTTAGTAGAGATGAGGTTTCACCAAATTGGCCAGGCTGGTCTTGAACTCCTGACCTCAGGCCGTCCAACCCCGTCAGCCTCCCAAAGTGCTGGGATTACAGGCATGAGCCACTGTGCCTGTCCTTTTATAATTCTTTTAACTCAAATCCTCAAATTCTCCATGTGAAGTTGCCTTCCCTGATTATGTACTGTCCTAGTTTAATCTTAATTCTTTGTTTGCCTTTATAAAAGCAAGTTTAAAAATAGTCTCTGATTCTATAAATCATCACTCTTATGCTCATTTATATTTCTACCTAGAATGTTTTAAAGCCTTTAACAAAGTTTCTGCTATGCAATCTCCCTTTCTAAGCTACCATCTATATACTCCTTGGCCATGTCTTTTGTTATGTGGGGTGGGGGAGACCATTATGGGTTTATGTTTGCCTTCATGTGTGTCTGTATGGTAGGGGTTTGTAAATTCTCCATTTAGTCACAGTGAATATGCTTTTAGAGGATTTTCCTTTTCCTGGGAATTTCTTGATGGTTTTTATTTTGTCATGTGATGAAAAATGTATGTCAAAGCACTGTTGCAGAAATAGTACTTTTCTATTTACTTCAACTCTTCCATCTTAGAAGAGCTGGTGATAGACAACCAACTCTTCTTTTATTTTGGTTTCTACAACACACAGGTTGCTAAGCGACTTTAATCCCTTTTAACACAAGACCATCAACAAAAACAAATTCCTGCTTTCTTTAGATTCAGATATTTCACTTAGAAGATCTAGCAAATAAAACATGGTTTAAAACTTTTTAAAAATGTCTAATTCTGTACATACGATCTCCTATATCTGTAAAACTGCACCAAATATTTTTTACTTATGCTGCTATTTCTTGAGTATTATAATATGTTTATTCATAAGCAATCAACTTGTAAGTAGCAATAGTTGTAACCCCTTCCAGGAAATTGAAGACATGAAAATCCAGCTTAATATGATAATGACAGTTACTCTGATGAAAAATATTATGTCACAAGTTTGTTATAAAAATATTTGTTTGGATTTCTGATTCATTTATATGACCCTCTAACCTTAAGAATGATTGAATTTATAGCTTTTTATACTGCTTTCTTTACTTAGGGAGAAATGTATTTAAATTCTGTTATTTTGGTTATTACTTGAAGATTCAACCTTATACTTTCATATTTTAATAATGTTAATATGAAAATATTTTATGTAATTTATGTATAATTAGAAAACATTTTTAAATATTTCATCTTTAAATTTTTTTGGTCAAATTTTCCCCATTATGTTGTTCTCTAGCTACAGCCAAAGTTAATAGTTACATTTTTTTTCCAGTGACACATGGTAGATTTGCAAAGACTTCTAAAACAGTTGCTTAATGCTATTTTTTATCCCTTATTTAAGAATCATGCAAACAACCAGAGCTGATAGGCAGCAGGTGCACATGAGTGTGGCTGTGCTGATGGTTACTGAAAGATTTCCAAGATAGCTAGTAATTCTGCTACCATAAGCCACTATAGCTCCTTCCCTATTACTCCCTGGGTCTACCAACAGTCCTGCAGCTACAGTAATAAATGGCAAGTAGGTTTCTCTAGAATTCTCCTCCAGCACTGTGTGTCATGTCTTGACATATGAGCTGTTAAATATTTTGATTATCACTGCTGTGTGGCAAAAGAGATATTATCTAAGTCTTCACTTGTTGTTTATTAAACGGCTTTTAAGAATACCAAAATTGCAAGTAGACACTTGGAATTTTGCAGAATGCATAGTTTGTTTTTAACAAACCAGGTAAATGTAACTGTAGCATTTTCCTATATGTTTTGAAATTTTAAAAAATTATTTTTTCATTTGACTTTCTAAGATTAAATAAAAATTTCCTTGTTTAAATTTTTAGAATGAAAATTAGAGAATATTGTGACTGAAGGAATTTTTTTTGAAATAGAGACTGATCAAATGTCAGAAGTTTTATACTATAGTGTAATTTTATTTTGTAGTTTGCCATCTCATCAAGCATTAGAATTTTTATAATGTATCCTTTGATGTTTATATTGATGACATTAATGTAATGTCTTTTGTCATATGACTTAAAGCATCTTTAGATGAAGATATTATTTGGGCTATAAATAATTTATAACATAAGTGATTTACAAATTCATTCTTTCTATCCATTTTGAAGAAATTGTAGAGTTCATGTATACCAAATACTTATCCCCCAAAAATAGGAAAAATGAAATCCTTTTAAAAATATCTGGGTAAATGTTACAGATTGGAAGCAGTTTTTAAAAAGCACTTAAAGTCTACCAGTTTATTGATCCTCAATTTATGGCTGTTATAAATGGATGCAATTAGCAGTACAGTCTAAGAGAACCATGGTAGTAGACTCATTACTTTCAATAAACCATTACATCATTTATAATATGAAATTACTAAATATAAGGAATAGAATATATGTTGCAAAAATTGCTTTGGAATCAATAATGAGCATTGTGGCTATCAATCATAGTTACATATTACAATTTAAGGGATATCCTTTTATAAAGTTTTAATATCACCTAAGTAAATTAAAATTAGAATAATTTCATTAATTTTGCTTGTGTTTTTATATCTATTCATTTGTTCAGTAACTCCTTTTCCTTTATATATAGTTTTTGTCTCAAATTCGATAGTATCTAAATCATGGAATCAAGAAAACTTAAAGTTGGGTTAGAACAGAAATAATACAATTTAACATCTTACAGTCTTCTGTAGTCCTCGGTTTCCTTAAGTGATTAGCTCAAAATCAGAAGTTATGGAGGATGAGAGTAAGAATTAGAACCTGAGATTAAATTATACTTTGTTATCTCTTCTACAGCCTACCCCCTTAGTTTGCCTATGGTTTTATGGAAGTTATAGGAGAGACACTTTGAGATTCAGCTAAAAACCTAGCTCCCATTAGAATTATTGTCCTGCAGTCAGCTATGCAAATACTATCACAAATACCTGAAGTTCCTTGTGCGAAGAAAAAGGAAATGACTAATAAAGCATTAAAATCAGTACAAGTTACCTTTCTTTGCTCCTGTCTTCTCCTTTAACTCCTTTCTTCTCCTATACTACTTGAAATTTCTAGAGGGGATCTCTAAAATGCCCGAAAGTTAGGAATGGTAAATCTATTGTAGAGAATTATATTTTCTATTTTAGTGGATGAAAAATAAACCATACTCTTAACAGGCTTTTCAAAGTTAAGATTTTGAGCAAACCCTTCATTGGCCCAGTCTCTGATCAGTGAGGTCAAGTATTAGCAAGTGTCAGAATGTCATGAAAAGTTTGTGTTTCAGATGCAGATTTTTTTTTTCTCTTTTTCTGCTTGATTTTTATACAGTATTTTCTTCTGATGTGAGTTTTCCATCTTGGTTTTTTAAAATATCTATTATTTTTTTAAAAAATCCCTCATACTTCTTATTTTGGGGAAGTATATAAATTGCTCTGATAAGCTATACACAATCCCATGTGAATTTATACCTTTACCTCTATGTACCAGTCTTTGGTTCTTAAATAATCACTATGTGTAATGGAAACACAGTTGTTTATAACTGGTGATTGATATATCAGCCTTGTTTGGCAATTGTAGTTATATAAAAACTGTTGATTAGAAATAACCTTGTATGATGTATACTTGTTTTTATCTTCATGGAATTTTTTCTGCACTTATTGAGTTTTTCATTGGGAGTTACCACTTTGTTCATGTTAGGAGGAGCAGGAAGTGAATACATTTAAGGTCTTTAATTTTCTTCTTAAAGCTTTAACTACTGTAGTGTGCTTTTAAAGCATTAACAGTAGAATAGCCATCAGTGCCAAGTAGCTGACATTCTGAAATAGCACTTCTCTTTGGGCCCTGTACAGCTGGGATCATTTACTTGCAGAGAGAGGGGTGTGTGTGTGTGTGTGTGTGTGTGTAGTGTGTGTGTGTGTGTGTGTTTGCGCGTGTGTGCATGCATGTGCATAAGAAGAGAAGAAACATTTTGTGGGCATATCCTGATGAGGTGAGTAATGTGCTGTTTAATGAACTCCAGTCAAACCCCATTTAAACCTGGAGGAGAATCACATCAAGCAGAGAAGCAGTCAAGGCAGCATTTCAACAGGAAGGAAATATCTATTACTGGGGCTTTGAAGAAACATGCAGTGAAGGTGTACTAGTATCACAAAGGGAAGGGAAGGACTAAATCCAGCATGATAAACAAAGTCTTTTGTTTGTAACGGAAGTGTTTGATGATGTTTGATCAATGGTGGATCTCTCTCTTGAAAGGAAAATTCATTTAAACCCCAAATGGAGGATTCCTATATAAGGTGCCTAACTTGTATTGATATATATATGTTTATAGGTAGAGTGACTGGTTTTTAGAGAAGAGGTTGGATTTTTTTTTTTCATTTTTTGAAATAAAACTTGTCTGTTTCTAGGTTTTTAAATATAGAATTATTTACCTTTCATCAAAATGAAATGTTTCATTGAATCTCGTACAAGCTTGTGGAGGCCATGAAGCATGTTGAATAAGAGCACAGGCTCTGGAGGCCCTGCCACCTACAAAGAGTGTGCTAAGGCACACAACTGATAGTATTTTGAAAATTAGATGACTTAGAATGCATTAAATAAATTTTGGCTATTTTTATTGTCTTTTTTTTTTTCCTAAATCTATTTGGAAAATATTGCAGAGAGTAGATAATACCTTTTTAAAACACAATGAATAGTTTATACCAGGCATCCCCAAACTTTTTACACAGGGGGTCAGTTCATTGTCGCTTAGACCTTTGGAGGGCCACCACATGCTGTGCTCCTCTCACTGACCACCAATGAAAGAGGTGCCCCTTCCTGAAGTGCGGCAGGGGGCTGGATAAATGGCCTCATGGGGCTGCATGCGGCCCGTGGGCCGTAGTTTGGGGACGCCTGGTTTATACAGATAAAATATATTAGAATAGGCTTCCATTTAGGGAACAAGGAAAATTTTTTTAGGAATGATATTATGCTCAAAAAGATTGCAACTTTGTTGGTGAAGTATATTTTATTCAATTAAAAATGTAGATATGTCTGGTCATGGTGGCTCTCGCCTGTAATTCCAGCACTTTTGAAGGCCGCCCCAGGTGGATTGCTTGAGCTCAGCAATTCAAGACCAGCCTGGGTAACATAATGAGACCTCATCTCTACAAAAAATAAACAGAAAAATAGCTGGGTATGGTGGCACATGCCTGTAGTCCAAGCCACTTGGGAGACTGAGATGGGAGGATAGCTTGAGTCTGGGAGGTCAAAGCTGCAGTGAGCCGAGATCATGCCACCACACTCCAGCCTGGGGAACAGAGCAAGACCTGTCTCAGGAAAAACAAAACAAAACAAAAAATACAGTAGATAAGTGTGTGAAAATGAGAATATTTAAATGTGCTCATCAGCTTAGATTTTTTTAACCCCCTCCATGGCCCTTATCTTAACCTCTGTCTTCAGCAGTTACCCTTCATATGTTTGTTCTGTTTTGTCTTCTACATGATTTTTAAAATAACTCTCAATATATTATGTCAGAGGGGAAACTCAATGTATAAGCTGACTGTATTTTGCATTTTCTTTTGAGATTTTCTTTTTTGTTGTTGTTTGTTTTTTCTGAAATGGAGTCTCACTCTCTCGCCCAAGCTGAAGTACAGTGGCACGATCTCAGCTCACTGCCACCTCTGCCTCCTGGGTTCAAGTGATTCTCTTGCCTCATTCTCCCACCTCAGCCTCCCAAGTAGCTGGGACCACAGGCTTGCGTCACCATGCCTGGCTAATTTTTGTATATTTGGTAGAGACAGGGTTTCGTCATGTTAGCCAGGCTGGTCTCGAACTCCTGATCTCAAGTTAACCACCCACCTTGGCATTCCAAAGTGCTGGGATTACAGGCATGAGCCACCTCGACCCAGCCTTCTTTGAGAATACTTATCTCATGATCCAAAATAGCACATTGAGCTTCTCTTTCAAAACATGTATATAGGCCTGTGAGTCATCATTGTGTTTATTCCTGAATATTATCATATCGGAGACTTTCCAAAGCTGAACAAAGTCAGAATTACTGGCTACCGAGCAGCTATATTCTCTCAAGAGACTACTTGTTGGGGATCACCTTTTTTTACTAAGGGGGACTGTTTTGGGCATATAAAACTAGAAATCATGTTTCTCCTTGATAGTTTGCCAGCTTGATTCCCAGCCAACCAGATAATTGTTGATAGTGACACTCAAGTCCTCTAGGACTCCCAGTCCCTTGCCAGCTCAGAGAGGGAAATCCCACTAGACCTGCTCATACCATTCCAAGAACCACGAACACCACCTTGGTGTAGTTAAAAATGTGATACTAACTCAAATTCTGATGAAAACAAGTTCTATAAAGCTTATTAAATATGTTTTTTACTATTTAAGTTTTGTTTTACTATTTTAAACAGAAAACAAAAGGCAAAAACTCCTCTGCCTTCCACAGTGTTTAGTTTGTCAGTTGCTGAACTCAGATTTAAGAGTCTAGTTATATACAGGCAATAACCCTCTTCTAATCTTAATAATGTTTCTTTGATCATTTCTTTAAAAAGAAGATGAAATAACCTGTTGACTCCAACCCTGACCTCCTGTGCTTCACCTGCGTGATGAATATTTATTTGGAATACATAAGTTTATTCACATGTATCATGTCAAGAATTTATTTTGTTATTTCAGATTTCTTTCTAGAATTATCTGTTATCTGATTAATACCATAATTCTTCCAGAAAACCAAACTCAAAAGCTTTATCACTATAATTGAGTCTTTTTTCTCCTTAAATTTAAAATGTTACTAAGTGCCATTCATTTCTTTATCAGTAATATTTCTGTTTGATCATTTTATTTCATTTCTTCTGCCACCCTCTCATTCCGACTATCACTTATGATTGAGTACTACAATAAGCCAATATCTTGCCTATGATTATTTATAATCTTCTAAATTAAGAATAATTTTAATTATTTAGGTAGAACACCTAAATATTCTACCACTTCACACTCACTGGAATGGATATAATTTTTAAAACACACAATAACAGGTGTTAGTGAGGATGTGGAAAAATTAGAACCCTGACACATTGCTATTGGAATGTAAAATGGTGCAGCCACTTTGCAAAAAGAGTTTGGCAGTTCCTCAAAAGATTAAGCATGGAATTACCATAAGACCCAGTAGTTTCATTCTTGGAGATTCCACTACCAAGAGAATTGAAAACATATGCCCACAAAAAAACATATGAGCATTGTATATCCATGTTTGTTGCAGCATTATTCACAATAACATAAAGATTGGAAGCAACCCAAATGCCTATAGATGGATGAATGGATAAACAGAACATTATATAGACAAACAATGGACTATTATTCAACCTTAAAGAGGAAGGAAATTCTGACACATGCTACAAAATGGATGGATCTTTTGTATATTATGCTAAGTGAAATAAGCCAATCACAAAAGGAAAAATATGATTTCACTTACATGAGGTACTTAGAATGGTCAAATTCATAAAGCATTGCAGTAGAATAATGATTACCAGAGTCTGGGAGAAGAGGCAAATTGGAAGCTATTGTTTAATGAGTATAGAGTTTCTGTTTAGGATGCAAAAGTTATGGAGATGGGTAGCAGTGACGGTGAATATGAATATACTTAATGCTGCAGAATAGTATATTTAAGTGTGGTTTGAATGGCAAACTTTGTTACATATATTTTATCACAATAAAAAAGGTTTAAATGAATATTCAAAGAAGCATTATTTATGAGGCTAAAACTGGAAGTAACCCAAAAGTTCAACATTGATAACTAAAGGAAATATGGCATGTAAATACAGCAGACTATTAGTCATAAAACAGAATGAAGTACAAACACATACTACAACACAAATGCACCTTAAAAACATTATACTAAGTGAAAGAAACCAGACATAAAAGGACACATTTTATATGATTTCATATATTTAAAGTCATTCAAATTAGGTAAATCCATAGAGACTGAAAGTTGATTAGTGGGTCACCAAGGCCCAGGGGAGGAAGGAATGAGAACTGGCTCCTAATGAGTAGTGGGTTTTTTGGGGGGAGGGGGATGGAGTGATTAAAATGTGCAGTTTGATAGTGGTGATAGGTGACAGTGGCATAATTTTTTAAAATATATAAAACCCACTGACTCATATACTTTACAAGGACGCATTTGATGGTATGTAAATTGTATCTCAAAATACCCCTTAATCTTAACATGACTTTCATGATGCTGTGTTTTTTTTCTTTTATATATATATATATATTATTGCACTTTAGGTTTTGGGGTACATGTGAAAAACATGCAGGATTGTTGCATAGGTACATACATAGCAATGTGGTTTGCTGCCTTCCTCCCCATCACCTATATCTGGCATCTCTCCCCATGTTATCCCTCCCCAACTCCCCACCCCCGCTGTCCCTCCCCTAGTTTCCCCCCACAGACCTCAGTGTGTGATGCTCCCCTCCCTGTGTCCATGTGTTCTCATTGTTCAATACCTGCCTGTGAATGAGAATATGCGGTGTTTGATTTTCTGTTCTTGTGTCAGTTTGCTGAGAATGATGGTTTCCAGGTTCCATGTTTCTACAGAAGCAGCATGACCCAGTCTCAGGTTACTATTTCTAGGCATGTGACTTTGAGGAAAAATCAAGAGACCTCCCTTCTTACTCTGTAAAATGGGAATAATAACAAGGATCTGACCAGATAATTTTTTGAGTATTAAATGAGGTGACGTATGTAGTGCATCTAGCATAGTGTCTGGCATTTACCGAGAACCCCTGGAACATGAGCTTCAATGGCTTCTGATACTATTTCAGGATATTCCAATACTATTTCCATATATTGCCGGGCGCGGTGGCTCAAGCCTGTAATCTCAGCACTTTGGGAGGCCGAGGCGGGTGGATCACGAGGTCAAGAGTTCGAGACCATCCTGGTCAACATGGTGAAACCCCGTCTCTACTAAAAAATACAAAAAATTCGCTAGGCATGGTGGCGCGTGCCTGTAATCCCAGCTACTCAGGAGGCTGAGGCAGGAGAATTGCCTGAGCCCAGGAGGCGGAGGTTGCGGTGAGCCGAGATCGCGCCATTGCACTCCAGCCTGGGTAACAAGAGCGAAACTCCGTCTCAAAAAAAAAAAAAAAAAAAAACAACTATTTCCATATATTCAGGAAAATGGACAACTCCTTTAGCCATTTTATCAAAACTCTTTATTTAGATTCTGTTTCAACTCTGTCTTTCCAAATTTTTCTTATGCTTCTTTGTAGACAACCTTCAGTCAGAGTGAACTTTTTAATCTCCTCCAGTCTGCTGCAGCAGCCCTATCACTGCCTCGAAACAACGCTCTCTCCTCGTTCCTCTCTTCTCCCTGCCCTTGGAACCCAGTGGACTTCTCTCATGTGTTTGACTTTCTCCCTTGTTTCAGTGCATAGTCATCCTCAGGCATTTGTAGCACTCAATATTTTTACTACATCTTTGACCAATTAAGTCTTATTTGGGTTGTTTTTAAAGCAGTATCTTATTAGGTGGTCCTTTTAAAGTATACATCCAGTCTCTTCTGCTAATTTGAAACCCTTGAGCACAGAAACCACATGTTATAATGTTTTACCTTTTTCATAGCACTTAGCGTCATACCTTGACAGGGTATATACTGAATAAATACTTGGTATTTCTTAGTTTAGTTATTGTTACGTCTCATCAAGTACAGGGACTTAGTGATTCCCAATCCTGACTTCACTTTGAAGTCACCTGGAGAATACGGTTTCCGAACTCAACAAGTCAATCTCTGAGCACAAATCCTCAGCTTCGTATGTAGGTGATACTCTGGTAAGCCACACTGTGAACCACTGGATTCAACAGATGAAGTAATATAAGCCACTGAGTCTTAAACCTCATTGATTATTGCAGTGAAGATATGAAGACCAAAGATGCTTTGAGCATTGCAAAGTGCTCTACAAATATTAGAATTTTATTACAGTACATTTGAGAGCTTCATTGCTTTGAGAAAGATGCTATAAGTTTGTTTTTTTTTTGTTGTTGTTTTTTTTTTACAAGACAGGGTTTCACCATGTTGGTCAGGCTGGTCTTGAACTCTTGACCTCAGGTGATCTGTCCACCTCGGCCTCCCAGAGTGCTGGGATTACAGGCGTGAGCCACTGCACCCGGCAATCCTGTAAGGTTTTTAACAGCCGCAGTGGAATGGAAATATTCAATTATAGGGACTTAACACCTTTTAAACTCTTTATATCAGATGTATATACCCTGTTTCTTTTTGCTAACTTAAAAGTATTCAAATTTTGTCTTCTCTAGGCTGGCAAACATTCAGCAGCACACCCTCTCAAGATTGTTTACTTGCCTTTTCTTCTGTTGAGTGACAACGCTTGGAAGCAGGAGATGGGCTCAGCAGCAGCCAACAGGACATGATCAGGAGGAGCAGTAAGGGACTGAGCTGCTGGTAAGACAGTAGAGACAGTTGATGCTTGCTTTTCAAGTAGAAATTTATTCCTAATTTAATGGTTAATCTCTCCCAAACTTCAACTCCAAGTTACCCTGCACCCTCTCAAATACTTTTCTTTATTGTCTGTGCTTAGGACACATCAATTAGATTGTGAGATTTGTGAATTTGCTAAAGTTTTGTGCTGACTTACGTATATCTGTGTTTTTGGAGAGAAAGATGAATTTTTATCAATTCTCAATGTCTATGAAGTTTTTAAAAAGAGGTAAGAATTATTCAAATATAACTATAAGCATAGGGAAATACGATATCTATAACCAGTTGTTACAATATTTAGCTTCTCCATTTTACTTCACTTGTAGCCACTTTGTCTCAATTTTGTTAAGGAACAAATAAATGATATTTGTGGTTATTTGCTGATTGGACAAGTGAGTACCTACTGCAACTGGCCAGTCAGTTGTATGACAATTTAGTGGCATGGAACTAGTAGAGAACTAAATCATGGAATGGCAGATCGCAGGAGCAGCTATGTGATTTTACATATACTTTGTTTTGAATAGATAGAGTCTAGCTATGTTGCCCAGGCTGCTCTCAAACTCCTGGATTCAAACCATCATCCTGCCTTAGTCTTTTAAAGAACTGGGATTACATGTTCATGCCCTGGGCCCAGTTCATGTGGTTTTCTGAAAATACAAAAGAGACACACAGGGAGACACAATACTTTTTTTAAAATCATGTTCTTAAAATTATCTTAATAAAAATGAATTTGCTCTAAATGCATGGCCTGCTGAGTGTCCCAACCTAAGGGCTGTCAGACCATTTTCTCATATAGAAGTAGGGAACTCATGTATTTTTTTTCTAAAATGTTTAAGATGAAGATGAGAATGAATTCTATGATATTTGACTTTGCTTGTACTATATAATCCAGTTAAAATTATAGGGACATTGCAGGAAATAATCTGGATTAGGTGGGTAAAAGAAAGAATTAGGCTTTTTTTTCTTCTATAACCCTTTTAGTAGGTAATTCAGCTTCAGTTTCACTAAATCTTGTTTATGCATTCAGCATAACAAATCTTCTGAAAAGCCTGTGTAGCTCTACTCTCTCCCTTACTGCAGACACCTGAGGATATAAGTGTCCACTCTGCCACTTGATACTTCTTAGAGACTGTCCTGGTGCTGAGAAATCCTTTCCAATGTGTCCTCAATTAAACTCCCATGATTCCTGGATGTTGCCATTTTCAAGACACAGGGCAAGCCCAACTGTCTAGATTACCTCTCTACCCTGGGAATTTTAAGTCACTCTGTGAAGGAAAGAGAACTCAGCATAGTAGTAACTCTCAGAATGAAAATTTTCCCTTTGCATGTTAATATTTTTAGAGTAATCATTGTCACTGAAAATAGACTTCCTCTTTCTCCTCTCATGCTGGAAAATCTTAGGTAATTATGAATAAAGCATTCTTTACTTTTCCCCTCCTCCCTTAATGATTACTTTACCTAACTCTGTGAGAACTGTGACTACTCATTCTGCCCTGGTCTTTTACATGAGAACTGAGAATGTATTTTTAAGATGGAATTTTTACTCTTTAATGAAGTCGTAACATTAGTCAGAATATTTTCTCTTCTTGAATATTAAGCCTGGGTAAGGAATAAAGTGCAGAAGTTTATGGAAAAGTATAAGGTCAACTTACAAAAAAAAAAAAAAGACAACAAATTAAATGTTAGCAACTGGGGGAAAATATTTTACAGGTAGCTGTTTGAATTCTTCCCTCATATCTCCTCAAAAATCTTGTTTTACATTTAGTTTTTTACAGTTGGATAAGCTCAGCCTTTGATTTATTTTCAATAGCAAATAAGCCTAGAATTTTTTTTAGCACATTTATTAGGCATATGTTCTTGGGAAAATTATTTAACCTTTGTAAGCCTTGCTTTATATGACAAATAATAAAGTAGATAATAATAGATAATAGGATTATTTTATGTATAACATGTACATTGCCCAACATATAAGTTCTCAATTTTATATTAGCATTTGTTTTATTATTATTAACCACTATTATTAATGTTGCTTTTAGTTTTAAAAATATGAATTCATTCAAAAATATTTCACAAGCACCTGCCAAATACCAGGCACTCTTCTAGGAACTAGAGTTGCATTAATGAGCAAAAGAGACAAAAATCTCTTACCTTGTCAAGCTTAGAATCTATTAGAGAGACCAACACATACAAAATAAATAAAATGTACAATGCACTAAATACCAAGAACTGCTAAGCATAAAAACATAAAGGAGAAAAGGGAATTTGGGTGGCATGGTTAGGTAGCAATTGAAGATACGGTAGTCAAGCAAGGTAGCTTCAAGAGAAGATTATGTCTTAAATAAAAATCTACTAATAGTGTAGAAACAAATGATAAAGTTGTCTGAAGGAATTCTAAGTAGTGGAGAACAGCCATAAAGTCCTGGAGTAGTAAAAAGTTTTATGTAGAGTGATTTAAAAAGAATCACAGTATCTTATACATCAGTAAATATTTACACATGCTGGGTGCAGTGGCTCACGCCTGTAATCCTGGCACTTTAGGAGGCCAAGGCGGGTGGATCACCTGAGATCAGGAGTTCGAGACCAGCCTGACCAACATGGAGAAATCCTGTCTGTACTAAAAATACAAAATTAGCTGGGTGTGGTGGTGCATGCCTGTAATCCCAGCTACTCAGGATGTTGAGGCAGGAGAATCGCTTGAAACCAGGAGGTGTGGGTTACGGTGAGCTGAGATTGTACCATTGTACTCCAGTCTGGGCAGCAAGAGGGAAACTCCTTCTCAAAAAAGAGAAAAATATTTACACATACACCTAAGTAAGTGATAAAGACAAGAACTTTGGAAGTTGAATGGCAAAGTCCATCTGGACTGTAACAGTTAGAGGAGGCTTCACAAGGGAAGATGACAGGACATGGCCTGGGTTCCTGAAGGATAGGAAGACTTGGGATCAATAACAAAGAATGTAATCTCACTGGAGAGAAGTGGAGGGGAAACAGCATGAGATGGAGTGAAATAAGAATGTCAGCCTTTAGGACAGGAATGGGCCAGGCAGAGGGCAAGTGGTGGGGAAACAGAAAAGAAGTGACCTTGTATAGAGTTCATGTCGGCAAATATGGGCAAGAAGATGGAAAAGCAGAGTAAGGCCAAATTGTGTAAAATCTTGAGGTCAAGCTAAAGATTATTCCATGCTATCCTGCAAATATTGAGGAACAATTGCAGCAGGTGAATAGAAAGGTAAATTCTTGTCTTTAGCAATAACATTATTTTTACAAATTTAAACAAATAAAGAAATGGAGGTACTAGTTGCAGTAATTTAGGAGATACATTGAAAATGGATTTTGATAAGAGAAATAAGTATGAAAAAGGAAGATAGATTTTATATATTTTAAGGAAAAATGATGAAGATTTATTTGCTGATTGCACACAAGAGATAAAAGAGAGGAGTCAAAAGGTTTCTCTGAAAATTTCAAAACGATTCATTAAGTGTTGGTATTAAAGGAAATAGGGAAGTTAGGACATATGAGTTTGAATTCAACGTGAGTCAGTTAAGATAATCAGATGCAGATATTCTTAAGGCAACTAAAGTTTATATGATATTTGTCATATAGGCTGAATTAACTTTCTAATCCATGTAAATGCTAACATAGTACAAAAATTGTTTGCTATACAAAAATTTTTTATAATAAGTTGGAGAGACAGAATCAAATCATTTTTGATTTGGAATCATTAGACATTAGCTAATCCAATTAGTTCATTTTGTGGAAGGAAAAACAATACTCAGAGATGTTACATGACTTTATAGCCATGCCTCTAGCTATTTTGTATGTAACTTGCTGTAGCCCCAGGTCTCCATATTGAGCCTCTCCTTCTGCTGTCTATAAAAAGAGTTAGTGATTTGTATCTTGCCAGCTTGCTTGTGGAGAATAGGATTAGAAGGTTTGACTTGCCTGTTAGCACTCTCTTGTAGCTGTTTTTCTAATTAACATAGACACATTTTATCCTTTCTCATGAAACAGATCTAACTTGTTTAGAAAGTTCAGTCTTCTTGATTTAATTAATCACTTTCTCCCACCTATAGTCATTGTTGAAGTTTCCTGATTTACAATGTTATCTTTTTATCTCTTCAGTAGTTTAAGGACTAATGGTATTTCTAATGATGTACTATTTTTCTCTTAATCTTTCAGAAGAAAACTGGCTTTTCTAATTGGCCCAAAAAAAAATCACCCTACAGGAAATAGATTACACTTTCTTGATTTTCCTGATCTAGGTCCTCATTTCTCTTCAAATTTAAATCAAGGCCTAGACTTTAAGACTTCCTTGTTCCTTCCTTACAGGTCATTCTTACGAGCTAAAATCCGTAGTCATTGTTCTAACAAGCCTGAGCAGTTTATTCTTTGAGTCACAGGATTTTAAAAGAAAAAATAGACCTTAGAGATCATCTAATACTGTGTTCTTCAAACCGTACTCTTCAGTTTTTCTACTACTCATCAGATATTTTTTATTCTAATAAAATGTAATTATCTAGCAAGTAAGCAGACATGTATTTATAGTAGCATTAAAATTCTTTATACCCTTCTTTACTCTCTCCATTTCACATGCCACAGAGTATGGTACAAATCATAACTGAACTATGTGAAAGCAAATCTCCTCTTATATATGGTGTCTTATATGTATGTCAAGGCCCAGATTCATATCAGTAGTCTCTTTGTCCCAAGAGACTGAATTAAACAAGATCGTTGACATTATCATGGCATTTATCTGACAACCTTGGCAATCCCTAAATTCACAAATAGCTCTATAGCATTTTTTGCATTTAATACATATCCACATCTGATGTGACCTTTGATTTTAGAACAAGTAAGCCATGCTAAAATGGACTGTAACTTATGAAAGTAATTTTCACCATTCTTGTGTTTCAGTTTCCTCATCAAATGGTGAAATATCAGTTGCCTCTATTGATCTCAGGATATTTTAAGCAGAAATGAAAGAGTCTTCGTGAAAACTGTTTGTATTCTGAAAGAAAATTGCAATGCAAATGCAGGCACTAAAAATGTTTATTCATCTTTACAGATGTTAATCTGACCAGACATTTTTCTCAAAATGTGAAAATAGTATGGATTTTCTTAGCTCATTTAATATTGAAAAGACTATAAAAACAAGTAGTGATTTTCTAGAAGAATCTGTGATCATATAATTATAGCTGTCCTTCAATATCTGTGGGAGATTGGTTCCAGGACTCCTGATGGATATCAAAATCTGTGGATTCCCAAGTCTCTTATATAAAATAGTACAGTATTTGCACATAATTTACATATACCCTTCCGTATACTTTGAATCATCTCTAGATTATTTATAATACTACAATGTGAATGCTATATAAATAGTTATTATACTGTATTGTTTAGGGAATAGTAACAAGAAAAAGTATCTGTACATGTTCAGTAGAAATACAACCATCTTTTTTTTCCCCCCCCTGAGTATTTTGATCTGTGATTGATTGAATCCACAGATGCTGGAATTCATGAATACCCATGGGGGGCTGACTATAATGTTGTATCTGTGTATAACAATTTTGTAATCCTCAACCAAGGACTTGTATAGTCCGTTAATCTTGGTGGGAGTCTTGGGGACTTTTCTTAAAAATCTTTGACCATCTTCTCAAGATCTTGACTCCTACCCCCACTTGCACATGTTCACATACTTGTGCACACTCATATACAGTACCCTTCCTTAAGTCCTGCTCACCAGCTTGCTTACTGTTGCGTTGAGAGCATTCAACTTGTTGACCAAGAACTTCTACCATTTTTTCCAACCATACCCCTAAACCTAGTTTGGACATACCCATCCTTTTCACTCTTCAGTCATCTCACCACTTCTGTGAATTAATTATTTCCTAATTGTTCCCTCTGTCTCTGTTTTTTATTTTTTTCTTTCTGATGATCAAAGTACCCCTTTATGCTCATTCTTAAGTGAAATTTGACCATGTATACCCCTTCTTAATATTCTTTTATGGATACCCATTTCACATTTTATTAAAGGAGTGGAAACTTTCCCATCCCTCCCCTACTTGAAGTTTGCAATTAAAATGGAGTTTATCTGGTTAATGTGAAGATACATGTGATGTAGAATTCTTGTAGACACCTACTTACCCCTCTTCAGAATGGGCATAAATAGCTCTATGAACCCAGGAGTCTAAAGAACTCAGTTCAGAAAACCATCAGCCCACAGAAAGTAGATCAAACTCTATGCTTGATATTGCTGATCTGGCTCCTTGTCACTCTTCAAATTCCTCCTTACCATATTGTCCCTTCAAATTTGTAAATCTTTGCCATGACATAGTATTTTACGCATTTGAGCCTTTGTGCTGCTGTTGCTCTCCTGATAAGCTGCCCTTTTCTCTTAATGACACAGTTCGGATTTCTCATATGGGAATCTTCATATTGTGGTGCTGTTGTTCCTCAAACATCCCACTTACTGTAGTCATTTGTTTGTGCTTGTCTCCTCCACAGATTCTGAAATTTCTAGGACAAAGGCTACGTCTTGTCTTTTATTCCCAATATTTTATACAGTGTCTGGTTACATAGTAGGCACTCAATCATACAATTTAAAAAACCAGGTTTGCTTTGTGATCTTTTTCATATCTTTTATTTCCCTGTACCCCTACTGGCAACTTCTTCCTACTTCTTAAGATAGATACAGCACTTGCTGATTAAGTGGAGGGAAGAGGTGTGGGAGTCAAGTAGTTGGAACTTGAAGTGTCAAAACATGGTAATCTCATTTGCAAAGTTGTATTATATCAGAGCTTGAACCTCAGAGATACTTAACTGTAAGAAACACTCCTGGAACATTTGATACCTACATTTTTTTCCCCCTTAAAGTATCCTATCAAAATTAAATGTGTTACAGTTGAGATTTGTGAGGTTTTAGCTATTTGGAGACTTTATGGATATGTTTAGTGTTCTAATTCCAATAGTATTGATGAACATAAATGTTTCATTGTAGAAAGAGAAGATTGAGAGCTGTTGTGAAGAATGATATTTGATGTCTATTGGGTGATAATTTTTGATGATTAAACATGCTCAAGACCTTGCCTAGTGAGAAATACATGCATACAGAATTTTGAAAATTATGAAAAGATTAATTGATTATAGATTTTCTTATCTAGCAGTTTTTTGTTGTGTTCTGTTTTTCACTGTCAGAGAAGCAGAAAGTGGTCAGTGGACTTTAGAATGTAGGCTCTTGTTTGGGGTTGCTACCCAGGTGCTTTGTGGTGTAGCTGAGAATGGGTGGTGCAGGCTTGCGAGGACAAACTAATACGGTAGAACTTCAGAGAGCATTTTAGGAAAGACCTCTAACCTTTAGGTTCCCTGACCAAACAGTAAAAAATAATCCTTTTTCTTTTCTTTTTTGAGACAGAGTCTTGCTCTGTTGCCCAGCTGGAGTGCAGTGGCATGATCTTGGCTCACTGCAACTTCTGCTGCCTGGGTTCAAGCAATTCCCCTGCCTCAGCCTGCCGAGTAGCTAGGACTACAGGCGTGCACCACCATGCCCAGCTAATTTTTTGTATTTTAGTAGAGACGGGGTTTCACCATGTTGGCTAGGGTGGTCTCTATCTCCTGACCTTGTGATCTGCCCGCCTTGGTCTCCCAAAGTGCTGGGATTACAGTCATGAGCCACCACTTCTGGCCAAAAAGGGATTCTTAATATCCATAGGTATAGAGGAAAGTAAATACACTTCCCATATCAAATTTAGAATTGAATATATGGGCATTTTAAGTGTATTTCATTTAGAACAAAAAATATCACATATTCATTAATAAAATATAGAACCAGACGGTCTCTAAAAGGTTTTTTCTTTGCTCACTTTCAGACTTTAAGGCATGGAAAAGTAGTTTTCTTAGTTTTTAAATTTAGATTTTAATTGTCCCTTTCTGTTTTTCTAGAAGTTTTACTTGTTGAAAGTGAGTTACCTTTTAGATGTTTAAAAAATTAGAATTACTATGATTTTTTTTTTAATTAGTAAATCTTCCTAGAAGAGCAAGGTGGAAAAGCATCTCTGAATACCTACATAGTAAATATTTAATAAATGATTTTTGGGCCAGGTGCGGTGGCTCACACCTGTAATCCCAGTACTTTGTGAGGCTGGGCAGGTGAATCACCTGTGGTCAAGAGTTCAAGACCAGCCTGACCAATACAGTGAAGCCCCATCTCTACTAAAAATACAAAATTAGCCGAGCATGGTGGTGCATGTCTGTAATCCCAGCTACTTGGGAGTCTGAGGCAGGATAATCGCTTGAACTCAGGAGGTGGAGGTTGCAGGGAGCCAAGATTGCACCATTGCATTCCAGACTGGGCAACAAGAGTGAAACTCCATCTCAAAAATAAATAAATAAATAAATGGTTTTTGACTTAATGAAGGTGCCATTGTTCTATAAAAAAGAAAATAATATCCAAATATATTTTTTAAAACTTAGCTTAGCTTTTAATAATGATATGGAAGATATTTCTCTTTATTAACCTAGGTCAGAAACTAAAGTATGTACTAAAATGCCAACATCAAATATTTGAGACCAGTTAAAGGAAACAGAAGGAAGTTATGAGGAAGGAAGCAAGCCAGAAAATAAGGACAAGAGAATATTTTCTACATTTTTGAGAATCAAAATGTTTATAAAATTGCTGTTATTATTATCTGGGAAACATATGCATTGTAGCCTGAAAAAAATGAACATTCCCTTCCCATACCATGCAGGAACCTTCTTTACTGCATTCCTAAAAGGACCAGTCTAGCACCTAACTGGATACTCGTAGTAATAACTGGGAACTCACTGATTTGGTACATCAGTGTGGGAGTCGAGTAGTTGGAACTTGAAGTGTCAAAATATGATAATCTTATTTACAAAGTTACATTATATCAAAGCTTGAACCTCAGAGATACTTAATTATAAGTAGCACTTGTGGAACGTTTGATACTTACATTTTTTTCCCCTCAACTATCCTACCAAAATTAAACGCATCGCAGTTGAGAGTTGTGAGGTTTTAGCTATTTGGAGACTTTAGGGATATGTTTAGTGTTCTAATTCCAATAGTATTGATGAACATAAATGTTTCACTGTAGAAAGAGAAGTTTGAGAGCAAGTTGAGGAAGAGTCTTCTATTCTTTCTTAAAAAATGTTGGATACATTTATAATTTACTGATCCCTTAAATATTAAAATTTGGCATTTGGTATCTTAAACATGACCAAATCCTTATAGGGTTATCTTCTAATTGCCTGGACACTGCACATCTATTAATACAGTCCCAAAGCACACTTGCTTTTTTATAGTAAGCGCATACTGTTTAATCGCATCGAAGTTACAGTACGCAACAGTTTTTGTCTTTTTTTCACGCAAGCAGCTGATAAATAGATCTCTTTCATCCTTCACTTTGTGACTGTGATTTTCTAAATAGATGTTGGGGATTTTAACTTTCAATTTATTAAATTTCATCTTATTACTTCAAGTCCCTCCTTTAAGTCTAAGGATGTTTATGGAAATCTTTTTCCATTCCATCTCTTGGCTTGTTTCTTTTTTAAAGTTCAGGGGTACATATGCAGGTTTGTTGCATAGGCAAGCTTGGGTCATGGGAGTTTGTTGTGCAGGTTATTTCATCACCCAGGTATTAAGCCTACTACCCATAGTTATTTTTCCTGATCCTCTCCCACCTCCCACTCTCCACCCTCTGATAGGCCCTAGTATGTGTTGTTCTTTGTGTCCATGTGTTTTCATCATTTAGCTCTCACTTATAATTGAGAATATGTGGTATTTGGCTTTCTGTTCCTGTGTTAGTTTGCTATGGATAATGGTCTCCAACTCCATTCATGTCCCTGCAAAGGACATGATCTCATTCTTTTATATGGCTGCATAGTATTCCATGCTGTATATATAACACAGTTGCTTTATCCAGTCTATTATTGACGGCATTTAGGTTGATTCCATGTCTTCACTACTGTGAATAGTGCTGCAGTGAACATGTGTGTACGTGTGTCTTTGTAACAGAATGATTTGTTTTCCTTTGGGTATATAATGTGATTGCTGGATTGAATAGTATTTCTGTCTTGAGGTCTCTGAGGAATTGCCACATTGTCTTCCACAAAGGGTGAACTAATTTAAACTCCCACCAATAGTATATAAGTATTTCTTTTTCTCCACACCTGACTAACATCTGTTATTTTTTGACTTTTTAATAATAGCCATTCTGAGTGATGTGAGATGGTATCTCATTGTAGTTTTGATTTGCATTTCTCTAATGATCAGTGATGTTGAGCTTTATTTCATATGTTTGTTGGCCACATGTCTGACATTTTTGTAAAGTGTCTGTTTATGTCCTTTGCCCACTTTTTCATGGGGTTGTTTGTTTTCCTATAAATTTAAGTTCCTTATGGATGTTGGATACTAGACTTTTGTCAGATGCATAAATTGCATAGTTTTCTCCCATTCTGTAGGTTGTCTGTTTTCCCTGTTGTTAGTTTATTTTACTGTGAAGAATCTCTTTAGCTTAATTAGATCCTATTTGTGAATTTTTGCATTTGTTGCAATTGCTTTTGGCATCTTCATCATGAGATCTTTACCTGTGCCTATATAATATAGGTAGTATACTTAATAATAGAGATATGAATATGTTTCACATCTCTATCACATTAAAATATGAGGGTCTGTGCTCCAGCCCCTTTCTACAACTATCCAGAGTCAGTCCTTCCTGTCTGGAGACCCAGTAGTACCTTTCTTTGTCCTTGGTAGCAAGCCTCCTGACCTCATTCCTATCTGTGATATCTAAAGCAGCCCTGTGACTCAGTTTTAGCCCTGCTCTGATACAATCTGGGCCTAGTCCTATCTACCCTGGGAATTAATGAGAGACACTCCTATCTGAGCACCACCAGCATTTACTGACCTCAGTCCTGACTGGCTGTGGATTCTGAACTGTCTCTGAGACCCAACTCAAACCCCCATTCTCCTGTGGTATAGAATCAGCTCTGCCTGCCCAAAGACCCAATGACACTCATTCATATCCCTAGTAACAGGCCTACCAACCCAAGTCATGGCTGTGGACGTTGAAGCAACCCCGTGTCTCAGTTCCAAACTTGCTCTGTCATGGGCCAAAGGGAAGTCTTTCCCAGCCAGAGACCTTCTGAGGGTCCCAGCAAGAGCTCACTCAGGGGCCCATGGGAAGCCACACCTTTCCCCTGGTAGCAGTCCTATCATCTGCAAACCTGATTGCAGAAAGAGAAGTACCCGCATGACCTGGCTTCAGCTCTACTCAACCATGGTCCTAAAGATATTTCTATTCACCTAGAAAACCAACGGGAAACATACCTGCCCATGCCACCAGTAACAGGCCTGCTAACTCTGGATGTGGCTATAGTCATCTGACCTGATTCTAGCCTCACTTGATTAAGATCCCACAGGCAATCCCAGGGCCCAGTAGAAGGTATATACCTGCCAAAAGCAGTCTACAAAACTTAGAGGATGTAGCAAAAGCAGTACTAAGAGGGATGTTTTTAGCAATAAATGCCTAAACAGATAAACAATCTCAAATAAACAATGTAACTTTACATTTCAGTAAACTAGGAAAAAAAGTGAAAACTAAGCCCAAAGTTATCAAAGGGAAATAATAAAAATTAGAGCACAAATATGTCAAATAGCAAATAGAAAGATAATAGGAAAAATGAACAAAACTAAGCTTGTTTAAAAAAAAAAAATAATAATGACCTGCTAGCTTCTTTCAGGTGGTGGAGGGCTACAGAAGGGATAGCATTAGGAGAAATACCTAATGTAGATGACAGGTTGATGGGGGTAACAAACCACCATGGCGCGTGTATACCTGTGTAACAGACTTGCACATTCTGCACATATACTGCAGAACCGATAATAAAAAAAAAAATAAAACTAAATATTAAAATAAAAAAAAAGAAAATGACCCTTGCCTAGGCTAAGAAAAGAGAGAGCATTAAAATTAATAAAATTAGCAGTGAAACAGAAGATAATATAATGTCTCAGAAATGAAAAGGATCATAAAGGACTATTTATTATACATAATGATATGCCAGCAAATTGGATAATCTAGAAAAAAACAGATAAATTTTTAGACATGTACAACCCACAAAACTGAATCAAGACATAACAGAAAGACTGAACAGACCAGTAACAAATAGGGAGATTGAATCAATCAGTAATCAAAAACATCTCAACAAAGAAAAGCCCAGGTAGGTATCTACCTGGCCCAGATGGCCCAGGTGGTTTTACAGGTGAATTCCACCAAACAGCCAAAGAAGAATTATACTAATTCTTCTTAAATTCTTCTGAAAAACAGAAAGGGAAACACTTCCGAACTCATGAGGCTAGCATCACCCTGATATCAGAGCAAATACATCACAAGAAAATAAAACTATGGGTCAATACCCCAATGAGCCTAGTGGCAGAAACCCTCAATAAAATACTAGCAAACTGAATTCAAAAGCACATTGAAAGGATAATATACCATGATCAGGAGAGATTTATTCTGGGGATGTAAGGATTATTCAACATATGGTAATCAGTTGGTATGATCCACTACCATTACCAACATGAAAAAAAATGACACGATTATCTTTATAAACACAGAAAAAGCACTTGGTGAAGTTTAGTGTCTAGTGATGATTAAAACTCTCAACAAAATATGTATGGGGGGAGCCTTCCTCAACAAGATAAAGGCAACATATGAAAAACCCAAAGCTTACATCAGGCGTCCCCAAACTTTTTACACAGGGGGCCAGTTCACTGTCCCTCAGACCATTGGAGGGCCTCCACATACTGTTCTCCTCTCACTGCTGACCAATGAAAGAGGTGCCCCTTCCTGAAGTGCGGCAGGGGGCTGGATAAATGGCCTCAGGGGGCTGCAGGCCATAGTTTGGGGAGGCCTGGCTTACATCATAAACATTGGGGGAAATTTGAAAGCCTTCACTCTGTGATCTGGTACAAACCAAGGATGCCTACTCTTACTACCACTGTTCAACATATTACTGAAAGTCCTAGCCAGATGGTTAGATAAGAAAAATAAATAAAGGATATCCACGAAAAAATGTTTATGTATTTGCAGATGACATGATTATATATGTTGAATACACTGAATTTTTCAACCCCCCCCCCAAAAAAAATAGAAACTGTTAGAACTAACAAATAAATTCAGAAAAGTTGCAGGATACAAAATCAACATACAAAAATTAATTGCATTATAATACACAACAAACTATCAAAAAGGAAAGGAAGCAGTTCCATTCATAATAGCAATAAAAAGAATAAAATATTCAGAAATAACCTTAAACAATGAGGTGAAAAACATATATACAGACAATTATAAAACATGACGAAAAAATTGAAGACACAGATAAAAATACCATATATTCTTGGATTGGAAGAATTAATATTGTTAAAATGTCCCTTCTACCAAATTCAGAGTAACCTCTATAAAAATCCCCATGGCATTATTTACGGAAATAGAGAAAACAATTCTAAAATTCGCATACAACCACAAAAAAACTGAAATAGCCAAATCAGTCCCCAGTTAGAACAAACCTGGAGGCATGTACTTCCTGATTTCAAAATATATTACAAACTACAGTAACTAAAACAGTATGGTATTGGCATAACAACAAACATGTACACCAGTGGAATAGAATGGAGAGCTCATAAATAAATCCATACATCTATAGCAAAGTGAGTTTCAACAAGAGTACCAAGAGCACACAATGGTTACAAACTTAACCATTAGACTAGAAATTGTAAAACTACTAGAAGAAAACATGGAGGGGAAACCTTCCTGACACTGGTCTGGGCAAGAATTTTTAAATTATGATACAAAAGCACAGATAACAACAAAAAATAGACAAGTGAGGTTATCTCAACTTGTAAATCTTCTGCACTTTAAAAAATCAACAGAGTGAAGACACAACCTACAGAATGGGAGAAAATATTTGCAAACCATACATTAGATGATATCCAAATGCTTAAGAAACCCAATAGCAAAAAAATAAAATAACCAAATTAATAAGTGGGCTAAGGCCCTGAGCAGACATTTCTCTAAAAAAGACACATAAATGGCTAACATGTATATTCACTACCATTAATCATGAGGAAAATGCAAATCAAAATCACAAGATATCACTTCACAGCTGTCAGAATGGCTCTTAAAAATAAGTGTTTAGCACAGGTATGGATAAAAGTAAACCCTGGTACATTGTTGGTCAAAATGTAAATTGGTACAACCATTATGGTAAATAGAATGGAAGTTTCTTGGAGAATTAAAAATAGACCATGTGACCCAGCAATCCCACTTAGGGTTATATATTCGAAGGAAATGAAATCAGTTATCTCAATTAGATCTGTACTCCTGTTTTCATTGCAAAATTATTCATGATAGTCAAGATATGAGAATAACCCTTTAAGTGTTTGTTGATGAATGAATAGATAATATCATATATATAATATGAATAATATATATAATATGAGTAATATATATAATATGAATCATATAAATGAATAATTCATTTGTGTGTGTGTATACATGTTTATATACATGTTTATATACATGAAATATTCAGTCTTAAAAAAGAAATCCTGCCATTTATGACAACATGGATGAAATTGGAGGATGTTATGCTTAGTAAAATAAGCCAGACACAGAAAAACAAAGACAATAGTGCCCTCTTTAGCTTTGGTTTTTCTTTCTGTGGTTTCAGTTACCTGTGGTATACTGAGGTCCGACAATATCAAATGGCAAATTTCAGAAATAATTTATAAGTTTTAAACTGTGTGCCTTTCTGAGTAGTACCCAAGATGTGAATCACCCCCTTGTGCAGTGTGTCCATCCTTTAGTCACGAACATCATCCACTCCTGACATCCAACCATCGACATCATCATGATTTGATGATCCATGATCACCCAAAGCGGATTACCCTCCTTCTGGTATGTCAGACCTCTTCAGGAGGTCAGTAGCAGCCTAACACTGTGTCGCTGTCACAGTGCCTGTAGCATTCACCTTTCTTCATCTTCACGTAGGCCTTTATCTCTCATTATCACAAGAAGAAACGTGAATATAGTACAATAAGATTTTGAGAGAGAGAGAGACTACATCCACACAACTTTTATTACAGTGTATTGTTATAATTGTTCTATTTTATTAGTAGTATCTCTTACTGTGCCTAATTTATAAACTAGTCTGTATGTGTGGGGAAAAAATTGTATATGTAACTACTCTCCATAGTTTCAGGCACCTCTGGGGGTCTTGGAATGTATTTCCCCAAGGCAGAAAGGAACTGCTGTACTGCATGATCTTATATATGTGGGATCTGAAAAACTTACACTCATAAAAACAGAGAGTAGAATGGTGGTTGCCAGGGATTGGTGAGGGGAATTGGAGAGGTGTTGGTGAAAGGGAACAAAATTCTTAGTTATGCCAGATGAGTAAGTTCTGGAGTCTAATGTATAGCTTAGTACTATAGTTAATAATACTATGTTGTATTCTTAAAATTTGCTAAGAGAGTTGATCTTAACTGTTTTTGCCACACACACACACACACACACGATAATTGTGAGGTGATACATATGCTGATAAACTAGATTGTGGCAATCATTTCATAATGTATCCATATACCAAAACATCACATTGCACACTTTAAAAATACACAATTTTTGTGTGTCCAGTATACCTCAATAAAGTTGCAGGAAAAAAGATACACTGATACTATCAAACTATAAAAAACTATAAAGAATATGAGAGTCAGAATGATATAATAAGCACAACTGACATTGCTGGAAAAAGATCTGTAAATTTGTTTTTAGAGAACATTAGAGGAAAAAATGCAAATTATCTTTTAAACTGCATTATTGTCTTCCCAAGCCACAGTTCGTCTTCATCAACTATTTCTCTTTGGGAAAATCTCTTCCAGAGTTTTGTGAACCTAGGAAAACATATATTTATGAAAACTTTCTGCTGCATTCCTACTCTTATATTTTCACCACTATCTAATTACCTTTTACTTCATGCTCATTTATTTCCTTCTGCTTTATACCTGTTTATAAACTTCTTTTTTCTCTATAGGAACACTACTTCCTGCTTATCAGTCAATGAGGTCAGAAGCCATGGGTCTAATATAAGTGTATGTTTATTTCTAACTACCAGGTCATACTTTTAATCAAAATGAGAAAGAAAAAAAAAAAAAAAAGATTGACTTCACTGGAGTGCATATGTCTTGTTTTATATTTAAGTTTTATGTTCTTGAGATTTTACATCTTGAGTTAATTGATAATACCACAATTGAAATCCATGTTGTTGAATCCTTCAACCCCTTGAGGATTGAGAATTCCCTTTAATTATCTGTCTGAATCATTTAAATATTTGTAAATCAAGAGTTCAATTTAAAAATATTATATTTGATATATTTTTTAAAGTTGAATAAATTAACCTATTAAACAAAATTACCTTTTCTTCAAAAAAAAGGCATCACTTTCCCCTCAAATGTCTAATTGAGGAGTTGTTTTCTATTGGAGTGGTTCATGCTTATCTGTCTTAGTTGCTCTAATGCAAGGTATTTCCTAAAAAGTTTAAGGAAAGCATACCTTTGTTTTTATGTATGATAGTAAATAATACAATAGATGTGAGACAAAACAAACAAAAGATTTAAAAGATGGTGGGGGTGCATTTGTGCTATGCTTATTTTTGTTCCCATTTCAGTGCTCAATTAGTGTAGCTTCTAGTAAATAAAATTATCAAACAGGTCAGTAAGTGGAAGTATTACTAATTTGTGAGAGTTGTGTTTTTTTTATTTTTTTTAATATTTTTAATTTATTTTTTGGCATGTATCAGTACTTTATTAATTTTCATTATACTTTAAATTCTGGGGTACGTGTGCAGAATGTGTAGGTTTGTTACATAGGTGTGCACATGCCATGGTGGTTTGCTGCATACATTACCCTGTCATCTACATTAGGTATTTCTCCTAATGCTCTCCCTGCCCTATTCCCCTCCCCGCTGCTATCTCTCCCCTAGCCCCCCACCTTTCCCACAGGCCCCAGTATGTGCTGTTTCCCTCTCTGTGTCCATGTGTTCTCATTGTTCACCACTCACTCATGAGTGAGAACATGCAATATTTGGTTTCTGTTCTTGTGTCAGTTTGTTGAGAATGATGGTTTCCAGCTTTATCCATGTCCCTGCAAAGGACATGAATTCATCCTTTTTATGGCTGTATAGTATTCCATGGTGTGTAAGTGCCACATTTTCTTTATCCAGTCTATCATTGATAGGTTGGTTCCAAGTCTTTGCAGTCGTGAAAAGTGCCGCAATAAACATACATGTGCATGTTTCTTTATAATAAAATGATTTATAATCCTTTGGGTATATACCCAGTAATGGGATTGCTGGGTCAAATGTTATTTCTGGTTCTAGATCCTTGAGGAATTGCCACACTGTCTTCCACAATGGTTCAACTAATTTACACTCCCACCAACAGTGTAAAAGCATTCCTATTTCTCCACACCCTCTCCAGCATCTGTTGTGAAAGTTGTGTTTTTTCAAGCTTAATCTTACCGAGGGGTTTTAAGTACTGCTAATTATAGATTGTACTAAGCAAAGAATAAAGTAATAGAAGGTTACCAAGTTAAGGGTAGCATTCAATTCAGTTAGTGCCAATGTAGTTAAAATGGTATCATTAACAGAACATCTTCATCCAGAATCTTTTTTTTTTTAAGACTGGGTTTTACTTTTGTTGCCTAGGCTGCAATGCAGTGACATAATTGAGGCTCACTGTAGCCTCAACTTCCTGAGCTCAGGTGATCCTCCCGCCTCAGCTTCCAGAGTAGCTGAGACCACAGTATGTGCCACCATGCCTGGCTAATTTTTGTATTTTTTGTAGAGACGGGGTTTCGCCATGTTGCCCAGGCTGTTTTCAAATGGCTGGCCTCAAGCGATCCACCCACCTTGGCCTCCCAAAGTGCTGGAATTATGGGAATGAGCTGCCACACCCAGCCCATCCAGAATCTTTGGATTACCACCTTCCGTCTTCCAGGTTTTCATGCCCTTAGAAAGTTCTGCATATTTTTAGAGGTAAGACCCCCTCCTCATCTTCTTCATAATCCTTATGAGTATTGTGAGCACAGATATATATCCAATTAACTAGTTCCCTAAGTTATAAATATACTTTAACTTGCTATAGAAAGCTTACTGTGGATAAATAGCATATATTTTTAGGTATCTTAGTTAATGAATAACTGATGCTGAACATAATGTGAATGTGAAGTTAGTTTTGTTTTTCTCTAGCCCTCACTTTGGAAAAGGCTGAGCCTCTGAAAGGTGAGATGAATGCTGTAACGTGAAGCAGTGAATTACTAGTGGCCCTGGGTTCGCCTTTTGGATCCTCTAAATCCTAGGTCTCTTCCCACTACTACATACTACTCTAAAAAAATCTGTAATTCACAATTTTATTTTATTTATTTATTTATTTATTTTAGTGTCTACACAGTCCTACACAATTTTATTTTTTAATCTTATTTTTTTTTATCTTTTTATTGAACAAATACAGGAAACAGTTTTAAATTATTCACTGCTCTTAAATACATTGGTGATTATTTTTCTCATCTGAAATTCTGTTTTTCTTAAAGGCAATAGTTTTTTGGCCTCTTCTAAATGACTTTTAGTAACGTCATAACTTCAGCGGCCACAGTAAGCCCTCATTTTGCAACATACACCTGCTTTTCGTATCTAGGCTTGCCTTTTGTTCATTATTTGTAATTTAATGAAAAGAAAGTACCACTCTTTCCATAGTTTTGTGATAGAATTGCTGTCAACAAAGTAATGGATCCATTGCTATAAAGATTTCATTGTGAAAACATGAAATGGCTGTTAACTATAGTAGGCAAAATAAAAACAGTAAATACAAACCTTTTCTGGAACAGCGCAGAGTATGAGTAAGTAAAGTATCAAATGTAATTGGATACCTGGCCAAACATTTTTAAATTCTTCAGAAATGTCATTGAAAAGACTAGAGTACTTGGACTTCTTTCTTATTCTTATTTTGACTCCTAACACCGTGCTTGGCACATGGTAGGTAATTAATAAATGTATGGTGGATGAATAATCATTATCGTTTAATTAGTGACTAGGAGAGTTGGGAAAGGGCTATCAATTTCAAATTAGTTCCCTTAAAATAATTTACATAAGATTTGGGAGAAAAGTAAGAGCACCATATGATTATGCTTTACTAAGAGCTACTTCCATTCCTTCATTGACCATGTGGATTCATATTTGGCCTATATAATTACATTAGAAGAAACAAAGCACCCAAAGTAAGAAAAGGAAGTAGTAATACGAGAGGGTTTTAAGCTGAATTTACTAGGAAAAAAGTCATATTTTCTTTTTTAAAAATATCGTAAACAATACTGTAATCAGTGGAGAATTGAATGTGCTTTGTGTCAGAGAAAGGTCTTTGTATACAGTACATTACATTTTGTATACCAATACATTACATTACACAGACAGAGTACCTGGCTTTGGGAAACACATCTACCAAAACTCTTTTTTTTTTTTTTTTTTTTAATAATAAGTTTTTTTGTTTTTTTTTAATTGCATTTTAGGTTTTGGGGTACATGTGATGGACATGCAAGATTGTTGCATAGGTACACACATAGCAGTGTGGTTTGCTGCCTTCCGTCCCCTCACCTGTGTCTGTCATTTCTCCCCATGCTATCTCTTCCCACCTCCCCACCCCCCCGCCCCTCCGCCATTTCCCCGCAACGGACCCCAGTGTGTAGTGCTCCCCTCCCTGTGTCCATGTGTTCTCATTGTTCAACACCCGCCTATGAGTGAGAATATACGGTGTTTGATTTTCTGCTCTTGTGTCAGTTTGCTGAGAATAATGGTTTCCAGGTTCATCCATGTCCCTACAAAGGACGTGAACTCATCGTTTTTGATGGCTGCGTAATATTCCATGGTGTATATGTACCACATTTTCCCTATCCAGTCTATCATCGTTGGGCATTTGGGTTGGTTCCAGGTCTTTGCTATTATAAACAGTGCTGCAATGAACATTCGTGTGCACGTGTCCTTGTAGTAGAATGATTTATAATCCTTTGGATATATACCCAGTAATGGGATTGCTGGGTCAAATGGGATTTCTATTTTTAGGTCCTTGAGGAATCGCCACACTGTCTTCCACAATGGTTGAACTAATTTACATTCCCACCAACAGTGTAAAAGTGTTCCTATTTCTCCACATCCTCTCCAGCATCTGTTGTTTCCCGATTTTTTAATGATCGCCATTCTAACTGGTGTGAGATGGTATCTCAATGTGGTTTTGATTTGCATTTCTCTGATGACCAGTGATGATGAGCATTTTTTCATATGTTTGTTGGCCTCCTGTATGTCTTCTTTTGTAAAGTATCTATTCATATCCTTTGCCCATTTTTGAATGGGCTTGTTTGTTTTTTTCTTGTAGATCTGCTTTAGTTCTTCGTAAATTCTCGATATCAGCCCCTTGTCAGATGGGTAGGCTGCAAAAATTTTTTCCCATTCTGTTGGTTGCTGATTCACTCTACTGACTGTTTCTTTTGCCGTGCAGAAGCTGTGGAGTTTGATTAGGTCCCATTTGTCTATTTTGGCTTTTGTTGCCATTGCTTTTGGCATTTTGGTCATGAAGTCCTTGCCCACGCCTATGTCCTGAATGGTTTTGCCTAGATTTTCTTCTAAGGTTTTTATGGTATTAGGTCTGATGTTTAAGTCTTTAATCCATCTGGAGTTAATTTTGGTGTAAGGTGTCAGGAAGGGGTCCTGTTTCTGCTTTCTGCACATGGCTAGCCAGTTTTCCCAACACCATTTATTAAACAGGGAGTCCTTTCCCCATTGCTTGTTTTTGTCAGGTTTGTCGAAGATCAAATGGTTGTAGGTATGTTGTATTTCCTCTGAGGCCTCTGTTCTGTTCCATTGGTCTATATCTCTGTTTTGGTACCAGTACCATGCTGTTTTGATTACTGTAGCCTTGTAGTATAGTTTGAAGTCCGGTAGTGTGATGCCTCCTGCTTTGTTCTTTTTGCTTAGAATTGACTGGGCTATGCGGGCTCTCTTTTGGTTCCATATGAAGTTTAAGGTGTTTTTTTCCAGTTCTGTGAAGAAGGTCATTGGTAGCTTGATGGGAATAGCATTGAATCTGTAAATTACTTTGGGCAGTATGGCCATTTTCACAATGTTGATTCTTCCTAACCATGAACATGGAATGTTTCTCCATCTGTTTGTATCCTCTCTTATTTCGTTGAGCAATGGCTTGTAGTTCTCCTTGAAGAGGTCCTTTACATTCCTTGTTAGTTGTATTCCTAGGTACTTTATTCTCTTTGTAGCAATTGTGAATGGCAGTTCATTCTTGATTTGGCTCTGCTGAAGTCTATTACTGGTGTATAGGAATGCTTGTGATTTTTGCACGTTGATTTTGTATCCTGAGACTTTGCTGAAGTTGTTTATCAGTTTCAGGAGACTTTGGGCTGAGATGATGGGGTCTTCCAGATATACAATCATGTCATCTGCAAATAGAGACAATTTGATTTCCTCCTTTCCAATTTGGATACCCTTTATTTCTTTTTCTTGCCTGATTGCTCTGGCTAGAACTTCCAGTACTATATTGAATAGGAGTGGTGAGAGAGGGCATCCTTGTCTAGTGCCAGATTTGAAAGGGAATGCTTCCAGTTTTTGCCCATTCAGTATGATATTGGCTGTTGGTTTGTCGTAAATAGCTTTTTTTTTTTTCTTTGAGACAGAGTTTCGCTCTTGTTACCCAGGCTGGAGTGCAATGGCGCGATCTCGGCTCACCGCAACCTCCGCCTCCTGGGTTCAGGCAATTCTCCTGCCTCAGCTTCCTGAGTAGCTGGGATTACAGGCACGCGCCACCATGCCCAGCTAATTTTTTTTTGTATTTTTCGTAGAGACGGGGTTTCACCATGTTGACCAGGATGGTCTCGATCTCTTGACCTCGTGATCCACCCGCCTCGGCCTCCCAAAGTGCTGGGATTACAGGCTTGAGCCACCGCGCCCGGTGTAAATAGCTTTTATTCCGTCAATACCTAGTTTATTGAGGGTTTTTAGCATAAAGGTTGTTGAATTTTGTCAAAAGCCTTCTCTGCATCAGTTGAGATAATCATGTGGTTTTTGTCTTTTGTTCTGTTTATGTGGTGAATTACGTTTATGGACTTGCGTATGTTGAACCAGCCTTGCATCCCCGGGATGAATCCTACTTGATCATGGTGGATGAGCTTTTTGATATGCTGTTGCAATCGGTTTGCCAGTATTTTATTGAAGATTTTTGCATCTATGTTCATCATGGATATTGGCCTGAAATTTTCTTTTCTTGTTGAGTCTCTGCCGGGTTTTGGTATCAGGATGATGTTTGTCTCGTAAAATGATTTGGGAAGGATTCTCTCTTTTTGGATTTGTCTGGAATAGTTTCAGAAGGAAAGGTATCAGCTCCTCTTTGTATGTCTGGTAGAATTCAGCTGTGAACCCATCTGGACCTGGGCTTTTTTTGGGTGGTAGGCTCTTTATTGCTGCCTCGACTTCAGACCATGTTATTGGTCTATTCAGGGTTTCGGCTTCTTCCAGGTTTAGGCTTGGGAGGATGCAGGTGTCCAGGAATTTATCCATTTCTTCCAGGTTTACTAGTTTATGTGCATAGAGTTGTTTGTAATAATCTCTGATGATGGTTTGGATTTCTGTGGAATCTGTGGTGATATCCCCTTTATCATTTTTTATTGCATCAATTTGGTTATTCTCTCTTTTCTTTTTTATTAATCTGGCTAGTGGTCTGTCTATTTTGTTGATTTTTTCAAAAAACCAGCTCCTGGATTTATTGATTTTTTTTGAAGAGTTTTTTGTGTCTCTATTTCCTTCAGTTCTGCTCTGATCTTGGTTATTTCCTGTCTTCTGCTAGGTTTTGAGTTTTTTTGATCTTGCTCCTCTAGCTCTTTCAATTTTGATGATAGGGTGTCAATTTTAGATCTCTCCTTTCTTCTCATGTGGGCACTCATTGCTATATATTTTCCTCTAGAGACTGCTTTAAATGTGTCCCAGAGATTCCGGTATGTTGTGTCTTCGTTCTCATTGGTTTCGAAGAACATCTTTATTTCTGCCTTCATTTCATTGTTTATCCAGTCCACATTCAAGAGCAAGTTATTCAGTTTCCATGAAGCTGTGCAGTTCTGAGTTAGTTTCTGCATTCTGAGTTCTAACTCGATTGCACTGTGGTCTGAGAGACTGTTTGTTATGATTTCTGTTCTTTTGCATTTGCTGAGGAGTGATTTATTGCCAATTATGTGGTCAATTTTAGAGTAGGTGTGATGTGGTGCTGAGAAGAATGTATATTCTGTGGATTTGGGGTGGAGCGTTCTGTAAATGTCTATTAGGTTTGCTTGTTCCAGGTCTGTATTCAGGTCCTGGATATCCTTGTTGATTTTCTGTCTGGTTGATCTGTCTAATATTGACAATGGGGTGTTAAAGTCTCCCACTATTATTGTGTGGGAGTCTAAGTCTCTTTGTAAGTCATTAAGAACTTGCCTTATGTATCTGGGTGCTCCTGTATTAGGTGCGTATATATTTAGGATCGTTAGCTCTTCTTGTTGCAGTGATCCTTTTACCATTATGTAATGTCCTTCTTTGTCTCTTTTGATCTTTGTTGCTTTAAAGTCTATTTTATCAGAGATGAGAATTGCAACTCCTGCCTTTTTTTGCTCTCCATTTGCTTGGTAGATCTTCCTCCATCCCTTTATTTTGAGCCTTTGTGTATCCTTGCATGTGAGATGGGTTTCCTGGATACAGCACACTGATGGGTTTTGGCTTTTTATCCAATTTGCCAGTCTGTGTCTTTTGATTGGGGTCATTTAGTCCATTAACATTTAGGGATAGTATTGTTATGTGTGAATTTGATACTGTCATTTTGATGCTACCTGGCTGTTTTGTTGGTTAGTTGATGCAGATTCTTGATTGTGTTGATGCTCTTTTACCATTTGGTGTGTTTTTGGAGTGGCTGGTACTGGTTGTTCCTTTATATGTGTAGAGCCTCTTTCAGGAGTTCTTGTAGAGCAGGTTTGGTGGTGATGAAATCTCTGAGTGCTTGCTTGTTCACAAAGGATTTTATTTTTCCTTCACTTATGAAGCTTAGTTTGGCTGGATAGGAGATTCTGGGTTGAAAGTTCTTTTCTTTAAGGATGTTGAATATTGGCCCCCAATCTCTTCTGGCTTGTAGGGTTTCTGCTGAGAGATCTGCTGTGAGTCTAATGGGCTTCCCTTTGTGGGTAACCCGACCTTTCTCTCTGGCTGCCCTTAGCATTTTCTCTTTCATTTCAATCCTGGTGAATCTGACAATTATGTGCCTTGGGGTTGCTCTTCTTGAGGAATATCTTTGTGGTGTTCTCTGTATTTCCTGGATTTGAATATTGGTCTGCCTTTCTAGGTTGGGGAAGTTTTCCTGGATGATATCCTGAAGAGTATTTTCCAGCTTGGATTCATTCTCTTCATCACATTCAGGTACACCTATCAGACGTAGATTAGGTCTTTTCACATAGTCCCACAATTCTTGAAGATTTTGTTCATTCCTTTTTGCGCTTTTTTCTCTGTTCTTGCCTTCTCTTTTTATTTCATTGAGTTGATCTTCGACCTCTGATATCCTTTCTTCTGCTTGGTCAATTCGGCTGTTGAAGCTTGTGCATGCTTCACAAAGTTCTCGTGTTGCGTTTTTCAGCTCCATCAATTCACTTATATTCCTCTCTATGCTGTCCATTCTCGTCAGCAGTTCGTCCAATCTTTTTTCAAGGTTCCTCTTTTCTTTGCGTTCGGTTAGAACATGTTCTTTTAGCTCACTGTAGTTTCTTACTACCCACCTTCTGAAGTCTGATTCTGTCATTTCATCACCCTCCTTCTCCATCCAGTCTGGTTCCCTTGCTGGTGAGAAGTTGTGATCCCTTTTAGGAGGAGAGGTGTTCTGGTTTCGGGAGTTTTCAACCTTTTTGCGCTGGTTTCTTCCCATTTTTGTGGGTTTATCCACCTGCTGTCTGTCTCCTCTGCACTTTCACTGGGAGCTGAAGTCCTGAGCTGTTCTTAGGTGGCCATCTTCCCAGCATTCCCTAAACTCTTAAAATAGCACTGATGCTGCCATATGATAGGTAATACCAAGAAAACTCAGGGCCGTTATTAACTTTGATGAAATGTCTTGGGAAATATTTAAATAATTTTTGTTTAATAATAATAAGGATCATGCAGCCTCTGTTAAGTCATCCCAAACTCTTCTAGGCAAATTTAGTCTCCTCCTACCCCTGTTTTTTAATGTTTCTAAAGGATATTACATATAATCTATTAGAAAACTGGCTGGATACAGTGGCTCATGCTTGTAATCCCAGCACTTTGGGAGGCCAAGGTGGGTAGATCACCTGAGTTTAGGAATTTGAAATCAGCCTAGCCAATATGGTGAAACCCTGTCTTTACTAAAAATACAGATCGCCTGAGTTCGGGAATTTGAGATCAGGCTAGCCAATATGGTGAAACCCTGTCTCTACTAAAAATATAAAAATTAGCCAGGCCTGGTGGTAGACATCTGTAATCCAAGCTACTCAAGAGGCTGAGGCAGGAGAATCTCTTGAAATTGGGAGGCGGAGGTTGCAGTGAGTTGAGATCACACCACTGCATTACAGCCTAGGTGACAGAGTGAGACTCCATCTCAAAATATATTTGTATATGTGTGTATATATATATGTGTGTGTGTGAATATATATATATATATATATATATATATATATATATATATAAAAGAAAACTAATTACATTGTTTTCTTAAAATGTTTTAAGCATCTCTCTCCCTCAGGGGCAAGAATTTTAAATCCTTAGTGCATACCAGGTACTTAAAGATACTATTCCCTAAAAATAGAGACATCATGTAATATCAGGCCTACAGTTGACAGAAAAAAGTAATCTCAACTATTCAGAATAATTTACCAATGGAAAAATCTGTTAGTTTTCCCTTCTTTTTCTTTGCTTCATAAAATTTAAATAATATTAATTGTTAGGTTTCTTGGAAAATTAAAAAGAATATCTGTGGGAACATTGGGCTCTGGGTATAATTGCAGGATAATCTGAAAAGTTTAAAGATTATTTTCCATTGGTATAAGTTTATTTAGGCTCTGTTTCTTCTCTTGAGATGACTTTAGCAGTATATATTTTCCTGGAACATCATTTACTTTAGGTTTTCTAATTTACTGTTTTAAAATACATGGCATTTTACTACTTAAATATTCTCTGTATCTGTAGGTACATCACCTCTGTGTACACTGTTAATGTATATATTTTTAAAATGTCCTTAGTTTGCTATTGACTAGATTATTTCCCAAGGAATCTACTCTTAGATTTATTAAATCTAATGTGTGTGTGTGTGTGTGTGTGTGTGTGTGTGTGTGTTTGTATACTAATTAATTCTCTCATTTTAAAAAATTACTTTTCCTTTCCTTGCTTAAGTTTGCTTTGTTTTCCTAAATTAGTGAGTTGGAATACTTAAATTGTTTTTATTTTGTTTTGTCAATAAAAGCGTTTTAAGATTCTAGTTATAATATAGCTATAGCCAATGCATTTTGAGAGGTACTTACATATTACAATTATTTTCAGAAATTCCTTATTTCAAAGCTTTGCTTTCTTCTTTGAACAAAGAGTTATTTAGGAAAAGAAAGAAGTAAAAATCTCTTCAACCTATTTTCTACCTGACTAGCTTTATTATTTGTAGTATTCTGTTTTTTACTTCTTGTAATACTTGTTTATATTTTGTTATGAAATTTTCCTTCTTAATTTCAGTCTGTTTTCCAGGTTAATCATTTATCTATTGTTTCAGTGAATACTAAGAAAACTTTGTCAGGCTAAGGCACAGGAGGTCTAAGATTTATTTCTAGAACAGTAAGCAAATTATTTCTGAAAGTGTGTTCTTCTACTATTAAGTAACATGTTTATTTTTGTCTTTTAGTCAAAGTTTATTTCCCCTTGCATAGGTACTGTTCTGATTTGTTATTCTATTTACATGTTCTTAAAGGAGGGCTGATTCATCTATACTCAAAAAATTATAATAGAATTTTCTTAGAGTGTTCAAAGCATTATCTTAATGGGGCATTTAAAATGTATCACTGACAAACTTCTTTCTATTTGTTGAAAATATTGCTTAAGAGATCAGGTCATGCCCATCTTTCATCTCACACTCTTTGTATTTGTCTTTTACTTGTCTTGGCCAAACTAGGTTTGGTTATGTATGATTTTCTTTTTTAGTACTTCAGCCCACCTGGTTGGGGAACAGCTCTCTCCCATTGGGACCTCTCCCTCTCCCCATGAGTGAAGACGGGCCTGCTTCCCAGAAGCATTCTGTTTGCTGAGTTTGTATATACTTCCTTTCCCCAACTTTGCTGCCTTTGGTTGTTTGTGAATAAATAAGGCATACCCGTTTTTCCTAAAGCCTCCTTCACCTTTAACCCTTGATGCTGGGGACCTTTTGGTTGGGAAGACAGCTTCCTTATGTCAGGGTGAGCCTGCTACACAAGTATATAGCTCAGACAGTGACCTACTGTTGAGTTTCTAATTAGTGTTTCCACATCCCCCTCAAATGGTGCAGATGTGGAGGGCTGCAGTTGCAGTATCCCTCTCTCCTGTTAGTTTTGTCTACCACAGCCCACACCCTCCAAATAAGAGATGATGGAGCAGTTTTTACTTACTTTCTGCATCACTCCACAGCTGGCTTTAGAAGAGGGACTGTGATTAGGCTGTTAGTAATGACTTTTAATGTGGATTCATCTGCATTTTCTCTAGAAATTATTTAAACTTTCTGCCTCTCAGCTGGCACGATTTCATGATATTTTGGTTCTAATGGGGGATCTTTTCTAATTTTTGTTTTTCTTTGACCGTTTAAATCATTTACTGGAAAGAGGGCTTAGATATCTGCTCTTATGTTCTTTGCTAGTGTGCAAGTCCTCCAGCCTGATTTTGTTCATGAACATAGTGGAAATTGACTTCTTAAATGCCTTTAATATTGGAGACTGCTTTGAAGGAAATTGAAAATAGCAAGCAGTCTTTCAAGAAGAGATAATAAATTACCAGTCTCACAAGAACAAAAATAAGCCAAATCATATATAACAAGTTTGGAGTAAACTGTTTTTTACATTTCAAATTCAAGGTGAACACTTCAAGTGAAACTTCAGAGATATAAAAAACTTTAACTGATAAACATTCCAAACATTAATGTATAGAAATGTATAAGCTCACTGAAATTTTTACATAAATTTTACTAGAAAAGGTGATTGACCAGTAGCTTTTATTAGATTCTCAAAAAGATTTCAAATCTTAGAGATGAATACTGTAAGTTTATGGGGAAATCAAGACAAAAATTTACCATCTTATGAATTTCTAGTTTGGATAATAAACTTAGTTTCACAAGAAATTGCTTTAGCACAAACATGGAAAACCTTAAGCATGAGAACTCTCCTTTTGAAGTACAAAGAGAGACTAAAATGAAGAACTCAAACTGGAAATGTAGAAAATTGAATTTGCTACAATTTGAAGTCCTTTCAGAATAGCCAACAGATTTTAAACAAGAGTTTGTATCACATAGTTTATTTGGGATATATCTAGAAGGAGAAAGGAGGAGAAAGTTTTAAAAGACAAGTGCAAAACCCCTTCTAGTGTTTTGGCTATGGCTTCCATTTTAGTGTCTGTATTTAAGGGATCATAAAAGGAACTGAAATGATTGGTCACAATGGCAACTCTGTACCTATACGGTTTCAGATGTGCAAAGAGTTCAGCAACTTCCCTCTTAACCTATACCTCTGTGGAAGTCATTCATTGTGCATGTAGGCATCAGCAGAATATTTTAAATAGAGTTCACAGCTCTGGGAACCAAATTTAACTTTCTCACTCTTCTGATTTAGCATATTTTCATATGCTTTTTGTGTTTTGGTGGAAATTAGTAGAAAACATCCATTTGCAAACAACCCAAATGGCTAGCATTGAGCAGGACTCTTCAGCATATTCTTCCGAATTACATTTTGAGTTCTCTGAAGGATCAATATCCCAAACTAGGAAACTCTAGCTTTCTCATTTATTTTTATCATCTAATTATTTTCTTGCCTTTAAGTATAAGGGATAGAGACTTGATTAAGTTTTATGTACAACAAGTTAAAAAAAAATTAGTCATCTTTACCATTTAATCTTTTTATGTTTCTTGATCTTTTTCCAGTCATCGAACAGTTCCTGAGCATGCGCAGCTTTACTTACTAGTTTATAGCATGAAAAACAGTAACTCACTAGTTTATAGCATGAAGAAGAGTGGGTAAAGGCACAGTAGTGAGTAGGGAAAGCTTCCAATTAATCTCAAAGTTTGGGATTAATTTAGCATGAATTCTGTTCTTTGGTGCCTTCCTGCTTTTTGACATGGTAACCTGCCATAACAAAGAGGAAACAGCAGGAAACTTGGTACCAATTAAAACAGTCTTCTTTCACCAAAGAACAAAGTGTCAGCAAACAATCTCAAATTCAAAAAGTGATAAGTGTTTTAGAGTAAAACAAGGATATAAAGACAAAGCTATTTAATTTTAACATCTTCTAGAAAACAAAGCGCATGCCAGTTGACTTAAATTTGGCATTTAATAAGATACAGTTTGCACATCAGAAATCAAATAGATGCCTCATGGCATGGTGTATATGTTTGAGCGAAGGGCACTTTTAGCAAAACTAAATACACTGGTATAAATGTCTGCATGAATATTTTTTTATCCACTCACTTTTGGTGTGTATTCCAGTTATGAATTATTCAACCAGGCTCACTAAGTTTGAGTCTGATTAATAGTGTTCAAGGTTGCATCTGGCTGACAGTATTTGAAGTTTGAATTTGTTCTAAGATGACTTGAGCACAATAACATGTTTCTATATCAAAATGAATCTCCATTCAAATGGGGAGGAAATCTGAAATTTCTGTTCCAGTGCTGACTGAGATGCTCTGGGTGAGCCTGGACTCAGAGCCCACCAACTTTGGATCTTTATATCAAATAGTCATCCGGCTTGACTTCAAGGGCTAGAGATTTAAATATTCTGCACCTCTTGATATAGGTCAATGGCTGATATAATGTGCTTCCAACAACTTTCTTTTTACTAAAGTAGTACATATACCAAGTTAGTTTGTCCCAATGGAAACAAACAGAAATCTGATAACAGATTTCTCTCATATTTTTTGTGTATGTTTCTTAATGTAGCTAAAATATATAATTTTAGTTTTCCATAGTGAAGATGCTTTTATAAAAGAGGATGTATTTAAGAACATTCAGAAATCTTGTAGCTAGCCATGGACGAATTATTTTAAACAATTAGTTTAGGGGTGTGAAGATCTACTGAAGGGTAATAAATAACTATGGAAGAGACGGTGTTCAGCATTGGGCTTCAGTATGAAGAATAGGTAGAAGATGAGTAAGGCTAGAGGCAAGAAGTTCATTCAGTAGGCCGTTGCCGTAATCCAGCAATGAGAAGGTGACAGCATGAGCCACCGTAGTAGGAATAAGGATGTGAATAATTTATGGGTTCTACAGACAATAAGAAAAGAGAACCAATAATAGTTGGTGATCGATAGGTTATTTCTTAAAGGGAAGAAAGAATGAAATATCCATGGTTTCTTCTTAAGTGACTGGGTGAATGATAGTACCCCTCACATGGATGGGAAATATAGGTGACAGGTTTGGAGTGAAAGAATGAATTCCATTTTGGATATGTTGAGTTTGAAGTGTCTATGGGACATAGAGGTACACATGACTAGGAGAAAATTGAAAATTCAAATTGTGAATTCTGCCGAAGGTTAGAAGTACAGATCTGAGATTGAATTGCTACTTGAGTTCAGAGGAATAAAATAGGTCATTCAGCAAGTCGTTATCTCAATATCTTCCTGGCCATTTCTTGGGTCGCCTTACTGACTTTTTATTCTCTTTACAATCTCTAAATTCTCAAGTTTTTAAGGCCCCAATCTTAGGCCAGCTTCCCTTGGGTCACCTTGCTGACTTTTCATTCTCTTTACAATCTCTAAATTCTAGTGTTTTAAAGGCCCTAATCTTTCTCTAAGTGTACTCTTTTTTGGGATGATCTTACCTAGTCGTGGGGTATTAAATACCATTCGTAGGTTAACACAGCTAACAGTTACCTCTAGCTTAGACAGACCCCTAACTGATTTCCTTGTATACTCAACTGCCTGCCTAATATACTTACTTTAATGATAATATACATCTCAACTGAACTTGGTCCAGATAGAAGCCTTAATTTTTCCATCAGTCATATTATTCTGATTTGCCCATCTCAACAAATGGTACCATCATCAACATTTTAGCTCAAAACAAAACTCTAGGCATTATCCTGGTTTCTTTCCTTTTGTGTACTTTCTGACACTGAATCCATTACCAAGTTGTTTTGTTTCTGCCCCCAAAATGTGTCCTAAATTTATCCATTTCTCTGCCACTGCTGTTCCCTAGTTCAGGACATTATATCCTTTCTCTTGGATTATTGCAGTCTCTAAACTTCATGCCTCTACTTTTTATACTTTTAATTTATCGTCTATACAGATACCAAAGTGATTTTTTTTAAGTCAAATCAGTTCATGTCACTGCTTTATATATAATGCACCAATGGCTTCCCACTGGATTTAAATAATAATCTTAACACTTTACCCCTCCCTGGCCTTTACATACTTTTAACCTCACCTTAAAAACACTCCTCTTGTTCACTAAGAACCAACTAGACCAGTTTTTTTTTTCTTCCAATATACCATGCTAATTTATGCCTCAGTGCCTTTTGTACTTTTGTTCCCTCCAGCTGGATCATTCTTCATTCAGTTCAGATAGATATCAACAACTCAAGAGTCTTTTCTTACCTGCTCTATGTAAATAGTCCTGTCTCATCACTCAGATTTATCATTCTTACCAATCTGAAATTGTCTGTTTATTTGGGCTACTTGTTTGTCTAGATAAAATTCACTGATGAAGGAACTAAGACTATCTTATTCACCCATACATTCCTAAAACATGGAACAATATGTTGAATATAAATAAATAAATAGATGAAAGAATGTTGAAGAGAAGAAGGTCCAGTCTAAGAGGGTTAAAACGGTCCAGTTTACTCATAATAGTAATGATGAATACCTTCTCTTTATCTCCTTATTGTTCTTCTCTGCCAAATGATCTGTAAAGCTTACTTAGTGTACCTTTCAGATTGAGGTGCAGCAGACTTTCAGAACATTATATTTAATTACAGAAACCCAACTAATAAAATAATAAGCTTATGTTAGTTGCAGGTGTTAATTTTTTTAATGTCATCAATAACATTTACATATAACAATTGGCAACAGAGTATTATATTATTCACATATTTGCCTTTATGCCTGTATGCACACATACACAGATACTTTAAACTAGAGTGAAATTATTTATGAGTCCCAAAATTTTCAAATTATGTATGGCTGGTCTATATATTCTAGGACTGTCCCTTCTAGTTTAAGTGAAATTAAAAATTGAACTAATGGTGTTAGTCTCTTTTAATATTCTATTTTTTTGTGATTAAAAAATACTAATTTTTCCCATTCCCCCACCCACCCACCAAAAGACTTGATGGGAGTTTTATTTTACAAAGGCATCTGTTCATCTTTCTTTTTAAGTGCATAGACTAATTTTACAAGCCTGAGTTTAAATCTTAACTCTTCCATTCTTCTTCTGACATAGAAATAAACAGATGCAGTGTGAAATAGCGGATAGTGACTGTTTTCTAGGGTTGTAGCTCAATATTTATAAGCATAATGAAATAACCTTCTGAAGTTTGACAAGTCAATATAGTTCCTTCATTATCCTAGGTCAAAAAAATAGAATTTGGGAAAATTCTCAGCTTTTCAAATATGCAGAAGAGGAAAAAATGAGAGGAAGCATGCTAAAATTTCTTTAGCCAATTTTAATCAAGTTGAGTTTGAAACTTAAAGGATTATGCTTCAAAGCTTGTAGTTATCATCACAAATGGCCTTATTCAAAATGACACACTAATTTCCACCACATCTGTACTCTTCTCACTATAAGATGTTACATATACCTATGCTTGACCAAAAGAATTTCCTGCGATTTTAACATATTTTTCTATGTTTTAAATCTTTCTACAAATTTTCTCAAGTATTTTCTTTTACCTAGGATATTCTTCTTTCACTGAAAGTGAAGAAAGTCTAAAAATTCTTAAAGTGCACTACCAAAAGCCCTTCATTTGGATGATCCACCTTCCTATGAGTCCCCATAGTTACATGTCTGATGGCATTTATTTTATTGTAACTCTATGATCTGCTTCTAACTTAGATAAAAGCTCTCTGAGAGCACTATGACCAATTGTCATGCTGTTTCCTATGGAACCTACTACAGCACTCAGCTCGCAGACTCAATAAGTAATGAGTTGAACTACGTTTTTTTGAGGCAGAGTCTCCCTCTGTCACTGAGGCTGGAGTACAGTGGCATGGTCTCTGCTTACTACAACCTCTGCCTCCTGGGTTCAAGTGATTTTTCTGTCTCAGCCTCTGGAGTAGCTGAGACTACTTACAGGCCCATGCCACAATGCCTGGCTAATTTTTAGTAGAAACAAGGTTTCACCGTGTTGGCCAGGCTGGTCTCATACTGCTGGCCTCAAGTGATCCTCACAAAGTGCTAGGATTACAGATGTGAGCCACCATACCTGTCTCCCATTTTTGAAAATATGTGTCAAAAAATATACCACAGAATTTTGCCATTGTGGTATTTTGATATATATTGGTTTTTGTCCGTGGTTTCTGGTTCATAGCTCTCATATTCCTTGTTAGAATATGTCTTTTGTTAGAATATTGGGTGTGTTGGGCATCAGGGACAGGCCTCAGAAAACAGAATCTCTCTTGCCTTCCTTTCACTTGCCCTGAGGGAATTTTTTATTTTTTGAGACAATACCTTCCTGTGTCACCCAGGATGGAGTGTAGTAGCACCATCATAGCTCACTGCAGCCTCAACCTTCTAGGCTGAAGCAATTCTCCCATGTCAGCCTCCCAAGTACTTGGGACTACAAGCACATGCCACCACACCTGGCTAATTTTTTTTTTTTTTTTTTTTTTTGTAGAGAGAGGTTTCAGCATATTGCCCAGTCTCCATCTCCTTGGCTCAAGCAATCCACCCACCTTAGCTTCCCAAAGTGCTGGGGTTACAGGCATAAACTACCACACCCAACCCTGAGGGAGATTCTAATCTTCCCCACCCTTCTGATTTTGAATCTTAAAACCCCAGAGAAGGTCCCACCCCCTGCAGTGAGGAAAGCAAGGCTAATGACCTTGAAGCTTCCATTAAAAGCCTGGAGGATTGAGTCTGGGAAGCTTCTGGATAGCTGAACCAGTGTAGGCTCCTGGAAGGTGTCTCATCCAGAGAGGACTTAGAAACTCCATGCACTTCTCTTATACCTGACCCTACGCATCTTTTCATCTGTATCCTTCGGTAAACCAGCAAATATAAGTAAGTGTTTTCTTGAGTTCTGTGAGCTGCTTGAGCACATGTATTGAACTCTAAGAGGGCGTTGTGGGAACCCCAGCTTGAAGCTGGTTGGTCAGAGGTTCTGGAGGCCTGGGTTTGTGACCTGTGTCTGTGGCTGAGGAGTCTTTGGGACTGAGCCTTCAATCTGTGGGATCTGACACTATCTCCAGGAATTAAATTGGAGGACACTCAGCTAGTGTCTGCTGCTTGGTGGTTGGGAAAAACCCCCACACATTTGGTCATGGAAGAGAAGTTTTCTGTACTGAATATTGTTGTGATATGAGAGCAGAGGAAAAATGCAGTTTGGAGAGTCTTTTTCCTACACAGACATATACAGTAATAAGAATATGATGCTTTTGTTTTTTACAGAAAATGCTACATGAGACCTTTTTATAAAATCTAATTTTCTTCAACTGAGTAGGATTTAAACTAAAAAGAACAGGTGACTTCAGTGTCTCTCTGTAATAACATCTTACAATCTCTTGTGAGATCATGAAATAATGTTCTAGAAAACTAATGAAAGATTTTTTAAACTTTGTGACATTTGACTTATGTTTATTACCAAAAAGCCTGAATTCTTATTCAGTACGTTACAATTTTATTTAAAATTTAAATGAGTAAGGAAACATTTTTAAATGTTTGTAAGATTGGTAGCTATGTGTCTGACTTCCAGAGTTGGAAATGCCTCTGAGGAAAGATTAAGAGCTTTGAAAGTATTTTGAAAAGAGAAACAGAAAGGAATACAGCATTTTCCCAGCAGTGCTTCAGTAATGCAATCTTCAGCATCATCTCAAAGCAATAACTGCAGTACAGATGAGATCAGCCTTTTTTTTTTTTTTTTTTTTTCCTTATCTTCAGTGATTTTACCATCTCTTCATGCTACATCTTACCACAAAGAGAACATTGACACATGGGACAGAGTTTGCTTTTGTTTCAACCAGAATGCCAACTCATTTCTGGGGTTCTAAACCATAACCTTTTTTAGCAGAGCAGTGTAGAATTTTTATACAATACCATAAATGGTTGGCCTGCATAACATTTTAACTGTAAGTCAATACCTTTGAAGAGACATGTTTGACAAGTCAGAGTTCTATTTTCTCCATGTGTTACTAAAGTACCTTTTCTATCAAAAGACCAACCACCATTTCCTTCTATTCTTTGTTCTCCCCCTAAATAAAATTAATTCAGCTTCAGAATATTTTATGATCTTGATTACTAACTGTAAGTCTTTAGAAGACTGTAAAACATTTCCATACTGTGAATATTAGAGCTAGTATTCTTGGAGTTCGGCTAGTATTTCTGTGGGAGGTAGAAGAGGACAGATAGAGTACAAGTGAGCATTTTTAAAGGCAAATTGACTAAAACAAAAGGAATATTTTATACATGTTTATTTCATTGTAATTCTTTGAAACAGGTCGTGGGGAGGAGAGTTAACTTAAATATTGCTTTGAATTTTATTTTTATTTTTTTATTTTTTTTATTTTTTTTTGAGACGGAGTTTCGCTCTTGTTACCCAGGCTGGAGTGCAATGGCGCGATCTCGGCTCACCGCAACCTCCGCCTCCTGGGTTCAGGCAATTCTCCTGCCTCAGCCTCCTGAGTAGCTGGGATTACAGGCACGCGCCACCATGTCCAGCTAATTTTTTGTATTTTTAGTAGAGACGGGGTTTCACCATGTTGACCAGGATGGTCTCGATCTCTCGACCTCGTGATCCACCCGCCTCGGCCTCCCAAAGTGCTGGGATTACAGGCTTGAGCCACCGCGCCCGGCCTATTGCTTTGAATTTTAATCAAAATTCTTTCATGGAAATGTTGGTGCTTCTAGTAATAACAGTTCTATAATCTTTGTGAGTTAATCTGAAATATTTTTTTCATCATTGGAATTCAGTGCTTAACTGATGGACTTATTTTATGGTATCATCTTTATAAGATGGCAATTAAAATCAGATTTTTTTATACCCCTAAAAGATGAATACGATAAAAGGGAAAGGGCGAGAGCTGCAACTTTTAGGTGGTTGGTGATATTTGAAGTGTTTATTACTTCTGATTTACATTTATGTATTATATTCAAATCCAAAGTTTAAAAGTAATGATTTGCCACAGGTTAAAGCAGAACATTTATGTGATATTTCCTAGTAGATGTTTTCCTCTAGAAAATCCTGTTTTTGTTCTATGAAAAATGCCATCAACATGGATCATTCACTAATTAATTTGAAGCTGTTTTCAAACAAAAAGCTAATTCATCTTTCATTAGATTTAGTTATAATTATGATAGCAGGTGTATAGCTAAGTGTGTTGAACAAACCGTTGGTCACATCAGTCTTAAATGCATCATTCAGTGTGATGTGAATTTATATTTCCTAGGTAAATTTTTTTGTAGGTAGTTGTCTTATTTTGAATTCAAATGTTATTTTTAATAGAGACATGCATGGAAGTATATTTTTTGTTTGTCCTGAATGTTCAGATTTTGTGTGTGTGTGTGTGTGTTCTTTTCTTCTTTGTTCTTGTCCCTCCCTGCATTCCCTATGAAGATACATATCAGTGCTATGCAACAAAAAGGAAGAATCACCCAAATTACATCCAGGAAATAGACCTTTCTCTTTATTTCAAAGGCATAACTTGGATAGTCTGTTTAGCTCATGGTGAAAAAAAGAAAGTAATGATTCTCTGTATTTGGGCAAAGTACAAGTGAAGAGCTTGAATAATTAGAACAGCAATATAATTGGAAGAAGTAAGATGGTTTTTACAAGTTAAATTTGAAGCTAAGGCAAAACTTGCATAGATAGATGTCCCTTTGCTCTTGAGGATGAACTCAGAACTCTACATCTAAGTGGTTATCTGAATTTATACTCTCCTATTCCACAGGTTCTCATCAATGCCTCAAGATCTAGGCACATATTAAAATTACATAAAATATATGCTACATCAGAATTAGGATTTTCCAAAGTATACTATTCCATGGAAATACTGATTTTTCAGGGTGCTCTGTAAATAATGATCCCATACCTCATTATGTTCAGGAAATGCCACATGTCACAGCACCTTTCTAGACATCCTATCGTCATATTAGAGACTGTGAGGACATGCCTTAAAGAAAGTTTTAAATTTTTTAAAAATAAATTTTTATACTTGAGCAAGGAACTTTATTCTCTCTCAGATTGGTCCTCCCTTTTTAAAATTACACACTAATATCCCAAAGAACCAGTGTTCCATATATAGATATTGCATATGATATGAATCCGTTTCAATTGTGTTGTTGTACATGTGTGTTCAGGTACCTACACATTAGGACACATCTCTAGTTTATTAGCACTGCACTTATAAAGAGACATGAGAGAGACATCAAGAAGACATCATTTTAGGGTGAACACCATTGCCTAGTACCTACTTCTTAATGTTAAAAATCCAGAAACCCAATTTTATCTCTCCCACAGAATTGATTGGATTGAGGAAAATTGAGTTGTTTTAATTAAACTCACATAACATTGATGTTTAAACAAAATTATGTTTATCAATGAATAATCAGGAATTCCCATTTTTTATTGACAAAATATTATTTATGTCCACTGTCCATACTACTTGCTTTAAGGGCACCCCATGTTTCTTGAAGATGAAGAGTCTTAAGAAATATTTATTATCTAGACCTCAATGAAGAAAGCTTTGTAATCATCCTTCCCCACAGAAGGATTTACATGCCTAGTAATCATATTGGCCAATCCAGTGTTTCTTTTCTGAGGACAGTACTGATAAGAAGCACCAAATCTGCCTCTCTTCCTGAACAGATCATCTCCATCTATTCATAGTTTGGCTCAGAAGTTGGACAGGGCTGCATTTTATATCTGCTTCTTATCATGTTGGCAATGAGGTAAAAATTATACCCTTCAAACCAAAAGTGGTCTTTGTGATAACTTATTTAATTGAAGCCCCAGTAGATATTTATCATTGCCCATTTTAGAGAATCATAGCATTTTAGAACACTAGACAACCTTGGATGTAATCATGTTCATTTCCCTTATATTACATTACAGAATTTTAAAAATTGAGATGTGGGGTGGTTATGACTTGCTCACAAACTCACATTTATAACCAAAACTCAGCTTTCTTGTTCTGACTAGCGATTTGTGTATGTAAATGTTTTGACTTCTCAATTAAATAACTAGAAGTTTTTAAAGATAGAGACTATATTTTATACAACTTCTGAATCCTATAGATTATGTTCCTAGAAGAACCTTTTGTAATGAAAAAAGAAATATATGTATGTGTGTGTATATATATATATATATATATATATATATATATATAGTCTTTCTATTACTATTTTGACAATCTAAAATATGTTCTATAATTTTAGGTGATCTTAACTTGTTTATCAGAGTTTTTCAGGTCAAAGAAAATTAATCTTCATCATGTATGGGAACATTAATGTATTTTTCAGATGAGCACATGGTTATATCATACTCTTTTAAAGCATCTATATAGTTGAAATTTGTCATTTTCCTAATATTTAACCTACTAGATCATTTATTTTACTCTTTCTTCTGACGGATTGAAATGATTTCATTTATATTATGAAATAATGTTGGCAGTTTTCATTAGAACTGGCATATATAATTTCTTAAGTTGATAGCCCATTGATGTGTAATTGGTTTAATGGCATCTCCATTATTAATCTTTAAATAGAATCTTCATCTTACTCTTGAATAACCATAATAACCTACAAATTAACCAAAACATGATCATTGCTAGTTGTTCCAAAATAGGAAGAATAAAAATGACTAGATTGTCATGCTAACCAGTTGACTAGGACTAAATCAATATGAAGATGAATTTGCTCGTCTGTACAAAACTTCTCCAAAACATAGATGGCGTCCCTTTTGAGGCAATGGTAGGGAACAAAACATTTTCAGGAAGTAGCAGATTTTAAGGATACAGTACAGTACATAATTGCCAAAATGCCTGAGTTGCAAGGATTCCTGGTACAGAATTTTTAAATAAAATGCTAGGTATGTCATGTTTGTTTCACATTAATATTTTAGAGCCTCCTGGGGATTTGACAATTTAGTTGACTCTGATATAGTTAATTTCTACCTTTTGATAGCTTTGTGGGGATTTTTTTTTTTTGTCTGTTTTTGTTTTTTTTTTAATCATTCTTGATTTTAGGGCTGAAGATATGAGACAATTTATACAACAATAAATAATTATGCATTGATTAATTAAGATCATCTTGGTGAATTAGATGTTTATTATATAACTCAACTTTACGATTTTGTTCAGATCCCACTATCTTAATGAGATTTACTCTTACTATATAGTATTTAATACTGCAACCACTGCTTGATACTGTTGATTCCCCATTAGCTGCCCTATTATTTCTTTGTTTTTACCTTAGTACTCAATATTTTCTTACCACACCACATAATTTACATTCTTATTGTGTTTATTGTTTCTCTGCTCATTAGAATAACAGGTCCAAGAAGACAGGAATGTTTGTCTTTTGTTCAGTGGTGTATTACCAGTGACTATAAGAGTGCCTGACACATAGAATATGTTCAATTAATATTTGTTGCATGAAAGAATGAATACCTTCACAGATTATTTTTATAACTCTGCCAATGTCATTATATAACTACACTGAATGATTATGAGTCCTCCAAAAAATTACATAGAGTTCCTATACATTGCTAGAAACCATTTGTTGGCCTTATGTAATGGTTCTATTGGAAAAATCATACCTCGGTATATAAAAATGAAGGTTTTATTCTCCTACAGTTGCCCCTCAAATACACTATTATAGTCTCCCTCACTCCATTCTGCAGCTGGTGTCGTCTTGACCAGATAATGCAATTTTTACAACATTTTTTGGTTATTAGAACATTTTTTTTTTTTTTTTTTTTTTTTTTTTTTTTTGAGACAGAGTTTTGCTCTTGTTGCCCAGTCTGGAGTGCAATGGTGTGACCTTGGCTCATCGCAACCTCTGCCTCCTGGGTTCAAGTTATTCTCTTGCCTCAGCCTTCCAAGTAGCTGGGATTACAGGCACATGCCACCATGCCCAGCTAATTTTGTATTTTTAGTTGAGACAGGGTTTCTCCATGTTGGTCAGGCTAGTCTCGAACTCCCAACCTCAGGTGATCCACCCACCTAAACCTCCCAAAGTACTGGGATTACAGGCATGAGCCACCACACCTGGCTTATTAGAACAATTTTATTTTAGTCTGAAACAGTCCTATTTATTTTAAAACTCCAACTCAGGCCTGAGTCAATGTTCTTCTTCCCCCAGGACAAACTTAAACTCTGGCTCCAACCCTTGGAGTTGAGAGTAGGAAAACCTCCCTCCAGATACCTCCTCTTCCTTTCTACCTTGAGCCCCAGTGCCTAGGAGATTTGGCAGGACTGAGGAAGGATGAAAAGCAGCTCAGGGCTCCTTATGCACCTGAACGAGACTGTAGGACTTTGGATGTTGCTATTTTTCTGCTGGACATTGACTGGCTATTGGATGCCCTCTATGATGCAGGCATCCAAATATTGGCTCTCTCTTGACACAGATGGAAGGTTCTTTAGAGAGGCCTACAAGGGCTCTTGCTGCACGGTACCCTGATATGAGAGATCTGTCCCCATCCCTTCTATCACTATCACTGCTTCAGCTTTGCCCACTGAGTCCACTCCGTAGTTTCTTTCTGCTGGGGCTTCCTTGCCCCGAATGGATTCTTAGAGCATGACCAAGCCAGAACAACTTCTCCAGTTTTTTTTAGTACACTTTTATGTAATTGAACGTTTCAAGCGTTGGATGATGTAAGTGTATCCAGGACAGTGTTCCAGTAAAGACAATCAGCTCACAATTACCCATTCTAATAATAGGAGTCAACCAAAATAGAAAAATCTGAATTTTTGAAATAATTTATGAGAAACAATTAGTATTTGTGACAAGTTATATTTCTAATTATGTTTGATTATCTTTTTTAACTATAATTTCCTTCAGTACACACTAGTTTGGTGAGACTTGGAGAAAGTCCAGGACTAAGCCCAAATTCAAGAAACAATTCCAGGATTGACAGATACATGGATAATATAGAAATGACAAATGATCTTACCCATTTTACCAATGAGAAACTGGTTGATTAACTTGGGTTGCAAACTGAAAGTAGATTTATACTAAACTGGCAGGTGTCTCCATATCTCAGATACAGATCTCTGTCTCTGAGCTAATGTGCCTCTAATCTTCAGTGGCATTCCTCTCAATTCTCCTCCTTCAAATCTATACATTATTCAATTTTGTTTATACTGCCATTTTAAGAAACACATTTTAAAACTTTAAACATGGGAATTCAATAGTCCCTACTGAGGATTACGTAAAACCTGACAAAGCCTCCTATGCACGTGATTTAAATTAGCAGCAGTGCACACGCTGTACATGTGTGTGTGCAGCTACTTGTCCAATGAACAGGTTTTCAGAAATGGAGGAACTTTCTCTGAGGACTTTGATATATTTGTGTGTTCAGCAGTCCTTTTTCAAGAGATGTGAAATATATCTTCACAGATTTCTTAATATTAAGATAGAAAGTTCTTATAGAGTGAGAAATATTAAAGTTAGCTTTGCCTTAAAATGTTAATTCACGTTATAATCTCCATACTTAATCCATATAGGAAGCATATTATATTCCAGGACTACCATGTAGCTTGGATACATTAATTCTGCTGTTGAAAAATACATGTTTTGGATTATATTTTTCTTTAAAATTATAGCTTTAATATTTAAATATTAAATAATGTAATTTAAATTAATGAAGAATATTTTTTAATTTTATAAGAAATGCCATATTAAAAAAACACTTTGTTTACCTCAGAAGTGAGACTTGGCAACCATACCAATATTACAGAGTAATTTTAAGAGTCAAACTAAGTGGACCAAACTTAATAGATACAGAAGATAAGAATTTAAACCATCATTTTCCTCAAGATTTTAGAACACTATCCAGAGAGAAATTTAATAGACAATAATGAAGTCCTTTACACTGCACACATCTTGAAATAAGTGTATAATTGACACAAGCTATGTCCCATTTTGATAGGAAGAATCCAAAATAGTTTTGGAGAATAGTGCCATCTATGCAGGAAGTGTGGCCATATACATCATTTTTACTGAGGGTTTCCCATGCCAAGAAATATTTAATTCTTAACACACTGAATTAATAGACGTAAAGCCTGTCAGTGGAAGTGACAGAGATATACAGTGAGTCCCTTAAGTTTGATGCTGATACATAGTGCCTTTGGTAGCTACAGTCCTCATAAGTAAGCAGTCTGAGGTATTTACCCTTGTAATCTGAATACATAAACAAACAGGACTCATGATGGTAGAGTATTTTATATATTCTTGTAGTATTAGGACATACAAAAAAATTTTATAGAAAAGAATAATTTACTGCCTTACAGTATGGCAACTATACAAATCTACAAATTATCTGTGTTGTCCCCTTAAAAAAAAGTTGACATAAAATTTAAATGATGTGTATTTTTTCTCTGAGAGCAATAAAAGATATACCACCTAGAAAATCAATAAACCAAAATATAAGAGCAATGTCAACCCCTCTTCGCAAATTTGAGCATCCTCTACAGCTTTATGGTGAGAGATACAACTACCATTCCTGAGTAATCTGAAGAGTCAAATGGTATTGAGCAAAATTACAACTCTAAATGCATATTGGTGAAATGAGGTGCTGATCCATTTGCACACTAATGTGCTATTTTTAAGTCATGCATCATAGCATCTTCAAAGAGGCCTGTCATAATTATGATGGATTAGACTGCAGAGTCAGTCCTAGATGCAGTAATTGTTTCACAGATGCTGCCGATGCGACTTGAATTTATAATAAATTATTTTCAGAGAGGCAGGGGAATGAACAAAAATCGAATGAAAACTGCTGTGGCTAGAAGCTGTTTTGGTCTTAGGAAACCAAAATGTTAGCTACTAGTCAAAAGGCCAGTATTTTCAATTGAGACAGACATCCTTCATTAATGTGTACCCCTGACATAGAAGATAAAGGTTAACATAATTGACATCTCAGCCAGTATGTCTCTCTCATAGCTTATTAAAAATTATTCTGAAGCATTAGCTGAAATTATCAAGTGGCCATACGATAATTGTTGCATGTTTCTACTTAGGTTAAATTGCCTGGTTATAATTTGACCTTTAGAATTTCTGAAAAATATGGTGGTATTTATAGTAAATAGAACTATTCTTTTTGGTTCCTTGGAAGTCCATGCATTACAAAGAACATTAGATTATTAGAATAAAAGGATAGACATACATTATATTACTAGTGGGATCTAAATTATGACCTTTTAAAATTGTGATTTAATTAATATCTGTCATTTAGGCAAATCACAGTTTCTAAAACTGCCTTTTTAGACTTTAAAAAAATACCAAAGTTCTGACAACTTTAGCGTTACATTTTGTTCATTCTTAAAGTTTAATTCACTGTGCTGCCTTTTTGGTAAACCTATGAAGAAACCTCATGCTGTACTACATAGTAAAAAATCGTGTGTGTGTGTGTGTGTGTGTGTGTGTGTGTGTGTGTGTGGTTTGAATAATGAACTGTGTGTTATATTTTGATCAGCAAGTGTAAGTTTTTAGGGAAGCAGATAAACACACCTTTTCCTAGGTTAAGGGTTCAGTAATCGGAAGAGCTTCCACAAGTCATCTGTTGTCTTACTAGTTTTTTTTTTAAATTGCACTCTGTTGAGTTTTTTATGTGGTATTCTCTGTGCTTGATGACTACTGATCCACATTGCTACCTATATCACTGGTTTTCTACCTCAGTAATGTCCTAGGTATCTTTAATAAACATTTGTTGTCAGCCTTTTATAACTACCTTTGACTTAGTGGGACATGTTTTTCTCTCATACTATGGCAAGAAGAAATGAAGTTAAAGTTTACAAGAGTGACTTGGTGGGCTGACATGCCCACATTGACAGGACAAGTGCCCTGCTTTTCCCTCTCCTGTGTCCCCATACCACTTCAATAGTCTCATTGCCTCAACGTCACCACAGTGCAGGATGTATGCACCTTTGTGTTAGCTCCATGCCATAGCAACTGCACTGAGTGAGGATTCAACTCAGTGCAGCGAGACCAAAAAATATTTTTTCAGAGTGACTGAAAAAAATAAATGGACTGGCCAGGTGCAGTGGCTCATACCTGTAATCCTAGCACTTTGGGAGGCCAAGACAGGCAGATCACAAAGTCAGGAAATCGAGACCATCCTGGCCAACATGGTAAAACCCCATCTCTACTAAAAATACAAAAATTGGCAGGGTGTGATGGCATGTACCTGTGATCCCAGCTACTCGGGAGGCTGAGGCAGGAGAATCGCTTGAATCTCTGGGAGGCAGAGATTGCAGTGAGCCAAGATTGTGTCACTGTACCCCAGCCTGGTGACAGAGCGAGAATCCATCTCAAAAAAAAATAAGTAAAAGTAAATGAGCAAATGTGTCTTGAGCTCCAGTTCTCTTAGTGACATTACCAGGGGAGATTATAAATCATTCTCAAATATTCTAGAGAAAAATCATCAGCAGTCCAGCATTGCAGAGATAATCTGGGAAGGTGGCAAAGAAGGAAATCAGAATAATTCTGTGGCAGCTTCAAATTCCATGTCCTGAAAGTTTACATTTTCTTTTTTATTCTATCCCAAACCACATAAAGAAATGATTCATTGGCAAAAGATAAGCAAAATGCCCTTAATCATCTTAATACACACCTAAAGATACACAACCAAAATACTTTTTTAAAAATCCTAAACCTTAAAAAAATGCTTAAATTGTTGGCTAAATATGAATTTAATAACAAAACTTACTCTCTGAATTACTGCATTTTTCTTAGTATTATGTGGTGGTTAGAGCTTCAGAGAAGCTGCCAGAGTGCCTAGGCCTAGGCCCTGTGGGAGCCACTGTTTTGATGCTTCACCATGAGCAGATTCCTCAGTTTTCACATCTTTAAAATGGTAAAATGGTACTAGATCCTTGCTGCTACTCTAAAATATTTATAGAGTGTTAGGATCATTGTTACATATTATTACTCATATTTGAGCATCACTTTGGAATTTCTTAGCCTTGTGATACGGTTTGGACATTGGCTCCTCTAGATCTCCTGTTGAAATATAAACCTGGGTTGGAGTGGGGCCTGCAGGAGGTATTTGGGTTATGGGGCAGATCCCTTATGGCCTGGTGCTGTCCTCTGATAGTGAGTTCTGAAGAGACGTGGTTGTTTAAGGGTGTGTGGCACCCACTCCTCCCTCCCTCCTTTCCTCTCTCTCCTGCTCCCACTCCCGCCATGTGAGTTACCTGCTCCCCTTTTGCTTTCTGCCATGATTGTAAGCTTTATAAGGCCTCACCCAGAGCAGATACCAGTGGTATGCTTCCTGTACAGCCTACAGAACCATGAGCCAATTAAACCTATTTTCTTATAAATTATCCAGACAGCTATTTCTTTATAGCAACTCATGAACAGCCTAACATAGCTTTCGAAAGGTTAAAATGCTATTTAGTCATTCTAGGAGCAAGAGCTCTTTGTCCAGTAGAATTCTGGAAATAAAGACGCCAAAATAATATGGCATGCGTTTGATCTCAGGGAAATTTCACTTTAATTTTCAAAAGGAGGAAAAAGTGATATAATTTATTAATATTTTGGTAGCTCTAACAGTGCTTAAACCAATTCTCAAGAGCACATTGTGAAATTTTCAAGAATTGCATGAGTTGTAGGTTGATAATGTGATATATAACTCATAAGAGCATCTCTTAAGGAATATTTTTAAAACTGTCTATTCATTCTTAAATTTTAACTAAATGCAGTGAGTGAAGTATTGACATCATGAAAATCATCCCTGGGTAAACAATCAGTCACTCCAGGTTTTCCCAAAAGTTCTTCTCTCTCTATTCTTGTATATAAACATCATACCCAGTTTAACAACCCCCTAAAAGTCCTTAATTTTGATTAGCCAGCATCCTCTTAGGAACATACTGTCTTCTAGTAAAGTTGCTTCTCATTCTAAAATAAAAATTGTTTGCATCTGGGGAATTATTTTTATAGGTAGAATCTTATTTGGTATGGACTATTGTGAATACCATGAATTACAATGTATAGACCATCAATAGCCGACTCTAAAAAGTATTTGAATATTTAGATGCATAATAGAATAGTATCTTGATTAATATTGTACACTGTATTAAATTTATGTTCTCTAGTATAGGAAGAAATAGAAGGATGTTTAATTTCAACTAAAAATGTCAATCATGATAATTCAAAATATTTCTAAGTCACTTATAAGAGCAGATAATGGACGAATTAAAATTCTATTTTTGTTCTTAGTCTCTGAGAAGAAAAAATCACACATATAATCTCTATAGCAAAAATTTGTATTTATCTGAAAAACAGTTTAACTCTGAAAAAGTTTTCTTCTTTGCAATCATTTAAATTTGTAAAAAAAATTCGTTATTCTACTTTCACTGAGTAGCAGGTAAATATCTACAAAAATTCACCTTCGAAGGTTTTTTTATCTTATGCAAAAATTACTGACTTTGTGTAGGCTTTTTATGCCAGCTTGAAAACACTGTGTAAATGACCCTATAAAAACTACAGCATGAAAGCTTTTTCTATAATGAGCAAAGTGCATAGGTCTCATTTTCTTCTTTTTATTAAACAAAACAATACTTTATCAACATCAGTATAAAAGCACTAGGAGCTTGAAAGAATACTGTGCAAGTGGGTTACTGGATCATAGTATTCCAGGATATGTATATAAAAAGTATGATTTGGCACATATTAAAATAAAAGAAAATACTGCCTTTTTCTCCCTCTCAAATAGCACTTTATTAGTTTAAATTTCCTGAAATAAGATTTATAGACCAATAACAAACTGTCCTCATTCTAACATAACTTTCCTGCCCTTCCTGTGAAAAAGTTAACCATTAAACTTTTCACATCCAATGGTTGTATAAAGAAAGGACTTGCTGTCACAGACAAATAGTTTTGTATAATGTTTAAAAATGGCTATTGTGTTTAAAACTCCATGTTGAATTACATTTCATTTTAAGTCACCTTCATTTCTTCTTAGTAGCTATTATTATACTCAAGGGATTTTTCCCTTGACACTTTAAAGAATGTCCAAAATTATATGGAATGGATCATAATAAAGAGTAATGTATTAAATGCTTAAAATATTTTATACTTAGAAAGTAGAAAAATATGTATTATGTACAGATCCTACAAGTTTTATATAGCATCATAAATGTACACATGTATGTACATGTAAATACCTTTTGATTGGTCTATATATGAATTGGTTTTACAGTTACCAAAAGAAAAGTGTTTTTTGTGTATTTTGTAGTATCTGGACAGCTAATTGACTTCATCTCTGCAGGATTTATTTAGGTTTATTTCTGTGCTCCTTGATTTTGGAGAAGCCTCATATCAAAAACTACAAATCAATTTTCATGACTTTAAGACCTAAAGTTTCTGTACTAGGTGTTATTGATGATTAAGATTATTTGTCTCACCCAAATTTTCTACTTTTTCAATAGAAACATAAAGTAACATACATATGGAATTTTAAATTTTCTAGTACTCACATTAAAACAAGTGAAAAAGAAACAAATTGATGATACATTTGATTTAACCCAATATATTCAAAATAGTTCAACTGATCATATTTTTTAATAGAGTATTTTTTTTTTCCACACTAAATCTTTGGAATCCAAACTAAATGTTTACACATATACCACATCTCAATTTGGAGTAGACACATTTTAAGGGCTTAATAGCTATACGTGACTAGTTACTGTGTTGGATGATGCATATCCATACCATCGCTTAATATATGGGAGGAAGTAAGTATAACAGAAATAAAGACATCATGTTGTTGTTTTTCTTTGTCCAATATTAATTCTAACTTTTGATGTTAATTTTTTTTTTTTTTTTTTTTTTTTTTTTTTTGAGATGGAGTCTCACTCTGTCGCCAGGCTGGAGTGCAGTGGCACAATCTCGCCTCACTACAACCTCCACCTCTCAGGTTCAAGCAATTCTCTTGCCTGAGCCTCCCTAGTAGCTAGGACTACAGGCCTGTGCCACCACACCCAGCTAATTTTTATATTTTCAGTAGAGGTGGGGTTTCACCATGTTGGCCAGGATGGTCTTGATCTCTTGACCTCATGATTAGCCTGCCTTGGCCTCCCAAAGTGCTGGGACTTATAGGTGTGAGCCACTGCACCTGGCCTTTTATTGTATTAAGTAATACACATACTTGCAATTTTTTTTTTTTTTTTTTTTTTTTTTTTTTTAAGACAGATAGTTAAAAGTAATCTCCCTCCCAGTGCTTTTCTCCAGCTGCCCTATTCCTTTTCCTGGAGGCAAATTATTATGACCAGTTTGTTATATATTCTCTAGAGATGATTTTTATTTTTATTTTTTATTTTTTTTATTTTTTATTTTTTGAGACAGAGTTTCGCTCTTGTTACCCAGGCTGGAGTGCAATGGCGCGATCTCGGCTCACCGCAACCTCCGCCTCCTGGGTTCAGGCAATTCTCCTGCCTCAGCCTCCTGAGTAGCTGGGATTACAGGCACGCGCCACCATGCCCAGCTGATTTTTTAGATTTTTAGTAGAGACGGGGTTTCACCATGTTGACCAGGATGGTCTCGATCTCTCGACCTCGTGATCCACCCGCCTCGGCCTCCCAAAGTGCTGGGATTACAGGCTTGAGCCACCGCGCCCGGCGATTTTTATTTTTTTTTAAATAAATGTATAGGTTGTAGCATTCTTGTACAAACTGTTGTGTAGTTTCCTTTATTCCATTTAATTACTTGGAGATACTTCCATCTGAAAATACAGAGACACTCATTTTAATAGCTATATGATATTATGTTGTGTGGCTGTACCGTAAATTATTTAACCTAACCATTACTGATGTAGGTTGTTTCTAACCTTTTGTTATTCCAAAAAAGATTGTGTCTACATCATTTAATGTATATATGAGCATATTTGTCAGGTAATTTTTTTTTTTTTCTTGAGATAGTGTCTCACTCTGTTTCCCAGGCTGGAGTACAGTAACACAGTCTCAGCTCACTGCAACCTCCACCTCCCTGGTGCAGGTGATTCTCCTGCCTCAGCCTCCCGAGTAGCTGGGATTACAGGCACCCACCACTATACCCTGCTAGTTTTTGCATTTTTTTTTTAAGTTGAGACAAGGTTTCACCATGTTGGTCAGATGGGTCTCAAACTCCTGGTCTCAAGAGATCTGCCCGACGCAGCCTTCCAAAATGCTGGGATTACAGGCACGAGCTACCATGATAAATTCTTAAAAGAGCAAAGGAAAGTGTTTCTGAAACTTTGTACATATTACCAAATTGTCATTCTATATACTTGTGGCAGTTTTGACTCTCAAAAACCATCTAAGAGCATATCTGTTTTCCCACATGCATGCCAAACATAGTATAGTATTAAACTTAGTGATCTTCAATAATTTGAGAAGAGAAAAACTGTCTTTTTTGCAGTTTTAATTTGCATTTCTTTTTATGATCAATGGTAGACATCTTCTTAAATACTTAAGAGCCATTCACACTTCATTTTCTATGAACTGTCCATGTCCTCTTTCCATTTTTCTAGTAGGTGGTTATTCATCTATTTGTAGGAGTCCTATATGTTAAGAAAAGTTTTACACAACTTTTAACTCTTTTTTACATGTTTATTTTGGCACATATAAATTTTAGCAACATTTCACATCCTTTATGAATTATAGATTTTGTGTCACAAAAAAAGAACTTAGCCAGTCATTAGATTTAAGTTTTCTCAAATTGTTTTTAACTTTTTTTAGGGTTTTATTTTTTATATTCAAATATTAATCTAGAATTTATCTTAGTATAAGGTGTACAAGATTGATCTCACTTTATCACCTTTTCAGGAGACCACCCACTTGTTCTAATATCATGTATGTCTTTGAAATGCGATTCTGATCACAGCGTATTTCTGTGTTTGGGTCTACTTTTGAACATTCTGTTTTATTCCATTGATCATATTAATATTACATGTGTAAACACACGCTGTTTTAAGTATAGTAGCTTTTGTTGCATTTAAATATCTTTTGACTACCAGGCCCCATATAATTCTTTATCAGAATACTCCTGGCTACCCAATTTATTTATTTTTCCACATGAACTTTAGAGTCAGCTTCCTTAATTCCTCAAAATATTGTCCAAATACTTTTTAGTAAGAGTATATTAAGTGAATAATTTGACAACTATCAAAGAACATATTATAGCTTTTCACTTGTTTTGTTTTTATACTTATATATTACTTAGTATAGTTTTAAAGTTACATTAAAATAGGTCTTCTACATTTTTAAAATTTATTCCTAGTGTATTAATTTCTTCTGTTATAACTACAGTATTTTATTTCAGTAAAGGTTCTGACTGGTTGTTGTTCATATAAATCAAGGCTATGAATTTTTCTTCAGCTATTTTACTGAATTGTCACAAACTGTAACTGTTTTTTACTTGATTCTCTAGATTGATCTGTATAAAATCTTATCTGTAAGCAATGATAACTTTAGTGTTGCTTTTCAATGTTTACATTCTTATTTGTTCTATTTCATTGTTCTTGTTTATCAAGTGATAGCTGTTTTAATGGAATTATTTTTCACCCAAAGAGGAAATAGTCTTGATTTTTTTCTACTTATGTTTTAAAAATAAATGTCATGAGAAAAACTGTGGGAAAATAAAGCAAGACACCTTATACAATAGATTATTAAAAATTTTTAGTGCCCTTTCTTCTGGCTTTCTCTATTATTGGTACTCTAAAATCTTCTTTAGTACTACTCTCAAAAATCTTTGAATAAATGAAAGCAGATTCAGGGATACAAGTGCAGGTTATATAGGTAAATTGCATGTTTTTGGGGTTTGATTGTACGTACAGACTGTTTTGTCACCCAGGTAATAAGCATAGTAGTTGATAGGTAGTTTTGGATCCTCTCCCCTCTGCCATTTCTCAGGTAATCCCCAGTGTCTGTTGTTTCCTCTCTTTGTGTCCATGTGTTCTTGTTGTTTAGCTGCCACTGAGGAGAACATGTGGTATTTTTTTGTTCCTGTGTTAGTTTGCTTAGGTTAGTGGCCTCCAGCTCCATCCATGTTGTTGCAAAGAACATCATCTTGTTCTTTTTCGTGACTGTGTAGTATTCCATTGTGGATATGTAACACTTTTTCTTTATTCAGTCTACCACTTATGGGCATTCAGGTTGATTCCATGTCTTTGCTATTGTGAATAGTGCTGTGATGAACATATGCAAGCAATGTGTCTTTATGGTAATAAAATGATTTATATCACTTTGTGTCATATACTGAATAATGGGATTGCTTGGTCAAATGGCAATTTTAAGTCCTTTGAGGAACTGTTTCACTGCTTTACACAACGGCTGAACTAGTTTATATTCCCACAAGTGATAAGTGGATAAGTGTTCCCTTTTCTCCACAAGTATGATTAATTCTTTTAGAGAGTCAAAGACAGAATCCTAGGGAAGATGATATCTGAGGCAGGTTTAGAGTTCTGTATAGAGTCATTGGGCAAATAAGGAGATTAAGAAGGCATTCTAGGCAGACGGGAAAGCAAAGACATGAAGCTCTGAAACAGCTTACTATGTTTGGATATTTATAAGCTGTTGTTATTGTTGGAGTATAAACTGTAAGAAAGAGTAGGAGGAGAGAAAAACATACCCTGCATGTGGAAAAAAAAAAAAAACCAACATTTAAATTAAACAGAATTCTCAAAAGAATTGAGCAGCCAGACCCTGTAGAGGAAAACATAGAATCACCTAGAAAGGATATTTCATAAACTATACTTTTCACCCCTATTCTGTCACCTGGAATACTGATAACACTGAAGGAAATGTGCCTTATCTCTCAGGTGTATTTGGTTGAAATAGCTTGAGAATCATGCAGGCAAGTTGAAGCCAGTATGTTACAGAGAATGTGGCATCAGCATCAGATTTGCATTTTAGAACATTCCTTTTGATAACAAATTGCAGGGAAGCTTAAAGGGCTGGTGGGGAAGGGCGACTGGACTAGGGGAGAACCCTTTCAAAAAGCTACTGCAGGCCCAGCGTGGGTGGCTCACACCTATAATCCCAGCACTTTGGGAGGCCAAACTGGGCAGATAAGCTGAGGTCAGGAGTTCAAGACCAACCTGGCCAACAGGACAAAACCTTGTCTCTACTAAAAATAGAAAAATTAGCTGGGCATGGTGACAGGCGCCTGTAATCCCAGTTACTGGGGAGGCTGAGGCAGGAGAATCACTTGAACCTGGGAGGTGGAGTTTGCCATGAGCCAAGATCACACCACTGAACTCCAGCCTAGGCAACTGAGTAAGAATACATCTCCAAAAAACAAAGCTACTGCAGTAGACCAGGAGACAGTGATGAAGAGAAGATGTGAACTATGAAGTAGCAGTCAAGATGATTAAAGGAATATACAGGAAGTAGAGTTGATAGAACTTAGTAAGTGATTAGATAAATGAAGTGCTAGGAAAAAGAAAAGTTGATTTGATTTTTTTTCTATTGCTTTTAGCATTTGGACAAAGAAGAATTATATGGGAAGGAAACTGATGCTAAAAACTAAGACTATGAACTTCCCACATAACCTGGTAATTTTGATCACCCTCGTTCTCCACGACCATAAATATTTGAGAGTTGCTAGGAAGACAAGAACGGTTACTTCCTGAGTAGCTGTTGGTTGTCACTGTGAAACATGAAAATGCATTATCAGTTTGCATGTCTAGGCATTCCAATATTTATACTCAGTTAACTCCTTAAGATATATTAGTATTAAATATGTGTATTTATATAAATGCATTTTAATTTTTGTTTCCATGCTCTTTAGAATTCATCCAGAGGGCAGCCTTGTGGATGGCCCCGAAGCAAGCCTGATGGAACAGGATAGCACGAACCATGTTGAGGGCAACAGACTAAGTCCATTCCTGATACCATCGCCTCCCATTTGCCAGACAGAACCTCTGGCTACAAAGCTCCAGAATGGAAGCCCACTACCTGAGAGAACTCATGCAGAAGTAAATGGAGACACCAAGTGGCAGTCTTTCAAAAGTTATTATGGAATACCCCATATGAAGGGAAGCCAGAATAGTCGTGTGAGTCCTGACTTTATACAAGAAAGTAGAGGATATTCCAAGTGTTTGCAAAATGGAGGAATAAAACGCACAGTTAGTGAACCTTCTCTCTCTGGGCTCCATCAGATCAAGAAATTGAAACAAGACCAAAAGGCTAATGGAGAAAGACAAAACTTCGGGGTAAGCCAAGAAAGAAATCCAGGTGAAAGCAGTCAACCAAATGTCTCCGATTTGAGTGATAAGAAAGAATCTGTGAGCTCTGTACCCCAAGAAAATGCAGTTAAAGATTTCACCAGTTTTTCAACACATAACTGCAGTGGGTCTGAAAATCCAGAGCTTCAGATTCTGAATGAGCAGGAGGGGAAAAGTGCTAATTGCCATGACAAGAACATCGTATTACTTAAAAACAAGGCAGTGCTAATGCCTAATGGTGCTACAGTTTCTGCCTCTTCCGTGGAACACACACATGGTGAACTCCTGGAAAAAACACTGTCTCAATATTATCCAGATTGTGTTTCCATTGCGGTGCAGAAAACCACATCTCACATGAATGCCATTAACAGTCAGGCTACTAATGAGTTGTCCTGTGAGATCACTCATCCATCGCATACCTCAGGGCAGATCAATTCCGCACAGACCTCTAACTCTGAGCTGCCTCCAAAGCCAGCTGCAGTGGTGACTAAGGCCTGTGTTGCTGATGATGCTGATAATGCCAGTAAACCAGCTGCAATGCTAGATACCTGTCCCTTTCAGAAACCAGAACAACTACAACAACAGAAATCAGTTTTTGAGATACGCACATCTCCTGCAGAAAATAATGACATCCAGGGAACCACAAAGCTAGTGTCTGGTAAAGAATTCTGTTCAGGTTCCAGCAGCAATTTGCAAGCTCCTGGTGGCAGCTCTGAACGGTATTTAAAGCAAAATGAAATAAATGGTGCTTACTTCAAGCAAAGCTCAGTGTTCACTAAGGATTCCTTTTCTGCCACTACCACACCACCACCACCATCACAATTGCTTCTTTCTCCCCCTCCTCCTCTTTCACGGGTTCCTCAGCTTCCTTCAGAAGGAAAAAGCACTCTGAATGGTGGAGTTTTTGAAGAACACCATCACTACCCCAACCAAAGTAACACAACACTTTTAAGAGAAGTGAAAATAGAGGGTAAACCTGAGGTACCACCTTCCCAGAGTCCTAATCCATCTACACATGGATGCAGCCCTTATCCAATGCTTTTTGAAAGGCCTCAGAATAATTGTGCTAACAGGAATGACATACAGACTGCAGGGACAATGACTGTTCCATTGTGTTCTGAGAAAATAAGACTAATATCAGAACAACTCAAGCATAACCTACCAATTTTTGGTAGCAGTGACCAGTTACAGGACCACTGCCAGAAGTTGATGAGAAACAAAGAGCAAGAGATTCTGAAGGCTCGAAACAAGGAACAAACACGAGATCTTTTGGCCCCAACACAGCACTATCTGAAACCAGGATGGATTGAATTGAAGGCCCCTCATTTTCACCAAGCAGAATCCCATCTAAAACATAGTGAGGCATCGCTGCCATCAGTTCTTCAGTATCCAGCCAATCCTTCCGATCAAATGACCTCCAAACAATACACTGGAAATTCCAACATGCCTGAAGGGCTCCCAAGGCACACTTACACCAAGAAAACAACACAGCTGGAGCACAAGTCACAAATGTACCAAGCTGAAATGAATCAAGGGCAATCCCAAGGTACAGTGGACCAACATCTCCAGTTCCAAAAACCTTCACACCAGGTGCACTTCTCCAAAACAGACCATTTACCCAAAGCTCATGTGCAGTCAGTGTGTGGCACTAGATTTCATTTTCAGCAAAGAGCAGATTTCCAGACTGAACAACTTATGTCCACATTGTTGAAACAGCACTTGAATCTACAGGCTTCAGAGACTCAGCCATTTTCAAACTCACATCTTTTGCAACATAAGCCTCATAAACAGGCAGCACAGACACAACCATCCCAGATTTCACATCTCCCTCAAAACCAGCAACAGCAGCAAAGATTACAAATAAAGAATAAAGAAGAAATACTCCAGACCTTTCCTCACCCCCAAAGCAACCATGATCAGCAAAGAGAAGGATCATTCTTTGGGCAGATTAAAGTGGAAGAATGTTTTCATGGTGAAAATCAGTATTCAAAATCAAGTGAGTTCCAGACTCATAATGCCCAAATGGGACTGGAGGAAGCACAGACTATGAATAGTAGAAATTCCCTTTATAGTCAGACCATGAAATCAAGTGCATGCAAAGTACAGGTTTCTTGTTCAAACAATATACACCTAGCTTCAGAGAATAAAGAACAGACTATACATCCTGAACTTTTTGCGGGAAACAAGAGCCAAAACTTGCATCACATGCAATATTTTCCAAATAATGTGATCCCAAAGCAAGATCTTCACAGGTGCTTTCAAGAACAGGAGCAGAAGTCACAACAAGCTTCAGTTCAACAGGGATATAAAAGTAGAAACCAAGATATATCTGGTCAGCAAGCTGCACAACTTGCTCAGCAAAGGTACTTGACACATAACCAAGCAAATGCTTTTCCTGTGCCTGACCAGGGAGGAAGTCACACTCAGACCCCTCCCCAGAAGGACATTCAAAAGCATGCTGCGCTAAGGTGGCATCTCTTACAGAAGCAAGAACAGCAGCAAACACAGCAGTCTCAAACTGAGTCTTGCCATAGTCAGATGCATAGGCCAATTAAGGTGGAACCTGGATCCAAGCCGCATGCCTGTATGCACGCAGCACAACCAGACAACAAAACATGGAAAAAGGTAACTAAGCAAGAGATTCCACCTCCAGGCTGTGATAATGTGCAGCAAAAGAGCATCATTGAGACCATGGAACAGCATCTGAAGCAGTTTCAGGTCAAGTCGTTATTTGACCATAAGGCTCTTACTCTCAAATCACAGAAGCAAGTAAAAGTTGAAATGTCAGGGCCAGTCACAGTTTTGACTAGACAAACCACTGCTGCAGAACTTGATAGCCACACCCCAGCTTTAGAGCAGCAAGCAACTTCTTCTTCAGAAAAGACACCAACCAAAAGAACAGCTGGTTCTGTTCTCAATAATTTTATAGAGTCACCTTCCAAATTACTAGATACTCCTATAAAAAATTTATTGGATACACCTGTCAAGACTCAATATGATTTCCCATCATGCAGATGTGTAGGTAAGTGCCAGCAATGTACTGAGACACATGGTGTTTATCCAGAATTAGCAAATTTATCTTCAGATATGGGATTTTCTTTCTTTCTTTTTTTTTTTAATCTTGAGTCTGGCAGCAATTTGTAAAGGCTCATAAAAATTTGAAGCTTACATTTTTTGTCTTTAAATTACCAATGCTTGTGTCTTGTGAAAGAGAACTTCACTTACAGTTTTTTAAAAAAAAAATTAAATAATTTTGCATGTTTATTTTTCCCTCTATTCAGACCCTGTAAAATTTGAATGCATCTGTTTTAGATCAGTTCGTCTATTTAGTTCTTTGTATATTATCTCCTGGAGAGACAGCCAGGCAGCAAAAAATCTATTAAAATGAGAAAATAACTGCCATATGCAGTCTAATGTAGGAACTTTATTTTTTAACTCAAGGTAAAATATAATAGTTTTACAAGATTTCTGGCTAATAGGGAAATTATTATCTTCAGTCTTCATGAGCTGGAGGAAACTAATGCTGACACTGTTAGTGCTCCCAAAGTTGCCTTTCCTCCATTTATACATTTGGAATATTGCAATTTATATTCATTTTGATTCCATTTTCTCTAAACTTTCATCCTTTTGATTAAAAAAAATATGATACAGGCATACCTCAGAGATATTGTGGGTTTGGCTCCATACCACCACAATCAAGTGAATATTACAATAAAGCAAGCTGTAAGAACATTTTGGTTTCTCACTGTATATAAAAAGTTACTTGTATACTATACTATACTATACTATAATATGCTACATGTGCAATAGCATTGTATCTAAAAAATACATACTTATGTTAAAATAATTTATTGCTAAAAATATTGCTAACATTTGGGCCTTTAGTGAATTCTAATCTTTTTGTGGGTGGAGGGTCTTGCTTTAATGTTGATTGCTGTGGACTGATCATGGTGGGAGTTGCTGCAGGTATGATGGCTGTGTGTGTGGCAATTTCTTAGACAACAGTGAAGTTTGCTGCATCAATTGACTTTTCCATTCACAAAAGATTTCTCTGTAGCATGCAGTGCTGCTTGATAGCATTTTACCCACAGCGAATTTCTTTCAAAATTGAACTCAATCCTCTCAAACTGTGCTGCTGCTTTATCAACTAAGTTTTTATAATATTCTAAATTATTTGTTGTCATTTCAACAGAGTTTACAGCATCTTCACCAGAAGTATATCCCATCTCAAACATTCTTTGTTCATCCGTAAGAAGCAACTCTTATCCTTTCAAGTTTTTTTCACAATATTGGAATATTTCAGTCACATCTTCAGGCTCTCCTTCTAATTCTGGTTCTCTTGTCACATCTACCTCATCTGCCGTGAATTCCTCCACTGAAGTCTTGAATTCCTCAAAGTAATCCATGAGGGTTGGAATCAACTTCTTCCAAACTCCTGTTAATGTTGATATATTGACCCATGAATTATGAGTGTTTTTAATAACTTCTAAATGGTGAATCCTTTCCAGAAGGCTTTCAATGTACTTTGCCCAGATCCATGAGAAGAATCACTATCTTGGCAGCTGTAGACTAACAATATATTTCTTAAGTGATAAGAATTGAGTCAAAAGTACTCCTTGATCCATGGGCTGCAGAATGAATATTGTGTTAACAGGCGTGAAAACAGCATTAGTCTCCTTGTGCATCTCCATCAGCACTCTTGGGTGACTAGGTGCCTTGAGCAGTAATATTTTGAAAAGAGGCTTAGGTTTTGTTGTTGTTGTTGTTGTGTTTTTCTTTTCTCTTTTTATTTATTTATTCTGTTGAGCAGTAAATCTCAACACTGGGCTTAAAATATCAGTAAACTATGTTGTAAACAGGTGTGTTATCGTCCAGACTTTGTTGTTCTATCACTCTACACAAACAGAGTAGACTTAGCATAATTCTAAAGGGCCTTGGGATTTCCAGAATGGTAAATGGGGATTGGCTTCAACTTAAAAATCATTGCCTACATTAGCCTGTAACAGGAGAATCAGCCTGTCCTTTGAAGCAAGGCATTGACTTCTATCTATGAAAGTCCTAGATGGCATCATCTTTCAATAAAAGGCCGTTTTAACTACATTTAAGAATCTATTGTATGGTAGAGCTACCTTCATCAATGATCTTAGCTAGATCTTCTGCATAACTTGCTGCAGCTTCTACATCAGCACTTGCTGCCTCACCTCGTCCTTTTATGTTATAGAGACGGCTTCTTTTCTTAAGCTTTATAAACCAACTTCTGCTAGGTTGCAGCTTTCCTTCTGCAGCTTCCTCACTCTCTTCATAGAATTGAAGAGAGTCAGGGCCTTGCTCTGGATTAAGTTTTGACTTAAGGAATCAACATTCCTTAAGTGGCCAGAGTGATCTTCTATCCAGACTACAAAAACATTCTCCATATCAGCAATAAGGCTGTTTTGCTTTCTTACCTTTCATGTGTTCAGTGGAGTAGCACTTTTAATTTCCTTCAAGAACTTTTCCTTTACCTTCATAACTTGGCTAATCGGCATGCAAGGCCTAGCTTTCAGCCTCTCTTAGCTTTTGGCATGCCTTCCTCAGTTAGCTCAATTGTATCTAGCTTTTGATTTTAAGTGGCAGACATATAACTCTTCCTTTCACTTGAACACTTAGAGGCCACTGTAGGATTATTAATTGGCCTAATTTCAATATTGTTGTGTTTTGGGGAGCAGAGAGACCCAGAGAGAGGCCCCCATGGGAAAGGCTGGTTGACAGAGCACACAGAATGCACACAACATTTATCAGATTAGGTGGCACCCCAAAACAATTAGAATAGTAATATCAAAGATCACTGATCACAGATCACCATCCATAACAGATATAATAATAATAATAAAGTTGAAGGTACTGTGAGAATTACCAAAATGTGGTACAGAGACATGAAGTGAGTACAAATGACACTGATAGACTTACCTGACATGAGATTTCCACAAACCTACAATTTGTAAAAGTCACAGTAACCACAAAGCATGGTGAAATGAGGTATGCCTGTATTCCATTAAAAAAAAAAAAAAAAAAAAAAAGGCTTTTGTTTAATTCATGGTACATAATAGGTCTACAGGAATAGTGAAATGTTTTTGCTGATGGATGTAGATATATACGTGGGTAGAGATGAAAATCTTAATTACAGCTATAGAGTGTAGATTTAGTTCAGGACATTCGAAAAGACAAATGTTAAATTAGTGTGACTAATGGCTTACCCATGCCATGTTTTCCCTCTTGAAAAGAGATACCCCACCCCCACTTTGTGTAGGAGGATGGAGGGAGGACTCACACTACCCCTCTTTGTGTGTGGTTATTAAGTTGCCTCACTGGGCTTAAACACCACACATCTCATAGGTAATGTTTGGTAAGTTGTAATCGTCTTCACTCTTCTCTTATCACCCAACCCTGTCTTCCCACTTTTCCATCTTCACTGGTTTGCAACAGCCCCTTCTTTTTGCCTGACTCTCCAGGATTTTCTCTCATCGTAAATTGTTATAAATACTAATATGGGTCTGGATTGATGATTGATATTTACAGAACAGTAATTAAGTATTGTGGGGAAATAAGAGGAAAAAATGGTATCCTTGATGATAAACCAAGCAATATTCTGGGGGTGGGACACAGCAGAAAATTTTATTTTTAATATTTTAAAATCCAAGTGACAGGTAGGCTTCCAGTTAGCTTCAAATGTTGTTTTTTTTCAGCTAAAAAAAAAATTGGATTGTAGTTAATACTACATATAATACATTCTAATTCCCTCACTGTATTCTTTGTTTAGTTTCACTTATTTGGTTTAAAATAATTTTTTATCCCATATCTGAAATGTAATATATTTTTATCCAACAACCATCATGTACATATACTTCATTATGTGGCACATTTTCTAATAGATCAGTCCATCAATTTACTCATTTTAAAGAAAAAAAAATTTAAGTCACTTTTAGAGCCCTTAATGTGTAGTTGGGGGATAAGCTTTGTGGATGTAGCCTTTATATTTAGTAAAATTGAGGTCTAAAATAATAATCTTCTATTATCTCAACAGAGCAAATTATTGAAAAAGATGAAGGTCCTTTTTATACCCATCTAGGAGCAGGTCCTAATGTGGCAGCTATTAGAGAAATCATGGAAGAAAGGTAATTAACGCAAAGGCACAGGGCAGATTAACGTTTATCCTTTTGTATATGTCAGAATTTTTCCAGCCTTCACACACAAAGCAGTAAACAATTGTAAATTGAGTAATTATTAGTAGGCTTAGCTATTCTAGGGTTGCCAACACTACACACTGTGCTATTCACCAGAGAGTCACAATATTTGACAGGACTAATAGTCTGCTAGCTGGCACAGGCTGCCCACTTTGCGATGGATGCCAGAAAACCCAGGCATGAACAGGAATCGGCCAGCCAGTCTGCCAGCCACAAGGTACTGGCACAGGCTCCAAAGTGAGGTCCCACTCTGACATTCCCACCTGATAATAAAGTGTCAAAGAGGAAAGAATCGTCAAGTGTGGTGTAAGAAAGGAACCACTGAATTAAATCCACCTAGTATTGCAAATGAGTAGTTATCTTTAAGTTTTCTTTTACTATAAAAAGAGAGCAAGTGTGATATGTTGAATAGAAAGAGAAACAGATACTATTTACAGCTGCCATTTTTTTTTTCACCATCAGTCACATGTATACAAGTTCTTGCCTTTACTCCTGCATGTAGAAGACTCTTATGAGCAAGATAATGCAGAGAGGGCCTTTCATATAAATTTATACAGCCCTGAGCTGTTCTTCTACTAGGGTGCCTTTTCATTAAGAGGTAGGCAGTATTATTATTAAAGTACTTAGGATACATTGGGGCAGCAAGGACATATTCGGTATCATTCTTGCTCCATTTCCAAATTATTCATTTCTAAACTAGCATGTAGAAGTTCACTAAATAATCATCTAGTGGCCTGGCAGAAATAGTGAATTTCCCTAAGTGCCTTTTTTTAAAAACAAGCAATAGATGGTGTTTTGCTCATAAGGGAAGATATAGTCTATTTCCAGAACTATTCTATATTTTCAATATGGCTAGATACTAATTATTTGCCAGCCCTCTTTCTAAATTGTGAGACATTCTTGGAGGAACAATTTTAACTAAAACCTATTATGACTCCCCAAAATAGCTAAATTTAGTAAGGGGGAAAATAATAGTTTATGCTTTAGAAGACTGAACTTAGCAAACTAACTTGAATTTTGTGCTTTGTGAAATTTTATATAGAAATGAGCTTTCCCATTATTTTCACCCACCATGTAATTTACAAAATAGTTCATTATAATTATCAATACATTTTGATACTGAAGAAAAACAAAGCTTAAAAACTATTATCCAATTTGCTTGGCTTAGACCTGATTTTTTAAAACAAAACAAAACAAAACCAAAAAAACCATTCATTTCTCAGGATGTGGTCATAGAATAAAGTTGTGCTCAAATGTTCAAATATTTTGATTGCCTGTTGAATTCATTTGCTAATTTTAAGTGTGTGTGTGTTTCTGTGGGTTTCTTTAAGGTTTGGACAGAAGGGTAAAGCTATTAGGATTGAAAGAGTCATCTATACTGGTAAAGAAGGCAAAAGTTCTCAGGGATGTCCTATTGCTAAGTGGGTAAGTGTGACTTGATAAAGCTTTTGGTCTTGAATTTTGGGCATTTTTATTTGTAAATCTAACACAGAATAGGGTTATCCAGATCAAAGATTCATGACAGTTGAAAAGAGCATAACCTGTATTTTTTATTGTGTGTTAATCTATTAAGAAGATGCAGATTTGTTCTAAAATCGACAAACTGTATTTAATTGAAAGAATTTAGTGATGGGGAGGAGGTCCATTCTAGTGCCTGCTAAATGTATAATCCTTCTTAGAATGCGAAGTTGTCCTTAATCTTTTAAATACCTTCACTTAGTCTTTATATTTTCATTTATGAAAACCTTGAACTAAGACTTAATTATCTTTCATCTAGCTCTGATTTTTAATGCAGGTAGCATTTAATTGTCCCCACTGTACTGGGTATGGTCTGCTAAACATTAAGAAGTAGTTTTGCATCTCTCCTTTTTCTATACCAGGGTCCATGCCCACTTTTTATAGATGCAAAAGGCAAATTGCACATGCTGATAAATGTTGCCCTAATTGTGACCTAAACATGTAAAATATACACACATAAGTGCTCTTATCTGCTCCAAGTGACCCTTGTTTTGTTTTGGTTGGGGTGGGGGGTGTTTGGGATGGAATGGTGATCTGCACAGGTGGTTCGCAGAAGCAGCAGTGAAGAGAAGCTACTGTGTTTGGTTCGGGAGAGAGCTGGCCACACCTGTGAGGCTGCAGTGATTGTGATTCTCATCCTGGTGTGGGAAGGAATCCCACTGTCTCTGGCTGACAAACTCTACTCGGAGCTTACTGAGACGCTGAGGAAATACGGCACGCTCACCAATCGCCGGTGTGCCTTGAATGAAGAGTAAGTGAATCCCAGGGCCTCTTCCAGACTCTTTGGGGCCACTCATAGGAAAGCCTAATCTTTGGTTGGAAGGAAGAGAGTTTAACGTGCATTTTTACATTTATAAAATGGGGATTAAAATGCCTGTCTGGCAGTCATGCAATAAGAAGTTGTATTTGCTAACATGAATAATTTGAGATTATTTCATTACCTGATATGTACAGACAGTTTAGCTATTAATTAGGAGCAATCAGAGTGTCTGCACCTACATGGCCTCAGTTATACTGTAAACTTGAAATTATTTACGTGCTCACATGCTGCAAGTGACAGCTCCTGTGTGCTTGGCCACTATATTAGTACAAACTGACTCTACTTCCATGTTTCAGTACCTGAAACGGAAAGTAAGTTTGATGAGAAACTTTGGGCCAGGTTAAATACCTTCCATATGTATGTAGAAAATCAAAATACAAAGCCTTAAGTTCTGTAGAAATAGAACTGATTTTTACTTTCATTTGGTCTATTCATTATTTCCACAATAGTAATAAAAACTGCTTCCACTTTTACTGCTGCTAAATGATCAGGAAATTACTGGATGTGGATATATATTGTTTTCCAGGAATATAAGAATTTAGAATAGAACTGCAAGAGTATGCGCTTAAATATATTCAGTGTGTCCAATTGCTAATGTTTTGTTTCAACACCATCCACTTTGCAAGAAATCTAAACCTTCACTTGGAGAAGCTTCATTTTTAATATTCCTCTACTGCGCTGATAATCCTATATATAACACTAAACAAATATGTGAATTTTCACAGTGCTACTCAGAAATCCTACAATATTTTACTCACAATTGGTTTTAAAATAATTTTAATTTTGCACTCTCCTTTAGTCTATTTTTCTCTGCATCCGCCAAACTACAGAATCGTTTGCTGAGCTTTTAAGAAATGCTCGTACTGCTCATCGCAGCAACTAGCCAAATTTGTCCTTTGCTGTTTATAACTCTAACTAGCATGGTTTTACTAACTTTATGCTAACACAGTTTTTCTCTGGTTTGTGGGAGACAAATCAACTATAAACAATCTATTTAGAAAAGTTACTCTTTATATATGAAAGTGTGACTTGACTTTCTATGACAATTATGATCCAAAAATCTGATGGTGTGTACCGGATCACTTTTACAAATGATGATTTGGAAGGTAGAAGTTGCTGATTCATAACACATAACTTATAAACTTACGATGGACTACTTTAAGCATAATTTTTTTTAATCTACCGTGATTCCTTTTGCACTTTCTGGAAAAAAAAAATATATATGTAGGTGCCTTTAATCAGAAAGAAAATAAAAATTAAGGCACCTTGGGCTCATATTGATAATAGCAGTTCTCTCAGGAGTTCAGTAATACTGCATTGCCTTTAAAGCAGAATATCTCTTAGACTTGACAGTTTGAAATTCTAAGTCACTGAAGAATTTCCCGTGAAAATGATAGTTGTTTTAAAATTTCTTTTCAAGAACAGTCCTATTGCAATATGTTTGGATTTCTTGAAGTTTCCTGGAAATGATATTTTATTCATTGAAATGGATTTAATTTTCATTAACATAAATCTCTAATATTTTTCTTGGCTCACTGCAATCTCTACCTCCTGGGGTAAGGTGATTCTCATGCCTCAGCCTCCCTAGTATCTGGGATTACAGGCACCCACTACCATGCCTGGTTAATTTTTGTACTTTTAGTAAAGACAGGGTTTCACCATGGTGGCTAGATTGCTTTCGTACTCTTCGCTTCAGGTGATCCATCCGCCTCAGCCTCCCAAAGTCCTGGGATGACAGGTGTAGGCCACTGTGCCCGGCCAGCTTTTCCTTAATTCTTATAAGTGCCAATGCCTGAAATGGAATCTGACATATAAAAAATTACTTGAAGAAGTTTTATTATTTTTCATTTGAAAACCATGAAAAATGATTAGACCAGAGTCTCAGAAAACTTGTAGATTGTTAGTTTAACTACTCTAAATGTCAGGCAAATACAAAACTATTAAAAAACAAGCTTCAAATATTAAAACAATTTAAAAGCAAAGCTAAACACTTGCCTTTTGTCTAGAGTTTCAAGGTAAACATGAATAATCATTTAGATGATGCTTAAGCTATGCTTACGCATACTTAGAGCAATTCTCCAAAATCAAAAATTTTAATACTTAAATACTTGATTAAAATAGACACATCCAATGTCAATACAGACTTTACTCAGAAATAGCTTTTGAAGTTTCTTCTACCCCATAAATAGATTTTATTTTATGGCTGGCAGAAGTAAAAATTACAACTTTTTGCCAACAACAGAGAATAATCTTAAATGGGGGCTGTGGACTCAGTTTTATGTTCAGAGCTGTGTGAACCTCATCACTGACTTCTTACAAATCCCTGTGTCCACATGCTCCAAACCACCCACTGCGAGTTCAGCAAAGAACTCTGAGAGCATCTTTCAGTGGGAAAGTAGGAACTGATTTTTACATTTCCTTTGAGCCAAACCAGCTGTTTCTTCTTTAAAGATTTCCCTTAAGGATTTCCATTTTATGACTAAGTCTAACCAATATTTTTTTGGCAAGTAAGTGTTGTGGGAGTGTATCTGTCATCATAAGGAAATCAAAGCCAGAAATGCCTTCTGCCATGGTGGGTAATGTTAAACATTTCAAGGAACTTTATATTATAAAATTTGTCAAACATAAAAGGAAAGGAGCAATGTAATGAATTCCATGGACCCATCACATAGTATCAATGTTTATCAACATTTTATCAAATTTTTTATGTATTTTTCCCATACCCACTTACACTAGTGTTTGAAAGCAGAACACAGATAATATATCATCTTTCCTGTTTTCTATGTATTTCTAACAGGTAAAGCCTTTATCATTTAATATTTAGTATGTGTTTGTTCAGATTATCTCATTAGATTCTATTTCAAAAAAACACATACGTAAACAAAAAAGAGAAAAAGCCCTTGCAATGTGATTGACACTTCTGAGTAGTGTGATCCCAGTACATGCCCATTGTCTGGCATAACTATTAAATAAAACTTCCTCTCATAAAATTGTCTCTGTTTAGAATATAAATTCTATGATTCACAAGCCTCTTTTTATTTATAATAGTTATTCTCCTTTTTTTATGAATATGTTTTTTAAAGAAACTGTATGATTTTTCTCTCTGAAATTCTCCACCTTCTGGATTTGGCCAATTTCATCTTGGTTCTTTTGTTTAACCTATCTGTCTACAGAATCTTCTGTGGACTGGTAGTTTGACTTACTCCATGTATTTTTTCTAATTGGGATATAATTCACATACCATAAAATTCACCCTTTTAAAGTACACAATTCAGTTGTTTCAGTACATTCATAAAGCTGTGCAAAGGTCACCTCTGCCTAGTTTCAGATCATTTTCATCATTCCCAGAAGCAAACCCTGTATATTAGGCAGTCACTTCCCCTTCTCCCTTTTTCCTTCTGCCTATTCTGGGCATTTTGTATTAGTGAAGTCATATATTTGGCCTTTCTGTCTGGCTTCTTTCATGGACCTTAATGTTTTCAAGGCTCATCCATTTGGTAAAAAAGATAAATACTTTTTTACCCTTTTTTTGGCTAGTTTTATATATAATATTATATATAAAAATTATGTATAAAATATATATAATATATATAATGCATACATTATAATATATAATTTATTTATTATAATGTATATAATGTATAGATAATATATAATGTATACATTGTATATTATAGAATATATATTATATATTTTTATATATTATATAATATATATTATATAGATTATATATTTTTAATATATATTATATATAAATTATATATTTTTTTATATAACTTTTTTTTTTTTTTTGAGACAGTCTCACTCTGTTACCCAGGCTGGAGTGCAATGGCACGATCTCAGCTCACTGCAACCTCCATGTCCCAGGTTCAAGCAATTCTTATGCCTCAGCCTCCCAAGTAGCTGGGATTACAGGTGTGCACCACCACACATAACTTATTTTTTGTATTTTTAGTAGAGACAGTGTTTTGCTATGTTGGCCAGGCTGGTCTCAAACTCAGCTTCAAGTGATCCTCCCACCTTAGCCTCCCAAAGTGCTGGGATTACAGGCATGAGCCACCACACCCGGCCACATTTTTTTTTTATTTATTAGTTCATTGACATTTGGATTGTTTCCACATTTTGGCTATTATAAATTATGCCGCAGTGAACATCGGTGTACAAGTTTTTATGTGAATGTTTTCAATTATCTTGGGATATACACCTAGAAGTGACATTGTTAGTAATATGGTAACTCTATGTTTAACTTTTCAAAGAACTGCCAAACTATTTTCCAAAGTAGCTGCATCCCTTTACATTTCTGCCAACAATGTATGAAACTTCCAGTGTTTCCACATCCTCAAGAAAATGTTATTGTTTGTCTTTTTAATTATAACCATCCAAGTGGGTGTGAAGTTTATCTCGTGATTTTGATTTGCATTTTCCTAATTGCTGTTTGGCATCTTTTCTTGTGTTAATTGACCATGTATTTTTTTTTTTTAGAACAGTTTACTTATTTTTGTGTTGTTTTAGAGTTGTAAAAATATATGTTGATACTAGAACTTTGTCAAATGCATGGTTTGCAGATATTTTCTCCTATCCCACAAGTTGTCTCTTTACTTTGATAATACCCTTAAAGTATAAAAGTTTTCATTTTGATGAAACTCAATTTGTTTTTTAATTGGTTGCTTTGTGCTTTCGGTGTCATATTTAAGAAATCATTGCCTAATTCAAGATCTGAAAGATTTACAGCTATGCTTTCTTCTCAGAGTATTATAACTTTAGCTCTTACATTTAGACTTTTTATTAATGTTGAGTTAATTTGATGGTAAGAGATAAGAGTCCAACTTCGTTCCTTTGCAAGTAGCTGTCCAGTTGTTTTAGCACCATTTGTTGAAGAGACCATTTTTTAAAATTAATTGACCAAGATATATGAGTTTATTTCTGGACTCTTAATTATATTCTCAATCTACATGACTGTTCTTATGCCAGTACCACACTGCACTCACTTACAGTTGCTCTCAGCTCACTGCAGCTTCAACATCCTGGGCTCAAGTGATTCATGCACCTCAGCCTCTCAAGTAGCTGTGACTACTTGAGACCTTGTACAAATTGTAGATTTATACATAAGTATTTCGTTTTGGGGGTGCTAATGATAATGTATTTTTATCTCAAATTCTTGTGTATTGCTGGTATGCAGAAAAGTGAGCAGCTTTTGTATATGAAACTTGTTTCCTACAACCATGTTATAATCACTTACTAGATCCAGTTTTTTTAATTTATTTAACTTTAGGTGCGTACTATATCTGGCATTTCTCCCCATGTTATCCCTCCCCACCCTCCCTTCCTTCCCCCACCCCCACTAACTGCCCCCAGTGTGTGGTGTTCCTCTCCCTGAGTCCATGTGTTCTCATTGTTCAACACTCACCTATGAGTGAGAACATGTGGTGTTTGTCTTTCTGTTCTTGTGTCAGTTTACTGAGAATAATGGTTTCCAGATTCATTCACGTCCCTACAAAGGACGTGAACTCATTGTTTTTTATGGCTGCGTAGTATTCCATGGTGTATATGTACCACATTTTCTATCATTGATGGGCATTTGGGTTGGTTCCAGGTCTTTCCTATTGTACACAGGGCTGCAATGAACATATGTGTGCATGTGTCTTTATAGTAGAAGAATTTCTAGTTCTTTGGGTATATGCCTGGTAAGGGGATTGCTGGGCCAAATGGAATTTCTATTTCTAGGTCCTTGAGAAATTGCCACACTGTCTTCCACAGTGGTTAAACTAATTTACACTCCCACCAACTGTGTAAGAGTGTTCCTATTTCTCCACATCCTCTCCAGCATCTGTTGTCTCCAGATTTTTTAATGATCACCATTCAAACTGGTATGAGATGATATCTCAATGTGGTTTTGATTTGCACTTCTCTAGTGACCAGTGATGGTGAACATTTTTTCATATGTCTGTTGGCCTCATATATGTCTTCTTTTGAAAAGTGTCTGTTCATATCCTTTGCCCACTTTTGAATGGGTTTTTTTTTTTTTCTTGTAAATCTGTTTTAGTTCTTTGTCTATTCTGGATACTAGCCCTTTGTCAGATGGATAGATTGAAAAAAGTTTTTCCCATTCTGTTGGTTGTAGATCCAGTGTTTTGTCATTCTTTTGTATTTTCTAGGTGATCATGTCACCTGCAAAGACAACTTCTTCCTAATCTGTATGTTTTATTTTCTTGTCTTAATGTATTAGCTAGGATTTCCAATTTTATGTTGAAAAGCATTGGTGAGAGGAAATATTCTTTTGTTCCTGATCTCAGCAGGAAATTTTCAATTTTATCAACATTAAATATGCTAGCTGTACAGTTTTGTAAATATTCTTTATCAGGTTCAGATACTTCTCTTTTCCTAGTTTACTGAGAGGCTTTTGAAAATCATGAATTAATGTTGGATTTTGTAAATGCTTTTTCTCCCCCTATTGATATTACCATATGATTTTTCTTTAGCTTATTGATGCAATGGATTACATTAATTGATTTTCAAATTTTGAACTAGGCTGGCATGTGATACAACCCACATGGTTGTGATACATTATTATTTATATATATTGTTGAATTTTGTCATTTGGTAAGGATTTTTGCATTCATTTTCATGGTTGCTTTTAGTCTGTATTTCTTGTAAAGAGTTTTGTCTTTTTGTGTTGGTATGAAGGTAATGCTGACCTCATAGGATGAGTCATGAAGTATTTTCTCTGCTTCTGTCTTGAGTGAGATTGTAGAGAATTGATATAATTATTTCCTTAAAAGTTTGGTAGAAATCAGAATGAACCATCTGTGGCTGTTACTTTGTTTTGGAAGGTTATTACTGATTCAATTTATTTTATAAATATGAGCCTATTTAGATTTCTTTTTGTGTAGAAATCAGAATGAACCATCTGTGGCTGTTACTTTGTTTTGGAAAGTTATTACTGATTCAATTTCTTTTATAAATATGAGCCTATTTAGATTTCTTTTTGTGTAAATATTGGTAGTTGTGTCTTTCAAGGAATTGGTCCTTTTCACCTTATTAAATCTGTGGACACATTTGTTTATAATATTTATTATCCTTTGTTTTTGAGACAGGTTCTTATTCTGGTTGCCCAAGCTGGAGTGCAGTTGCTCACTGTACTCACTTACAGTTGCTCTCAGCTCACTGCAGCTTTGACATCCTGGGCTCAAGTGATTCACCCACCTCAGCCTCTCAAATAGCTGTGACTACAAACACACACCGCCATGCCTGTCTAATTTTTTATTTTTATTATTAGAGATAGGGTTTTACTATGTTGCCCAGTCTGGTCTCAAACTCCTGGATTCAAGCAGTGTGCCCACCTCAGCCTCCCAGAGTGCTGGGATTACAAATGTGAGCCATCATACCTAGCCTGATGGCAGAACTTTTTAAGAACAGAATGGTATATGACACTTTCCAAAACATTTTCTTTTCTCCTCCTCCTATGGAAGCATGAAGGGATTTTTCTCCAATATTCATTGTGAGAACCTCATCTGGCTCCTGGATGTAAAAAAACTCACAAAACTGTGAGGACCCTATTGTGACTGGATGCCTCTGGAGTTGTTCACACAGAACCTCCAGCAATTTATCAATTATAATTGTGATTTTCCTATCCCAACACTGGTTCTTTCAGAGGTTTCTGCTCTGGTAAGTTGTAATTCTTTTTATCTGTCTGTCTCTCTGGTTTTGAGAGCAGTGATTTTTTTCTGTGACCTCATTCCTCTGACCAGTCTAAGTAGTGTTGATTTCATCTTTTATTGTAGGTATATTCAGATTTTCTATTTCTTCTTGAGTCAATTTCAGTAGTTTGTTTTTATAGAAGTTTGTTCTCCAGCTCTGCTTCAGCTCCATCCTATAAAATGAATGTGTTGAGTTTTCATTTACAAGGTATTTTCTAATTTCTATCATGAGTTTTTTTTGGTTCCTGATTATATAGGAGTATATTTTTACATACTACCCAAATTTGCTTCTGTTATTTATAATTTTGTCAGAAAACACACTTTGCATAATTTTTGTAGTGTTATTTTATTTAGACTTGTTTTATAACCTGACATGCACTCCATCCTGGAGAATGTTTCATGTGTACTTAAGAAGAATGTGTATATTTGGCTGTTGGTGGTTGTCATGTTTTATAGACCTCTGTTAGATCTAGTTGGTTTATAGTGTTTTTCACAACTTCTGTTTTCTTTTTAATCTTCTGCCTACTTTTAGTTATTATTGAAAGTGGATTAGTAAATTATTGCTTCCTTCCTTTAATTCTGCCACTTTTTGCTTCATGTATTTTGATGCTCTGTTGCTGATCACATGTATGTTTACCATTGTTACATCATTTTAATGACTTGAACTATTATAAAATTTATGTATCTTGTAGACAGCATATAGTTAAATCTTTTTAAAAATCTATATCCCCAGTCTCTGCCTTTTAATTATTCAATTCATATACAATTGAATTCTTGATAAGGTAGAATTCTTGATAAGGTAGAATTTTTGATAAGGTAATTCTTGATAAGGTAGAATTTGTCTGCCATTTTGTCTGAATCTTTTCTTTTTTCTCTGTCACTGTCTTTTTTTGTGTTCAGTAGATATTTTCCAGTGTACTATTTTAATTCCCTAGTCTTTTATTATATTTTTTGATGTCATTTTCTTAGTAGTTTCCTTGGGGATTACAATAACTTATAACAACCTAGTCTGGAGTAATACCAATTTCACTGCAATAAAAGGAAACTTCCCATATAGCTCCATTCCCTCCTTTTCCTGTGCTCTTATTATACAAATTAAATTTTATATATTTTTTTGTCCATTAACACAGATTATGTTTCATCTTTTAAATCTGATACATATTGTCATTTAAATCAAATAGGAAAAAAATAGTCACAAACAAAATTAATATTTACCTATGTAATGATCTTTACTGGTGCTCTTAAAGTTCTTAGGTGCATTTGAAGTACTATCCAGTGTCCTTTCCTTTCAGCCTGAAGCACACATTCAGTATTTTTTATAACACATGCCTAAAAACAGTAAACTCTTATGCAAGAATGTCATAATTTATTATATAATACATTTCTGAAATATAATTTTGCAAGATACAGAATTCTTGGTTGACAGTCATTTTCTTGTGGCACTATGTCATCCCACTGCCTTCTGGTCTTCATTGTGTCTGATCAGAGATCAGCTATTAACCTCATTGGGAGTTCTGCGTATGTTATAATCTTACAGCTTTTATGATTTTCTTGTTATTGGCTTTAGCAGTGTGATTATGATGTTTACATGTTTGCATATCTTTGGATGTATGTTAAATGGAGTTAGTTAAGCTTCTTGGAGGTCAGCTAAGGATTAGACAGAATTCCTTAGGTGCCTGACACCAATAAGTCAGTCTTTGACAAAGGGGTCTGTATGTGTATTGGGGCATGTATTCAACACTCAGCCAGGCTATTTGCAGCTCTGCATTAGCCTTTATTCCCTGCTTGTGCAGAGTCTCAAGGTTAGACTGTGGTGAGAGCTGAGGACTTTATCAGGTCTTCTATGAGTCCTACATTTGCATGTGGCTTTCTAAGTTGCCAGGAATATATTTGCAAAGCCTTCTATGAATCATCTCATTTCTCAGGTTTTGCTTTTAAGCTTTTTTATCCTATTTTTTGCTCCAGTTATTAGCCACACCTCAATCAGTGAAAATATTCAACAGTTGCCTATGATTATTTGACAAATACCTCTGTGGAAAAGGCAGTTCATGCTAGGTGAGTTCCAAGTTAGATAAGTAAAGATAACCTTACTATTTGAATCTGCCAGGAAGCTACCAATTAGGTCAATTAATGTAAGTTCTCTGAATGGTACTTTAGAGTATATCCAACCAATCTGGCCTCCTCTAGTGGCAGCCTGGCTGCTGCTTTTCATGTTATATGTGGGCTGTTTAATCTACCATAGCGCTGCAGGGAAAGTTAAAATACCACAGAGTTCATTGTTCTTACTGAAATCCTGTTTTTCCTCCCGTTGAATAAATTCTCTCTATATTACTGCAAGTTTCTTGCTGATTTCCAGATCTGAAAAAGCTGATTTTGACAATAATTATCAGTACTTACTGCTTTGATGGAGAAGAAAATCTTCAGAGATCCTTATTCTGCCATTTGTGCTGACATTTGTAAAGTGGTTATTTCTAATTGTAATATTCCTTTTGCATTTGTTAGCTGAAATACTTTACAGAACTTTTCCTCATCAACTGTTTAGTTACCATGTAATATAGTTTCTAAGGCAATGATAGAATAAATGCCTGGTAAGAAAGAATCTTGTCAAATTTCAGAGATTTTGATGGGAAATTATATTTAGAGATCATAGTCAGTGTCTAGATATGCTCCTTGCTATGGAGATGTCATTACTTTTCAGCTTTTTTAATGAGCAGATACATGGAATAATTATTTTTTAGAAAGAAAATCTGAGATTAACTCAAGTTATTAATTCATACTGTTTTTTCCTATTCATAGTTGAAATAATAGGGTATCTTTTGTTTTGCTTCTATTGTACATTGAAATTCTTGGTTTTTAATATTAACTTTTTTATATCACAGTATACAGTAACTTAAAAATAATTTACAGTTCCACCTGAATATTATTTTCTTTATAAGTTGTTTTATCTTTTTTTATGTTTTCTTTGCTTACTGATATGTTTGTTTATTGTCATTAGGATATATCCAACTAGGGTTATAAAGTTCTAATACTGTATGTTAGCCAAAAACTAGGAAGCAATCAAATGCCCATCAATGGTAGAATAATTCATTTGTCACATTTTTATAAGGTGGAATATGGTACTCAATGAAAATGAATAAAGTACAACTACATGCAGTGATTTGGATGGATATTGCAAATGTAATGTAAAAGGAAGACAGACACAAATGAGCTTATATTATAAATTCCATATACCTATGTTTATATCAAGTATAAAAGTAGGCAAAACAAGCCACTGATGGTGGCACACACCTATAGTCCCACCTATTTGGGAGGCTGAGGCAGGAAGATTACTTGAGACCAGGAGTTCAGGTACAACCTGGGCAACATAACCAGACCCCATCTCTAAAAAAGAAAGCAATATTAACATAAAAACAGTCAGAACTACTATATTCTTAGAGAAGTTACTGTTAGGGAGACAGTAACTGAAAGGCAGAATGAGGGGAGATTCCAGGAAATAGTAAATATTTTGTTTCTTAGTATGAGTTCTACTTAAGTGGGTCTGTTCCATTTGTGAATTATAAAATTATGTGTACTTTTCTGCATGTGTATCATATTGCAATAAAATTGTTTTAGAGTCATTGGATATAGTTCTGTGTGTGGTTATGCCACAGCTTAATACAGAGTTAAATTAGACTTCTTTTCAAACTCATTTTGCATATAGACACCCAGAATATCAGCTGCACAGCCTATAATGCTATCCATAGCAATGAATTTGGTCTTTTGATTTCTCAGGAGAACTTGTGCCTGTCAGGGGCTGGATCCAGAAACCTGTGGTGCCTCCTTCTCTTTTGGTTGTTCATGGAGCATGTACTACAATGGATGTAAGTTTGCCAGAAGCAAGATCCCAAGGAAGTTTAAGCTGCTTGGGGATGACCCAAAAGAGGTTTGTTTACTTCCTGATGTATAATCACTTTATTTTTCATAGAGAATTCATTAGCATAGATGACGTGAACAATAATGACATATCTTGGTAAGCTCTTAATCAAAGGTTTTCCCAGACTGTAGATACACACTGTTTTTTAAGTTGGCATAATAATAATATTATGCAAAAATAATAAATAAAATTTGAGCAACAAAACTCCATCATTAAAACTAAATGAGAATTGGTGATGTCTTTCATCTTTTGACTCTGTATTATGGAAGTTACATAACTACTACATTCAGAAAAGACCATTTCTAGTCAAATTTATGTGCCATGAGATTCACATACTTTTTTTTTTTTTATTGCATTTTAGGTTTTGGGGTACATGTGATGAACATGCAAGATTGTTGCATAGGTACACACTTGGCAGTGTGGTTTGCTGCCTTCCGTCCGCTCACCTGTATCTGTCATTTTTCCCCATGCTATCTCTTCCCACCTCCCTACCCCCTGCCCCTCCCCCATTTCCCCCCAACGGACCCCAGTGTGTAGTGCTCCCCTCCCTGTGTCCATGTGTTCTCATTGTTCAACACCCACCTATGAGTGAGAACATACGGTGTTTGATTTTCTGCTCTTGTGTCAGTTTACTGAGAATGATGGTTTCCAGGTTCATCCATGTCCCTACAAAGGAGGTGAACTCATCGTTTTTGATGGCTGTGTAATATTCCATGGTGTATATGTACCACATTTTCCCTATCCAGTCTATCATCGTTGGGCATTTGGGTTGCTTCCAGGTCTTTGCTATTGTAAACAGTGCTGCAATGAACATTCGTGTGCACATGTCCTTGTAGTAGAATGATTTATAATCCTTTGGATATATACCCAGTAATGGGATTGCTGGGTCAAATGAGATTTCTATTTTTAGGTCCTTGAGGAATCGCCACACTGTCTTCCACAATGGTTGAATTAATTTACATTCCCACCAACAGTGTAAAAGTGTTCCTATTTCTCCACATCCTCTCCAGCATCTGTTGTTTCCCGATTTTTTAAGGATCGCCATTCTAACTGGTGTGAGATGGTATCTCAATGTGGTTTTGATTTGCATTTCTCTGATGACCAGTGATGATGAGCATTTTTTCATATGTTTGTTGGCCTCCTGTATGTCTTCTTTTGTAAAGTATCTTTTCATATCCTTCGCCCATTTTTGAATAGGCTTGTTTGTTTTTTTCTTGTAGATCTGCTTTAGTTCTTCGTAAATTCTGGATATCAGCCCCTTGTCAGATGGGTAGGCTGCAAATTTTTTTTCCCATTCTGTTGGTTGCCGATTCACTCTACTGACTGTTTCCTTTGCCGTGCAGAAGCTGTGGAGTTTGATTAGGTCCCATTTGTCTATTTTGGCTTTTGTTGCCATTGCTTTTGGCGTTTTGGTCATGAAGTCCTTGCCTACACCTATGTCCTGAATGGTTTTGCCTAGATTTTCTTCTAAGGTTTTTATGGTAGTAGGTCTGATGTTTAAGTCTTTAATCCATCTGGAGTTAATTTTGGTGTAAGGTGTCAGGAAGGGGTCCTGTTTCTGCTTTCTGCACATGGCTAGCCAGTTTTCTCAACACCATTTATTAAACAGGGAGTCCTTTCCCCATTGCTTGTTTTTGTCAGGTTTGTCGAAGATCAGATGGTTGTGGGTATGTTGTATTTCCTCTGAGGCCTCTGTTCTGTTCCATTGGTCTATATCTCTGTTTTGGTACCAGTACCATGCTGTTTTGATTACTGTAGCCTTGTAGTATAGTTTGAAGTCCGGTAGTGTGATGCCTCCTGCTTTGTTCTTTTTGCTTAGAATTGACTTGGCTATGCGGGCTCTCTTTTGGTTCCATATGAAGTTTAAGGTGTTTTTTTCCAGTTCTGTGAAGAAGGTCATTGGTAGCTTGATGGGAATAGCATTGAATCTGTAAATTACTTTGGGCAGTGTGGCCATTTTCACGATGTTGATTCTTCCTAACCATGAACATGGAATGTTTCTCCATCTGTTTGTATCCTCTCTTATTTCGTTGAGCAATGGCTTGTAGTTCTCCTTGAAGAGGTCCTTTACGTTCCTTGTTAGTTGTATTCCTAGGTACTTTATTCTCTTTGTAGCAATTGTGAATGGCAGTTCGTTCTTGATTTGGCTCTCTTGAAGTCTATTACTGGTGTATAGAAATGCTTGTGATTTTTGCACGTTGATTTTGTATCCTGAGACTTTGCTGAAGTTGTTTATCAGTTTCAGGAGATTTTGGGCTGAGATGATGGGGTCTTCCAGATATACAATCATGTCATCTGCAAATAGAGACAATTTGATTTCCTCCTTTCCAATTTGGATACCCTTTATTTCTTTTTCTTGCCTGATTGCTCTGGCTAGAACTTCCAGTACTATATTGAATAGGAGTGGTGAGAGAGGGCACCCTTGTCTACTGCCAGATTTCAAAGGGAATGCTTCCAGTTTTTGCCCATTCAGTATGATATTGACTGTTGGTTTGAGCAAGTAGGATTCATCCCGGGGATGCAAGGCTGGTTCAACATACGCAAGTCCATAAACGTAATTCACCACATAAACAGAACCAAAGACAAAAACCACATGATTATCTCAATTGATGCAGAGAAGGCTTTTGACAAAATTCAACAACGCTTTATGCTAAAAACCCTCAATAAACTAGGTATTGACGGAACGTATCTCAAAACAATAAAAGCTATTTACGAGATTCACATACTTTAAAGTCACTATAATGAAGGCGTTTAAGTAACTAAACCTTTAGTTACTTAAATTTTTATATAAATCTGTAATGGAAATAAATGGACACTGATTTCTCACTAAAGTCACTGGTTTTTGTCTTGTCTCTAGAATATGCATTTCTTAAAATATAACTTGCAAGTTGATACCAAATTTAACAACTTTGGGGTATCATGTAGTCTAGAGCAGGCGTCCCCAAGCTTTTTACACAGGGGGCCAGTTCACTGTCCCTCAGACCATTGGAGGGCCGCCACATACGGTGCTCCTCTCACTGACCACCAATGAAAGAGGTGCCCCTTCCTGAAGTGCGGGGCGGGGGTGGATAAATGGCCTCAGGGGGCCGCATGCGGCCCGCGGGCCATAGTTTGGGGACGCCTGGTCTAGAGGATAGATGCTCCTTGACTTATGAGGAGACTACATCCTAATAAATCCATTGTAAGTTGAAAGTACTGTAAGTTAAAAGTCCATTTATATGTCAATCAATCCATCCTAAAGTCAAAAAAGTCAAGCCATTGTAGGTCAGGGACTGTCTCTGTACTAATTGAATGATTAGAAAAACTCAGTATATTTAGCATTTAGATATGACCACATTTTCAGTCATTCTATATGCTTATAATTATCTTTTGAATTTTGAATACAATTAAAATGTATCCATACTACAGATATTATAATATTGATGGGTCCATCCAAATAAAGAATTTGTTAACCTTATTAAACTTTCACTATTATAGTCACAATTAATAAAGCAAAGGTGTAAAAACTCCTGAAATCACAATATAAGTTTTGAAGGATCATATTTTCAATAATTAAACATATTACTTAAAGGTACGAAACATTTCATTAGACAATAACAAGAATATTAATAAACTTAATGAAAAGTAATGATTTTGCATTCTGTCAGTCATTTTAATTTTCTATAGATAAGTTTTTCACCGCTGTTTTATAGAGTGATAAATGTTTATCACTTTCAGGAGGTTTCATGTAAACCCAATCCAGAGGATACCTAGTAACTTATTGCCTCTGTTAGATAGGAGGGCCCTGTTCAGAAATCTCTTCACCTTCTAAAGTTCACATCTCTGCCAGGTGGTCATGCCTCCCAACATTTTTTTAAGAGAAATATTGATCTGAAATGAAGACTTCTAAGTATAAATGGAGCAACTAAATATTATGACCTACCATTTTTTTTTAACAGCGTATTACTTGGAAATTCTGTTCTTCATGAGCAGGGCAGGTGGGGGTGTCACTGAGCATTACCCTTTCAAGTAAATTCTGCAAAGTTTTTCATATATCCTGTATTTTAGTTCTGAAGCATTTTATCCATACTTGAAGTGTCCAGTAAATTTTATTTGCTGAATGAAGAGATCATTTCAAATTTTGAAATACTATTTTTATAAACAAAATATAAAGATTAGAAATAGAAAAATTAAGTTAAACAAGTTTTTTCTTTAATAGTTCCTCTTTTTTGGTAGCTCACTGAACAGTGAGAGCAAAAAATGTGACCTCTTTAAGACCTTATGGCTTCATTCCCCTAGCCCTACTCCTGGCATAGGCTTGTATGTATAAAATGCAAAGTATCAGCATGCAAAGTAGAAAATCAGTTAGTCTTATGAAAAAAAACAAATAGCTAGATATTCGCTAGCACATATAAAATGAAGTGATATGTGATCTATACCTTTCACTTTGAAATGGTCATGTTTTAAAGATACTTTAATTATTAAGTAAGGCAACATATATTGTGTTTTGGATTCAGAATGTAAAGGGAATAATCTAACTGATAGCCTCTTTCTCATATAGGGAGAATGAACTTAAAATTTAATATGTAGAATTATTCACTTTATACAGGAAGAGAAACTGGAGTCTCATTTGCAAAACCTGTCCACTCTTATGGCACCAACATATAAGAAACTTGCACCCGATGCATATAATAATCAGGTAAGTTTAAATAATCATTGGCAGTGATAACAATTTACTTGTTACTAATGACCTACCTATGTCCAAAAATATTTTTCAAACAACGATTTTTATGTGTTAGAAATTCTAACTTTTCCTCTTAATTATTGAAACCACTACAGTGTTCAGTTTCTAGTATATGAAAATTGTACCATACAAAAGTACAATTTTTTATGTGGCCCAAACTATAGGTTCCAACCACTACTAACTATTTTCACTGGAAGTCTGTAAGTATAAATGAGTATTCAAAAGAATTTATCAGCTTACAAATACTCATGTAAAGCTATGCATATACTAACATTTTAAGTATCTATACTTGTATCCAGATGTGTCAGATTTTGCCAGATCTTCCTTTTTTGTTTGACCTTGACTTCATAAACCAAGGAAAAAAATTTTTTTTCTATTTTATATGTGTATTCTAAGCTACAACTATTTAGGACAGCCAGATGATTTGGTCAGAAATTGCTCAGAAGGAAGGCAAAAAAACTGTAAAATCTTCACTGTTTCAGTAACAATAGCAACAAAAGTATTAAGTGAAAGTCTGTTACAAACACTGTATTTAGTTACTGGGAACAGTGACAGATGAGCAGTGCCATCTCTGACTGTCTTTAAGAATTCCGTCTTTGCCAGGTGCAGTGGCTCACGCCTTTAATCCCAGCACTTTGGGAGACCGAGGTGGGCAGATCACTTGAGGTCAGGAGTTTGTGACCAGCCTGACCAATATGGAGAAACCCCATCTCTACTAGAAATATTAAATTAGCTGGGCAAGTTGGCTCATACCTGTAATCCCAGCTGCTTGGGAGGCTGAGGCAGGAGAATTGCTTGAACCCAGGAGGCAGAGGTTGTGGTGAGCCAAGATTATGCCATTGCACAACAGCCTGGGCAAAAAGAGTGAAACTCCATCTCAAAAAAAAAAAAGAATTCTGTCTTTAACTGGATACAGTGGCTCATGCTTGTAATCCCAGCTACCCAGGACCAGGAGTTCGAGGCTGCAGTGAGCCGTGATTGTATCACTGTGCTCCATCCTGGGTGACAAAGATAGACCCAGTCTCTAAAAAAGCCAAAAAACAAAATAATTGTTTCTCTAGAGAATACAGAGTCGCATAAAATAGCAATTTCAGAATTACACAATTACAGCTGGCATAGAAATATGTGCACATTTCTGAAAAAAACAACCTAAAAGTAGACGAGATGTAACGTCACAAATGGCCTTAGATGCTAAATGAAGACCTTTGAACTTTATTCTGTAGGTAACCACTTGGGTGTTTCAAGTGTTTGCTGGGGATGGAGGAATGAAGTAATTTATATTTTTAAAAGTTCACTTAAAAGCCAAGTAAGGGAAATAAATCTATGTAAGATTAGAGAGAAGAAAGTTATTGCAATCATTGGGCAAGAGATTTTAAGGACCTAAATTAAAGAAATGGCATGAGTGATGGCAAAAAGGAATTAAGTATGTACACTAAGGCAGAGCTTAGAGAACTTGGTGACTAATTAGATGTGTGGATAAGCAGAAGAGAATTTGGAAATCCAACAAATTTCTAGTTTGGACAGGTAGTTCTATTAAGTGGCATCAGAAATCAGTAAAAAAAAAATTACTAAGTTTTGTGTTAGGGAGATATCAAAATTTTGGACATGCTAGGCTTGACTTGCTTCTAGGTTAGAGAATCAGGAAAAAAATTCAGGCTAGCATTGTAGATTTGAGAGTTAGCAGAAGGCTGGCAGGACTTAAATTTGAATGCATAGGAATGAAAGGAGTTTTTCAAAGTAGAGATTATAAAGAGGAGAAACGGCTGATGATGGGACTCTGGAGCCATCAATCATTGTAGGCATGAGTGGAAGAAGAGAAGTCAATAAAGCAAGCACTGGGGGAGGGAGTAGAAGAAATGAAGGAGGAAAAGTGAAAGAGGGAGATGGATGGATGGAAGAAAGCTGGAGGTGAGGAGAAGACACCCAGAGCAGCATGTACAGGACCAATAGGTATGGGGCTGTGAAACTTTGTGCTCTGTCATTTACTTGATAATATTAAAGACTTTGAGGGGATTAGATCAGTTTACACACCATACATGGACAGGGAATTAATCCTAAAATGATTTAGCTACTCTTCTTTTCCACTGTGGACCTTAACAGTCTTCAACAAACTAAACTTTTTTTTTTTTTTTTTTTTTTTTTTTTTTTTTTGGTGGGAACAATAGAGGCAAATTAAATGATGGTCTATTTGTAAGTTATTTTATGTCATAACAAGGTTTTAGAAATGTGTATGAATATCTATAAAAAGCATTTTAAACACTATTACTAATAGTCAGATTAATACTGTTATTTTATTTAGCTAGTATCACAAAGTACAAGGAGTGCTTGGATACTGTTGTAGAAATTTAACTCTCAGCAAGAACTTCTGAAACAAGCTATAAAAATAAGGAAGTGAATGAGTCTATCTTGCTAGATTTAACATTGGGCCATTTTCTATTAAATGAATTTTTAATAGGTGCTGTTAATCAAATGGCTTTATTTGAGGAAAGAGGCAGAATAACAAAGTTTTGTTATTCTTTTTGCTCCCTTGATTCTTATTATGGACTCTCTCATACACTCTGTATTTTCTAAGCATTTGTGTTCTACCCTATTATGTATTACTTGGGGATAACTATTTTGTGCATTGCCTAAAACTTAATTACCCAAAATATGAAGCCATCAAAAATTTTCAGGTTATAACAAGATGAGTAGATGTAATTCCCAATATGTTTCAGAATTTATATATGAAACAATGTGTTGATGTAATGTCTAGATAATTAATAGTTGTAAATGGATGAGATGCTTCTGAATGGATACAATATTTTTATATTATGTGGTAGGTACTGTTGGTAATGTTCATCCATATATGTTAATATGCTTTAGAGATCAAAATAATAGCCATTTGGTGTTTCCACATAGTACGTGGGAAGGCCATTTGATGTTATAGATGCTGTCATAAAACTTACTATTTGATCTTCACCACCTTTCCCCAACTGAGTATATTATCTCTGTTTCTCACATCTGAATATTCGTCCTTGCTTTATTTCTTGATTTCATAAAGTCTTATTGCTAAAGCTTAGTTGGCTCTCTGCAGCATTTCCCCTGTCAGTCCCATGGAATAAGAGCTTCAGTTTTCTCCATTTAAGTGTCCTTCCTTCATGGCTATCCAGTAGACTCTATATTTGGCTCTGTCTTTTCTATGCCTGTCTTAAAATTTAACAATAGACCTGAAATAGCAGGTTTGCATCTCAAACTCATGTGTTATTTATCATACATGGAGATGACATTGTAGACAAATGCTTCTAAGAGAGCTTTTGATGATTATGGAAATATTCCCTATTTACACTGTTCAGTGTAATAGCCACTAGCCACATATGGTTATTATTTAACAGTTGATATGTGGCTAATGTAATTGAGTTTAAATTAATTTAAAAATCAACAAAAATAGCCACATAGGGATAATGGTTACCATATTGAACAGTACAACCTTAGACCATGAGAAAGCCATGCATTTAGAATTGTCTTCCAGACATGGAGATGGATTTCCAGTAATTCATTCACAAAATCCTGTAAGGTATATTTAGGAGATGGCATAAATCTGTCTAATTTCTAGCTGATCGGATATCTGTTTTTGTTCAAGGAATAGAATAAAGCTAACTAGACCACAGCATGAACTAAACAGTCACAAACCACACAGCTATGAAAAAACAGTAGTTGGTACCCTCATTTTCCTTTGGCCAAAGTCTTTTGAAGTTAGATAGACAAATACATATATAAATCCAACAGTAAATAATATGAAGTCACCAAAAACTTTTATCATAATGCAGGTTCTAGACATGATGGAGTAATAGGGACTAGGTATGCCTTTACACATTTAAGAAAAAACTGACAAAATATATGAAACAATGTTTTTTTAGACATAGAATAAGAAGTTCAAGAGACAGAGGCACCAGAGAGGAAGTAAAAAGGTGAACCTATAATTACCCCAGTTTGCTTCCAGACGGAGAGTATTAGGCTCCAGGGTAGGCAGTAGGAAACCAAACATACCCCAGCATTATCTCTGTATTAAGGAGACAAAGTTGAAAATTTGGAGAGACCAAGCTGCCTGGAGTACCAGAGAGGAGGGAGTGTGAGAGACCTGCAGAGGGTTCTGATCCAGTCTGCAGCTGAGCATTGAACAGCACATACATGTGAAAAAACTGCCAGGGCTGAGTAAAGAACCATCTGAAGAAGTAGGCAGATAATCCCCTGATCTCACACAGGATCTAGAATAGCTCCTGATCATACCACCCAGACAGAGAAGACTTCATAATACATAAGCTATTCATAATTATCTTGCATTGGTAGTAAAAGTAAATTTGACTATTCTGAGCTCATCTAAAAATGCTTAAAATCAAAACATAAAAGGACCAAACTGATAAGTAATTTAACTGCATCCCAGTACAAAAATTAAAAGAGAAAAGAGAAATCTACCAACCAACAAGGTAAAATTTATTGTCTAGCATTCCATCAAAAAATACAAGGCATACAAAGAAAAAAGAAAATATAACCCATACTGGGGAGCCGGGGGAAATCAATAAAAGTAGTCCCAGAACTGACATAGGTGATACAATATGTAGATAAGTTCATGAAAATGGCTATCATATTTCATATGCTCAGAATGCCAGAGGAAAGCATGAGAGTGATAAGGAAAGATTTGAAGGTATTAAAATACCCTACAATGACCTTCTAGAAGTGAAAAAGTATATAATATCTAGATTAAAAATATACTAGGTGGAATTACAGATTAAGGAACTTGAAGATATAGCAATAGAAATTTTTCAATATAAAGAAAAAACAAAACTGAATAAAAATGAATATATGAAAGACCTATTAGCCAATATTGTTACCTTCATATATGTGTATTATAGAAGGAGGTGGGAGACAGAAAAAAAACTGTGAAGAAACAATGGCCAGATTTTTTTGAAATTTCTTCAAAACTGTGAACCCATAGTCCTCAGCAGCCTAGCAAACCCCAGATTAAAAAACAAAGACATGGAAAGAGACTACCAAAAGATTATAATCAATTTGCTTACAGTTTGTGATAAAGAGAAAATAAGAAAGGCAAAGGGAGAAGAAAGGACATATTACACATAGTGAAAGAACAGGAGACTTCCTTCAGAAAAAGGCAGAAGAGAAGATATGGCAGAGACATCTTTAACATACTGAAAGAAAAAGACTGTCAACCCAGAAATATATAACCAGTGAAAACAGCTCTCAAAAAAGAAAGCGAAACAAAGAGTAATTTTTCAGAGATACAAAAGCTGAAAGAATCCATGACAAGCAAAGTAGCACTTTTAAAATGTTAAAATCCTTTAGGAAGAAAACACATGATACCACATAGAAATCTAGATCAACGTAATAAAATAAAAAGCATCAGAAATAGTAAACATGGTTAAAATACTTTCGAGAAAATGTCTTTAAAAGATAACTTGCTATTTTAAATATATATTAACAATGAGGTTTATAATATGTAGAAGTAGCATAGAGGCTAAGAAATTGAAAGTGTATTTTTGTAAAGTACTTACACTATGTATGGACTGGGTATATTACTTGGCTTTAAACTGTGAGAAGTTAGAGTACCTTAAAGCAAGCAGCACTTAAAAAAATAAAGGAATATAGCTCATCAACCAGTAAAGAGAGAAAAATAAAATCAACCCAAAAATGTTTTCTAAAAATATATAGGACCAAAAAAAGATAAATATAAATAAGAAACAGCAAGATGGTTTATTTAAGCCCAACTATATCAACAACCACATTAAATGTAAATAGTTTAACACCTCCAATTATAAGGCAGAGCTTGTGATATTGAATAAAAAAGCAAAACCAAGAAAACCACTTTAAAGATACAAATAAATTAAAAGGTTGGTTTTAAACACAAAAAGTGACATGAAAAAGACATAACAGGAAAAAATATATGATTATTGCAGTAGGTACAGAAAAACCATTTGGTAACATTCAACATTCATAAAAGGACACTTTCTCAACCTATTAAATGCATAAATGAAAAGCCAAAAGCTAACATTTTACTACTTGGTGAAAGACTAATACTTTACCCCTAAGATAAGGAACAAGACAACAATGTCCATTTATAACCAACCACTTGTATTCAACATCAAACAGGAAATTTTAGAAAGTGCGATAAGGTAAGAAAAAAAGCAGTCAAGATTGGGTAGGAAAAACTAAAACCGTACTTATTTGCAGATGACATGTTTATCTGTATAAGTTTGAAAAAAATCTACCCAAAAAAATGAATTTAGCAAAGTTACAAAATTCAGAGTTATTTTTATATACTAGCAATAAATAAATCAAAATAAACCATTAAAATAGCATCAGAAATATGAAATTCTTAGGCATAAATTTGACAAAATGTCCAAGATTATATACTGGAAACTAAAACACTGCTGAGATGAATTATAGAAGACTTCAGTAACTGGAGAGATACACTATGTTCATGGCTCAGAAGACTAAATATTATTAAGATATCTGTTCTTCCCAAACTAATTAATATGTTCAATACATGATGTTTCAGAACTTCAACAGGTTTTTTGAATAAACTGGACAAGATGGCTCTAAAGTGTCTATATTTGGAAATGCAAAGGACTTGGAATAGTCAAACAATATTTTAAAAGAAGAGCAGAATTTGAGGCTATATATTGCTTGGTTTCAAGGTTTACTAAGATCTATACTTCCTACTGTCAGGACAGTTTGATATTGGCCAGGTGCAGTGGCTCACACCTGTAATTGCAGCACTTTGGGAGGCCAAGGTGGGCAGATCACTTGAGGACAGGAGTTTGAGACCAGCCTGGCCAACATGGGGAAACCCCATCTCTAATAAAATACAAAAAATTAGTGGGGCATGATGGCATGAGCTTACAGTCCCAGCTGCTTGAGAGGCTAAGGCCTGAGAATCACTTGAACCCAGGAGGCAGCGGTTGCAGTGAGCCCAGATCATGTCACTGCACTCCAGCCTGGGTGACAGAGACTGTCTTAATAAATAAATAAATAATTTTTTTAAATGTGATATGATATGACATACCTACATACACACCGTTAAACACTACTGTATCAGAAATAGAGAGTCATTAAGTAGACCCAATATATATGGTCAATTGATTTTTAACAAAGGGTGATTCAACTGGGAAGGGATAATAATTTTATCCAACGGTGTCTGAACAGTTGGATAGCTGTATGGGGAAAAGTAATCTTGACCCTTAATTCACACCATTTATAAAAACTAACTGCAAATAAATCCATTCATATGAAATTCTAGAAAATGAAAATTAACCTGGAGTGATAGAAAGGTTAGTAGTTGTCTGGGAAAGCAGGAAGCATAAATTATACAAGGGCATGAGGAAACTTAAAAGTGGTGAATATGTACTTTATTTTGATTGTGACAAATACATATATCAAAACTCAAATTGCACAGTTTAAATATACGCTATTTAGTGTATGTCAATTATGGCCTCAATAACACTGTAAAATAAAAACTTTACCACATCAAGATATTTACTATATTTTGTGTCATTACATTTTGTTTCTGGATATAAAGATTAAAACTTTTTTTTTTTTAAGTTATAAATGGTCTAAATAATAGTGAGTTTTTTGGTCTGAGAGTAAAACTACTTACCCATTCACACACACGCTTTCATTTTTCAGATTGAATATGAACACAGAGCACCAGAGTGCCGTCTGGGGCTGAAGGAAGGCCGTCCGTTCTCAGGGGTCACTGCATGTCTGGACTTCTGTGCTCATGCCCATAGAGACTTGCACAACATGCAGAATGGCAGCACACTGGTAAGTTGGGATGAGGACAGCTTAGCAGCTGTCTGAGTCTGTTCTCACACTGCTAATAAAGACATACCCAAGACTGGGTAGTTTATAAAGGAAAGAGATTTAATTGACTTACAGTTCCACATGGCCGAGGAGGCCTCACAATCATAGCTGACAGCAAATGAGGAGCAAAGTTATGTCTTACATGGTGGCAGGTAAGAGAGCACGTGCAGGGGAACTCCCCTTTATAAAATCATCAGATCTCCCGAGACTTATTCACTATCTCAAGAACAAGATGGGAAAGATCCACCCCCCATGATTCAGTTACCTCCCACCAGTTCTTCCCACAACACATGGGAATATGGGAGCTACAGTTCAAGATGAGAGGTGGGTGGCGACACAACCAAACCATATCAGCAGCCATATCTCATGTTGAGAAGCAGAACACAGGAATTTAGTAGCATTTGGCTAGAGTAATATGTTGTCTGCAGGTTTCACTGGGCAACAGTATTTTCATGAATGAATTCCTTTTGCAAAGTGACCGTCTTTGGCATAACTAACACTCTTATGATAGGTTGGCACGTTAGTGTCCAGTCAATTGTGTTGACAAGCACGTGAGAAACATGAACATCCTTGGTGCTAATTAAACCAGTGACTATGCATTGCCAGTTACAGTTAACTGCCAGGAAAATCTCAAAATTCAGTGCCAATTGCCTGGTACGTTATAATCAGTTAAGCAAAAAGCCATATACAAGCCAAGGTATCAGTTCACCTTACGGAGAGAGAAGCATAAATGAGAAACACATCATTGTCACAGTAACTATGGTAACCTACTGTAAAAGATCCACAGCGCAAAAGAGCCCGACTACGTATTACAGTGGGTGAACTGGATTAGTCTTGTAATAGGAGGCAGTGGTGAGGGGGGAAAAATTATATATATAAGTTCTTAGGGTGGAGGAATGTTCTATACCAACAAAATTCAGGGTATAATTTTGCATGTAAAGGGATGGCCCAGAGTAGAGATAAAGAACAAAAGGTTCTGTTGAAAAAACTATAAATCAATCATCTAATGAATCATCAACATGGATGTAAGTGTAGTTGAGGAAGATGGCCAGTGAGAATATGGAAATAGATGTCAGATGATAAAGTCATATTCTAAGGCAGAAGAGAATTCAGGGAGGTACTAGATAATAGCTGAAATAATTTGAAGAAGCTGTGTGAAGTTTTTATTGAGAAGCAGAGAAGGTATTCATTTAATGGTCTAGATCAGAGACCGGAAAACTCTTCTCTATAAAGGGCAAGATGGTAAATATTTTAGGCATTACAGCCTACATAGGGTCTCTGTCACATTGTTTGATGGTTTTTTTTGTTGTTGTTGTTTTTTTTTTAACTCCTTGAAAATATAAAAGCCATTCTTAGTTTACTGGCCATACAAACACAAGCTGTGAGACACATTAGCCACAGATTCTAGTTTGCTAACTTCTGATCCAGAACAAACACAAGGCCTACCCAACCACTGCCACATCTAAAATCATCACTCATCATGTTCTCAGCACCTGCTCATTATTAGGAGGCTATGCTGGTTTCTGAAAAGCAGAAGTAAATGATAACTGGAGTTACAGTGCATCCTGAATATAACCACATTGATTCCAGCAAGGTGATAGAGAGTAAGATAATGAGAAGGATGTTTAGAAACAAGGAAAATTTGCTTCTGATTGATAGAGCATAGGTTCTGTGAAGTAAAATGGAAAGGAGCACTAGATAAGAACGGAATAGGGTTACACATGTATGGGGAAAGTAACAAGGTGCTCAGAGACATGCATTTGAAGACTTTTCTGTGCAGGAAGTGACAGGCTCATTAATATCATCTCATGTTAAAGTCATGTCAAAAGTCAGTCCGTTATGATCATAGTTCTCTCAAGAGTAACTTCTAATGATTTTATTATAGATCACATTGTCTCCATTATTTTAAAACCACAAATAATCCTTTACCAAAACCAATATAATTGTGGTAACCAAAGAAAAAAGTACCATTTAATTATCAAGGCAACAGATGTAGCTTTCCTCCCTCCACCCGCTACCCTTTTCAGAGTTCCCACTTGTATGTGGTCATGTTTCTGAAGAGAAGAGAAACAAAGTTAGGTTTGACAAAGTACAAAGGAAGAGAAAAAAAAATAGGTAAAAAAATAGTTTTAAGTTGCATATTACCTATATCAGCCAAATCTTTAGCTTTCACTTTTTATATTTTTACTTCAGTTATCTTATGTAAATTTCTTAAGCACAGAGAGTTTGCTGTCAGGTATGTGGAAAGACATGAAATTTGCATTCAGAATTGTGAGACGAGGCAAATGTGATACTACCAAAAACAGAGGAAGTCATTTCATAGAAAAAACTTTTTGCCTGTTTTTGAAGAGGCTTCACATCTCGCACATCTATTTTTGCAGTGTGAAAAGTGAGAGAGTGCTTCATTTTGGGGAGTGCTGCTTCTTCCCATAGTCAGAAACATATGCGAAGAACAAGGGTCACTGCAGTAACAGTTCCTGATAGACTCAGGGAAAGGGTGGGTGGCAGTGTCAATTTGTCTTTATCTCCCTGTACCGTCTTGATGCTATTTTCATTAATAACAGGTAGAATGGTTTTATGGTAATATACATGTCACTGATCTGGAGCAACTTGAGCACTAGCACAAATCTGGGTACTGAGAGGAGAAAGATACGCACACACATTTTCTTTTGGACCTGTTGCTGAGGTTGTAATGTCTGTCTTTCCTGCCAGGTATGCACTCTCACTAGAGAAGACAATCGAGAAATTGGAGGAAAACCTGAGGATGAGCAGCTTCACGTTCTGCCTTTATACAAAGTCTCTGATGTGGATGAGTTTGGGAGTGTAGAAGCTCAGGAGGAGAAAAAACGGAGTGGTGCTATTCAGGTACTGAGTTCTTTTCGGCGAAAAGTCAGGATGTTAGCAGAGCCAGTCAAGACTTGCCGGCAGAGGAAACTAGAAGCCAAGAAAGCTGCAGCTGAAAAACTTTCCTCCCTGGACAACAGCTCGAATAAAAATGAAAAGGAAAAGTCAGCCTCCTCACGTACAAAACAAACTGAAAATGCAAGCCAGGCTAAGCAATTGGCAGGTAAATGTAATGTAAAGTATTTGTAGATAAATGTATTGTATGGTCTATTAAAAATGAACATTGTTTTTTGCCCCATCAACTTTTAAGTTCTGGGGTACACGTGCAGGTTTGTTACATAGGTAAACATGTGCCATAGTGATTTGCTGCACAGATCAACCCATTACCTATGTATTAAGCCCAGCATCCATTAGCTATTCATCCAGATGCACCCCTGCCAACAGGCCCCAGTGTGTGTTGTCCCCCCACCTCCATGCGTCTATGTGCTGTAATTGTAAAATTAACATTGTTAATTTTGGAAAGTTACATCAGTTATGGTGTTAGTTCTGTGCCAGAGTCTTCTCTAAAGTAGCAAGGGCCAGGCTTTGCTCTCAGAGATGGTAATGAGATATTACTCAATAACATGGAAAACATGGAAAAGTTTGGATTTTATTCTGTAACAAACAGCAACATTTTTTAACAGGTAAGTGATATAATGAAATTCATTGTAATCTAGCAGTAGGCCAAATTAGTAGAGGAGCTAATGGTTTGGAGACAGACACCGTAAACCAGGACTGAGGTAACAAGACCTTGAATTTTGTTGGTAGCATAAAGATATAGTAAAATGGTGCAAATGAGCTCTTCCAAAATGGGAAAAAGAAAATCAATACATTGGTGACAGAACATGGGGATGAAAGAAAAGAAAGATGTAAAGATGACTCCAAAGTGTTAAACTTAAACTTAACCTACTGCTTTAGGTTTCTAAAACAGTGCCATTTATTGAAATAAAAAGTTTGAAAAAACTATGATTTATAGAAAGAGGAGAATAAAATACCTTTCCTTAGACATGTTGACTCTGTGGTTAAGGAGAGGTTCCACATGTACATATCCTACAAAATTTTTACCCATTGAAATAGACTACAGCTGTAGTAGTAACAATAGAACATTATTCATGAATACTAAGTTATTTTCTTTCCGTAGCCTCTTGCTTTATGTCTGTAATTAGTATGACTTTAAAAAAAACAAAACAAAATTTGGAGATGGTATTGGCCTGGCCATTAACGAAAGCAAAATGTGTATCTTTTAAGTTTAGTGTACCAGTTTGCTTAAAACTAACCATCTTTACTGCTTCATAAAGCCAAATTTCTCTACTGATTCATTGACAAGCTCAGAGAAACTAAGTTAAATAATTTAGAACAATATGCTAAAGATGCTTGATAAGTGTTTATTGATTGGTTGACTTACACTAAGTAAAAATTGTTCCTCCCTGATATCTCTTTAGGTTAGCTGTGAAATATTACCAGATAGAACTTTGTCTCTGCTCCCTTTTAAATGGCTTCTGCAGGTTGTAATCACTTCTGTTCTCAGAACTGCCATTGCAGTTTTATCTATTTGTTCTTAACCCATGAGACTTTTTAAAGTTAGATCAAAACAGAAGTATGACTTTTAAAAGTTTCACATACAAAGCTGAAAGTTTCTTTAAAGTGTTATCTACAGCTGTGTTAACTTCCTTTCTGGAAAGCCTGCTCATAAAGTAGCATTTGCTGATTATATAAGACACTTTTTGTGTTTAAATGCGTGTCATTCTTTTTTTCACAACATTCCTGAATCTTGCATAACAAATCTTATTTTAATTATGTAGCAAATTCTGTTGCATGCCAGGAAATAAATAAAGTAAAATAAGACATTGTCCCACCCATTTAGGAATTTTTTACCAGTCGGGGTGAGGAGAGGAATAAAAATGTAACTGTAATACATTGTGGGTATTGCTTTATTAGATCTATGTTTGCATTGAGTATTATAAAGGCACTAGAAGATGAGGTCACAGTGGTCCCTTGAGGAAAGGATGACTACCCCAAGGAAGGGTAGGGAGATGGGGAGGAAAAAGGAGAGCACTTCAAGCAAAGACATGTTCAGAAGTTCCAAAGAAGATGTTGCTTTCAATGGAAAGGCTTTGGATGTTTATTACTTTTTTTCCCCCACTAAGTTCTGCATTTCTCATACCTTAGATAAAAAATTGTGCTGGACAGTGATCAGAAACCTGACTTTGCTCTTATCTTTGCTTAATAGGTATTGTATATTCCTAGTGGAGTTTCTTACACACATTTAAGTATCCTCGCTAACCTTCATAAAATAATCATCAACATCAGAGATATCTGTTTCTGTTCCCTCTTACCCTGTCCACAGAACTTTTGCGACTTCCAGGACCAGTCATGCAGCAGTCCGAGCAGCCCCAGCCTCTACAGAAGAACCTACCACAGCCCCAGCAGCAGCAGAGACCCCAGCAGCAGCAGCCACATCACCCTCAGACAGAGTCTGTCAACTCTTATTCTGCTTCTGGATCCACAGATCCATACATGAGACGGCCCAATCTGGTTAGTCCTTATCCAAGCTCTTCACACACTTCAGATATCTATGGAAGCAACTTCTATTCCACCTCATCTCAAGCTGCAGGTTCATATTTGAATTCTTCTAATCCCATGAACCCTTACCCTGGGCTTTTGAATCAGAATAACCAATATTCATCCTATCAATGCAATGGAAACTTATCAGTGGACAACTGCTCCCCATATCTGAGTTCCTATTCTCCCCAGTCTCAGCCCATGGATCTGTATAGGTATTCAAGCCAAGACCCTCTGTCTAAGCTAAATCTACCACCCATCCATACACTTTACCAGCCAAGGCTTGGAAATAGCCAGAGTTTTACATCTAAATACTTAGGTTATGGAAACCAAAATATGCAGGGAGATGGTTTCAGCAGTTGTACCATTAGACCAAATGTACATCACATAGGGACACTGCCTCCTTATTCTACTCATGAGGTGGATGGCCACTTCATGGGAGCCACCTCTAGATTACCACCCAATTTGAGTAATCCAAACATGGACTATAAAAATGGTGAGCATCATTCACCGTCTCACATAATCCACAACTACAGTGCAGCTCCAGGCATGTTCAACAGCTCCCTTCATGCCCTGCATCTCCAAAACAAGGAGAATGACATGCTTTCCCACACAGCTGATGGGTTATCAAAGATGCTTCCAGCTCTTAACCATGATAGAACTGCTTGTGTCCAGGGAGGCTTACACAAAATAAGTGATGCTAATGGTCAGGAAAAGCAGCCATTGGCACCAGTGCAGGGTGTGGCTTCTGCTGCAGAGGACAATGATGAGGTCTGGTCAGACAGCGAGCAGAGCTTTCTGGATCCTGACATTGGGGGAGTGGCTGTGGCTCCAACTCATGGGTCAATTCTCATTGAGTGTGCAAAGCGCGAGCTGCATGCCACAACCCCTTTAAAGAATCCCAATAGGAATCACCCCACCAGGATCTCACTCGTCTTTTACCAGCATAAGAGCATGAATGAGCCAAAACATGGCTTGGCTCTTTGGGAAGCCAAAATGGCTGAAAAAGCCCGTGAGAAAGAGGAAGAGTCTGAAAAGCATGGCCCAGACTATGTGCCTCAAAAATCCCATGGCAAAAAAGTGAAACGGGAGCCCACTGAGCCACATGAACCTTCAGAGCCCACATACCTGCGCTTCATCAAGTCCCTTGCTGAAAGGACCATGTCCGTGACCACAGACTCCACAGTAACTACATCTCCATATGCCTTCACTCGGGTCACAGGGCCTTACAACAGATATATATGATATCACCCCCTTTTGTTGGTTACCTCATTTGAAAAGACCACAACCAACCTGTCAGTAGTGTAGTTATCGTGACGTGGGCAGTGGGGAAAAAGGTCACAGTATTCATGACAAGTGTGGTGGGAAAAACCTCAGCTCACCAGCAAAAAAAAAGAGGTAATCTTACCATAGCACTTAATTTTCACTGACTCCCAAGTGGTCACAGATGGCATCTAGGAAAAGACCAAAGCATTCTATGCAAAAAGAAGGTGGGGAAGAAAGTGTTCCGCAATTTACATTTTTAAACACTGGTTCTATTATTGGACAAGATGATATGTAAATGTGATTTCCCCCCTTACAAGTCTACACATCTGTGACTACTTTTAATAATATCAAGTTTGCATAGTCATGGAACACAAATCAAACAAGTACTGTAGTATTACAGTGACAGGAATCTTAAAATACCATCTGGTGCTGAATATATGATGTACTGAAATACTGGAAATATGGCTTTCTGAAATGCAGTTTTTACTGTAATCTTAATATTAACATTTATTTATCAAAATAGCTACAGGAAGCATAAATAAATAACAGGAAAACACTGAATTTGTTTGGATGTTTTAAGAAATGGTGCTAAGAAAATGGTGTCTTTAATATTTGAAAATGTAATGCCTTTATATCATCAAGATGCTATCAGTGTACTCCAGTGCCCTTGAATAATAGGGGTACCTTTTCATTCAAGTTTTTATCACACTTATCTATTCTTACACAAGCTTAGTTTTTAAAATGTGGACATTTTAAAGGCCTCTGGATTTTGCTCATCCAGTGAAGTCCTTGTAGGACAATAAACGTATATATGTACATATATACACAAACATGTATATGTGCACACACATGTATATGTATAAATATTTTAAATGGTGTTTTAGAAGCACTTTGTCTACCTAAGCTTTGACAACTTGAACAATGCTAAGGTACTAAGATGTTTAAAAAACAAGTTTACTTTCATTTTAGAATGCAAAGTTGATTTTTTTAAGAAAACATGGAAAGCTTTTAAAATATTTTTGCTTTTAGCCATGCATCTGCTGATGAGCAATGTGTCCATTTTTAACACAGCCAGTGAAATCCACAGTGGGGCTTACTGGATTCAAGGAAATACGTTAGTCCACAAAACATGTTTTCTGGTGCTCATCTCACATGCTATACTGTAAAACAGTTTTCTACAAAATTGTATGACAAGTTCATTGCTCAAATATGTACAGTTTTAAGAATTTTCTATTAACTGCAGGTAATAATTAGCCGCATGCTACAGACTCAGCAAAGCTAGTTCACTGAAGCCTATGCTATTTTATGGATCTGTATGCTCTTCAGAGAACTGAATGGCAGTCTGCCTTTGTGTTGATAATTATGTACATTGTGATGTTGTCATTTCTTAGCTTAAGTGTCCTCTCTAACAAGAAGAGTGAGCAGACTGATGCCTGCGTAAGATGAATAAACAGGGTTAGTTCCATGTGAATCTGTCAGTTAAAAAGAAACAAAAACAGGCAGCTGGCTTGCTGTGGTGGTTTTAAATCATTAATTTGTATAAAGAAGAAGTGAAAGAGTTGTATAGTAAATTAAATTGTAAACAAAACTTTTTTAACTCGATGCTTTAGTATTTTAGTACTGTAAAAAAAATTATATACATATATATATGAGTTTGAAGCAGAATTCACATCATGATGGTGCTACTCAGCCTGCTACAAATATATCATAATGTGAGCTAAGAAGTCATTAAATGTTTGAGTGATGTTCCTACTTGTCATATACCTCAACACTAGTTTGGCAATAGGATATTGAACTGAGAGTGAAAGCATTGTGTACCATCATTTTTTTTCCAAGTCCTTTTTTATTATTAAAAAAAAAAAAAAAAAAAAAAAAAAAACTTTTTTCAATACTTGATTTCTTAGCAAGTATAACTTGAACTTCAACCTTTTTGTTCTAAAAATTCAGGGATATTTCAGCTCATGTTCTCCTTATGCCAACATGTCACCTGTGTTTATGTAAAATTGTTGTAGGTTAATAAATATATTCCATGTCAGGGATTTAACCCTTTTATTTTGAATCCCTTCTATTTTACTTGTACATGTACTGATGTAACTAAAACTAATTTTGTAAATCTGTTGGCTCTTTTTATTGTAAAGAAAAGCATTTTAAAAGTTTGAGGAATCTTTTGACTGTTTCAAGCAGGAAAAAAAAAATTACATGAAAATAGAATGCACTGAGTTGATAAAGGGAAAATTGTAAGGCAGGAGAGTTTGGCAAGTGGCTCTTGGCCAGAGTCTTTTAACTCTCTAAATGAAGTTTTTTTGATCCTGTAATCACTGAAGGTACATACTTCATGAGGACTTCCCTTAAACAGGCAAACACCTACAGGTATGGTGTGCAATAGACTGTACAATTACATTTTGACCTAAATACATTTTTGCTTACTAGTATTTAAAATAAATTCTTAATCAGAGGAGGCCTTTGGGTTTTATTGGTCAAATCCTTATAAGATGGCTTTTGTCTTTTTAAAAGATTTATCAAATTTGTGATTGTGTCCAGTTTACAGACATGTCTAAAAATGTTTGCATTGCTTACAAATCACATGATTTTAATGTTTTATATATTATTACCGTAATATCTAGCTCAAAACATTTGTATGTACATTTGGTGATTTTGATTAGCCATTCTTAATATTTGATTTCTATGTCACCTACTGTCATTTGTTAAACTGCTGGCCGAAAAGAGCAGGAAGTATAGTTTGGGGGTTGGGGAGAGGTTACGTAAGGAAGAGAAGAAATTGAGTGGCATATTGTAAATATCAGATCTATAATTGTAAATATAAAACCTGCCTCAGTTAGAATGAATGGAAAGCAGATCTGCAATTTGCTAATATAGGAATATCAGGTTGACTATATAGCCATACTTGAAAATGCTTCTGAGTGGTGTCAACTTTACTTGAATGAATTTTTCATCTTGATTGACGCACAGTGATGTACAGTTCACTTCTAAAGCTAGTTGTTAACTTGTGTAGAAAACTCTTGCAGTTTGACACTAAGATAATGAACTTTTGTGTGCATTTTTCTATGCTTTATTTTTTTTAACTAGTTCCATTTTATTTTCATGAAATGTTTGGTTTGTTTATAAGATCTGAGGATGGTTATAAATACTGTAAGTATTGTAATGTTATGAATGCAGGTTATTTGAAAGCTATTATTATATCATTCCTGATAACGCTATGTGAGTGTTTTTAATAAAATTTATATTTATTTAATGCACTCTAAGTGTTGTCCTCCTGAAGTTTTTTTAGTACCTGAATGACTGCCACCTCAATGAAAAGGGAATAAACATTATTTTTAATGACACTTTTAAGATGGTTAGTTGTAATGTTAAACTACATATAAGATAATAAACAATTAAGGCCAAAGTGTTTCTCTGGTTAAATAGTCTAGATATTCACTCACTTTTTCTTCCAACTGACTTTTTAGTATGTTCACTTTGCTCCATGTGTAGACAGTATAAATCAGTTATAAAGTAAAGCACCTCTAATCTTAGATTGTCCCTTCCAGTGTTCTGTGAAGGCGCTCAGTAATAGCAGGTGCACTAAGTTTGAATTCATATTGCTTAGATCTAAGGCCAACTCTGTTTTCCAACTCTCACCTTCCACTGCTTGCTTACTCTTCTTAAGGGAAAATACTTCTTCCTGTACATCAGAAAGGCAGGGAAGTGGTAGGCAAGAGGAGTGGGGAGAGGTGGCCTGGCAGGCATATGACATATATGATAAATATACTTGTCCTCATCCAGTCCCACATAGCTTCAAGGAGCTTGAGGCTAAATCCCCCTAATCTCTACCCATTCTCTGCCATGTGAATCATCCCATATATTCATATCAGTTCACTCCAGCTGAAGCACTTACTAGAACTGCAAGATATTAAACAATAGTTATGGGAATCTTCCAGCCCTCCATTCCTTCCCAAATGGCAGAGAAATCATTTTCATCATGCATGAAGTAAAGGATTTCCCCTTCTCACATTTCTCTCTGTTCAGCCTGAGCCAAAACTGATTCAAATAGTGCAACCCAGGAACTACCATTTAGTAATCTCTGAGCTCACTGATTGGGAGATTCCTCCAGGACTCTGCAAGCCAGGATATTAAGTGAAGCAGCAACATCACTGTTAAAACTCAGTGATCTAATGACTTGGCTTTGGTTTTCTTTCCATTTCAACCCTCTGAGCACATTGTCAACCCTCATTTCACCGTCTGTCATCTGGCTGAACCTTGGGAACCTCCCACTCCACATTTGCAAGTCTCCCCTGCCCAGGGCAGGGAGAATTTAAGACTCAACAAGCTCAAAAGCCTGTGCTGCTAGAGCCCCATTCTGCTATGACCTCTACTAGTGGCAGCTGGTGATGCTAGCACACTATAAATGAAGGTGTGGCAGGCATGCTGCTTCTGAGCCTGCAGGTGGACCTGAACAGAGGAAACAGCTAGAAATGACAGATGAGCCACCATTCACAAAGCTTTATCGGCCCCTTGCCTCTCCTGGAAAGATACATCAAGAACATATCTTTTATTGTAAGCACACATAGCTACCTTGTCACACAGTACCACCCATTCCTTCCTCAACTCTTTTCAGTTGGTTTATCATAAAAACCCTATGGGAACACATTTCAGCTTTACAAGTCAGCGGATCACTCAACTCTGGACAAAGTATTAGAGGTACAGCCAGAAAAATTCGAGCTTATTATGGATGAAATGAAACAGATTCTAACTCCAATGACCCAAAAGAAAGCTGTGATTAAGCACTCTTTCGTGCATAAAGTATTCTTGGACTTTTTGACCTATGCACCCCCCAAACTCAGATCAGAAATGATTGAGGCCATCTGTGAAGCACTGGTATACCTGGCACACACACATGATGGCACCAGAGTGGCCATGAAGTGCCTGTGGTATGGTACCCCCAAGGACAGGAAAGTGATTGTGAAAACAATGAAGACTTACGTTGAAAAGGTGGCTAATGGCCAATACTCCCATTTGGTTTTACTGGTGGCATTTGATTGTATCGATGATACTAAGCTTGTGAAGCAGATAATCATATCAGAAATTATCAGTTTGTTGCCTAACACAGTAAATGATAAATAGGTAAGGAAGGTCCTATTATACTTACTAAGCCCCAGAGATCCTGCACATACAGTTCGAGAAATCATTGAAGTTGTGCAAAAAGGAGATGGAAATGCACACAGTAAGGAAGATATAGAGGTCCGCAGACGAGAGCTCCTAGAATCCGTTTCTCCAGCTTTGTTAAGCTACCTGCAAGAACACACCCAAGAGGTGGTGCCAGATAAGTGTGCGTGTGTGTTGGTGTCTGACATTCTGGGATCTGCCACTGGAGATGTTCAGCCTGCCATGAATGCCATCGCCAGCTTGGCAGCAACAGAACTGCATCCTGCTGGCAAGGATGGAAAGCTTCACGCAGCAGAACATCCTACAGGACATCTAGTTCTGAAGTGATTAATAGAGCAAGATAAAAAGATGAAAGAAAATGGGAGAGAAGGTTGTTTTGCAAAAACACTTGTAGAGCATGTTGGTATGAAGAACCTGAAGTCTTGGGCTAGCGTAAATCAAGGTGCCATTATTCTTTCCAGCCTTCTCCAGAGTTGTGACCCAGAGGTTGCAAACAAAGTCAAAGCTACACTGAAAAGCTTGATTCCTACATTGGAAAAAACCAAAAGCACCAGCAAAGGAATAGAAACTCTACTTGAAAAACTGAGCACATGGGTGGAAAGAGTTAAAAGGAAGATGGAATCATTTGTTCTGTTCTCTGTTCTGTTTCCCAATGCAGAAAAGAAGGGCTAGGGTCCACCGCACTGGTAATTGGGGTGCTCTGTATATGTGTTTCTTCTTTTGATATGAATTTATTCATATAAGTTGTTTTTTAAAATGGTCTTTTAAAAAAAAATTTTTAACCCCTTCCACTATGGGTAATTCTAGCTTATCTTTGAGTCCTGCCTGATTCCACTGATCAGAACTTGTCAGCTGTGTAAGAGCCAGACTTAGTGAGAAAAGTCATTTTTCAACAAGGCACCTAATCCTTAGATGGATTTTGTTGGTTTAAAGGCCATCTGGAGGTGAGTATTTAAAAAATAATAAGAAGAAGAAAGACAAAGAAAAAGAAGATCTGGAGAAGCATCTTTTTTTCCCCAAAGTTGATTTGAGGAGAGTGCTTGTTTCATGAAGATACCTGCTTAATAACTTCAGTCACCCCACTTATCAAGTAAGGGGTTAGGGACTTTCTCCCTCCCCTGTCAATGCAGTCAAATTTGTTGAAAAATTGAGAAAGTATTCACAAGAGATGCATAGAAGAGAATAACTCATTTATGTTATTTTGGTTTGACTAGGAGAATTCTGTTTCAAAGAACAAAGATACTTTTGTTCTCATATATTAGAGGCTACTTGCCTAAATTCTCCTCTCTTACCAGATAGTTTCTCACAAACTTCCTTAGTTTTCTCATCCAAAATTCACTCTTTAAAGGAGCCACACTTTCCCTTGTACATATATGCAACAAATACGGTTTTTTGGAGGGGCTTATTTTTATGCTGTTTCAAAAGGAGCTTGTGTCCTCAATTTGGCATTTTACTCTCTAATGAATTTTTTTTTTTTTGGTACACGTTTATGAGATACGTGAGAAAGTTAGGTATGTATAACGCATAGTGATCAACTCAGGGTATTTAGGGTATCCATCACCCAAGTACAACATTTTTCTTAAGTATAGTCACTCTACTTTTTTTTTTTTTTTTTTTTTTTTCTGAGATGGACTCTTGCTCCCTCGCTCAGGCTGGAGTATAGCGGCATGATCTCAGGTCACCGGAACCTCCGCCTTCTGGGTTCAAGCAATTCTCCCACCTCAGCCTCCTGAGTAGCTGGGGTTACAGGTGCATGCCACCACGCCTGGATAATTTTTTGTATTTTTAGTAGAGACGGGGTTTCACCATGTTGGCCAGGCTGGTCTCAAACCCCTGACCTCAGATGATCTGCCCACCTCGGCCTCCAGAAGTGCTGGGATTACAGGTGTGAACCACCACATGTGCCCAAGTACTGACTTCATTCTATCTTACTGTATGTTTGCAGACTTTAACCCCCCTTCTCTTCATTCTCCTTTCCCCACAATCACCCTTTGAGTCTGTTATCTGTCTTTCCACTCTCTACCTCCATGTGATCAAATTTTTTAGCTCACACATTTAACCAAGAACATGTGATATCTGTCTTCTTGTACATGGCTTATTTCACTTAAAATAATGACCCCTGAGTGCCATCCATGTTGCAGCAAAATGACAAGATTTTGTTCTTTTCTATGGCTGCTCCATTATGTGTATAAACCACATTTTCTTTATCCATTCATCCACTGATGGACATGTAGGCTATTCCATTGTCTCTACTATTGTGAATAGTGCTACCATAAATATACAGTGCAGAGATCCCTTTGATGTACTGACTTCTTTCCTTTTAGGTAGTAGTAGGACTGCTGGATTGAATGATGTTCTATTCTTAGTTTTTAAAGAAATTTCCATACTGTCTTCTATAGTGGCTGTACTAATTTACATTCCCACAAACAGGGTAAAAATAGTTTCCTTTTCTCTGCATCCTTGCCAGCATGTGTTGTTTAATAACAGCTATTCTGAATGGCAAAAAGATGATATCTCATTGTGGATATGCTTTACATTTCTGATTATTACTGATAGACATTACTGATTATTACTGATCATAAGCCTGTTTGACACACAAATGGCAAATAATCAATAATAAACTATGTCAGTATAGATTGCATCATTCTGATTATTACTGATTATAAACCTGTTTGCCATTTGTACCTCTTCTTTTGAGAAATGTCTATACACTTAACTTTGCCTACTTTTTAAAGGGATTTGTGCTTCTTTACTGTTGAGCTCCTTCTATATTCTGGATATTAGTCCCCTGTCAGATGAACAGTTTGCAAATATTTTCTCATTCAAGAGGTTGTTTGCTCACTGTGTTGGTTGTATCTTTTGCTGTGCAGAAGCTTTTTAGTTTAATATAGTCTCATTTGTCTACTTTTGTCTTTGGTGGCTATGCTTTTGAAGTCTTACTCATAAATTTTTTTCCTTGACCAATGTCCAGAAATGTTTTCCCTAAGTTTTCTTCTAGTATTTTCATAGTTTTACATTTTACCTTTACGTCTTTAATCCATCTTGAGTTTATTTTTGTATATGGTGAGAGATCGGGTCTAGTTTCATTCTTCTGCATATGGCTGTACATTTTTCCCAGCACCAGTTATTGAAGAGGGTGTCCTTTTTCTATTGTAAGTTCTTGCCAGCTTTGTCAAAGATCAGTTGACTGTAAATATGTGGTTTTATTGCTAGGTTCTCTATTCTGGTCCATTAGTCTATATGTCTTTTTTTTTTTTTAACCAGTACCATACTGTTTTGGTTACTTGTAATATATTTTGAAGTTAGGTAACATGATGCTTCCAGCTTTGTTCTTTTTGCTCAGGATTGCTTTGGCTATTTAGGCTCTTTTGGGTTTCATATAAATGTTAGGGATTTTCTAATTCTGTAAGAAAAATAAATTGATATTTTGATAGGAGTTGTGTTGAACCTATAGATTGCCATGGGCAATGTGGTCATTTTAATGATAGTAACATTTCCAATCCATGAGTGTGGGATGTTTTTCTATTTGTGTCACCTTCGGTTTCTTTAGTCAATATTTTGTTCTTTTCCTTGTAGAGATCTTTTATCTCCTCAAATTTATTCCTAGTTTTTTGGGTTTTTTTTTGGGGGGGGGGGTCTATTGTAAATAAGATTTCTTTCTCAGCTACATGATTATTAGTGTATAGAAATGCTACTGATTTTGTGTCCTAATTTTGTGTCCTGCAACTTTACTGAATTCATTTGTCAGATCTGAGTTATTTGATGGAGTCTCTAGGTTTTTCTAGATATAAGATTATACCATCAGCAAAGAAAAACAATTTGACCTCATCTTTGCCAATTTGAATGCCTTTTCTTTCTCTTTCCTGAATGCTCAAGGAACATTTCCACTATTAAGTTGAATAAGAGGATAAAATTGGTCATTCATGCCTTGTTCAAGTTCTTAGTAAAGGGTTTCAACTTTTGCCAATTTGGTATGATATTAGCTGTGTGTTTGTCACATGTGGCCTTTGTTGTTTTGAGGTGTGTTCCTTCTGTGCCCAGTTTGAGTTTTCATCATGAAGTGATGTTGAATTTTATCAAATGCTTTTTCTGCATCTATTGAGACAATATGGTTTTTGTCCTTCAGTTTGTCTATATATCATTTTTACTGATTTACATATATTTAGCAATCCTTGCATCCCTGTCATAAATATACTTGATTGTGGTGTATTAACTTTTTGCTGTGCTGGTTGGATTTGATTTGCTAGTGTTTTGTTGAGGATTTTTGCCATCTATGTTTGTCAGGGATATTAGCCTGTCATTTTCCTTTTCCTCATATCCTTGTCTGGTTTTGGTATCAGGGTGATGCTGGCCTTGCTGAATGAATTCTCTCACCTTTAATTTTTTGGAATAGTTTCAGAGAAATTGTTAGTAGGATTTTTTTCATGCATTTGTAGAATTTGGCAATGAATCCATTCAGTCCTGGGATTTTGTTAGGAAACTTTTTATTACTGATTCAATTTTACTACTCATTATTGATCTGTCCAAGTTTTCTGTTTCTGATTCAGTCTTAGAAAGATGTATATTTCTAGGAATTTATTCATCTCATTTAGATTTTCCAGTTTGTTATTATGTATGTGTCTGCAATAGTCTCTGATAAACTTTTGTGTTTCTGTGGTATCAGCTATAATGTCTCCTTTTTCATTTCTGATTTTATTTGGATCTACTCTTCTTCGTTAGTCTACCTGGCAGTTTATCAATTTTGTTTATCTTTTTGAAGAACCAACTTTTTGTTTTGTTGATCCTTTGTACATTTTTCAGTCTACATTTCATTTAGTTCTTATCTTAATTATTTCTTGTCTTCTGCAAATTTTGGATTTGATTTGTTCTTTCTTTTCTAGTTCCTTCTGGTACAATGTGAGATTGTTAATTTGTAATCTTTCTACTTTTTTGATGTAGACATTCACTGATATAAACGTCCCTTTTAGTACTGCTTTTGCTGTATCCCGTAAGTTCTGGTATATTGTTTCCATTTTCATTTGTTTCAAAAATGTAATTTACATTTTAATTTCTTCAGAGGCATGTTAATTTGAAAAGTATAGCTCTCAAAGTTCTTAGTATTGATTTTTAGTTGTATCCCATGGTAGTCTGAGAAGATACTTGATACAAGCATCATTTTTTAACATTTGTTGAGACTTGGTTTGCAGCCTAACATATTGTATATTCTGGAAAATGGTCCATTTGCTAGCAAAAGGAATGTATATTCCACGGTTGTTGAATAGAATGTTATCTAAATGTCTGTTAGGTCCATTTGGTCTGAAATCCTGTTTAAATTCAATGTTTGTTGATTTTCTGTCTAAATGATCTGTCCAGTGATGAGAATGGAGTGTTGAAGTAACCCAGTATTACTAGATTGCAGTCTATCTCTTCCTGTAGATCTAGTAATATTTGCTTTATGAATCTGCGTGCTCCAGTGTTGGGTGCATATGTGTATAGAATTGTTATATGTTCTGTCACTGAACTGATCCTTTATTGATATATAATGCTTTTTAAAAAAAAACCGTTCTTGAATATGAATCAAAACCACTATGAGATACCATCTCATGCAAGTTTGAATGGCAATTATTTAAAAAATCAGGAAACAACAGATGCTGAAAAGAAAGTGGAGAAATAGGAACACTTTTACACTTCTGGTGGGAATGTAAATTAGTTCAACCATTGTGGAAGACAGTGTGGCTATTCCTCAAGAATCTAGAACCAGAAATACCATTTGACCCAGCAATCCCATTACTGGATGTATACCCAAAGAATTATAAATCATTCCACTATAAAGACACATGCACACACATGTTTATTGCAGCACTATTTACAATGACAAAGACTTGGAACTAACCCAAATGCCCATCAATGATAGACTGGATAAAGAAAATGTGGCACTTAGACACCATGGAATACTATGCACCCATAAAAAAGAATGAGTTCATGTCTTTTGCAGGGACATAGATGAAGCAGGAAGCCATCATTCTCAGCAAACTAACACAGGAACAGAAAATCAAATACCACATTCTGTCACTCATAAGTGGGAGTTGAACAATAAGAACACATGAACACAGGGAAGGGAACATCACACACCAGGGCCTGTCAGGGACTGAGGGGGAGGTGGAGGGAGAGCATTGGGACAAATGCCTAACACATGTGAGGCTTAATACGTAGGTGACAGGTTGCTAGGTGTGGCAGACCACCGTGGCACATGTATACCTATGTGGTAAACCTGCGTGTTCTGCACATGTATCACAAAACTTAAAGTAAAATAAAAATTTTTTTAAAAACTGTTCTTGATTTAGTCTGTTTTATCAAAGCTACTCCTGCTCACTTTTGGTTGCATTTTGCACAGAATAACTTTCTATCCCTTTGCTTTTTATCTATATGTCTTTATAGGTGAATTTTTTTAAGAAGTATATAGTGGGTCATAGTTTTCTTTTAAATCCATTTAGTCATTTTATAACATTTAAGTGGATGATTTAATCTATGTTAAAGATTATGATTGGTATGGGAGGTATTGTTCCTGTCATATTGCTAATTATTTTCTGGTTGTTTTGTATATTTTTTCATTCCTTTCTTTTTTGCTTATTGTCATTGTAATCTTGGTTGATTTCTGCAGTGGCACCATCTGAGTCCTTTCTCTTCCTCTTTTGTGTGATTTCTTTACTAGTAGGTTTTATACTTTCATGTGTTTATATGATGGTAAATGTCCTTTTGCTTTTAGGTTTAGGACTCCCTTAAGCATTTCTTTACAGAGCTATTCTAGTGGTAAAATATGCCTCAGCATTTGCTTGTCTGGAAAAGACTTTATGAAAGATATTTGGTACATATAGTACTGTCTGGCAGGGTTTTTTTTTTCCCTTCAGCACTTTGAATATATCATCCAATTATCTTCTGGCCTGAAAGGTTTTTGTTGAGAAGTTCACTGTTAGTCTGATGGGATTTCTTTTATAAGTGATTAGGCACTTTCCCCTTGGCTGCTTTTAGAACTTACTGTTTATCTTTGACTTTAGTCTGGCTCTAAAGGACTGTGGAGACCTTCTTGTATTCTTCGATCCCTCACCCAAAAAGAATGAATTCAAATAATTTAAATTCATGAAATTAAGGACTTGCAGGCATATTCACTGAGCACTTGCTTTTATTCCTTGCAAAAAATAGTGATGTCAATAGAAATTTGAATGTCGTTGCTTGAAAACTGAGTTGGCCTGTGGTATTCTAATAACCTTCTGTCATTGATAGGCTCTTTATTTTTGTTTTAAGGAATAAAATAAAGTACAGAAAACAGTATACAGTTGGTGCTCCACATATGTGGATTCAATCAACCACTGAGAATATTTAGGAGAAAAAATGAGTAGTTGCGTCTGTGCAGAACACGTATAAAGACTTTGTTATTTTGTACGTGATACATTGTAACAACTATATACATCACATTCATCTTATATTAGGTATTATAAGTAGTCTAGATATTATCTAAAGTATATAGGAGGGTGTGTATAGGTTATATACAAATACTAAGTCATTTTATATGAGAGACTTGTACATCCCTGCATTTTTTGTATCCTTGGGGGATCCCAGAACCCCACAGATGCACAAGGGACAACTGTGGTAGAAGGTACCTGGCTTTGGATTCAGACTTAAAGTTTTTTCAGTTGCGGACACTGAGCCTCACATGAAAAAAATTCATATAATATGCACTCATCATAGGATTATGGTGAAGATTAAATCTGAATGTAAAGCTTTAAGCATGAAGTAGCAATAAATAGTCTTTTCTATTAATACAAAGGATTTTTTTTTTCATCTCTCTTCCTTCCCTTTGCTTTATGTTAGGAGGTTTCGTCCTGACCACATCTTAGAGCTCTGCTAGCTGAGGCCTATAGCTCCTTCTCCCTTCTTCCCATAAGCAAGATCCCCGATTCCGTCCCCTGACAAAACAGGCTTACATACCAGCAAAAAAACAGGTGATCATGAAGCATCACTAGGTCTCCCAAATTAGAGAGAAGATAGTCACAAAGCAAGGAAATAATTCCCTGTCTGTAATCTCATCATGTTTCCAATTGCTCTCAAATGTGATTTCTATTCGCCAGTGACTGTGTGGAAACTCTAGTGACTGAAGAGACATCACAGGTTTCTAACATACCAAATACATACCAAACACTAGTAAAAAGCTCAAACAATATAAGAGCTAGCAGCAGGAAAAAAAAAAAGAAAAAAGTGAGGAAATGATAATATTCGTGTTTTCATTATTTCATAAAATTAATGTTGACAATATCTGTGCCTAAAACAGGTATATTAGAATAAAATAGTTTTAAGGAAGAGCATGTTAAAAGGGATGGAACTAGAAGACAGAGGATATGCTTTATTCCCCTATTGAACTGGGAAAGTGGAAGATCGAAACCGAGAGGTAAATGTTGGACAAATCTATAAAATTGGCAAAGCATTTTTAAATTTAAAAAGTATTAAAGGTAAAAGAAGAATCTGGCTATGTTTCATGAGACAACACAATGTGAGTATAACAATTGCTGGTGCCAAATGAATGTCTGCAACCTCTGGCTAATATGTTGTACAAACTGATGCAAAAGCAAGAGCTGAAGTGATCCTGGAGTATGTTAAGACCTACAAAAATGGAAAAGGCCAAACGTTGGCCCGAGGAAACCCTAATAGGAAAGGCTTCATCATTCTCAGTGATGTGCTGAAAACAGCTGGGAACTAAACACGGTAAATCCCTGGCTGGAAGATGTTGCCTCTGGAGAAAAGTTCTACAGATGCAGCTAATGTCTTGACAGAGGAATCTTATTTTCAATGGGGACTGACTTAAACCAAGGTCATCCGCCTCCTACAAAAAAACTGAGAACAGCTGGTCTGAAGCTGACCGCTAAGAGGGCCTATGCCCTGTGACTATGGGGGTTTATAGAAACAGGACATGGCTGGAGATAGTTCTTCCTGACTTTATCCTGAGACCCAAATCTGTAATGCAGAGGCTAGGAGGCCAGGTCCATGCCTCATTCCTCCTAGGCTCGGAGTTCCTGAGTTAGCCTGCGGTGATGAAAGGACAAGACCTAAAGCAGTCTGCAAACTCGTGACAGTTGGTGACAGCAAAGAGGCCCGGAGAAACTGATCTGTCACATGGTGCAGATGGCTACAAGATAGCTATCTCTAAGTTAATGCCAGCCCCACTTTTCACTGTTCTTTACTTAAATGCATATTTATTTTAAAAATTCTTAAAAGAGTCTTACATGAGAGAGACACATAGAGTGGTGATTAATAAACCATAAGCATGGTTGACCGAGAGACCTGGCTCCAAACAGGGTTTCGTCAACTACAAGCTTATTATTGATCAGCAAGTTAGTAAACTTCTCTATAAGTTTGTCAGTAAAATGAGGATCATAACACCTACACCTCAGGAAACTTGAGAGAATTAAGTGAGATCATTCATGTATGTCAGTTCTTTGCATCGTTTCTGTCATTTGTGTTCCCAAAATGATAGTTATTGGAGTTTAATTTTCTGTAAATCTGAGTTTCGCTTGGCATTGATTAATTTCAAAGTAAAATGTTTTTATAAAGTTTCAAAAGGTAACGAAGTTCAGCTGCACCCTCATTCAGTAATATGGATGAGTCTAACAAATATTTAGCAAAAGAAGCCAAACTCAAGAGTACACAGTATATTATTTAGTGCACATGAAGTTCAAAAACAGACAAAGCAAATCCGTGTTCTCGAAAATCTGGGAAGTTACACTTTAGAGAAGACAGGGGTTGATAGTGGGTAGTGACCACCAGAGGATTTGAGATAGAGGGATTTCTGATTCTAAAGTGCTGATAATATTCTGTTTCTGTATCTGGAAGCTGTTCGCATGAATGTATGTACTTGATAAAAGCTCACTGAACTTTGTATTTATGATAGGTACTCCTTGCTGTATGTAAGTCAGACTTAATTATAAAGTTCACTAAACAGAGTTTTAAAACAATAACAAAGTCCTCATTTTGCCTATTATGGGAAACTAGCTCCTCCTATTCATTAATTTACAAATACTTATGAACTGCCTACTACGTTCTAGGCACCATTCTACATGCATGAGGCACATCAGCAAATAAGAATGCTCCTTTTCAGGGAGGGAAAGGAGGGGCAGAAGAAACCTGGCTAAAACTCCTGTCAATTAAGTTTCTATTTCCTCATGAGGCAAATGAAAATGATAAATATTCTGCCTACTTTTCAGAATATATTTATGTATTCTAAAGCCCATCTGAAAAAGAAAAAACTGCTCCCCCAAGATCTCATAAACAACACACATTGATCTGAGTAGTACCCTCAATGATTTTCTCATAGAAGACACTAGGAAAGTATTTTTCTCACTGAGCACTGAAGCTCAGGCCTGTAGCCTCAGCTACTTGGAAGGCGGAGGCAGGAGGATTGCTTGAGTCCAGTTGCGGCCTGTAATGCACTAGGCTGAACAGGTATTTGCACTAATTTTGCCATCAATATGGTGACCTCTCATGAGCAGGGGACAATCAGGTTGCCTAAGGAGTAATAATGAACTAGCCCAGATCAGAAATATAGCAGGTCAAAACTCCTGTGCTGATTAGCCGTGGGACTGAGTCTATGGATAATCACTGCACTCCAGCTAGGGCAACAGAGATCTTTTTTCTGAGATACTTTTCTTAACTCTAAATATAGCTCTCCAAATCCCCTTTATGTTGCTTTCTAGTGGGAGTTTCTAGTTACTTTTAGTTTCGAAATCCAGAAATTTGTAATAGAATCTAAGAGCAATTTCAGTGGAGAGATCATTCAGAAATAACAATTTCCATCAATATTCCCAAAACTACTCTGAAACCCCTTCCCCACAAAAAGTCATAAAGCATCCAGTATGGCACCCAGAAGCAGAAAAAGGAAGTCATAAAATCTAAGTTTAGGAGTACTATCAACAAAATTGCAGACTAGGAAGCTTCAAATCTTCATTTTCCCATGGAAACACAGAAAGAAAGAAAGAAAGAAAGAAAGAAAGAAAGAAAGAAAGAAAGAAAGAAAGAAAGAAAGAAAGAAAGAAAGAAAGAAAGAAAGAAGGAAGGAAGGAAGGAAGGAAGGAAGGAAGGAAGGAAGGAAGGAAGGAAGGAAGGAAGGAAGGAAGGAAGGAAAGAAAGAAAGAAAGAAACAAAGAAAGAAAGAAAGAAAGAAAGAAAGAAACTGCTGCCTAAAATAACCTTACAGAAGCTTTGGAAAAATAATCACAGGTCTATAGTAATCAAGCAAATGCAAAAATCAAGAAAAAGCCATATATAAAATGATAGAAAATGATACGCTGTTTTTATTTACCCTTGCCCTACTACATCTCTGGCAAGGCAGTCTTGGTCTGGAAGATGAAGCATCCAAGTTTCCAGTTCCCTCCCATAAGCCAGAGTGGCAGAGAAGACCTTATTTGCAAAGTTCTATACTGTCTGGGGGCTGCCTGAGGTCTAGTCTGTTTTGCCTAATTACCAGCTCAAATAAAGAGAAGCAGTGGGTGTGGTTTATGAAAGCCACAGAGAGGCCGGGTGTGGTGGTTCATGCCTGTAATCCCAGCACTTTGAGATGCTGAGGTGGGCAGAGCACGAGGCCGGGAGATTGAGACTATCTTGGCTAACAGTGAAACCCTGTCTCTACTGAAAATACAGAAAATTAGCCAGGCATGGAGGCACATGCTTGTAGTCCCCACTACTCGGGAGGCTGAGGCAGGAGAATTGCTTGCACCCAGGAGGCGGAGGTTACAGTGAGCCTAGATCACGCCACTGCACTCCAGCCTGGGTGACAGAGCGAGAGTCCGTCTCAAAAAAAAAAAAAAAAAAAAAAAAAAAAAACAGAGAGCAAAGCAAAGAAAGCTGCAGAGAGACTAAGACCAGCAGAAGCCTGGAGCAAGAGGTTATGGGTAGAGACCTACAATAGGCCATGTAAGGCCCTGAGGAGCTAAAGGTGAGACTCCTTGGAAAAGTAAAACATTCAAGAACTACTTTGTGTAGGGGAAAATTGAGAAAGCCACACAAAGGCTCAGAATGGACTCATATACAGAAAAGACTAGAGAAGAATTTGTTTTCCATTCAGGCTGGTCCCAAGGCCTAGATAACACTCAGCTAATAAATGAAGGACTCCCCCTACTCAGAGCCAGTCCATAAAGACTGGGAGACATGGCTCTTTTCCAAATGCCCAATTTTTAAACAGTTTTTAACAAATTCACAAGGCATCCAAGAAAACAGGAAAACACGTATAACCCATTCCAAAGAAGAAAATAAATTTGCAGAAATAAATTCCTTTTCCATCCTCCCCAAAATATAGATTTACTAGGTAAAGACTTTAAAATAACTATTATTCAACAAAACAATCATACCAATTAAAAATGAGGTAAGGACTTGAATAGACAGTTTTTCAAAAAAGATATACAAATGCTGAGATGAGAAGGTGCTCAACAGTACTATTTATCTGGGAAATGCAAATAAAATTCACAATGATGGCCAGGCATGGTGGCTCATGCCTGTAATCCTAGTACTTTGGAAGGCTAAGACAGACAGATCATTTGAGGTCAGAAGTTCCAGACCAGCTTGGCCAACATGGTGAAACCCCATTTCTACTAAAAACACAAAGATTAGCTGGTCGTGGCAGCACATGCCTGAAATCCCAAATACTCAGGAGGTTGAGGCAGTGGAATTGCTTCTACTTGGAAGGCGGAGATGTCAGTGGGCTGAGATCATGTACTGTACTCCAGCCTCGGTGACAGAGCAAGACTCTGTCTCAAAAAAAAAAAATTACAATAAGATGTCATTCTATCCCCATTAAAATGGCAATTACAAAAAAAAAAAAAAGACAATTAACAAGTATTGGTGATGGTATGAAGGAATTGGAACCCTTGTGCATTACTGGTTGGAATGTTAAATGGTGCAGTCACTGTGGAAAGTAGTAAGGCTGTTCCTCAAAAAATGAAACAGAATTACCACGTGATCCAGCAATTCTACTTCTAGGTATATATCCAAAATTATTAAAAAGCAGTGACTCAAATAGTCATGTTTGAATATACACCCATGTTGATAGTAGTACTGTTCACAATAGGTGGAAGCAACCCAAATGCCCATTGACAGATGAATGAGTAAATGAAACATAGCATGTCTACATATTATTCAAATTCTTCAAAGAAGAAAAAAATTATTCTAAAAGGAAGAAAATATTGGCACATGCTACAACATGGATGAATCTTGAAGACATTGTGTTAAATAAGTCAGACACAAAATGACTCATACTGTATAATTTCACCTATGCAAGGTAATAAGAGTAGTCAAATTCAGAGAGACAGAAAGTAGTATGTCAGTTGCCAGGGGCTGGGAGTAGGAAGAAATGGTTACTGATTCACTGGTATGGTGTTTTAGTTTGAAAAAATTTTTTAAAAATCTGGAAATGGATGGTAGTGATGGTTTACGGTTAAGATGGCAAATTGTTGTGTATATTTTACTACAATTTTAAAAACTTTAAATTTGCTAAAAGAGTTAAAGCAAAACATGGACAAAAAACTAAACAAAATCAGAAAAAATATGAAAAACATAGAAATTATAAAAAGGAACTAAAATTTTGGAGCTGAAAACAGTTAACTGAATTGAAAAAGCCACTACTCAGTTCAACAGCAAATTTAGGCCAGCAGAAGAAAGAAACAGTGAACTTGAAGACAGAACATTTAAAATTATCAAGTCTAAGGAACGGGAAGAAAAAAAGAATGAAGAAAAGTATACAGAGCCTAAGGAATTTATGGTGTGCCATCAAGCTGAACAATATAAGCTTTTATGGGAGTCTCTGAAGTGTAGGTGGTCAAAGAGTTTATTTGAAGAAATAATGGCCAGAAACTTTCTAAATTTGATGAAAGACACAAATGTATAAATCCAAGAAGCTTGAAAAATCTAATTAGGATAAACCCAAAAGGTCTTATACCAAAAGTCAAAGAATGTTGAAAGTGGCAAGAAAATATTTATTATGTACAAGGGAGTCCCAATATAATTATTAGCTAATTTCTCAGCAAAAACTTTGAAGGTTAGATGGCACTGGAATGATATATTTAAAGTACTGAAAGATAAAATTCATCCAAAAATTCTATATTTGGCAAAACCATGCCTTTAAATGAGGGAGAAGTAAAGGCATTCCCAGATAAACAAAAATATGAGGGAGTTTATACTCACTAGACCTCCCCAGCAAGAAATACTAAAGGGAGTCCTTAGGGTTGAAATGAAAAAATACTAGTAACTCAAAGTTATGTGAATATATAAAGATCTCTGGTAAAAGTAAACACATTGGCCAATGTAAAAATCAATATTTTTATAATCTTGGTTTCTAATTCTACTTTTAATTTTCCACATGATTTAAAAGACAAATACATGAAAATAATTATAAATCTATAGTAATGGGCATATGATGTATAAAGATGTAATCTGTGACATCAATAACAAAGTGAAGGAGAAAAAGCAGCATAGGAGTAGACTTTTTGTAAGCAATTGAAGCTGAATTGGTGTAAGTTCAAAAAAATTATTATAACATTAGAATATTATATGTAATCCCTATGGTGACCACAAAAAAAATATATAAAATGTACACAAAAGGAAATGAGAAGAGAATCAAAACTTGTCATGACAAGAAATCAACTAAGGAAGTAACGGAGGAAAAGAGGAAGAAAAAGCTACAAAGTATACAGCAACCAAATAAAATGGCAAAAGCAAGTCCTCTCCAATCAATAATTATATTAAATGTAAATGAATTAAATTTTCCAATCAGAAGACATAGAGTGGCAAAACTGATTAAGGAAAATAGGATACAATTTTATACCATCTACAAGAGACTCATTTTAGATTTAAGGATACACATAAGTTGAGAGTGAAAGAATAAGAAAAGATAATCCATACAAACAGTAATCAAAAAAGAGCAGTGATGACCACATTTACATTAGACAAAGTGTATTTTTTTCAGGTGTACATAGAATATTCTTCAGAAAAGACCATATGTTAGGGCACAAAAACGTCTTAATAAATGTTAAAAGGTTGATGTCATATCTCTTACAAGTATAATGGAATCAAACTAGAAATCAGTAGCAAAAGGAAAACTGGAAAATTCACACACATTGAAATTAAACAACATACTCAAACAACCAATGGGTTAAAGAAGAAACTGTAAGAGAAACTGGAAAATACTTTGAGAGAAATGAAAGCACAACCCCCCACACTTACGGCATGCACAGAAAGCAGTGCCAAGAGAGAAATGTATAGCAGTAAATGCTTACATTAAAAAGAAAGATATCAAATTAACAATGTACTTTATCCTTTAAGGAATAAGAAGAAAGAAAGAGCCGGGCGCGGTGGCTCAAGCCTGTAATCCCAGCACTTTGGGAGGCCGAGGCGGGTGGATCACAAGGTCAAGAGATCGAGACCATCTTGGTCAACATGGTGAAACCCCGTCTCTACTAAAAATACAAAAAAAATAGCTGGGCATGGTGGTGCGTGCCTGTAATCCCAGCTACTCAGGAGGCTGAGGCAGGAGAATTGCCTGAACCCAGGAGGCGGAGGTTGCGGTGAGCCGAGATCGCGCCATTGCACTCCAGCCTGGGTAACAAGAGCGAAACTCCGTCTCAAAAAAAAAAAAAAAAAAAAAAAAAGAAGAAAGAAAGAACTGAACCCAAAGGTAGAAGAAAGAAGGAAATAAGGATTAGAACAAAGATAAAATGCAGGATAGAAAAACAGTAAAACAAAAAAAATTAAACCAAGAGTAAGCTCTTACAAAAGATCAACAAAACTAACAACAAAATGTCTAGCTAGAATGACTAAGAAAAAAACAAAACAAAACAAAACTCAAGTGACCAAAATGAGAAGTGAAAGAGGATATTACTACCAATTTTACAGAAATAGAAAGATTATATCAGCAATTGCCAGGCTTACAAGTAAGGAAACAAATAGGATACAGAGGATTTTTAGGGTAGTAAAAACTATTTGGTATGACACTATAATGGTGGATGCAGGTATATATTTGTTTAAATCCATAGAATATACAACTCAAGCACGAACCCATGTGCAAACTATGGGCTCTGCATAATTATGTGTCAATTTAAGTTCAGCCAAGCAAAAGTGTCCTTTTCATGATAAAGATTCAAAATGATGAACCTCGATGCTAACTCAATTAAGCATGTACGACAGGCCAGGCTTTGCGGTAGAACTACAAAGAGGGTTGGAAATAAGGGTAAGTTTGAGCCCCTACAGGCTTTAAGTACAGATGCAGGTTGAGAAAATCACATTCAATGAGTGCTCGGTTGCTTATGAGTTGTGATGATAGTGATGGCCAGTCCAAGTGTTTTCAGCTCGAGGCACAGAACTTTCCAAAGGTTATGCTTTCGTTTGACATATAGGCTGTGATATTACTCACATATTTGCAGCTTAGGAAGTTCCCAAAATAGAGGCTTACTATAGATATTACTAATCACTAACATTTTAGAGAATTTACTGTGGGCCAAATATTGATTTCAGTGTTTTACATGTGTTTATTCTTTTAATCCTCACTAACCACCATTTAATGGAAGTACAATTTGTATCTCCATTTTATAATTGAGACAACTGAGACACAGAGTATCAATAATTTTCTTAAAGCAGAGCTAATAAGTAGGTCCAGAGCCTGGTAGAAAGCAAGGCAGGTATAAGGAGTTCTATTCTATCAGGGCTGACCAATCAGAACAGTGCAAAGTCCGGTAGGCCAGCCTTTCCCCCACCTGTCTAAATTTTTATTAGAGCTCCTGGTGGTCACATGTAGATCAGCCTTATTTAGACTTGTCAGCAAAGTCCTGGGGATTATGTCTGGGCCCCATTAATAAACTGGCTAAGATATACTGCCTATCGTATCTCCATTCCCTGGAAAGGGGACTGGGTCAGCGAGACAGACAGAGTGGGAAAGAAAAGATAAAAACATCCTCAGTTCCAATGACACAGCTTAGGATGATGAGTATATGCCACATACACATTAAAACTCCCCTAATTGGGAAGTCCACTTCTGGCTCAAAAAAGCATCAGTGGAAAACATTATACCGTGATGCTATAATACCTGGGATTTTGCTCTGTTCACCACTTCCAACTCTGAATGACAAAAGTAAAACAGTGTGGGTGTAGGTGGGTGTGTCTGGCTGCAAGCATATGCCAGCCACTGCTGTCACACAGCCTTGACTATGCCTTCGTATATTAAAGAGTGGTGAGTCACTCATACTCATGATAACCATTCATAACTAGAATTTTAGAAGAGGGGAAAAACCCCAGGGCTGTACAGAATGACACTCTCCAGTGGAAGGACAGAAAGACCAAAGGTGACTTGCTGAATCTAACCATGAGATCTTTCAGAGAAAAGAGGGCCGTTCAGCTTTTCTGAGTCACTATTAATGTGAGCTATCCGGAAACAGAAAGAATGACTCAAGAGAGTACTACCCTATCCTGGAAATGAGGTCAAAGCAGGTATGGTAGGGGAACTGGTTGTGGGCGAGACTGAAGGAAGAGGAAAGAAACATGAGGTGCATGAAATGCATGTTTCCTCAAAGTTGATGCCCCTTTCAGTTATTTGCTCTTCTCAAGGGTGACCTCAGTATTCTCTGAAGGTCTCAAAAATGGCAGGGTTCCATCTACCTCAGAGATTTAAGAGACTTAGCCTAGAAACACACACACACACACACACACACACACACACACACACACAACTTGCCCTCACAATCCAGTGTGTACAGCAGCTACATCTGAAAATCAGGAGAGAAAAGCTGGGCTAGGCAAGAAAAATCCTCTGTCTCATACACATGGACTCATTATACCAATTATGCTTTCCAAGATTAATGAGGGAACAAGGGAGGGAGAGAGAGGGAACAGAAATAGTTTCCTTTCACCACTAGGAAGTTAGAACATTGAAAACTTGGAGCAGGGAAAGGACCATGTTCCTCATTCTCTCCCCTCATCCTTCACATCCTTCCACCAAGATACTTGCTACTGTGTTAGAAAAGTTTCTAAGTCTGACTTGGCCAGTAAAACGTTGTTGGGCAAATTACTTTTTTTGATGATTAGACCTCCTGGAAAAGAAAAAAAAAAGTCACTTATAGTCTTCTTGAGATTCAGGCGAGAGACTGCTGCATGAGGACAAGAGCCTAGTATCAAATCAAAGGCAAAGCAGTAGCTCTGCAGGCAGACCTGGGATCCAATTCTGATTCTGCCATGTCTGAACTTGAACAATTTAACCTTTCTAAGCCTTAATGTCCTCAGTCTGAAAAAAAAAAATGGAAATAGCTATCTTGCAGATTAATAGAATTAAATGACAATGTATTTGAATGGCAACACACAGTAAGAGTGGCTCTTATTTTAGATGTTTTTCTCCAACACCAAATAAAGCCCCCTAAGACTTCCCATCCAGCATAGCACCCCTCTAAAGAATAATCAGAACCAGATAAAAAGATTAGACTTATGAATCCCTAAAACGACTAATAACAAGTTCTGAAATTGAGGCAGTAACTAATAGCCTACCAACCAAAAAAAGCCCAGAACCACACAGATTCACAGCCAAATTCTGCCAGAGGTACAAAGAGGAGCTGGTACCATTCCTTCTGAAACTATTCTGAATCACAGAAAAAGAGGGACTCCTCCCTAAGCTCCCTAACTCATTTTATGAGGCATCATCCTGATACCAAAACCTGGCAAAGACACAACAAAAAAAGAAAATTTCAGGCCAATATCCCTGATGAACATCAATGCAAAAATCCTCAGCAAAACACTGGAAAACCAAATTTAGCCGTACATCAAAAAGCTTATCCACCACGATCAAGGTGGCTTCATCCCTGGGATGCAAGACTGGTTCAACATACGCAAATCAATAAACACAACCATCACATAAACAGAAACAATAACAAAAACCATGACTATCTCAGTAGATAAAGAAAATGCCTTCAATAAAATTCAACATTCCTTCATGCTAAAAACTCTCAATAAACTAGGTATTGATGGAACAGATCTGAAAATAATAAAGCTATTTATGACAAACTCACAGCCGATATCATACTGAATAGGCAAAAGCTAGAAGCAGTCCTTATGAAAACCAGCACAAGACAAGGATGACTGACCTCTCTCATCACTCCTGTTGAACATAGTACTGGAAGTTCTGGCCAGGGCAATTATGCAAGAGAAAGAAATAAAGGATAGTCAATTAGGAAAAGAGGAAGCCAAATTGTCTCTATATGCAGATGACATGACTGTATATGCAGAAGACCCCATCATCTCAGCCCAAAACTCCTTAAGCTGATAAGCAACTTAAGCAAAGTCTGAGGATACAAAATAGATGTGCAAAAAGCATAAGTATTCCTATACATCAACAATAGACAAGCATAGAGCCAAATCATGAATTAACTCACATTCACAATTGCTACAAAGAAAATAAAATACCTAGGAATACAATTAAGGGATGTGAAGGACCTCTTCAAGGAGATTTACAAATCACTGCTCGAGGAAGTAAGAGAGGACACAAACAAATGAAAACACATTCCATACTCATGGACAGGAATAATCAATATCATGAAAATGGCCATACTGTTCAAAGTAATTTGTAGATTTAATGCTATCCCCATCAAGCTACCATTGACTCTCTTCACAAAATGAGAAAAAAACTACTTTAAATTTTATATGGAACCAAAAAAGATCCTGTATAGCCAAGACAATCCCAAACAAAAAGAACAAAGCTGGAAACATCAAGCTACCTGACTTCAAACTATACTACAAGGCTACAGCAACCAAAACAGCATGGTACTGGTACCAAAACAGATATATAGACCCATGGAACAGAACAGAGACCTCAGAAATAACATCACACATCTATAACCATCTGATCTTTGACAAACCTGACAAAAATAAGCAATGGGGAAAGGATTCCTATTTAATTAAATGGTGCTGGGAAAACTGGCTACCCATATGCAGAAAACTGAAACTGGACCCCTTCTTTACACCTTCTACAAACATTAACTCAAGATGGATTAAAGACCTAAATGTAAAACCCAAAACCATAAAAACCCTTGAAGAATACCTAGGCAATACCATTCAGGACATAAGCATGGGCAAAGACTTCATGACTGTAACACAAAGTAATTATAAAAAAAGCCAAAATTGACAAATGGGATCTAATCAAACAAAAGAGCTTCTGCACAGCAAAAAAAAAACTATCATCAGAGTGAACAGGCAACCTATAGAATGGGAAAAAAATTTTGCAACCTATTCATCTCACAAAGGGCTAATATCCAGAATCTACAAGGAACTTAAACAAATATACAAGAAATAAACAGCCCCATCAAAAAGTTGGTAAAGGATACAAACAGACACTTTTCAAAAGAAGACATTTATGGGGCCAACAAACATGTGAAAAAAAAAAGCTCATTATTGGTCATGAGAGAAATGAAAATCAAAACCACAATGAGATAACATCTCACACCAGTTAGAATGGGGATCATCAAAAAGTCAGGAAACAACAGATGCTGGAGAAGATAGGGAGAACTAGAAATGCTTTTACAGTATTGGTGGGAGTGTAAATTAGTTCAATCACTGTGGAAGACAATATGGTGATTCCTCAAGGATCTAGAACTAGAAATGCCATTTGACCCAGCAATCCCATTACCAGGCATACACACAAAGGACTATAAATTATTCTATAAAGACACATGCACACGTATGTTTATTGAAGCACTATTCACAATAGTAAAGACTTGGAACTAATCCAAATGCCCATCAATGTTAGACTGGATAAAGAAAATGTGGCACATATACACCATGGAATATTATGCAGCCATAAGAAAGGATGAGTTCATGTCCTTTTCAGGACATGGATGAAGCTAGAAACCATCCTTCACAAACTAACACAGGAACAGAAAACCAAACACTGCATGTTCTCACATGGACCCAGGGAGGGGAACATCACACACCAGACTCTGTCAGGGGGTGGGCAGAGAAAGCATTAAGAGAAATACCTAATACATACAGTGCCTAAAACCTAGATGATGTGTTGAGAGGTGCAACAAAAGACCATGGCACTTGTGTACCTATGTAACAAACCTGTGCATTCTGCACATGTATCCCAGAACTTAAAGTAAAATTTAGAAATAGAAAAAAAAATTGTGTAGACTTAACGTATTCACATTTTTTGTGTATCCCTGAATTATTTATATTTTCCTCACTAGGAAAACTGGTAATGACAAAAGAGGGAGAGGTGTGAACACATCGATTTCGACATGTGGATCCAGTTCTCCTGGGGCATTCTGCAGGTAGTCTCAGTCTGCCAAAAGTTATCTTCCAGGTATTTGAATTGACAAGTTCAACATTCATTTTCATTTCATTTGGGTCTAAGCATGTTTTAGGCTCACCTTCAAGGAGAGGGACATCATATTCATTGTCCCTTGGAAATAGTAGCATGGATGCAAAGACATAGAAAGAAGAGACCCATAAAGCCAAAAAGTGTTTCATTCTTTTTCTTTTTTTCCTCGAGATGGAGTTTTGCTCGTTACTCAGGCTGGAGTGCAATGGCGCGATCTCAGCTCACCGCAACCTCCGCCTCCTGGTTCAGGCAATTCTCCTGCCTCAGCCTCCTGAGTAGCTGGGATTACAGGCATGCGCCACCATGCCCAGCTAATTTTTTGTATTATTAGTAGAAACGGGGTTTCACCATGTTGACCAGGATGGTCTCAATCTCGACCTCGTGATCTACCCGCCTCGGCCTCCCAAAGTACTGGGATTACAGGCGTGAGCCACTGCGCCCGGCCAACTGTTTCATTCTTTTTTTTATTGTTTTTATTTTTTTATTTTTTTTAAATAAGATGAGGTTTCACACTGATGGCCAGGCTGGTCTTGAACACCTGACTTCAGGTGATTCACCCACCTCAGCCTCCCAAAGTGCTAGGATTACACGTGTGAGCCACCGTGCCCGGCCCTGTTTCATTCTTATGTGTTGATTACATCGAGGTCTAGCTTAAAGTATGCAACCAGTCACACAGGGCCCTATTCTCAGAGGGGTTTAATGCTCTGCTGTCACCCTCTTGAAATTGTTAATGTTACTTTGAATTTATATTTTATAAGTGAAGTCTGATGTGATGATGGAAAACGTGCTGGGAACTTGGAGCCAGGCTCATACCACTTCCCTAGGATGGGTTCTGAGAAGCTCAGTCTTACTTCCTGGAGACTTGGTCTGCCCAGGCCCCTCCCTCCCTGTGACCACAGCTGCCCTCCATCTCCTGCAGGGAGCAGAGATGGGTTGGCATCAGGCAAGTACACTGGATGGCATCACAGGGCAGAACACAGCTAAGGCTGGCCACAGCCACTCTAGCCACACCATGGTGCATCTTATGAGCAGCTGAGCAGTCCAGAGGAGGAAGCCTCTCATCCTCCCACCCCTGATCCATGTACCAATCTTCTTGTGGCATGGAAGCTGAAAGATCCTTGGGTTTCTCCTGTCTTTCATGGGCTGGAGAATGTGCCTGTGGGAAGGGGACATGCCTAGTTTGACCTTCCCAAACCTCACCCCCAACCAAGGCACAGCTCAGCAGTTTGGCTGCTGGTGGGAATTGGTACCTGCCCTGCATGGCAGGTCATGGTCCCAGGTAAACTATGAAGGTCTGTACTTGCTCATGGAATATCCTCCTGCCCAGTGTCTATACTTGTTCCTCAAATGCAGTCATGTCCAAGTGCCTGCGAGGAGAAAAGGATCCTATCTACTTTTTTCTAGTTTTCCTGAATCTGGTATTTATCTTAGGCACTCTGAAGGGGATGAGCCACAAAATTCAACTTGTGTAATTTCAGTGTTTGGGTATATGAGTTAGATACTCTGATGTTTGAATTTTAAACTAGCACCGCACAGTATAAATGAATGACAAAACTCAAGTTAATAATTTCAATTTGTAATTTTTTTAAAACTAGAATAGTAAATAGCCAATAGAATACACAGGCCACATCAAGAGAGGCTGTGGAAGAAAGGAAGTTTATGTGAATCTATATTGCCCAATATTTTTCTGCTTTTTGAACAAGAGGCCTCAAATTTTTATGGTACACTGGGTCCCTCAAGTTATGTAACTTCCATGATTAGACTGATTATTCAGTCAACAAAGAAGTACCTTTTAAGTGTAGATATCATTCTAAGATCTCCTTACAATGTGTAGAATATACTTTTCTCCATGCCTTGTAACACTTCACTTATCTCTATATTTCCCTAGGTATTTTTAAATTCTTCCCTTAATAAATTGTAAATTCTGTAGACAGTAACTCTACCTTATTCATCTTTTATCCAACTCCTCTTAAATCTAGTGCAATGGTTCAAATATGGAAGATTTTCAGTTAAAATTTGCTGCAGGCCTGAAAATACAAATAAGGAAATGTTTAAAATGCCTGTATGGTTTGGATGTTTGTTCCCTCCAGATATCAGGTTGAAATGTGATCCCCTAAGTTGGAGGTGGGCTTGGTGGGAGGCGTTTGGGTCCTGGGGCTGATCCCTCATGAATGGCTTGGTGACACTCCTATGCTAATGTGTGAGTTCTTGCTCTTTTAGTTCTTTTAGTGGCAGCAGGTTGCTTAAAGGAGCCTGGCACCTCTACCTTTCTCTTTCCCTTCTCTTGCTATGTGACATGCCTGCTCCCCCTTCACTTTCTTCCTTGAGTAAAAGCTTCCTGAGGACTCACCAGCAGCCGAGTAGATGAGGATATAATGCTTGTACAGCCTACAGAACTGTCATCCAAATAACCACCCCCACCTTTTTTTTATGAATTACCCAGTCTCAGGTATTCCTTTACAGCAATGCCAAACAGATTAACAAAAATGCCTCTAAGGAGCTTGCTATCATTATAGATATAAGAAACCAGAAAAGAGTCAAATCCAAACTTTTCATGTTTATCCCTGTTTCCTTCCTGAGCTTCAGGCTATAATTACGACTGCTTGCTGGATAAATATCTTCATCTGGATGCACCATGGACATCTCAAATTCAACATGCCCAGCTTATCTTTAGCTGCCTTCCCCTCAGCACCTCCTTCCCTCTTTCTGGGGTTTATAGTAAGTGGCTCCACCATTCCCCTTGTTACTCAAGCCAGAAATGTGGCCATTGTGCCTAAATCTTTCCTCTTCCTAGCTCCCACATCAATCTTTGAGTCTATCCATTTTACCTAAGTTTCTCTTGATATTTACTTTAAAAATATCTTCATTTCCTCATATTGCCCACCACCCTCCAACCCCTAGTTCAGCACATCCCCCTCTATTGCCTGGACTACACTTGTCATTTAGTCTCTCTACTTGTATTATTTTCCCTCCCTGTCCTTCCACCTACGTTTAATTGATACAGGATATCTTGAAATAGTTGACTGTTTTATTATATTGGTAAACTTATAAAATAGCTATATTCAAAAACTGCTTTTATAATTTCTCAAAACCACAATGACATCTCCCTTTATACCTACTAAGATGGCTATAATTTTTAAGTTTTTTCATTAAAAACCAAACCAAACCAGAGGCCAGGCGTGGTGGCTCACACTTGTAATTCTGACACTTTGGGAGGCTGAGGGAGGTGGATTGCTTGAGACCAGGAATTTGAGATCATCCTGGGCAACATGGTAAAATCCTGTCTCTACAAAAAATATAAAAATTAGCTGAGCGTGGTGGCGCCTGTCTGTAGTCCTAGCTACTCAGGAGGCTAAGATGGGAGGATCACTTGAGCCTGAGAGTTTGAGGCTGAAGTGAGCCATGATTTTTGAAAAAGAAAGATGGAAAGGAAAAAGGGAAGGAAGAAAGAAAGGGAAGGGAAGGAGGGAGGGCGGGAGAGACAGAGACAGACAGAGACACAGACAGAGACAGAGACAGAGAGACAGAGACAGAGAGACAGAGACACACAGAGAGACAGACAGACAGACAGAGACAGACAGAGGCAGGGACAGGGACAGGGACAGGGACAGAGACAGAGAGACAGAGACAGAAACAGATGGAAGGAAGGGAAGGGAAGGGGAAGGGGAAAGGAAAAGGAAAAGTGTTGATAAGGCTTTGAAGACTGAAACCCCTGTGCATTGCTGGTGAGAAAGTAAAATGGCATAGCCAGTGTGTAAAATAGTTTTGCAGTTCCTCAAATAAGGTAAATGTAGCATTATAGGGGCTAGCAATTTTACTCTTAGGTACATACCCAAAGGAAATGAAAATGACCTCAACCAGGAACTTGTACGCCAATGTTTGTTTGCAGCATTATTTACTATAGCCAAAAGAGGGAAATAGTTCAAGTGCCCATCAACAGATACGTGGATACAGAAAATACAGTGTGTACATGTATACAATGGAATCTCAGTCACAAAAAAGTTCCGATACATGCTACAACATGGATGAACCTCAAAAACATGCTATGTGAAAGTAGCCAGACACAAAAGGGCAAATCCCATATGACTCCACTTATGTGAAATAACAAAAACAGGCAAGATCATATAGACAGAAAACAGATTGGAAGTTTCCAGGGCCTAGGGTGAGAGGGAAGTAAAAAGTTATTGTTTAGTGGGTACAGAGTTTTTGTTTGAGTGGTAAAAGAATATTAGAAGTGGAGAGTGGAGATGGTAATACAACATAGTGAATGTAATTAATGCCACTGAAATATATACTTTAAAATGGCTAAAATGTCAGATTTTATGTTATATTTTACAATAAATAAAATTCTTTCCAGAAATAACATTCATAAACCTTAAAGCCAAAAAATAAAAATAAAAAATCTCTCTTTATGTGGATTATCTGAAATTTAGAATTACATTAGTAGAATAATTGTTCTTGGTACATATATATGTGTGGTATTCACTTTCTTTGCTGTAAATTACACTGTGTGAATGCTATTTTCAAAAAAAAATTTATTTAAAATTTTTATTATCTGAATTTTCTTTAAAGCTGAATTTTATGGTTAAAAAATTTGAAGTTGTTATACCTTTAATGACCTCTTCCCTGAAGTCCACGCTGTGTTTCACTGAGAAAGCACTCTTTTTGTTGTTGTCGTTGTTTTTGAGATGGAGTCTTGCTCCATCACCCAGGCTGGAGTGGAGTGGCATGATCTCAGCTCATTGCAACCTCCACCTCCCAGGTTCAAGCGATTCTTTTGCCTCAGCCTCCCGAGTAGCTGGGACTACAGGTGCATGCCACCACGCCCATGGCTAACTTTTGTATTTTCAGTAGAGATGGGGTTTCACCATATTGGCCAGGCTGGTCTCAAAGTCCTGATCTGGTAATCTGCCTGCCTCAGCCTTTCAAAGTGTTGAGATTACAGGCGTGAGCCACCACGCCAGGCAGGAAAGCACTCTTCACAGTACCTGGTAAGCCCACAACAAAACTGAATGTTGCATATTTAAATTATAGGTACTTCGGGTCAAATATTTTCACAGATACCATCTTTCTGTCTTTAGAGTGCTTTTCAGCAATATACAATTTTACAAAACAAATTTGTCCAAAATGCTGCCTCTATTTATGATCCTTATGAATCTTACATCAAATTTAGATGCTAAATATCATAAACCTTTTCCACATCCTTCTCTCTTAGCATTTAATGCAATTTATCCAGTTAAAAACAGGAACTCCATTAAAAGATTGTTCTCACAAATGGAAATATTGCAAAGCAAAATTTAGAACTTCAGAATGAAATATTACATGCCACTTGAGTCCTCATTATGTATTTCCATTTTTTCCTCTTACATTGCAGAGATAAATTTGAATGTCTTCCTACTTCTAAGTTTTCCTTTGTTCCCCGCCCCTCACCCCACCTAGTAAATATAATTTGCTAAATAACTTTTTTGGTGTTCCATTTATTAAAAACTTGCATTAAAAATTCCTAACTTATTTTAAACAAAACAAAACAGTCAAAGGAATTGTCCAAAAAATTTTAAAATCAATGTAGGTCACTTAGGCTGATTTTCAGAGAGTCCTCCAAAGATTCAGACATGTCTAAAATCTAACTGTTGATGAGAAAAAAAAATTGTGCCATGAAAAAGTAGTTTTGTGTATTCAGCATTATCAGCATGAAGTCCTGGAGTGTTTACATATTGATTTGTATATATTCAGAGTTCTAGTTACTCTGAATATATTAAAAATGTATTTAAATGGTAGAATAGCAGCTTGTTTAGTTGCATTTATAAAGTATGTATGCACCACAAGGAAATCCAAGCACATACAATTTCAGCTCCATAAGTTTCTTAAATTCACTATAAAAATAATGGTTTATATCATGCCTGTTGTCCTTCACCAAAATGTGTATTTCTATTATCACAAAATAATTCTTTGTTCAAAGTTGAACTTTTAAAACTAAATTTGCAATAGCATTCACAATAATGCCAACCAAATGAGCTTCCAAAAAAAGTTTACTTTGGTTCCATGAATTACTTTTTTTTTAATAAAAGGAAACATTATTGGAATTGGTTTCTATTATTTGAAGCATCTAATAATACTGGCATAAACTGACATCATTTAACTGATTGAAAATTTTTCTTCTATGAATGAAGCCAATACATTAAGAATTTTCACTTCATGTTTGGCAAGTTCACTAGAAAACGTGGAACTGAAGATGAGCAGAGCAGCTGTTTGCTCTAATACAAAGTCATGTTTCATAGAGTAATAAGGAAATGCACTTTCTGCATCTGCACAAATTACATTGTTATACAGTATTTTTAAAATAAATATTATGTCTTCAAATAGATTTTCAGCAGACTTTTTTCTGGTTTTCATTTTGTTAGTGGTATCATTTTATGCAAATTATTCAATCACTATCTACTTTCACAAGAAACAATTCACTACTTAATTCTTCACTGCAAATAGGCTTCTGACTTTATTTAAACTCATGGCTGCTGAATGCATTTTTTGCTAAATAAATGGCACCATAAAACAATGAAATTAAGTAATTGTAGATTTACACCCTCTAATAAGTGACAAACCCACTGTAGTAAATATTGAGATTTCTCTTTTTGTGCTTGACAGAAAGACCACCCAACTTCTACTTCCTGCTCATTATTTCATGTACATTTAACCTTTACTGCCTCTTGTTTTCCACTGGCCACAATGGTCTCCTGTGTCTCATAGATTGGCATAAGTGGCTGGCACATCATACAGAGAAGTTTCAAATACCTCTCCCACCACTGCCCAAGACGTAAAGTACTCAGACATAGTTACCTACTGGGCTGCTTTATGGTAAGCACCCTGCATACTGTCCTTGAAAGGAAGATGCCTTTTAGAGTTAGCCACATGTTCAGGTGAGAATTCTGTTCACTGACAAACATCTCAAGCACTACAAAAAGAGATCCTGACAGAAACCAGAACTATAAAGTAGAATTATTAATTTGTTAAAAATGAAAAAGCTAAGATGATGCTAAAAATAGATAGGACACTAGAACAGGCAAATTATTCTGTTTTGTTATCCAACTTATCTTTTCCCACCGAAGCCAGTGTCACGTTTTTGAAATGTAAATTTGAAAGAATTTAGTAAGGACAAGATCAATGGCTTCTTCTAAGCTAATTTTCAAAACATTTGGGACAGCCTACAACGCTCTTCCTGAAACATGCTTCCTCATCTCTTTCCATCCCCCGCCCATATAGTAGAGTTCACCTTCTTTGAATAAGGAGAAAGGAAATAGTATAGGGGGAACTAACCCAATTTCCTTAATAAGCTATCCTGCCATGATTTCCTTGTAAGATCTAAGATCTGCCTGTGGGCCTTTCTTCCTTCAGGAATCAGGCCATATGTAACCTCTGGACTGTAGTCCAGGAAGACCTCCTGGACTGCAAGTCTGAGTAAGGAATCTTTCCCATCTGCCCTTGCTTTGCTTCCCCCCATAGCACTCACTGCACTCTGGTAGAATCTAACCTGTGTTCTTTTCTGCTCCTTCTGTTTCAACTAGTATCTGTGAAAGCAGACATGTCTGTCTTACCATTATATCACTAACTATATAGTACACATAGTTAACCCCTAAAATACTATTTAAGGCCGGGTGGAGTGGCTCACGCCTGTAATCCCAGCACTTTGGGAGACGGAGGCAGGCAGATCACCTGAGGTTGGGAGTTCGAGACCAGCCTGACCAACATGGAGAAACCCCATCTCTACTAAAAATACAAAATAGCCAGATGTGGTGGCACATTCCTGTAATCCCAGCTACTCAGTTGGCTGAGGCAGGAGAATCCCTCGAACCCAGGAGACAGAGGTTGTCATGAGCTGAGATCGTGCCATTGCACTCCAGCCTAGGTAACAAAAGTGAAACTCTGTCTCAAAAGAAAAATTATTTAAGTACATAAATGACAATAAAAGATAGTATATAATCACTGCCAAATCAGTAGTATAGAGAGACAATAACTAATGTGAGTACAGAGGAGTAAGAGTACACTTTAGATCCATTAGATTTCACTAAAGATATATTTGGTCTAGATCCTAAGGAGCTCAAGTAGGAAGCATCAGGGTCAGAGTTAAGGGTTAGATTTCAATAGGACAGGGCCCAGGACATACATAACAATTGGAGCAGCTTGCCTGCAGGTTATGTGAAAGGGCTTGGAACCTAATGAAAAAGATCAGTGAGGCCCCATTGTAGAAGGTCTTGGATTCAAGTCTAAGACATTTACTTTATCTTACAGGCATAGGGAAGTCACTAAAAATTTGTGGGTCAGCATTTTACAATACAGCTAACCAAATTTAGTTTGGCTAAAGAAAAAAGTGGAAATCCTGAAGCTACATTTCTAACAAATACTTCCTTAATTTAGACTCACAGCTAGGTCTGCCTTCCATAACTGCAATCACACCCACAGAATAAAAACTAGACAATGAATTTCTGTAGATGCCCAGAAATTCCCAGGAAGCTGAAGAATATCATCTTAGTCTCAAAAAAAAAAAAAAAGAAAAGAAAAAGAAAAAAAAAAAACATGCATACAGTGGTAACATCTCAGTAACTGGGAAGGGTCTTCAAATATGAGTTTGAAAACTTGTTATATAGATGTACACAAGATGTTCTCATCTTTTTGCCCCTTACTCTTAAGGCTGTCAGAAACTTCTTGCCAGTTGAATGGGACCCCGTGTAGAAATGTAGACTGACACATATACTCATATAGCCCCAATGTGATTCAGAAATGAACTGACTTGGCACAAACCTGTTGCCAGCCATGTTATTAAGTGCACTACTCTAGTAATGACTGTCCCACTTGCTATGCCTTCATGCCACCTCCCACTAACCTTGCTGTCTTTCATTTGAATTGAAGTACCCGTTAAGGAATCCAGAGGGCTCTTTCTCCATTAACACTAGCAACATTTTATTGTATACTATCTTGTTGGTTGGCCATATGTATCTACCTTCCCACCCATAACACAAACACACATGTGGCAAACATGTCCTTACCAAGTACATATTGCACATGGCAATCTGGGAGGAGTTCACTTAGTCAATTCAAATGGCAAAGGGGATAAAAATGGTAAATGTCACAGTTCAGCAGTAAAATAATAGTACCCTGTTATTTAACTGACATGGACAAAAATCCTGTCTTAAAAATATGCATCTGACCAATTTCTCTTACACCCAAAGACTTACCTTCCAGACACACAACCAATAATTTTGCTCATCCAGAGCCAATAATTTTGTCTTCCACACTCCAGGTTGACAATTTGTTCTTGAATAAATTAAACTGTCAGTATTGTACCCATCAGTTATCACCAAAACTTGTCACAGCTAAGACGGTGTAGCTTAAATGTTTTTCACACTTTTGGGATACCAGACTTTCTCCTCAACTAATTTTTTCTCTTTTGCAATGAATCAAAAACAAGTCCACAGGAGTTTGCTTCTGAGAATGAATATGAGTAATTCCTCAAAGCTGGCTTGTACATACCACCTTGTTTTCACCAGCTGTTTTCTATTTCCACTGTTAGGAAAGTGGATTGTGGTTTATTTTAATGCAAAAGAGGTGCTGATTCCATTATAGGAGCGGTTCCTATATTTTATGGCAGAATCAGCAGGAAAGCCTATTCTACTCTTTTGGTGGGATAAAAACACTCAGGACATAGTCACTGAAGATTTCTCTTTTGCTGTAGATTCACAATGTAGAAGATGAACTACAATCAGAAACATTTAGTAGAAATACAGCATGTATTATTACCTTTAGACTATCAAATTCCCAAAATAACAGACCTATCAGTCCACTGTAACTAAACCAGAAGTCTGAGCATCCCATCTTTGACTGAGTCTCCCACCATCAACGACCCCAGCACAGCTGCTTGGCACCATTGCCCATTGCTCTCCTCTTGCAATGACTAATGGAGACAATTAGGAGAATATAAGGTGAAACAAAACCTTCTTCTAACTTTTTTTTTTTTTTTTTTTGAGATAGAGTCTTGCTCTGTCGCCAGGCACCAGGCTGGACTGCAGTGGCACGATCTCGGCTCACTGTAACCTCCACCTCCCGGGTCCAAGCAATTTTCCTGCCTCAGCCTCCTGAGCAGCTGGGACTACAGGCGTGCGCCACCAACGCCCAGCTAATTTTTGTATTTTTAGTAGAGACGGGGTTTCACCATGTTGGCAGGATGGTCTTGATCTCTTGACCTCATGATCTGCCCGCCTCGGCCTCTCAAAGTGCTGACATTACAGGCGTGAGCCACCACACCCAGCCAGCTTTTTAAAATTATGTAACTCATGCCACTTCTATCTCATCCTCTACTCATGGAGACTCTACATGTAAAACCAGCAAATTACTAGCAGAGCAAATAATAAGCAGTAGTTAAGATGTCAGAAACCACCCAGACAGCTCTAATCATTTTTGTTCTTTTTGGCAGATGGATGAAATTCCAACAGCCATAATGCCTATGTCCTATATTCTCTTTAAGAAAGCTATTTGACGCAAAGTACTCTATTAACCATTTTCAGTTGTAGCATGAACAAGAGAGCTGGATGGTCTTCAGAATGCAGCCTCTGTAGGCGGGCTTCTGACAATACTCCTCCTTCCTTATATTTCTCCATTCTTTCTGGCTCACTCTTTCATTTACTTCTTCCTGCTCTCTCCTTCTTAGGAGGGAGTTTTATTTTCAGTTAAAGAAGAAAAACAAAGAGCTTCTAGCCCCTGATTCTCCTTCTCAGAGCATCTTTGGACAAGAACAGCTGCTCAGCATCTGTGGGAAATGGTTTCATTAAAGGGACTGGGAAGCATTGATTCAATTCAATGGACAGGAGAAGTCAAAATTACCATGAGCTACATTAGTGCACTTACCACTTCAGACTGTGAAAGGAACTGTGAGGCTCCTCACTCAGAGGCCACATGAAGGCAATGAAGGAAACCACAATTACCTCCCTGAAGATCTCTCAACAGGACTGTAATTGGGCATCCCACTGTACTCAGTGTTAGCTGCACTGATGAACAGCCAGCCTGTCATTGCATGTGCGGGAGCCATTCTGGAACTAAAGTCTGGGTGACTTCTGAATCGATTTCTCATAACGTAATCAATAAAATGCTTCATCATGACCCACCAAAGTCCTGCAGACATTACTAAGAGGCATAAATGAAGCCTTGCATTAGACTCTAACATCTCCACAAAGGAGAAAATGGAATTATCTGATTTCACTGCTTACTAAACCTATAGACAAGGGGGAAAAAAACCTACCCCTGTACCAATTGGCACAACCTCCTACAACAGGCCTATTTTATTTTGTCTCCTTCTCAAACCAGCTTCTATTTGGGAGATACACCATGTCAAATACATACTTCTTTAAAAATCTATTCTGATTTTCTTTTAAATTAGTCCCACATTAAAGAGTCAGCAACATTAAGTGCATTATGCAGCTCTGTGGCTCTTTACAGCTTAAGGGGAGAAAGTCCCACATTTCCAGTGCTTTTAACTTCTCACCTTCCCTTGTGAGATTCCAAATTCTAAATTTCTTAAGTGCTCACTAAAAACAACCTGAATCTGAATCCCAGACCAAAAGACCTCTGAGAAATGCTTAATGAATTAGAAAGCATCATTAGTTTATCCAAAACTAAAAGCTTGAAAAAGATAACTTGTATCACAAATCCAATCACATGGACTTTCCTTAGAAACAGCAAACCATATTCCCTTGGAGAAAAGGGCTTAACATCAACCCAGGATAGGTTATAACTTTCCCTCTGTAGTCACGACTGAGTTGACCACCAGTGACAACTTTGTAAGAGGAAATGAAGATGTAAGCTGAGCACAGTGAGCCAGATTCTCCCTCAAGAATTTGAGCTGTAAGGCAGATTGAATAAAAAACATGACAGGTACAAGAATTGGAAGCAGCAGCATGTGGAATTGGGTCATGCAGCCATAATGGGCATGTTCTAATGAACCTATTAGTTTTAGTAGGAGATATTGACAAACACTGATGAAGAACATCCATGTTGGACAAAAGTCTCAGCCTGCCTGCTGCTGGCATCCAAGCACACTGTCCCATGGCCTGGGGCTTCACAGGCCCTGCCTGTGGCTTCTGGCTCACATGTGCACCATCAGAGAACCTAACAGCAGAACCAGAACATCTGCCACCAGCACTCAAGATGCCCCATCTACCACAGTCTGAACAAGCACACTATCTGGGGGCCTGCAAATAGGACTGCACTACCTGGCACCACCATCGCCACCCCCACACACAACCTACAGATCTCGTGACTACTGCCCCTGCCAGAAACCACACAAGCCGCCTACTATATGATCCAGCAATTCCACTACTGGGGATTTATCCAAAAGAAAGGAAAGAAAATCAGTATCTCAAAGGGATACCTGCACTCCCATGTTTTTTGCAACACTATTCACAATTGCAGCAATAAGGAATCAACCTAAGTATCCATCAGTGTATGAATGGATAAAGAAAATGTGGTATATATACACAATGGAATATTGTTTAGCCATAATGAAAAAAGAAATCCTATCATTTGCAGCACCATCGACGGAACTGGTGGTTACTATGCTGTGTGAAATAGCCAGGCATAGAATAACAAATATTGCATGTACTCATTAATATGTGGGAGCCAAAACAGTTGATCTCATGGAAGTAGAGAGTAGGATGATGGTTACCAGAGGCTGGGAAGGGTGTGTGTTGGGAGGAAAGGTTGAAAAGAGGTTGGTAAATGGGCACAATCATACAGTTAGAAAAGTAAGTTCTAGTGTTTGACAGTATAGTGGGGTGACTATAATTAACAATATATTGTATATTTCAAAATAGCTAGAAGATTTGAAATGTTCCTAAGAGTGTTCAAGATAATATCACAAATAATCTCACTTGCTTTCTATGCATGTATCAAATATCACATGTGCCCCCTACACATGTACAAACATTATGTACAGTTGAAAACAGAACAGAGACTTAAAGGACATAGAAAGTGTCTCACTTTTTGGATTTTCAGTTCTAGCTTCTGCATGACCTTGCTCTACTTTGTTTTCTATTCTTAAATGTGTACATTCCAATTTAAGTGGGCTTTCATTCCTTACAAGCAATAAACCTTTTTAAAAAATTTGGATAACTGGCCCAAGTTATCGATTCATATATAAGGATGATTTGTGTACTAATTGAGAATGACACTACTATAAAACTGAGGTAGAAGTGTTCTTCACATAATTCGTGTTTCTGATTTTTAATGCATTAGGGAGTAAACAAAAGTCTAACAGCATTTCCAGTTTCTCCTTATCACCACTTCCAATCAGTCCAGTGTTGTGTAACTTCTGGACCATAGAAATCATATACTGTACATGTCTGTAAAGTTCCTGGATTAAGAGTCATATTTAACTATACTAGTTGGAACTACAGTGCCTACTCCCATGATTCCAAATCTTTTGAAGAAAAAGAAGTTTTTTGTTTGTTTGTTTGTTTTTTTTATCATTCTATTCATTTTTTCAACCCTCAGAAATCCTGCATGGTGGCTCATGCCTGTAATCTCAGCACTTTGGGAGGCCAAGGCAGGCAGATCACTTGAGCCCCGGGGCTCAAGACCAGCTTGGATAACATGATGAAACCTTGTCTTTACTAAAAACACAAAAACATTAGCCAGCCAAGGTGGTATGTGCCTGTAGTCTCAGCTACTCATGAGGCTGAGGTAGGAAGATCACCTGGGCCCAGGAAGCTGAGGCTGCAGTGAGTCATGATCTGGGTGCCCTACAATCTGGGTATCAGGAGTGAGACATTGTCTCAAAAAGAAAGAAAGAAAGAAAGAAAAAGAAATCTCACAAAGATGCTCAGTCTCTCAAAAATTACCAACTTCTGCTTTCACGGCCCACATTGAGAAAACTGACATTAGAAGCAATTTTGGGTACAATTAAGGTGGAACATTATCAAGCTTGGGGAAGCATGGTTTTGTGTTTTTCTCTCCTTTTCCCACCTACTAACACAAATACCTGTGTTCACTCCCTTTGCATCAAGCCTCATTTGGCTGGTGAACCATTCCTGCTCACACGAGCCCACCACTGTCTTGTGACTTGTCATGTCCTCGTTTACTTTTTCTCATTAGGAGGCCCTGCTTGTTTTATTTCTTCTTTCTCTGTTAACCTCTTGGTATTTCTCCAGCACATTTTTGTATCCTTACTTGTATTCTTAATGTGGTTGACATCTTCCATATTCCATGATGTCCAGGAAAGCGAACTAGACTGAGACTGAAGGCACATGTATCAATCCCAGCTCTGCCACCAGTTGTATGATCTTATCCCTTACTTTTCTCATCTGTACAATAATGAAGGTTTGAACAGATGATCTCCAAAAGCCTTCCTTTTTAATTTCTGTAACTTTATAACATTTCTTTCAAAAGGAAAAAACGTTTTAAAATGTTTCTCCCATTACTGTGTCTTATCTTTATATCTCCAGTACTTAACACTGAACATTTGGAAGATGCCTAATAAATGTCTGTTTGTTAAATGAGCATATCTATCATCCCGGCACTGATTTGTGGGATGAGCTTCATTAATGTTACATTTCATTATCAGTGCAATAAAATGGAAAAATGTACACTTTCCATAATTCCAGGTGGCAAAGGTGAGCAGAATAACCTGAAAAGAATATCCTCCATAAAATAAGTCAAACTGACAAAACTCTACCATGTTTTCAAGGGGTCTGTAGATCATGGAAGGGTTTTGCATCAGAGGCATGGGCATTTAGAAGGTGGCAGAGTCCAAAGGTGCAAGTAAATGTTGGAAGACTGATGTGATCTGTTCCTACAACTCTTCACATCTTCAATAACTTTACTAAATTCACAAAATCGTTGATTGGGCTTTCATGGAAAATGAAATGGTGAACGTCGTCGTGTTGGCTGGTGTGGGCTGGATTGTAATGGCATCAACATGTTAAGATTGATGCTGATTACAGGTGACCATAAGAAAATGGAATTGGGAAGTCATAGAAATTATGTAGAGAATTCACATACACAAAAACTGGCATATTCAGCACTATTCACAATAACAAAGATAGGGGATCAAACCAAGTGGCCATCAGTGGATGAATGGATGAAGGAAATGTGTTATGTAAACACAAAATGCAATAGTATTCCGTCATTAAAAAAAGGAGGTGTTATTTGCAGCAACATGGATGGAACTGGAGGCTATTATGTTAAGTGTAATAAGCCAGGCACAGAAAAGCAGGTTTCTCATGTTCTCACTCACATGGGAGCTTACAGACTTGATCCCATGGATGTAGAGAGTAAGACAATAGATATCAGAGGCCGGGAAGGATGTATGGGTGGGAGGGGTGATGAAGAGAGTTTGGTCAATAGGTACAACATACAGTGAGATACAAGGTGCAAGTCCTGACATTCGATAGCAGAGCAGGGTGACTATAGTTAGTGACAATATATCGTATATTTCAAAGTCTCTAAAAGAGAGAACTTGAAATGTTTACAACACAAATAACTGATAGATATGCCAAATACCCTGATATAATCATTGCACCTTCTATGCATGCAACAAGGAAACCTAGTATATTAAAAATTTGAGCCCAAGTCACCTAAACCTTCAAGAAACTGAAGTTCCAAGTGACATCTGTATTACAGGTCTCTTTCCTTGCCAAAAACTAGGGCCACAAATGCATAACTGGACTATTATAAATGTGATAAAATATAAGGAATTAATATATCAAAGTTATATGAAAATGGCAGAAGGCTACAATTAGGCCCAAAACAATTATAATGGAAATATTTCCTTTGAATAAAGCAGGATGCCTAGTAATACAGCTCATAAAAAACAAGCCTTCTCTGTGCACTAAAAAAATAATTTGCTTTAACAGGATGTCCAAGACTGCCTTGGCTTTTATACCTACTCCAAAGTACTGACTACAATTAAAAAGGAAATTTCTGGACCTCTGCCTTTCAAAAATTTACCATACCAATACATCTAAAATCAAAGCTGTTGATAAAAGGAAAGAACCACTAAAATAAGTTGACATTGTATTGGATAGCAGAGAGACTGAAGCCAAAGGGATTCCACCAACCTAATTACTGTGAAGCTCTCTTACTGAATGTGAAGTTAAGCAGGTTGAAATCTACCATGTCATGTGTATTAGCCCTGTCTCCTAAGCCCCTGACTATTCTTTCCTCAGGAGCCACTTACCATAACATTTAAGATTATTTATCTCAGGATGCACTTGACTTACCAGTAAAACCATTACTTGAGTGGGAACCATCATGTCCCTAAATCATTAGAGTAGCTGAAATGCGACAAACCAGAGAGGTAAAGGAAAACGGAGTTATGCTGATGTGAGCTTCAAGAGGCACTTCCTTTTTTCCCCCAAATGAAAAATCTCTTTTTTTGGTTGAAAATAAAAGACACGTATGTTTACTGTAGAAAGTCAAACAATATAAAAGAGATATTCTGGTGTCTCTTCTGATAAGGATACAAATCCTCTCAGATCAGAGCCCCAAGCTTTTGACCTAATGTAACCTTAATTACCTACTTAAAGGCCTTATCGCCAAATACAGTAAAAATCTCAGGTGCTTTCCAGTTCTTGATGCACTTTTTCACCAAATATTTATGACAGCGCCCATTATCCCTTGCAAATGAAGTATTCTCTGCACCCTCCCAAATCAGGCTGATTTTTTTTTTTTTTTTTTTTTTTAGACAGATTTTTGCTCTTGTTGTCCAGGCTGGAGTGCAATGGCATGATCTCGGCTCACTGCCACCTCTACCTCCCAGGTTCAAGCGATTCTCCTGCATCAGCCTCATGAGTAGCTGGGATTACAGGCACCTGCCACCATGCCCTGCTAAATTTTTGTATTTTTAGTAGAGACAAGGTTTCACCATGTTGGTCAGGCTGGTCTGGAACTTCTGATCCACCACCTCAGCCTCCCGAAGTGCTGAGATTACAGGTGTGAGCCATTGTGCCCAGCCTGACAGTTTTAAAAATAGAATCTCATTGTTTTTGTAAATTTTTCTGTCACATTGGGGGCTAAGCCTTCAACATACAAATTTTGGGAGGACATGATTCAGTTCATACCACCTTCCCATAAACATTTCAGATATTTAAATTCATGTCAATATAGACCTATGTGATCATTTTAATGGTTTCATAATATTCCCTTGTATGAATATACCATCATTTAAACAGGCACTTATATTTCTAAATTTTAATATTCTAAACAATGCTGTCATGAAAATATATTTATACCTACGTGCATTTATGTTTGTACCCTATTCTAATAGTTTCCTTACAACATATTCTAGATAGAGTCACTTTGTCCCCTTGGGCTTAGGAAATTGGCATAAGAAAATGTTGCTATTCTGGCTATTGCTGTTGCTTTGAGTTATGAAATCTTTTGTCTCTGGCCCAGGCATCCATGAAACTGTTCTGGCCTAACCTGTTGGCTTTGCCAGGAAGGTAAAAATCTCAGGTGCTTTCCAGCTCTTAACATGCATTTTAAAATTTAACAATTTGTGATAGTGTCCTTTATTCTTTGCAGATAAGCCTCCTCCCTTATTAGGCTGATTGCTTAGAAAAAAAATCAATATAGTCTTCTATTTACATATTTTTATTTCTTGGTGATCCCTATTGCTTTTTTGTAAACATCCATTATTTTTCTCTCTTTTTTTTTGGAGACACAGTCTTGCTGTAACCCAGGCTGGAGTGCAGTGGCATGATCTCGGCTCACTGTAATCTCTGCCTCCTGGGTTCAAGAGATTCTTCTGCTCAGCCTCCTGAGTAGCTGGGACTACAGGTGTCTGCCACCATGCCCAGCTAACTTTTGTTTTTTTAGTAAGAGGGGGTTTCACCATATTGGCCAGGCTGGTCTTGAACTTCTGACCTCACGATCTGCCTACCTCGGCCTCCCAAAGTGCTGGGATTATAGGCATGAGCCACCTCACCCAGCCAAAGATGTGTTTTTCAATCTAAGTATTTGTTTTATATTTTCTAAAGTCAAATGTAAAAATATTTTGCTTGATGAGATTTTTGTCTAGATGTCATGTCTTCTCCCTTTTAAAATGAGTGCATGACTTAGATCTTTGCAGATATGCAGGTGGGCCTTCAATTAACAGAAAGAGTACACCTGTGCCTCCCTTTTTCTAATTGAGTTATCCAATTTGGTGAAAGTGAGGTGGCTGCACAAAGCTGAGCAAATGTTTCATACCTCAGTGTAGCTTTCTTTGCCTATACTCCAATAGGCCAATGGGCTTGTGGCCCAGCAACACTATCCTGTCCACACTGGGGCTTCAGGGCTTCACTGTGCTACACCACCACCCTTAATACTTGGAACTTACATCCCAATTCCAAAAGGCTTATACAAACAATTGCTGAGCTTAAAATTCCACTTCTATTTACTAAGATCTGGCTCTCCTGAACCAAATTCAGTCTGCCCGTATCTTCACCCCTTTTATTCCTCTTTTGAAGACTTCAAGCTATTCACACCACTTGTCCAAAAAATTTGTAGAGACACTTTGGAAATATTCCCTCATCTTACTCCCCAAGCTCAATGCCAGTAGAATTTTCAATGAGATTGCATTAAATATGCCACTTAATTTAAAAAACACTGATGCCTGAATCCATAGCATATTCTTATATATTCTTCCAAGAATCTTTTCACAGCCCTTATATGTCTTTTTCATATTATCTCACACATTTATCGGTAAGTTTTATCTTTATTTTTCATTTATTATTTATGTTTTCCTATGGGTTATTGTTAGTATATATAAAAACCATTACTTTAATATTGTATAGCGAGCCATTTAACTTAATTTTTATTGGCACTAAGTTTTCCAGCTGATTATTTGTAAATAGTAGTCAGAGAGCTATAGTCCTTTTCTGCAGCTGCATTTAGGGGAGCCAGATGAAATAGAGGACCAAAAATTATTTGCTCAGGTAAACATAACTTTTTAGTATGAGTTTTTCCTATGCAATATTTTAGAGTACTATTACTAAAAAAAAAAAAAAACCTTGTTCATCTGAAACTCAAGTTTAACTAAGTGTCTTGTATTTTTATTTGCTAAATCTGGCAAGTCTGGTTGCGATGCTAGCACTACACGAAGTATGTCAAATGATGACAGCACTGCTGTACTCCTGATTTTACTAGAAACGACTCTACACTGTTTCTCTGTCAAGTATGTTAATGGCTCCTAATTTTAGTTATTGTAAGTTCCACAGGACCAGAGACCACTCACAAGTTTGTAAGCGCCAGTCCTGGCACAATGCCTGATATACAGTATGTATTTAAAATATATTGACTGAATAAGTGATAAATATGCTTTACCATGTTAGCAAAGTTTAAGAAACTGTATGGCTTACATTGTATTGTTTTGTGACACTATATAGGAATGTGTAACGCAAGTGGCAAGTAAGCAAAGAATGCAAAATCAGACATTAAATCACCATATAAAAAGTTAATAGCGACCAAGCGTTTAGCTTCAGCGTCATATTGCCTAGGTTCACATCTTACCTCCATTTTGCTGACTGCCCGATTGTGGGCAAGTTTCCCGAGTCCCAGTTTGCACATCTGTGAAATGAGAACGCTGACAACCTCATAGGGTTATAAGAATTGGGAAAATGCATGGTAAATGATCAGCACAATACCTAGCATGGAGCATTTTCATAAGTAACATCTATTAGAAATTATAGCTACTATTTATTGAACACCCAGCAAGGTGTAGGTTCTGTTCTACATATTACTTACTTTATCTCATTCTAAATAATATGACTCTTCACTTTTGCTTGCCCTATTTCAGAGAATGAAACTAAGACAATGACTGAACTTTTTCAGAAGTCTGTAAATTGGTAACACTACAAGACTCACTAAAGAAAAGTCCATTATTCTTAAATTGTAACCCTGGGACCAGCGGCCTCAGTATTACCAGACACATTGATTTTCCACAACCGCTATCACAAATGACCACAAATTAAATGACTTAACACAAATTTGTTATCTCACGGTTTTTGTAGATCAGAAGTGTGGATCCAGCTTGGTTTTCTGCTTAGCGTTTTTACAAGGCCGAAATCAAGGTTTCAGCAGAGCCGCGCTGCTTTCCAGAAGCTCTGAGGATGAGCTCTTTCATGCTCATTCGGGGTATCAGAAGCCAGTTCCATATAGGACTAAGGCCCCTGTTCCCTTGAGCCGTTGGAGGTCACTCTCAGTTTCTAAAGGCCAACCACATTCCTTGGCTTGCAGCTCCTTCCTCCCTCTTCAAAGCTAGCAAGGACAGAGTGAATGTTTCTCGTGCCCCAAAAGGCTCCGACCTCTCCTTCGGCCTCACCTCTCCTGCTTTCCTCATCTGCTTTTAAGGGTTTACTGGATTACATTGGCAGTCTGGGCTCATCTCCCTATTTTATGGTCAGTTGATTGGTAACCTTATCCATCTGCAAAGTCTCTCCACAGCAGCATCTAGACTGGTGTTTAAATAACCAGGGGATGAGAATCCTTGGTGGGGCATCTTTAGAATTGCTCCTTTCACACCTGAGAATTTTTGGAAATTCAAATTCTCTTGCGCCATCCCAGATGTACTGAATCAGGAACTCCGGAGGAAGGCCTAGCAATCTGTGCTTTAATGTGATTCAGCTGATTCGAATACAGGCACACCACAGTTTGAGAACCACTGAAATAGTGGAAAGGTTGGGGCATGCCGTTTGATTTCAAAACTTAAAGCGAAGCCAAGGATATCTGTTCTTAATTTTAAGTAAATCTCTGAAAGGAACTTACTTTAATAAATTATTTTATAACACATGACTATATTAATTATGTTAACCATTACTGATTTGTTTTATTCAGTGATGATAGATTTCAGTTTAACTGATGCCAATGAAAAATTTGCTTCTCAAAGAAAACAGGTTTTTTATATACGCTTTCTTGAAAAAGAGGCTAATTTAAAGAGAAAGTTTTGTAACCACAGAGGATAACATGTATTTAAGAGCTCATGGAGAAAATCCATAAAACAGCTAGACACTCCTCCAACCCTGGTTAGTTAGAGGTATCTGAGAAGGATTGTCCAAGTGCCACTCATCTCTTGTTAAACTGCTTAACTAGCTTTTGTGCTTCTCATTTTTTGACTTTCACCACTCACATGAGAGGAGACTGATGCAGAAGAAAGAGGGTGCAAGGGACACAAGAGAATAGACGACAAAGCTGGCTGTGGAAAACAAGCCTTCAGAGTTAGCTGCTCAACTGGCCAGCTTGTGAACACATAGCTGGCAAACGTAGGCTAGAGGGGAATGATTTCCCGACTAAATTATTTTAAACACAACTTTTAATCCTATGTGACTATACTAAACACTTTAGAGATGTTTTAAAATGAAAGAAGAATAAAGAGGCCTAAGACCTCTTTGCAAATGAAATGGCAAAAGACTGACATAGCCGCTATAGCACACAATGTCATACACCCACCCAAGTTGTAATGAACCATCTTCAAATACATTGCCCATTGTTTTTAATATGGGGGATGTGCAATCACAGGTACACAGTAAACCTGACATATGAATCTGAGAATTTTTTTTTTAAGTTCATTTTATCCGCTTTGAAAAATCTATCAAAACGTCAGAGGGCCGTGGGCGTATGATTGATTATTTTATCATATCTCCCTCCTTGGGATCCAGATTCTGGATCAAGCTCAAAAGCCATCACAATGCTAGCCTTCTACGTTCACAAATTTAATTGAACTAGCCTACGTTTTGTTTTGTTTTGAGACAGAGTCTCTCTCTGTCACCCGGGATGGACTGCAGTGGCGCTATCTTGGCTTGGCTTACTGCAACCTCCGCCTCCCAGGTTCAGGCGATTCTTCTGCCTCAGCCTCCAGAGTAACTGGAACTACAGGCACCTGCCATCAAGCCTGGATAATTTTTGTAGTCTTTTTTTTTTTTTTAGTAGAGATGGGGTTTCACCATATTGGCCAGGCTGGTCTCAAGCTCCTGACCTCGTGATACGCCCACCTCGGTCTCCCAAACTGCTGGGATTACAGGTGTGAGCCACTACATCCAGTCTATTTTGTTAGTTTTTAAAATTTTTCTTAGAAGGGTTAGACTATGAAAATTGTTTTAAAATATGATAAAGGAGAGGGCTCCCTTCAATATGTTTTAAAATATATCTCCACTAAAGCAACCTCACCATTAAACTTGTCACTTGAGGGGGAGATTAGTTTAGAATAATACAAAATGGTCTTTCTTGCTAACCTTTTCTTCTCCCTTGTGTATTTCTAAAGCAGAAACAGTTACAATTCTTTTTCAAGCTTTAAAAAATGTTTTTTAAAGGCTTAACCTCAGCCCCTTGGCATTAGACCTGGTTTATCACTTTCCCCTGCAGACATTTACACAAGAGTATTAATGTGGTATGTCAGTAAATTGAGACTCTCAGAGTTAAGGGTTAATCAAAATAATTTAGGTGATAGCAGTTAACTCTCTGGAGAATCAGAGACACGAGTCCTCCTCAGAAGCTGACTGCACATGAGATGGAAAAAAAAATATGTAAAAGCCAGGGCTCTTTGAGTAGAAATCTCCAGGTCTCAGCTGGCACACAGGCTCAATTATCGGCTTTTAGCTTAGTGAAAAGTCAAGCCCCCCCAGGCCCCTGCAGCTCCAGGCATTTTGTTGGCTCATTAAATATAGGATTTTGTTTTTCAGCCCAGCCAAACGTGATATGCAATCCAAACAGAAAGTATGATGAGAGCTGGAATAGCTGACACGTGCGCTTCCTTCACCCCTTCTCTGCGCGTCTCTCATCCCACCCCGCCCCCTGTGCACTTTTTTACAAGCACAGAATTCCTACAGAAAGAATCAGTGAGAGGCTCCACTGCAGGGACTGTTCACGAGAACTTCGACCTCAATCAGTTACTCAGAAAGCATGCTCTCAGTGTGTGTGTGAGATTAAGTCAACTAGACATGTTTTTGGCCCGAAGGGCCTGCAAAGTTGAAGACGACAGTGAAGAAACGAGACCCAGAAGACTTTAATACTAGATAAACATCAGTTAAGCATGCTAAAATGTTCCAAAGTCAGAAGCCATCAATGAGCTTGAGAAAACTTTGGAAAACTGCTTCATAAGATCAGGAAAAGTAGAGAACAGTTTTTGCCTCCATTACTCATTGAAATGAAGAATAACTTATCCCCTAGATTGATCTCCTATGTAAAAAACATTCAAATTATTTTGGAATAGGAACCCATTCTACGCATGCATAGGAACTGACTTTTAGCGCATAAAATAAGTCCAATATAGAGGAAGTGGAGAAGACAATTCCTGAATACAATCCAGCAGACCCCAGAGCTTCCTGCTTCTCTGAACTCACACACGTTATTCTTTTCTCTTTTAGAAGCAGTTTAGAACTGCAGAAATATAGTTTAGAAGAACTGAAACTATCTGCCACACCACTTGCCACACACATAATCCTGTTAGATTAAATTTTACAAATAATAATGAATGTTGATATAGCCCATATGAGTACCATGGTGGTAAAATGAAATGCATTCACGTGTGGCTGCTGACATCCTAAAGTAATAAAGCCCCTAAGAGCAACCCAAGAACATGTGTTATAAACCAAAAAAGTATTTATACCTTTGGACTGAGGAATACCACCTTGAGGATTTATCCCAAAATCAATAAATGAATAGAAGAAAAAGTCACATAATTTATGTAAAAAAATTACTGGACTTAAAAAATTGGCCCTGTGCGAAACACTTATTTAGCAAAGAGACATAAGAAATTGTCTTCAGTTACAAACTACCTCGTGGGAGAAAATAGGGGCATAAATAATCACGATGTGATGAAATAACCACATCATCTGAGATATGTGCTAGGTTCAGCAGTAACATGAGGTGGGAGAAGAATTAAAGGGACATTTATTCAACATGTACTGTACAGCACCTCCTAAGGGCTGTGCTAGGCTCTGAGAGTAAGAAGCAAGGCCCTGTGCTCATGATGCCCATGGTGGTCTAGTGACTCCAGATGAAAAGGGCAGCACATACCCGTAAGAGATGAAACAGCCTAGCATATTTGAGGAACTGGATGTAATAAGGTACTTCGGGATAGTTATGGGTTAGGGGTAGAAGGAGTGAGAAGAAAAGCAAAGCCAGGCTGTGGGGAACTTGAATGCACAAACAGGTGTTTAGACTTTACCCTGTATTTGATGTAGCATCACTGAAGGATTTGTAGAGAAATGACAAAGACACCAGAATAACATGAGTTGGGTTAGGGCGGGTGTGAGCAGCGGGATTAGTGTCAGGGAGACCAAATGAGAGTCTACCGCTCTTGTCCAGACAAGAGGTTTAAAAAAGCTTGAACTAGGTGAATGCCGGAGAGTACAGAAAGAAGAGAGGCAATTCAAACAATCTGGTACAGCTGGCCTTTCCGTCACAAGAGATTTGTCCTTGCAAACCCCCGATCTGATGACTGTGGCAGTGTTTCTAGAAGGGCCTTTCTCTCAAACAACTTTCCATTGCCACTTAGAGATTCCTTTCCTGTGCCTGTCATGAAACCATCAGTTAAATAACTATTAAATTTTTGTTATATCTTTTTTTCACTTGAAGAGTTTTTGCACTCAAGCTGGAACGGCCATTGAAGTGCTTTTGCAATGACGACGTTGGTTATGATGCTCATCTGAATCACTGCCAAATACGACATTTCACTTCAATTTTCTGAATGATTTTCTGAGACTGCTTTCTTTTTCTTTTTACCTCTGCCATTAGCAACAAGTAATACATTCTTTATAGAATCATGTAGCATAAGAAATGAAGTTTTGTTTTCGTCACTGTATATGCTAGGACAAGTAAGGAACCACAAAGCTGAATATGAAGGCAGGATGGATTTCTGTGTCAGCTAGAAGTAGTGACTCCTGCACCTTAGCTCTACATCAGCCTACATTAAATATCACTTCATGATGTAATGAAATAATGCTTATAAGGTAGATACTATGGGAAGCATTCAAAACATGTTAGTAAATACAGGTATCAAATGAATTTTTTTAATATAATGGATATAAACTCAACCTCAGGCCAAAAAATTTTACATACAATTTCAGAATACATACAAATATATGAAAATAAGTGCTATGCAGAAATCACTGCATATGCTAAAAGCTAACACACATGTACACACACACACATATACACACACACTAGTACATAAGAAAACCAAAGACCATTAAGTTAAAAAAGAGCAAAGTGAAATCACACATAAATTACATTATCTTATTTGTGTAAAAATTTTTATAATCCTACAGCTAGACAGGAGGAATAGGTTCTAGTGTTCCATGTTGCTGTATGATGACTGTGGCTAACACTATGTTACATATGTTCAAAGAGCGAGAAAAAGAATATTGCATGTTCATATCACAAAGAAAAGGTAAACATTGGAAATGATGAATATACTAATTACTCTTATCTGATCACTTTACATTATATGTATCACATCACTATGTACCCAATAAATATGTACAATTAGTACGTGTCAATTAAAAAGATTTTCTCTTAGGAAAATAACACATTTTTACAACTTTTAGAATATCTCCTTGTATTTTCAGAATAAATAAAACATTTCACAATTATTTTGGAAAAAATATTCATGTGCTATTTTCAGGATAACATGGTTTATATCATCCAACATTTTGGGGGTCTTTTGCTGGCAATAAACATCCACATGCAGAGGGTGGCTAAGCATGCTGCAAAGTGATTTCTCAGTTGCTATTGAGGTGTTTTTAGGTTCATTCCCTGTAAACACATGAATTTCTAAAGTGTTCTTTTTAAAAACCTCTTAAGAGTTTACATGTCTAAAATGTCATTAAATGCCACTGGGATTCATGCAAATCGGAGCTTTTACATCTGGTATAAAAATAAAAGTTATCACCTACTATGAAAAATGTGAACGGATCATCTGTCTGAGGTGCTGCTTCAGCAGACCCAAAGCATCAGAGCAGTGTTTCCAATATTAAAGAAAGTGAGACAAATTTGAAACTTTCCCCAGTAAGACAAAGATAGTCTGGGGGCAATAATTTCTTGAGATACAGATAACATAAATGAGAGTTGTAAGGCTAAGGCCTTGTTATTGAAAATATGGTCTTCTAACCATTCGCGGCCTCATTAGCATCTTTGACACTTGTTAGAAATACAGGATTCCAGGCCCTACGCTAGGCCAAGTGAATCAGAATCTGCATTTTATCAGGATTGCCTGTGATTTGGAAGCACATTAAGATTTGAGAACTGAGCTTAAATCAGTGGCTGGTTTGGGCACTATCATTAACATTATTTTTCATTAAAAACCTTCATATATTTATTTTTCTATAAATTCTTTTTGTTATTCACATTACTAAGTACTATATGGCCATTTTAACTACTTGAATATATACTTCAAATGCTGGTGTGTTTCTATGGAAAACTAATATGTATATTTTTTAAATGACCCACTTTCAGGAAACTAACCATGACTTAAATTGAGACAGAAAAATAAAATACTATAATAGGTGGACTTTAAAGGTAGCCCAGGAATACTGCAAATTACAAAGTCAAAGATTTACTGGGAGATAGAATTGTCATGTCCTAATGAAACTGCAGGCTGGGAGTAGTGGCTCACGCCTGTCATCCCAGCACTTTGGGAGGCCGAGGCGGGCAGATCACTTGAGGTCAGGAGTTCATGACCAGCCTGACCACCATGGTGAAACCCCATCTGTACTAAAAATATAAAAATTAGCTGGGCATTGTGGTAGGCGCCTGTAATACCAGCTACTGGGGAGGCTGAGGCAGGAGAATCGCTTGAACCCAGGAGGCAGCAGTTGCGGTGAGCAGAAATTGAGCCACTGCACTCCAGCCTGGGTGACAGGGCAAGACTCTGTCTCAAGAAAAAAAAAAAAAAAAAAAAGAAAGGAGAAAGAAAGAAAAAAAAAAGGAAAGAAAGAAACTGCATGTGGGGACAACTGGGAGAGGACTTGCTAAGAATAACTGGGCTTTCTTGTCTTGGTAAGTGGATGTAGGCTGAAGCCCCATTCACCAATGGAAGATGTATAGTTTTGGTAGGAAAAACCGCAAGTCCGATTTTTGGACCTGCTGATGCCTGTGGATTTTCCAGATGGAGATGTCTGAAGAATAGCTGGATACATAGGTCAGGCTCAGGAAAGACAGATTCATTGATAAAATAGTGGGCATCTTATGCAAGGCCCAGAGCAAGCTTCTCCAGCTTCTGCACTAAAGCCATGACCTCCACTCTCTTTCTACTCAACCCTGTTTAACAACAGGAACACTTCTGATGTCCATATCCACAATGTCCATGCAATTATGAGACATGTTTCTTGCTGGATCCACCATAAAACCCTAGTATCTTTACTCCCCAGCAAGGAGGGTCCTCTAAGTACAGTCTTATCAAGCTTTTCTCCGGCAATTTCAGGAAGTCTGTACCAGAGTGGACTGGATACAGGAAGGAAGACTACAGATCCCTGATATTGTTCTAAACCCAGTGGAAGACTGAGCTTCTCCCCTAGATTCTCCAGCCTATGACCATAAGTTGCCATAGCCAATTCACTAACGTGTGCAAGAGGGTACATTTCCCCTCATAACTTGTACATCATAGTGTTCTATGAGACGCTTCCTGACAACTGTGTTGGTGCCTTTGCTTCTAAAATAAATATTGATTTTAGAGTAAAGTAGAACTTAGACGCAAAGGGTAAAGACTGGAAAGCTGCAAGTGAGGAAAGAAGGAAATAGCTTAGGTAATATCTTCCACAAGTATGAAATCATGTAAAAGTATTTCAGAGGGAAGCTTACTTTTTTGCTTTTATATTTTTATTCTTAAAAAACTTGACAGTTAAGCAAGAGAACACATTTTTAAAATTTGGTACATTAATGCATTCAAATCACAAAAAGAGAAGCTACTCAGTCTGTTTAAATTTTTAAATTTTTTCAAAAATTTGCCTTTAGTATCAATTATAGAACTTAGGTTAATTGAGATAATTTTTCTTTTATAGATGGCACAACCTCTAAATACCACAACTGCTGTAGATACGGCAGAAAAGCTGGATTTATACCCATTTTTATAAAATTTCATTACATAAAGAAGATATTTAAAATCTAAAAGCCTACAGCCCACTTTAAGCATGAATGAAACTACGTATCTTGGGTAGTAGTATGTGTTTTAGCATTTGTCCATTGGGAGACTGATTGCTTCTTTCTGCCTGGAAGAGATATCATAGCTAGAGCAGAAGTGCTTGTTAAGAGTAAGATTTCAGGCTGGGTGTGGTGGCTCACAGCTGTAATCCCAGCATTTGGGAGGCTGAGGCAGGTGCATCACTTGAGGTCAGGAGTTCAGGGTCAGCCTGACCAACATGCTGAAACCCTGTCTTTATTGAAAATACAAAAATCAGCCAGGCAGGGTGGTACACACTTGTAATCCCAGCTTCTCAGGAGGCTGAGGCAGGAGGATTGCTTGAACCCAAGAGGTGGAGTGAGCCAAGACTGTGCCACTGCACTCTACCCTGGGCAATAGAGCGAGACTCCATCTCAAAAAAAAAAAAAAAAAAAAAAAAAAAAAGATTTCAGTGTTAAAACAAGGAGCTTTCATTTGTGTCCTGTCTTGCCTCTGGTGGAGACGCAAGCATTCTCCAGGTTGGAAGAACCTGATCACAACATCAGCTGCTGGAACGTCTCCTTCTCAGAGTGGCCACTTTGGTCAAGAAGGAAATTTTTCATAGATATCCCATGACTAATGTTTCTATGAGTTTCCCTCTCTGATGACAGGTGCAACAAAATATGGTTTCAAAGATTAAGGTAATGAGATTTTATGGCCTTGGTCCATCAGCTCCATTATTTCACAGACTATTTTAGAGCTATGCATCAGGTAGACACTATTACAGATTCTTCACATACATTATCTCATTTGATTCTCGTATTGTTCCTAGCAAGTCAAGTTTCATTATAGAGACGCCTATCACTTTTTTTTATTCTCACCTTATCATCACATTCCAGGAAGGGGTACAAGACCCTGATCCACTAGGTCACAGTTGACTAGACCAGAGTTAGACACCTGATACCAGGTAAATTGTGCCAATCAAATTCATATTTGTAGGAATTTGCAGTTGAATATATAAAATATTGGAACGAATAAATGCTGTAATTGAGGGGCTATATTTGATCTATTTGTAAGTCTTTAGAGAGAATAAAAAATGATGTTGAGACAAAAGACCATTTGTCTCTAAGACAAACTTACTCAGCACTCACATTAATGCCTGTTTCATTTCCTAGATTGACTTGTTTCTGAGGCCTAACATACTTCATGTCCTTGGGGGTTCACAAGGCACCATGTATCTTTACAGTTATTTCTCCTTTCTTCTTAAATTACCTTGAGTAGATAAGGTCATCTACTGAATACAGTCAATACAACCCAATGGTCTCTAAGAGAGTATTCTTATCCTCATTTTACAGATAAGGAAACAGACAGAGAGTTAACAAGTTACCCGAGATCATGCAGTTGATAAAAAGTGGAATTCAAGCTCAAATCTATGTGACTCCAAAGTTTGTGCTTTTCACCACTAGATTAATTTAGATCCAAAAATTTTAATATATACCTTGCTGTCTGTTAAAGCTGTTTAAATCTAAGCTAGAGGCTTTATGATTTACAAAAGTTATTGCCATGTCTTAAGAGTTTAATATTCAAAACAACTGCTCATTGTAAACAGACAGACACAGAGTATCCATATTTTCATCTACATCATTAAATCTAGGGAAGTGAAACTTCCTTCTTTCTGGCTGAGTTGGCCTTCTTCCAAGGACTCCAATTCTAATTGCTTTTGCAGAACATGTATATTTCCAATATGTTAGACTCATCTGCTTCCAAGGAAAATTTTGATTTTTTTGCTGGTAAATTTGCTATGCACAATTTGTCATCACTAGACCATCCCTATTGTTTATCTTTATGGACAGTTTCCCAGATGAAGCTGACATAGTTTTTTTTTTTCCTCTATCTAGCCATGAAGCTAGAGTTACTCATGTAACTCTTCAACAGCTCAGCTCTGGAGTTTAGCTATTAGCCTTCCTATACGGAGAAAAACACGTCACTTAAGCAATCCTATTATCATTTCTGAGCTGTTTTGGCTCTTATCCTGGGATATGGGGCCTCACCACTCTATCATCCTACATAACTGCTTAGCTTACAAGAATCTGGACTTGGGCCACTCCGATTCAATGATTACTAAAACGGTTTAGGTTTTTATTGAAGTTCAAGCAAAAAAACCATCACTTGCTTTAAATCCATCAATTTTGGTTACTTTAAACTTGTTATACACATAACATTAAAACATCAACAAGAATTGGCAAAAATCATCCAGATGTCCACCACCCCAAGAAATCACCTTCTTTAGTTTTCCTGTATTATTTTGTGTTCTGTTTGTAGACATGTGTACATTTTACCTAGTTTTAATCATAACAGATTGCTACTTTTAGTTAGCTTTCCTTCATATGTTAGCAATTGCTTTTTTGAACTGTTAATTCTTTTAAATTATCATTTGAGTAGCCACATTCAACCATGTCAGATGTTAAACTTTGAGTGTTTCCAGTTACTTCTTTAAACAATGCTAAATCTGGTAACCTAGCCTTTGAGGTGACAAGCTCATGCCTATCCCCCCTCACCATGAGTGTTGACAACCATTGGCCACATGTAAGCAACAGCTAAACTGGCAGCAGGAGAGCTCATCCCAGGATATTGCCAGTTTTTCATTTGCCTGGCAAGGGATCAATATGCACCCATCTCTTCCTTGGCAGTAATCTAGGCAGATTTGGAAGGTTTCCATCATACTTAACTTGGGGTCCAAAAACAACAACAAGAAAAAGCAGCTAGGGATCACTGCAACAACACCTTTCATACTGAGAGCAATATGGGTCAGCAGGCAACACGCAGTGCAAATTAAAACTAGTGTTTTCTATAAGCACTCAAAGTTTTATGCCTCTATCTTATCTCCAAATAGGACCCAAATCTGGTACAGAAAAATCTAGGATGGTATTTTCCCCCTTTGGACTACAGCTGAGGCTCAGAGTGACTTGAGGTCTTTCTGGTACTATTAGAGTGAACATCTTTGAATTTTTCTCCTCTGGATCCTCAGTCAGTGCTTCTAGAACTGCATGCCTCTTTTGGCTACTGGAAAAGGCACAGTGATTTAAACCTGGAGAATGTAAATCCGGGCAACCAACAACCTACCATCTATTCTTAAAACACATATACGCACACTTTTTACACAAGTCAGTTCATTTTCTTGTCAAACGCAAATAAATAGAATCACGCAGTAACAAGAAAAGCAAAGCGGCTGGGGGTAGATAAGAGGTAACGTACATTTCCTAAGGTGTTTATACCGATCATCCCTCAGCCTTACCTTTACAGGGGGAGTCTCTCTTAAGTCAGGTTGCAGTGTTTAAAAAGCTACGCCATTTGCTGCTTTGTTATCAGTTTCCAAAAGCCACAATCTACTCAGTTCACCTGTTCTGAATCTTTCTTGATTCTCAGAGAAGTCTGTCTCTAATGAGCTCCATCCTTCTGGATCACGCTTCCTTCTGATATGGGGCCTCTCTCTTCTGTGAAGATCTCTGTTCTACTCTTTCTGAAGCAACCTGAAGTACCCTTCTTTCTCTGCCTTTTAAAATGGCCACAGTGATGTCACTCTCAGCTGTTTCTGAGCTGGTTCCTAACCTCAAGATTGAAGGAATGACTCAGCTGGAATAAGTAGTAACCTTGCCTCTAAAAGGTCAGACTGTTTTGAACCACAACTACCACAGACAATGAAGTCAACCCATTTACCAGACAGATATAAATTAAATACAGGCATACTAAACGTGTTCTGAATAAAAGACATTTATAAAGGATGGACCATTGTTTGCTAAGAATAAAAAAGTTTTAACTTTGAAATTTCATCACAGTCTGTTGAGAATGGCAGACATTTTTAAGCTGCGAGGGAACTCCCAAAACTAAATTCAGTGGGCTTCCCTCTGACCTCATCTTCCTTGACCACTAGGCCTCAGAGTCCAAAGGCTGGAAGGCCTGAAGTTCTGATGTCCAAAAGGAGACGAAGATTGTTCCAGCTCCAGGATAGAGAGGGGAGGAGAGAGAGAAAGAGACTAGCACTTGATACAATTGTCCCTCTAAACTTCCATTCCTATTTTGGCTTCTCTGACACCCACAAAGCCAACTAGTTTTGTTCTCATTCCTTTTCTGTTCCTTCAGGTAGTTTACCCATGCAAAGTGCCTGCAGTTACCACCTGGATGTAGTTTCTTGGTATTATTTGGGTGTTGCAAGTAATAGAAACCTAACTTGAACTAGCATAGGTTTTAAAAAGATATTTAATGATATTAGGCAAGAATGAATCTGCCTAAATAAAGAATACCTCGGATCAGAGACACAACCATGTGAGTTTTCTACCAATTTTGTTTTCTTTGTCTGTGTGACTGTTTCATTTTCCTGTGTGCAGACTGTTCTGAGTTTATATCTCTTGTTCTAGAGAGCCTGAAGACTGGGTTGCAATGTCTTGATCTCAAATCCAGATTTCTAAGAAAGGATATTTATTAGCTCAGTTTAGGCTTAGGCCTTGAATAAATATCAGCACGAGGTACAGTCAAGGGAAAGGGTGAGGTGATCACCTTGGATCAATCAACCATGGCTAAGTGATCTTAAGAACATGGTGTCTCTAATGTCACTTCCAGCTTAACCTCCCATCTGAGCACATAAAGAATTTGCTATATATTGTTGCATGCTCCCATCTCCAATTTAACAAGCCTGAAACTGATCTCATAATTTCTCACCCAAACTACAGGTCACCTTTACTATTTGTGAATGAATACTATTTGTGAGAGAATTCATCATTCTCTCATCATCCTTGGCCCAAACCTTGACTCATCCTGTCTCATTTCTTTCTACTCCCAGGGCAGTTATCAATTTGTGAAATAGTAATGATTAATATATATATATATATATATATATATATATTTTTTTTTTTTTTTTTTGAGACGGAGTTTCGCTCGTTACCCAGGCTGGAGTGCAATGGCGCGATCTCGGCTCACCGCAACCTCCGCCTCCTGGGCTCAGGCAATTCTCCTGCCTCAGCCTCATAAGTAGCTGGGATTACAGGCACGTGCCACCACGCCCAGCTAATTTTTTGTATTTTTAGTAGAGTTGGGGTTTCACCATGTTGACCAGGATGGTCTCGATCTCTTGACCTCGTGATCCACCCGCCTCGGCCTCCCAAAGTGCTGGGATTATAGGCTTGAGCCACCGCACCCGGCCTAATGATTAATATTAAATGAATATTTACTGTATGCCACTAAATGGTATACGTATTATCTCCTTTAATTCGCAAAACAAACCCCTGAGATAGATTCTATTGGTAAAGCTATTTTAACAGATTAAGAAACTAAAACGTTAGCTTGCTCAAGATCATACAACTACAAAGTAAAGGGATTTAGAAGTAAATTTAAGTCTGTTCAAACTCTGAGCCCAAGTTTTTTTTTTTTTTTTTTTTTTTTTTTTTGAGACCAAGTATCACTCTGTTGCCCAGACTGGAATGCAGTAGCATGATCTTGGCTTGGCTCACTGCAACTCTGCCTCCTGGGTCCAAGTGATCTTCTGCCTCTGCCTCCCAAGTTAGCTGGGACTACAGCCATATGCCACCATGCCTGGCTTTTTTTTTTTTTTTTTGTATTTTTAGTAGAGACAGGTTTTCACCATGTTGGCCAGGCTGGTCTCGAACTCCTGACCTCAGATGATCTGCCGGCCTCAGCCTCCCAAAGTGCTGAGATTACAGGTGTGAGCCACAGTGCCCGGCCTAAGCCAAAGGTTTTAACAATTATGCAATACTGTCTCATCACTTCTCTAACATTTTTGTTACATAGTATTTCTGATATCTCACACCCTACAAATCCCTCCCCAATCAGCTTGTACACCCACAAAAATGCCCTGGCACTGCCATTGCCCTATAGCTGGAAAGCTAAAGTCAAGTGTGAGAAACTCAAACTCTTTCAATGGTTGCAGTGCTATGTTCCTTGACAGTTACATGTTAATTTTGAAAACAATTTGTTCATTTTTTTTTTTTTTTTTTTTTTTGAGACAGGGTCTCAGACCTGTCAACCAGGCTGGAGTACAGTGGCGTGATCATGGCTTACTACAGCCTCGACTTCCTGGGCTTAGGCGATTCTCCCACCTCAAATAGCTGGGACTATAGGTACATGCCACCATGCCCAGCTAATTTTTGTATTTTTTATAGAGACAAGGTTTCGCCACATTGCCTAGGCTGGTCTCAAACTTCTAGGTTCATGTGATCCTCTTGCCTCAGCTTCCAAAAATGTAGGGATAACAGGTGTGATCCATGGTGCCTGGCCAGTTTTTTTTTTTTTTTTTTTTTTTTTTAAGCAGTGAAATGTATTAGCTTGTTCTATTTCCCTTTAGATCATTTATTCCTCTGTTATCTTTTATATTTTTCATTACTCACTGGACACCTACAAAAATTCCGTAGTATAAAGTGCGTTAGATAGATATAACTACTTATTGTTGGCCTATGTGTTGCATGTATCATATTTTCCTTGACTACATGCCCCTCACTGTTAGGATTATTCCTAGGAAAGACTTCCTCATTATGTGCCTCAATTTTCAAGTCTGGTGAACCTCGCAAATCCTCTGCCACGGCACGTTTTCTCTTGGAACATGACAGTGTAGGTATCTTCGCACATACAACCTTTTTGCTGGCCTATGTTGAATTTCTGTTGCTTATGGGTAGTAGTTATAGTAGGGACACTTTTAAATGGTGCCCAATGACCCTCTCCTGATCTTCATTCCTTTGTTTAATCTCTTCTCTCAAGCGTGGGAACCTCATGGCTTGCTTCTACGCAAAAGGATACAGCAGCTGCTGAATGTCACTTCCAAGAGTGGTTACAAAAGATGGTTACTGCTGTCTTGCTAGGAGACTCTGCTTCATTATTGGCTTGTACACTTTGATGAAGCAAGCTGCTACATTGGAGAGGCCCATATAGCAAGGGAATGAGCAAGAAATCAGATCTGCCTATCTACCACTGTAAGCTTGGAACCAAATCCTCCCCAGTCAAGACTTGAAATGACCCTGGAAATATGAAATCCTGCTAAACCCTTCCTAGATTTCTTTACTCACAGAAATTGTTAAATAATAATGTATGGGTTGTCTTAAGCCTCTAGGTTTTATGAACTTTAATAATGTAACAAAATTCAAAACATCAACTCTTCCTCTATCACACTGATGTAATCGTATATTTGACTCCTTAGGAAAAATTATTTTTTACAACTGTTGAACTTTTATTTGGGCCAGACAATAAGTATTTTTGTCCATCCTTAGAGTGTTTTCAGTTGATGACTTCCAGTATCCCATGCTAGGAACAGGGAGAGAGGCCAACATGTGGCTCCTTTTCTCCTAACATGCAAACATTTGAGAAGCTGCAGTGGCAGGTACACCTCCAACATAATTATGTGAGCCTTTCGGTGTGACTTCTTACCAGTCCAAGCTTCCTCAACCAACATCCTTTCTGCCATCAATTTCTTCTTGTAATATTTTTCCTACTAAACACACACTAAAAATTTAAAAAATTTCAAAACTGAAGTATATAGCATATTAGTTTAGAAAACTAATGAGAACAGTAGGGAAAAAATATAATCTGAAATGACTCCAAAATTAATCCCAAAGCGCATACAATTCAGGCTGCCAAGTCATCTATTAGTTATCAGTTGCAGCGAATAAATTATCAACTTCTTCTTATGATGTGATGACAGCTTTGGCTTTAGTGACCATATTCTCTGTGATAATAAAGAGCAAAGAGGCACCCACTACCTGTTTCCTTAGATGTAAAGTGTTGTACTCCTATTTTCACAAATTACAGAAAGATAACTGTTTTTGTGAATTAGTTTCTTGGGAACAGAATTTTCGCACTGATCCTGTCATCAAAGGTTTGTATTCTATATAAAGCAATAACCAAATTTCTGTTTCTGAAGAAGATAAACATTTACTGTTTCTCCCTTTTTCCTCCAAGAAACACCACGTTAAACCATATATGTGTGTGCACCCCCATAAACCATCAAGTATAACATTTGCCGTTAGATGATCTGTTTTAGGGGAGAAAAAGGGTTAGAAGCCAAATAGCATCTGCATGTAAAAAGTACCTTATTTCTCAAAAAAATAAGAAATCTAACTTGAAACTGCATTTTAAAACCAGATCTTTTTTAGTACGCATGCAGGTTTCACTAAGTAATTCCTTGTCTCAGTCACCCCAAGTATCCAACACTGAGACCGACTCTTAACACTCCTCACAAAATATGTTCCTTGTAATAAACTGCAAAAGGCTTTCATGGGATGGACAATTGGTTAGAGACGATGAATCTGTGCCACGGAGTATTTGGCCAACATCAATTCCAGCTCCCACACCACCTGTTATCTTTGGAATCCTGTCTTTGTTTTAACTCATTCTTTCAATGCACATTCGAAAGAAGCACTAAGGAGTGGCAAACCTAATTTGTTGCACTTTTTGTTTTATACCTTGGGAGAATATCTACACAAAGAGATGCTAATATAAAGACAGTATTTTTAATAGAATAGTTGGTTTATGTTCCTCCCATTTGCTCAAAGTACTAACACATCATTAACATTCAACACTGAAAAACTTAGATTGACACACACTTTTATTGTCCAACATAAGTGTTAAGAGAAAGACAGCACAGATTTGCATTCATCTCTTTCCTGTCCCCAGCATAGGTTACTGAGAGCCACAGATTGGAAATATTCCAAGGATGAGCAAAAAGAGCTTACTGTCAGACTCATACATGATAATTAAACATAATTTTGTCCAAAAAACGTTGCTGTGAGTCAATCACAAGTAATATTTTAAAATTTAAAATGTTAAGTCACACAGTATTCCTGAATTTACATTTGATCTTTAATTCATAGTCACACTTAAAAGCAGTATTATCAGGTAGGGCAGTGGCAAAAATCAAATTATGGTTTGAGAGTCTACCAAGGTCTTATTACAAAAAGAGATCTCTGTAGGAAGAATATTATTTTGTATTAAAACTATCAGTTTAAACAGCTGTCAGTTGAAAAGAAATTTACAGCAAAGAATGGTAAGTGATGTATATCTTCTTTTCCTTAGTCAAGACAACACAATTATTTTTAACCACATACAGTGTGAAGGGGCAAATAATTACGTTTCTACATTAAAAGAGGCAAAGTACACAAGAAAGCATGGCAAAAAGCAAAACCAAAAATAAAACAAGTTTCCACTAAGATCTAGGTTCAAGCCAGTTCCCATCACTTGCTAGTCATGTGGCTTTTAAAAATTAACCTCCGTAGATTCTATATTCCTGTTCCAATAAGTAAGATTCCTTCCAGTTCAAAAAGTTCTATATTCTAAATCCTGCTTCAGATTCAGAAAAGCAACGACAGTCTGTAGCTATTGTACTTTCTGTAGATTTCTGTATTCGATAAAATCATTTGTAAGTGGTTAAGCATATTCTAGAAACAACAGACATTAATGCAAATGACATTAATAGTACTTTGTTTTGTGGGCCATAATACAAGCTGGAGTAGGTTTTGGTAAAAACAAAATTATGGCTTGAGAGCTTACCAAGAGTTCTAAAATCTTAATAAATTAAGAGTTTTAAAACTGTTCTAAAAAAAAAATAAAGAAAATGAGAAGTCAGAGGAATGATATATGATATTATAGAAGGAAAAGAAAAAAATTAACTTTTCTCTGAAAAAAAAAAAATCCCCTGAAATACAGTAGTTTTGAGTAAGTGGGGTTTTAAGTGCAACAGGTGCCCTTTATACTATTTTTCATGAGAATTTATTAACTGAATTAATTTATATTTACATCCACATGGATTACGTTTTTCTCATTTTCCCTGCATATTATTCTTATCTGTTCTGCCACTCTCTTCATATTATTTAGGTCTTCTATCACTGTGGTCAAATCGTGGTATTTCTAAACAGAAAATCAAAATAAGTTACTGCTACTTTCAAGTTCAGAAGGTCAAGTTTCAAACATGGAAGTTAATATCAATAATTACACAAAAACCCATGTAAGAAGTCACTCTGGAACAAGATTTTTAGCTGTTGAGCCCTGAGTCTATTTTTATTGTTAAGTATTTCGTGTTTATTTTTTTCTCATACTCTACAAAAAAGCAGAAGTCAGCATGTGATGACCAGCCCTTTTTAAGTTACACTTTTTGCCTTGGGGCATTAGAGGAATTTTGTATGAGTAACTCTCAAAGTGCCTTCCATACTACTACTACTAAGATGCCTCCCACAGCATCTTACTTTCTGGATAGCATGTATTTACTTGGAAAGAAAAAAAGTAACCCATAATTGGCAACACTAATCACTGTTTCAGAAAACACAAAATATTCTAGGTTGCATTAAAAGGTATATAGAATGCATAAAGAATGAGGTATTGGTTTTTGTTTTGATATTAGGCAAATGTTTACTATTACATTTGGAGACTCCATAGCAAAAAACATAATAAAATAATTCAGAAAGGACTGTAAGTAAAATCTCAATAATGAGCAGAATTTTAGGAGGCAAGAATTCATACAAAAAGTTAATTTATTATAACATTTATTTCTATTTTGAAAAGAAGATATTTATCACTTTTTGTACCTTAACATTTATGAGGAGCTCTCTGAATACGATCAATTACATAGATGCTAAAAACAAGCTAAAATTTTTTTTTAAAAAAACTGGCATTTGATTTAGATATGTTAAGTCTCCTTTTTTGGAGATCCTTAAAATAAACATATTCTTTTATTTCAAAGATATCACATGGGCCTTTGGAACAGAGCAGAGAGACGCCCCTCAAAATGCTTTCAAATGCAGTCTTACAATGCTGACAAGATGCAGAAGACCTGTGATTTCCAGGAATCTAGTTAACTTCTCTCTAAACTTCACTTAATGTAATAAGTAAAGTAGAAAGAATATTTGTCTTCCTCACAGGATGATGTATCTGTTAAATTCAATGAACATGAACTGTTAATGTGCAAAACAATAATGCAAAAACATTGTCATAAAACAATCTCTGCTCTCAGTGAGTTTATAATCTAGTAGAAGAGACAAAATGAACAATTCTGATACAAGTCAGAATGACCCAAATACTATCATGGAGGAATAAATGAACAGTGCTATGCAGCTGTCACAGAAATAAAATAATTGTTTTCAGTGTGAAGGGTTGGGGACAGAAAAGGCTGCATTTGAGCTGTACTTTGAGGATAAGTAATAGCTTAAGAAGCAACATGATAGAGTGAAAAGGGCATTAGTCTTCGAGTCAAAAGCCAGAGCTCTGTTCTACTTCTGCCCCTACCACTCACTAGAAACTACCAGGAATTCCTTGCACAGAAGAGGCTGTGAGCATATGGTCTTGCCTGAGTTGCTGTTGTTCAGACAGGAAGAGACAGCTAAGTCCACTTACTGATTTCACAGTGGGCTTAGCTGTTTCTATCCACCTGTGGACAGAATGCTCCTAATGCATGAGATTCTGGCCGGAATCCTAGTATTCATGTTCTACTCTCCAACTGGGGAGCAATCCTGCGTTAAGATGGTAATCCCTGGTCTTGCCAACTACTAAGTTCTCCTAGTAGACCACAGATGCACAATCAGCCATCCAATTTTAGCTGCTTTACATTGGTAAGACTCATTGCTTGGCATTCTGCATGATTCCTTTTAAAGCTGTACTGATATTACTATTTAGCCATTTTCAATTTACAGTGTTATTAAAAGCTTAAAATTTTTTATCTTATTTTCATTCTTAACCTTTAAAGAGAACAGGAAGCAATAACATAATAGGGATGGTACTACAGCTAGTCCTGTCTCAAACAGGGAAAATTAGCATTTTCCAACCCTGGCTTCCTTAGTTAGCTTAGCATAATATTTTCAGGGTTCAGTTTAGATTTCTGACTTGAAAGTGGGCTAAACTCTTTAAACTTGGATCCAGTATTTAGGATCCAAACTTTGTACCTCGAACTAGGGATTACCATTATAATTGATAAAAACATTAAGATCTAGTGGATAAATTGACAAAGAAAAGACAAAGAACATTCATAGAAGACTATGGCTACTAACTATCTAGGGAAAAAATTAAACCTATTATAAACAATATGATAATAATAAAATATTCTATCCTAGGAAGAATAGGAAAGAAGAAATGAGAAATCTCATATATTGCTGGTGGCAATATACCTTGGAATAACCCTTACAAAAATCTATTTGGTTATAAAATGTGCTATCTCTATTTCCACCTTAGGAAATTTACAGAAATCTCATAATCTTCTGGTTTCCATCCCTGCCCCCACCCCCAGCACAATCAGTTTTCAATACAGCAGTGGGAATGATCTGCGTCTTTGTTCAAGACCCTCCAGTGGCTTCTCATTTTACCAGGGTAAAAGGGCAAGTCCTTAGATGGCCCATAGGCCCCACCTGATTTCCCTGCTCCCTCCGGGGCCTCATCTCTGCTTCTCTTCCCTGCTCCCTACACTCCAGACACACAAGCCTCCTTGCTGTTTTTGGACTCTTGCTCTTGGCCTTGCTACTTCTATGCTCTAGCCTGAGACCCACATAGGCTCACTCCTGCTTCTCTTTACCACTGTGCTCAGCTGTCATCTTCCCAACGAGGCCTGCCTTGACCTACTCAATTCAAAATTTAATTCGCTACTTTTACCCCTGAACTCAACCTGGATTCCCAATTTCTCCTTACTCTGTTCTTCCTATCACATATCAGACAAATTATTATGTTTAAGATATGCCTTCCCCACACAAAACGCGAGTTTTACAACAGCAGGGATTTTGTGTGTTTCATGCTCATGTATGCTAAAAACTTAAAATAATAGCACCTGGCACATACACATAGCCAGTCAATAAGTAATGGCTGAATGAATTTTTACAAAAGCATAAATAATAAATCATGTCTAAAAATAGCAGACTTGTGTAATAAAATCATTGTAATGGCACGGCTTCTGGATGGATCCCTCTTATCTTTCTGCCTGATTCAATCTTTTGCAGCCAGGTACTCAAAAGAAGAGAAAGAGCCCCAACTATCTATGTATTGGGTATTCTTGGAGAAGAAACACTGACATTTTTCCTCTCAGGGTGAAAAAGGATCCTTTTAGAGTCTTGCTATTCAGATTATGGTTGACAGATGCATTGTTGGATCTGACACAAAGAGAGCTCAGTTATGTTTTGACTGAAGGAAAGAACAGACTATGCCTTCCTTCCTGACTGCAATGGGCTACTCGTCATATTTTGGAGGGGCATAATTTGAGAAGTGGAGTCTGGTCCTAACAGGTCATCAGAACAGGGTAAAATGTCAGGTCAACCACAGAAACCCTAATCTGTGACTAGGGCTTGCACATTTTACAAAGCTCTTCTATCTTCTGTGGCCACCACTGTCTCCTCTCACATCTGTTAGAGCAGAGCCACCTCTTCACTGTTCTACCTTCTCCAAGGCTACCACATCAGAAACCGAGGCTTATCTCTCATTGCATCCTAGGAAGACATAAGCCTGGGTGTGGAGCTGATAAACAGCCCAATTATATGGGCTTACTTTATCTAACACAGTTTGGTAACTTAGAAAACGAAGTTATTCTCATCAAGTAAATTTTCAAATTTTAACCTAAACCACATTTAATGTTTAATACTAAACTTAGTGCAACTTCCCCCCCCCACCTTTTTTTTTTTTTTAGTACAAGAGATAATGATAATATTCTTTGTATGAATCTACTACAAAGGCAGACATCTCATTTTCTTTCTCCTCTTCTTAGCAGGGAGATAAACTCAAGCAGAACATTAACACTGAAAAATTCCCAATATGATCTATCCTGTGACTATCTAAGCTAATGGGTTTAAAACGTTATAAGACTCATGGAGGGAAAGAAAAATGATTGTGGCCCCACCCCAGAAATTGATTGATTCGATCTTTAGGGAATCCCGGGAATTTGTACTTTAAGAAGCATTCTTGGTGATTTTGATGCTGGTATTTCATAGAGCCCACTGACAAAACAGAATATGGAAAGAAGGATGAAAATAATAGAAGCTAGCCAGAATTTAAAGATTTGATTCACCATGTAAGACATTATAAGACACTATAATAAGATAAACCAGTGGTGGCAAGACATACCTTGGCCTATGGCAAGACAATGAAACCCCTTCTGAAACTAAATCATCATGTTATTAATAAGCCACGTAAACTGCTAAAAATGTATGTAGTCATCGATGGAGGAACAGACTTTAAGTGCTCCTCTGTAGACTGAATAAATGCTACTACATATATCATATATGAAATGATTGTCTTATGAGAACAATAAATGAAAGCTCATAAAAAAATTCAGATATTTGTAGTAATAGCAAGTTTAAGAATGATTCTTGGATACTCCACCCGCTATACTTTTTCACATTCATGGGACTGGCTGTGGCTATTAAAATTGCATCTATGGATCAATTTTAGTTTCCTAATTTGTTTTAGGCAGTTTTAACAATGATTCATTCTGTATTTTCCCAGTAGTTTTCCTTTAAAAGTATTTAGTATAGTATCTATTCAATTTGCTCCATGGGACTGGACTGGCAAAAATTAAATTAACTAGTCTGAAAGACATTCTGAAACAATCATGAAAGAGCCACTCAATGAAATGTAATTGTCATCATAACAGTGATGACTATGTAGCAACATAGAAAGATGCTTATAATTTAAAACACTTTCAAAATTCTATACTAAGATTATTATTATGTAACATCGCATACTATGAAGACAATTATGATTAACTGGAGTAATGTAGACAGATGGTATATTAGTTTGTTTTCGTGTTGCTATAAAGAAATACCTGAGGCTGGGTAATTTATAAAGAAAAGAGGTTTAGTTTGGCTTATCGTCCTGCAGGCTGTATAAGCACAGTGCCAACATCTGCTCAGCTTCTGGTGAAGGCCTCAGGAAGCTTACATTGTGACAGAAGACAAAAAAGGAGCAAGTGTGTCCCATGGTAAGATAACAGGCAAGACAGGGTGGGTGCAATAGAGCAAGAATGGGAGTTGCCAGGCTCTCCCATGTGAGCTCTCACGTGAACTACCAAAGCAAGTGATATGGGCTGGCTGTGTCCTCACCCAAATCTCACATTGAATTGTAATCCAAGTTGCAATCCTGTGTGTTGGGGGAGGAAGATTGTGGGAGGTGATTATATCATGGGGGTAGTTCCCCATGCTGTTCTCCTGGTAGTGAGTTCTCACAAGATCTGATGATTTTATAAGGGGCTTTTCTCCCCTTAGCTCTGCACTTTTCTCTCCTGCCGCCATGTGAAGAAGGATATGTTTGCTTCCCCTTCTGCCATAATTGTAAATTTACTGAGGCCTCCCTAGCCATGTGGAACTGGGAGTCAATTAAAACTCTTTCGTTTATAAGTTACCTCTTTCCTTTATAAATTACCCAGTCTCAGGCAGTTCTTTATAGCAGCATAAAAATGGACTAATACTGTGAGAACTTATTCATTACCATAGAGATTATATTTCACGATGAGATTTGGAGTGAACAAAACATCTACACCGTATCAAATGGATTTACCTGTCTAGCAAGGTTCACTAACTAGGTAGCATCCAAGTTCTACTGACTGTGAGGAGGAGAGGGGGACAAATACTAGCTGTGCCTTGTCCCACAAGAGGACCACCAAACACAGCTTCTCTCTTCCAACTTTTGAGACACTAACATGCCACATGCCATGAATCCATTGTCTATCCCTTGATAAGTCCAGCTTACTTTTTACAACTGTTGTAAGAGTAGTACTCTATTTTCTATCTTTCTATAAGTTTCATTTTCACAATTTAAAATCTTAATATATCAATAAAAGTGAAAAGAATTCATTCTTCTCTTATACTCATTGTTGTCCCTCAAAGAGGTTCCAAAGACACTTCGAGAGAATATTTACTCCTGGAATAATCATTTAAACTCTCTGCACCTATTTTCTTATCTATAAAATAGGAGGGCTCTGAACTTTGCCTATATTACAAGGCAGTTGTATGTGAGAAACTGCATGCATAGAAGGATGAAAAAATCATTCAGAGTCACAGAGTCATGGGTTCTAATCTGGACTCTGAAACTGAACTACCTGTGTGACCCTGGGCAATTTATAGAACTTCTCAGAGCCTCAAGTATGGGGCATATGGGGTATCTATACACATAGTATCTGAAACAGTGCTTATGATATACAATAGATGCTCAATAAACAGTAACTGTTATCATAATAGTGCTTTGTAAACCACAAAGCACTTTTAACCAAATTTAATTTGTTAATGATGATATATAGAAGAAGGGAGAAAAAGTAGTGACAAAACTGGTAAGAGAGAAGTGCAGTATTCGGAGTGTGAGAGTTTAAGATGTGTTTGAGGAATGAGTAGCATTGTATGGCTGCAGGATGGGTTTCCTGACTAAAGGAGAGAGTCTGATTTTTATTATCAAGAATCTAGAAATGGCATTTTGAGAAAAGCATAGCAAAATAGGATCTATGCTTTAGGAAAATCAGTTTAGAAATGTGGAAGATAGCATGGAGGGAGAGAAGTTGGAGGCAGGACAACCACTTGGTTAGGAGGTAAGAGTGCATGATACTGATCTATAGCAATGGGGATAAGGCGAAGGAGCTGGATCTCAACATCATGGAGAAGAGATAGGAGCCTGATAACAAGAGACTAGTGAAGTAAGGGAAAACCAACAAAGTAGGGGTGTCAACAAATGAGGACAACAAATAAACATTTAGATTACCTTCCTGAGTAAAGAGGGGTTCCATATGATTTCAAGGCTTCAAGTGGAAGATCTAGAGAAAGTTATTCCATTGTTCAGGAACAAGGAGAGAGGAGCATATGTGCAAGTGAAGATGAATTCAGGTTTGGACAAGAGAAGTCAAAGGCATTTAAACTGATGACCAATAGGCAGACCCCAGAAACAGATCTGGGCTTCTTATGGAGATTTGGGAGTCATTGCTATCGAGGTCACCACCATAGAAGGAGTCATCACCAGAGAGGGTCATCCCACAGAGGTAATGAGAGTCATCCTGAGAATCATCACCATAAAGGGAATGAATGAGAATAAAAAGGATATTAGGACTTCGAAAACAATAAATTACAGGAAGGACCCTTAATAAATGTTAACGCAGTTACACAGGCACTAATAAGAAAATAGAGGTTGGCTAAATATTTAAAGCCTCTACCAGCAATGGACTTAAAAAAGAATAATGTAGTATGAAAAGGAAAGTAACAGTCATCTACGCAAATTTTTTTCATTTATTGAATTTGTGATTGTTACATCCAGTCTATAGAAATAAAAACTAATAAAATCTTTGGGTTCCTTTAGGTATAGAAACTAGAAATGGTCAACTTAATGCCTCTAAATTTGTGCTATGAAATTAAACAAAATATCAATAAATGCCCAAAGGAGAGTAATTCAAAAATCTTACTGTTTATTTATATATTGCATATCTCAAAAAGTTTGAAAAAAAAAATGAAGTTTTGACAGGAAGTCAGTAAATGCTCATAGACCTGCCTTATCTCTGGCACTTGGGGAAAAAAAAAAAGTCTTGAAGTCCTTAGAAACTGGAATCTTGACAGCAGAATTTCAAATGTTCCAATCACTTGCCAAGGAAGTGCCACACTTGCTCTACATTTAAAATGGGGAAGAGGGCATTAGGGAAGGGATAAAAGAAAAAAGGAGGGAGGAGGGAGGGATTAAATAAATTTAATTTAGGCTTTTAGGAAGTATTTAGGCAGATACAAACAGTCATAAGCTCTCTATTTAAAGCTGCATTTCTCTATTATAAAGGTATTTCCCTTTAAATTTTGTCTTAAGTTCTCTCATTAGGCCCAAGCCTTATATAAAACTACATTAAAAATTCTAGACCCTTCCTACTTTATTTCTTGTATCTTTCTGGGTCTTTTAGTCTCTAGCAGACAACACAAAAGTACTACAGCATGAAAGGTTTAGAAAAAGCCCATACTGTAAAATTTGACTACCCCAAAAATACCTCAAATGGGATAGTATTGCAAAGACACAATTTGTTAGCTTACCATATAAGGAATACAGTTTGCTTTCCCATGAAATCATGTCTATGGATTTACCCCTTTCTAAACATGTCATACTTGACTCACAGTAAAAAGTTCTCATATTTCTTCCAAATTTGCAAGTTGAATATTCTTTCAATATCTTATATTAAAAGAAAAAGCCAAAAACCTTGCAATATTTTGAAAGACAAATGATAGATGCACATGTTTAAATTTTGAAAATTTTACTACAGAGAGCTCTACTTATTAAAATGGGTTCAAATAATGGTAATAAAAATATTGTATTTATTTTTAATCCTACAACAATATAGGTTTTGATTTAAGATCTTCAGCTAAAGTAAGTTATTAATTAAAATAAGATAAATATCTGAATGTAAGAGATATTTATCTCTGAATGTAAGAGTTTTTTTGTTGTTGTTGTTTTTTTTTAAATTAGGTCTTTTAAAATTACATTTATCAGAACTGGCAGAATATCTCAGTACTTCACCAAAAAAAGTCACTGCAAAATCAAATTATTTTCTAGTCTAGAAAAGTAGTTAAATGCTTTCTCCTCATTTTCTGAGAAAACATTTCATCTAAAATTCGAAAATCTTTAAAAATATTTCACTTAGCTCATACAGCTTTTAAATTAATCTATTTTCTTTTATTGGCTTCCACTACTGTAAACAAACATATTTATACACCTCACTCCTCCCAAACCAAAATATACCATACCTTCATTATTACTTTCTTTATTCTTTATCATTGGTGAAGATGATACCTGAAAATAAAAACGGAAAGAATCTCTATTACAATAAATATTTATATGTGGAAAGTACATCCAGAAAAGTTTTTTTCACAAAATTACAGAACAAAGTTTACACACAATGGATCTCTAACCTGAAAAAGGTAAATACTCCCCTTTGCTTTTCATTATCATTGTTCATTCTTTCAGATAAACCACAGAGTTAGAGTAAAATAAAAATACTTGAAAATATTTTTTATCTTAACCCATGGAATCCACTGAAGGTCTTGCAGCCAGGAATGAGAAGAGAGGTTTTCTTCCAATTTCTTCCACAGCTGATGTCTTGAAAGTAAAAATTAAGCACGCCTGTGTGTGTGCACGTGCACACACACACACACACACTCTCTCTCTCTCTTAAATATATATGCTTGCTTATGCACATACACGTGCTATAAAATTTATCTGGCTTCTAGAACTTTAAATTATTGTTTCTATTTATTCTGATGGCTGGGCCAAGGTTCTTGGAACAGACAAGTTTGGAGAAATATTTTTCTGAGACAGTTTTTTTTTCCCCATAAGAACAATATTTTTTAACATTTTGTTGGAAGATCCATTTTCCATAGAGAATAAGCCACAAAGACCATTTAGTTTAAAGGATCATTAGAATTTACATCTATTTTAACCACTATCCAAGTAGAGAAATGAAACTTGCCAGGTCCCTCCCCAGTTATGATTCCTTCCTTCATAGTGATAACCCATCCCTCCATCCTGATTTTATAACATACTTTTCAGATTTCAAATTCGATAATTAATTTCTATTCTCTGAATTTGCTGACCTTCAATACATAGGAAATACCTGGCTCTAATGTTTGGTAAGTCTGGGACAGAGTTACAAATACATATCTAAATATTTAAAAGTTACAATAACTCAGGCTAACGAGTGATTAATATACATGTTGAATGTGTTCCATCCTACCACCTTGATAGAAATACCTTTGTAATGACCAAGAAGCTCTCATTTAGGATTCCAGACGCCTTAAAGACATGGGTCTGGATGTGGCAGAGGAAGGAAAAGAGGCCCTCATGCCACTCCACTTCTCTCCCTATTCCAGGCTCCTTTCTGCATTGTGAGGGCCTCATCTGCAGATGGGGAGAAATTTAGTAGCCCACATATCTAGGCACCTTTTACCTTCAACCAGCCACCCACTCGCCCCTGCAGAAGTATCAGTGGGTAGGAGACGTGTGGCCTGGTTTCTACACAGGCCTCAGAAACAGGCTTGAACCTGTCTGGGCAGAGCATTCCAGGGTCTTGGGCAGCTAGGATGTGGTCTAGAATGGGGGCATACCTCCTGGTGAATCTATAACTTTGGCCCCTTGGTCTTCTTGTCCTATGGTGAGGTATGTGACTGAATATCGACCAAAGCATGACCCTCTAAAAAGGAGTATCTGAGGAAGGCTCTCCATGCTTAAATTTAAAGGCAGTACTGAATAGCTACCATTCCACAAGAAGAAAGATTTACATTTCAGCAATATTAAAATATTCCCTATGATAGCTAATTTTATGTGGCAACTTGGAGGGTGTTTTTAGATGAGATTAATACTTAAATCAGTGAACTCTGATTAATGCAGATTGCCCTTCATAATGTGGGTAGGCCCCATCTGATTAGTTGAAGGCTTTAACAGAACGAAGACTAGACTGTCCCAAGCAAAAGGGAATACTCCAGCAGACGGCCATCAGATTTTATCTGCACAACTGGCTCTCCTGAGTCTCCAGCCTGCCAGCCCAACTGCAGATTTTGGACTTGCCAAGCCACTATAATCATGTAAACCAATTTCTTATAATAAATCTCTTTCTGTACATGAACATCCAATTGGTTCTGTTTCCCTGGAGAATCCTAATACATTCCCCCAAATAATAAATAGTTTAAAGTTATCACCATTTCTACTCTGTTTTAAGAAAAAAGAAAAATGACTTTGTTTTATTTTCTTTATATCAAAGAAAAGGTTGGTGTAACCATGTAAATAAAATTACAATTTTATCTTTTTGTTGTTGTTGTTTTCAAAATGGAGTCTCGCTAAGTTGCCCACGCGGGTCTTGAACTCTTGGGTTCAAACATTCCTCCCACCTTGGTCTCCCAAAGTGCTAGGATTACAGGCATGAGTCACATGCCTGGCCTAAAATTACAATTTTTAAAAACATCCTTTAGTTTTTCAGAGTACTTCAAAAAAAATAAAATCTCTACTCAGCTTGTGCACAAAGAAAAATTATTAATTATCATTGGTTGTAAGGATGGTAGGATTTAAATCTGGGTATGACAGTAACACAACATAAAAACTGTACTCCTTGAGATTAGGCATTTGGGATCTGATGGCTCTATTTTTCTAAACATTCCATAAAACAGGGTAACCTGCTTATTCTATGAAATTGCTATACACTCCTTAAATTGTGCCGGATGCCTATTTGTGTCCTGCACAATTTAAGGAGAGTATAACAATACAAATTTTTTTTTCAAAAATTAGCTGTTTAGATTTCCTGCTTAAAATTAGCAGCTGCTTCTTGTTGGAGCTGCCAAATATTTCAGAAGAATAAAATGTATAGTGTATAAAAATAGAATAATTGAGCAACTTCTCGTTAACCTAAAAAGTATTACAGAAAAGAAATGGGCAAACTACTCTAAAACATTTATCATTACATTTTCTTTTAAAATAATTTCCAGAAATGTTTTATTTATTCATTCTTCAAATATATTTCTCAATTGATATATTCAGAATATAGAAAGTCATATGATATATATTTAAATACACACATACGCATACACACACACACCAACATCATAGGTAAGTTTGACATTCAGAGATAATGACAAAGTTTGAAGGTAATTCAAAAAAACCATATTAAAAGAGAAACTATCATTTAAATTTGAAAAAAACAATAATAACAGATTCATGATAAGCATCAGTTATTTAACTCTTAACCTACAATCAATGATTTCCTGGTGCTTAAACATAATGACAAATATAAGACTTACAGAAAACAGAACAAAGAAATGTATGGAGCGGTACCCCAAAGAGCCCCAATCCCAACTCTTCACTCTCAGGGGATACTATGATTACATTTTCATTTTAAGAAACTAAAAGAAGAACTTTTAGTTATTTCTGATTTCTTTTAATGGAGTTACTTACCTCATCTAATTTCTTAGTAGGAAAAGAATGTGGACATCCTCTACTCATCCAAGATAAATTATCCACACAATAATGAGTATTGTTTTATAGCCTAACTTTAAAAATGCTATCTCCATGGCTGGGTATGGTGGCTTATGCCTGTAATCTTAGCACTTTGGGAAGCCAAGGTAGGTAGATCCACTTGAGACCAGCCTGGGCAGCATAGTGAGGCCTCCTTGGTCTGCCCTCCTTGGTCTCCTTAAATGCTGGGATTACAGGTGTGAGCCACTGCACCCAACCAGTCATTGTCTTTTAACAAAATAAACAAATACATAAATTATAAAAATTATAAAAATACATAAATTTAACAAAATACATACATAAATTATAAAAATGCTATCTACTCCTCTTCCTCATCCCCACAATCTTTCTCATTATCTTTATGTCTTTAATTGCTTTCAAACAAATCTAATGGTTTTATTACCAAAATATTCATTTCTTTTCTATTTATACATAAACTACATTTTAAACTAATATAAACTGTTAATAAAACTGCTCTGTACTTAAGTGTCTCTCTTTCAAATAACTCTATCAGGTCCCTACAAGCATTTTCACATGCAAGTTAAACTTGTTCAAATGAACAGACATGACACACTGAACCAATATAAAGTATCCTGCTTTACTATATGTAACAAAGGGATTGACATTTTGTCATTTTACTAAATGAGTTCAAAATTAAAGGCAAAAAACATGTTTCCAATTTTTCATTCAGGTGATGAAAGGTTTTAGTTGAATTAAAGTGCCTTGGACATTGTCTTTCTTTTTATTTATTTATTTAATTTTGAGGCAGAGTCTCACTCTGTCACTCAGGCTGGAGTGTAGTGGCACAATCTTGGCTCACTGCAACTGCCGCCTCCCAGGTTCAAGAGATTCTTCTGCCTCAGCTTCCCAAGCAGCTGGGACTAGAGGTGTGCGCTACCACGCCCAGCTAATTTTTGTATTTTCAGTATAGACAGGGTTTCACCATATTGGCCAGGCTGGTCTCAAACTCCTGACCTTGTGATCCACCTCCGTCAGCTTCCCAAAGTGCTGGGATTACAGGTGTGAGCCAACGTGCCTGGTCCTTTTTCCTCTCTTTCTTACTTTTTTTTTTTAGAGACAAGGTTTCTACATGTTGACCAGGCTGGTCTCAAGTGATCTGCCCTCCTTGGTCTCCTTAAATGCTGGGATTACAGGTGTGAGCCACTGCACCCAACCAGACATTGTCTTTTTGCATTGCATTTTCATACTTCATAAGGCAGTTATGCTATATTCATTTTACTTTTCATCACACAATGCTTTTCTGATTTTTTGCTTTAGAATCAAAATATGTCCAATTCTTTGTATAAAAGTATTTTAAGCTCTGTAAGATTATTAATACTTCCTCTTCAAGAATGCATTTAAATGGCTAGTGGCTAACTAGATTATTGATTTTACTTTGACTGACTTTGTCTACCATCCAGCAGTAATGCAGAGTAAAATTGTTAAGGGGCAAAAAGAGAAAGAAGAGGCAGAAATAACACTAAAATAATGTCTTTTCTTCATAAGTCAGGGTTTGATTAGAACCAGACCCTGACTTATGAAGAAAAGACATTATTTTAAAATTTTTTCAATGAATTCCCATAAGAACGTTTATTCTCAGGGTCATAAATAAAACAAATCTGCATGACACTGTATTGTGACCTTATTAGAAAATTACATCCAAAGATCAGTTCTACTCATAAAGAAAATACGGTCCTCTTTGATGGAGATATAGTTTTGATTAAAGTGCATGCCCATAGAGGGAAGTATTTCTTGTCTAGGTAGTCTGAGGGGTCAAAGTAACCCTGGTGATAAGAGGGCATCCCAGCCAGACTAACTTCAGAGATTAGTTCTGAGCTGGCTCAATTTCAATAACCAGAAGCCAGGGAATGCCTTCTCCTTGTGGACCATGCAAGGAAGCTGTTACTGTCATATTATCAGGAAAGCCCTAAATAGAGATAAAGGCTAAGCTCAAAGGAACCATTTGAGGAACATGCTGTTACAAGTCCTATCTAAGAACTCGACAATGAACTTCACCATTCTTCTGCTGGTAATTACTTTTCTTACTTATAACTGTTTAAAAATATTAATTAGTATTTTCTTATTAGTATGCAGAATTTCTAAAAGTTTGGTTCTAAGCCTACTGCTTTATTAATCCATCTTGCTGTGATCCTCAGAAAAAATAAAACATGGCTTTAGTGTGAATTGTTTTAAGTGCTATTATTTTTAATGATAACAATGCCTCAGACTCAAATGAAAAGCTTACACTGATGTATTCACTTAAAGTCCTTCACCCGGATTCATCTTTGGGTTTCCACATAAATGCCAATATCCATTTATGGAACCACTGATAACATTTTGGGATGAAACAGATGGCCACACTACATGCTGATGTTAACTGCTTCACATTATGGGCTTCACATTATGGCCTTGGCCTCCTGAATGCACTGCTTTTTTACAATTCAGCTAAGAATTCCTGCATCAACTATACAACAACCATTCAATTTTATATAACACTATGAATACTGTTTCTTTACTGAAGAAATAAGATCTACCAAGTGTAGCCACAAATAACATTATATTGAAGTTCTAATTCCCCCTTGACTTGACTTCAAACCACTATCCATTTTGCATCTCATGTACCATCATCACTATTATTTCTGAGTCTTGTGTGCTGCAGGTTCATTTGAGACTGGTTTTAGTGGAAATCTGTACATGACTAGGCAAAAACAAAGTCAGACTGAGGCTGCTGAGACCTCTCTGGGAGGCATTCTAGGCATTATCTAGAGGCACACCAGGCATTATCTGATTGACAAAAGAGATTCTATCTGCCCAGTTTTAGAAGTCTTTAACCCAGGCGTCGCCAAACTTTTTACACAGGGGGCCAGTTCACTGTCCCTCAGACCGTTGGAGGGCCACCACATACTGTGCTCCTCTCACTGACCACCAATGAAAGAGGTGCCCCTTCCTGAAGTGCGGCAGGGGGCTGGATAAATGGCCTCAGGGGGCCGCATGCGGCCCGTGGGGCCGTAGTTTGGGGATGCCTGCTTTAACCTTTTGAATTTTTTCTATCACTACTATTAGCTAGAGGTTCACAGTGGCACAGATCTGGTTCCCAAGAACTGAGCAAGTGTATAGCTACTTAGTCTTCCTGGCCTGAATTCTAGATTATAAGAGTTTTAAATCCCTGGAGTTAGGCTGAGCACATGTCTGAGGCTGGTCTGGTAATCTTTTAGTACTGAATATGTTTCTCTCCTCAGTTCTATATGCCCTGAGTCTGTGTGTGAAGCCTCATAAAGTTCAATCATTTTTCCAGTAAAATGATTACAGTACCAGGTATCAGAGAACATTACACATTGTTTAATTCAAATTTCCCCCAACTAGAATGTGCCATTTCCTCAAAGAGGAAAGTGCTTAAAGCACAGGGGAGAATTTTGGGGAAAAAAATTCCCAGATGAGAAGAGTAGTTTAACTACTTTTCCCCTCCACCTGTTCCACCTCTTCTTCCCCACTTTCTTCCTATTCGAGTCTGAAAGTAGGACTAATTCTCATATGTCTAGAAAAATTAGTCTGACTTTTCCAATATCCAACAATGGACTGGGTTAACTCACAAGGAAGTGATATTCTCATAACTGGAAGTATTCAAAGAAGAGGCTGGAATAGAAGGGATTTCTCTCTCTGTGGTCAGTTTAACTCAACTATACTTACAGCAGTAACGACAATAAAACACAACATTTATTGAATATTTTCTATCTGCTGGACATTTTTACCTTGATTAGCTCATTCAATTCTCCACAACGGCCTGATAAGACACTATTATGATAAGTCCCATTTTATAAATAAGAAATCCAAGATGTAAATAAATTAAAATTTTCCTCAGATTATAAATTATAGAACTAAGATTTGGACCTAGACAATCAACTACAAGAAAAAAAATTTTCTTTTGAAAAGATGTGTCATTAGACTAACGCTGACCTGAAATAAACTACATGTATTTAAAGTCTGTAATTTGATCAGTTTTGACATACATATACTCATGAAGCCATCAATATAATTAAGATAATAAATATATTCACCATTATTCCTAAAAGTTTCTCTATGCTCTTATAAAAGAGACTGTAAAAATCCCTTCTTCCTGGCTCTCTATGGTTTGCATTATACATTAGCTTACATTTCCTAAAATTTTATATAAATGGTATGATAAATTATGTATGTCTGTTTTCACTCCATATATTTTTTTCAGATTCAGCCATGTTGTGGCATATATCAATAATCTATTCCTTTTTATTACAGAGTAGTAATCCTCATAAGTATACAAGTTGTTTATCCATTCATCCACTAATGAACATTTGGGTTGTTTTCAGTTTCTATTACAAAGAAAGCTGTTGCAAACATTTGTGTACAAGTCTTTGTATGGACATACACTTCATTTTGTCTTGGGTAAATATTTATGAGTGGATGACTTGATTGCATGGTATGTGTATGTTTAACTTTTCAAGAAAATACCAAACTGTTTCCAAATGGTTGTGCCATTTTGCATTCTAACCAGCAGTAAATGAGAACTATAGTTCCTCCATATCCTTGCTAACAATTAGTATCCCCCATCTTTCTACCTTTAGACATTTTAAAAGTGTGTATTAGCATGCACTGTCGTTTTAAATCTGCATTTAATAGCTAAAGTTGAGCATCACTTCATTTTTTTTTTTTTTTGCCTTCTGTATAGCTTTGGTGATCATTCATACATTTTGTACTTTTTAAAAATTCTTTTAAAAATTCATCCATCCATTTACAGAGCTGATTTTGTACATTTTTAAAAAACTTAATGCTTTGTTTTTAAAAAACAGACTGCTTTTTTTTCTTGAGTTGTGAAAGTCCTTTATACATTCTGAATATAAGTCCCTTTGTCAGATATATAATTTTCAAATATTTTCTCATAGTATGTAGCTTCTTTTCATTCTCTCAAGATGTCTTTTGCAGAACAGGAATTTTTTATTTTTATTAGGTCCATTTTATCATTTTAAAGAACAGATTGTACCCTTGGCATCGTAACTAAGAAATACAGTCTAATCCAAAGTCAAAATAGGTTTATAGTTTTGTGCCTTAAATTTAGGTCTAGGATACATTTTAGACAAATATATACAGTGTAAGACTGAAATGTTTTTAAAAATACGAATAACCAATTATTTAAACACTATTTGTTGAAAAAATATTATTTTGAAAATCAGTTGTCCATAGATACGTAGGTCTATGTTTAGACTTGGTTACACTAACCTATCTTTATGCTATTACTATACTCTCATTATTGCAGGTTTTTTTTAAAGCCCTGAAATCAGGAAAAGTTATGATTCTAACTTTGTCCTTTACCAACGTTAGACTATTCTAGGTCCTTAGAATTTATTTATATCAGCTTAATTTCTACAAAAAAGTATATTGGAATTTGATGGACATTGCGCTGAATCTGTAGATCAACTTTATCAAAATTATCAAAATACTGAAATACTGTAATATATTACATGTAATACTGAATACATGAACATTATTAACTCTTCATTTACTTAGTGCTCTAATTTCTGTTGGCAATATTTTATACTTTTCAGGGTACAGGTTCTTTGCATACTTTTGCCAGAGTTATTCCTGTTTCTTTTGTATTTTTGTTACCACTATAAATAATGTATTTTTAATATTATTTTCCAATTGTTGCCAGTATAAAAAAAAGTTGCTTTACACACACACACACACACACACACACACACATATATATATATACACATATAAAAGAACACATATATATACATAAAAGAATGACTCGTTTCCCAGGCTGGAGTGCAATGGTGCGATCTTGGCTCACTGCAACTTCTGCTTCCCAGGTTCAAGTGATTCTCTTGCCTCAGCCTCCCCAGCAGCTGGGATTACAGGCAACCACCACCATGCCTGGCTAATTTTATATATACATATATAGAGAGAGAGACAGAGTCTTGCTCTGTTGCCCAAGCTGGAAAGCAATGGCACGATCTTAGCTCACTGCAGCCTCCACCTCCCAGGTTTAAGTGATTCTCCTGCCTCAGCCTCCCAAGTAGCTAGGTTTACAGGAGTGTGCCACCACGCCCAGCTAATTTCTGTATTTTTAGTAGAGATGTTGTTTCACCATTTTGTCCAGGTTGGTCTTGAACTCCTGACCTCAGATGATCCACCCACCTTGGCCTCCCAAAGTGCTGGGATTATTTGTAGAATTTGTTGAATTTTCTATAGAGACATACATGCCATTTTCCTCATAATCTGAATGCCTTTTCCTTCTTTTTATTGCCTTATTGCACTGGCTACAACCTTCAGTACAAATGCTAAACAAAAGTAGTAGAAACAAATTAGAGTTGTGTTTATAGAAAGGTTTTTAAGTACAAATTTAATTTGTTTATTATACTTACTTCTTCAGTGAGCTTTGGTAGTTTATGTATTTCAAGGCATCTGTCAATTTTATCCAAGCTTCCAAATTTATTGATATAAAATATTTTCACAGTATTTGTCTTATTTTTCTCTTAATATCTGTAGAATTAGCAGTGATATTACTTGTTTTGTGTCTGACTTTGAAAATGTGTCTTCTTTCCTGATCATTTTGCCTAAAGGCTTATCAGTTTTACGGTCTTCTCAAAGAACGACCTTTGGGCTTGATTAATTTTCTTAGATTGTTTTTCTGGGGATACAAATTTTTAAATTATGAAATACTTCAAACATATTCTGTATGCAGAGACCATTATAACACATACCTACTTAGCTATAGAAGAGTTAATATTATTATTTCAGATCTTTATAACTGAAGTCTTTCTCCCTATTTATTAAAAATAAAAATCTTATTTAATCCCCTCTTTTCTCAGAGGTAACTTCTGGCCACCGTGCTGAAATTGATGTTTACTTTTCTTACCTATGTTTCTAAAATGTAATACCTATACGTAGGTATTACATAAAAAATTTTTACATAAAAAATATATGCTATTGCTTTTTAAAAAATACATAAATGGTATATACTGTATGTATCCTGCTATTTTCACCTCATCTCTTATCAATAGACTTTTAATTCAGTTTCTAATTTTTCCATTTCTGATTACATAAACGCATGCATAGTCTCTGTAAGATGTGTACCTAGAAGGCTAATTTCTGAGTAGTGAATTATAAGCATCAAGTTTACTAGAAATTACTTAATGTTCTTCAAAGCAGTTGTAGCCATCTATACTCCTATCATACTATCAAGTATGAAAGGTCCCTTTCTACAGTTGACTAAAAACTCTCGGTATTAACAGACTTTTAAACTTTTGATAACCTACAACTATAAAATTGTATTGTTTTATTTTGATCCCATTGATTACAAGTGAAATAGAGCAAATTATGTTTAGTGGTCATTTTATGTTTCCTCTTTTGTGAACTGTCTATTCATGTTGTTTATACAATTTTTTTCTACTGGGTTATCTTTTTCTGGTGGGTTTGGATAAGTTGCTTATTATTTTAGATGCTAGTCCTTTTATCATTTATATGAAAATATGTCCTTCCAATCAATGACTCATCTTGTAACTTATTTTAAGGTTTTTTGTTTGTTTGTTTGTTTACAGTTTTCCCCCCTTTACTTAAATTTATTAATCCTTTCTAGGTTATTCCTGTCTATGGCCATACCACCCTGAACGTGCCTGATCTCATCTAGGTTATTCCTGGCCCTTTACTATTTCATATACATTTTAGAGTCACCCTGTGAGGTTCAGTGAAAATCTCATTGGAATTCTGATGAAAAAAATAGACTCACTTTATTAATTAACATGGGAAAAATTGCCACCTTCATGATTAAGTATTGTTTTACAAGCCTATTTGGGTTTTCTGTTTATCCTTGATTTAAAATTGGCAATTTATATTTTAAGCAAAATTATCAATTCATCTTTGTTTATAAAGTTATTGTAAAAAGCTTTTCGGTATTCTCTCTGATTATTTAAGTATGTCTTCTGCCTGTAGTTATGTCTTCATTTTAGTTCTTGCTACGTTTTATTTATGCCTATTCTATTTCATCATCCTTCTTGGCACAGGTCTATATAATTAGTCTTAAAAGAAAGAAAAGCCAGCTTTTGCTTTCCTTGATCTTGTCATTATTTCTTTGTTTTCTGTTTCATTAAATATTTACACTACTCATTACAATCTTCTTCTAATATAAAAAGTCAGAAAAATGAACAGAGCAATTGTTAAATTGAACTTCCATAATTATCCTTCATTTCTACCATATTGTATACATTTAATTTCTCAGGAACTATTTTTGCTGCATGACGTAAGTTTTAACATACACTGACTCAGTTGTCTCTCAAATTAAAATATTTTAGTTTTAAATATAAAACATTTATAATTCATTTTATGAGCCCTGACTTACTTACCTTTAAATTTCCAAACACGTGAATTTCTGCTTTTATAATACTTTCATAATTGATTATATTATAGACAGAGGATGTGATATGCATGACAAGTCTTTAGCAACTCTATCTGTGGCCTAATATCTACTCAATTTTTGGAAATGTGTAAATATATTTGAAAAAATGATGTATTCACTAATTACATATATCCATTAGATTAATCTTATACATTTTATTTGAATCTTTTCAATATTCTCAAAATAATATTTAACTAAAGGGTCCTAAAAGTCACATCATAAATTCCAATAGTCAAATAACTTTAAAGACTACCAACAATATTATCTGAAAGGCAAAATCATGTGTTTGCATACACATATACACATGCACACACAAACACTCTTTGTTCTCTATATTTAAGTCTTGCTCCCTGAAATAAAGAGCCAACTGTTGGTCACAAAATTCTCAAGTATTTGGGAAGAATCTCACATCTTTTGGCTGTAAAATCAAGTGAATGTTAAAAACTTTACAAAAAGAAATGTAGGCTGGGTGCAATGGCTTACACCTGTAATCTCAGTGCTTTTGGAGGCTGAGGTGGGAGGACTGCTTGAGGCCAAGAAGTCTGAGGCCAACCTGGGCAATACAGTGAGACCCCATCTCTACCAAAAACGATAAAAAATTCACCGGGTGTGGTGGCACACACCTGTAGTCGCAGCAACTTGGGAGGCTGAGGTGGGAGGATCATTTGAGCCCAGGAAGTCAAGGCTACCATGAACTATATGATCATGCCACTGCACTCCATCCTGGAAGGCAGAGTGAAACACTGTCTCTCAAAAAATACTAATAATAATTGAGTAGTCCTGTAGTGGAACTATTACATACAGAGTATTAGTTCTGTTGCCAGGGCCACATGCTGTAGCCCACTCAGAGCACTCTCTCTGTCTTTTATGGATCCCTAGTGTGTTGGGATCAAATGAAGAAAACTTGTTTATGATAGTCATGCTTTTTGTGATTAAACAGAATTCAAACATCTTACATTTGTAAACAAGCCCAGTAATCATTTTGATCATTTAAATTCTCCTTCTGAAATCTTTTCAGATCTATCCTTCTTAAGATCTCTAACTTAAGTATGATAAATTACTTCTGTAGATATTTTCTATTTTGTTTCTAAGAGGGGTCTTAATAATATTCATCAATTTGTTAGCTTGTATTTTATCTTTCTTGGATAGTCTAACAATATTTTTCAATATTTTTCCTAGCTGATCTGTACATATTGTTGGATGACTAGCAATATTTTTAGCCTCAATGTTACAATTAATTGTGTTTTGATCAGTATATGTTCATCCAGCATATACTTCCTAAAATAGTTCTATTAATTACCCAAAAGTTTAGTCCATTTATTTTGTCTATTTTAAAAGTACAAAGCAGTTAACCGTATTCTAAAATTTCAGTCAACATATCCCGAGTATTCTAGCAATATGCATCTAGAAAGTGAAAACCTCCCTTATTGTCTGGCCTTCTAATGACCATACTTCAGAATCATTTAACATCTACAGGTAGTCTCAAGACAATATTACTTAGGTACTTAGACTTGTTAATTCACTTATTCTAAGCTCGCTAACAAATTTTGGGTCTTCTAATTTGTTTTCTTTGTTTTTTTTTTTTTTTTTTTTTTTTTTGAGACGGAGTTTTTTGCTCTTGTCACCCAGGCTGGAGTGCAATGGCGCAATCTCGGCTCACCGCAACCTCCGCCTCCTGGGTTCAGGCAATTCTCCTGCCTCAGCCTCCTGAGTAGCTGGGATTACAGGCACGTGCCACCATGCCCAGCTAATTTTTTGTATTTTTAGTAGAGACGGGGTTTCACCATGTTGACCAGGTTGGTCTCGATCTCTCGACCTTGTGATCCACCCGCCTCGGCCTCCCAAAGTGCTGGGATTACAGGCTTGAGCCACCGCGCCTGGCCGGGTCTTCTAATTTGTTTCATACAAACCCAGGACTTGATATGGTCTGAATCTGATCAAGTATGACGGATGACTTCTGTGTCTTCAATTATTCTAAGCAATTAGAGTACAAAACAACAACAACAACAACAACAACAACAACAACAACAACAAAAACCTGACAGCACTTTGAAGACTGTACAATATTCGGTATGCAGCAAAATGAAGAAACATGGAAATATACACCTAAATGATTCAGATTCAAACACTTCAATGTGATTCTGAAGAAAGGAAATTATGAGACAAAATGCTTTTATGATAAATAATTTTGCTATTACAAATTAAACTCTATATGAGAAGGTTGTTAACTAATCTGGGCTCTAAGAATCCTGAATCACTAATGAGGGTGCGCTAATAGGGCAATTATTTGACTTACAAATATTAAATAATAAAAACTGGCATACATGAAGTTCCACTGAGCTAGTGAAGAGGGACTTCTTCACTAGCTAAATTGTAAACTGGAAATTTCTAAATTTCTCTAAATTGTAAATTCCTGATGCAGTATTTTCAGTGAAAAATTATTCAGTATAGTACTTTCTTCATTATTGTAAAGCTCAACCAAGTTACCAAGCTGTGTAATTAAAGTCGTATGTTCACCTTTCTGAATTCTAATCTTATGCCTCTAATCTAACTAGATCATATATATGTCCTCCAATTATTTTTTGACTGTTTTGCCACTAATATGACAGAAAACAATGAAAAAGCAAAAAAGAAAAATGTAATATAGAAACTTTAAGCTTGTGACTAATTTTAAGATGAGTATCTACTATATTATTTATGAATCTAAAACTGAAATACGTGAAATAGACTTAATCTGAGATTAGTGAGACAGATTGCTTGTATAAAGATGAAAAGTTTTCGTTTTCCTTTATTTTACCCTTAAATAAGTAACGAAAACCAAATTCTGAATATAATCTACAGAGATACAAAACTGATAACTTGGAGAAAATAATGTGGCCTGCATCATTGTGACAGCTTCCCTGTAACTTCTCTGATCTAATTATGGCCTACAGTCCATTCTCACCAATGCAGCCAGAATAATCTTGTTAAAATCAAAGTAGATTAGACTACTCCTTTGCTGAAAATATTTTAATGGCTCCCTAACTCATTCAGAATAAGAAATGCAATCCTTAAATTACCTGCACAGAGTCTTTCATAATCACCCCCCATCTTTAAACCCAGATCCAAACATTTCCAATCTCATCTCCTCCTTTCTCCCCCATACCTTCTCTACTCTACCAGTCACTATTGTCTCCTTGGGTGTTTTTTTTTTTTTTTTTTTTTTTTGATTGATATAATCTTTATTTCTTTTCCATCTTATTAAAGATTTTAGAAACATTTGGGATCCTATTAATTTTAAACATGAAGCAATTTTCTTCAAATATATAAAACTTAAAAACAATAGCATTTATTGTGGCACATACATGCCATGGAATACTATGCAGCCATAAAAAAGACAGGGTTCATGTCCTTTACAGGGACGTGGATGAAGCTGGAAACCATCATTTTCAGCAAACTAATACAGGAACAGAAAACCAAACACTGCATGTTATCACCCATAAGCGGGAGTTGAACAATGAGAACACAGGGACACAGGGAAGGGAATATCACACATTGGGAACTGTCGGAGGGTGGGAGGCTAGGGGAGGAAGAGCATTAGCAGAAATATCTAATGTAGATGACATGTTGATGGGTGCAGCAAACCACCATGGCACGTGTATACCCATACAACAAACCTGCACGTTCTATACAAGTATCCCAGAACCCAAAGTATAATTTAAAAAATAGCATTTCTATACCTTCTTACTAAATGAATAGAAGAATAAATAATTGAGAAATACATTACTTTTATGACTAACTACAAATTAATAGCTATAAATTTTTTTTTAATTGCATTTTAGGTTTTGGGGTACATGTGAAGAACATGCAAAATTGTTGCATAGGTTCACACATGGCAGTGTGGTTTGCTGCCTTCCTTCCCCTCACCTGTGTCTGTCATTTCTCCCCATGCTATCTCTTCCCACCTCCCCACCCCCGTCCCTCCGCCATTTCCCCCCAACGGACCCCAGTATGTAGTGCTCCCCTCCCTGTGTCCATGTGTTCTCATTGTTCAACACCCGCCCATGAGTGAGAACATGTGGTGCTTGATCCTCTGCTCCTGTGTCAGTCTGCCGAGAATGATGGATTAAAGACTTAAACATCAGACCTAACACCATAAAAACCCTAGAAGAAAATCTAGGCAAAACCATTCAGGACATAAGTGTAGGCAAGGACTTCATGACCAAAACACCAAAAGCCATGGCAACAAAAGCCAAAATAGACAAATGGGACCTAATCAAACTCCACAGCTTCTGCACGGCAAAAGAAACAGTCAGTAGAGTGAATCGGCAACCAACAGAATGGGAAAAAATTTTTGTAGTCTACCCATCTGACAAGGGGCTGATATCCAGAATCTACAAAGAACTAAAACAGATCTACAAGAAAAAAACAAACAAGCCCATTCAAAAGTGGGCAAAGGATATGAACAGACACTTTACAAAGAAGACATACAGGAGGCCAACAAACATATGAAAAAATGCTCATCATCACTGGTCATTAGAGAAATGCAAATCAAAACCACATTGAGATACCATCTCACACCAGTTAGAATGGTGATCATTAAAAAATCTGGAGACAACAGATGCTGGAGAGGATGTGGAGAAATAAGAACACTTTTACACTGTTGGTGGGAGTGTAAATTAATTCAACCATTGTGGAAGACAGTGTGGCGATTCCTCAATGACCTAAAAATAGAAATCCCATCTGACCCAGCAATCCCATTACTGGGTATATATCCAAAGGATTATAAATCATTCTACTATAAGGACACATGCACACGAATGTTCATTGCAGCACTGTTTACAATAGCAAAGACCTGGAACCAACCCAAATGCACATCGATGATACACTGGATAGGGAAAATGTGGTACATGTACACCATGGAATATTACGCAGCCATCCTTGGGTGTTTCTTGAATACCTCAGACATCCTCTTGCCTCAGGGCCTTTGGGAGTGTCGCCTTGAATGCTCTTCTTTCACCTGACTCACGCCCTTACCTTCTACAAATCCTTGCTCATATGTCGGCCCTCTTTGTAGTGAGGCTGTGGCTGACCACCTTTTTAATGATTTCAACTCCCATCCCACTTCTGGCACTTTATCCCTGTGTTCCTGCTCATTTTTCAGAAGCTCTGAAACGTTCATTATTTTACTTGCATATTTCTTTCTTATCCATCTCTCCAGATAAAACGTTAGCTACACAAGGGTAGAGGTTTTTGTATCTTTTCTTTAATACTGCATTCCCAGCACCTAGATCTTACCACATAACAGGCATTAATTAGACAGCTGATACATTAGTGGGAAAAAAAAAAAAAAAAAAAAAAGCAGCCACAGTAATCAACTAACATTTAGGAACATTTTAGTTGTTCTTAATGTAAAGATCTAAATTCACTAGTTTCTAAATCTCATAGTTTTTAAAAACTCTTAATTTGATTCTATCCTAAGATCACTCCTAAATATACTTTATATAAACAATATTACTTGATTATTTGAATATAAATTTTCTTATTTAGTGATCTCCAAATCAGTCATTAATTTACTAATAAATTCAGTTGACTATGCAGCATTATCACTGACATGTAAAAATCCAAGGATATCATCTTAGTTTACAGAAGGAAAGCATGTGAGACAGCTAAACTAAGGGAAATAAAAAGCAAAGAGTCTTACCAATTTTGTTTTTCTTAAAGTGAAAAACATAATTTTATTTTTAATTTTAATTTATTTTCAATTTATTTATTTATTTATTTTTTTGAGACAGAGTCTCACTCTGTCACCCAGGCTGGAGTATAGTGGCACAATCTTAGCTCACTGCAACCTCTGCCTCCCAGTTCAAGTGATTCTTGTGCCTTAGCCTCTTGAGTAGCTGAGATTACAGGCATGTACCACCAGGCCCAGCTAATTTTTTCTATTTTTGGTAGAGATAGGGTTCTGCTACGTTGGCCAGGCTGGTCTCAAACTTCCAGCCTCAAGTGATTCACCCGCCTTGGCCAGGAATGAGCTCCCATGATGGGCCAATTTTATTTTTCTTAACCTGGAACTGTGCCAATAGCTAGTTCCCATGTAGACACTGGACAGAAGATAGTTCATGGAGATATGACAGTACAAAGGAGAACATATTTATATAAACAATAATAAACTGATAAGAAAAACAGCCTCATATGAAATTAACTAAATGGTTAATGTACTTTCAAATGCAGAATTTAAAAAGTCAACTAAAAGGTTTTAAGTTTTTCATTTAAATTCCTTGAATTATAAAAGTAGATTTCAATGTGATTTTTAAGCTTTATCCTTCTCAAAAGGACTCGACACATTTCATTGCTAGAAATTTCAGAATTTCTACTACACTTCCTATGACATTTATAAGACTAAAGGATGTCTTGGATGTTTGCCCCTTACCGATTCAACTAATGATCTTGCTTCCTCTTGAGTGCAATGAAAAGGGCTATCAGATATCTGAACATTTGTGCTGGAGAGGAAAAGAGAATGTTATTATTAAACAGGATAAAAAGAAACAATTACAAAAAAAACCCCAAAAACTAATTCCAAATACTCCATATCAGTTGTATACTTTCAACCAATGAATGGAAACTGAATGTATAAAAATTACGACAATGAAAATTATTGTATATTCTTTCAGGCAAGGTTATAAGTATTGCTTAGTCCACAGCAAAGCACTCTCTAGAATGATGAAAAGATGTTTAAAAGTCTTATTACACAAATCCTAATAATTTCTAGGTATATATAAAAAGCTCCACCACAATTGCACTTCACCTTTACTGAAGAAAAGAGGAACCAAATTTGACCCACAGAATGGGACTACAAAGATAAATTTTTCTCTTAATTGAGGTGACAAACACTGTAATTAGCTACTGAAAGCTGTTGCAGAATCTCTTTCACAGATAAGGATATTAAAGAGAAAACTACATGAACATAAAGTTCGTTTTCTTATACGTAGGGAAGTTCAGCCAGGTATAAGAATAGCAGCTTCTTCCCTGAGTAGGGAAGGCTCCATGGGTCAAATGCCTTTCCTATACCTCTAAAAGCATGCCACTCATTACATATTGCCACCCTCTAGAGGAAAGCAAAAGCATCTTTCCTCTGAAATATATTAAGATTGATTTTTAAAAACTTCATTAAAAGAAAAGACAGATTAAAATGGATATAGAAATCGGTGGTAGAGAAGGGAGTTAAATTTAGCCAAATTAACTTTTTAAATAGAAGAAAAAGTGATTAGCAGATTCCTAAAAGATAACAATAATAGTTAAAACACATGTAAACATACCCCCTCAAGTGAACCTAAGGATATACATTATCAAATCTATTTTCACAATAGCTTGTGAAACATGCTGGGATATTGTGATAAAACATGTGTCTAGATCTGTCTGTAATTGATGACACTGAGTATACGGTGATTATAATAAGTGGTCATTTTGGCTTCTATCCAGACTCATAATGTGGGATCCATTTTCATTCTGGGCATAAATAGAATTTGATGAAAGTTAATGGCAACATCTTTAAGACTGTTTTTTTGCCATCATGGCACATGTTTCCTATATAACAAAACTGCACATCCTGCACCTGTACCTTGAAACTTAAAAGTTGAGGGAAAAAAAAGACAAAGTTTTTTGTGCTCTCTTTTCTACAGCTCATGTTTAAATAAGCTGAAAATGGAAAAAGGTAGAGCCTTGTAAGTCAGATGTTTTCTTGATGAATGTCAAAAATAAATTTTAAAAGAACCAGGCAAAATATTAGACACTGCAAAATCTTAAGTGTCAGTCCTGTGAAGAAAGTATGGCATACAAAGTACTAATTACAATACATACAATGCTTTTAATATTATAACTAAACCAAAGTAAAATATTCCTTGGAAATTCTGGGAAAATGATGGTGAGAGAGCCGGGGGGTCGGGGGGAGCCTTTTCTAGATACAATTACCATATAAAACACAGAACAACCAATTACATTTGAATTTCAAATAAGCAGCAAACTATTTGTTAGTATGAGTATGTTCCAAATATTGAAGGAGACACACACACTTACATGGAAAAATATTTGTTATTCTGAAATTCAAATTTAACTGGTGTCCTGTATTTCTAATCTGATAAATCTGATAACTCTACTTCTAAAGTAATCTGCTACTCTTACAACAAAATGAAACTATGAATGGAATCTTAGAAAAGAATGACAATATTAAAGCCAGCACTGTAAAATTTGAAAATATTTTTTTATTTTAATTTTAAAAATTAAAAAAATTTTAAAAATCTCTCTGATAAAATGTCTTGACAAGTAGCCAGTAGTGATATCCCTTGAGAAAGTAAGCTGACTCTGCTATTTTTCACCTTAAAAAATGTATGAGCAGCCAGGGGTGATGGCTAATGCCTATAATCCCAGAACTTTGGGAGGCCAAGGCCTGAAGTTCAGGAGTTCAAAACCAGCCTGGCCAGCATGGTGAAACCCCATCTCTATTAAAAATACAAAAATTAGCCAGGCGTGATGGTACACCCTTATAATCCCAGCTGCCTGACAGAGCAAGACTCTGTCAGGAAGAAGGGAAGACAGGAAGATAGGAAGAGAGAGAGAAAGAGAGAAAGAAAGAAAGAGAGACAAAAAGAATGAAAGAGAAAGAAAGAATGAAAGAAAGAAAGAATCAGCACCACTGTTTTAAGAATGAAATGGAAAGCATAGACACATGACCTTAATTGTAAGATTCTTACAAGATATACCGATACATAGGATGAAAGATTACAAAGTTCCTTGTTAATATTTCTCAAATAGGCTCTTCTATTAGTCTTTTATCAGCTAAAAACAGTGCCAACAACCTCACTGACATGCTTCTAGTTGATAAAATATGTAATCTGGGTTGTAAGGACATATATGTGTGCAAATATGGGTGTGCATACATATATGTACTTTACCCCCTCTTGGATTTAATAAAGTTATTTGTACTTTGAATGTTTAAAGATGTAATAAAAGGCATGATATGAAGAAATATTTTTATTTTTTTCTGAACCGGCCTTCACATAAAAATAGTTGTTTTACGTTGATTCATATTTATTTGCCAATTCAAAAAATCATACTACATGTCAGGGAGTTTTCCAGATACTGGAGACACAATATTGATTCATGGTGTCCCCAAGGAGCTTTTAATCTTTAAGATTCTTTTTAGTTTTCAAACCATGACTATGACCTGCTGGAGGAAATGCAATATAATCATTTAAAGAACGGATGCTGGAGGAAATGCAATATAATCATTTAAAGGACTGTTAGTGCCTAAGATAAATGAAACTTTATAAAAAAACTAAAAAGAATGCACTGCTTTCCTTTTTATATTAAGATACTAAATATTATATTCTAAATTTATAAATGTTACATAACCTATATGAAACCTTGCTGACTAAAACAAGTAGATGACGTTAGAGCAAAAAATCAATAAAACCAAAAATGCTGTGTACAACAAACCCAAATTACATATAAAAATAATAAAGTATATTAGTAGACAAATAATAGGTAAAATAAGTGAAAAAAATGGAAAATTACCTGCAAATAATAAACAGACAAATAAAAGATGAAATTTACAGGGCCAGTAACATGGAACTTTAATGAAGGGAAAATCATTTTCTTCAAGTAAATTTCAAATCAAACAATGTCTCACACTCATGTGAATCCTCAAAAACAGTGTCCAGGATAAAGACTTGTCAAGACTTCTCATTCTAAAGCAAAATAGTCAAGAAAAAGGGAGAGAGAAAATTTAAAGAAATAAGAATGACAACAATTTTAGACCATAACCTCCAAAGTTTATAGAAGGATGTGACCTTGGGATAAATGTACACAAAGCTAAAACAACTGAGGCTATCAATACGTAAAGAAGTACCAGATTACTGGTACCAAAACAGATATATAGATCAATGGAGCAAAACAGTGACCCCAGAAATAACACCACACATCTACAACTATCTGAACTTCAACAAACCTTGATAAAAACAAGCAATGGGGAAAGAATTCCCTATTCAATAAATGGTGCTGGTAAAACTGGCTGGCCATACACAGAAAACTGAAACTGGACCCCTTCCTTACACCTTATGCAAAAAGTAACTCAAGATGGATTAAAGACTTAAATGTAAAACCCAAAACCATAAAAACCCTAGAAGAAAACCTAGGCAATATCATTCAGGACACAGGTATGGGCAAAGACTTCATGACTAAAACACTAAAAGCAATTGCAACAAAAGCCAAATTTGATAAGTAGGATCTAACTAACTAAAGAGCTTCGGCACAGTGAAAGAAATTAGCATAGAGTGAACAGGCAACCTACTAAATGGGAGAAAATTTTTGCAATCTACCTATCTGACAAAGGTCTAACAGCCAGAATTTTCAAGGAACTTAAACAAATTTACAAGAAAAAAAAACAAACAATCTCATCAAAAAGTGGGCAAAGGATACGAACAGACATTTCTCAAAAGACATTTATGCAGCCAACAAACGTGAACAAAAGCTCATCACTGATCATTAGAGAAATGCAAATCAAACCACAAAATACGATCTCACTCCAGTCAGAATGATAATTATTAAAAAGTCAAGAAACAATAGATGATAGTGAGGCTGTGAAAAAATAGGAACACTTTTACACTGTTGGTGGGAATGTAAATTAGTTCAACCATTGTGGAAGACAGTGTGGCAATTCCTCAAGGACCCAGAACCAGAAATCCCATTTAACCCAGCAATTTCATTACTAGGTTTACAACCAAAGGAATATAAATCATTCTACTATGAAGACACATCCATATATATTTTTACTGCAGCACTATTCACAATAGCAAAGACATGGAACCAACCCAAATGCCCATCAATGATAGACTGAATAAAGAAAATGTTGTGTATATACATCATGGAATACTATGCAGCCATAAAAAGGAATAAGATCATGTCCTTTGCAGGGACATGGATGAAGCTGGAAGCCATCATCCTCAGCAAACTAATGCAGGAGTAGAAAACCAAACACCTCATGTTCTCACTTACCAGTGGAAGCTGAACAGTAAGAACACATAGACACAAGGAAGGGAACAACACACACTGGGGCCTGTCAATGGAGGGAGGGAGGGAGATTATCAGGACAAATGGCTGATGCATGCAGGGCTTAATACCTATGTGATGGGTTGATAGGTGCAACAAACCACCATTGGCACATGTATACCTATGTAACAAACCTGCATGTTCTGCACATGTATCCTGGAACTTAAAGTAAGGGGGGAAAAAAAGTACCAAATACAGCTTTCTCTAGAAATGTAAAAACAAAACAAAACAAAAAACTTCAAGACCTAAATAATTTAGAAGAATTGAATATATTTCTTTATTCAGTAAGCATATTTAGACTACCTACTGTGTCAAGTCCTGTTATCAAGTACTGAGGTAAAAACTCAATAAAAAGTATTAAAAAAAAAATCCACCCCTAGTTCTAGATAGAGATATGTACAGCAGTGATATGACAGCCCAACACAAAAGAAACTGTGCAGAGGTGACATCTAAACTGCTTCCTGAAAAATGAAGCTGTCGGAAGAAAGATAAAGAGATGGGAAGGAATAGCCCATGAGGCTGGAGAGGTAGGTTTGGACATACTAAGTATGGAAGGGTTGGATGAAATTCACATTGTTTAAGGATGGAAGGGTTGGATGAAATCCATATTGTTTAATGATGGAAGGGTTGAATGAAATCCCATATTTGAAGGGAATCATAAGATGTTTTTAGACATAAAAATGATAGTCATATTCATACTTTTGAAAGATCATTCTCGCAGTACTATACAGAATATATTAAACAGGAGAATGACTGTTAATTAAAAAACAGTTTATAAGTAAAGCAATGCTAAGTAACTGAAATAGTTTAGTTTTATAACTAGAAGGCACTCAAGAATCAATCAAAACTTGAAAAATGTATAAGACAGATGGATCAAGATAAATAATGGTTAATAAAGTAGTAAACAGAAGAGTATATTTCTGATTTCTTAGTAAGGTATATCAACTGGTTGAAGAGAGAGTGAGAGAGGACTAAGGAATAAACTCCAATGGCAAAAAATGATTTCCCCCAGAATCGAATTTAAAGTTTTCTTAGGTACGACTAGAAATAATAAAATTCTCTCTTTTAAAAGAATATTTAGCTTACAGAGTAAACATCCAGCAGTGGAAAAAAGAATACGCAACAATAACAAAAAATCTTATTTGGAGAAAGAGAATTTTCAAGGTATCAATTAAAAGAACTTAATAAATCCAGTGCTGCTAAAAAAAAGAAGAGTCACTACCTGGATTAAAGAAAACAAAAACAAAAACAAATGTCTGTTGGCTTTAAAATATTATTCAACAATTTACCCTGACAGATATTTATTGAGTGGCTACTCCATGCCAGGCATTAGGAATATAAAGATGAATCAGGCATTTTTATTCATCTGCTTTTCAGGAACTTATATTCTAGAGAAGAAGACAAATTCATGAACCAAGTGCATTATAACTGTGACAAATGTAATGACACAAATCCAAAGGGGACAAGGAATACAGAGAGTACTGGCACTTAAGCTAGCATGGGGCTATAAGAGGAAATGTTTCCTAGAGAAGACGACATAAAAATTAAATCTTAAAAGATGAGTAACTCGGCCACTTCAAGAAATGAAAAGACAATCATGGCAAAAGAAACAAAATTAGTAAAGGTCTAGAGATCACTACAAGCACAGTGTGTGTAAGGAGTGACAAGTGGCTTTCAGTTGTTGTAACATGAAATAAGAGACAAGAAGTGACGTAAAATGAGGCTAGAAAGGTTATCTAAATCTTGGAAGGCTTTGTTTCTCCATGAGAACAAGTTTGGATTTTATGATTCTTAAGGCCAGGCACCAGTGGCTCATGCCTGTAATCCCAGCACTTTGGGAGGCTGAGGTGGGTGGATTACTTGAACCCAGGAATTCAAGACAATACATAGCAACATACTGAGATCCTGTCTATACAAAAAATTTAAAAAGTAGCCAGGTATGGTGGTGCATGCCTGTAGTCCCAGCTACTTGGGAGACTGAGGTGGGAGGATTGTTTAACTCTGGGAGGTTGAGGCTGCAGTGAGTTATGTTCATGCCCCTGCACTCTAGTCTGGGCAACAGAGCAAGACACTGTCTCAAAATAAATAACAATAATAATAATAATAATAATAATAATAATAATAATAATAATATGGTTCTTAAGCAGAGAGGCTCATCAGAATCACAAAGGGGGCTTTAAAAACATATATGTTTAGACTCTAATTCCTAAAGATATGAATATACTAATTTAAAGAAGGCGACAATGTATCTGAGTTCCATAATAATGTCCCTAGTTAATTCTGTGTATTACATACACATTGAGAGAATGTCTATGATAGTATAGACCTAAACTGAAGTAAGTGAGAAAAACAGGTTTCAAAAAGGAAGGCAGAGGAAGTCTTGTCAATCTATAATGGCAGAGTTTAAGGAATTAAGAAAGATAGGCAATTTATTATATAAAGGCAAAAAAAATAAATAAATAAAAACTAACGACTCTGAATGTATTTTCAAATTAAGATTAAAAAATAAGAGAAATATGGATTAAAATGAGTTAAAATTTTGAAGATCTTAGACTTTAAATTTTCTAGGTGCACATGATTTATATACTGAAACTTATATTCTGAAAATTCTTAGGCTGGGCACGGTGGCTCACACCTGTAATCCCAGCACTTTGGGAGGCTAAGGCAGGCGGATCACGACATCAAGAGATCGAGACCATCCTGGCCAACATGGTGAAACCCCCATCTCTACTAAAAATACAAAAATTAGCCAGGCATGGTGGCACGTGCCTGTAGTCCCAGCTACTTGGGAAGCTGAGGCGGAAGAATTGCTTGAACCTGGGAAGCGGAGGTTGCAGTGAGCTGAGACTGTGCCACTGTGCTCCAGCCTGGTGACAGAGCAAGAATCCATCTCAAAAAATAAATAAATAAATAAAAAAGAAAAAGAAAATTCTTCAACTAAAAAAAGTGATTTTATTGCAAAAATGTAGAGGAGGCAAAAGAATACAGCTATTAAGACTGTAAGGTTTAGGCCAGGTGCAGTGGCTCACGCCTGTAATTCTAGCACTTTGGGAAGACAAGGCGGGCAGATAACTTGAGGCCAGGAGTTCGAGATCAGCCTGGTCAACATGGCAGAACTCTGTTTCTAATAAAAATACAAAAATTAGCGAGGCATGGTTTCAGGCACCTGTAATCCCAGCTACTCGAGAGGCGGAGGCAGGAGAATTGCTAATCACTTTAACCTGGGAGGCGGAAGTCGCAGTAAGCCAAGATCGTGCCACTGCACTCTAACTTGGGTGACAGAGCAAGACTCCACCTCAAAAAAAAGAAAAAGTAAGGTTAAATCCTGGCTCTACCATGCATTGTGTGACCTTAGATAAGTTAACCTAAATATTTATGTGGACTGAATTTCCTCATGTGTAAAATGGAGATAATAACGATACATACTTTATAGGATTCTTGAATATTAATTTCGTAACATACATAAATCACTCAGAACCTGGAACATAGTACAGAGTTAATAAATCTCAACTCTTACTGTTAATGTAATCCTTATCATTACTCAGGAGACGACAGCAAAATGATTCCAGAGCTTAGAAATAAAGTTACCTTCACAGTAAGGAAAATTAGACTCAGCACAGAAGGTATGAACTCAGGTTGTAGAGATACTAATCAAACAAACAGTCTCTAGCTGTGTAGCTGAGGAAACCTGGGGAAATATTCAAGTCTCATCAAAGACTGCATAAGCTTTTTAGAAAGTACAATTAGGAAGGAGACAAGACAGCAAAGAACAAGCAAATATATCTCAGACAGAGACCCCCCCTTCATATTGGAGGTACTCATTACACTGGGAGTTTCACTTTTAGACCATAAAGGATAGCTCAGTCTACCAGTTACTAGGAGAGACAAGACTAGAGGACATTCAATCATATCCAGCTTTGCTGTTAATAAATTATATTATTTAAATTAGAAACAATTATCTACTTTTTAAGATTATGCTTAAGAAAAAAAGAGAGTGCTCTCCATAAGAGGTAACAGGAGAAGGCCAAGGAATTGACAATGTTTCTTTAGTAAGCAAGAGAAACAGAATCAATAAATTGAATGTTCAAGCATTTGTGTTGTAGGTAAAACGGCCCTTCTTAATGACTTAGATAAAATAGTCATTGAAATTAAATAATTCTTTATTCCATCTGATTACCTTATTCTAATGATTTCTTAAACATCCCTCTTGATTCCCAGACCATGCTCAGAGAGCGCAGGGACCCTATCGTATTCATAGCAATATCTTTAGTACCCCCACAGGACCTGCTTTTGCCTCCTATACTTAGACTTACCAAGAGTCAGTTGTTTTTGTTCCTAAATGTGTTTGTCACTTGTACTTGTTACTATAATTTCCTAACTTAGGTATTAATTATGTTCACAGATGAACTGTGAAAAAGTGTGGAAGAACTGTTTCTATAAACATTAAGTAGGTTATAAAAGGATCAAGGCTTTAAACAATACTGAGGCTCTAAAAAGCCTCAATGAAGGTGAATCACTACAGAAACTTGGTGTCAAATTTGGTGTGGATAACAAAATTTAAATGATTTTTTTTTTTTTTTAAAAAAGAACCCTAGGCTGGGCGTGGTGGCTCACGCCTATAATCCCAGCACTTTGGGAGGCCCAGGCGGGTGGATTACGAGGTCAAGAGATCGAGACCATCCTGGTCAACAAGGTGAAACCCTGTCTCTATTAAAAATACAAAAATTAGCTGGGCATGGTGGCGCGCGTCTGTAGTCCCAGCTACTCGGGAGGCTGAGGCAGGAGAATTGCCTGAACCCAGGAGGCGGAGGTCGTGGTGAGCCGAGATCACGCCATTGCACTCCAGCCTGGGTAACAAGAGCGAAACTCTGTCTCAGAAAAGAAAAAACAACCCTAAAAATCTGTCAGAATTTTTAGTTATAAGGAGCTTAAGGATTACAGGATCTTTATTTTTTATCCTATGTTATGTTAGAGTAGGTGTACCCAAACTGCGGCCTGCGGGCTGCATACGGCCCCCTGAGGCAATTTATCTGCCCGCCCCCCCCCCACTCCCCGCCCCCCTGCACTTCAGGAAGGGGCACCTCTTTCATTGGTGGTCAGTGAGAGAAGCACAGTATGTGGCAGCCCTCCAACGGTCTGAGGGACAGTGAACTGGACCCTGTGTAAATAGTTTGGGGACGCCTGTGTTAGAGTATATATAAAATCTCTATGGAATCTGTATTAAAAAGGGCTTAGCCCTATATCCAAAGATGGGTGAATATACATTTAAATGTTTTAAATTAAATATTTGATTTATGTTACTATTACTTAATTCCTCTGAATCAATCAACTAGTGATCATGTTGGATAAGAAGGCTTTTACTTTCTAAGAAATTATAGTAGTTATTAGATAAATAAAATAACCGTATAGATTTGCCTATTGAAAAATTGCATTTTTCATCTTTGCACAATGTATTCAAATTAAATGTCCACTTATTTGTCAGTATTTCCACTAAATTATAAAATTATAAATCCCTTGAGAAAAAAGATCATGTCAATTCCTAGCTTAATAGCGCCCAGCACTCAAATGCCCAATGAATAGGTAGATACTCTGTATTGTTTAAATAAAAAAAACCATGCAATTCTGTTATTAAAAAATCTGAAACTAAGTAGTATTATATGGCTGTTTAACACCAATTAGTAATAAAATAACATTACTTACATAGAAAAGACAAATTCTTACCAATTTATAGTCCCTCCATTACATTTCTTCGTAAGCAATGCTTTCCAACATTGATGAGTGGATTTAACAACTTCAAGAGCAAAAGCCTAGCTCCAAACAAACAAATAAAAAAAGATGTATTTAATATCAGTCACACTGTTATACTAACACAAAACTAATCTTGTGACAACATTTAATCGTTAAGAGCACGAGCTCCAGAGTCAGGCAAAACTTGGTATAAATTCTGGCTTCCCTATTTATCAGCTGTGTGACTTTGGGCAAGTTACTCAGGCTCGCTAAGCCTGTTTCTTCACCTATGAAGTAGAATATAATAGGGATAATCTATATCAGGGGCTGGCAAACTAGGGTCTTTGAGTAAAATCCAGCCTGCCACCTGTAAAATTTTACTGAACAGTCACATTTGTGTTTGGCCTATGGCTGCTCTAGTACTATAACAGCAGAGTTAAATGCCTGTGACAGAAATTATACAATCTGCAAAGCCTAAAATATTTTCTACATGACCCATTACAAAAAAGTTTGCCAACCTCTGCTCTAAGTCACAGAACTGTTGAAAGAATAAATAAGATGACATATGTAAAGTGTTTAACCCAGTACCTGGCTTGTCAGTAAGCATGCACCTATCCCCTTCAGCATCACCAAAACAGCAGGCAGTCTAAATGTAGTTTTGTTCAGTCTAAGTAGTTTTAGACTATCCACTGTCTGAAAATAGTACATCTCCTAGACATTTATGACAGTGTCTAAAAATGCATAATCAACAATACATATACCTCTTGTTAGATATACATCCAGTAAGAACATATGACGAAAAGTTGCTTTATTATTCCAAAGCAGAAAGTTCTTCAGATTCTTTTCCCTCAAAATGTTGTTTGTTTTCCTTAAGGAGAGTCCTTACTGGTTAGTTCACATTAGCTCCTTTCTTCTTCAACAATAACTAAATACATTATGATAACTAAACAAATTATGATAATAAAGAATCTTGGGAACTGAGATATAGTAATAATGGGAAATTTATCCTCTGAAAAGACAAGTTCTCTCAGGTCTACTATTGTCTGTGATGGAGGATGGCTTATTTCTCAATGAGGTAGTGTTGTGGGGTTGTGGGGGGGGGGTCTCACTTCAGATATAGGACAAGAAATCCAATACATTTTCTGATTATATAACGATAGAGTTTTAAATCAAATTATTTGGATAAATGTGATTATTTAGAATCAATTCCAATACTTGCTTAGAGGAGTGGCACAAAAAACCTAGAATAAAAGAAAGGAGCCATCTTTCCAACCATGTTAAAGAGGGACAACTTAATTCTTGAGTTACGCTCTGCTATAGCTTGAGGGAATCTGTCCTCTCAAATCTCGTGTTCAAATTTGATCCCCAGTGTTGGAAGTGAGGCCTAATGGGAGGTGTGTGGATCATGGGGGTGGATTCCTCATGAATGGCTTGATGCCTCCTCAGAGTAGTAAGTGAGTTCTTGCTCTGGTAGTTCTCACAATAACTGATTGTTACAAAGAGCCTGGGTACCTTCCACCTCTCTCACTTGCTTTCCCTCTCAGCCTGTGACATGCCTGCTATCCCTTTGTCTTTTGGCATGACTGGAAGCTTTCTGAGGTCCTTAACAGAAGCAGATGCCAGCAGCACACCACTTGCATAGTCTGCAGGATTGTGAGCTAAATAAACCTCTTTTCTTTATAAATTACCCAGTCTCAGGAATTCTTTCACAGCAATACTAAAGGAACTAAGGCTCTATATTTTAAATAGTAGTAGCAAAAAGCAATGCATAAAACAATTATTTTCTCGAGAGGTTGTATAAGTGACCTCATCTTTATACAGAAAAAAACTGCTATTTGTCAACAACTAAAACAAAACAAAACAAACAAAAAAACTGCCTCATTCTTTACAAATTCATGACTTGGCGGACTTACCTTAGGCAATAAGGAGCCACAAAAATACTATATAGGTTTGAAATTTCAATTATCTCAATAATAAAATGCAAATTTTTTGAAGAAAAAATAATTTATTGTACACATTTTCAATATTTTAAGAAAGAGAATTTAATCTAAAATAATTTTATATTTATATTTAATAATTCCAGACAAAGCCCTCAAGATTTGAAGTGTTCTTTTAATGTGCTTTCAAAAAATATTGAGTCCAGCAATCAGTTCTTTTACAGCAAAATACCCATTATGAATTTTAAGTTTTCATTAACATGCCTTAGTTCACTTAGAAAACATACTTACTGGAATCCAATTAAAAGCTGGTTTCAAATGTTTAATTCACCTAGTGGTAATAACTTAAAAAAAATTCCATGTTTTAGACTTTAATTTCTTGGCCTGTTCTCTCCATTTGTATCATATTAGAGTTACTCTGTGGTAACTCTGTGGTATTCTAATAGAAAAATCCTATGACAGTAAGATAATTCAGGTGTCCATTCAATTGTTAACCAGCTGAGTTCTGTCATGGTAGAATGAACACTTAGAAGGAAGGCTCCTGTGGACTTACGTTAAGGGTGAGTAACTTTCTCTTCCACAAAACAGTAAATAGAAAGTTTTTCTATATACACAATTTGCAAAATTAGACTGATCATAAAATTCCTTCATTTTCTAAGATGAAGGAGCTATAGACAGATAGATGGAAATAGATATTTTTTCAGCCTTGTTGATTCACTTAAAAGAGCTTCTGAAACAAAATTTAAATAATAAAATCATGTTTTTGAATATGTAAGTTTGTTTTTCCTTACCATGTTATATATAGATATTCACCTAAGAAACTCCCCAAGTGAAACGAGTATTGTACAGATATCAGGAGGTACATTTTAAAATACAGATTTTCATCTTCACCTTGTTTTTGAATTCTCCATTGAAAGCAAACTGGTTTTCTGGTTTTCCATCTGGTACCTTATATAATCTAAACCAATTAAGGGTAGCTTCAAGGTAACCCGGTTTGAACTTCTTAACATCATCAATATCTGTAAAGAAAAAACAAAAAAGATGTTTTGTTAAGAACCAACACTCATGCCATTTAATGGCAGAGCATTGGACTAAGGGAGCCAGCAAAGACGGAGCCCAGTCTAAACAGCAGCACAATCGATTAGGATACCTAGGGCAGCAGCACTGTTGACACATACCACCTTCAGACTTTTGTGTTTCTGTATGCATAACACTATTCCCGCTCTCTACAAGCATTTACAAAGCATCTTCAGACAATGTGCTATGCATGGAAAATAAATGGATGAATACAACAAAGTTCTTTTCATCATGATACTCAGAGGTTTAACTCGGGGAAAGAGATAAAGAGGTAACAAATTGCAATTAAAAGGCAATGAGGTTTTAACAGAGATATACACAAGGAATGGAGTAAAAGAAAGCATTATAAAAGTGACAAGTACGCCACTAATTGGACAAGACGGGGAAAGGTAGAAGGAAGAGCACACATAAAAGCAAGGGACTGCATTTCAGAATATACAAAGAAAGATGGGTCTGCATGGCTAGAACATCACTGTCACGTGGGAGTAGAGTGTGATAAGACACCTAAGAAAAGCCAGTCACTGAGGATATACACAGTAATCTCCCTTTATCCATGGTTTTGCTTCAGTTACCCAGTCAACTAAATCCAAAAATATTAAATGGAAAATTCCAAAGACAAACAATTCATAAGTTTTAAATTGCATACCATTCTGAGTAGCCTGATTAAATCTTGTGCTGTCCTGCTTCATCCTGGCCAAGATATGAATCACCCCTTTGTCTAGTGCATCCACATTGTATACACTACCCACCATTAGTCACTTAGCAGCCCTCTCAGCAGATCCACTGTCTTGGTATAGCAGTGCTTGTATTCAATTAACCCTTATTTTACTTCAGAACGGCCACAAAACACAAGAGTAGTGGTGCTGGTAATTTTATTACAGTATACTATTAAAATGATTCTGCTATTATCACAACAAACAGGAATGTTTTGCAAAAATTAATTAATTTTGAGTTCGTCCAACTTATGGTTTTCTTATTCAGAGAGGAAGAAAAATCTTTTAGTCTACTGGCAGTGAATATCTAGAAATGCAATTTAATCAGTGCCCAAGATAAATGATTTTCTAGGCCGGGTGTGGTGTTCACACCTGTAATCCAAGCACTTTGGGAGGTCAAAGCAGGTGCATCACGTGAGGTCAGAAGTTAAGACCAGTCTGGCCAACACGGTGAAACCCCGTATTTAAAAATACAAAAAAATTAGCTGGGCATGGTGGTGCTTGCCTGTTGTCCCAGCTACTCGGGAGGCTGAGGCAGGAGAAATGCTTTAGCCTGGGATGGGGAGGTTGCAGTGAGCAGAGATCACACCATTCCACTCTGGCCTGGGCAACAGAGCGATAAATCATTTTCTGTTGCTTAAATCTGATTTACAACTTTATCACTGTACCTTATTCAAACTATCATTCTCTCTTCCATTGTATGTAACTTATACAAATCATATAACTTTTATATAATTGCTGTTACTTAACTTACTGACTTCCAATGAGAAAGAAAAAGCTAATTATCTAATATCTATCTCAGTCTAGGAGGCTTTCTCCCCAAAAGTTGTAAAGAGGACCTATTAAGCAAAGACACCAATTAGAAAAAAAAAATGAAAATTTTATAACGGAAATAGGAAGTATAATTCTCCAAATCTAAGATAAACTTTTCCATTCTCAACTAATTATACCCTAAGAGAAAACAGCTGCATTTTCCCAAACAACAAAACAAAAAAAATTACAAAAAGAAATGTAAACATTTTTGGCTGGGCAAGGCTGCTCACGTCTGTAATCCCATCACTTTGGGAGGCTGAGGCAGGCAGATCACGAGGTCAAGAGATCAAGACCATTCTGGCCAACATGGTGAAACCCCGTCTCTACTAAAAATACAAAATTAGCTGGGCGTGGTGGCGCACACTTGCAGTCACAGCTATTTGGCACACGGAGGCAGGAGAACTGCTTGAACCCAGCGGGCGGAGGCTGCAGTGAGCTGAGATCGTGTCACTGTACTCCAGCCTGGTGCCTGGCGAAGAAACAAGACTCTGTCTAAAAAAATTAAAAAAAAATTTAAAAATGTAAATATTTTTTAAAACCCCAATAGCAAATGCCTAAAGCCAAATTCTTTTATCTAATGCCAACAGTCAGTTCAATAACCCCTCTGAAATTACAAAAAGTTCTAGCTAAAATGTATAAACTTATTTGTGATTTATGAAAAGTATACATAAATATATATAAAACTTAACTGTTCTTCATGAAATTCCTAAGAGTTAAGAACAAGTATGTTTGTATTCAAGAAAACTACAGATAAGACAGCTTAAAGGTTTGCCAAAATTTATCCAACTCACTCGTGATAGAACTAGTACTATATAAATACCTCCAATTCAATAATTTCTGCTTTTTCTTCTCTACTGCACAGTAACACTGCTCAAAGTTTTTATTTACATTTAAAAAATGTAGTAAAGATGTATTATTTCAGTTCTTTTACTGTGATAAAATATCCATAACATAAAATTTGCCATGTTAACCATTTTTAAGTCTATAATTTAGCGACATTAAGTATGTCTACAATTTTGTGCAACTATCAACACTATCCATTTGTAAGACATCTTTTATTTTTTCTTTCCTCAGCAAGGCAATTTACTTCTATAGAAGGGTGCGGCTCACAGATGGAATAATGGCAAGCACAAACCTATTAGACGTATTTTTTACAATCTATGTTATTTTAAGAAAAGTGGCAATTCTCTAGTAGTCATTTATTCCCACTCTTGGAATTACTTTTATATGAAAGAATTACAGGCAATTATATCATTTATTTTAAAGATGAATTAAGTTAGGATAATCTGAAAAAGCTATATATGTAATCAAGCTAAATCTATTTCAGTTTCTAGTTTTGATTAAAAATTAAGATCTTTTAACTGAACTCTACTTGATCAACTTACTGGACTGAAGACTCTACTTGTGCAGAACATTCTGACTAATGTTCACGTATTATGTATGCTGACTCTGGCAGAGTACTCTAGAATGAAGCCCACATTTCTGCTTCCATCAGTCAAGTTTTAGCTTTACCAAGCATCAGGTATGTTTATTCCCAAAACATTTATGCTAACTGTATCTTTTATTATAATTATGAGATATAATTAAATATTATACACATCAGTGAATTTACGGTTACAAAAAGGTTTTTGTTTTTATGAAGTTAATTTGAATGTTCTGAAAGAATTCAGTAAAAAGCTTCTAAAAATATCTGCTGTCAAATTAAGCCTGCAGCTAGGTGCCATGGCATGCCCCTAATCCCAGCTACTTTGTAAACTGAGGTGGAGGATTGTTTGAGCCTAGGCGTTCAAGACCATTCTGGGCAACACAGTGATACACCCATCTAAAAACAAAAATAAAAAACTAGACCTGGGTAAGAAAACAGTTAAATATTAGGAAAAAAAAAAATCTATAGTTATGCATATAGGCTGCTTTCCAAGTAAGGTAAGAGGAGAATTTTAGATATGAGAGGTTGGATATATCCTCTGATGAAATCATTTTAGTAGAGTCTTGGATGAACTGCGGGAGCAACTCATTCAGGTATCTGAAAGAAGTGCAGTCTGGGAGGAAGAGTTTAAGTGCAAATATTCTGAAGAGTACAATTTTAACATTCAGTGAGAGAGTAAGAAAGTCCTACAGCTACAGCATAGTGAAAAAACAGAAAGTATTAGGCGAGAAGATTAGAGAAGCAGCCACAGGCCAGTCACAAAGGACTCTAGGGGCCATACTAAGGACTACGGCTTTTACTTTGGGATAGTTTTGGGTAGAGTAAATGTTTTAAGATCTTTCTATCTGCTATGTGAAGAAAAGACTATATAGACAAAAAAAAAAAAAAAAGAAGGAAGCTGGAAGTCCAGTAAGAGGCTACTGGGAGAGTCTACTTAGGTGAACTATGGTGAAGGCTTAGATAAATGTAGTTGTATGGAGGTGGTGATGAATGTTAAGATTTTGGATATATTTTAGAAAGTAAAACTGAGAAGAATTACTAATGGGAAAAAAATAACAGTAAAAAACCAGTAAAGATGAGACTTAGATGAGATTCAAAGTATCAAAGAGCAGAAAAGGATAAGTCTATAACATTAATAACCTAAATTATAGTAAAACTAAAAGCAATCCTCAAACTTTTTCTTTTCTTTCTTGCTTTTTTTTTTTTTTTTCCACCTATTGTCTTTTTCTGTCACACAGGCTGAAGTGCAGTGTGCAATCACGGCTCACTACAGCCTCGACCTCCAGGACTCAACCAATTCATCCACTTTTGATTTCCAAGAAGCTTGGACTACAAGTGTGCAAGCACTATGCCTGGCTAAATTTGGTTTATTTTTTTCAGTAGAATTGGGGGTCTAACTTTGTTGCCCAGGCTGGTCTTGAATTCTTGGAATCAAGTGTTGCTCCTACCTTGGCCTCCCAAAGTGTTGGGATTACAGGGTGAGCCATTGTGTCCAGCCTATCACCCCAGATTTTTTAAAACAGCTTTATAAAGTGTGGTAACTTCTGACAAACAGTGTGCAGCAATGATTTACTTTCAAATTTGAAAGTTTAATTAACAAAGATTATATAGAGTCTCCTTAACGGAATTTTTACATTAAAACTATAAAAATATGTTTTATAAATAATCATAGTTTTATATAAACAGATTGGAAATAACTGGTAATAATGAAGCAATATAACAGACAAATCTTAAGGTTACATTGGGTTTTTCCAAGTCCAGAGCTCTCATTTTAATTTAGTTTTTCTTAACTAACTTTGATTTATGTTTCTGTAAAAGAAAATCTAAAATAACTTAATCAAAATCTACCATTTTATCTCTGGAGACACAAGATAAATCTAACACAATATTTTCTAAGAGCAACATTTATGACTTAGTTTTTTCCTTCATGGCCACAATGCATGAACATATGAAAATCTCAGATGAGGAACACAGACTATAAAACTTCAAAAAAAAAAAAAAAAAAAAAAGCAAAAGGAGGAGGATCTGAAATGAAAAATCAGGTAGGCTTAAGAGCAGAACATGGATACAGGGATACTATGTATCTTTCTAACCAAATTTCCTGTGTAAACCAATTCACTTGTTTCTAAAATCTAATTAGAAAAGTCTTTCTACTCTTTTTTTTTTTTTTTTTTTTTTAAATCCAAAAATGCACTCTGTCGCAACAGGGGGAATTTCTTCTAATCACCTATATTTGCTAAGACTTCAATATTCCCCAAACGTCAGAATTAAACATACAAGTAACAGTAACGATATGACTTCAAAAACCAAACTCATAAGGTACATTTTATATAAACAGACCATGAGCAGTATATATGAGAGAGAAATCTAGAAAGAGTATGCAATCTATTTAATCTAGAGACGTATTAAAACAATAAACTTTAAAAATGATTACATACCAAAAACAAATAAAATGTTAAAAAATTTTAAACATGAGAAAACTAACACAATACATTCTATACGTACAATACAATCAATTTAAAGAGCAACAATAAACAAATTTAAAAACTCTTGCCTACTGAAAAAGAACCACCCCCAGTTCCCTGATTTTTAAAAATACTATTGAAACACAAATATTAAGAGCAAATAAAGAAGAAAAAGTCTAACTAAATAATTAATTTTTGGTTCCAAAAGAAAATCAAAACTCTAAAAATATTCAGAAAGTAATGACAGTGAGAACACTCAGGAAGTTTCTAAGAAGAACTAAAGAAAAACATGTTTTGAATCAGACAGCACTAAGTTTAAATTCCAGTTGTGTATCATCTTGGGAAAGCATTGCATCAGCTTGGGAGAATTTACTACTTTGTTTCTTCAAATCCAGAATGGGGAAGAAGAAATCAAGGTTGTTATAGGGATTAAATAATGGGTGAAAATCATCTAATAAAAAGGAATAATTCTTAACAAATATCAATCATTCTCTCTCCATTTCCCAAAAATTTTTCCATGCATGCAGCCAAAGTTATACTTACAGGTAAATGAATAGCCTTATAAGCTTTTATCTTTCAAAAATAAATATAAAAACATGAATTAGTTAGAAAAATACTAAACAGATTTTCATTAATATTGACAGTGACTGTAATTTGTACAATGCTCCTGAAAAAAATCAATATACCTGGGCATAGTAATAAACAAATGCCAACAAAGACTAAAAATAACATATATAAAAAGCATCTGGGCATACATATACACACATACACATGAATACTTATTAATAACCTTTTCCTATAAACATATAGTTTTTCACTTAAAGACTCTAAATGAATTTGTAATTAATTTCTTATTCAACAACAGACACATTTATCTCTAATATTATTACAATTTAGTTCTTACAAATTTATTTTTTCTGATGTGTTGAAATTAAATTAACCCCTTTTTTAAACATTTGGAATGGAGAGGGAATATATAATTATTTGAGTGAAATACCACAAATATTTCTGAAATAAGCCTTTCACTGAGTTCAAGTGTATTAATGAAATTATCAGCAAATAAAAACACTCTTTAAGTTTCCAAAGCATTTTGATTTGGAAAAAATAGAGACCTTTGACAGGAGGGGCTCTAAATTAATGTTTCAATATACTCCCTCTGGCTAACTTACCTAAAATAGATACCTTATAAAAAGATAAAAGTTAAAAAGACTCAAAAACAAGTAACTGCAGACCCAAGAGAGAACAAAAATACAAAACAGATGTGGGACTGCATGCAGGGGCACATAGGAATCCTGATGGTGCAGGCAGGCAGGACGGACTGGAAGGCTGGCTCCTATCAAGTAAAGGCAAGATGACTATGTGATTTATTGTATATACTGGAATATTTCTGAGACTTGTATCAAGAGAAAAAGTAGTCAACAGAAATAATTCCTTACCCAATCTATGCAAACAAGAATTTTAAAGTAGCTATTATGAATATGTGCATGACTTTCAGGAAACATCACCCCAAAGCATGAACATATGAAAATCTCAGATGAGGAATACAAACTATAAAACTTCAAAAAAAAAAAGAACCAAAAGAAGGAGGATCTGAAATGAAAAATCAGGTAGGCTTAACAGCAGAACATGGATATGCAGGAAAAAAACCAGAGAAGTAGAAGACAGACTCACAGAAATTATCCAGTCTAAATAACAGTAAAGAATAAAAAAGATTAAAGAGACAGGAAGAGTGTTAGTGATTTGTAAGACGAGACAATAAAAAGTAGCCTAAAATATGTGTACTTAGTTTCAGAATGCAGGTGAGAGAATGGAGCCCCCAAAGTGAAAAAAAAAAAAACAATGGCAACAATTTCCCAAATATGGTTAAAAAAACATGAACTTACAGATCCACAAAGTTCAGTATACCCTAAGCAGAATAAATACAAAGAAAAGGAAACCTTAGCACAGCATAGAAAAAAAAAATTGCTGAAATCCATGGGAGAAAATCTTTAAAACAGTCTGAGAAAAAATAATACATTATACACTAGTAACAAGGTATACATGAAAGATTACTTCTGGGACTACCACCTGCTCCCTCAAAATCCATGCATACCAAAATCTCACAGTAGCCCTGCAGAAACCAGCTATGTGAAAAGTAGATTCTCATTATACTGGGTTTTGCAACATGAGAATACTGTTATTTTCAATCCATATTTGGTTAAAAGAAATCTATGTATGTACAGTTAAAACCAATGTTGTTCAAGGGTCAACTGACAATACAAATGGCTGTTCACTTCTCATTGGAACCAACAGTGGCTGAAAGAAAATGGAACATCAATATAAAGCTTAAAAAAACCTACAAATTTAAATTCACCATCAAGCAAAACTATATTTCTAAAACAAAGGCAAGAAAAAATATTATTTTAGATAAATACAAATGAAGAAAATTCGCCACCAGCAGGACTCCACTAGCAAACTGACACAAGAGCAGAAAATCAAATATCGCATGTTCTCATGCATAGACTGGTGTTGAACAATGAGAACACATGGACACAGGGAGGGGAGCACTACATGCTGGGGTCTGTTAGGGGGAAATAGGGGAGGGACAGTGAGGGGTAGGGAGTTGGGGAGAGATAGCATGGGGAGAAATGCCAGATATAGGTGATGGGGAGGAAGGCAGCACATCACACTGCCATGTGTGTATCTATGCAACAATATTGCATGTTCTTCACATGTACCCCAAAACCTAAAATGCAATAAAAAAAAAAAGACCAAAAAAAAAAAAAAAAAGAATATGTGAAAGTCCCTGAACTGAAAGAGAACAACACCAGATGGAAACTGAGATCTACAGATCTTCAGGAAGAAATAAAATACATGCTTCTGAAAATGGCAAATATGTGGGCAAATATAAAAGGTACATATGCACAGGCACATATATTTCTCCTAATTTCTTTAAAAAACATTTTGTTATTTAAGACAATCTGTAATAAAATATAAAGAATGAATGGAGATTCTGGGAGCAACTGGATACACTGCTGGTAGAAATACAAAATGCTAGAGCAACCCTGGTAAACAATTTGACAGTTTCTTACAACATTAAACATATAATTACCATTTTACCCAACAATATTATTCCTGAGTAATTTCCCACAGGAAATGAAAACATGTTTACATGAAGATTTATACTTCACTGTTCACAGCAACTTTATTCACATTAGCTCAAAACTGGAAGCCCAAATTTCCACCACCATGTGAATGAATAAACTGCGACATATCTAAAAAATTGGAAAACGATTCAGTAATAAATTAGGAAGAACTACCCTGATACATGCAACAATATGCATACATTTTCAAAGCATTATGCAAGAGAGATAAATCATATACCCGGCCATGTGAATAATGACTGATGCCAGAGTCCATTGATAGGTAATTCTAGAAAAGGCGAACTATTGTGACAGAAAGTAGATCAGTGTTTGCTAATGGCCAAGGGTATGAAGAAGGGATTGACTGTACAGGAGTATGTGGGAATTTTGGGGGTGATGGATATGTTTTGTATTATGATTGTGATAGTTGCTAGAAGACTACATATAGTTATCAAAACTCACTGAATTGTATACTTAAAATGGGGTGAATGTGACTGTATGTAACTTACACCTCAATAAAGCTTGCTAAAAAATAAATATGAGAGATAGTCCCAGCCTGGAAAAAGTCCATAATCTAGATAGGTGGGTAGATAAGGAAACAAACAAATTACAAATCTGTGAAATCAAAGACATTTCACAAAAGCAAACAAAATAGCATGGAAGCAAAAAAAGTGGCAATCAAACAACCGCCTTTGCCTTGCAGAGTTAAAGGCAGTTCATTGAGGGTTGATATTTAAACTTGTTCTCAAAAGATAAGACCAATAAGGTGCAAAAGTACCTGGTATATATAAGAAAGGGAGAAAAGCTCAGTGTGTTAAGAACTTTGGATAAATAGTGGTTAGGAAAAAAAAGTATCTTAATAAGTTAGAGAATCTGGATTTTTCTGTAAGCTACGAGGAGTCAAAAGTTTACTTTTAAAATATGCTTTCTTTAAAATAAGTTAAGTCTGGTAAACAGTATGGAGATAAATTTTTGTGTCAGGAGGCTAACTAGAGAAATGTTAACACTGTTTCAATGGAAAAGTAAGATATGATAGTTTAAGACAACAGGAAGAAGGAGGAAACAGACTTAAAGATATTTGAGCTCAAACTGAGAAAATCTGGTAACAAATTGTGGTACTGACTTAGTAAGAAAGATCACTAAAGACCAAGATGACAAAGTTTAGAATGTATATATGATTAAAATACAACTGCAATAGTTAAAAATGGCACAATTAATTCCAAATACAAATGAATGTTTTCTCCCTTTAAAGTAAGTTCAAACACACCTATTTATTTTCATACTGTGCTAAAAGATATACAAGATAAAAAGACATACAAGAATTCCTGAATAAATCAGAAACATGTATATTATATCACCTGATATAAAAATTAATATTTTAAAGATATCAAAAATCCTTGACAATTGGGATTCTAAAATCTGTACACAAGAATAAAGGCCTAAGAAAAAACAAGTTTGAAAAAGTAGAACAAAAGGTGGAAGATTAGTCTCATATATGTTTAATTACAAGGCTTCATAATTAAAATAACATGACACTGGCAGGGATTCTATCACAGAGAATCCAGAAACAGAGTCCTGTATAATGAAATGTGTAAGAAAGACATTCTGAAACAGTAGAAAGAAAATGACCTTTTCTGTTCAGCAGTGTTGGAAAAAATGTATACACAGAAAAAATAAAAATAAATTCCACATAAATTCAAGACTAGATTGTAAAGATAATAAAATATAAAAGTGAAAAGAAGGTAAAAACATCTTTCTGACCAAGAGGTAAGAAATCTTTAAACAAGAATCAAAACACTAAAGTTATGCATAAAAAGATTGATAAAATGGAATACATCTGTAAGCCAAAAGTCAATATAGCATCTCTGCAGATAGAGAATATTTGCAACCTAAATAATAAAGGATTAATATCCAAAAAACTCTGAAATAACAAAAGAACGTCAACTCCAATATAAAAAGGGCAAACAGTTTATAGAATTCACAGAAAGGAAGATACAAATAGCCAATAAATATATGAGAAAGATTCTCCACCCCCGTAGTAAGCCAAACAGAATTAAAACAAGATACCATCTTTTATGTATCAGATTGCACCCCCCCCCCCAAAAAAAAGTAAAGAGTTATTTAAGAAGCATTTACTCTCATACACTGATGATACAATCACTACAAAAGGCAATTTGGTAATATCTGGTAAACTTTTGAAATATTTTAAACCTATGGCTCAGTAATGTCACCGGATTCTTCAGCTGTCGCTTTTCCAGCTGGAAACCTCTGTGGCTAGTGACATCTTTTCCCCGAGTTTTGCTCACTTCCACCCACTCAGCTGGGCCGGCTGCGCTCCGCTCACGCTAAGCCTGGCGCCCATGCCCGCCAAGGTACGCCAGGCACGGATTGGCAAGGGGCAGGCAGCTCTCGGAGCCAGCACAGGCACTGGCTCCTGCGAGGCCACAAGCGGACCAGGCAAACAGCGCAAGCGGCTTCCACTGCGGGCTCGGGGAAACACGGTGGCACTTAGAAGCTTGGAGATGCCAGGAAGTGCAGAGCCCCCAAGAGGGTGTCACAGCCCTAGAGCAGGGAGCCATTAGTTCTGGGATCCCTGAAGGGGCGCAACTCCTCTCTTCTCCTTGTTGGGGTGGGCAGGATGTGGAGGCGCCATGTTTCAGCCCTGTTTGTGTTAGGGCTCTTTCAGTTCAGCCATTGGCAGGCGGTGGCGGGGCGGGGGCGGGGGGGGGGGTCCCGAATTCTTCTCCCATGTATAGGAAGAATGACGTATCTGGACGACTGGAGAGTGAGCAAGGCAAGGTGCTTTACTGACAGTACAGCTCGCTGGAGATCCGAAGCGGGTAGCGCCTATCCACAAGCAGGTCGTCCCACTGAGCCTGAGACACACTGAACCTGCAGCCCTCAACGGAGAGGAGACCCAGAGTGGGCAGCTCCTATCGGCAGGCAGCTTGTCCCTTCTCCCCTAGTCTGGTTGAATCCAGGGATTTTATGGGCTCAAGAGAGAGGAAATACGTGCTCAATGGTCCATGGGCAGCCATGGATGGGGCCAAAAAGGCAGCATAGGTTCTCACTCCAGGCCGGGGGTTCCACCAGAAAAGACAGCTTGGTTCCGAGCCTTCAGGCCATCCCTGGCTTTAAGGTGGGGCTTCACTGTGGATCCACCCTTTTCCACCCAGGAGCCTGTCTCCACACTCAGCCCCAGCTATCTGTACATCATGCACTGAATCCAGGCGGTTTGTGCCAAGGGGCGCTTGCAGGCCTGCACCAAGCCACCCTTAGCATCCCCTTGGCCCCCCTCCCTTGCACATCAGCACCCAAAGTCCAGGGGAAGCCAAGGCAGCAAGGGGCTGGCTTGTCAGGGAGCTCTGAATGCATCCACCACACCTGGCTGGGAATGCAACAGCACCCAGGCTCGGCCTCGACTTCATTTCAAAATCAGAGTGGGGAGAGTCCAGGCAGCAGTGGCAGGCATTTCCCAGCACGCAGGGGTAGGGAGGGCTTCCCAGGCCCCCCAGAGTGCAGGGATGCCCAGGTCCACAAACGTGGCTGGGTGGCTGCGTGGCTGCAGCTGTGTCCAGCAGGGTGGGGCTCCCATTCAGGTAACTCGGAAGCGGGTGGGTCTCCCGCCTGTTCCTGGCTCCCACAGCTCTGTGGAACACACAGCTCTGGCCGGGCTGCAGCCAGTCTTGGCAGCGGCAGCTCCAGATGGGCTGCTGCTGCCGACAACAGTATGCCATTTAAGCTTCACAACTTGTAAATTAGGTATTGTTTATCTCTTTAATGCAAATGAGTTAGCTGGGACTCTAAAAGGTTAAGTAATTTGCTCAAGATTTCAAAGGGAACCAATATACTAGCTTTAAAAATGGAGTGACAGGTGTGCGAGGGACAAATATCAAATTTAATTAGGTAATTACATCTAAAGGCCTTCTTGTAACTGAATAAATATCAAAATTGTTACCAATTACTCTATATCCAAAACTAGAATGTCCAACCAGCAGAAAAGAACTGTTAATGGAATGGTTCTCAATTTGAAGGAACCTATCAGAATCACCCAGGGAGCTTTATCAGACTACATAAATTCACGTCTTTTAACATTTCTATCCACTTCCAAATATTAAGAACTACCTACACTTCCACAAAGATCAGGAGAAAAAAAAAAAGCATTAAAATGCTGCTTTACCTGAATTATTTCCACCAAACCATAACACAAAGTGAAGAAAACATGCAATTAGCTGAAAATTTTTTATTTTTAGATAAAAATCAGTGACATAAAAGTAATGCCCTATCTTTTTGCCCTTATTCGATAAAAAGGGGAAAAAGACAGCAGCAAATGGCCTTATGCTAAAATTTTGTCCAAAGGGGAGGAAAAAAGAAAAATGAAAAAGGAGTTTCCATTTTACCTGTTTACAATAATTTCATATGATGAATAAAATGAAAACCATACCACTGCCTTGTACATGGAAGATATTAAAATATTTCTAATCTAATTTTTATTTGAAGCATATAACCAAGTGGCTAAATGCACAGGCCTCCGGTCAAACCGACCTCCGTTGAAGTTCCACCTTTGTCACTTAATAGTTACGGTAAAGCACTTAAAAATGTACCCATGTCCCCAAGAAATCTTGTAATCCTTTAATTTAAGCTGGGTCTCCTATAGCACTAACTTGGAAGACAATTTAGATCTTTCTACCAATAGAAGACAACAGGCTAAAAATAATGGACTAAAAATATTTCCGAGAACAAACATTTAGAGATGAGAAAAACCCTAGAGATCTTTTACTGATTAGAAGATCAACTCTACAATTTTAAGAAATAAAGAAACAAAGGTTTTGAGAGGTTATGACTTTTCCAAGGTCAGATAACTAATAAACAAAGGATTTTAGAAATTAGGCCCCCATACTTTACTACATCATGGGAATAACTGAAACCTAAAAAAACTGTAAGAGGTCAAGGTTCAAAAACGAGACAACAGGTTCTTGGTGATTTAATTCCATCTTAATTATAATATATTTAACTCAATTTATCTTTGTTCTTCAACTGCCTCCTCCCACAGCCCATCCTTACACACATACACCTATTAATAAGAGGAGTAAAGATCAAAAGAGCTATCTTTTCACTGGAATCTCTATTATCCCACTGATGCCTAAATTACTTAAGAGCAACGGTCAGTACTCTCAGAAAGCAACAACGTCTAAGGCCACAAATACAGCTGATTACCCCCAGCATTTTTCAGAAGAGTGATGTGATACAGCAATGAAGAACATGGGCTATGGAGCCAGACTGGATTGGAATGGCTGGCCATGTGATTTAGGCTAGTTACTAACCATGCCTTCCACCAAGTGCTTCAGTTTCTCTATCCTTAAAAAAAGAGAATAACATATCTCAATTGAAGTTGTAGGAAGATTAAACATATTCCAAAAGAAGTGCTTAGCATAGTTACTTCCTAGGCATATTGCAATCGTTCAACAAATGTGACAGCTCTTAGGTGGATGATGCTGATATGCAAACCCCTTTCCAAGCCGAAGAGTACATTCTACTGTCTTCTAACAAACACAGGAAAGCAAACTGAACTCTATTATTCTGGTTATAAAACAAGAATATTTGCCTTTAAGATTACTATGCTACTTTTTTTCCCCCTAAATGACAGTATTAAGTTGTGTTTTAGGAAGAAAGAAAATCAAACACTACATTAATTTGCTTATTTTTAAATAATCACAGAAGCACTAGAAGTGTTTACTTAGCAAATGAAAATTTAAGCCAAATAGATTGTGCCTCAACATGTTTATTTTTGCCTTGAAAGAGAGTAAGTAGTTTTGATTTTTAAATTTGCCTAAATATAAGCTGAAATTCTCTCTATATATATAAGACATACCTTAATAATTTTAGGACAAATGTGAAGCCAACCTATGAAAATGTCAGAACTGTCTCATTTTAAATAATTGCTCATATAATTTATTCATCCACAATGTATCTACCATAATATAACTGTTCTAATTTCAAATGTTATAAATCTTTCATTTTTTAAAACTGTAAAATCACTGCACAGGTAAATAGTTATTGCAGCACAACAGACAAGAGTTTTCATTCAAGACCAAACAAAATAAATCTTCATTGGTCTGCAAGCTGAAATAGCATCTAGGCCTAAATTAGATCCTCATGACACTAGCTCTCCTGACATAAGGTCCTTAGGCATCAGTGGCAATTCTGAAGAGGTCCAAACATCTGTTTGGTGAGTATCTGAAGTTCTATATTATAGAAGGTGGTTAATTTAACCATGAGAAAAATTACACATGCCCTAGCATTTCAATCTTCTTAAAAAGTGCTAAACTTGGCTATTTCATAACCAAAGCTATTATCTGCACTGGCCAAGGCATTTTCTAGTAACAATTTAGGTGTCCTGGGAGTCTTATTAACTCTTTTAGGCTACTAGGGTACCAATAAGAGCATTAGGGCCTGAAACCTAATTACAGGGGATAAAATGGTCTTAGTGCTCTGTTAATGAGCCTGCTGAGGTGACCAATTTTCTTTCAGGGAGTACAAGGAGGCTCATTTCAAATGTTATTCTGTCATTTTTTAGATTTTTACAGTTGCTATTCCATTTTTAGAAGGTATAACTAGAAGACTTAAACAGTAATATTAAAGTTACAGAAATATAGCAAGAAAAAGTTTTTTACTAATTGAAAAATGTTCTCTGATGCAATGGCTAGTTTAAGTTCAGTCATTATAGGTAAAAACTGTAAGTATCTAAACAGGATATTATAGCCTACCAAAGTCTGTACATATGTTGATTAGGATCAAAAGTTATTTCATTTTATTTATTTCACAAAAAATAAAAGTTATTTTTTCATAAGTAAAACAACCCCAAAACTTCTTTGAAGAATCACAACCTAAATGTGACTGTATGCGTAGAGTAAAAAGAAAATACACATACATAAGGACATACTATGAACTGAAACAAGCTTCATTTTCAAAAAAGAAAAAAATTGACAACCCATGTCAAATAACAGCTTTTTTTCTTTTTTCTTCTGAGATGGAGTTTTGCTTTTGTTGCCTAGGCTGGAGTATAACGGCATGATCTCAGGCTTACCGCAACTTCCACCTCCTGCCTCCGCCTCCCAGTTAGCTGCGATTACAGGCATGTACTACCACACCTGGTTAATTTTGTATTTTTAGTAGAGATGGGGTTTCTCCATGTTGGTCACGCTGGTCTTGAGCTTCCGACCTCAGGTGATCCACCCACATCAGCGTCTTTGTCTAAAGATAGTAAAAACTAATAGGATGGATTTAATTTTATATTTATTTATTTAATTTTATTTTTACAGAAATGAGGTCTCACTATGTTGCTCAGGCTGGTCGCATGCTCCTGGACTCAAGTGACCCTCCTGTCTCAGCGTCCCAAAGTGCTGGGATTACAGGTTTGAGCCAACATGCCAGCCAAGGATTTACTTTTTAAATGCCTAATAACAATAAAAAAGTATAGGAAATTAAAAAAAAAATCTCTATGTAGTCCTATATTATACATGTACCCAGAAAACTACAGAATTAAAAAAAAATTCCAGATAGCTGCCCTCCTCTAAATGTTTTTAATTTTTCTCATTTATCTAACAAATATGCCAAGAAGTATAGATGACAAATGTTTAAACGGTCATAAAATCACTTATTCCATTGTAATAGAAATTCCAATTTATACACAGTAATTTATATTTAAAGTTACTGCATTAGATATTTTTCGAAAACGGACATCAGCCAACAATAAAAAGAGAAAACTAAAAAGAGGGAATGGTAGAATTAAGAAAGTAGAACTAACCAAGCATTGAAAAGAAACCTGCAGTTGATAGCTATGCAGGAGGCTCAGAAAACAGTGTGTCCAAAGATGTTCATTTAATAAACAGTATGATAAACTAGATGAATAATATTTACATGATAATATTATAAATGCTACTTAGTTTTTAATTTTCAAATTTGACCATGAGTCAAAATATGAAAAACAATTACACTTAACGTAATTTAAACATTATCAATTTTGACATTGTAGAATTGATGATATAACTGAGAGAAGCTAGGTTATAAGGGACAGAAAAGGATAAAAATACAGAAACCAAATACTAAGTTCTAGACTAGGCAGTTAAAGAGTTATCGGTCAAAGTCAATGAGGCAATAAATCCAGCTCAAAGTGTAATATTTAGAGTTATTACGGTAACAGAAGAAATATGGTAAGAATTTAAGAATTTACATTCCTTGTCTTTCAAAGTAATAATTTCAGTCAACAGGGAAAATACATACACTAAGAAATATAAGCGTATCATTTACAGAATAGAAGCAACCATTTAAAAGAACAAAAAACATCTGAGATAAGATATGAGAAGTAAGATGAGGTGGGAGGTAGAAAGCAGAAATTTACTTTTCATTTTATATACCTTTTTTGTACTTCTGAGTTTTTATTTCCAGGTATAAAATTCATTTTATAATTTTTAAAATGCCATTAAAATCCTGTGTTTGGGATCTTAGATGGTAAATATGGAAGAGATAAATACCAAAACATTTTAAAAGTTGCTTGATTTAGGATTAAATATTGTTGGCTAAAGATAATTTTTCAAAATAAAAAGCATTTATACTACTATCTCTTCTTTTTTTCAATTTGTGCCTATGTCAATTTTTTTCCTGAGACTCTGTAAAGTAAGAGAGAAGAAGGAAGAAAAGTCAATAAAGATATGCAGAATATATTAACAATAATGTGAAAGTAAAAGGAATGAGAAAACAATGGATAATTCTTAAAACCCAAACTTGCTGGGCATAGTGGCTCACACCTGTAATCCCAGCACTTTGGGGGCTGAGTCGGGCGGATCCCTTGAGGCCAAGAGTCCTAGACCAGTTTGGTTAACACGGTGAAACCCCATCTCTTCTAAAATACAAAAAATTAGCCAGGCATGGTGGCACATGCCTGAACTCCCACCTACTCAGGAGGCTGAGGCACAACAATCACTTGAACACAGGAGGCAGCAGTTGCAGTGAGCCAAGATCGTGCCACTGCACTCCAGCCTGGAAGACAGAGAGATACTCTGTCTCAAAAAACAATAACAACAACAACAAAAACTACCAAACTTATTTTATAAAATCTAGATAAAGGAGAAGAATACTTTAAGTACTAACTAATGTACTAACACCCTTAAAATAAACAATTGTCATTTTCCCCATATACTTTACTCATTCTAGAAATAAGCACAAAACACAATGTCAGCATGTCATTTCAGAGCAAAACATGTCAATAACATCAACTAGTCTTTTAATTTTAGGATTTCAAAAACATACGAATAAGTTATATTTTTCATGATGAAAATAATACATGTGTTCACTTTTAATACAATGATAAATATACTGTTTTTCTAAAACAATAACATCTTGTTTTAACTATTCAAATCCAATAATTTCTTCTCAACCCAAACCTGCAATTGGTTTTAATGTTTCTGTATATCTCTTCATATAAGCAAACATGAAAGGAATGTAGAAAGATATCCAAAGTGCAAAGTCATCTCCATTCTGAGTACACAACAGAAATAAAATGAACAGAGTGAAAACCTTTTATTCTAACACTTAGGAAACTCAGGGAGTGGCGCTAGGCTTATGTGATCTACTTTCAATACTTCTAGTTACAGATAAGTAAATTACTAGAATCAAGTATGAATTGCTTAGTATAATAGTATAGATGGGCTATTTATTGCTCAATACAGTACTGAGCAATTCACACTTTAGAACCAGACAGAAGTGAGTTCAAACTGTGTACTATTTACATGTTTGCAAACGTGGGCAAGTCACTTAACACTCTGAGCATCTTCTAAATTAAAAATAATATTATCTACTGGAACAGGCACCAGTGCCTGTTATATGCTAGACAGTTAAAAATGTTAAATCACATCTCCAACAGTTACTGAACTATTTCTCTCTAAATAATATTTTCATTTTCATTCAGGTTCTCAGCTTTTTCAGTTTAAAGGGGCATCCCTTAGCACAGTTGCATGACTTTGGTGTGGCAGATCACAAATCAATTAGGTGGATGATTTGTTTTGGCTGCCTGTGGCCCTATTATATTATCAATTCTCATTTGAGGAGCAGTTAAGGTGCTAAGAACATATTTTTAACTGAATAAAATGTATTTACTCTTCTCATATATGTGTATATGAAAAGTATAAAAATAGACAAAATCAGGGTAAAATAATGAGATAAGAAATATATATGGTTTATATACTTGAGGCTCATATTTTAATTGTAGTTTTCACATTTTAGTTTTGACTCTGAGGTTACATGCACTTCACCCTATTAGAACTCTCCCTTTCTCAATTACATGCAAAAATGACAAAAAAAAAAAAAAAAAAAAAGACCCCTCTTGCTGTTTCAAGTGCAAGAAAAGGTATATAAACTAAGAGAGATTAATATATTAAGTGTTTATGAGGCTCAGTCACCTTAGAAATGATAATATTTTCCAGTTTAGAATTGAGGTTTATAAGGAAAAAGGATCCTGAGCAAGAATAAAACAGAAAAGAAAAAATGGAGGAAAAATTGGTCAAAGAATAATAATAGTTGTCATATATTCAACACTGGTATATAAAAGCCAGATGCTTTAAATAAGTCATTTCTTATATTGCCAACAATTTTACAAGTAGGTATAATCATGTCTTTTTAAAGATGAGCAAATGAAATTCAGGAATGATCTACCCAAAGTCACTCAGCCAGGAACCAGTGCAGCCAGAACTTAAACTGGAGTCTGTCTAAACAAATTAAATCATGCTATGCTATTTTCAGAACTTAAAATTTCTAGGACATCAAAATTTCATTAGAGAGCAGTTACTTTTCCTTTCATTTGTACAAGAGACAAAGATGAGGCGCAGAAACAGCTTTGGTCATCAATGAACACTCTTTCCTTAGTTTCTTCTTGTTAGTCATATGAACCAAAGAGATTTCAAGGTAAAAATGCCAGTATTGCATGCTCTTATCCCTAGTCAAAGGATGCTTTCAAAACAATTCCCATCAGCAGTTGGGCCATCAAAATCATGGAAGTAAGGAAAGAAGAAAGGAGGAAAGAAGGTGTGATTGGGAGAGAAGGAGAGTGAGAGAGAGGTGACAGGAGAGGAAAGGAACAGAGAATGGAGGAAAACCAGTAGAATACACTTTCTTTGTTTAAAATATAAATTGTCTGTCTACATCTTTTCCTCTGCCTTACTACTCCTAGCAGTATTACACTTCTCAGACAAAACCATATTGAATTGTCCTTATATTCCATAGGGAGAGATTTTTTTAAAAACTACATTTAACTCACTTATGTGAATTTCTTTTAAGTTCTAAGAATTCCAATGACACACTAATTTGCTTTCACTTTCTGGAAATCAACAGTCTTACCATGAAACTTTGAGGCTTCAGGATCATTCACATTGATAGCAATTAATTTCCAATCTGTTTCACCTTCATCAATAAGAGCCAAAATTCCAAGGATCTTCACTTGAATAACTTCTCCACAAGAAGCAATCTTTAAAGAGAAAAGAAATTCACTATTTTCATGACTGTCAAGAATTTACTCCCATATGACAAAATCCACATAAAAGATTAAAAGAACTATAGACAGAAATAAAACCTCAATAATTAAAAATAATATAAAAATAGCCAAAGTCTGCCTTGCAATGTTCCTTTAGAGTTAACTTTCTCGAAACTTTTCCACCAATGATTGAATTGCTTTATTGATAAACAAACAACTTGTCCTCCCACTGCAAACAACTAAAAAACTGGACAAAATACATGAAATCATTCATTTCAGACATTAAACAACAGGAGGTGCAGTACTGTGACCCTACACAGAAGTAAACAAATAAGGAGAGCCATGTGACTGCCCTGGCTTTCTGCTCAATGCATGTTCCAAACCACAAAAGATAGAAAGGAACCCAATAAGAGAACAGGTATCTCGCTGAGGTTAAAGAACAGAGTTTAAAAAATGGGGAGGAGGCTGGGCATGGTGACTCACACCTATAATCCAGCACTTTGGGAGGCTGAGGCAGGCAGATCACAAGGTGAAGTGATTGAGACCATCCTGGCCAACATGGTGAAACTGTCTCCTAAAACTACAGAAATTAGCTGGGCATGGTAGTGCATGACTATAGCCCCAGCTACTTACGAGGCTGAGGCAGAAGAATCGCTTAAACCCAGAAGATGGAGATTGCAGTGAGCCAAAATCATGCCACTGGAGACAGAGCAAGACTCTGTATTAAAAAAAAAAAAAAAAAAAGGCAGGGGGGAATGAGGTAGCTGCAATTTGTAGGACATGGTACCGGAGATGAGAAATAACGACAGCAATATAATAGGGGTTCCTTTGAGATACTGATTAAATACTAACCTGTATTAGTATTTAATAGTACCTATGGGATGAGACTCCATAAGTCAATGCAAATAACTGCTAGAGGCCTATAAAATGAGTTCCAACCACCCAGGAAAATCTCAGTCAGCACAAGGGGCATTCTTTAGTGAGCCTACACGGGCATGCCTTAGAGTAGGTCTAAACTAACTCTCAAATAAAGGTTACTCTAGACCTGCCCTAACAAAGTTTTAAAAGTACCTGGACACAACTAAACTGACTCACAAGTAACTATGTGCAAAAATAAATATTCTTTAAAGGAAGAAAACAACATCCAGGTACCCAATATAACACAACATCCAATATAACACAACATCTTGGATGTAAGCCCTAAATGGGGAAAAAAGTTAAAAATCATTTAACAGAAACATTTCCAGAAATTTTAGATGATGGAATTTACAGATAGGAACCTTAAAACAACTACTATAAATATGCTTAAAGATTTAAAGAAAAACATGAAATATGAAAGAGAGAAATGAGAAATATAAAAAAGAACCAAATGGGACTTTAAGAGCTAAAACATACATGATCTGAAATGAAAAATCCTCTCAATGAGCTTAACAACAAAATAGACTTTAACAAAGAGAAAATTAGTGAACCTGAAGATACTTTAACAAAAACTTTCCAAAGTGAAGCACAGAAACAAAAAGGATAAGAAAAATTTAACAATGCCAGTGTCCTCTGGGACAACATCCAGCACTCTATCTTATGTATAAATGGAATTCCAGAAGGAGAAGAGGAGGCAGAAAAATATTTGAATAAATAATGTCCAAAAATTTTCCAAATTTGGTGAAAAGTATAAACCCACAGATTGAGAAAACGCACGTGCATGTGCACACACATACACACACACACACACACACACACACACACACACACACACACAGAGACACCCATCAGAACAACAAAAAAAAATCCAAAGTGAGGCACATCAAAATTAAAGTGCTGAAAAACAGTGATAGGGACAGAGAATACATCTTAAAAGCATATAGAAAGGAAAAAAAAGATTATATAAGGGTTGATGATATATCAGTGTCCAGAAAAGATTATAAAAGGGTTGTATATAACAATGACAGCCGATTTCTCTTTGTAACCCACAAGACAAAGAAATGAAATCTTTAAAATTCTTAAAGAAAAACACTACCAACCTAGAATGCCTGGGGTCAGAGAGACTTTACAAAAGGGAAAGGGAGAACTTTCTGGGATCATGGAAATGCTTCACATCTTAATTGAAGGAGAAGGATATGTGTATACATATGTGAAAACTCACTACATACTTAAAATGAGTAAACTCAATTGAAATGGAAGAAATCATGAACAACAAGCAATTCACAGAAGAAATGAAAATAGCCTTGAAGGGTATAAAAAGACGCTCAAGCTCATTCATGATATCACTACTTTGTGGTTTAAATTAATATCCCTCCTTAGTGTTTGCAGAACTCTCACAAAATAGGCTATTGCTTGTCATCTTGATCCTGTCCTCCATATTTTGCTTTCTCTATTCTGGGGGGAATTTCTCTGGCTGTCAGCTCTAAATCTACAAAGGTAGTAATTTTTCTTGTTCCATCCAGAGGAATCAGAAGTTGAAGCAAAATCTTTAATTTCACTCTACTGACCAAAACAAGCCCAGAAATTATGGACATAAGAGAGCACAGGTAAGTGTGGCTAGAAGTGGTAATCTTATTACCAAGAAAATTTAAAGATATATGAGAATCAAGGATGACCAAGAGGCAGAATACAAGAAATGAGCAGATGAGAGTAACTAACTAGGCTGGCACATCTTCCAGTGGCAGCACTACTCCTGTCACTGGCAGCTATCATCATCAAACCTGAGACTTTCTGTACGAGTATAACTTATTCCCTTATGCCTATCTACAAAGTTAATATTGACACATAATAGTCAATATTTTAAAACTGAAAGGTTAGGATAAAGTCATTTTAAGGTCTAAAGACTATTTTTTAATTTAAAAAATTCAGAATCTCATCACATTATGTAAGTAAAAACAATCCGTATATTAAAAAAAAATTAGGCACCAAGAAAGTAGAGCTGTGTATAGTTTCAACGTATTGCAATCTGTGCTGAAACTGAAGTTACTTATGTATCTTGAAATTTAAGGTATCTACTAGGCCTAGAAACTCACACTAAATAGAAAATAAACCTACATGTAAGATTACATAATATAAACTCGACTCCTGTTGCTTGAGGGGAAAAGAGACCTGAGAATACTTTTACACTGATTCATAGTAGCTTTTCTACAAAGCACATTTATCAGTTACAGTGAAAAGTAAAACACATTAGAGCAAAGCCTTAAGAAAATAATGAATGATACTTATAAAGCAGGTTTCATAAAATACTTTAAAAAGATTTTATGAGAAACCCAGAAATAGGAGGACTTAAGCAGATATTCCGTGTGCTTAATAAAGTTATTTCAGTGAGGTTCCCTCAAGCTGCCAATGTCAAGTTTACATGCATGCATTCTTTCTATATCCTTTTATTTTTAAAGGTTTAGTTGGCTATAGATTTTCACTGTAAACCTGGAATCTGAACACATGCTTCAGAATAAAGTTCTTCATAATTCAAAATGCGGTTTTACATTTAGAGAACAAGGTATGTAGAAAAAAAGTCACTTCAGTGTCCAGAAATTATTTGAGGGAAAAAAAATCCAGAATTTTAAGTGATAAAGTCAAATAAATCCTGTCAGAATATTTGGAAGTTGATTCTAAAATCTTAATATAAATCTGTATGGAGTTGTAATTAGTTAACACAACTGACTAACGTGATTGTGTAAACTAAACTGAAATCTGAACTTCAGGGGAATATACACAATTATATTAGCCAGACTCTCACATGCTTAGCTTCTATTAAGTACTCAGCTCTATATTAGGCACTACATATTAACAAAAGAAAGAATTCCTGTTCTCACTGATTTACAATCTTATCTGGGTGACTTAGATACCTCAGGGCAGGACAGAATAATACAAGACTGAACACATGTGAGTTAAAATGTGTCATATCAACACTATTGTGCATCATTTCTCATGGCTGTGCCTTCTTCATTTCCAGTGCCACTGCCCTGATCTAGGCAACAGTGTGTCAAGGTAGGTTCTCCAATATGATAAAAGGACAGGATAGAGGCTATAACAAATCAGAATACTATTATAACACTGTAGATACGAGGTAATTTATATCTAGATTAGGGACGTGACAGTGGATAGTCTAGATACGGGTAATGAAACATTTAAAAGGAAAAAACAAAGAGTGCACAAGGAGAAAAGAAAATGATTTACCAAACACACACTGTGTGATGGGCACTAGAGTATGTCTTTTTTATGTATCATTTTATTCTTCACCTACAGAAACTACTGTACAGTGTAGATATTATCCCTATCTTGGAAATAAAGACACTGGGATTCACACCATTTAAATAATTTTTGTCAGAGACTACAGAACTAGTGAATGGAAGACCTGGGATTCATACCCCAAACTGAGCCAGAGCTGCTTCTCTTGCCAGTCTGTAGTGAGAAAGCAGATCAGTCCTTGCTTGAGGATGGAGGGTTGGGAGAGGCAGACAGAGAGATTACAAAGAAGTGTGAGAAAAATTTGGCGGTGACATATTTTCTTAATTTTGATAATAATTTCGCATGTACTTGTATAAAAAGTAGTCAATTCATACACTTCAACTAGGTACAGTTTATTATATGTCAATTACAACTCAATAAAGCTAGAAAAAAATCTACTTCACATTTATGGCTAAAACTATTATTTAAAAAATGCATTATTTTCTTGGATAAAATAATTATCCACATTTGTTTAAGATAAAATCAGACATAAACTTGTTTTAGTTAAAAAGAATCGTGATACCCCTGGACACAGGGAGGGTAACATCACACACTGGGATCTGTTGGTGGGGGGCTAGCGGAGAAAGTGCAGGGTGGGGAGGTTGGGGAGGAATAGCATGGGGAGAAATGCTAGATATAGGTGACGGGGGGATGGAGGCAGCAAACCACCTTCTCATATATACCTATGCAACAATCCTGTGTGATCTGCACATGTACCTCAGAACCTAAAGTACAATTAAAAAGAAAAAATAAAGAATCATGATACCATTTCACACTCACTAGGATGATTGTTAAAAAACAAAAATGGAAAATAATGAGTACTGGTGAGGATCTGGAGAAACTGGAATCCCTGAATATTGTTAATGGGAGTTAAAATGCTGTGGAAAACTGTTTGGCGTTTCCTCAAAGAGTTAAATTCAGAATTACCGTATGACTCAGCAATTACATTCCTAGGTGAAAAAAAATGGATAAGAGTATTCAAACAAAAACTCGTACACGAATGTTGATAGTGGCACTATTCATAATAGCCAAATGGTAGAAACAAGCCAAATGCCCATCAATTCATGAATGGATAAGTAAAAGGCAGTTATTATCCATCAGTGGAATATTATTCAGCCATAAAAAGGAATGAAGTACTGATATGTTGCTACAACATGGATGAATCTTAAAAGTATGCTAAGTGAAAGGAGCCAGACACAAAAGGTTACATATTATGTGAGACCATTTACAAGAAATATCAAGAGTAGGTAAACCTATAGAGACAGTAAACTAGTGGTTGCCAGGGGCCAGTTGGAGAATGAAATGGGGAGTGACTGCTAAAGGGGATGAGAAGTTTCCTTTTGAGGTCATGAAATGTCTGGGACTAGATAGATCTAGGTGATGGTTGTACGACTTGTGAAAAGTATTAAATGCCACTAATTTTAATATATATTTTTAAATGGTTAATTTTATGTGAATTGTACCTGAATTTAAAAATTTAATCACAAATTGTTTTTGATGGTGGTGGAGGCTGTCACATACATGGTCAAAATGAACCATAATAAAACAGCTCCTAATCCTTAAGTCATCTCTCCCCAAACTCTGTTATCATTAAGTGAATGGTTCACTTCTTTCCAATACCTACTTCAAGTTTATTTTATAATAAACAAAATACTTTTTTGTGTTTAACTACAAAATTGATCAGGTAATTTCTATAAAATGTCAATTAAAAATACAAACATTTATAAAATTAAAGCAAAAGGACACAAACTTTTTGCAGAAAAACTTGTTGCAATGCAGCTGATTTAAAACAAGATTTGAATTAATAGAATATATCTTAATAAAAGTAAATCTCAAAAATTAGAATTCTATCATTTCAAATAATGAGTTGAAATCATATGGCTGTAAACTGCAAATTGTAAATAATATAAGTAAGATGGATATAAATATGTGTATCATTTCTCACAAGTATCAGCACTAGAGGCAGAATGGAATAGGGCAAGCTTGTCCAACCCACGCAGCCTGAGAGCAGCATGTAGCCCAGGATGGCTTTCAATGTGGCCCAACACAGATTTATACACTTTTGTAAAATATTATGAGATTTCACTCACTTACTTTTTAGCTCATCAGCTATTGTCAGTGTTAGTATATTTTATGTGTGGCCCAAGACAATTATTTTTCCAATGTGGACCAGGAAAGCCAAAAGATTGGATGCCCCTGGTGTAGAGACTAGGAACCCAGGCTCCAAAACAAGATATCTGGGATTCTATCCCAATTCTGCCAACTTACTAGCAATGTAAGTTTGGGGAAATCACTTAACTTCCTTGGAATATAATTTATCTAAAATTTGGAAATAAAAATACCTGTTTCACAGGTTAGCAGTTAAGAATAAATAAGGTAATTTCATATACAGCACCTCAAATAAAGGTTTATAGACTAGTACTTTACTATAAGCATGAGTATTAAGTTTGGTTTCCTAAAGGGAATCATTCATTTTTCCCCTTACCATTCTCAGTAAACAAAAATGCTAGGAATTTTTTTTTAAAGTATGCACCTCATGATCCTAAAGGATCAAAGAATCAAATTTTCTGAGGGACTCTTTTTATGTTATTTCCTACAGTGATCCAGTTCTATAAAAGGGCATGTAACTACTGTTTATAGCATTCTTAAAAAAAACACCAAATCTCCAATTTTGTAATCTGTTTTTCTATTTCTTAATAGAAAAAGAAGTTTCATCTTCCTTATGTCTGCAAATTACAGGTAAACAACTAAACTGCTTCCACTCTGACGTTAGACTTCCATTTGAAACTACAAAAAGATGGCTCTGGAGATGGAAAATGGGAGATGTGCAGATTTATCTGGGCTCCTCTGAACTGATTTTGGCATCAACTCACAGAATCCACTGTGTGATTAGCTAAGCTGCTTTTTTTGCATGCCTCCAGGGGTTAATAGCTAAAGCCACATCTGTGAAGGAAATACAATGACAACACTGTCCATGGGAAGAGACATTATGAACAAAGAATGAAACTTCTACAGTTGAGGTCTCAATTGTCTGAAATATTGTCTGTTCCTTTCCCAGTCCCCACCCTCTGGCATGCTTCTTACCAGCTGCAATCACAAACTATTTCTGATACTTGTCCTCAAGTTTGGACTCTGGTTGCTTAAATTCTAGATTCTCAAGTCCAAAAGGAACTTCTGACAAGTAATTATAAAGATATGGATGATATTTGCAGCTCTGAGTATATATCAACACTAAAGTATGCCATAGAAAAATTTTACAACTGCATATGTAAATACTAACTTATACAGGCTGGATCATATTTAGAGAAGAGTGTTTAGCTGTGGTAGTATACTTACTTGTTTATTTATTTATTTATTTATTGACTCAGTCTTACCGTGTTTCCCCGACTGGTCTTAAACTCCTGGGTTCAGGAGATCCTCCTAGCTTGCTTCCCAAAGTGCTGGGATTACGGGCATGAGCCACTGCACCCAGACGACTCCATTCTAACAGAGAAGATCTAGTGAAAAGGAACCAGAGTGGGAAACAATCTAGAAACTGTCAGAAAAGAAACAACTAGAATAAGAAGCCTTGAGAACAGAAGGCTTCAGGAAGGTATGGGTGCACTGGACCAAAAGACCTGTAATATCCTTTATAAAGCAAAAATGTTCAAATTTGAAGTTATTGCAAAATTGCCAGTTTAAAGATGACTATACTGGTTAATTCACACTAGATACACTAAATGAGAGTTTCTCAACTAAAGGCAATTTTGCCCTCTTAGGGGATATTTGGCAATATCTGAAGACATTTTGGGTTGCCACAACTGGGGAGATATTATTAGCATCTAGTAGGAAGAGGCAAGGGATGCTGCAGAGGACAGTTCTCTCATAAAGAATTATCCATCTTTAACGTCAATAGTATCAAAGCTGAGAAACCCTGTAGCTGACTCTGGCAGCAGAGTATCAGAATTCCTCGGAATCACCTACAGCTTTTAAAATGCACATTCTAAATTGTTGTATTCATTTTTATTCATAGAATTTATTTTAAAATTTTAAACAATATAAGAACAGATAAGACATTCATGGGTTATAAAGCAAGCAAGGAAGCATGCCCAGCAGATTACCCAAGTTGCCTCAGAATGAGACATACCCTTTGACTTCACATGCAACAGAAAGGCAAAGTTTTATCTCAAACAAAGCACTATTTCGCTGTAACACCTTTAAAAATTGGAAAGGAAAACTCAATCAAACCAAAAACTACATGCTTAGGAATAAATGGTAGAATTCTTACAAAACCACCACACTTCAATTCAACCTAAACCAATTCAACAAATTTATGCTGAAAGTATAATATTTAGTTGTCTTACACAACGAATGAACAATACAAAATCCCTCAAGGGACTTAGAACATTAAAGTTTTCTATATCTGTGGTTCTAAATCTGTTATCAACTTCCAGGACTCTGCTTCTTTCCCTCTGTCTATTAACAATGTGATGTTAAAGGCAATTTCCTACCACTATGCTTGTTACAGCTGATTCAACCACTCATCTCATAGCCAGGCATGAAAGAAAGAAGCATACCTCTAACAAAGAACTTTCTTTAGATAGGAATATTTATTTCATAATTAGTAAATATTATTTTCAGGTCTTATGAACTAAAGGAACACATGCAAAGAAAACATGCAAATTCATGAAGTGTTCCATATTTTTCACCCAGATACAAGAAATTCAGAGAACACCTGAGAGATACTATGTAAGATGATATCACTAAGGCATATGGTTATCAAGCTCTATCCTAAATATATATGCATGCAACATCAGAGCACCCAGATTAATGAAACAACTACTACTAAACCTAAGAAAACGGAGGGCAATACAATAGTGGGAGGCATCAACACTCCACTAGCATTCTTGTGTCCTTTAAAAAGCACGTTAAAAAATAATTCATCATGATCAAGTAGGGTTTGTTCCAGGAATGCAAGGATGGTTGAACATATATAAATCTATAAATGGACTTGACCACATAAAGAAAACTAAGAAGAAAAACTGTATGATCATCTCAATAGATACTGAAAAAGCATGTAATAAAATCCAATGTTCCTTCATGATAAAAAATCTTCAACAAACTAGGCACTGAAGGAACATACGTCAAGATAAGAAGAGCCATCTGCAACAAACCTATAACCAACATATCAAATGTGGAAAAGCTGAAAGCATTTCCCCTAAGAACCAGAATAAGACAATGATGTCCAATCTCACCACTCCCATTCAACATAGTACTGGAAGTCCTAGCCAGACCAATCAGGCAAGAGAAAGAAGTAAAATGTATCTAAATTGGAAAAGGAGAAGTCAAATTATCTTTGTTCACTAATGACATGATAGTGTACCTAGGAACCCCTAAAGACTCCTCCAAAAGACTCCTAGACTTGATAAACAACTTCAGTAAAGTTTAGGGATACAAAACATATAATATATTTAATCAAATGGGTAAAAGATCTCTGCAAGGAGAACTACAAAATACTGATGAAAGAAATCATAGACGACACAATTAAATGGAAAAACATTCCATCCTCATGGATTGGAAGAATCAATAGTTAAAATGACCATATTGCTCAAAGCAATCTAGAGAGTCAATGTAATTACAATCAAATTACCAATGTCATTTTTTCACAGCATTAGGAAAAAACAATCCTAGTGTTTATATGGAACCAAACAAAAGCCAGAATAGTCAAAGCAATCCTAAACAAAAAACAAATCCGGAGGCATCATATTACTCAGCAACAAATTATACCACATAGCTAAAGTACTGGTACAAAAATAAACACGGTACTGTTACAAAAATAAACACATAGATCAATGGAATGAAACAGAGAACACAGAAATAAAGTCACATATCTATAAGCAACTGATCTTCAATAAAGTCAGTAAGAAAAAAATAATGGGGAAAGAACACTCTATTCAATAAATGGTACTGGGAAAACTGGCGAGCCATAGGCTGAAGAATGAAACTGGACCCCTATATCTCACCACGTACAAAAATTAACTCAAGATGGATTAAAGACCTAAATGTTAAGATCTGAAACTATAAAAAATCCCTGAAGAAAATCTAGAAAAAACTCTCTGGACATCACCTGGGCAAAGAATTTATAATGAAGACCCCAAAAGAAAATGCAATGAAAACAAAAATAGACAAATGGGACTTAAACTGAAAAGCTTCTGCATAGCAAAAGAAATAATCAATAAAGTGAAGAGATAGCCTACAGAATGGCAGAAAATATTTGCAAATTATGCTTCCAACAAAGGACTAAGACAACTCAAACAAACAACTCAACAAGAGAAAAAGAAAACCTTAAAAAGTGGGCAAAGGCCCTGAACCAACATTTGTCAAAAAAAGAAATACAAGTGGCCGAGAAACACATGAAAAATACTCTACATCATTAATCGTCAGAGAAATACAAATTTAAACCACACTGAGAGTTTCTATGTGCTGGTTTCTGAGCTCTACACAATTAAAGATGAGATGCTCCTCTATGAATGAGAAAAAAGGGGGAATAGTTGAATGTCTGCAGAGAACAAGAAATAGTAACAATAAATGTAATAGAAAATAGAACAAAGAACTGACCAAAGATATACAGAAGAATTGACAGGTAGCAACAATCTCTGAGATTGTGTATTTTGTTTTTACTTAGTAGGACATAGCAACCTGAAAGCAGGCACAAAAAAATAAGATAAAGTACCAGTTGACTTTCATGAGTATTGAAGTTTCTGTCTAAATAATAGGCAAAGATGGTGAAGACAAGACTTAGCAAATTTTTCCATAAAGGGTCAGATGGTAAATATAAAATAATAAAATAATAATAAAAGGCTTTGTAGACCATGTAATCTCTGCTACGACTCCTCAACTCTGCTGTCACAGTGTAAAAGCAGTCATAGACAGTATGTACATCAATGGGCACAACTGTGTTATTTATAAAAACAGGTGTTAGGCTGGCTTTGACTTGTCACAGGGCTGTAATTTACCAACCCCTGGTTTAAGACAAGAAAGTGAAGATAAAAGAATGGACTGATATCAGAGAAATCAACAGGCTTGAACTTCGAAGAGTTGAAGAACTGGAGGCTAAAATGAAATTTTATGGCATGAATAAACCAAAACTCATGTTAGAATTAATATAGTCTATAAAACAAACCTTTGAGCCTATTTCACAAACATCAATGGGATCATTATCTCCACAGCAGTTTGTGCTCTTATCCTTTTGATAGGGATCTTCCCAAGTCTAAAATTTAAAACAAAGCAGAAATATAAGTTAATACTATAATGTATTTTAATCTTTCCACTTAATCAAAGTTTCATAGATAACCATAATCCAAAGAAAACATTAACAGAAATTATTTCATAGGCTCAAGGCCAACAGGACAGTATGTCCCTAAGGATTATAATAATTAAAACAGATTTATAGTATTTCCTCCCTCTGTCTTTCAATTGTCTGTATAACTGCATCTGCAAGTGGGTGGTATATCCAGACATACTCATCTTCCAAGTTCAGTAAGGAAATAAATTCACATTTACTTTTTTAGAGTTTCAGTGGATGTTCCCACTGTCTATGTCCTTGTTTCTGTGTTTCCACTGACTGTCTCAACTGTGACTTCCATCATTCATTGCTTCCTTTCACATGGTAACAGCACAGAGGTCTAAATTACTAAAGGAAACCCAGTTTTCCCTTATAAATCAAAGGACAAAACACTACTAAAGAAAATAAAAACCTATTTTGTCTCATTCATTCCATTAAAAAATCCTCTACCTGTCAAATCTCAAGGACCTTAATAAAAACATGAAAAGATGTCAATTCTTTAGTTTACTGGCAAGATTATACCCTGTTGGTTATAAAATACATACATGGGAATTTTTATAAATGAAGACCATAATAGAAAATTTCAAGTAAGAGTAAAGATCCCTTAGGCACTATCCCTCCCCAAAGCCTCAGAATTGCCTGATTCTAAATGTAACTTTATAAGTACTCTAAAATTATTTGCTTTAAATTCAAATTAAAAGGGATATAGAGACTGTCATCCCAAGATTCAGATTAACATTATTAAGATTTCAGATTATCCAAGCTTATTTCCTTTAATTTTATATAGATAATTAAAAATAAACTTATTTGTACCTAAGCACAATAGAAACTCCAATATTTTCCTTCTAGTACTAATTAAGTTTATTCAGAAATAACCTGGCCTAACTTTATTTTTTTAAAAAAAATCAATAAATAAAGTCCAACAACATTTCACTGCACCAAATACCAATACTACTAAGAAAATCTAAGAATAATCACAATTGTTAATCTTACACACTGGTCATAGGTGACACACACTTTCTAGCTGATATATACACACACAATATATACATATATACATACATATCACATGAATAATGTACCATAACGAATTCCATTTTATAGATAAGTAAATTGAAACACAGAGTTTAAACTTGCAGAAACTCACAGTTTCTAAATGGTAAAGACTGTATTAGAACTCATGCAATTAATCATTATTTTTTATGTGCAAATTATAACAATTGAATGGCATTTACTTTCAAATATAACACGATCTACTTTGTGGTTCTCTTCTTTTAAATACCTTCTCTTACTCTAAGAATTTCCTACGTAACTTTCCTAAAGAGGTTCTGTTCTTTCCCAGTCTTACCGTTACTGATGCTTTTTTTCTATTAACAGGTATTCATTCATACAATAAAATATTTGCTGAGTACCTACTTTGGGACAGTAACAGAGATGTACAGGAAACTGTCAATACCCTGGAGAATGTCATGTTAATAAAATTTGTGACAAATGCTATAAAGGTAATCTTAATGTGCTGTGGAAACCAAGATGGGACACCCAGGAATAATCAGAATCAGGCAACCTAATGAGAATCAGAAAATATCTGAGAGGTTCCTCCTTGCTAATACAGAAATTCCATCTCATATTTTTCCTTATTCCTACTCCCACTCCCAAGAGAACAAATGTTAACAGGCTAGAAGTGCCACTGCCCTAAAGGAAAACAGCTAGATTCGACCACAACTATCTTGACTAAACAATCCAGATCTCTTTCTTCACTATTAAGAATAGCTTAGCTGGGCATGGTGGCTCATACCTGTAATCCCAGCACTTCGGGAGGCTGAGGCTGGCGGATCATGAGGTCAGGAGTTCGAGACCAGCCTGACCAACATGGCGAAACCCCATCTCTACCAAAAAAAAAAAAAAAAAAAAAAGAATGGCTTAAATAAGAGGATCTTTAGATACATCCTAGCCCTAAAATGTTAAGATTTTTAGTGCTCATTCACAATCTGCATGAATGCTCCCATTGAACAGGAAGCCCACATACTTATGACCTACTTGTGACCATTTTGATAAACATTAATTTTTTTTAAGTCCTTCCTCACATAGAGACAAAAACTGTCTTGATACTACTTTATATTCAACTTGATTGTGGTGGATATTTCTGTTGGTTGGTTGGTACCTCAGAACTCCAATTTCAACATTACCTAACAATATGGTTACATGTATTGAGGAATTAAGTATCCAAGTGAAAAACTCTTAACTCTACAATATTGTGAAATTTAGAGCCAATTCTTCATGATTTTCCTTACCAGCAAAAATACCAGACTATTTCTCTTTATTTCCAACCTTTAATACTTTACACCTACAGGTCTCAGTTTTTACAACAAAAAGAGATATACACTAAATCACCTCTAATTTAACTTCAAAATACAGTATAATTTCAACAGAAAAGGAAATCTTGAAAAATTTAAGCTTTGGGTTTGCCATCATGTGGAGTCTTAGGTGTAAAACTATTAATACACAACTAGAAAATCACAAAAGCTAGAGAAGAAGTATCAAGAAGCAGAAGTTCAAAATATTAATAATGGTTTCGCAAAAATGACAAAAGATTAGCTTCCTGACTTTAGAAATAATTTTGACAACTAAATAAGAAAAGGGCAACCCAACTAAAACGGGCTAAAGACATGAACAGGTAATTAAAAGAAGGGGAAACATGAATAACTTATAAATTTATGAAAAGATAACTAGTCTGATCAGAGAAATACTAGTTAAAATCACAATAAGATACTATTTCAAAAACTTAAAAATCTTATAATCTCAAGTATTAGTATGGATATAGGGTACCTGGAACCCTATATACTGCTGGCAGGAGTATAAACTGTCAAAATTCCTTCTATAAACAATCTGAGAATACTGAGTAAAGTAAATTGGGTATATAACTCATAGACTAATAGGTATATACTTGTATACACTATCTATACAGAAAAACTTTAGCATAGAAAGACATAAAAGCTACAAAAAACCTATCAACAGAAAAATAGTGTTATAGAAAATATGACTATAAAGCTATGAAAATGAATAAATCAGAATACACATATCACTGTTACACCCTAAAACAAATCCTTCTCATTTTCATGAAGGTCGTTTCGATTATTACTTTACAGTCTATAAATATTGGCCAATACATTTGTAATCACCGTGTTCTGGTCCTTAGATCTCTTTTTAAAAAAGCTGAATCAATGTCATATGCACAGGTGGTCCTTAAGAGTATCTTCCTGATTAACCAGGATTCCTATAACCAAGTCAAAAGAAGAAAGACCTTTGACGTTCCCACTACCTTCCCCCCTTCCCTTTTTTTTTTAAGGTAGGGTTTCACTCTGCCATCCAGGCTGAAGAGCAGTAGTGTTACCACAGCTCAGTGCAATCTTAAACTCCTGGCCTTAAGTGATCCTCCCGTCTCGGCCTCCCAAATAATTGGAATTACAGGGATGAGCCATTACCTATGGTTTCTGAGCTTCAATTTGGAGCAAAAGCCTCTACCAGTGTTTTTATACTAGCAACTAACATCAGTAGCAAGAGTGTCATCATTAAGTTAACATTATTAAGAACTCACTATGGAGCCAATCACCTCTGATCAACTCATTCAATACTCACAATAGCCTTGTGGGGTAGGTAGTATGATCATCCAGATAAACAAACAGGCCTAGAGAGATTCAGTCACTTGTCTCAGGTTATAAAGCTAGTAAGTAGTACTATATATTTGACTGGGGAGGCCAATGAACCAAATTTATAATTAAGTACAAAATAAATATATCAATATTACATTAAGACTGAAGAAATTCTGAATTTAAACTGAATCTACTCTTTTAATATTTTCCAGACAGGTGTTCTAAATATTTACACATTGAAATAACCCATTATATGTGGGCAACATGCATAAACTGGCAGGAAGATGAAGATGATTTTTGCCCAGGCAAGCCTAAACTTTGAGTAAGGCATTATTAGGAGTGTGGGAGAAGCCATTAAGGCTAACAGTCTAGGCAGCTGAAGGTCTGAATAATGATGGCATACTGATGAATCACAAGCTAAGTGGATAGACTACCACTTAAACAGTATTCTGCTGCTTAAATGTTCTTCCAAGCACACAGTTGGCTTGGTAATTGCTCTGTGCAAGTTTCCTGCTGTTACAAGACAAATTATAGAACAGCAAAAGTATCTACACATGCCTATGAAACAAATGTGACATGCATACACAATGCATTAATTTATTCATTTCATAAATATTTCTTGATCACCTACTCCTTGTCAGGCACTAAGCTGGGTAGTTAGAATGTATCAATGAACAAAACAGACAGAATCCCTGACCTCATGAAGTCTGCATTGTAGCTGGGAGAAATTAATAATAAACATAATAAACAAATTATACAGCAGGTTACAATTTGGTAGGTATTATGGAAAAGGGAAATAAAGTATGAGGGGGGAATGGGAGTTGGGTTAAAAGTTTTAAAGGATGGTTGGCAGATACCACGAAGAAGAGCAATTTAAGGAACTTCTGAGCAATTTAAGAAAGCAAGTTGTGTGCATACCTGGGAAAGAGTGTTCCAGGGAGAGGACACAGTGAAGGTGAGGGCTTGAGACAGGAGTGTGCTTCGAGCACCAGAGTGCCAGTGTGGAAGTGAAGAAGCAGAAGGCAGAAGGAGAGTTGGAGGTGAGATTAAAAAGGTAAATGGGACCAGGGGATGGCTTTCATTTTAACAGGGTCACGTCTGAACATCAACAATCAAGCAAAATAATAATAATAATAATTAGGTAAAGCTACCCCTTCCCATAAGCAACTGGCATGATTTCAGCATTCTTTTTAGTTAGTTGTATGTGATTGATGGTATATTCTTTCCCTGAAGACTACACACACACACACACACACACACACACACACACACACATTCTCTCTCTCTCTCTCTCTCTCTCTCTCTCTCTCTTTCTCTAAGATCAGTCAGGTTTTAAAAAAACAGTACAGATCTCTGGATGAAAAAAACACAGAGAATGCAGATCTATTTCTTCTCTTTCACTTCCATTCTAGCCACAATGGCTTCCTTTTTCATACTCACACATGCTAGGTCTATTTCCATCTCAGGACCTTTATATTTGCTGTTTCTTGTTGGACTGCTCTTCCTCTAGATGTCCATACTACTTGTTCCCTCACTTCCTTTAGGTTATTTACTCAAATAACACATTCTCACTGAGATCATCTCCCTGTTTAAATTGCAACAATCCTAACACCCGCAGCCCCATTCCCTGCTTAACTTTTCTTAGCACCTGACATTTTACTTGGGGTTTATTTTGCTTATTGTCTGTTTATATGACTAGAATAAAAATTCCAGGGAATAATTTGTCACTTTTTATCACTGTTTTACCTGCAGTACTTACAAGAACACCTTGCAAATATACAGGCCTTTAATAAATATGTATTGAATGAATGAACAGTTTGGTGAAGGCCTGGTGTGGACACAATGAAGTCAGTTAGAAACACTGAAGAAGACTTTGTGGTGGATAGGAGTGAGAAAGGAGGAATGCTGCAAATGAGGCTAGAGAAGTAAGCAGAGGCCAGATCACGCAGGGTTGAGTAGCAATGTTAAGAATTTTATATTTTATCTTTTAAGCAACAGGAGACCATTAGTGTTCTTATACAGGAAAGGCGTCTGGAAATTTATGTTTTAAAAATATCAATTTGGATGTTGGATGGAGTATGAAACTTAGGAAGGTAATGGTGGATGCAGGATGAATACTGAATTAGGGGACTGCCACAGTCTAATTCTGTTTTATTAATAGAAGAACTACTGTACCTGCTAGATTAATACCACTGTAGAACATCTTGAAATCCAAACACATCCAGAAGAGCAAAAAATTTGGCAGGGTTTTAAACAGAAAACTACAGAAGCTCCTTTTGTTTTTACCTCCATTCCTCCTATTCTCTCCTTCCCATCAATAGGTTTGCTTTTTTATTTTTTCACAATAAAATAATTTTAAATTAGTACTCCCTATTATACCACATAATAACCAGCAGTTTAGTTGTTGATTGTCCCAATCAGACTATAAACAACTTTAGGGAAAGAGCCATATGATAATAAAAGTACCAGTCTTAATTATAATAATAGTAATTGATTATTATATGTTATACACTATTCAAATGCAGTAACTCATTTAATCTCAACAAAAACATAAAAGGTAGGTATTTTATATCTTTATTTTACAGATGAAGAAAGTGAGGAAAAGTATCTTTCCAAAGGTCACATTACTAAAGTGACAATCTTGCTCCCAAACCCACATTTTTTAGTCACTTAGGATTCCTTGATCTATACCAGTATCTCATCTGTCTTTAGATACCCAACACCTAATATCCTGCCTAGCACATAAATCCTCAATAAATGTTTAAAGAAATAAACACATGCACTTTAGTTTATTCTCTAGCTGTTCTACTTACTTCTCTGTTTTTGTCTGTTTCAAATTCAATGGCTTCTTCAGCCTTTCCCTCATCCACATATCTTCTCCTACAGGCTGCATCCCCTAAGCTTTATAGAACTTTTTTAACCGTTTACTGTTGGCTTAAACAGAGTATCTATTTAGGTACCTCGAAAGTTAGAAAACCTGCTTTCATGGTTTCCAAAGGCATTCTCATTCTTAGCACATTACTTTAAAAGTGTCCATTTAATCCAAGAATGTATCCATGTGGGTGGTCTAACTGAATCGGAGACAGCTGACTCTTTAGAAAATAATTTTTTAAAAAAATTTTCCTGTGAATGTTTATTCTACACAGGCAGTTGCTTTTTCGTGTTGGATAAAACAAGACCTCTCTTCTCAGATATTTCCCCAATACCATCTTGAAATGTCATGCAAAATATTAAAATAAATTAAAATATAAAAATTAAATATCCAGAACAGATGGTCTATGGTTTTTATAAACATAAAGGCAGATGGTTCTCTGTGTCCCCAAATCCTAGACTTTTGATTCAGCATATTCTGAGTTTTACTCACTAAATAATCTGGAAGAGTTACCTCTTCCTGGGAGTGAGAAAACACGAGAGGAAAACAAAAGAGATAAAGAAAGGAAGAAAAGCAAGTAGTAAGCTGTTCTCCAACAGGAATGCTACCTTACCAACATTTAGCTCTTGTTTTCTCTGTTTTCCACTTAAAAATTATTAACTAATAACAGTAAATAATATAAGTTGCACAATTCAATTAACAAGTTCCAGGAAAAAAAGCTAATAATTCAAAATACTCATCTGTTAAAGTTTAAAATACAAAATTCATGCTATCATATATGAATGTATATAGAAGTATAACTTGTCATGTTCAAAGGAAAGCCTCACTTAAAAGTTTTTCCCTGACACTTAACAGCCAAGACTGGAAAAATAAAAGTATTCAAAATGTCGAATGTGAACATTCTATCTGCCTAACTCCAAAAACTTGAGTATAGACATACATACAGTTTAAAACAAAAATTTATTGATACACTAAAACTCCACATTAATAAATTCCAAATTTACAAACCTCTCCAAATGACATGTCCTCAGAAACAATTTAAATTCATGTAGTTCACAGGATTTACAAGGCAATGTTTTCAGAAGACAGAAACGTTTTACCATTATAACAAAAATGTTACCTGAGGGAGGGTACCATAATTCCAAATATAACCCTTGTAAGGGAAGATATTCGCGACATAGCGTAGCTTTCCGTCCTTTACATATTGTTTAATGGGATTCAGTGGCTCCTCAGTGGCAATCTAAGCAAATCACAGAAGGAAAAAAAAGAGACAGGATAATAATTAATTAATTCTATATCCAAATAGTATTTTTTAAAATCTGCTATTTTCAGACTAAATATTCATATTCCAACTTAATGATCATATGTACTTTAAAAGAAATTAAGCCAGCTTTTATTACTAATTTATAGTACTATATGAGAAAAACTGCTTGGAAAGGAAACACCAGATTATATATTTAGTCACTCTATTATTTATGTACTCCATTATTTCTAACACAAATAATAAAATGATTGAGATGGCAAGAGGATAAAGATTAATCAACTTGCTTTTTATTACTAATCTCAGGCTTTATTACCATCAGTCTTATGATAGTAAAGCTAACTCAAAGATTCCTACCATATATTCAATAGTGAAACACTGAAAGATTTTCCTCTAAGATTTGGAAAAAGAAAAGAATGCCCACTTTTGCTGCTTTTATTCAACATAGTATTGGACATCCTAGCCAGAGCAATTAAGCAAGAGAAAACAATAAAAGGTATCCAAGTAGGAAAGAAAGAGGTGACATTGTCACAGTTTGCTGACGATATGATCTTATATATAGAACACTTTAGAGACTCCATCAAAAAACACTGGAGATAATATAGAATCAGCCTAAGTGTCCATCAACGAACGGATAAAGAAAATATGGTAGACATACATAATAAAATAGCACTTGGCCTTAAAAAAAGCAGAAAATTCTGTCATTTGTGGCAACATAGATGAAACTGATGAACATTATAGCAAGTGAAATAAGCCAGGCACAGAAACACAAATATCTCATGTTCTCACCTGTATACGGAATTTAAAAAATCAAACTCATACAAGTAGAATTATAGTTACAGAGGGTAAGGATAGGAGGTATAGGGAAATGACAGTCAAAGGATACAAAGTCTCAGACAGGAAGAAAAAGATTTTTTGTTGTTGAGACAACAACACAACTATGAGTACAGTTAATAACGTATGGTACATTTCAAAATTGCTAAGAGTAAATTTCAAAGGTTCTCACAACAAAAAAAGATATGTTATGTGACAGATATATTATTTAGCTTGCTTTAATTATTCCATACTGTATTCGTAAGTCATAATGTCACTTTGTACCCTATAAATACTTATGATTATAAATTGTTAATTTACAATAAAGTTTAAAAATCATCAAAAAAGAGATTCTCACCAACTGATTTTATTTCAGAGTTAAGTTTTCTTTCTTTCTTTCTTTCTTTCTTTTTTTTTTTTTTTTTTTTTTTTTGAGATAGAGTTTCACTCTGTCACCCAGGCTGGAGTGCAGTAGCACAATCTCAACTCAGTGCAACCTCCCCCTCCCGGGTTCAAGCAAATCTCGTGCCTCAGTCTCCCGAGTAGCTGGGATTACAGACATCCACCACCACACAAAAATCTGTGCCCAGCTAATTTTTGTATATTTAGTAGAGATGGGGTTTTGCCATGTTGGCCAGGCTGGTCTCAAACTCCTGGCCTCAAGTGATCTGCCCAGCTTGGCCTCCCAAAGGTCTGGGATTATAGGCATGAGCCACTGTGCCCAGACTCAGTTAGTTTTCTATCAAGTATATTCACATTGCTATTTTTAAAAACTATGCTATATAGGAAACAAACAAACAAAAAATAACAAGCGACATTGAATAAAGAAACACTGCTTAAGTTAGGTAGATTCTCACAATCCTTGGATCCAGCACCTAAATGAGGTAGAGAGTAGCAACAATGATGAAACACCACACATGAAACAACACGAAAAGAAGAATCTCATATCTTTATCTTTTCCTATTAAAGTGTTAACCAAAAATACTGCCAGGACCTGGTGACAGTACTGATAATTCTCTTCCAAATATAAATTCTGAAAAATATATACCTATATAATAATACCTAATTTAATTACTTAAAATATTTGCTATCACACCCAAAGTTATAGAAGGATTATAAAACTAAACAAAGTAACATAAATTAAATTTCACCTAGAACTATAAGGAAGCTTACCTAACTGAAGAAAAAACAATAAAATTCTGAAACGCAAAAGGGAAGTTATTAATAGGTTCAATTCCCAGAAAACTTAAAAAAAAAAAAAAAAAAAAAGCTAACCAAGAAAACAGCAGATGCTCTGTGATAGTCATAAATTAAATTAACTAGGAAATGACTTCTTCCTGGTAGAGTAAAATCTAAAGGAAGGAGTCCTAAGAAATTAAAATTGCCATCAGCCCCAAATAAATGTTTCAGTTACATCTATGAACCTAATATATCTCAGAATCTACATAAATAATCTTTGAAAGTATTTGCCATTTTCAAAGGGGAAGAAAAGGAAAATTAATACAGGTATAACAAACTGAGTGGTAAATGTGAAACACTCTCTGTAAAACCATAATGTATATACTTACCTTTGAGTATTTTTCTCAACTATCTCAAATTCAAAACATTATGCCAAACAACTTGCAACAAAGTTTTATATCATTATAATCATTTCAGTTTTATATTAATAAAATGCATTGGGTACCTCCATTTTAGCATTTGTCCACCGAGGTATTTCTACAATCATATTAAATAGATTCTGCAGTTAAAAACAAAATAAAGAAAGAACATTAAAAATTTTACCTTTTATTTTTTCCATTATATCCTTTACAAGAATGCTTTAGATGTTTCACACACACACACACACACACACACACACACACACACACAATGTTTAGAGTCTGCATCCTACATCTACCTAAGCCTTAAGTTTTTTCTAAAAATTAGAGTTATTTAAAACACAGCCAAATTTAGGCCACCGTATCACTTGAGCACTAATACACAGTGTCAGCAGCTACAAGTCTGAGAACACCTTTGATGTGTAGTGACAAAACTAGAATGGAGTCAAGAAATGTGTTTCAATTTTTATTTTCCAACTAAAATAAAAGTAGAGAACTAGTCCCTCATGTAAGGATTCAGTCTCACTTTTCCAATCTGTAAAGTAAGTGTGATAATCTCTGTTCCACTCATCACACAAGGTTGTTCGGAAGATCAATGAAAATATACAGAAAATTATGAAATAAAATATATTTTTAAATGATAAAACAATAATTAAATCCAAGTTACAATCACAGTGTAAAACCAAGGACATAAGGACGGGCTATTATAGAGTTCACGAAGAGCTACACTAAATATTCTAGACTTAGCTTGCATATCTAGTGAGTTCAGATTCCCTAAAGTTATAAACTGACTATGGCTTCACTGTTTTTTTTTTTTTTTTTTAAATTTCTGAACTTTGTAGAATGCTTACACCGAAGGAGAGCCTAGGTCAATGATGAGTAAAAATAATTTCCTACAGTTTGCCTTCCAAAGAGAAAGTCTTAAGGTAAAGTGATTTGCACACCATTTTGACATCAATACATCAATAACTAACAATTTATCAGAGAAACAACCATGGCTTAAAACACTGTACTCCAAGTGTAGCCAAGGACCAGTGCCAGCTGCAAACTGATTGTTACTGGCTCATTTAGAAACATTTGTAGCAATTTAAAGAGCAATTTTTATACCTGTTGAATCTAATAATCAAAAATTGGAACCTGAATTACACTTTTCTAATAATTCCTCTTGATTATATTTTTTTAAAGTATCAGTTCATAAACAATTAGAAATAAACCAGCCAAAAAAACTAGTCCTTCATACCAAATCATTTGAGAAGCAGTGATTTAACATACTTATTTTCAATCATGTCACACATCAATACCACCTCACCAGCTTCAACCAATTAAAAACAAAAGGTTCCCAGAGCCTCATCTCTCATATACCTGAATTAAATTGCTCTGAGTGGAGCAAGGGCAACTGCTAATTTTTATAGGCTTTCCAAACAATTTTAATATGCAGGCAGAGCTGGACTAAAGCATTGCTCAACAGTATCACAGAGGTTTTCTAGTGTAACACAGAATGCTTTTATTTCAAAGAATGCTATTTACACAATTCAATGTAGATATATGCTGAGCCATAAAAATGATTTATACTAAGTTTTTCTACATAAGACTAAAGGTAACAAATGGCAAAACTGCAAGCCCATAATGAGATAAACAACAAAGGTGAGAATGAATTCTCAATAACTGCTCCTTAGAAGATATGTCCCATACCTATCTCAGCAACCTTACACACAGTCCTACTGTTATGTTTCATTTTCCATGCTCTTTCATGAGGTACCCCTGCACCTGTTTAAATACATCTAAAGTAGCTGTTAAAAAGAAAAACTGAAGTAAATGGCAGATGTTCACATAATTTATTCATCCCTAAAGCCTGGCTATAAGAGAACAAATGCCTGCTGATGAATACTCAGAGGTGACCAAAAATACCAAGCTGGTGACAATCGCTTTACACAATGACACCTACCAAAACCATTCACAGACACTTCACTTAGGCCAAATGAACAATAAAAAAGGTTTGAATTTTAAGCCTGCAAACCACACGCTCCGTCTTCATTTGCTCCTAATCACTAACAGCTTATTTCCAACCTTTGCCCTGTAATTTTTTAAAGCCAATGTTGGCCTGGTTTTCGTAAGATTAACGTTAATTATAAACCAACAATGGTTTGCCAAAATTTATATGAAAATAAAAAAGATAAAAGAAGCACAAGCCAAATCAGAAAGCTGTGTATGTAGCAACAACGGTACTTCGGTCCTTTTCTTTCTCTCCAATTTTTCCTTGTATTTTTGTTGCAGAAATCAAAATAGAAAAACTAATAACACATATGAAAAAGCTTTCAGTATATTTTATACACATGGGGAAAAGACAGGAAGAAATCATTCCTCTTCTTCTCTAATCCTGAAAATTTCAAATAAACTCAAATCAGACAGTCTCTAACATAAAAACTGTACTCGTTTTTTGTTTGAGACAGAGTCTCGCTCTTGTCTCCTGGGCTAGAGTGCAATAACGTGATGTCTGCTCACTGCAACCTCTGCCTCCCAGGTTCAAGCAACTCTAATGCCTCAGCCTCCCAAGTAGCTGGGACGACAGACAGGGTGTGTGCCACCACATCTGGCTAATTTTTGTATTTTTTTTTTTTTTAGTAGAGATAGGGCTTCACCATGTTGGCAGGATGGTCTTGATCTCTTGACCTTGTGATCTGCCCACCTCCGCCTCCCAAAGTGCTGGGATTACAGGCATGAGCCAAGGCACCCAGCCCTGGGCTCAGAATATGTTTTTCCCACTAATGTATTTCATTAACCTGAAATAACTGTTTCAGGTTAATATACTAAATCCCTGGGGATCTCTATAAACCCTTGTTCACTCAGTATCTAGGGCAGTGGTTCCCAAACTTCATGTTTATGATGTAGCTAGAATAACCAGGCCCTATCAAGCAGAGAATCTGATTTAGTAAATATGAGATGGGGCCCAGAATCTGAATTTTTAACAAGTACTCTAAGTGATTCCAGTATAGATGGTTCAAGAACCATTTTGACAAACACCAGTTTAGAAAAATAGAAGATGAATAGCAGGCAAATGTTGTAGGAATTTAAAAGCCCCCACAGGTTATGTTTGGAAGTAGATTCAAATGCTGGAGCTGTAAGTTTCAGTTGGGTAGAGAATAAATGGAAATGAAGCTGGAAAGGTAAAAGAATACAGGAAGGCAACAGGAAAAGCTGCCCAGCATCAGAATCAGAAGGATGAAAGGACACTTGTAGCAGGAGATGGGATGACAGACATCAATCAAATGTTCTAGTCCTAAGTCAAGAACTATTAAAGGTTTGACAGCCACATCTATTTATTTAGATATATTTAGAATATATATTCATTTTATATTTAGACTATATTTATTTTAGCATATAGTTGATATAAATATTTTTCTTCTCCTCTACTCTGAGGAGATTATTGTTCCTGGATTCTAAAACAGCCTCTCAAATCATCTTCTCTCTTATAATAACTTAAAATGAAATACTTCATTTATAATGAAGTACTTTTATTTTAGATCATCTCCCATGAAAATTAACTTACCACTAAAATCTAGGTTCCTGTGCTAATTCTCTCAGCTTTTCAAGCTGTAAAATAAAGCAATCATGAAATAACTAGAACAGTCAAATTCATAGAGACAGAAAGTAGAATAGTGGTTACCAGGGCCTTGGGGAAGGGGGGAAATGAGAGGAGTTGTTGAGTTTCAGTTTGGGATGATGAAAAAGTTCTGGAGATGGATGGTGATGAGGATTCCACAACAATATGAAGGAACTTAATGCCACTGAACGGTACTTTTAAAAAGCTAAAATGAATGTTATGAATATTTTTACCACAATTAAAAAAAAAAATAAATGGCAATAGCTGCCTCAAAGTAAAACATCAGAATGCTTATGAAAGTCTTGCAGGGGTAAAAACCCTATATCGCTTTACAAATGCAAACTATCATCAAGGTCTTCAACAGAAAATAAAAGTGATTCACAAAAATAAAAACTTCTGGATATACCTCATTTTCATCATTTTGCGCTTTCTTTGTAGAAATGCCATTTTCCTATAAAAGACAAGACTGTGTTTATGATCGCAATATTTCATGAAAGTATACAGTGGCACTGCATAGCAATAGAAATATGACTATGGTTCAGACATTCTATACAAGGATTTGTCCACAAATCTGAGTCAACAGAGAACATACCAAATGCCCACTTTGTTTTTCCCTGACCATTTGCATCCCCAGCATAGAGTATCAAAGTGCTTCATAAAATAAATGATCAGAAAAGCTAAATCTCTTTCAACTATATTTACCCAGTTTTTATAAAACAGGTCTTTAAGGAAAGACTGGTGGTTTCCAGTGACTATGCTTAAAACAGTCATTTCATTATTGAAATGAAGCTCCGGGGAGCATGACTAACAAGCCGTGAAAGTACTCAGCTGCACCTTCTGCCTGTGAATTCTACCAAGGTGTGATTACTATGCCTCCATGGAGCACTTTTTTCTCTTTTTCTCTTTTCCCATTACACCAAGCACTTTTAAATTAAAACTGACTTCACGGTGGGTTGGGGAGAAAAATTATGCCATTCACAAATGCTCAACCAGTATGTGTAATGTTCATACACCAAAATGACTACTAATGAAGAAAACAAAACAAACAGAAAAATAATTATTCTAAATCAGCCCTGAAACATTATTTTTGTTCTTAATAAACCACATCCCAAAGCACAAAGCCGGAGTTTTAATCATTACTGAGATCTAGAGAAACCTGTTTACACAACCACCATGGGTACCTATTTCCCTATCTCCAGAATTCACTAGTATATCCTATTGTATTTGCCAGCCCTATTGTCAATTTTGCCTAATCCCAAATTTCATATTCCTCAAAACCCGTCCTCCTTAGACAAAATGTTACTCTCACTGACATGTTTCTAGCTTACTCCCTTTTCCACCTCCACCTTTACTACACGATTCTCAAAAAAAAAAAAAAAATACAGCTTTATTATTATTGTTGTTGTGATGAGGTGTACAGATTTTGTTACACCATATTCCTGACAACACTACCCACCAGTCACATTTTATCTTACATTTTCCTGTTGTATTTGTATATCACTTAACATTACCTGACTGACTTGTTTTACGGTTATCTCCTCCAACTGAGTGAAAACTACATCTATCTTATTTATTACTATACCCACAGTGCCTAGAACAGTGCCTGGCTCATAATGGGCACTCAATGACTATTGACTGAATGAATAAATTAATGAATAAGTGAATGCATGCACTTCTGGCCAAAAGCAAAGAGAGGTGTTGGGAGACATGAGATTTTTAGGTTTGAAAGTTCAGTAGCCAAAACAAAACACAGGAACAGATATGCACACACACTCACACTCTCACATGGACACACACAGTAACATAGAGTTCTTTTTGCCTCTGGTTTCCTTCTACTGTCCTGGAGTTGCACACTTAAAAATGAGCTGGAGGCATTACACAAGAGAAATGAGTACAAACTCTGGAGTTAGAGCACCTAAATTCAATCCCACCTCCAAAACACACTAGATTTGTGATGATCGGCAAGGTTCTTAGCCTTGTTAACAAAATAAGGGTAATAGTAGTAGTGCCAGAAGGATTGAGATAAGCATGTCAAGCAAGGAACACAGTGCCTGGCTAAGCACCACAAGCACTTAATAAATCCCTGATATTATTCTACTAGCAGTTCCTTATTTTGAAGAGCTGGGAAGCAGCATGAATCCTCCTTCACATCCCATAACCTCCATAACCTCACTATGATGCATGATATTCAGCCTCTGAGGTAACCCAGGGTCAAAGGACCCTTGCATCTGAAGCAGCCTCCTCACTTCTTCACTTGCCTCTGCCCCTACATTAATCTCCTCACATCCTACAACATCTAACCCCATTAAGCAGTTCCATATAATTTCAACTGGGAATGTGGTCCTGGTTATTTACTTAACAGCTGTCTCCCCTTAAAAAAATTGGTAATTCATCACTAGGATTTTAAGGAAATAACTTACAACTTAATGATGATCATGAATATCCACTACCAGATATGCCATCTTACCAACTAATCAGGAGAGAGCGCAAAATACTCCAATGATTTTCAGGCCCAAATCAATGATTTTGATTTGATAGCATCAGTTCTCCTGGGACCTTTCACACCCTGACACCTGTCAAGTGATTTTCAGTTCTCAGAGAAGACCTATTCAAACACCATCATTTTTACCCCTGCTTTATTTATCTAGCACCTGTTTCATAGAGTGGTTAAAGATCATGAGCTTTGTGGTCAGAAATACTAATTCAAAAACTGGCTCTGGCACTTACCAGATCTTAGAGAAGTCATTGAAAATGCCTCGAGCCTCAGTGTTCTTGGAGAAGATAAAAGCAATTCGTAACAATTAAATAACATTATGTTCACATAGTGGCTAGCAAAAAAAAAAAAAAAATCCACAAATGTTAGCTAATTATTATTGTAAATAAACATCTTGTTAACTTCCTAAATTACTACTCTTGAATCTTTATTTCCTACCAAATTCTAAGTTTTATGGACCAGTAACATCCCTTTCTACCAATTCCTCATGGAAGAATCCTATTCTCATACAAATTTTAATTCATATAGGAGGCTTATGACCCTGTTATAACAACTCCTGTCTGTCCTCCTGACTTCCAACATTTTTTCCTTTCAAGGTGCTTCCAAAAACCATCTTATGGTGATACTGAAAGTACACATTTTCATTCCCAAAACAAGTAAAAACAATACCTCTTTAGAGTTCACCTTCAGAGGAATATCATGAAAAGGGGAAATGTAGTGACCAGTTACATTCTCTGCAAAGAAAAAAAACAAACAGAATTAAAGCAACAGACACGTTGTTCTTTACAGCAATACTATCTTTATCCACTTTTAAACTTACCTGCTTTTTTCAAAGCTAATTTTAACTCCCAACTTAAAGTTGATTCAACTTTTAAAACCTGACACAATCTAAGGACCAAAAAGAAATATATACCAACTAAACCATGTTTGGGTTGCTGAAATCATTTACTTATCCCTGCGGCTTAAAATAATCAGATATCTATCTTATATCTATCTTAAAATATAAGATAGAGTAAAACCCAAAATATTAAAAACAAAACAAAACAAAAAAACAAAAACTCACTTTTGAAAAAGAGACTCATTAAGCGAATTCTATTAAAACTGATTTCAATTTCCCTTTGGAAAACCTAATAATAGTATTCCCAATTTCCATCTACTATCCATAGGAAAAAAAGTCCAAAGGTCCTATTCAATTAAAAGAAAAGAAACATTGTTTCCAATCAATGTGGTAAGGATGCTAATACTAAAGTAAGCTTAGAACAAAAACAAACTTCAATAACAGAAACTATCCTACCTTAATGAGTATTTTAAATACTTTCAAAAGTATGTATTATTTAAATAAACACGATCCCTTTTAAATAAATACAATGCTCTTTTACTGGAATACATCTGTTTCTAAAAGATAAGCTTAATATTAATAGAGCCCTAAAAATTTTTCACTTTGTAATTTCCTAAATCAGGGTGTTCTGCTTCTGGCCTGCTACCTCTCTGGCATAATTTTCAAATTCAGATTTCAGGAACATTTTAACAAAATAAAACAAAGACTGGCTACATCCCAATAGCAATGAGCACACCAACAACAACATCTTGGTTTTTTTCTTTCTTTTTTTTTGGAGACAAGATCTGGAGTGCAGTGGCATGACCATGGCTCACTGCAGCCTGAATCTCCTGGTCTCAAGCTACCCTCCCACTTCAAGCCTCCAGAGTAGCTGGGACTACAGGTATGCACTACTATACCCAGCTAGGTTTTAAATATTCTATACAGACAGGGTCTTGCTATGTTGCCCAGGTTTGTCTCAAAGTCTTGAGCTCAAGCAATCCACCCACTTTGGGCCTCCCAAAGTGTTGGAATTAGAGGTGTCAGCCACTGCACCTGGCCCAGATTTTGGTTTTGAAATGCCATTCTCCAATAATAGGAACTAGGCCTCCTTGAGAAATGCCTGATTTTAATGCAGGAGCAAAGAATACACAAGAGCCAGGAACATCTTGTTGGGTCAGAAGGCAACCAAGTGCTCAAAAATCAAAAGATTGAAGGTATGGTAAAGGGAAATGTGAACCAATCTGAAACAGCTCCCAAAGACCAAAGCTGGAACAATTTGAGCAACAAAATATAAAATAAATATACCTGAATCCACATGAATACAAATAAATGATAAAATAAATAAATGAGAGAGAAGAAACAAATCCAAGATTGAGAAACTATAACAGATTGGAAGACACTAAGGAAACATGATGACTAAATGCAGTCTGGTATGCTGAACCAGATCCTGGAACAGAAAACTGACATTACTGGAAAAACAATTGAAATCCAAATACAATCTAGTTTAGCTAAAAGTTTAGTTAAGGCCATGTGCCAATGTCAGTCTCTTAGTTTACAATGGCAATGTAAACTAAATTTACAATGGCAATGGTAAATGATGTTAAGATATTAGGGAAAAACTGGGTGAGGGGTATGTTGGAATCTTGCACTAACTTTGCAGCTTAAGCCAATCTAAAACTATTCCAAAATGAAAAGTTTATTAAACAACAACAAAATAAGCCTTTGCATTTGTCCAATAAAAATAGAGGCAGATAACTTTAACAATGAAGTTGTTAATTCCCACCAATATTTTATTTCCCCCTACCATGCTGTATGCTTTACCTTAGCACTTATCACTAGAATTAAGTGCTGGAGTTTTGGTAGTTGTTCATTTTTGTTTGAGCTTTCTACTGGATCTCCAAAATGTAGAAAAAGTACCTGGCACTTAATAAGCATCCAATATATATTTGCTGAGCAAATATGTGTTAGATAAATATCTCTATTACTTTTCTAAACATAATAGATACTAAAGTTGGCCACTTTATTTTTCCCTTTAAACTGTTAACATAATTTTTATTTTCCCACCTTAGCAACAAGGTAATTCCTGAAGGATGTGTGCACAAGGCAGGGATAAAAATAAGAAAGAGCACACAAATGGTGAAGTACATAAAACTCTGGCTATAACCTATAAACCCCTTTTCATCAGTTAAAAGGATGCACTTTAAAAAAAAAAAAAAAGAAACCTTCTCTTTGATATATTACATCAGACTTTCTGCCTGATTTACGAAGTTATCTATGATCAACACAAGAACACAAAAAACAAAATTACCAATTTTTTGCATGTTTATTTTTCTAAACATAATAGATACCACAGTGGGCCATATTTACTTATTTTTGATTAAAATAAAATATGGTGATGGAAACTGGAAATGGTGCACTTGCTTTGGAAAACAGTTTGGTAGTTTCGTGTAAAGATATAATTAGCATGTAACCCAGAAATCGCACTAAGTATTTAACTGAGAAATAAAAACATGTTCACCCAAAAATCTCTAAGTGTTTGTAGTGTGACATTGGTAAAAGCCCCATAAAACTGCATACCTCACCATACCTTGGCTTTCTGTTGAAACTGCTCTCTGTAACCGCTTTATTCAAAAATCACCAAAAAACTGTAAACAACCCAATGTACAACTAGTAAATGGAGAAAAACTATGTTATACTCATATAATATCTTTTAATTATGGTTTATTAATTACTCCACAAAAACGAATGCACAATAAAATGGATGCATCTAAATACATTATATCAAGTGAAAGAAGCTCAATTCAATTCCACTTACATGACATTCTGGAAAAGGCAAATCTACAAGATAAGGAGCAGATCAGTGGCTGGTTGCCAGGGTCTGAGGGTAAGAGAGTAGGCTGACTCTAAAGGAGGCCACTTGGAGGGACAGACTTGCTCTGTACTTTCACTGTGATGCTGTTTACACAAATCTGTGCTCATGTGACAACTCAGAAGTGTTCACAGAAAAAGTAAAATTTACTGTATGTAATTTTAAAAATAAATAAATACGGAGTTGAAAGACAACTAGGAGGATGTTAAGAAGACATACACAGCCCTCTGCATCTGCAGATTCAAACAACTGCAAATAAAAAATATTCTGTATTTTTCTTTAAATACAACAATAAACATAATACAAATAAAACAATACAATATAACAACTATTTACACAGCATTACAAGTTATCAGATATTGTAAGTAATCCAAAGAGGATTTAAAGTAGAGAGGAGGGCTTCTTTCTCTTGGCTTCTTTCCACCCTCCTTCATCCATCAGGAAAAAAAACAACCAGGAATGCATAGGTCATATGTAATTACTATACCATTCTATATCAGGGACTGAACATCTGCAAATTTTGGTATCTATGAGGGTTCTAGAAGCAATCTCCTGCAAATAGAGGGACAACTGTTACATATAAATGGAAGCTCTTGTTCCAAGAACAATCATCAATCTGTGATTGTCCTCTCTTCAAGTCACCAAAGTAAAAAAGGTAGAATTCTGAAGAGAAAAAAATACAATCCCTTTAACAGATTACTTTGATTGTTCATTTGGGACCTATCATTGCAATGAAAATTAACAATAATTTCAGCTGTAAGAATCCAGGAAGTAACACAAACAAGAAAAGTTTTTTATCATGGGGGTAAAAGAAACTTAACAGAAAAGCTAGGCTGCCTTTGCAACTGAGAGTAAATAAGTCTAGGACACTGATTTGGTGTCAAATTTCCCTAAAGATCCAATGCTCTTGTTAACTGTGGACAAGCCCAATAAACTTATTAAGATGTCAGATCGTCTATACACACACACACACACACACACACACACACACACACACACACACACATATGTAGTTTTGTAATTGTCACATGGAAGGTAAAAAGATTACAAATGAGTGAATGGTCTGTATTTACTGACTTACATAACCATACCTACTAGAAGCTATTTCATGAAATAGTATTAATAAAAATGTAATAATGAAAAAAAAGTAAAAATATAACTATTTCTAGAAAACCAATATGGCCTTAGATCTCAGATAATGATAATGCTTTAATGGGTAATATATCTATAAATTTGCACAGGAGCTATGACTAGAAAGGCCAAAAGCCAGACTTCTAGTTACTAAACTTGATAAAAATGGCAACTGAAGAGAATGATGAGGTTCATAAAATTGAAGCAGAGCTTTATTTCTCATAAAGGGGTGCAACCTGCACGCATGCTCAATTGAACTTCATGCTTCTCCATGGGATCATGTTCAAAAAACGGTGGTGGTAGCATGATCTGAGGGTGGAATTTTCAGCTCTCTGATGTCAAAAGGTGAAGCAGAAAACATGAAAACCCTCACTGCACATTCTCCACAGATTTGCCAGAACCACTCTTATCAGGAGGGAATGCTGGTCAGTTGCTTTGTGGAAACCATAAAAGGGAAGGGCAGCAGTCAGGCTTTTAGTTGGTATCATCCAGGGTGTCTTCTGAAAGAGATGGTTTTTATTTAGCACTTAGGGAAGAAAACTTAACGGCACTTAGTGAGTGAAAGGGTGTAAGCAGGCAGGTTTGACCTCCCCATTCCAGTCATGACCAAGAACTCAGTTTTCAAGGTTTCTCTAGCATCCCCCTTGGCCCAAGCCTCCCTGTAAGTTCTTAACTGGCTAATGTTAATACTTTATACCTTAATTCTTTATTCCACCAGATATACTGATATGGTTTGGCTGTGTCCTCACCCAAATCTTATCTTGAATCCTCACGTGTTGTGGGAGGAACCCAGTGGGAGGTAACTGAATCATGGGGGCAAGTCTTTCCCGTGCTGTTCTTGTGATAGTGAATAAGTCTGATGAGATCTGATGATTATATAAGAGGGGGTTTCCCTGCACAAGCTCTCTTCTTGTCTGCCACCATATGAGATGCGCCTTTCACCTTCTATCATGATGGTGAGGTCTCTCCAGCCACATGGAACTGTAAGTCCAATAAACCTGTTTCATTTGTAAATTCCCGAGTCTCAGGTATGTCTTTATCAGCAGCATGAAAATGGACTAATACAATTGGTACCAGTAGAGTAGGGTGCTGCTGAAAAGATAACCTAAAAATGTGGAAGCAACTTTGTAACTGGGTAACAGGCAGAGTCTGGAACAGTTTGGAGGGCTCTGAAGAAGACAGGAAAATGTGGGAAAGTGTGGAACTCCCAAGAGACTTGTTGAATGGCTTTGACCAAAATGCTGATAATGACATGGACAATGAAATCCAGGCTGAGGTGGTCTCACATGGAGATGAGGAACTTGTTGGGAACTAAAGCAAGGGTGATTCTTGTTATGTTTTAGCAAAGAGACTAGCAGCATTACAACCCTGCCCTAGAGATTTGTGGAACTTTGAACTTGAGAGAGATGATTTTAGGATATCTACTGGAGGAAGAAATTTCTAAGCAGCAAAGCATTTAACAGATGACTTGGGTATTATTAAAAGCATTCAGAGCAGGCCGGCCGCGGTGGCTCAAGCCTGTAATCCCAGCACTTTGGGAGGCTGAGGCGGGTGGATCATGAGGTCAAGAGATCGAGACCATCCTGGTCAACATGGTGAAACCCCGTCTCTACTAAAGATACAAAAAATTAGCTGGGCATGGTGGCACGTGCCTGTAATCCCAGCTACTCAGGAGGCTGAGGCAGGAGAATTGCTTGAACCCAGGGGGCAGAGGTTGCGGTGAGCCGAGATCGTGCCATTGCACTCCAGCCTGAGTAACAAGAGTGAAACTCCGTCTCAAAAAAAAAAAAAAAAAAAAAGCATTCAGAGCATAGAAATTTGGAAAATCTGAAGCCTAACAATGTGATACAAAAGAAAATACCATTTTCTGAGAAGAAATTCAAGCTGACTGCAGAAATTTGCATAAGTAATGAGGAGCCAAAAGTTCATCCCCAAGATAATATGAAAATGTCTCCACGGCATGTCAGAGGTCTTCACGGCAGCCCCTCCCATTACAGGCCCAGAGGCCGAGGAAGAAAAGGTGGTTTAGTGGGCTGGGCCCAGGGTCCCTCTACAGTGTGCAGCCTAGGGAGTTGGTGCCCTGAGTACCAGGCAGTCTAGCCATGTCTAAAAGGGGCCAAGGTACAGCTATGGTTTTTGCTTGAGAGGGTGGAAGCCCCAAGCCTTGGAGGCTTCCATGTGGTGTTGAGCCTGTAGGTGCACAGAAGACAAGAATTGAGATTTGGGAACCTCTGCCTAGATTTCAGAAGATGCATGGAAATGCCTGGATGCTCACCAAAAGTTTGCTGCAGGGGCAGGGCCCTCCTGGAGAATCTCTGCTAGAGGAATGTGGAAGGGAAATATGAGGTCAGAGCCCCGACACAGAGTCCCCGCTGGGGCACTGCCAAGTGGAGCTATGAGAAGAGGGCCACTGTCTCTAGACCACAGAATGGTAGATCCACCAACAGCCTGCACCATGTGCCTGGAAAGGCTGCAGACACTCAATGTCAGCCTATGAAAGCAGTAAAGTAGGGGGACTATACCCTGCAAAGCCACAGTGGTGGAGCTGTCCAAGACCATGGGAACTCACCTCTTGTATCAGCATGACCTATATGTAAGACATGTAGTCAAAGGAGATCATTTTGGAGCTTTAAGATTTGATGGCCCTGCTGAATTTTGGATTTGTAAGGGGCCTATAGCCCCTTTGTTTTGACCAATTTATCTCATTTGGAACAGCTATATTTACCCAATACCTGTGCCCCATTGTATCCAGGAAGTAACTAACTTGTTTTTGATTTTACAGGCTCATAGGTGGAAGGGACTTGCCTTGTCTCGGATAAGACTTTGGACTGCTGACTTTGAGTTAATGTTGAAATGAATTAAATTTGGGAGACTATTGGGAAGGCATAATTGGTTTTGAAACATTAAGACATAAGATCTGAGTGGGGCCAGGGGCAAAATAATATGGTTTGGCTGTGTCCCCACCCAAATCTCTTCTTGATTTCCATGTGGGAGGTAATTGAATCATGGGGGCAAGTCCTTCCTATGCTGTTCTCGTGACAGTGAATACGACTTATGAGATCTGATGATTATATGGGTGAATTTCCCTGCACAAGCTCTATTCTCTTGTCTGCCACCAGATGAGATGTGCCTTTCACCTTCTGCCATGACTGTGAGGCCTCCCTAGTCATGTGGAACTCTAAGTCCAATAAACCTCTTTTTTTGTAAATTGCCCAGCCTCAGGTATGTCTTTATCAGCAGCGTGAAAAAGAACTAATAAAAATTTTTGTATTTCTTGACATCAATAACCTGCCTTTTTACCTTTTTTCTCATTCTTCTAATTTTTATCTTCTGTACTTTTATTTTTTCATATCAAGGCTGACAGAATATTCTGTAATCATACTGAATTTTCTATGCTTTCCCTATTATATAGATACAAATTTTCTCTTAGAAAAGAAGAACCTGGAAGTCTTACTATTATGCAGATCCTTGAACCACCATCCTATATCTAGTGAATCAAAATCTCAAGGAGGGAGAAATAGATATCTGTATTTTTGGCAAAAACCCAAAATAATTCTCACACTCAGGTGTATGAGAAGCACTGTCTACGTGTTTATTTTTGATGAGGAGGATGCTATAATTAAATTTCCTTTTTTGTTCAACTTGTATTTTTCTTTGTGCTTCTAATTATCTTTCTTACATTGTCAAAATCACATCTATAAATTATTCCAATGCCTTATAGGTATCATCAAAACTATGGAATCCTCTCTTTACCCAAACAGGTCCCTCAGGAACCCTCTATCCTCAAGCTGCAATTCGAACTGGATGATTTCTGGGCATCCTAAGACTGCTTCTTTGCTCTCCAGCTGTGATCTATCATTTTCTGAATCACGTGCATTCATGTTTTTTTGGTTTACTTACTTGTCTTGCAGGAGCATATCCCTAATTAGTGCTCTGTAAGAACGACTGCACATGAGGCCAATTTCTCAAGTTGTTAAATGTTTAAAATGTCTTTACTCAGTCCTCACTCCAGATTGACAGTTGGCTGAGTAGAGAATTCTAGGAGAAAAATTCTTTACTCTCAGAATTTCAAAGGCATTATTCCAGTCTTCGGGCATTCAGTGTTGCAGGTCTGTTATCTGACCACTCCCCAAGCCCCACCCCCAGCAAGACATGTAGGATACTCTGAACAGCTGTATAATAATGTGACGGAGGAGTCAGAACACTTGGGTCCTTCAATTCTTAGCTTTTTTTTCTATTATCCCTTTTACAATTTCTTCTCCATTTTTCTTTCCTTCTGAAACCCATATGAGCCAAATGTTGGACTTTCCAGATTCAATCTCTATGTTACTTCTTCTTGCCTCCTTTTTCTATCTCTGACATTTTGTTCTACTTTCTGTTAGATTTCTTTACCTTATCTTCTAATTCACCTATATTCATTTCCTAGCACTGCTGTAACAAACTACCACAAACTTCGTGGCCTAAAACAGAACATCATTCAACCCACTACACCTTCTACTGAGTTACTTGTTTTAACAAGTTATTTGTTAAAGGTCTTGGTCTTTGATTGTCATTTCTTAATAGCCCACTCGTCCTTTCCATTATAACAGATGTAATAACTTTAAAAATCTCAGAGAACACTCATTTGACCTTCCAAAATTCAAGTTTCTTGTTTTTCCCATTTCATTTGTAAATTTTCCTTAAATTCATTCATTAAATATTTACTGAACATACACACTACACTAAGCAGGATTCTGGGTACTAGATACAAATTCCAATTCCCAGCTCTTACGGAAATCACATTCTAATTGGGGTGTAGAAGCAATAATTATGTGTTTATTCTATCATGTATCATAAGCACTATAAAGGAAAACAAATTAGAGAAAGTGAAGAACAAAAAATGAAAATGTTACCTGTGACAAATCCCTATGGCTTTGCAACAATCTCAGTTCTTGCCTCCTCAGAAAAAGATTTCAACTGAGGGGCATAAGGCAGGAAAGGTCGAGGCAAGTTTTAGAGATAAAATTAGTTTATTAAAATACAACATTTTAGAGCAGGAACAAAAGGAAGGAAAGTACACTTGGCAGAGAGCAAATAGGCCAGCTTGAAAGACAAATGCACGATCTGACCTTTCAACTTGGGTTTTATAAGTTGGCATACTTCCAGGATCTTGCGTCCCATCTCCCCTGATTCTTCCCTTGGGGCAGGCTGTCTGAATACAGTGGCCTTCTAGCACTTGGGAAGGGGACCATGTGCAAAGTGTTTACTGGAGTTGTACCCATGTTCACTTGAGGTGTTCCCCTTACCAGTAGAATGTCCCTAGGAGCTCCTATACCAAACTCTGCCATTTTGCCTCTTACTGCAAATGCTTGAGCCCACTCACCCAGTTCTTGAGATCTTATGTGAAGATGCTGACCACATTCTGTTTATTTGAAGACTCCCTTTCCCTGGCGCAAGCTGCAACCAATTATTATTTTAGAGAAACAGTTAACAGCTGCCTGACTATCACCTGATCGCTGCCTATCTAGGGCAGAGGAGCCCTCTTCTATCCTGCTCATGCAGGGATGGCAGGAGCACACTGATCAAAAAGAAGAGTAGCAAGCAGTGAATTCAGAGAGAAGTTCAGTATCAGATCCAGTAAGACCTTACACATTATGGTACATATTTCAAAAAATTTGAGTGAAATGGAAAGCCGAGCTTGGACATGATCTGACTTACATTTTGAAAGGATCAAGGTGATTGCTGCATGCAGAGTAGACTACAAGGGGATAAGGGTGGAAGCAGGGTGAAGAATCAGGAGGTTACTACGACTGATCAAGGGAAAGATGATGGTGACACAGACAAAGTGACAAGGGTGGAAGTGGAAAGAAGGAACTGTCTTTTGGTACATTTCAAAAAATATGCTAATAAGTTAGCTGTGGGCTAAGAGCAAAAGTGACATGAATGATTCCCAGGTTATGGGTTAGTGACTAAAGACAGAGAAAGAAACAAGTCTGGGGAGAGGGATGGGGAGGAGGGGATCAGGTGTTCCGTTTTATACTGTTAATCTTGAGTTGCATCTTAACATTTAAGTACCAACACAGAATAGAAAGCTGGGGGTTTAAATCTTGAGTTCAAGAAGAGACTGGGGCTAATGTTATAAATCTGGGAATTGTAAATAGTGTCTAACACTATGGGACCTGATGGGATCACCTCGAGCAACAGCAATGATCAGCAAACTCTGGCTTATGGGCCAAATCTGTCACATGGCCTGGTTTTAGTTTTGTAAGTACAGTTTTACTGGAACATAATCACACCCATACTTTTACTGTCCATGGCTGTATGTTACAGTGACAGAGCTGAGTACTTGTGACAGAGACTGAATGGTTTGCAAAACCAAAAGAATTTATCAGGCCCTTGACAGAAAACTTTGCCAATCTCTGCCCTACAGAAGCAGCACCGAGAAGCAGGCTGAGGATTGAGCCCCGGGCATTTCAAAGGTTACAGCTGGGAAATATGAAAAAGGTTCAACAAGGGAGAATGTGAAGGAGACGCATCGAAACTAAGACAAAGTGCATTCCCAGAGAAATTCCTCTGCGAAAGACAAAAAAAGTATTTCGAAGAAAGTGATCAACTATAAAAAGTACTGTTAATAGGTCATATGAAGACTTCAAACTGACCATTAAGGTTGCAGCATGGAGGTGACAGGTAGCCCTAACAAGCATTTGGGTAGAGTAATAGTGATGAAAACTTAACTTAGGTGATCCTTGGCTATTTTGGTTTATATTAAACAGACTAGAAAAAAAATGACTGGGAACTCTGTGTTACACAGAGATGAATGGGTAGGAGGCTGGCTGTTATGCTGGGGTCTCCAAATGCCACCATGCAGAGCGCTGCTGGGGCACCAACACCACCAGGGGTCCTACTTCCCTCTCATCTAATAATTCAATTTGTATAGAAGAAACTAGCACACCCCTCATGCATTAGACCTGCATGGGAAACGTTTGTGTGCTATTTGTGATAAAACTTAAATTAATCCCCTTGTGTTAAGTTCTACCTCCATTTAACCCTCTATTCTATCTGATATCAACACACCCACAACCTCTCTGAGGTTCTACAGCAGCTCGGCTTCTTCCTAAACTACATCCCCTGAACACACAAACTTCAGCTGGGACTTCTTTCACACTGCTTCATTAATAACCATACCTCCAACAGTTTTTAAACTTTTTATACATATTTCAAAATCTCAAGCTGCGGTGGTTCCTTAGCTGTCGTTTTAGGATTACCCTTTCTTATCCTGATTTACTATCACTTTAATAGGATATTTATTATGGGGGAAAAAAAAATGATTGAGTCACCGTGTCATTTTTGCCTTGGTATTTCACTGTTGTCAAAAATCAGATTGTGTCTTAGGCATTAATTGCTAACCTCTATGAGACCCATCAATATACAGGATATTGCTAAACAGTAGTCAAAATTTTCCCTTCAACTGGTCTGAAATTAGATTTTATTCTAGCATTTTCTAAGTTATCTATGGGATTCTTTCTCTCACAAGAGCAAGTTGTATCAGAATGAAAGTTTATTACTTACACCAGAGCAAGTGAGAAAACTGAATGGAATGTGAAAACTATACCTAATTTTATGTACATATACCAGACAGCTAAATATATACTATATACCAACATACAATTACACACTATTACAAAACCATTTATAGAGATTCTTACTAAAAGCTTTGGCAGTGACTAAAGCTAGCTTTGTTTTATTTTCTGATAAAAAGATTAAAAAATGTAAAAAAGCTTAAAAACTTCAATAAAAATGCTTCCTCTGTTCCACATAGATCACACAATTCATATTTCACAGTATTCATATAGAAAACGTTTAAGGTTTTAGGAACTGAAAATCAAATAAAATACTTTTTCTATATTCATACAGTACCCATTGTGTTCTATTATATCAGTTGAAGTTCTGTGATATAAGCCAACTTTAAAAAGTTGCAGAAACTTATACTTAAGACTCAAACATATTTTGTGGATTATTCATAGGAAGTTCTCTTTGAAGTCCAAAGATATAGGCAGACTCCACCTACTTACCCAAATGACACACTTAAAGAAAACCTACAGTAATTTCAACATAAGCACATGCTTAGTATAAGTGACAAAGCAAATTAATTTTTTAAAACTGCATGGTTCATTTCCAGACTAAATAAAAGCAACTTGAATTATCCTCAGCACTATTTCTGTAAGTAAACCAGTTGTCTATCCCATAATAAGAAAATTCCAAATTGTGGAAAACATAGCTTTTCCCTGTCCTTTGAGAAAAGTTTGGAATCTAAGAGATTTCAAATTATTAACAAAACAAAAACTCCCAAGATATCAAAGGAATACTGGCATGCAATATTAGGTCTTTGGCTTGATATGAGTCTAACTTTATTATGATTTCACAGTTAATTCAAAGGATTCCAAGTACCCATTAAAACTTTAAGACCTAAGAAGACAGGCACCATGGTGCATGCCTGTATCCCAGTTATGGGGAAGTGGAGGTAAGAGGATCGCTTCAGCTGGGGAGGTCAAGGATGCAATGAGTTGTGACAGCACACTGTGCTCCAACTTGGGCAAAAGCGTTGAGACCCCATCCCTAAACAAACAAATGAAAAATAAAATAAAATAAAATGAATGAATAAACAACAAAAACTCTCCGAAACCTATAATAGGAACACTTTCAAAATAATTAATTTTATCCACATCCCCTTGTTTTCTCCCTTTACAGAATGTAACAATAAGGATTTTAGTCTAATGTCTTAAAGTCAAAAGGAAAAATAAATTTTATTAAATACCTATCATGTGTGAGACACTGATAATTAAACACATAATCTCATTTAACTGCCAGAGCAACTACTGCTATCCCCATTTTATTTACAGAGATCTGAGTTACCAGATGTCATCAGAGGTAAGGGATACCATCTGGTGGTTAATTCAGTTGAGTGACTTGTCCAAGACGGTAAAATCAGGACTACAACTTCAGTGGTTTGGCTATTAGTCTAGAACTGTTACAGCACAGTTGCTTCTGGAAGTTGCAGAAATCATAACCCTGGTGTCACTAAGACATTAACAAATGTTCTGAGAAATAAGTACTCTTGCAGTTCAAGTTTTGGACAAGTTATATCAGAATCTTTCGGAACTTAAATATGCACATTACTCTTCAAAAAGGCAATAAAATGGGAAGTGCTCTCATTTATTAAACCACGAAACCTTCTATTTTAAAGAAAACCTAATAATTTCCCATGGGATATCTGTGTTCAACTAAGCAGTTTGGAAAATGATCAGATAGTTCAATCTCCTCATTCCATGATTTGAAAAAATGAGGTGCAGGGAGGTGAAGTGACAGCAACATACTAACAGGACCAGGGCTGGCACCAAGAAGACCTGATGATTCCCACCAGGATGCTCTTTCCCCTAATCATCCTGTCTCGCTGTTTCTACAAAGTTTAACATCAATTTTTTTGTAAGTATTACCTCAATCATTTATTCTAATTTTCCTGAATGACAGTAAAGAGAAACCATTTACAGACATGAAGCTCGAAAATGCTCTGCCTCCCAATGAACTAGTATTTCAGAAACTTGGAATATATTTGGAAATATGTAAAATGATTCCACTTTAGTAACACTGAATAACAATTTTAGGCCAAGTAGTACTATACTCTTATTTTTCTTTGAAGTGAGACATTAGTCCACCCTAATACTGCACACAGACACACTGAGTAAAGAATATCCAATCTGTGACCATCTTTATAAATTAGGACAATTTGTCCATTGCTTTTCCCTTACTTCATTCGCCCGAGGGTGGCTTCCTTTTACTTTGTCCTACCCCTTCTAGCAAATAGTAAACAGTCATGGCCAGTGATGCCATCTGGCGGTTAGTTCAGAAATTGTTTAACCAACACACCTTCCAATCAGGATCCTACTACCTGGACCCTCCAAAACCACACTCCCCTTTCTTTCAATTTTTGCCCATTTATCTTAGTAAAACCGGTTTTCTTCTTTTCTGCTCGTTTTATCCAACTTAATGCAAAAGTATTTTATATGTGGCATTCTAGTTACAGAAAAAATCATGAGTCCTAAGTACATTCGCAGCTAAAGAAACAAACCAACAAACAATGAGAGACCAAAATAATCCCCAAAATGCCCTCATTGGAGATCCTGTCCTATTAGAGATTATTGGAATCTCCATTATTCATCCAATGCCTTCAGGGAATACCAGTGCTGAGAAGGACCTCGAGGATCATCACGTCAAGGTCAAATGCTTCATTTTATAGCTGAAGAAACTGGCTCCAGGAGAAAGAAATAAAGTAATCACCCACCCAACAGGACACAGCAACTTAATAATCCTCAAAATGCCCCCATTAGAAATCCTGTCCTTATAGAGATTATTGGAATCTCCGTTATTCATCCAATGCCTTCAAGGAATACCAGTGCTGAGAAGGACCTTGAGGATCAACACTTCAAGGTCAAATGCTTCATTTTACAGCTGAAGAAACTGGCTCCAGGAGAAAGAAATGAAGTAATCATTCACCTAACAGCACACAGCAAGTTAATGGCAGAGCCATGATTATGACTTGGACTCCCCATTCCAAATCCAGTGCTGGGTAAAGTACTTGATGTGCTCCAGGCTTCTGAAGCTTGCTTCTCCTCAACCAGTGTGTTAATTATAGTAATACTGTGAATTTCCTGAGGGCAATTTCCAAAACTAAATCTCCTCTATACAGTCTCTAGCACACTTTATAAATATTTATTGATTATTTGGGTATCTATTAATTACTGTAGTTCTTGCAAATCTAGAATACTTGCAGTAGACAGGCTTTTTAAAAATTTACTTAAAAAGCGAACTGCTGGCTGGGCATGGTGGCCTGTAATCCCAGCACTTTGGGAGGCCGAGGCAGGCGGATCACCTGAGGTCAGGAGTTCAAGACCAGCCTGACCAATATGATTAAACCTCGTCTCTACTAAAAATGTAAAAATTAGCCAGGCGTGGTGGCCTGTGCTTGTAATCCCAGCTACTCGAAAGGCTGAGACCGGCGAATCGCTTAAACCCCGGAGGCGGGGGTTGCAGTAAGGCAAGATCGCGCCATTACACTCCAGCCTGGGCAAAAAGAGCAACTCTGTCTCAACAACAAAAGTGAACTGCCATTTTGTAACACTGTTTCTATGACTATTCCCATTAATCATCACATGTAACCTTTTGGAACACAATCCATTCAGAAATTTGAGACTTCCTGTTCACCTGATTAGTCTTAACCAAACGAAGATAGAAGAAAATATGTGGCACAGGGTGAAAACTGAAACCAATTTTGAAGATAAAATTCTAGTACTAGTTGCATTGTAATCAGAAGACTTTAGGCAAGTTCCTCTTCTCTCCCAGAAAACAATCCTCGACCCTAACCTCTTGTAGGATAACTGCAAATCTTTCATACAGTACAAATGTCTATAATGCGTAGAGGTATTACTAAAAGTGATTTCTATTTTAGGCCCTGTGACTAACTACTTTACATATACAATGTCATGTAATTCTTGCAGCCCTATTTTACAGATGAGAAAAAACAAGGCTTAGAAACTTAAACTCGTTCAGGGTCAGATGAAGAACTCGAGGGCCAGCTTAGAAGTGAAAGGCTCCAGAGCCAGTGCTCTGAACAGCGGAGCGATAACACAAGGCCCACTTAGATACTACCACTCCATGGCTCTGCAGTCAGTGGGGCGTGAAGGCAAGCGACCAAGATCGCTATTTCCAGGTACAGTTAACGTACATAGTGAAACACTGGAGTACACCGAACAATGAGTCACGAAGACCGGGGTCCTTTCCCTGAACTGGGCAGCTTAGGGACCCCGCAAGTCGCTTGGCACTCTGGGCTTGTCCAACTTGCAGAGAAGGGGCTGCCCCGGAGCCAGCAAGGCTTTTTTGATCGTGGATCACACTCAGGGTGTAAACCTGTGCCTATCAGGTCATGCTTCTGGGAAAGAAGCTTTATCAGATCCCTCCAAAAAAGAAGATCCGCAGGATTAGGCACTTCAAAGTTCCGCTTCCTTCTCCGAGAGCAGGAAGCTCCCGGAAGGAGGCGCTTTCTCACGGCTTTATTGCGCCACCAGAAAGGCCGGCGGGTGGGCGGGCTCTGCCTTCCTTTCCTCACTAAGTGGTGGGAACTGAGAACCGCCGCCGGGCCTGGCTAACCGCCGCGAGCCGCCGCGGGGTGAACGCTCGCACTCCGCCCACCTCTCGGGGTGGGCGGCTGGCAGGGCGCAGGGTGCTGTCTCCCTCCCCCGGCCGCCTGCTGCCCTGCGCCCTTGCGTTCCGCTTTGGGGTCTTGCTCCGCCGCCTCCTCTCTGGCAGTTCTCCTGACTCGGCGCACGATCTCGCGGGCCTGGAGCGCTGGATGACCGCCGAGGACCCCAAAAAGAGAACGAGGAGAGACCGCGCAGGCGCTGCAAGTGCCCCCCGCCCCCCACCCAGGTTTCTCTGGCGCGCCGCGCGGCGAAGCTGCGCGAGCTACTTACTGAAGAAGAGGCGGTAATTATGCGAGCAGGGCTGTCCGCGCTCCTCGGTGTGGTACTGGGCCATAGCACGGCGCGGCCGGGTCCCGGCGCTCGTCGCCAACTGCAGGCGGGCGGCGGCGGGGGCACCCGCGCGCCACCCGCGGCCCGCGCGCAGCACCAGCAGCAGCAGCAGCGCGCTCATGGCGTAGATGGCGGTCCGGCTTGGCGTAGATGGCGGTCCGGCTCTGCGCGGAGGCACTTGAGGGCCCTGCCCGTCCGCGCCGGCGCCCCCTACCGCCGGGAGTCGTCCCTCCTACCCCCGCGCTTGGGCTGCAATCCCGGTCCTTAACCAGTCGAATCTGGGCCACCAGCCAGTTGTGCGCACTGTACCTTCAGCGAGGCTGCGGCTCAAAGAAGGGTCCACCACTCCTGAGGCGCTCACTGGCACTCGTTAATTCATACATTTATTCATGACTTCATTTATCCCGTCAAGATTTACGTCGTGATTTATTAGGGTAATGTAATACTGAGTGATTACTCTGCCGGGAACTGCTCTAGACCCTGTCCATATCGGAGATGAGCGCACACGCACACAGACATCACTATAAGACAAAATGAACAGGCCACCACGTGAAAACGTGACCTTGACACCGACTTATACAACAGAAAACCCTAGGTAGCTTATTCAAATACCATTTTCTCTATGAGGCCATTTCCTAACCCAGTAGCGGTGATTTATCCTTTCTCTTACATTTTCATTTCTCCAATGCTATTTGATACCATACCTGTACAACTGTGAACTTATTATGTTCCCTGTTTCACCTTGACCTGCCCAGTAGACGGTAAGTTGACCATGCACTGAAAACGAAACGTAGTATCCTCGCAGGATGTTGCACCATGCTTGGCATATAATTACGGTTTCCTTATAGCTTCTGAAATTCCCTCTCTGCTGTCTTTCTCATCAGCTTATAAATTTCTGGTTATGGAGCTTTCCAGAAAAACTTGTTAGAAGAGTTGTCCATAGTCACTGTCTCCATTCCTTCATATTCTTCCTTCATGTCAATTCAGAAGGTTTCCTCCACCCACGGTCATCAAATGACCTCCTTGTTATCAAATATAAAAGTCAATTATCACAGTAAATAGGAGTGAAAGAATCCAGAAGATAGAAGTAAATAAGATTTTTATAAATTATAAACTAAAACTTTTGGGCCGGGCGTGGTGGCTCACGCCTGTAATCCCAGCACTTTGGGAGGCCAAGGCGGTGGATCACGAGGTCAGGAGATCGAGACTATCCTGATGAACATGGTGAAACTCCGTCTCTACTAAAAATACAAAAAATTAGCTGGGCATGGTGGCACATGCCTGTAATCCCAGCTACTCAGAAGGCTGAGGCAGGAGAATTGCCTGAACCCGGGAGGCGGAGGTTGCGGTGAGCCGAGATCGCACCATTGCGCTCCAGCCTGGGTAACAAGAGCGAGACTCGTCTCAAAAATAAATAAATAAATAAATAATAAATAAATAAATTATAAACTAAAACTTTTTAAAAATTAAATGTATCAGTTACTCAGTACATAAAAGTGAGAGGTAGAAGAGTAGCAATTTTATAGAAAGAGGCAAAGAAATGTGTGCATATGGATTTGAAAAAACAAAGTGAAATGATTTTAATTAAAAGAAGGCATTAAAAAATTATCTCCTGATTTAAAATACTGCAGTAAAAAATTAGATTATAAATGAGATTTTAATAAGCACAATGAACACATAAATTCATAAAAATATAATTCTAACTTAAAATCCAGGCCCTTTAAGGGAAAACTTACATCCTTTACATAGATTATGTTAACTAATTTATAGTAATTAAGTTAGAATTGGAAATTTGATACTAAACTAATTAACTTCTCTGTTCTATGGCTACAAACTACACAATATGGTTAATAAGAAGTTAGACAAGATATTTATTTTTATTTATTTATTTTTTTATTGCATTTTAGACAAGATATTTAAAACCAACATTTACTTGCAAAGATCTGAAAGCTAATACCAAGATGGCTCTGTAGCAGAGAAATCCCGTAGGAGGGAACCAAGTGAATTCTGTCTTATTGCTCTTATGTGCTTGACCTCTGTTGCTAAGTTCACCTTCGTAATTTAAGATAGCTACCACAGCTCCAACATTACGTCCTCATTCCGCCTTCCAGACAGACAAAAGAGAAGAAGGTTGTACCCCTTCCCTTGAGAACATTGCTCATAAATCACTTCTATCACTTCTACTTGCATCCCGTCAGACAGCGCTTAGTCTAATGACTACAACAAACTATAAACTAGCAAACCTTATTCTGGGTAGTGATAGCCCTATATAGCAATTGGGAGCCACTGCAGAAGAAGGAGAGAATGGATATTGTAGGACAACCAGTAGTCTGCCACAAGTGTCATTTTTATTTTCTTTCTAGTCCATCTTGTTTGAGACTGTCATCATCTAGACCACTTTCCTACTGGGCACCCAGGTTCTTTAAGCATTGTGATCATTAAAATTGGGAGACTGGTCTACCTAGGTTCCAGAAAGGATCTCTAGGAGATGTTGTGACTGGCTACTTAGAGGCTCTCTACTTCGATTATAGATCCTAAAATGTTTTCTCAACAGTGGTAGCTTTGAAATGTGTCAACTTGAATAGGCATAACTATAAGGCAAAAGCTCCCATTAAAAGGGAGAGATAATCTCTTTTGTGCATATGTCACAGAGTTGTATAATTTTATTGTTTATGTTGGAAAATAAGTTTAATTTTTCTATTAACTTTTGAAGATCAAGTATTTAAATAAGTCTAATTCCTATGGAGTCAAGGTTGTGGGCTAATTTCTAATGATCTATGGATCTTAAAATAAATTATCTAGGCTGGGCATGGTGGCTCATGCCTGTAATCCCGGCACTTGGGGGACCAAGGTGGGAGAATCACTTGAGCACAGGAGTTCGAGACCAGCAGCCTGGGCAACCTGGGAAAATCCCATCTCTACAAAAGATACAAAAGTCAGCTGAGCGGGGTGGCAAATGCCTGTAGTTCCAGCTACTTGCAAGGCTGAGAAGAGAGGATGGTTTAAGCCTGGGAGGCGGAGGTTTCAGTGAAGCAAAAATCACGCCATTGCACTCCAGCTTGACCAACAGAGCCACACTGTCTCAAAAACAAAGTTATCTATTGAGTTAATCTAGCATGTAGTTCTGAGATCCCTCTTGCTAATAGCTTTTATTAACTCTGGCAACATATTTTATTAATAACTGGCAACAAATTATATGCATCCTGATTTTAAGAAAAAAAAGTTACTAAACATTCTGAATGTGAATGTTTACTTACAATGAAATCTCGCCAGGCGCGGTGGCTCACGCCTGTAATCCCAGCACATTGGGAGGCTGAGGTGGGTGGCTCATGAGGTCAGAAGTTCAAGACCAACCTGGCCAAGAAACCCCTTCTTAAAAGAAAAAAGAAAGAAAAAAAACTGAAATCTCTTCAATAACTTGTCATAAATTACATTGTAAAATGTTACCAAGTTATTATGCATTCAAAAAAGGAAATGGTGACTTTTTTGAGTTTACATTTATTTTTAATCACTTACAGTTTCTTTTTTCTTTTTCTTTTTTTTTTTTCTTTTTTTTTTTTTTTGAGACGGAGTTTCGCTCTTTACCCAGGCTGGAGTGCAATGGCACGATCTCGGCTCACCACAACCTCTGCCTCCTGGGTTCAGGCAATTCTCCTGCCTCAGCCTCCTGAGTAGCTGGGATTACAGGCACGTGCCACCATGCCCAGCTAATTTTTTGTATTTTTAGTAGAGACGGGGTTTCACCATGTTGACCAGGATGGTCTCGATCTCTTGACCTTGTGATCCACCCGCCTCAGCCTCCCAAAGTGCTGGGATTACAGGTGTGAGCCACCGCACCCGGCCACTTACATTTTCTTAAATCACTTAAATAATGTTTACATTTATTTTTAATCACTTCAATTTTCATCTTTCATTCTTTACAGTTAATTGAAATATTTGAGAATCAAAATTAAAAATGGATAATATAAATGATAGGAAATAATAATAGGTATCAGGTTAGCTTTTTAAAATTTTTTAAAAATATTCTGAGGGTAATATTTATTGCATAATGTTTAATTATGTAATTATTCAAATTTAGACGTTTGGAGTCTAACACATTGGACTTCCATTATTGACATCTCCTGTTGTCATCATGTAGCAAGTATAAGTCTTAATCCCAGGAGTTTGCAAGTTGGAGAGTAAAGACAAATACATATAAAATCATATTTCCAGAGTTTATGAAATACAACACCACCAGAGATTCTTCGATAGAGAATTGAAACTGATGGTTCAGGAATACTAATTTAATATATAAGAAGGACCAGAATATGAAATAAGAGACATGGTGTCCAGGTATTGACAGTATCTCAGGTACTAAGTAACAAGGACCCAGACAGTCGATCTGGCAACAGAAATAGAAAGGAATGTTTAATGAGGAAGGAAACACCAAATATGATGTCTTACTGGAAGTACTGAAATAAGGAAGAGTTAAAAAAAAATTAGTGTTCTATATAGAATAAATAACCAAGAGGTATGTGGCATTATTTTCAGATATATGTTAATTAAAGTGAGAGAGAAATTTTGACAGTAAGTTGATAAATATGGCTTGGGACATGTTGAGTTTGAAACAATGCAGAGTTCCTGCTGGAGATGAAACTATTTTCATCAGTGGAATTCTCTGACAAGCAGACTCTGAGATTGAATTTGGTATGTATGTGCAATGTTTATTAGGTTGTACACTTGGGATCAGTATGTTAAAATGAAGGTAAGAAAGCAAGATTGAGCTGAGAGAGAAGTTGAGCTGTGATGCAAGTCAATAGCCTCAGCCGACCTCACAGAATACCCTGGAATTTAAAAGGCTAGTTACAGTTGTCCAGTGGAGAGCACAAACTAATGAGCCTTTAAAACCTCAATGATTGAATGTATATAGGTTGTTTTTTGGAATGCTAGATTATCCTAATAGAAAACAAAATAATTTTGGAATTGGGGAGTACTCATTTATGTGTTTGCTTTGATAAAAGCAGCAAATGTCCCTAAAATGAATTATTATTACCTACAACATGAAAAGCAAATTAAGAAATTTGCTAATTGCTCATCTTTGCTTGCAATAGCTAGCTTGTTGGGGGCAAGAAACAGAGCAGTATGCAATAAAAATAATGAGATTTTAAAAATAATTTTGCATATTTCTAATTAATCAGTTCAGAGACACACTGTGATCTCACTAGCGTTTGGAAGACAAGGAAGACTTTAAAAGTAATTTTCACATTACCAAACATTCAAAATATTTGTCAAATTATAAAATATTTCAAAAATATTTCAGAACATTACCTAAAGTTCATATTCATCTGATATTCATCAACCACAGTTTTTTCTAATAAATACATGTCACAGTTCTATACTATTTCTCATTTAAATGCTGGAAATTATCTATTGATAAAATTATTTTCACAATACAACAAAGCTACAAGAGCTTGACTAACTTTAGGTTTTAAAATGTATACACGTGTGTGTGTGTGTGTGTGTGTGTGTATTTTATTGCTGTAGTTATTTTTCTTAGTAAAACGATGCTTCAAGATGAGAAAACATGTCATAGACTGAAAGAAAATATTTGCAAAATATGTTTCTGATAAAGGACTATTATCAAAATATACAAAGACCTGTTAAAACTCAAGAAAAAGAAAACTACCCAATTAAAAAAATGGGCAAAAAGCCATCAACAGTGGACCGGACAAAGAAAATGTAGTAATACATCTACACCATGGAATGCTATGCTGCCATAAAAAAGAAGGAAATAATGTTCTTTGCAGCAACAGAGATGGAAGCCATTATCCTAAATGAATTAATGCAGAAATAAAAAAAGCAAATACTGCATGTTCTTGTAAGTGAGAGCTAAACACTGAGTACACATGGATGCAAAGAAAGGAATAACAGACATCACCGCCACCTTGGGTGGAGAGTGGGTTGAAGTGTGGGCCTAAAAACTACCTATCAGGCACTATTTCCTTGGTGACTAATCTGTACACCAAATCCCCATCTCTGTCTCTGTCTCTGTCTCTGTCTCTGTCTCTCTCTCTCTCTCTCTCTCTCACACACACACACACACACACACACACAGACATTTGTAGCAATTTTAATTCATGACTGACAAAATTTGGTGCAACCACGATGTCCTTCAATAGGTGAAAGGATAAACTATGGTACATCCAGACAATGAAATACTATTCAGCACTAATAAGAAGTGAGCTATTAAGCCATGAAAAGACATAAATAAACCTTAAATTTATATTATTAAGTGAAACGAACCAATCTGAAAGGCTACATACTATATGATTCCAGCTATATGATATTCTGGAAAAGGTTAAAGTGTGGAGACTGTAAAAGCATCAGTGGTTTCCAGGAGTTAGAGAAGAGTGAGCGATGGATAGGTAGAACCCAGGGTATTTTTAGGGAACTGAAACTGCTCTATATGATACTCTACTTGCAGATATGTGTATTATACATTTGTCCAAATCTGCAGAATGCAGAACACCAAAAATGAAGCCTAATGTAAACTAAGGAATTTGGGTAATAATGATTTGTCGGTGTAGGTTTGATTGTAATAAATGTACTGCTCTGGTGTAGGATGTTGGTAGTAGGGGATGGTGGGGAGGTGTGTGTAGGGCAGGGAGAATAACAGAAATCTCTGTATCTTCTGTTCAATTTTGCTTTGAACCTAAAACTGCTCTAAAAATTAAAGCCTATTTAAAAACAACAATAATAAAAACAAACTATTATAGAAAATGACTTGCATTCAGAAACTATTGAAGCAATATTTACTATTAATAATTTGACATAGAAAAATCTTCCATTTCTTTTCTCTTGCATTAACTGTTTTCCCTAACTGTATTTTCTTTTTATCTAATGAAAATCATTGTTCTATTTTAACTTCCGATCTGGCTGTGAGAGTGACGTTAGTACCTTTACATGCCCCATTGATAACTGGTATCTGTTCTTAACCTGAATTGCCATTGCTTGAGCGTCAGTACACCGTACCTCTTCTGCAATCATCTGAAAAATTGTTCATCATTTTATACTGAATGGAACTAGGCTCCCCTGAGGGCCTCCTATGTATGGTTTTACTCTTTCAGAAATTCTAACATACTATTCTTTATTATTATTAAGAAAATGTTGTGTAATTGTATTTTGAAGCCACTGTCCTTCTAATTTTCATTTTGTAGACTTTATCTATCTCCTTCACCATCCCCACCTCTACTAACATAATGAAAAAAGCTTAAAATCTCAGAGGCCCTTTTTTGAAAAGTTTCTGAACACCTGATTTGAAATATCAGAATTCTTTTTTCAACATAGGCAACTATTAGCAACTAATTTTAGCTCCCAATTTCAAGGCCACTTAATATAAATAGGCTGAGTTTCTGAATGAGGCAATGGTTCATTAATAATAATTTTCTCTTGTTTTTTAGATCTCATATATTTCTGACAGATCTATACCTGTATGATCATTTAGCAGGATGTCTTGGGTAAAAGCTTTTTAAAAGACTGCTCAACTCAAACATTGGAACATAGTTCTGGGTACCTTAAATGAAGAAAATATATATTTGCTATGGTGAAAAAGAGATTTCCAGTGGGCCTGATGACTCTAACCACCCGAAAGAGAGCAAATGGTAGGTCTCTGAAACTCAATTTTGGTGGTTCAGCCTTAAAAATGCTTAACAGCAAACAGTTAATTTTATTTTATTTTTTGAAAGTGATATTGTTTCAAGTTATTTTCCTGACTTTTCACTATTAGGGAGTTCCTGAGAACAAATAAATTTGTTTTAAAGCAATTCTTAGTTAGATGCTTAAAGGAAGATGCTGTGAGCCGCCAACTCCATAATTCATTCAGCAGTCAGAACAAGCCAGGATCTAGAATGAGGCCAGAAACAAGGTTGGAGAAAGCAGATGGGAGAGCCGATGTGTTCCTGTATGTCTGTTCCTAAGCCCAGAAGCCTTAAAAACGAAGACTCAGGTGACTAAATATCTTATTCTACCATTTCACTCCCCAAAAAAGTGACAAGAGGACAAACATCAAGATAATTCTTTGAAGTGTTTGTGTCCATCTGGAGGGAGGGAACAAGAAAACTTGTCACAGCATTTTATTTTGATTTGAAGCCAGCTTGTCTGGTAGAGCTGAATGATAGATATTTGGGGAGTGAGAGAGACTTTGAGAAAATAACAGAAATACTTAAAATCGATTTTAGAGAAGTTTTACTGCATATGGGAAAATGTAGTTCTTTTCTAACACCCTTTGAAGCCTATAGTCTTTTATATTACTCATCAGTTCTTTTGGAGTTAGTCTTGTGTATTCAGGAAGATGTAATATACTAAGACTGGACTCCATGTGGTTCAGATACGTGAGGGTTACATGCACATTTAAACAATCACTCATAGACTGTATGGGCGAATACTGAACTTACATTTAATTTTAAGAAATAAGCGTAAATCTGCAGAGAAATTTAAGATTCAGGGAATAGTCATTGGGTCAGAGATTCTCAAAGGGGCAGTACTGCCCCCAAAGAGGCATTTTTGGAAATTGTCAAAGTGTTTTTGATGTCACAATGATTGAGGAGCATTATTGCTATTAAGTATATAGGGACCAGGGATGCAGCACATCCTGTAATACTCAAAAGACAGCTCTATACAAGAAAGAGTTATGTGTGCACATTGCTCTCAAATGTCACAAAAGAAATTTGTGTAGGTGAAAAAAAAGCCTGTTTCTTAAAAAATACGTGTCTCAGCCTAAAAACTGTCATTTTGCAAATAAAAACAAAGTTGTTTTTTGCATTGTTTTCATATGTGCATGCTATTTGAGTCACTAATACTACACCCTATCAATCTGCACTTATAGCTCTCAATCCCTGGTGGTACTACATTGAGATGCAAACATATGATTGCTTTCTATGTCTGGAGTACTAGTGCCTGCACGTTTGCATATTGAACATATAGTTTTATTTCATACATACAGTTTTATTACAAGTGTCTTTCATACCTTCTTTATCTGATAGTTAGGCATTAGGTTGATTTTTCAAAGATTTTGAGTATAGTAGGTTTTATTATCTATCTTTTATTATCTTTCATTTTGGAAGAATATAAAAGCTGTTACAAAAGAGTTTGCATTAAAATGGAAGTTTTGTTTATCCATTCATCTGTTGACAGACATTTAGGTTGTTTTATTCTTTTGGCTACTATGAATAATGCTGCTATAAACATTGATATATGTAAGTTTCTGTGTGGGTATATGTTGTATGTTTTCATTTCTCTGTAGTCTATACCTGGAAGTGGAATTACTGGGTCATATGAAAATTCTATGTTTAACTGTTTCAGGAACCACCAAACCGTTTTCCACAGCAGCTGTACCATCTTATATCCCCACCAGCAATGCAAAGAGTTTCTGTTTCTCCATGCTTATTTTTTATTGGTTTTTAATTATTGTAGCCACCCTAGTGGCCATGCAGTGGTATCTCACTAGTTGTTACTGCTGTTTTGTTTTAATAACTTCTTTTGATTTTTATTTCCTTAATGACCATTGAAGTTTCATATCTGTTTATGTGTTTGTTGACCACTTGTATATTTCCTTTGGAAAAATGTCTATTTAAATCCATTGCTCATTTTAAAATGTATATTGGCTTTTTTTTTTTTTTAAACTTTAAGATCTGGGATATGTGTGCAGAACGTGCAGGTTTGTTACATAGGTATACATGTGCCATGATAGTTTGCTGCATCCATCAACCCATCATCCACATTACATATTTCTCTTAATGCTATCTCTCCCCCATCCCCCACCTCCCACCATGCCCCAGTATGTGATGTTACTCTCCCTGTGTCCATGTGTTCTCATTGTTCAACTCCCAGTTACGAGTGACATTATGAGGTGTTTGATTTTCTGTTCCTGTGTTAGTTTGCTGAGAATGATGGTTTCCAGCTTCATTCATGTCCCTGCAAAGGACATGAACTCATCCTTTTTTATGGCTGCATAATATTCCATAGCGTACATGTGTCACATTTTCTTTATCCAGTCTATCATTGATGGGCATTTGGGTTGGTTCCAAGTCTTTGCTATTGTGAACAGTGCTGCAATAAACATACATGTGCATGTGTCTTTATAGCAGAATGATTTATAATCCTTTGGGTATATACCCAGTAATGGAATTGCTGGGTCAAATGGTACTTCTGACTCTAGATCCTTGAGTAATCACCATACTGTCTTCCACAATGGTTAAACTAATTTATACTCCTACCAACAGTGTAAAAGCGTTCCTATTTCTCCACATTCTCTCCAGCATCTGTTGTCTCCTGAATTTTTAATGATCACCATTCTAACTGGTTTTGATTTGCATTTCTCTAATAACCCATGATCATGAGCTTTTTTCCCCATATTTAATGGCCACATAAATGTTGTCTTTTGAGAAGCATCTGTTCATATCCTTCACCCACTTTTTGATGGGGTTTTTTCTTGTAAATTTGTTTAAGTTCTTTGTAGAGTCTAGATATTAGTCCTTTGTCAGATGGATACATTGCAAAACTTTTCTCCCATTCTGTAGGTTGCCTATCTTTTTATTGTTGAGTATGATCAAAAAATTGTGATATACAGTGATATACAATGAAATCTTATTCAGCCATAAAAGGGAATGAAGGTTTGATACATTATACAACATGGATGGACACCAAAAGTATTATGCTTAGTGAAAGACACCAGATACAAAAAAGCCATATATCATATGATTCCTTTTATGTGAAACATCCAAAATAGGCAAATCCATAGAGATAGAAAGCAGAGTAATGGATGTCAGCAGATGGCAGGTGGAAGAACAGGAAATGATTACTTAAGGGATATGAAGTATTCTTCTCGGATGATGAAAATGTTTTGAAACTAGAAGGAAGTGGTAGTTCTACAATGCTGTGACTACATTAAATGTCTCTAATTAATACACTCTAGTTGATTGTATGTTATGTGAATTTCACCCCAGTTTTTTTAAAAGGAGAAACTTAGGTCTAATAAGGTTGAAAATAACTTCTTTAGGGGTTCTTGTCTATTTTTGTTTCATGCATCCCATGGGCAGCCTTATTAGGTCTATGAAACCCTTCTCAAAATACCATTTGTAAATCCACAAAATAAAATATATAAAGAAGAAACATTATATTAAAATATATCTACAAAAATATTTTAGAAAATCATTTTGTGATCTAGTAACATACTTGCTTCTTCACTGAGGACTTAAATGACTAGATCTGGCAGCAGATATAGCTACCATAATTTTGAAGTAGTGATGGGTGTAAGTGATGGAGACATCTGCAACATCTGGAAAGTGATATAACAATTATATGCCATTTCTGTTGGAGGCACAAGTCATAGGCACTATAATGTTAACACTACTACAGAGTTTGTTGCTTACATCCATAAATGCTCAATTTTAGTTAGAAATTAATGAAAATAAAAATATAATCTTTTAAATAAAATCCAGCTTCATGAAACCCCTAAACTCTGCCTCAGTATTGCGAGCAGCTAGCAAACAGAATGGGCATACATTCTTTCTCCTTTGCCCTTTGGAATACCTTGGCAGAAGTGGTTAAGCAGAGCTAAAGAGGAGAATAATGCAGGACAATGCAAATGAAACAAATAAAAAGCAACTATGTTTATGCATTGGAGTCCTCTTTAAGACTGTTATGAGTAAAGAGCAGATAAGAGATCTAGCCTTCATTATTTTCTAAAAAATTTTTTCCTCCTTATTTTAAAATAAATTTTGATCCAAATTTCAATGAAACAAATGGTCTAAGAAACAGACTGACCTAGAGAATAGAAACTTAATTGGTTGAGAAATGTGAAGTTATTTTTATTCCCCCTTGTCTGAAATACAAAAGAATGGTTGGTATGTAGAATTTCTTTTCTGACTGATTTTTTTCTTTGTGAAAATAAGCTCATGTCCTGAGGCCCATATACTTTTTGAAAATAGGAAAGAGTAAAATTTAGTTGATTTTAACTAAGTCCAAATGACATGAAGAATATATTTTGTCTTAAGCTTTTAGTCTTTCTAGATATTGACTAAATTAGACATAAAATTTATCTATCATAGAAGAATCACATGTGATTTAACTATACATTGTTAAATGGCTTGAAAAAAAAAAACAGAATGTTTTACTTAAGTAGTATTACCACTTCTAGGCTAAAATAATCATGAGAAATTTCCGCTCCAAATGATATACTGTAAATCCCTTGTAACATTATACATATAGTAATCATGGTAGTACTCTATTCCAATTCAAGGACCTATTTTGTTCAGGACCTATTATTCCTAAATTGGTAATAATAGATCCTGAACAAAGTCTAAGGATACAACCAATTTTCTCTGCCCATTTTCTAGATTTCCTCTTTAAACCTTCAGCAGTGGGAATTAATTTTGTTTTTAAGTGGTTTAACTGTATAACTTCTAGTTTTTCACTTTTATGCATATTCTAATTATATGGAATAATGGGTCTCAAGTTGGATTCAAAAGAACCCTGTGTTCCAAGGGCAATTCCTTAAAATTAGTCTTACATAATTCATTGTAAGAAAATATGCAAAAGTTTTATTTATATTAGACCCCATGCTCACACCAGAGAAGCATTTCAGGGCCCCTGCAAAATAATGTAGAATGGTTCATAATTTTGGTTGATCATGCTTGTGATGAGAAGGGTTGGGAGCTCAGCAGCTGAGAAGTTTTTCTTTTTCTTTTTTTCTTTTTTTTGAGACATGGTCTTGCTCTCTCACCCAGGCTAGGTTGCAGAGGCACAATCTCAGGCCACTGCAACCTCTGCCTGCTGGGTTCAAGTGATTCTCCCATCTCGGCCTCCTAAGTAGCTGGGACTCTAGACACGTGCCACCAAGACAGCTAATCCTGAAATGCTAGGATTACAGGCTTGAGCCACTGCACCTGGCCGAGAAGTCTTTTTGACTAATATTTGCTAAATATGTATTGTGTCAGTAGGAATGATAGTGACTGATATAGAATGATTTTTTTTTTTAAATGGGAAACTTACCTGTCCTTCTGGTAATTGGAATCTAGTAAAGGATTCAGACATTAAACAATCACATGAATCTATTGATAGAATTAAAAGCTGAAATAGTACTGTTAAGAAAAATATTAAAAGGTATGATGGAGAATAATATAGAAATCTGATTTAAACTGAAGGTCAAGGAAGATCTCTGTAAGAATATGACATTTCAGCAGACAGCTAAAAGAAAAGTTGGAAATAGCCAAAGGAAAGTGGAATAAGGAAAAGAATACTCAAAGGTCTTGAGACAATATTAACCTGAGAAATATTTTCTGATCAAATATTAGCCAAAATACAGTATATGAAATATATATTTGTCACAGGTTGGATTCTCTAGGGAGAAGCAGAGCTAATCACTGGTTTGTTTTTTTTTTTGTTTTGTTTTGTTTTGTTTTTAAGGAAGTGTTCTTTTAATCAACACCTGGGGAAAGCAGAAGAAAGATTAGAATTTAGCAGAGGAACAAGTCCAATAGTGAGCAAACCCAAACAAAAGCTTTGATCCTCCAGGGAGCACTACTGGTAAAATGGACAATCAGCATTTCTCCTGGTAGGCCAGAATGGCAGAATCTTTTTAACCCTTCCTCCTTGACATCAGTCATTGGGCATAAGCCACTCTGGGAAGGAGACTATAGCTGAGGTGATCCCTGAAAGGACTGGTGGTTGAAGGCTGTCTGCTAATAGCACTTTCTGCAGCTGAGACATAAAATCCTTCCTTGAAGAAGGATCTGGATGGCATATCTATCTCCATGTCCATCACAATAGTCAATATTATAAAAAGCTTTTACAAAGCAATAAAAAGGAAGTAGCCCAGTAATAAGCTGAATAAAAGATAAAATTAGAGAACTCGCAGAAAAATCACAAATTGTCAATAAATACATAATATGTTCTATCATTGTTGGTGATAAGGAAAATGCAAACTAGAATGAGAAGTCTTTTAGTTTTAGTTTTGTTTTTCTTATACATTGCACTGGCAAACATTTAATGACTGATAATATTCATGGCAGATAAAGGGTATTAACACCCCTGCTGCTCATCCTTGGGTTCCTGGGCATTGCTCCCTCTCACTGTGCCGCAGCTTCCTCAGTAAGGAGCATCTCTAAGGAGCATCTCTAAGATAGTGTATTAGAGTTTGCAGTGAAAAAGGCGAATTTCCACACCGGAGGAAAAAAGTTATGAAGTAGAATGACTCATATGACTGTCTCTACAGTCCAAGGCAAACAAAGAAAATTCTACAGGGATTTCATTGTAAATACATCTCAAACTCTAGTCTTCTGCTCTGAGGTTCAGCCATTTCTAGGAGAGGAGTTATAATGTTTTTGTTTGTCTATAAAAAGACCTTACCTGTGCTAAAGTATGGCTAATCAATGCAAAGAAAAGTCTAAAAGGACATCTCTGAATCTTACTTTTGCTTTTTAAAAATTGTTCTTGTCACAATAAGAATGTATTATTTTAATTCTTTTAAAAACCTTTAGATGGTCTGTAGGTCTTCCAGCAAAAGTGATACCTTCCGATATGACTATTTGCTGAGTCTTTCAATAGCCCATGTGAACAACATCTTTTTTTTTTTTTTTTTTAAATCAGCTTAACACAGTCTTTAAGAATCACCACCACCTTGACTACCTCTCCCCTCAAAAACATTTGGAAAGAAAGCAAGAGGGAGGAGAGGACCAAAAAAAAAAAAAAAAAAAAAAAAGAAAAATAGTCCAATTGGATGGATCCTAGTGAGTAACAAAGGAAAGTAGTAGACAATAATGTAGAGATTTATGGGGCTTACTTAAGCATGTTGGAAGATTTCCTGCATATTATGGTAATCCAGTAAGGAGTTTTAAGCAGGTAGAGCCATGATTCAGCCAGGGCTCTCTCCCTGGTTGGAGTGTGGCCAATCAATTGAAAGGGTGCGAGTGTGGAATCTAGGGGTCTGTTTAGGAGGCCATTAGAATAATCCAAATAAGACACAAGAAGGACATTGGGGGTGTCAGCAGATATGGTGGAAACAGACTGCTCTTTTGCCATCATGGAGTTGATGAGAAAGATACAGAAGCTGAGAATCCCAGGGTGGAACAGAAAGAATAAATTTAGCACAGAGGAAGATAGAAGACTCTAAGAGGAAGAAGGACAAAGCCTGGACATGCAGATGTGGAAAGAAATTAAGAAGTGTGAAGCTGAGAAAGAATGAATTAAAGGGAAAATGGAAATCAAGTTAGGAAGATGGGTGGGACTGTAATTTGGAGGCCTTAAAACTGTACTGGTTTATATCTTTCAGCACCAATTAAGGAAAAATTGAAATGTTTGTGTACTTTTAAAAAAATGAAGTTTTATCTTTTTAAAACTTTTTATTAGAAAAACCAATATTTGTCTCTATGTTTAAACAGGTTATTTCCCTCTTATTGAAGAATTTCACTTTTGTTTTAAAATATCAAAATTATATAGCTCATCTGCTCAGTGATGTCTGGTGAGATGCAGCACATTTGAACAGATTTTGTAGTTGACAAGGACATTTCTGAAACCAATCTGTTGTGTCTCTACTTACTTTCCAAGCTACTTTATTATAAAATAAAATTTTTTCATAGAGACACATAATATTGTGTTCTCTATGATGAGAGACTTTCTTGTTGCACATGAGATGAATAGCAATACTTCTAACACAAAGAAGTATGCCTTAATTAACATTCTTTGAATTAAAGGACTTTCATGGGAGTAGCCGTATTGGAGTTTAAATTTTATGTAAAAAATGATTTCCCTCAGCCCCATTCCTGGTCTTAGGTTAGAAGTTGCCCAAGGAGAGGTCTCCTAGAGCATTGGATCTGCACTTCTCAATACCTTTTATTCATACTATAGAAGTCAGCTTCCTTTATCAGGGAAGTTTCTGGCTCTTGCGTTAGCCAGCCCTAACCCCCTGTGAGATGAATGCCATCAATAGATTCTCCTTATCTGCCAAAGAATCCAGCAGCTTAGTTAGCAATAGCTGTGGTCTTGCTGCACTGCTTGGGACTAAGTTTGGCTTCATCTGAAGGAGGGCACAGGAGAGTGGGTAACTGAAATTAGATGGAGGCCTTTCTCACAAAGTCAAACCACTCAAGGAGCTGTAGTAGCTGTCACTACGTTTCAGTTTTAGAAGAAATGGGCTGGTATGCAATGGTCTTCAGTGATCCTTTTAGGACAGTATGAAATCAGAATGTTGATCCAATGCATAATCCTAGTATGTATACTTATAAAACTCTGACCTAAGTCTAGTATGTATACCTATAAAATATATCTACCCTGTTATATCCTATGTAATGTATGTGGAATATTATTTATTGTGCATTATTTTATTTTTACATTTTCTCTTTAATTTTTTTTCTAAACTTTAAGTGTAAATAATATCAAAATTACCTAACCAATCTGCTCAGACTCTTTTTGGCTGACTTTGTTGTCGTAATGCCATCCACAAACAGATAGATGGGACTTCCCTAGAGAAAACAAGGTAATCATGCATTGCTTAACAAAAGGGATATGTTCTGATAAATGCATCATTAGATGGTTTTGTCATTGTGTGAACATCAAAGAGTATACTCACACAAACATAGCCTACTACACACCTAGACTATATGGTATAGCCTAATGTTCCTAGGCTACAAACCTGTATAGTATGTTACTATAGGTGAATATAACACAGTGGTACATATTTGTGTATCTAAACACATCTAAATATACAAAAAGGGACAATAAAAATACCATATTATCTTATGGGATCCCCACTGTATATGTGTTCTGTCACTGACAGAAAAGTCCTTATATGGCGCTTGACTATACTGGCACATGCCTTTAACTAATTGGTCCCTTGGGACTAATCAGTTACCAGCATGTTCTTTGTTAGAGGCACTTTGCTTCTTCTTATTCTTTGTTTCAGTGACTAAGAAATACATTATTTTTTGTAAGTAAAAGTTTAAAATAATTAACTTTAAAATAACTTCCCATTCACCATCTCCAAGATTTAAAAAATATGTATTTGTATATGTATAAGTAAAAAATAATATGAAGAAAACTTAATCTAAAAAAAATGAATATAGAGGTGACAAAACTAAGATGCTTCTCTTATAACTTTTGGAAAGCTACAGCTAGTCTTTAGCTGTAATTACAATTATTTTACCTAATTCCTTGCTTTTAAAATTTCTACTATGAACTGATCACTACTAATATTTAAATTTCTCCACCCTAGAAATGAAGCTTAATCTTTCCTCAGAAACTGGATAAGACAGATGACAATAAAACATTCAATTTCATTTTAAAACAAATATTTAAATGAGCATTTATCCCTTCATTTGTAGCCATTGTACATTTATATCAATTACACTGTCTTTGTTTAAAACATTTTAGGTAGTTTTTTCTTGGAAATGTCTTCCAGACTAGATTATCAGCCACTTTAAAAATGTCAGTCCTATCATATCATAATGCTATTTCATTTTAGATCCAAAAATGTTAATACCCAATGTAATCATATATCTTTTCCCTGCTCATATCTCTAAATGACTTTCAGCTTTTTCCAAAAACCAAATTGTTTCGAGGACAAAAATTTGTCATCATTGAGCATATTCCAAAAAGAATGCCATAGCTCTGGAAAAAAATACAAATACCCATAGATGTTTGCCCTTTCATATGTTCAAAATATCTTCAACTCTCTCATCTCATTTATTCTTCATGACCTTTCTTAGGTATTATTACTCTCATTCAGGGGAAGAAACTGAAGCCTGAAGTTACTCGTTTACTCGTTCATTTGATATATACTTATGTAATGCCTGCTAGGGGCCAACACAGGCAGATCAGATATGTCCAAAGTTACATAGCTAGTAACTGGTAAACCAGGACTAGAATACAGGTCTATTTTTTTGCTCTATCAATCATACTGCTGTAGCAGATTAGCGAATTATACATTCCAAAAGATAGAAGCCGCCACCAATATTTCTCATTCCACATGCTCTAGAAGTGTGTTACTCCTCATTGAAGAGGTAGGCTAGGTGCGGCAGCTCATGCCTGTAATCCCAGCACTTTGGGAGGCCAAGGCAGGCAGATCACCTGTGGTCAGAAGTTCGAGACCAGCTTGGCCATGATGGTGAAACTCCTTCTTCACTAAACATATAAAATTTAGCCAGCCACGGTGGCATGTACCTGTGGTCCCAGCTACTCAGGAGGCTGAGGTGGGAGAATTGCTTGAACCCGGGAGGCCGAGGTTGCAGTGGGCTGAGATTGTGCTATTGCACTCCAGCCTGAGCGAGAGAGTGAAAAAAAAAAAAAAAAAAAAAAAAAAGGTGAGGCTTAAATTCTCCCTTTAAACCTAAACAGCCTGTGACTTGCTTGTAATTAAGAGAATGCAGTGACAGAGTGAAGTGATACAACTTCTGAGGTCTGCCTTATAAACTAGAATACTTGCTCTTAAAACCTTAAACCCTTGCTCTCAAAGTAAGCAGTTTTTGTGCCCTGAGGATGCCATGCTGTTAAGAAGCCCAAACTAACCCATGGGGAAGTGCCACATGGTAAGACCATGAGAGCAAGATACCAGCCAGTCCCCATCTATGTCAATGTCTTCTCTGTTTCAACCCCCACCCTTATCTGACTGGGCTGAATGAGAAACCCTGAGCCTGAACCTTCCAGGTGGATCTGTTCTGAGTTCCCAATCTACAGCAACAGTTAACAGAACGCTATCACGAAGAAAATTCCAAAATATTTGTGATAACTGTCCATGTGGTAGAATGTATTCATTACCCCAATTTTTTATTTCTCCCTATATTTCTGCCCTTTCCAATGTGTCTTTGCAGTTCCTCATAGTATACTTGATAGCCCTTTGACTGTGGGTTCAGCGTCTGTTGGCTGATTCAGAATTGTTGATAATCATCACTGAACACATTATCTAGTACCCACATGACTAATTCATAACCCATTGTTGCAGAGCAGTCTAATATTAGTTTCTATCACCTTAAGGTCAAGTGTTACACAGCACACCAACAGACTGTTCTTGTTGATACATGATTTGGACAAGTCAGTGAAACCTTGGGATTTTTCCTGGTTTTCTGAGATACCTTTGGTCGAAATCTCCTTTATTGGCCGGAAGCCTCTTTTTTCATGGAAACAAATGAAATTGGCAAATGATACCTTTTAACTATTGTACTTAAGTAAATCACACTAAGATCCTTGGACACCTACCTTAGGTGATAAACTGTACATATTGCAATTAAATGAACAATGTAATGTAAGATCTATCTTTCCATGTACATATATATATTTAAAAAATGAAAGAAAATTACCTTTTATTTTACTTAAAAGTTGTAGGGAAAATTCCCAAGTAATAAACTTCTACACTCTCAACTATCACAATAGCAAGCAAACAAAAGGCCCCCAAGCTATCAGACCACACTCTCACCCCAACTCCCCTCTTTAAAAAGCAGTTGTTATAAATAACAAGCCATTTTTAAATATCACTATCTCCTGAGAAAATATATCTCACTCTGGCTAGTTCTCTGTAAGAGGCAACTGGAGAGAGGATAATGTGTAGTCAGGCCTCCAGTGACTCAGGACTCAACTTTCTGCCCTTCCCCTTTCACTATGAGTTAGATGGGATTTTTTTCCTGTGAGTACCCATCTCAGGATAGTCATAGATTCAGCTCTGCTTATTTAGAGCCAGGAAAGAGTTTTCTGTCTTTCCTCTTAAATACTAGAATGACCTTAGCCTGGTCAGGGAGGGTTTTTCCAGTTGAAGAAAGCTCATAGAGATTATCAGGGAAATTGATATGCTAGACATTAATTGCTGTGATTGCCTGGCTCACAGTGATTCCTCAGACTCTGATGCTCCTTATCTTTGCTAATTCTTCTACCCTCATTCCTATTGTAGCACATGGTCCAATGGGAACTGTTTGCTCTTGTCTCCATGGCTATGGGAGGCTAAACATGGGCTCATGGCTCAAGCTAGGTGCTATGGTCTGAGTGGTTGTGTCTTCCCAAAATTCCTATATTGAAATCCTAACTCCCAGGGTGATAGTATTAGGAGTTAAGGCGTTTTGAGAGGTTATTAGGCCATGAGGGCAGAGCCTTCATGAATGGGATTTGTGCCCTTATAAAATAGAGCCAAGTGAGCTTGTGTGTTCCTTCCACCATGTGAGGACACAGCCAGAAGATACCATCTGTGAACCAGGAAGCAAGCCCTCACCAGACACTGAATCTCTGGCACCTTGATCTTGGACTTCCCAGACTCCAGAACTGTGAGAAACACGTTTCTACTGTTCATAAGCCACCCAGTTTATGGTCATTGTTATAGCAGCCCAAATGGATTAAGATACTAGGCCAATCACAGTCCTTCCTGGGATTGCTAAAACTGGAGCAGTAAGTAATAAAGATGTGAATATAGAAGTACCAGCAGCCATTCCCTGCCCTCTGTAATATGAGGAAAACTGTGCAACAAAGAAAAGCAGAAACAGCAAGAGACACAGAACAAGTCCTAATGACATTCAAGTCCTTGGTTCCAGTTATTGAAATTCCTGGAGCTATTGTAAGCCCTGCCTTTTCCAGAGGAAGTTGTTTAATCTTGAATTGACTCTGGGGGGTCACCAGTATCCTTCCAAGACACTGTTTTTATTGACCAATTTTAGTTGGATTTCTGTCACTCACAACAAAGAATTCTGACTTCCTAGGAAATGAATAGCCATCTTGAATTCAAACAAGCAGTGTGAGGGTCCAGAGTCGTCAGAGCCCCAGCCTTTGTCCCTGCCACACGTAGTGCGAGAAGTTGCCCCCCATTTTGCACAGCAGAAACTAACATGAATCCTGAAGCTCCTGTCTATAATGAGCTCCTTATTTTGGAAGACGAGAATGATTTTTTTTGCTGTTTTTTTTTTCCCTATTAACATTGAAATCATTCTTAATTTTCAGTTCTTTCATTATTTTCTCTTTTAGTGACTTTAGCTTTTTAGAGGCGTTCTCAATATGGCATACATTTTCCCATAAGTTAACAATCATTACCGAAACCAAAACTAATGCATAAACACTTTCTCCTCAGAGACCTGAGAAATCTTTTGATTTTGTTTTTTTCTGTCAAGAGTATCTGGGAAGAAAATTAATGGTTTTATTCTCTTTCGAAAGCCTGAAGCCTACCTGAGGAACCCACTGACCAAGGATAAGAGAACTCTGCTTGTTGGGATTTTGACTTAGTTGGTAGCAGGGAGTAGACAGGGATAGGGATAGATTTATATCTTCATCAACTGTAGTTTCCCAAATATGAACTGGTGCCTTCTATCACAACCCTGCTGTTTGGTCTTGTGATCCAGAATCCACTAATGTGATCTCACTTGTCAGTGTCTATAGAATTAACCTCACTAAGGTTTAAAGGTAAGAAGACAGAGGGGGGGGCACAGAAATATACCAATATTTATGAAAATTAGGTCAGCTCATTCTGGCTACTTTGGGCTAAGTCTCTTCAGGCGTGATTAGTGACTTGCTACCAAGGAGCCTGATTTTCCCAAGCCACATTGTATAGAATTTTGTCTTGTGTTTCACTGCAGAGGTCTCTCCACTCTCATGTTTGTATTTTTCTTTTTCTGTTGATAACGTGATTGAATCCTTTTCAGGCAACTTTCAGCATCTCCCCATGTTATTAAAAACCACCCTCTTTGAATGCTATAAAGTGTTCTATCTATAGAGATGAAGGCATTTAGGCACTGGGTTCTTGGTGTCTCAATGGTACCAGACACAGAGGAGACTCATTAAAAATTTAGCAAAGAATGAATTTAATGTTTTGAGACCATAATTAATGCCAGAAAGAGACACAGAAAGGAAGTATGGCTGCTTCAGGCATATTTTATTTTATTTATTATTATTATTATTATTGTGTATGTTTTGTGGTCTCACTCTGTTGCCCAGGCTAGAGTACAGTGGCATGATCATGGCTCACTGCAGCTTCATCCTCCTGGGCTCAGGTGGTCCTCCCACCTCAGCCTCCCGGGTAGCCAGAAATTCAGGCGCATGCCAACATGCCTGCTAACTTTTTGTATATTTTGTAGATATGGGATTTTGCCATGTTTCCCAGGCTGGTCTTGAACTTCTAGGCTCAAGCAATCCTTTTGCCTCAGACTGGTAAAGTGTTGGGATTACAGGCATAAGCCATTGTACCTAGCCAAGGCTTATTTTAAAATGAGTGGGACTTAGTATTTTGGGGCCACAGACCCATTTCAGATCTGAGGAAAGGGGCAAACACTTTCTCCCAGAAAGTTCACAATACATATTAAGTTTGCTTATAATTTTAGGAGGTCCATTGGCCTAAGAATGTGTAAATTTTTGGTTATAATTCTTACCCCTCCAACATTTATTTTAAGTTCATGGGTACATGCTCAGGATGTGCAGGTTTGTTACACAGGTAAATGTGTGCCATGGTGGTTTGCTGCACAGATCATCCCATCACCTAGGTATTAAGCCTGGCATTTATTAGCTATTTCTTCCTGATGCTCTACCTCCTCTCAACCCCACCCTCTGACAGGGCCCAGTATGTGTTTCCCCAACATGTCCATGTGTTCTCATCTTTCAGCTCCCATTTATAAGTGAGGACATGAGATATTTGATTTTTTTGTTCCTGTACTAGTTTGATGAGGATAATGGCTTCCAATTCCATCCATGTCCTACAAAGGACATGATATCATTCCTTTTCATGGCTGCATAGTATTCCATGGTGTATATGTACCACATTTTCTTTATCCAGTCTATAATAGATGGGCATTTAGGTTGATTCCATGTCTTTGCTATTGTGAATAGTGCTGCAATGAACATAAATGTGCATATGTCTTTATAGTAGAATGCTCTATATTTCTTTGTGTATTTACCCAGTAATGGGATTGCTGGGTCAAATGATATTTCTGCCCCTAGGTCTTTGAGAAATTACCATGCTGTCTTCCACAATGGCTGAACTAATTTGCACTCACAACAACAGTGTAAATGCCTGGCTTTTTCTCTGCAACTTTGCCAGCAACCTTGTTTTCTGATTTTTTAGCCATTCTGATTAGTGTGAGATGGTATCTCATTGTGGCTTGATTTGCATTTCTCTAATGATCACTTATGTTGAGCTTTTTTTCTTATGCTTCTTGGCCATGTCTATGTCTTCTTTTGAATAAATGTCTGTTTATGTCATTTGCCCACTTTTTAATGGTTTGTTTTTTTCTTGTAAATTTGTTTAAATACCGTATAGATGCTGATGTTAGACCTTTGTCAGATGGATAGATGGCAAAAATTTTCTCCCATTCCATAGGTTGTCTTTTTATTTTGATAATAATTTATTTTGTTGTGCAGAGATCTTTAGCTTAATTAGATCCCATTTGTGAATTTTTGCTTTTGTTGCAATTGCTTTTGGCATCTTTGTCATGAAATCATTACCCGTGTCTATGTTCTGAATGGTATGCCTAAGTTATCTTCAAGGTTTTTTAAAAATAGTTTTGGGTTTTATATTTAAGTCCTTAATCCATCTTCATTTGATTTTGTATTATTATTTTGACGTATGTTCCTTCAATATCTAGTTTATTGAGTTTTTAACATGAGGGGATGTTGAATTTTAGGTTATAAATTTCTATTGAAGCAGAACATTAAGTAATATAGAAAAATATTCATAGTTATTGGGAAGTGACTTTGGGGGCTAATTTCTGTTCACATAGCCCTTCAATTTTCCCTAGCCTATGGTCATGATTTAAATAAATTAAGCATTCTTTAAAACAGTCAATTAAAATAAAAAAGGAAAAAAGTGCCCCAAGTATTGGGTGGTCAGAAAAAAAAAAAAAAAAAAGACCAACCAAGGAAAAGAATATTAGTTCTTCCTCCTATAGAGTTCCACTCCTTATTCAAGTTAGAAGATTCTTACTATATCCATACACTCAGGCTGAATATGACTGTCAAAATTGGTAACATTATTGACTCCCTTATAACAAGATTTTATCATCTGAATCTGAACACTTGCATGTTCTGTGACTCTTTTTTATTTTTTTTAAAGCTAAGATAAAATATTTTGTGGAGGAAAATCCCTTATAAGGTCACTGACATTGGCTTTACCCTTTCTTATTTCACTTAAAGTTTAATTACTGTAATCAGAATCAAGAAAAAACTTCTCGAGCATTATGCTTTGATAACTCTGTTTTCTGAGAACCAAGAAGAAAACACAAAATGATATGGAATAATAGGAACATAAGTTTAAAGCTAAAGGTATACTAATCTATCCTGAGTAGCTAAAGGTATACTAATCTATCCTGATTTGTATACCTTTAGCTTTAAACTTACGTTCCTATTATTCCATATCATTTTGTGTTTTAAATTTTCCACAAATTTAAAAAACAGAGACACAAAGGTAAATGTAACCTTTCTAAGATCTCTATGACTTGTCCAAGGTCTCCATAACAGATTCTTCACTCTTTCTACATTCAAAAATTTATTCATTCACACATTTCACCATGTGTCATTGTAACTCCAAGAGTAGGTATATTTTCCCATCATATTATTGGTGGACTCAGCCATGTGATCTGTTCTGGCCAGTAAAATATTTAGTAGAGACTTTAAGTATGCTTGCATGATTTGGTTTAGACTCTTGTACTTTTGCTATTAAACCATGAGAAGATATTTCATGTAGATGCTGGACTTAAAAGTTAATGATGACAACTCATATCTACTCAAAAATTAATGAGAACATGTGGAGCAGACCAAATCTGAACCTGAAGCGTGGAGTACAGGCAAGTCCAGCCAGAAGCATTATCATATCCAAGATCAGATGAGTAACAGGCAACATGCAGATGCAAAGAAGAAAAGAATTTGCTATTTTAATCTTCTGAGATTTCAGAGAGCTATTGTTATGCAATAGTAACACAGTGAAAAAGTGACTAATCACGTCTCATAAAATTAGCAATGATAAAATATTCTAACTTTTTTTTTCAAATGGTTGGATTGACTGCAGTTTGGTTTACTTGTATATACCAGAAAAACTCAAACAGTAGTGGCTTAGTCAAAATTGAATTTTACCTGTATTAGAAGAAAGTCTAGGGTTAGGCAATTCAGATGTAGTTTAGTGATTCCAGGAGGAGATTAGGCACTTTTCAGTGCACGGCTCAACCATCTCTAGGATATGGCCTTGCTTCAATGGCCCATGTTTGCCAGTAGACCTGCTGCCATTATATCCAACATCCAGTAAGAATAAAAGAGAAAGAAAGCAATGATGCATGCTCTTTCTTTTAAGGAGGCTTCCTGAACATTCCACAGAGTCCCCACTGAATTTTATTGTCTAGAACTTAGTCTAAGTACTATGCCAAGATGCAAAGAGGCTGTGAAATATGGTCTTTAGCTGGGCAGTAAAGCACTAAGTAAAATTATAGGGTTCTATTACCAAAAGAAGAGGGAGAATATATATTTTGAAGCAACTGGCAGTTTCTACTATAATGAACAAAGAGTTATTCCCCTATAGGAAGTAGCCAATATCTGAAGTATCCAAATCAGATGGATGACAATAAAAACATTAGTAAATTTTAATGAAATAAATCATCAAAAGGAATGAGCGATAACCATGGATTTGATTATGCCATTTATTTGAAATTTGTTTTCTTGTCAATATGATGGTTTGTTATACATTATAAATGTTTGCAGTTCCATGCAGTAAATAGTACTGAGCACAGCAATGTGAAAAGCATTGTGCTTGGAACTGTTAGGGTTCAAATATGAATAAGACACGGTCCCAAGCTTTATGAAATTTAAACTCTGGAGGAAGACACTGTAGCCAAACCATTGAGTTTACCAACTGTACTGGACATTTTTCTTACAAACAGACAGCTTTCTGCTTCAAGTATCTTGTCTCTTGGCTTCTTTCTCTGAAGGCCTTTTCCTTTGCCTCTGAGACTTATCCATCACACTAGTAGAATAGCTCCAGAACTTTCTGAGATTTAGTTCTTTTGGAGGAGGGATAGGGGAGCATCCTGTGCACTGTAGGATGTTTACCTGAGACCCTGGCTTCTACCCACTAGATGTCAGTAATACCCCCAGTTGTGGCAAATGAAAATGTCTCTATGCTTCACTAAATTTCTCGCCCTGGGTGGGGAGAAAAATTGCTCCCAGTTGAGAATTTTAAGGGAATTCTACCAGTCAAGTTTTTACAATTTGAAAACCAAAATATAATTAGTAGCATTATTGTGGTTACTGAAGAGATTGAGTTTTTGAAAAGCCTTGACTTTATAATAGATAATCAAAGGTTAAAAATTAATTGAAGTGTATAAAAAGCAGTCATAATACAAAATATTGTGAATATGACCTAAATTTTATTGATTTAAATAGAGAATATTGATGCATAGATACTATCTATCTATTCTGAATGTAAATCTAATGAAATAACTGAGACCAGATTTAAGAGCCCATGATAAAAAGATAAAAACTGGATTAAACATAAGAAAAGTATTTCAAGATTGGGATAACAGGAAGAACAGAACTATTATCCCTGAGAGAAGAGAAGCAAATGAAATGAGCCCTACAATTTCAGCTTTCTGCCTAAAGACATATTCCACATGATGGTACTGGTAGGGAAACCCAAGCAAAGCACAGTGGTATCTTGGAGCTGAGAAAACTTCTTCAACCTGATAAAGGATTTCTATGAAGATGGAACATTTCCTCATGTTCCTAAGATCAGGAACATGACAAGAATGTCTGCTCTCTCCATTTCTAGCAAACATTTACTGGAATTACTAGTCAGTGTATTAAGCATGAAAAAGAAATAAAAGCCATAGATATTGCAAAGAAATGTATAAAAAATTATATTTGCAGACAAAATGATCATATACATAGAAAATCCCCAAATATATACAAAATATTAATTGTAATTGAGTGGCTTTAGTAAGGTCCCCAAATGCAAACTAGCATACAAAAATCAATTGCATTTCTATATATTGTCAGCAAACCATTGGAGGTATGTTATAAAACATTCCAAACAAGAGTATCAAAACATGACACTTCAAGAGATAAATATAACAAAACATGCACAACATCTGCTTCTGAAAACTACAGAACGTCACAGAGATTAATTTTTAAAGACATGCATAAATAGAGAATTATGCCATTATTCATGGGTTTGAAGATCCAATGCAGTTGACAGTCTCCCAAAATTGATTTGTAGATGGAAACTAAACCATATCAAATCCCAAAATGTTTTTTGTTAGCTATTGGCAAGCTGATTATAAAATTTATATGTAAGTGCAAAGGACCAAGCAATTCTGGAGAAGAAGAACCAAGTTAGAGGACACATACTACTCAACTCTAAGATTTATTATAAAGGTAGATCAGTCAGCAGTGAGCTGTTAATGAAAGAATAAATAAATAAATGGAACATAATGGAGAGTTCAGAAATAGCCTCACATATCTATGGTCAATTGATTTTCAAGAAAGGTAGAAGGTAATCAAATGGGGAGGACAGTCTTTTAAAAAATAGTACCAGAACAAATGGACACACATACGAAAAAAAATTAACCTGGACCTTTTCTCCATACCACATATCAAAATTAATTAGAAATCAATCATGGATATAAACACAGGAAATAAAACTCTAAAATATTTTTAAGAAAGCATAGAAATAAATGTTTCTGAATCCAGGATGGTCAAGAGAAACAAAAAGCAGGAGCCATAAAAAGAAATGATAAATCAGTGTTTATTGAAATAAAAAAAAAGCTGACTCTTTAAGAGACCTTGTCAAGAAAATGAACAGGCCAGCCACAGAGCAGAGAATATGTTTACATTATATATATTTGACCAAAAGATTTGAATTTGAAATAGGTAGCTTTTATAATTTATAATTTTATGATTATTTTATAACTATTTATTTTAGAATTAAATTTATAATTTTAATACTTTTATAATTATTATATTATTATTTAATTATATGTAATTGTTATATGATTATTTTATTATTATATTACATAATTTTATAATTAAATGTATAATTTATATAAATTATGTAATTATAAATAAATTACTTTTATAATTTATAAAATAACATTTATAATTTAATAATATGAACAAAGCAATAAAAATAGATACTTTACTGAAGAAGATACAATAGCCTATGAGCACATGAAAAGATGTTTGATGTCATCAGGAAAATAAAAATTACAACCACAATAAGGGGCCACTATATATCCAGTAAAGTGGCTAAAATTTTTAACTCTAACAATATTAATTATTGAAAAGATATAAATAATTAAAATTCTCATACATTGCTAGAAGAAATGGAAAATGGTCTAATAATTGTGATAAAGAGTTTGTCAAATTTTTATATAGTCAATAAAAGGTACAATACCTATTAATAACAAAGAGACTAGCCCTGTAGTCACATATAATATCAAGTGGAAACTAGCTATAATGGTAGATGAGCAAACAATAACCAAGAAGGAGTGCTTAAAAGTATTTGAGTTAGCCAAATATCTTAAAGAGAAATGTGTGGTTTCATTCTTGTACCTCAAGAAATCAAACTGTTATAAGGCTTTACAAATTATAATACTAATAAAAAATGTTAAAAAGATGTAAAAATGCTAATAGACCAGGTCAATACATTATGACAAGAAGACATAGATAACACTGCTAACCAATGAAGACTTTAGAAATGCATCATTTTAAGAGAGACAACTGGTTGTAAAATTTAACCACAAAAAGTAGCCATTATTCTGATTTTCAATCTACTTGAAAGAAACAATTAAGTTCTAGTCTCCATCCCATAATCAAATGATTGCTAACCCCAATCCTATGACCTTGGTTTGAATAAAGTCATTTGTTTGTTTTTGTGTCTGTTTGTTTTTTTAGCACAAAAGATTACCACTTCTAGAAATGTTATTCAAGCATAGTATTAGTAAAACTTTAGGAAGATACAAAATTAAGGATAGTAATAACATTATACAACAACAAAAGAAATATTGAGACTATTAAACTCATTATTTTAGAATAAATTCAAAGGTATGCAAAATAATAAGTTTTATAGTCCTTGTATTTGTGTATATTTTATCTGCTATTTAAGATGTTTAGTTATCCTAAATGTGGAACTACTGTTTATCTTCTTAAAGTAAATTTACTTAACCAAATTTACCACTGATGTAAATATATGAGCTTAGTAATAAACTAATATTTGAATTTAATAAGCTAAAAATTAAACAAAGTGCAAATACTTTTGATTGTTCCTTTCCATACACGAAAGCCCTTACACAAGAAAAGACATTATAATCAACTACAAATATATAGAGCTAACTAATACATTCAGCTCAAAGTTAAACACCTAGTTCCTGGCACAGAGCCTGACATTAGTAAGAATTTGATACATATTTGTTAAATGAATATTACAAGGTAAACTGTGGCAAAGGAAATGAATTAGAGTTCTGGGTATACAAGCCATGACAGGACTTACAAATGTGTATTTTTCTTCTTTTTTCCTTTTTAGTAATCTTTATCCTACCACGGGATAAATGTGTGTTTTCTAATAGCAACACAGAAGCACGATGGATAGCAAAGAGAAGCTAAACTAGAATGTTCTCTTTTAAAAAAAAAGCACAATTTTACTAACTTATATTTGGAAAATTACTAATCAAATGTAATAAAAAATTGAGACAGTAGTTTTCTTTGGAAAGAAAAGAATCCTAATACCAAATCTAGTACTTGGTAAACTAGATTAGAATATACCTTTGCCACTACATTTAAAAAGCCAGCAAAGCACACTGCCATGTGTGTACCTATGCAACAATCTTGCATGTTCATCACATGTACCCCAAAACCTAAAATGCAATAAAAAAAAAAAAAAAAAAAAAGCCAGTCACCATGACAGTGTTAAAATACATATTGCAATGAAAAAGTGAGCTGGCTACATTTTTTTCACATACTTCTAAATTTGTTCCTTATTTTAGAAACCAGGAACAAGTATAGATCACAATGCGTTTAAAGGTTCCAATCTTTTTTCTTATATAATGACCTCTAGAGCAATGTTGTGTTAATTACTAACTCAACTACTTTGAAAAGAAAATACATTTCAAATATGTACAAGCATATGGTAGATATTGTATGTCAAACTTAGCTTTCAGAGATACAGTCTTGTATTTCAAAGAATATAAAATCTCACAGGGAGAAGACATAGTATTTCTGTATTATGTATAATCAACAAACATAAATCTTGAAAAATGCTATGTATCAATTAAAATATAAACACTAAATTAAGGTTTTAATTTTCCTAATACTCAGCTCACCAACAAAACTTGTTTTGCATAAGTTCAGACCTTTGACGCATCAGGAATTGTTAATACTTATCAGTATCACTGAACTTCGCTTTTTTTTTTTTTTTTTGGAGCTGGTGAGTTTTGCTGAAAGGGATCCATAAAATCAATTCAGTACCTGTAAGAATGGTGACCATTCCACTTTGGTGAGCTATTTTGGTCAATGAAAATCTCTCAAGCATTGTCATTTGCTTTGGCCCCAGAATTACTCAACATTACCAAAGTTGTTGAAATTAAAATTTCCAGTATCTTTGTGTTTCCTGTCCACTTCTCTTTAGACTTGCTTAAATGCACTTCTTTTGCCTCAACAGGTAGCTTTTAGGAAGTTGTATGTTCAGGAAAACAAATATTTTATTAGATAAGAAGAGGCTTAAGTGAAATATTGTCAAATGCTAAGAAGGCCCATTTCATCATTATGATCAAGTCTCGTCTATATCTTATAATATCTATTACCTACTTTTCCTCCTTCCCCCATTCTCAGGCCCTTGTTACCTGTACTGTTTTTTCCTGGATATTTTAACTAGCTTCCTGTGGCAGAGGCTTGTAACTACATACTATTTTCCAGTTATTCCTTAATAATAGAACCCCAGATTTATCTTGAGTGGCAATGTACCCAGCTAGTAAAATCATTTCCTAGCCTCTCTTGTAGCTAGGCATGTCCATGTGATGAAGTTTTTTTGCCAATGAACTTAACTCTCATGAACTCCAGTGAAGATGGAATCAAAAATGATACAGAAGACTTTCTGGAAGACTTCCTGAAATCTGCTAGGAATTGAGCCCATTTTGCCCTCCTCCATCCTCCTTCCCGCTGCATATAGAATGGTAGTAATGGTCAGTGTGCCACTAGCCATCTTGGAAATCAGCACTAATGTGATGAAAGAACTGTAGACACCAGATGACCATGAATCCATCATACTGGCTAGTCCTACTGCTGACTTCTCTGACTTGTTTTACTTGAAATAAAAGCAAACTATGGAGTTACATTGGCAAATGGATGGCAGGCTCAAACAGATTCACTGAGAACAGTTTAATGAAGGGACTCCGCAAGGGTGTGAGCAGGGTTAAGGCAAATCAACAAGGGACAGCAAAGCATCCTGCTTTAGCTGCAGCAAGGAAACCTGTTTGCCCCTGGGCCAAGAGACAAGAGAGAGAGCAGATCCCAGGTTCCTGATAGGAGTTCCTTATGGCCTTCAAGGTAACACTCCCAGCAGGGAGGGACTCAGGATAATAATCACTCTGGCCTGGTTCTCTACCTGCACTCATTTCTCCTGCTGTGTTTCTTATGGCCAAAATCAATAATAAGTTACAGGGTAAAAGTGGCCTGTTTAAATGGTCCATAAAATTTAGCCATTAGAAGCACAAGGCAGGGTAGAGAAGGATAGAAAGCAAATCTGGAGAAACAAAGAGAAAATGTCCAGCACAATTGCCTAATTACCTTCCTGCTTTCAAGCTCTCCTTCGCCCTCCACACCGTCCCCCCAAATATTCACCCACATTTTACTATTATCTTCTTTTTTTTTTTCTTGTGATAACAGATCAATTTTAATGCTAGCACCTGAAGCTATACAAGGGTATGCTCTATAAACTTCATGGGACTGTTGTACACACTTGATAAAGTGACAACTGTGCAATACCACTTAGCATCTCAAAATCAGGAACATACTATTGAATTGCTTAAACACAATCCACAGAATTAAAAACAAAATCAGATGCCATCCACAGTTATACTAATTGTCCATTAAAAGCTTACACTTAATACTTGATATAACAATCAATATCTAGCAGGGAATATTAAAAGTGATTTCAGAGTCTCATCCTGTTGTACTCTATTGGGAAGGTTTCTTGAGTAGATATGTAACTGGCCAAAGATGGGTACAACCAAGACCAGACCAGCAAGTAAAAGTTCTACCACAGTTTCTATAGTTTCCACTTGTTTTTCTTTGTCAGTTAAAAGTGAACAGTGAGAATTAAATACTTATCTTTACATATACACAAGGTATGCTGTGAAAGCATATCTGCTTACAAACATATAAAAATACTTGTTAACTAGTTTGATAAGAAAATAATGTATAAAAAGTATATAGCAAAAACATTAATCATCTCTGACCCCAGAAAGATCAATTCCATATTTTATATTACATCAAACAAAAACAGTTTTAGTTTTTCGAATCCCTTATCCAGAAATACTTGAAAAGGAAGACAGAAACTATTTTTACCTTTAGCATGGCTGTGAAAAAGAGTTAAATTAAAAAAATCAAGTACACTGAAATGTTTTAAGTCCTGAATGAGTCCAAATATTTGACCACGTAGAATATTATCATCTTCAAGAGTAGGAGTAATAACACAGGCTTTTATGAGCAGTTTTTAATCCATAAATACAATAGGCATTTTGGTATTTTGGCCACCAGAAAACAAAAGCTGTAGTATCAGTAAAGGTCTGAGATGTTTCACTTTTGTAGATTCAATTCAGTGTATTTAAGGTTAACAAAGGCTGACATTGAAATTTATAAAGATAGGCAAAAATTCACATTAAAAAAAAATCCCTATACTTCTATTTAGAGTAACTGTAGGCAGTATGATTCCAAAAGTTAAAAATTATTTCGCAACCTGTGGCTTCGGCTTGGCAAACAGCTTAGATTCCAAAACTGATTCATCTCTATTAAAATGTAAGCACTTAAAAAAAGAGCATGTCTGTGTATATAGACACGTATTTTAAAGGAATCAGATAATCTTTGAAGCAGCCTTAGTGTTTCCTTTAAATTTGTCTGGAAATGACCATTGTATTAGCTTCACGGAAAGGACTGACTAGCCAGCTTCTTGGTCTAAGGCTAACATGGTGATCATTTGTCTAAGGCTAGAAAGGTACCAAATAAGATGTAAACTGAGGAGAGGAAGAGGAGATGAGGGCTTTTCCTGGCAGTTGGTAGCTAAAATTGAAAGGATTCTAGAAAATGACACAATGGCAGCCTTTCTTGTCTTTTTCTTTCCGTGTCTGTTCTGGTGAAGGAGGACATTCCTGCTCTTGAAATTTCCTGATAACCCGGACAAGTTCATGGAAAGCTTGATCTACATTCATCCTAATCTTTGCTGATGCCTCCATGTATGTGCTAACTGTTGTCCTTCTTCCTGTGTTACCTGTCTTTGATGATCCAGATCTGCTTTATTACCAATTAAAATCATTGGAAACTCATCGCGATCCTTTACTCTGAGAATTTGTCTTTGAAACTTATAGATTTCTTCAAAACTGCCTCTATCTGTGACTGAAAAGACCAACAGGGAGCCCTCGCCAGCCCTCATACATTGTTCTCTCATGGCTCCAAACTCTTCTTGTCCTGCTGTATCCAAAATATCTAGCCGCGCTGCTCTGTCATCTATCACACACTGCTTTGTGTAAGAATCTTCAATGGTTGGATCATAATCTGTTACAAAATAGGACTGGATGAACTGGATGGTGAGCGCCGACTTCCCCACGCCGCCACCGCCGACCACCACGAGCCGGTACTTCTCCTGGCCGGAGCCGTCCCGCCAGCCGGCCGCGGCCATGGGGACGCCACAGAGCCCAGCCTGACCGTGCCAAGCCGCCGCTGCCGCCCGCCCTAGGCCCGGCTCCGGGGACGTGTGCGGCCGGCGGGCAGCGGGCGAGCGGCCGGGCGGGGGTCGCGGGTAGCGGGAGGTGTCGGGAGGGCAGGTCCGCGCGGCGGCGCGGCGCCAGGAGCTGACTGGGTACCGCCCGAGGTGCGGAGCTACTATTATCTTCTTGAAGTAGAAACCAATGTTATCATTTTCCTCCTTTGCTAAAAATTCTTCAGGATATACTACTGGTCTAACAAACCAAGTCCAAACTCCTTAACTGAGTATGTAAGGATAACACCATCTTGCTACAGTCTACTTTTCCAAACTGATTTGTCTGCAGTTTCCTACATGTATCATATGCTGCAATGAAACCATAAGAATCACCATTCCAAACACAGCCTGGTCTTTCCCATTTCCTCTGCCTGTGTTCTTCTTAGCTTAAAGGGCAGGACACTGCTTTCTTACTTTATTACCTTAACACCCTCAACCTATTTTAAGACATAGCTCGAAGTGTCATGTACTCTAAGAACACTTTCTGACACCCTGAGATAGGTCTTCCCTCTCCTTTTGAATGTTAGCACTTTGTTTCTATCCCTCATATTGATGGCCACATACTAATTCCCTCCTCTACTTCCCACAAAGTGCTCTGTCTCGATAAATGGCCTCTTCATCCCGTTAGTCACCCAAGCTACCACTTTGGAGTCATCCTTGGCTCTTTTTTCTTTCCACTTCTTATATCCAGCAAATCCAAGTTCCTGTATCTTCAACATATATCCTGAATTTAACCCCACTACCACCTATCCTAGCCAACCGCCATCCAGTTCTTGCTGTGTTATTGCAATGGTTGCTTTCTCATCAGCCCTTACCTACTACTACTCTCTTATCGACATGACAGCAAGCACCGTTCTTTTAAAATCTAAGTGAGAGCATGTCACACCTCCACTCAACATCCTCCACTGGCTTCTCATCTCATCCAGAATAAAAGCCAGAGGCCTTCCAATATCCTACTAGCCCCTGTCTAATACAATATGATCCTCCATGTCCCCACTGTTTCACATACCACCTCTCTTACTTGATACATAATTCCTTTCTCACTTACTCCATTCCAGTGATGTTTGTCCCTTGCTGTTGCTACAGTCATCACACCTATGTCCTTCTTAAGTCCTTTGCACTTGCTGTGACATAAACATTGCTACCCACCCTTTGCCCCTGACTCCCCAAAGTCCATTGTGTCATTCTTACACCTTTGAATCCTCATAGCTTAGCACCCACTTATGAGTGAGAACATATGATGTTTGGCTTTCCATTCCAGAGTTACTTTACTTAGAAAAATAGTCTCCAATCCCATTCAGGTTGCTGCCGATGCCATTAATTCATTCCTTTTTATGGCTGAGTAGTATTCCATTGTATATAGCACAGTTTCTTTATTCATTTGTTGATTTGTGGGCATTTGGGTTGGTTTCACATTTTCGCAATTGTGAATTGTGCTTCTATAAACGTGCATGTACAAGTATCTTTTTCATATAACACTTCTTTTCCTCTGGGTAGATACCCAGTAGTGGGATTGCTGGATCAAATGGTAGTTCTACTTTTAGTTCTTTAAGGAATCTCCACATTGTTTTCCATAGTGTAGAAGTGTTCCCTTTTCACCATATCCACACCAACATCTATTATTTTTTTGAGTTTTTTAATATGGCCATTTTTTTCAGGAGTAAGGTGGTATCACACTGTGGTTTTGATTTGCATTTCCCTGATCATTAGTGATGTTGAGCATTTTTTCATATGTTTGTTGGCCATTTGTATATCTTCTTTTGAGAATTGTCTATTCATGTCCTCAGCCCACTTTCTAATGGGATTGTTTGTTTTTTTCTTGTTGATTTGGTTGAGTTCATTGTCAATTCTGGATATTAGTCCTTTGTCAAATGGATAGGTTATAAAGATTTTTCTCCCACTCTGTGAGTTGTCTGTTTACTCTGCTGTCTGTTCCTTTTGCCATGCAAAAGCTCTTTAGTTTAATTAAGCCCCAGGTATTTATCTTTGTTTTTACTGTATTTGCTTTTGGGTTCTTGGTCATGAAATCCTTGCCTAAGCCAATGTCTAGAAGGGTTTTTCTGAGGTTATCTTATAGAATTTTTATAGTTTCAGGTCTTAGTTTCAAGTCCATGATCCATCTTGAATTGATTTTTGTATTAGGTGAGAAATGGGGATCCAGTTTTATTCTCCTACATGTGGCTAGCCAATTACTCCAGCACTATTTGTTGAATAGGGTGTCTTTCCCCCACTTTATGTTTTTGTATGCTTCGTCAAGGATCAGTTGGCTGTAAGCATTTGTGTTTATTCCCCAGGTATCCATTTGCTGCCTTTTTTCTTTTTCTTTTTCTTTTCATTTTTTTAGAGACAGGGTCTTGCTCTGTCACCCAGGCTGGAATGAAGTGGTGTGGTCACAGCCCATTGCAGTCTAGAATAACTGGGCTTAAGCAATCTTCCTGCCTCACCCACCTAAGTAGCAGGGACTACAGGTACATACCACCACATCCAGCTAATTTTTTTTTTTTTTTTTTTTTTTTTTTTTGGCAGGGTCAGGGGAGAGAGAGTCTTGCTCTGTCACACAATCTCAGCTCACTGCAACCTCTGCCTATGGGTTCAAGTGATTCTCCTGCCTCAGCCTCGTGAGTAGCTGGGATTAGTGGTGTGTGCCACCACACCCAGCTAATTTTTGTATTTTTAGTAGAGATGAAGTTTCACCATGTTGGCTAGGTTAGTCTTGAACTCCTGACCTCAGGTGATCTGCCCACCTCGACCTCCCAAAGTGCTGGGATTATGGGTGTTAGCCACTGTGCCTGGCTGCCCAGCTAATTTTTTTAAAGTTTTTTTTGGTAGATACAGGGTCTTGCTATGTTGCCCAGGCTGGTCTCAAACTCCTGGCTTTAAGCAATCTTCACACCTCAGCTTCCCAATGTACTGGGAACCATCTCACCTGTTTGAGAATATGTCTATTACCCTCTCTTATTCCTCATTGTCCAGAGACTCTAGAGATTTATTTACATCTCATGCACTCATGCTGTTTCTTCTTATTAGCTCATGATACTGTCATTTGAAGACTTGTTCTGTCAATTTGACATACGCTGATGGCAAGGCCCCAGCTTACCACTTTTTAGCTTATATCTAGGCTCAGATAATTTTTCTTAAAAATACTGCTGTGTCAGAATGCCTGGGTCCATGGAAGTTTACAGCATCATCCACACTCTGTGGCTGTGTTCTGTACTAGTCCACCTCATGGTGATTTGCATACTTGCCACTCATGGTGATTCCTTGTGCTACTCCTGTAATTGGTCTTCCTAATTGTTGTACTCTGTACCACAGGGGTCCCCAACCCCCAGGCCACGGTACTGGCCCCATCCCCCAGGACTGTTCTGTAGCCTAATAGGAAACAGGCCACACAGCAGGAGATAAGTGGTGGGTGAGTGACTTCATCTGTATTTACAGCTACTCCTCATTGCTTACATTACAGCCTGAGCTCCACCACCTGTCAGATCAGCGGTGGCATTAGATTCTCATAGGAGCACAGACCCTATTATGAAGTGCACATGCAAAGGATCTAGGTTGCATGCTTTTTATGATAATCTAATGCCTGACGATCTGTCACTATCTTCCACCACCCCTAGATGGGACCATCTAGTTGCAAGAAAACAATCTCAGGGATGTCACTGATTCTACAATATGGTGAGTTGTATAATTATTTCATTATATATTACAATGTAATAATAATAGAAATAAAGTACACTATACAAACAATGCACTTGAATTATCTCAAAACCATTTCCTTGTCCTGGTCCATGGAAAAACTGCCTTCCATGAATCCAGTCCTTGGTGCTAAAAAGGTTAGGGACCGTTGCTGTACAATATTATCTTTCTGGGCTCTCCATTAAAAGTCCCAAATGCCAATTTCCCCAGCTATATTCACCCTAACTTGTATAACTAACAGACAATTTTATTTAGGTATTTTATCACAGAGTAAAAATCTACCTAAAAGTAAAATATAATATCTACCATTAAACACAGAGATACCAACTTTATTTTTAAGCACAGAACTCTATTTCAACTCTGACTTAACTGTCACTTTATTTCTATGTATTAATACCTATCTTATGTTTCTTTATTATTTGTTTGACTTCTCATTAGAATTCAGATTCCTTAAAGGCATGTTCCCTATTATTTATCTTTAGATCCTCAGCCCTAAATACTAAGTAAATAACTGATAAAATAGGACAAAGAGAAGGAAGTTTTTTTTTTTTCATAGCCAGATAATTTTGGTTTTCTGCTATAACTATCATTAGATAGAACATTTTACTTTATAAAAGCAAAATGGATTACTGTTAATAATCAGAGAAAACCTCAGAAGCTGATTGGTGATTATCTTTTGTACATTTTGAGAATCATTGGTAGGCATTAGTGTACCTACAAAGCAAAATGTGCTGTACTAAGTGCTGATGTTATAAGCTCCCTAGAATGTCACTGTCTCCTGCCATTTACCATCTCACAATAATCATCATACTTCAATATTCCATTTTTATTCCCTTTAGCCCTTCATTTAGAAGTTGTAAAAATTATATTTATAATGTAATATAAAACATATTATAATATAAAAATTATATATTTAAATATGTAAAATTAGATATACTTCTGGTAACAAAAGTGTTACATGCCCATTGTAAAATATTTAAACAATGTAGAATATTTACACAAAAAGTGTTACTTTTTTATAATCCCACCCCCAAGAAATAATTACAAACTTTCCTATGATGTACACTCTTCTGGATTTTTCAAATATACATTCAAATACCTATATCATGTATTTTACAAAAATGTGCTCATTTTGGGTATGTTTGGCAGTTTTTATCACTTCGGTAGTTACCTTTCTTTGTCAGCATGTATAGATATAACTTTTTATGTTAATAATTATATAATTTCCATAGATATGTATGTTTTTTAATTGGCTTGCAATTGATTAACAATTAAGTGGTTTCTATTTTTTACTGTGAAAACAAGGTTGCAATGAATACCTATGCAGATAACTCTTTCTACATTTGTGCAACTTTTTCTCAAAAAAATTCTTAGAAAAAGAATTTGACTTGAAAATCATCAATATTTTAATTTTGAATGTGGTTTTATTTTAAATAGATATTTCCAAACCGTTTTCCATAAATTTATGCTAGCTTGCATTGTAGAATATAATGTTTACATTAGAATGAAATGTTTTCTTTTTTTTTTTTTTTTTTTTTTTTTTTTTTTTTTTTTTTTTCTTTTTTTTTTATTGCATTTTAGGTTTTGGGGTACATGTGATGAACATGCAAGATTGTTGCATAGGTACACACATGGCAGTGTGCTTTGCTGCCTTCCGTCCCCTCACCTGTATCTGTCATTTCTCCCCATGCTATCTCTTCCCACCTCCCCACCCCCCGCCCCTCCCCCATTTCCCCCCAACAGACCCCAGTGTGTAGTGCTCCCCTCCCTGTGTCCATGTGTTCTCATTGTTCAACACCCGCCTATGAGCGAGAATATACGGTGTTTGATTTTCTGCTCTTGTGTCAGTTTGCTGAGAATGATGGTTTCCAGGTTCATCCATGTCCCTATAAAGGACGTGAACTCATCGTTTTTGATGGCTGCATAATATTCCATGGTGTATATGTACCACATTTTCCCTATCCAGTCTATCATCGTTGGGCATTTGGGTTGGTTCCAGGTCTTTGCTATTGTAAACAGTGCTGCAATGAACATTCGTGTGCACGTGTCCTTGTAGTAGAATGATTTATAATCCTTTGGATATATACCCAGTAATGGGATTGCTGGGTCAAATGGGATTTCTATTTTTAGGTCCTTGAGGAATCGCCACACTGTCTTCCACAATGGTTGAATTAATTTACATTCCCACCAACAGTGTAAAAGTGTTCCTATTTCTCCACATCCTCTCCAGCATCTGTTGTTTCCCGATTTTTTAATGATCGCCATTCTAACTGGTGTGAGATGGTATCTCAATGTGGTTTTGATTTGCATTTCTCTGATGACCAGTGATGATGAGCATTTTTTCATATGTTTGTTGGCCTCCTGTATGTCTTCTTTTGTAAAGTATCTGTTCATATCCTTTGCCCATTTTTGAATGGGCTTGTTTGTTTTTTTCTTGTAGATCTGCTTTAGTTCTTTGTAAATTCTGGATATCAGCCCCTTGTCAGATGGGTAGACTGCAAAAATTTTTTCCCATTCTGTTGGTTGCCGATTCACTCTACTGACTGTTTCTTTTGCCGTGCAGAAGCTGTGGAGTTTGATTAGGTCCCATTTGTCTATTTTGGCTTTTGTTGCCATTGCTTTTGGCGTTTTGGTCATGAAGTCCTTGCCTACACCTATGTCCTGAATGGTTTTGCCTAGATTTTCTTCTAAGGTTTTTATGGTATTAGGTCTGATGTTTAAGTCTTTAATCCATCTGGAGTTAATTTTGGTGTAAGGTGTCAGGAAGGGGTCCTGTTTCTGCTTTCTGCACATGGCTAGCCAGTTTTCCCAACACCATTTATTAAACAGGGAGTCCTTTCCCCATTGCTTGTTTTTGTCAGGTTTGTCGAAGATCAGATGGTTGTGGGTATGTTGTATTTCCTGTGAGGCCTCTGTTCTGTTCCATTGGTCTATATCTCTGTTTTGGTACCAGTACCATGCTGTTTTGATTACTGTAGCCTTGTAGTATAGTTTGAAGTCCGGTAGTGTGATGCCTCCTGCTTTGTTCTTTTTGCTTAGAATTGACTTGGCTATGCGGGCTCTCTTTTGGTTCCATATGAAGTTTAAGGTGTTTTTTTCCAGTTCTGTGAAGAAGGTCATTGGTAGCTTGATGGGAATAGCGTTGAATCTGTAAATTACTTTGGGCAGTATGGCCATTTTCACGATGTTGATTCTTCCTAACCATGAACATGGAATGTTTCTCCATCTGTTTGTATCCTCTCTTATTTCGTTGAGCAATGGCTTGTAGTTCTCCTTGAAGAGGTCCTTTACGTTCCTTGTTAGCTGTATTCCTAGGTACTTTATTCTCTTTGTAGCAATTGTGAATGGCAGTTCGTTCTTGATTTGGCTCTCTTGAAGTCTATTAGTGGTGTATAGGAATGCTTGTGATTTTTGCACGTTGATTTTGTATCCTGAGACTTTGCTGAAGTTGTTTATCAGTTTCAGGAGATTTTGGGCTGAGATGATGGGGTCTTCCAGATATACAATCATGTCATCTGCAAATAGAGACAATTTGATTTCCTCCTTTCCAATTTGGATACCCTTTATTTCTTTTTCTTGCCTGATTGCTCTGGCTAGAACTTCCAGTACTATATTGAATAGGAGTGGTGAGAGAGGGCATCCTTGTCTAGTGCCAGATTTCAAAGGGAATGCTTCCAGTTTTTGCCCATTCAGTATGATATTGGCTGTTGGTTTGTCGTAAATAGCTTTTATTGTTTTGAGATACGTTCCGTCAATACCTAGTTTATTGAGGGTTTTTAGCATAAAGGGTTGTTGAATTTTGTCAAAAGCCTTCTCTGCATCAATCGAGATAATCATGTGGTTTTTGTCTTTGGTTCTGTTTATGTGGTGAATTACGTTTATGGACTTGCGTATGTTGAACCAGCCTTGCATCCCCGGGATGAATCCTACTTGATCATGGTGGATGAGCTTTTTGATATGCTGTTGCAATCGGTTTGCCAGTATTTTATTGAAGATTTTTGCATCTATGTTCATCATGGATATTGGCCTGAAATTTTCTTTTCTTGTTGAGTCTCTGCCGGGTTTTGGTATCAGGATGATGTTTGTCTCGTAAAATGATTTGGGAAGGATTCCCTCTTTTTGGATTGTCTGGAATAGTTTCAGAAGGAATGGTATCAGCTCCTCCTTGTATGTCTGGTAGAATTCAGCTGTGAACCCATCTGGACCTGGGCTTTTTTTGGGTGGTAGGCTCTTTATTGCTGCCTCGACTTCAGACCATGTTATTGGTCTATTCAGGGTTTCGGCTTCTTCCAGGTTTAGGCTTGGGAGGTTGCAGGTGTCCAGGAATTTATCCATTTCTTCCAGGTTTACTAGTTTATGTGCATAGAGTTGTTTGTAATAATCTCTGATGATGGTTTGGATTTCTGTGGAATCTGTGGTGATATCCCCTTTATCGTTTTTTATTGCATCAATTTGGTTATTCTCTCTTTTCTTTTTTATTAATCTGGCTAGTGGTCTGTCTATTTTGTTGATCTTTTCAAAAAACCAGCTCCTGGATTTATTGATTTTTTGAAGAGTTTTTTGTGTCTCTATTTCCTTCAGTTCTGCTCTGATCTTAGTTATTTCCTGTCTTCTGCTAGGTTTTGAGTTTTTTTGATCTTGCTCCTCTAGCTCTTTCAATTTTGATGATAGGGTGTCAATTTTAGATCTCTCCTTTCTTCTCATGTGGGCACTCATTGCTATATATTTTCCTCTAGAGACTGCTTTAAATGTGTCCCAGAGGTTCTGGTATGTTGTGTCTTCGTTCTCATTGGTTTCGAAGAACATCTTTATTTCTGCCTTCATTTCATTGTTTATCCAGTCAACATTCAAGAGCAAGTTGTTCAGTTTCCATGAAGCTGTGCGGTTCTGAGTTAGTTTCTGCATTCTGAGTTCTAACTCAATTGCACTGTGGTCTGAGAGACTGTTTGTTATGATTTCTGTTCTTTTGCATTTGCTGAGGAGTGATTTATTGCCAATTATGTGGTCAATTTTAGAGTAGGTGTGATGCGGTGCTGAGAAGAATGTATATTCTGTGGATTTGGGGTGGAGAGTTCTGTAAATGTCTATTAGGTTTGCTCGTTCCAGGTCTGTGTTCAGGTCCTGGATATCCTTGTTGATTTTCTGTCTGGTTGATCTGTCTAATATTGACAATGGGGTGTTAAAGTCTCCCACTATTATTGTGTGGGAGTCTAAGTCTCTTTGTAAGTCATTAAGAACTTGCCTTATGTATCTGGGTGCTCCTGTATTGGGTGCATATATATTTAGGATCGTTAGCTCTTCTTGTTGCAGTGATCCTTTTACCATTATGTAATGTCCTTCTTTGTCTCTTTTGATCTTTGTTGCTTTAAAGTCTATTTTATCAGAGATGAGAATTGCAACTCCTGCCTTTTTTTGCTCTCCATTTGCTTGGTAGATCTTCCTCCATCCCTTTATTTTGAGCCTTTGTGTATCCTTGCATGTAAGATGGGTTTCCTGGATACAGCACACTGATGGGTTTTGGCTTTTTATCCAATTTGCCAGTCTGTGTCTTTTGATTGGGGCATTTAGTCCATTGACATTTAGGGATAGTATTGTTATGTGTGAATTTGATGCTGTCATTTTGATGCTACCTGGCTGTTTTGTTGGTTAGTTGATGCAGATTCTTGATTGTGTTGCTGCTTTTTTACCATTTGGTGTGTTTTTGGAGTGGCTGGTACTGGTTGTTCCTTTATATGTGTAGAGCCTCTTTCAGGAGTTCTTGTAGAGCAGGTTTGGTGGTGATGAAATCTCTGAGTGCTTGCTTGTTCACAAAGGATTTTATTTTTCCTTCACTTATGAAGCTGAGTTTGGCTGGATAGGAGATTCTGGGTTGAAAGTTCTTTTCTTTAAGGATGTTGAATATTGGCCCCCAGTCTCTTCTGGCTTGTAGGGTTTCTGCTGAGAGATCTGCTGTGAGTCTAATGGGCTTCCCTTTGTGGGTAACCCGACCTTTCTCTCTGGCTGCCCTTAGCATTTTCTCTTTCATTTCAACCCTGGTGAATCTGACGATTATGTGCCTTGGGGTTGCTCTTCTTGAGGAATATCTCTGTGGTGTTCTCTGTATTTCCTGGATTTGAATATTGGTCTGCCTTGCTAGGTTGGGGAAGTTTTCCTGGATAATATCCTGAAGAGTATTTTCCAGCTTGGATTCATTCTCTTCATCACATTCAGGTACACCTATCAGACGTAGATTAGGTCTTTTCACATAGTCCCACATTTCTTGAAGATTTTGTTCATTCCTTTTTGCGCTTTTTTCTCTGTTCTTGCCTTCTCTTTTTATTTCATTGAGTTGGTCTTCGACCTCTGATATCCTTTCTTCTGCTTGGTCAATTCGGCTGTTGAAGCTTGTGCATGCTTCACGAAGTTCTCGTGTTGCGTTTTTCAGCTCCATCAATTCACTTATTCTCCTCTCTATGCTGTCCATTCTCGTCAGCAGTTCGTCCAATCTTTTTTCAAGGTTCCTATTTTCTTTGCGATGGGTTAGAACATGTTCTTTTAGCTCATTGTAGTTTCTTACTACCCATCTTCTGAAGTCTGATTCTGTCATTTCATCACCCTCCTTCTCCATCCGGTCTGGTTCCCTTGCTGGTGAGGAGTTGTGATCACTTTTAGGAGGAGAGGTGTTCTGGTTTCGGGAGTTTTCATCCTTTTTACGCTGGTTTCTACCCATTTTTGTGGGTTTATCCACCTGTTGTCTGTCTCTGTCCCAGGGAGTTGGAGCTTTATGAGTTTCCGATGCACTACTGCCTTTTTTGATTTTTTTCTTTCAGGTCTGACCCGCTCAGCTAGCAGCACGCCTAGCCTCTGCCTGCCCGCAGGGGCTTTGCTGAGCTGCTGTGGGCTCCGCCCAGCTGCCCTGAGCTCTTCCCTGTAGTCCTTTTTATATGGGCGTAGTTAGAACTGTCTGGGCAATGGTGGCCCCGCCTCTGTTATGGCGGACTCTCTCTGTTGTGGCAGGTTGCCTCGGCAACGGCGGGTTGCCTCGGCAACGGCAGCCTGCCTCCTTAGCGGTGGAGAGTCTCAGTAATGGCGGAAGCCCCTCCCCCACGGAGCCGGACCGTCCGGGTTCAGCTGTGCTTGGTTTGAAGGGCTCAACCCAGAGGGTTTCCAATTACTGTTTCTGTTTTCGTTGTTGTTGGGGGTGGAGGGGTGGGACCAACCGAACCTGATCACCTGGCTCCCTGACTCAGAGTCTTTTCTTTTAAGTTGAACGACCCCGCGTTCCGGTCGCTTGTTGAAAAGGCGCCGGGATCTCCCGTGCTGCGACTCACGGAGTCGGCTCGAACCGCGGCGCCGGCTCCTGGCGGATTTTTTGCCTAGGAATCTCCTGGCCTGGCTCGCTATTTCAGATGAATGGGCTATTCTGCCGTCTCAAGGCTCTGCTCGCCAGCTAAGAGGGCTCCCGGACCAGTGGCTTTTGTACGGAGAACCGCAGCAACAGGGAGTGGTCACAGCAGCCGCGCGGGCGGAATCAGCCCCGCGGGGGCCAAAACAGCCGCACCGGCTGGGACTGCGACGCTGGCGACCCCTCTGCCTGGGTATCTCCTGGTCTGTGGGCAATAAGAGTTCGTCTGGAAATGCGGCGTCCACTCACCCTCTGCACTTTCACTGGGAGCTGAAGTCCTGAGCTGTTCTTAGGCGGCCATCTTGAAAGTCGGATCACGAATTGAGTCCAGAATGAAATGTTTTCTAAGAAAAGTATCTCACCGCTTGAATTTATGTTTCTTTTATTAGTAGTTTGATGTAGCATATTTTCATATATTTGTTATTCGTATTTTTCTGTGAATTATGTTTTATGACCCTTATCCTTTTTTATTTCCTATAATTATTTTATATTGATTTGTAATATATCTTATACTTTACAGCAATTAACTCATGCATTATGTGTATTATAAATATTAATTCCTAGTTCATTATTTCTATATCTACCCTTCTTTAGAGTATAGTTTTATGTACTCTATTTTAATTTCAAGGTAGTCGAATTTATCTTTTTTTAGAGTTTCTGGTTTTTACATCAAGGCTATGTAGAATTTTACCAACTTATGAATTATTTATCCACATTTACCCCTAGTTTTTACTCATTGTGTCTTTGTTATGATTTTATATGCAAGATAAAAATAATCATTCTTATACACTTATTTTCTATCACATCATTATATATTTCTAAGTAACATAGTTGCATATTATGTAATTTGTGATGATAAGACAACACTTTCAGAAGAAAAATGCTGCAAATTTCAAAAACAAGTTAACTAAATATTAATAAATAGTTGCTAATATTTATAAAGACAAAAGCATTTTGTTTGTTACAAACATTGGGCTTTTTGATATCCTGCTGTGTTTTATGAGTTGATTACTGGTGGAGATGCAGATCAATGGAACAGATCTTAATTAAGAGTCTTCACTTTGCCCAGTGCTGGCAATACAAGAGTATCAAGGCTTTGTGAAAAACAAATCTGCTGGAGGCTGCTAAAGAAAGAATTGTCCTTATTTCTTCCAAAACAACCTCTCTTGTCTCCCTGGTCATGCACCGGAAAAACAAATTTAACTGTGATTGGTAATCACCCGACACCACAAGGGGGAGCCAATAGTAGCACAATCCTGAGCTGACCCCTTAGATTGAAGAATTTAGAAGGGGAAAGAAATTTGCTAGTGGATGGTGATTTTTCAGCTGTTTAATCAAACCTATCCTGATCTATCTTTAAATGCGTCAGTTATTCAAACCAATAAATTCCTATTATTGTTTAAGCTGGTTTCTGTTATATCCAGAGGTATTCTACTCAATACAATGGTTCTCTTACATAACTGCATTAACGCTGCGTACTTCTATATGTTGACAGTTTTTCTTCTTATGCTATTGTGGTTATCATTTTCTTGTCTGTGTTCTCTTCAGAGTTTCAGCAGGAATTGTCTCTATCTTGTAGACAATCCATACACCTAATACAATGCCCAGTGGAATCGCGATACCTTAGCTATGTGCTGAAAGTGTGAGAAGAAACTATGCCATCAAGGAGCCTTACATTATTTGATTTCTTTTTTGTAATGTTACTATATGATAGGATTGTTACTGGTTTTGGGGGTTTTCCTTTTTTTTTTGAGTTAGGAGGTACATGTAGGTTTGTCACATGGGTATATTGCATAATGCTTTGAGGTTTGGGCTTCTAATGTTATCAACACACAGTATGAAACACAGTATCCAATAGGTAGTTTTTCAAACCCTACCCTGCTCCCTCCCGACTTTAGGAGTTCCCAGTATCTATTGTTTCCATATTTGTGTCCATGTATACCCAATGTTTAGGTCTCACTTGAAAGTGAGAATGTGCAGTATTTAATTTTCTGTTTCTGAATAAATTTGCTAAGAATAATGGCCTCCGGCTGCATTCATGTTGCTGCAAAGGACATAATTTTTTTCTATTTTTTATGGCTGTGTATTTGATTTCTTAACTTCTGTTTATTATGCACCATTTTCCTTAGTTCATTTATTATATTTTATACAGAAAGGCACATAGAGGCATGCATGAAACACCAACAGTGAGTAAGTGTTTATACTGCATATCAAGTTGAACACCCTAATCCCAGTTCTCTTTCTTTGTATCCAAAACCAGATATGATCATTATCTGCCATGTAGGCTGGCTAGATGTTTAAAATAATATTGTTTTGTCTGGTTTCTAAAATATGTGCAAAAGGAATTATACTGTACTCAATACTTGGAAACCTATTTTACACACTCAACCTATGTGTTCCTGACATTTATTAGTGTAAATTCATATGGCTCTTGCTTATCCATCTTAAATGCTGTGTTATTTTACATCATAGGAAGATACCACATCTTACTTTTTCAGTTATCTATTAGTAGATATTTATGTTGGTTCTAATTTTTGCTTTAAGAAATAATGCATCAAATGGACATTTTATGTCTCTGATGAGAGCTTTTCTATGATAATAGGGCTAAACAAGAAATTGATGGTCGTAGGATATGTGCACTATCAAATACACTGGATATTGCCAAACTCTCTTGGTCCAAAAACAGCTGCTAATTTTCAAATTTCTGTGTATTATTAAATTGTTTTCAAAGGGGTTGCACCACAATCTAAAAGAGTAATCATTAGTCCACATCACTGCTTAATATTTGGTATTATTATTAATTTTTACATCTCACTAATCTGATGGGTACGAAATGATTCTTCATCATTTTCTTTTTATTTTTTACACTGATCACTAGTGACATGACTATCCTGTTATGTATTTAATCATTATTATGCTTTCTATTTTTGTGATTTGCCTGCTCACGTCCATTGCCTATTCGGGTTAGAGGGGGTGTGGTTGATTTTTAAATCATTTTTCTACTTTGTCTGTAATAATTCACCATATATTTGATATAAATCTCTTTTTTTATGTTGTGAATTACTTTTCCCTTTCAGTAATTCTGAAATTACTGAAACATAACTGAAAGTAATTCTCTTTCAGTTATGTTTATGATGACTTAAACCTTTACTATTAGAGGTTCATTATAAAGCAGTCTTCTTTTTTTGGGGGGAGGGGGCTTAGTTAAAACATCCTTCCCTACCCCAATATAATAAATGCATTCTCATTTTTTATTCTAAAAATTTTTGTTTTGTTTTTCCACATCTAAATCTTTAATCCGTATGAAATTTATTTTTGCTTAAGGTATAAATCAGGGAATTTTTTTCATATAATAAATCAATCACATCAACACTTTTTTCTGTTAATTTGTTTTTTTGTTTGTTTTTGAGATAGGGTCTTGCTCTATTGCCCAGGCTGGAGTACAGCAGCCACTGTGCCCAGCCTTTTGTCTATTAATTTGTAAAGTTTTCTTTATGATACACCAAATTTCTTCTTCATTTCCTTCTCTTTTGGGGCTTCCTATTCTATTCCACTTATGTATTTGTCTATCTATGAACAATGTCACATTGTCTTGTCAATATTACAGTATCCTGTTGATATATGGTACGACAAGTCTTTAAAATGGTCTTAACTATTCATGATAATTTACTCTCCCACACAATTTTTAAAAAACAATCAATTTCCGTAAAAATATATTGCTGGGGTTTCAATGAAATTTCATTTAATTTACAGATTAGTTCAGAAAATAGACACTTTTCTGATACTGACTATTTCTAGTAATGGGTTTACTATGTCTTGTAATTTAGTTAGGTCTTCTATCGTATCTTTCAATAAAATTTTGTACTTTTTTCCAACAAGATTGTCAATACCTTCTATTAGATTTATTCCTAGGTACATTTTTTGGTTGTTGTTGGTTTTGTAAATTATACCTTTTCAAGTTACTTTTTATGTCCATTGTTGCTAAGTCCTTAGGCAAGCTATTAATTCCTGTATATTGGCCTTGTATTCAGCAAGTTAGCTGAATTCTCTTAACTGCTTTAATAGCTGTCCTTTAAATTCTTAGATTTTCTATATAGACAACATGTCATCTGACAGTTAGAATTTTATTTCCCTTCTGTTCTAATCCTTACACACAAATGTTATTTATTATACTTTATTTAGGTCTTTCATTATGTGATGAATTTAAGCAGTGTTAACAGATATCTTTCACTTGCTCTTGTTTAAGTGTACTTGTCAAAGGGTAAAATCATGACTCATGCAAATATAAAATAAGTAGGTGTCAAGGATTTTGTTCAATTGATTAATTAATAATGGGAGAATGAAGAAAATGTTAAAATGAGTTCAATAAATACTTGAGGCCAGTGGCAGTGGCTCACATCTGTAATCCCAACACTTTTGGAGGCCGAGGCAGGAGGATCCTGAATTGAGTCCAGGAATTTGAGACCAGCCTGGGCAACATGGTGAAATCTCATCTCTACAAAAAAATACAAAAATTAGCCGAGTGTGGTAGTGTGCACCTGAAGTCCCAGCTACTAGGAAAGCTGAGGTGGGAGGATCACTTGAGCCTGGCAGGTTGAGGCTACAGTGAGCTGTGAGTGTGTCATTGCACTCCAGCCTGGGTAACACAGCCAGACCCTATCTCAAAAATAAATCCTTCAGAGCTGAGGCAATTTAATAAAAGAACTTTAGGATAACATTGCTGGGTTAAATAAAAAGCTGGTTAATATCCTACAGAGCAATAAACCTTACTTTGAGGTTGCATCTTTCACTGAAGAGAAATCATTTTCATCTGTGTCAGACAAATATCTGCAAGTTAATCTCTGTATGTACAGAGCTGTAAAACAGCATGGTCAATAGGAAAATCAACTAAAGGTGCAAACCCGGAACTGTGCTGAAAGAATACCTGATATTCTTTTTTGCCCAATTATAAGTTTTGGATAATTTTTCTGATGTTCTTTATGTTAAAGAAAATGCTTGTAAAATTTCACCATTAATTATGGTGTTTGTGGGATGTTTGGTAAATACTTTTTAGTAAGTTAAAGAAATTCTCAGAGATCCAAGATGGCTGATCACTAGCAGCTCGGGATTGTAACTTCCAGTGAAAGCGCAAAGAATGAGAGGACGCCACACCTTCACATGAATTCTTGTTGCTCACACACCAGGAGATTCCCAGCGGAGGAGCCCCACGGGTCGCCAGCGCGACTCTTGTGACCGGCGAGGTGGTTTTGCCGGCGCCTTGAAGCGACGGTTCTTGGTGCAGAGTCAGAAAAGCACCATCAATCTTAACGCCGCTGATTTAGTCGGTGCAGTGGGTTGCTCAGATTTCGGCGCTGAGAATCAGTAAGTTGGACGTCCACTCAGAAAACCAATTACAAAGACGATAAATACAAAGACCACAGATGGATAAATTTATAACGAAGGGAAGAAAACAGCCAAAAAAGGCTGAGAATACCCAAGATCAGAACGCCTCTCCCTCAGCGGGGGATCGCAGTTCCTCATCAGCAACGGAGCAAGGCTTGATGGAGAACGAGTGTGTTCCAATTACAGAAGCAGGCTTCAAAATGTGGATAATAAGAAACTTCTGTGAATTAAAAGAACTTGTTGTAACCCAATCTAAAGAAACTAAGAACTTTGAAAAAAGATTTGACGAAATGTTAACAAGAATACACAATTTAGAGAGGAATATAAGTGAATTGATGGAGCTGAAAAACACAATACGAGAACTTCGTGAAGTATGCACAAGTTTTAACAGCCGAATTGATCAAGCAGAAGAAAGGATATCAGAGGTCGAAGACCAACTCAATGAAATAAAACAAGAAGACAAGATTAGAGAAAAAAGGATAAAAAGGAACGAACAAAGTCTCCAAGAAATATGGGACTATGTGAAAAGACCTAATCTACGCTTGATAGGTGTACCTGAATGTGACGAAGAGAATGAATCCAAGCTGGAAAATACGCTTCAGGACAGTATTCAGGAAAATTTTCCCAGCCTAGTAAGGCAGGATAATATTCAACTCCAGGTAATACAGAGAACACCACAGAGTTATTCCTCAAGAAGAGCAACTCCAAGGCACATAATCGTCAGATTTACCGGGTTGAAATGAAGGAGAAAATACTAAGGGCAGCCAGAGAGAAAGGTCAGGTTACCCACAAAGGGAAGACTATCAGACTTAGAGCAGATCTCTCAGCAGAAACCCTACAAGCCAGAAGAGAGTGGGGGCCAATATTCAACACCCTTAAAGAAAAGAACTTTCAACCCAGAATTTCACATCCAGCCAAACTAAGCTTCACAAGTGAAGGAAAAATAAAGTTTTTTTGTGAATAAGCAAGCACTCAGAGATTTCATCACCACCAGGCCTGCTTTACAAGTGCTTCTGAAAGAACCACTACACATAGAAAGGAACAAACAGTATCAGCCTTTCTAAAAAAATTATCAAAAAGAGCATCAATATAATGAAGAATTTACATCAACTAATGGACAAAATAGCCAGCTAATATTAACTGGCAGTATTAAACTCACATATATTATTATTAATTCTAAATTTAAATTGACTAAATCCCCCAATCCAAAGACAGACAGGCAATTTGAATAAAAAACTAAAATCCATCAGTATGCTGCATCCAGACCCATCTCACATTCAAGGATACACAAAGACTCAAAACAAGGGATGGAGAAAGATTTACCAATCAAACAGAGAGCTAAAATAAATAAATAAAAAGCAGAAGTTACAATTAAGCAACAAAGATCAAAAGAAGCAAAGAAGGACATTATATAATGATAAAAGGATCAATGCAACAACAAGAAGAGCTAAAGATCCTAAATATATACGCACCCAATACAGGAATACGCAGACATACAAGACTTATAAAGAGACTTAGACTCCCACATAATAGTAGTGGGAGACTTCAACATTAATATTAGACAGATCAATGAGACAGAAAATTAACAACGATATCCAGGACTTGAACTCAGATCTGGAACAAGTAAATGTAATTAACATTTATAGAACTCTCCACTTTAAATATACAAAATATACACTCTTATCAGTACCACATCATATCAACTTAGAAGTTTTAACAAAATCTTGGTTGGCTCCTTGTTTGTTATTCTCTTCCCTCATTTTCTTTTATATCTCCATTATTAAGGACAATTATAGGCATACCCATATTTAGATTGCATTCTAGCCCGGGCAATAAAGCAATACCCCCATCCTCTCTCCCTCTTCCTCTTTCTCTTTCTTCCTCTTCTTTATTCTTTTTCTTATACAATAAATAAATAAATAAATAAATAAATAAATAAAGGAAGGAAGGAAGGAAGGAAGGAAGACACCAGAGCAGCTGCAGGGATTGGAAAGGGTTACACTGAGGAAGAAGTATTACGCCAAAGCAGGGGATTCTAGATCTTAATAATAAGAAGGACTACAGTTTACTGAGAAAAAAAAAAAAAAAAGAAATTCTCTTCTAATTCTAGTTTGAAAAAAATAATTTAGCATAAATGAGTTTCTAGTGCAGTAAATATTTTTCTGCATTTATTTAAATGATTTTTTTTTGCTTATTCTCCTTTCCATGTGTTAATGAGGTAGAATATATTGATAAATTCTTGATGTTGAAATATCACTTCTCAGAAAACACTACTTGGTTGTGAGGTGTTATGTTATATACTGGTGACATTTATTTTCTAATATTTTATTTGAGAATTTTGCATTTCTGTTTATAAGTGAAATTGCTCAATACTTTTCTAGTTCTGTCCTTAGATTTTGGAAACAGATAATTTTCTTTCTTTGTCTATTCTTTGAAAAACTTTTAAAATAAGATCTAGAATATCTTTTTTTTTTCACAGACTTGGTTAAAAATCACTTATAAAATTAACTTTGTATGGTTTCATTTTTAATGGAGAAATTTTTGACTACTGATGTAATTTGTAATTGTAATTATATCTTATATCTTTTCTTGAGTCAATTTTGATAATTTATATTTTCTAATTTAAACATTTTCAAATTTATTAAAATAAAGTTGTTTAAGGTGCTGTCTTGTGACTTAAAACATTCATTCTTTTCGTTTTTTGTAAAAATATTTATTTGTGGCTTCTTTATTCTTTTGATTAGTTTTATTTGATAACGTGTTTACACTTCTTTTAATAAATCAATTGATTTTATTAACCACTTGTTTTTAGGTTGGTTTACTAGTTATTAATTTCTGTTCCTATCTCTTAAAAATAATTTATTTCTAAGTTTTCTCACTATTATTTGTGCAACTTCTTGATTTGAATGCTTAATTAATTTTTTTTTTCAAATGGAGTCTTTATTATGAGAAAGCAATGTTATCTAGGAAAGTCACACACTGGTTTCTTTCTAATAAAATGACAAACGAGGTTTCTTAAATAATTTACAAAGGGCAGAAACTGCTCTTGAACAGGGCTACCTCTCCCAGCCCACCCACAGTACTCTGGTTTGAGCATATAAAGAGGTACCTGTGAGCCCATGGTCTTAAGCCTGGAAATATCTCCCATGCCTTCCTCTGAGACCCTGGTAGAAAAAGCAGGGATGTGAGTGGGACCCCCAAGAGCCTTGACACCGGAAACACAGTGAATGACTCCCCCAAATACCAAGCACCCAGGTACACAGCTCAGGCTCTCAAACATCTGATGCTGGCATTTCACATCACAGATGAACCAAATGCAAGACTCGAGGTCCAGTGTTCGATAAGTTTCTAAGCCCAACAGCCCCTAGAAAAGTAAAAGAAACAATTATTCCCACCTCTGCAAAGTCTCTCCAGGACACTCCCAAGCTGCGGCAGGCAGTCACTGATTGGTCCAGACGTGACTGGAGAAGGGGGGCTCCGGGTCCCTTGGAAGTCAGGTCCTTGTGAGCAGTGGCCCACGAGTGCTGATGACTCCTGGGGGTTTCCTCCAGGAAGCTCACTGGAAGCACAGACATCCTTGGGTATGAAGCCTCAGCAGTCAGACAGGGCTTGCTTCCTGCAAGACAGAGCTGTAGGGCACCTCCTCCGTCATGAATGGAAGAGACGGTCATGTCACCGCTCTCTTTCGCCATAATGGCTTCGTGCAGCTCTTGGAACAGCTTCTGGAGACGCTGAATTCCCGCCCCCACAGGCTCTCAGTCGTTGTCAGGCTCGCTGGGAGAGCAGACGGGCTCTGCCGAGGACTGGGGGCTCCGGAAGGCGGACTCCCGCCTCGACAGCCACGCTGGGTGGGCACGTGAGCCCGTGGGGCAGAGAGGCAATGATGCTCCTTGTCCCAGGGGTCTGCGGCTGAGTGGGCAGGGCCGGCTCCGGGTGCTCTGTGGCTCAGGCTCTGAGCTGGCGATCCACTGCCCTTCTGTGCCCCTCTCTTCCTCCTCCCGACCTTCACCTGGGTCTCCACTAGCCATTTGGTTCCGCTTTGGCCGGACTCCAGGGTTCTCTGGAACTTCGCAGTCAAGGCACTCAGCTGAGCGAGCTGCAGCCTGGAGGCCCAGCTGCCCTGGCTCTGGGGTTTCCAGGTGGGTCAGCGAGGGGCCTGTCTAGAGATTGAGGTTGACAGCTCTCAGGGGCAGCCCCGTTTGGAACTGTCTGCTCAGGGAACCCAGGGCCCGGGCGGAGGTCTCCTGACTGCTGGCTACAGGCTGCAGCTCCTTGCTGTCATCCAGCCGCTCCTGGTGCTGGAGAGATCTCCGGTGCTCAGAGGCCTCCACGCCTGCCACCAGAGAGCCGTCTGCCCGGCCAAGAGTCGTCTCTGCCCACTAAACCCTGACACCACCAACGCCACCCAAGTACAAAGACATCGTGTTTCTCGTTTTTTAAAGACATGTACTTAAGACTATGAATTTCATCCTTAGTTATAGTTTAGCTATACTCCGTAAGATTTGGCAGATAATTATTCATTCTACTTTGTAGTTTTAATTGTTTATGTCTTTAACTCATACAGATTTGTGCACATTACTGTTTTTAAAATATCAGTTTCCAAAATTTAAGCAGGGTTTGCTGCTTTAAAAATATTTAATTGAATAAAAATTAAAGAATATGACATGCATCTCATCAATTTTTCAAGAAATTTTTATGGCCTTTTATGTGGTTATTTTTTAAAAAATGATGAAAACTGGGGCTGGTAAAGACATAAATAAAAATAAAAAATAGAAAAATGAACCGTGTTATTTACTAGGTGCATGTAACTATGAGAGTATTATATAATATAAATACTATATAATACAATACTGTATAATACATATTGAATACATAAAAATTAGATAAAATCTGATAATTTTATTATTTGACTTTTCTATATCTTAACTTTTCTCATTTCATTCACCAATTTTCTCCTAGTACAAATTTATTAAAATCTTTCTGTGATTATGTTAATTTCTTTCTATATTTCTGTACATATTTGCTTTTAATAGTTCAAAACTATATCATTTGATATATATAGTCCACATAGTATCATTTTCTTATTGGACTATTACTTTTATTTTTATGTAGCATTTTCCCTCTATTTATAATTTACAGGTTAGAATTTTCAGCATTTTGATATTGATAAGCCTATGTCACTTTATTCTTTGCATTTGTTTTTCCCTTATTTTGTCTTTAATCAGTTTAAACAAGGATATTTTTAGTCTTTACCCAATTATTTTATAACAAAAAACCCAAATATTTTGTAATTTTAGATTTGTTTATTATATTGACAAATTTTAATTGAGTTCTTGTAAGTGCCAGATCCTTTCTTCAGTGCTGAAAAAACATAAGTGGAAAACAGATTAAATTCTCTCTTCTCAATGAATTTCACACTGTAGTGATAGGAGATACACAAGTAACATAATAAATAAGCACATTTTATTGTATATTATAAGATGATAGGTCACATGGAAGAAATACAGAGCAGGTCAAGTGTATGGCAGTGTTACAGTGACAGTGGGAATCATTGCACAATAAATAAAATAGCCATATTTGACTTCATTGGAAAAATGCTATTTGAGCAAAGACTGGAAAGAGTGAGAAACTGAGCTCTCCAGGAGAAATCTTTTCAATTCCTAATGAGGGAGAGTGACTGGCATCTTCAAGGAACAGCAAGTAGACCAGTATGGCTGTAGAAAATAGAATTTGGGGAAAGTAGCAGGAGAATGTAATGCATACAGTGGGTAGGCAGATGGCATAGGGTCTTGTACGTCATAATAAGTAGCAATTGAATTTTAATATTATTTGAAATTAGATTTAAAAGTCAAAGTAGAAGCATGGAGAATATTTAGTAGACTACTATAGTTATCTAGATGAGGGATGGTGGTAGCTTGAACCAAAGCCAAAACAGTAGAAATGATAATAATTGATCAAGCCAATGTTATACTGAAGGTAGAGCCAATAAGTTTCCCTAAAGTACTGGATATGGAGGGGGCAGTGACAGAAGAAAATGTATCAACAGTTCCTTTAAGTTAGGGGCCTCGCAACTTTAAAAAAAAAATGTGATTTCCATTAAATACATAGAGCATGAGAAATAAAGGAGTTCAGTATCGGATGTATTAAATTTAATATATCTATTAGACATCCATGTGGAGATTTCAAATAGGCAATTTGCTACATAAAGACAGAATTCACAGGAGAGGTCCAAGCTAGAGAATTAAAATTGGGAATCATGACATATAGATGATATTGAGTCATAGATTGGATGTCATCACCATGGTTGTATGTATACATAGAGAAGAGAAGTCCAGAGACTGAGCCCTGGAGCACCCTAATGTTAAGAGATTCACTGTAAAGAGGATGAATTAGCAAGAGAGGCTAAGAGAAAAATATAAGAGAAGAAACAATAGAGACTGGAATTCTGAAGTCAAGTGGATAGAGTTTTCAGGAGGTGGGAATGAGCAGTTGTGTCAAATGAGGTTAGATAAAGTAGCATGAGGACTGAACATTGATCCTTGGATTTAGTTATAGCGAGATCAGTTAGGATGAAGTGGTTGGATCAAAAGCCTGATGGCAAGAGGGGAATTGTAGTCAATGAATACAGACAACTTTTTCTAAGAGTTTAATTACAAAAGAGTTCAGAAAAATGAGGCAGGATCTGGAGGGGAAAGTGGAATCATGAGACATTTTTCTCCTGGGTACGTGTGTGTTTTGGTGTGCATACATGCACACATATTTTAAGATGGAATTACAGCAGCTCATTTACTACTCAAAGTGTCCCAGAAAAGAGGATAAGTTGATGACGTAGGAGAAGGAAAAGAGAATTGCTGAAGTCATCAAGTAATCAAGAGGGGATGGTTTCCTGTACACAATCTGAAGGCTAGTCTAGGGTCAAAGCACAATTCTTTCATCTATAGTTAGAGAATAAAGTCTGGTAATCTGACTAGTGTGAACAGATATTGTGATGCAAGTTTGCAGAATTTTTTCTTTCTAATATCTGCTACTCTCTCAGAGAAGTAGGAAGCAAAGTCATCGTCTGAGAGGATGGGAGGGGAGGTGCCCAGGATTTGACAACAGAGAACGTACAGAACACTGACTTAGGAGAGGAGAAAAGGAAATGAACTCGGGATTTGTAATTAGATTCCTTGGCAGCACTAAGGGGCCATTTGAGGTTCAAGGTCATGAATTTAAAGTGGGACCTGTCAGTGTTTTCAGTGTTTTTTCCAGCCATATTCAGCTGCAGCATGCCAGAGCAGTGAAGACAGGTGGATTTAACCAGAGTTGCAGTTCTGCCAAGTGGATAACATAAAGGCAGAGAGATGCAATGGAGTTCACAGTGTATACTAATTGTAAAGCCAGATCATGGAATTTAAGCAGGGTGAGCAGTAAGAATATCTAGAAGGTGCAGGATCGTGAAAAGGTGATAGGATCAATGAATTTGAGATTCTGGTGGGGTTGAGGGATTATTGTGTTTAGGCTCTAGACAGAATTAAACTGGAAAAGTAAGTGAAAAGATAGAGTTTATTTAAAAGAGGTCATTCTCTGGCAATTCATGTGGCGAGAACTGCTCTTAAGAAATTCCTGGCTGGGCACGGTGGCTCATGCCTGTAATCCCAACACTTTGGGAAGCCGAGACAGGCGATCACCTGAGGTCAGGAGTTTGAGACCAGCCTGGACAACATGGTGAAATCCTGTCTCTACTAAAAATACAAAATTAGCCAGATATGGTGGCACATGCCTATAATCCCAGCTACTCAGGAGGCTGAGGCAGGAGAATCACTTGAACCTGGGAGGCAGAGGTTGCAGTGAGCAGAGTATTGCACACCAGCCTGGGAGGCAAGAGCAAAACTCATTGCAAAGAAAAGAAAAAAAGAAATTTCGAAGTGGTATTTTATTTGCTCCTGTTGGTGATTCAAGTGTTTTGTCACCTGAGTCTACTTTTCATGTTAATATCTCAGTTTGGGAGTAAATTTTAACCCCGAGGCAAACTGAGACTTCAGTTTCTCAAAAGAGACTTGGAAAAATACAATTCAGAGCCCTAAAATCATATATTTTATCATTAAATATCTTAGTATGTATCTCTAAAACGTATTTTAGAAATTTTAGGACAAATATAAGACTATTTATTTAGCACAACAGTAACATTATCACAGAAAAACAAAAACAAATCCAAGCCATCATTAGTTTTTTAATCAGTGTTAAAGTTTTCAGTTAACTCATATATATCATTATTTTAACAGTTCTTTTGAATCAAGATCCGAATAAGATTCTAACATTGCATTAGTTAATGTATCTTCTATGTCTCTTTAAGTCATTAGATTTTTCCTCCAACTTGTGTTTTCTTTTTATTTATTTATTTTTTTGGAACAGAGTCTCTCACTCTTGCCCAGGCTGTAGTGCAGCGGCATGATCTCAGCTCACTGAAATCTTCTTTGCCTCCTGGCTTCAAGCAGTTCTCCTGCCATAGCCTTCCCAGTAGCTGGGACTACAGGCATGCACCACCATGTCCAGCTAATTTTTTTTGTATTTTTAATAGAGATGGATTTCACCATGTTGGCCAGGATGGTCTTGATCTCCTGAACTCATGATCCACCCGCCTCAGCCTCCCAAAGTGCTGGGATTACAGGTGTGAGCCACTGTGCCCTGGCCATGTTTTCTTATAATTCTTACAAATCAGATTCTTAATTTCCTGATTGCTGATATAATTTAACATGTTTCCCTGTCACTATATTTCCTATAAATTAAAGATTTATGTTAAACTTTTCTGTGTGGCAAATGATTTTTTTCATCAGGGAGACATAGTTCCTGTTCATCTCTCTTTTCGTGATGCTAGCAGACATTGGTGTGAATGTCTACATTTTTAATGTTTTCTTACAAGCAAATTTTTACATACTAAGGACATAAATACAGAGCAGTCATTTTTTATCACATTTCACTGAAACATTTATAATTTATCATTCTATTAACTTCAACAAAAGAAGAATTGCTGTTGTTATGGTTGTTTTGATCAGCCTGTGACCTTCCAACAGGTTAGCTACATAAATACCTGAATTGCCATTCAGTATTTTTTTAATTTTTATTTTTTTTTAATAGAGGAGTGCTCCTATGTTGCCCATGTTGAGCTTTAACTCCTGGCCTCAAGTGATCCTCTTGCCTCAGCGTCCCAAAGTACTAGGATTACAGGTATGAGCCACTGCACCCAGTCCCATTTAATATAGCTTCAATATTTGGACCAAAAACAAATCTTGATCTGCTGTCATGACATCACATGGATGTATCGGTAATAGGCTGGGCTCAGCTATGTCAAAATCTCCCAGATCTGTGCAAAAGTAGTAACAAAGGCACTAATGACTGAAGTCAAAGCAAATGCTGAAAAAGCTCCTGGTAGCAGCAAAAAATGGTGACTGTAGAAAAAGAGTAATTGTATCCTGACTAAAGCTTGAAATGTTACAGGTTTTTTTTGTTTGTTTTTTCTTTTCTTTTCTTTTTTCTTTTTTTTTTTTTTTTAATTAGCCAGGCGTTGGTGGTACATGTCTGTAATCCCAGCTACTTGGGAGGGTGAGGCAGAGGGAGGCGGAGGTTGCATTGAGCCGAAATCGTGTCACTGTACTCCAGCTGGGTGACAGATCAAGGCTCCATCTCAAAAAAAAAAAAAAAGAGAAAGAAAAAAGAAATTAGATAAGCTGTAGTTGCTTATAGAAAAAGATGCTCAAGATTGAACTTTTTTTTTTTTTTTTTTTTTTTACATATCGAGGAATTGATACACTTATTAAGAGTGGTCGTACCACCTTGAAATCCCATCAGCAATGTATGAGGTTTCCAATTTCTCCATATTCTCACCAACACTCGCTATTGTCTTTTTTATTTCAGCCATCCTAGTGGGTGTGAAATAGTATCTCATGGTGGTTTTGATGTGCATTTCTCTAGTGAAATGCAAATGAGGTTCAGCATTTTTCTTTTTTTTCTTTTATTATTTTTATTTTTTTATAAGAAAAAGAATAAAGAAGAGGAAGAAAGAGAAAGAGGAAGAGGGAAAGAGAATGGGGGTATTGCTTTATTGCCCGGGCTAGAATGCAATCTAAATATGGGTATACCTATAATTGTCCTTAATAATGGAGATATAAAAGAAAATGAGGGAAGAGAATAACAAACAAGGAGCCAACCAACATTTCGTTTAAACTTCTAAGTTGATATGATGTGGTACTGATCTACGTATTCCTGTATTGGATGCGTATATATTTAGGATCTTTAGCTCTTCTTGTTGTTGCATTGATCCTTTTATCATTATATAATGTCCTTCTTTGCTTCTTTTGATCTTGGTTGCTTAATTTTAACTTCTGCTTTTTATTTATTTATTTTAGCTCTCTGGTTGGTTGGTAAATCCTTCTCCATCTCTTGTTTTAAATCTTTGTGTATCCTTGAATGTGAGATGGGTCTGGATGCAGCATACTGATCGGTTTTAGTTTTTTATTCAAATTGCCTGTCTGTCTTTGGATGGGGGATTTAGTCAATTTAAATTTAGAATCAATAATAATATATGTGAGTTTAATACTGCCAGTTAATATTAGCTGGCTATTTTGCCCATTAGTTGATGTAAATTCTTCATTATATTGATGCTCTTTTTGGTATTTTTTTAGAAAGGCTGATACTGTTTGTTCCTTTCTATGTGTAGTGGTTCTTTCAGAAGCTCTTGTAAAGCAGGCCTGGTGGTGATGAAATCTGAGTGCTTGCTTATTCACAAAAAACTTTATTTTTCCTTCACTTGTGAAGCTTAGTTTGGCAGGATGTGAAATTCTGGGTTGAAAGTTCTTTTCTTTAAGGATGTTGAATACTGGTCCCCACTCTCTTCTGGCTTGTAGGGTTTCTGCTGAGAGATCTGCTGTAAGTCTGATAGGCTTCCCTTTGTGGGTAACCTGACCTTTCTCTCTGGCTGCCCTTAGTATTTTCTCCTTCATTTCAACCCTGGTGAATCTGACGATTATGTGCCTTGGAGTTGCTCTTCTTGAGGAATATCTCTGTGGTGTTCTCTGTATTACCTGGAGTTGAATATTATCATGCCTTACTAGGTTGGGAAAATTTTCCTGAATAATGTCCTGAAGCGTATTTTCCAGCTTGGATTCATTCTCTTCCTCACTTTCAGGTACACCTATCAAGCGTAGATTAGGTCTTTTCACATAGTCCCATATTTCTTGGAGACTTTGCTCGTTCCTTTTTATCCTTTTTTCTCTAATCTTGTCTTCTTGTTTTATTTCATTGAGTTGGTCTTCGACCTCTGATATCCTTTCTTCTGCTTGATCAATTCGGCTGTTAAAACTTGTGCATACTTCACGAAGTTCTCGTATTGTGTTTTTCAGCTCCATCAATTCACTTATATTCCTCTCTAAATTGTGTATTCTTTTTAACATTTCATCAAATCTTTTTTCAAAGTTCTTAGTTTCTTTGGATTGGTTTAAAACAAGTTCTTTTAATTCACAGAAGTTTCTCATTATCCACATTTTGAAGGCTGCTTCTGTAATTGGAACACACTCGTTCTCCATCAAGCCTTGTTCCGTTGCTGATGAGGAACTGTGATCCCCTGTTGAGGGAGAGGCGTTCTGATCTTGGGTATTCTCAGCCTTTTTTAGCTGTTTTCTTCCCTTCGTTATAAATTTATCCATCTGTGATCTTTGTATTTATCGTCTTTGTAATTGGTTTTCTGAGTGGACGTCCGACTTATTGATTCTCAGCGCCGAAATCTGAGCAACCCACTGCACCGACTAAATCAGCTGGCGTTAAGATTGATGGTGCTTTTCTGACTCTGCACCAAGAACCGACGCTCCGAGGTGCCGGCAAAACCGCCTCGCTGGTCACAAGAGTCACGCTGGCGACCCGTGGGGCTCCTCCGCTGGGAATCTCCTGGTGCGTGAGCAACAAGAATTCATGTGAAGGTATGGCGTCCTCTCCTTCTTTGCGCTTTCACTGGGAGCTACAATCCCGAGCTGCTAGTGATCAGCCATCTTGGATCTCTCTCTCGAAATGTTACAGTTTTAAGGTAGAGATCTATGAATATATATTATGGCAGTTTAAAATGTTCTCATGCCATGAAAATAAAAAATGATCAAAATTAAGGTGTGATTTTTAAAAAGTACATAATTTATTTCCTACATTGGAAGAAATATAAGAGATGAAGGCATGATAACAGCTCTCTCATGATATATATTGATTGGGACAAAGAAACTGGTGATTGACCTTTTAGTTGGAAAAAACAACACATAGACTGTGAAGAATCAGAGAGGATTTCTGAAAGTAGGAAGATGTTGAGGGGAATAAAAGAAGATGACATAAGTAATAAACGAGTAAAAAAGAATGCAAAAGTTAAAAATTAACCTCTCTGGGAAGTAGCTTTGCAATATTTGACAAGTAATTAAACTATTAATACTCATTTTGTTTTAAATTTCAGGGTATATGTGCAGGATGTGCAGGTTTGTTACATAGGCAAACGTGTGTCATGGTGATTTGCTGCACCTGTCAACCCATCTGGCTAGATATTAAGCCCAGAGTACATTAGCTATTTTTTGTAATGCTCTTCCTCCCCCCCCACTCACCCCCTTGACAGGCCCCAGTGTGTGTTGTTCCCCTCCCTGTGTCCATGTGTTCTCATTGTTCAGCTCCAACTTTTAAGTGAGAACACGCATTTGGTTTTTTGCTCCTGCACTGGTTTGATGAAGATAATATCATCAATTATTTTATTAAAAAATTGGAATGACATACTATATGCTGTTATTTATCTAATCATTTTCTAGATGTATATCTTGGGATAGTAACTTTTAACTTTTGTTAAACCACATGTTAAATAACTCAAACTTGGAACTATCAGACTTTTTCTTTAGGATAGTTTCTTAGAAGTAGAATAACTGAGTCAAAGAGTATTAATAATACTCTTTAATACTTGTATTACTACCTTTTAATAAACAGTAAAGAGTATTATTAATACTTATATAGAATACTATTTTGACTCAATTATTCTAAAGTTTTCTAACATTCATTCAGCATGTATTACCAACTTCCTTCTTAACCTCACAGAAAATGGAGCGAGAAACAAATATTTTCAACAGAATTTGATTTCAGGGGAAAAAAAGCATAATGGTAGCAGAATGACCATTTACCATTTCCCTTCCTATGAAATCTGTCTCTTCTTGACCTTTGCTTATATTTTATTATTGAGGTGTTGGTATCTTTCTTAATCAGTTTCCCTGAACTCTTTCCATCAAGATATTATTAAAGATAATAACTTTTCATATGTGTGATGAATTTTTTCTCCCAGTTTATTATTTGTCTCATGATTTTATTTTTATATCTTTGGGTCCTTTTTTCTTTGTATGTCTTCACGATGAATGTAATACACATTGCTTGTAACAAAAAATACAGACATTCATGAAGTAAAAAGCAAAGTGTAGGATAGCATAGTATAAAAATCATAGTGAAGTTAGACTCTGTTTTTTGATGCCTTCTCAGTTTTGTGTAGCATTGTTTAAGATTCTATAGAGGTCTGTGTGTTTTCATGGGAGATTTTCATTTCTCTAGAATGGCATGGTGTTTTAGATTTAAAAGGAAGGGAGATTGTTGCCTCAATTGAATTCCTAGTTTTCCTTCTACCCAACATTCTGAGAGGAAATCTTCCTGATCAGAAATCATTTTTCTGGAACTTCCATGGTGGGTATGGCTAAATATTTTAGCAATTGAAGAAACAATTTGAACAAACTCTTAGTTTCAGACATGGTTTGTCAGGTCATCTATAAAAACAAATAGCAAAATAATAAGACAGTATAAGGGAAGGCTGTATTACCATAGATTTGTTTAATATGTCTCATCTACAAATACAAGTCCACCAAACATCTGTTTCCACAAGAAAGCATTAATGTGCCTCTTAATATCTACAATACGATAGAATGTATTGTTTTCAGGAGTCAAGGGAACACTAAAGCTTGGCAGGCAAGCAAAGCCACGTATAGTGTAGCTTTAGGCTGCTAGTATTTGCTGATCTTTGTTTTCTTTGCAAAAGGATAAAGGTAAAAGAGAAATTTGTCCAAAGGACCCAGGCAAACAACTTTTTACCTATGTTTAAAACCTTCATAAATTTGCCAGGATGATACATTTTTTGTCTCTGTTGTTGAAATTTGTATTGTGTCTGTTTAATTGAGCAGGTTGCATATCGGTTCCTGCACACAGACAATAAGACCAGTTGCATTTTGATTATCGGTGAAGAACAACTCCCCCTCCCCCTCCCCCTCCTCCTCACCTTCTTCCTTCTTCCTTCTTCCCTCTTCCCTCTTTCTCTGCCTCTTCCTCTTCTTCTTCTTCTTATTCCTCTTCTTCCCTAATTCTGTCCCTTCTGGCAAAAAAAAAAAAAAAAAAAAAAAAAAGAAAAGAAAAAAAGAAAGAAAAAAGTCCAGGAATAAGGCAATACATTAATACATTTCAGGCAATAGCTTCTTATCCTTTTCCCTATCAGAACAGTAATTATAACTTCTTTTTGGAAATGGCAGACTTTGCCATCGCTTATTCATTCTACAATATTTGTTAAGTGACTTTTATGCACTATCTCCTTTTTAGTCACTAGTGATATGCAAGTGAAAAGAATGTAGTTCTTGCTTTTGAGAACCTTCCAGAGGGCAAGTTGGAGCTACAAAATATTATTACAGTGATGTGATATCATAGGTATTCTCCTATACATAAAAGAAAGTTCTTTTCTTAAAAAAAAAAAATACTAAGAAAGCACACATTTAGAACCACTACTTACACATGAGAAATGACGTTATAGAGCTGAATGTAAATTTAGGAGACTTAATAAAAGTTATTTAGGTAGACAAGGCAGGGACAAGTATTCTAGAAAAAGGGAATAGCAAGAGTAAAGGAATGAAGCACAAAAAAAGTTTCTTATTTTTCTTTCTCTGTCCTCTCACTGCAGACCCTTTCCTGCCACATTCTTTATTTCTGTCATTAAAAAAAATTTCCATCAAAAAATAGCAAGTAAGTTTTAATGAATGTAATACTGCTCAAAATGTTCAGAGGAAGAACGTTCTGTAATTGTAAATACAAACAAGTAATTTATAAAATATCACTAAGCTAACAAATTAATGTTTCTGGAATCATATACTAGTTTTCTAAAACACAACACTCTTGTCTGTGGGAAGTTGAAAGAAGATCTTGTACAAAAAGATTTATGTGCAAGGATGTTCAATGCCACATTATCAGTAAAAAATGAGAATACCTAACTCTAACTTGAGACAACTAGTTACATAAATTATCCCTACTAACATATGACATAGGGATATGATCACTTCATATTCTTCATTAAAAATAGTTATAAAATATACAAGGTATAGTTTTATATTTATATAGAAATGTACATAGAGAGAGATATAGAGAAAATACTGAAAGGGTGTCCTATATATGAAAAACAGTATTCTTTCTAGGTTTTGGAATTACTTCTTACATGTTTTTAATACTGTCTATAATGAACACATCTCACTTTATAATCATAAGATGAATCGCAACAAATTTCAGTGGTGGGGTTGGGGAATAAACATACTCATTAGGTGTTTAATGGACTTAGAGTATTTTAACTTTAGTCTTGGTTTGTAAATTATAGGTCAGAGGTAAATATAAGAAATGCTGCCTGCTTGTTTCTTAAAGGAGAACCATGTCTTTGTAATTTAATCATTAGATAAATGTTTGAAGAAAAAGTGAGACCTGTAATACCGTTGAATATTTGTGGTTGCACTAAAAATGACAAATATTTTTCTCCCCTTGACCTTGAGTAAACAACTTTAGAGAAATAACACATATTGTGAGTCATATTCATGTTTGGTTGGACTTTAGGAGATTTCTCTGTTGGATAATTGACATTGAATTATTATTGGTTTAAGGATGATTTTTTTCTACTATAGCTTAGCAGCCAGATACAGATTAGCATTTATCAATAAAGATGACTTTTGTTCTGTCAATAATGTTGCTTAGAAACAGGCTATTAAAATTTGTCCTTGTTAGTGCCAGTGCCTGTTCTGACTTATAAAATAAAGTTCTAGCAATGTAAAAAGTTACTCTTTTTTTTCCACAGTGAGAAATACGTGGTCAGTGAGGTTGTGACTTATTTATCTGTTGAAAATCATGGGAACGATAACTATATTTCCTCGTTGTTTACTATGTGTCAGTCTCACACTGGTCCTGAGAGAGGTTCCCTAATAATGAAAAGATAATTAGGCCAAAACAATTAGAAAGTAGTTTCTTTAAAAAGATAAGTGTCTTATCAACAATATATGTGGCATAATAATTAGAAATTATTATACCTGTGTATGAATTGTGACATCATCACCTAGTATTTATGATGTTGGGCAAATTATTCAAACTCCCTAAGTCATCTTCATCTATAAAACAAAAGAGGCATTGTATCTGATATTGTTTGGATCTGTGACCCTGTCCAAGTCTCTTTGAATTGTAATCCCCAGTGTTGGAGGTGGAGCCTGGTAGGTGATGATTGGATCATGGGGGTAGTTTCTCATGAATGGTTTAACACCATTCACTCAGTGCTGTTCTCATGATAGTGAGTATGTTCTCATGAGATGTGGTTGTTTAAAGGCGTGTAGCACTTTCTGACCACTCTCTTCCTCCTGCTCTGGCCATGTGAAGTGCCAGCTCTCCCTTTACCTTCCACGATGATTGTAAGTTTCCTGAGATCTCCCCAGAAGCTGAGCAGATGCCAGCACCCTGCTTCCTGTACAACCTGCAGAACCATGAGACAATTAAACCTCTTTATAAATTATCCAGTCTTAGATATTCCTTTATAGCAATGCAAGAGCAGACTAAGACAATACCAATCTCATGAAGTTCTTGTGAGGATTAAGTGCCATAATCTATGAACACCACCTGGAGTACTTTCTGTACAGTTAGTGTTCAATAAATGTTAGCTATTAATACATTCTCATAATATCTTTGCCATCAAATTTAAAAAGAAACATTAAAAAATCTCCATGTATGTTTTGATTCTTTTATTCAATTATCTACTTATGAAATAACATTTCTTTGGAATGAAAAATACTAAATAGAAAATGTAAGACATTACCTTTCTGTAGCAAGAGTTAAAAGCTCTTGTAATTTCCCTCAAAGAGGTCTTCTTAAATCTGGGCTGAAGGATTTGATATCTTCAAACCATCAAAATTGAACTTACTCAGTGTATAATAGTAAGGAAAGTTTCTGTTAATTTTATTATCTGCATAAAAAAATAGAACATTAAGAATGAATAGATATGGTGCCCTTTAGAGATTAAACTCAGGCATGATCACTAATGATACTAACACAGGATTTGCTAGACACTTACTTGCTGAAGAGGCTGAAAAATTTATCCTGTGAAATATCCTAACTTCCAGATTTTGTGTTAAATCCCCATTCTGCTGTCATTTACCTTGTGCCTTCACCCCTGTGATGTCTATAATCTAGAATTCAAATCTGAAGCCTTGAAGTCTTGGTTAGAAGCCATCAATGATGATGTGCTTTCTTTTTGCATTACATCAGGAGATGCCTAATTCTGCTAAGACAATAAAAGTAGTAATAGACTGACTGTTGAGAAATAATGGTGGACGAGATGGAAAAGATTCTGCTATCATGGAAGCTGCATTACAGTGGGATTGAGGCATGATCAACAAGTAAGTAAATAAATGAATATAATAATTCAAAATACTGATAAAGTTATAAATATGAAAAAAGCAAGAAAACTAGTGAGTGTTCAAGATGAGGTTTGCCAGGAAAGTCTCTTTGATAAGATAACATTTGGGCACAGCCTTAAAGATTAGAAAAAACAGCAGAGAGGAAACCTGGAATATGGGTTTCCAAGGACAGTGGAAATAATATTCCACAGGGGCATACGTAAATCTAATGTGATTGAGGGAAAAAAAGGAGACTTTTGACTGAAGCATTAGTGATCTGGAGAAATCTAGTTTCTGCAATGTGGTAAATCAGATATTGTAACTCCCTCTGCCACCAAACCCATAGAAATGATGAATAAAATATTGTATATTTACTTTTAAATGCACACCTGAGCTTACAATAAAGTAAACCAATTTCCTACTTGCCAAAAATGATGAGGGCACAGTAAAATGATAAGGTCAATTTAAAGGTAGTGGAGGAAAGAATATTACCAGCCTTGGTAATCATGGAAATGGGTTATAGTAAATGTAACAGAATAAGAAATGAGGTCATAAGCCCAATGGAGTCAGGGAGTGAAAACAGATTCCTGCTAGAGGACTAGAAAATTTCCCCACCAGCACAAAGATATTCTTTCAAAATATAACTTACATGAGAGCAGGGGTTTTGCCTGTTTAATTCTTATGACCTCCCTAGTCTGTAGCACAGTAACTTAGTAAATTTTTATTAAATAAATGAATGTCTTGGTTTGGGCTCTAAGTAAAAAGGAAAAAGTGTCCCCTATGAGTTTGTAACTATGCTTCCCCTCACATGAGTTTGGGGGCTTATAATTGAAATAGATAATATATGTGAAGTTTGCCAACTCACAATATATGTGAGGTTATAAAAAGTTAGCACAAGTATAATTTGGTGCAAAAACATTTTTAAAATTCATGCATAGTTTTTAGAAATAATATGCATTTTTTCCATAAACTTTTTGAAGACCATTTGTAGTAGTGATTTTTAAAACATGTAACTTCTATGCTTAAACTACACCTTGTATTTCTAAGGCTGTGATTAGTCTATGAAGAATGTACAAAGTCTAATTAAAACACACAGGGATTAGTTATTGTTTAAAGATATAACTGTGGAAAATCAACATGCAATGGGTGAAATCTGATAGTTATGTAAGTAAATTCACCCCAAGAAATACTAAATACATGGAAAGTTTAATAATTGAGAAACACTAAAATTCAAATCAAGATATAAACTTTAGCAAAAAGCACTAGACAAATGTAAAATACTATTAATAAAATTGCATGTAAAAATTACAGAGAGAATGACATTTCAGGAAACCTTCAGACCTATCATGGAGCTAGGCCACAGGGACCTAGAAAAAGACAATTTAGCTTGAGTGTTTCAAATCACCTTGGACTGTACCTGGATAAGTCTGGAGGAAACTATACAGTAGGCCTTAACTATTATAATTTAAGAGAGATTACTCTTCTCTTCTGTATTAGCACTCTGTTATATTTTTATGGGAAATTGGTGCTTATTGATGGAGGAAACACTGAATTAATCACCTTCTAAGAGGCACTTCAGTCATCTTTGCTTCCTGATGCATGAAGAACAGCAGGAAATGATGAGGTAAGAGACTAGGTAAGGCATAATATTAGTAAGCTGAATGTTTCCCATGTGTACTTTTTACCCCTATACAAAGCTTAATTTATGGAAAATGATAAAAAGCAAAGCCTTGTTATGGTCTGGATCCAATTTGCTTTTGACAGATGATACATCTTTCAAAAAAATGTGACCAATGCCACCAAGGTCACAACACTCACCAAATGTCATCAAGGTCAGCGGAAATACCAATTATTCCACTATATCATCACTAGTTGAGCTCATTTTGACAATCTCCAATGAGATCAGAATTCTGAAAAATAATTATCTATTTCTTGCCTGGGAGCACTCCTGCATGTCCAGCAAATAACACACACTTGATAAGTATTTATTACCTGACTTCGCCTTTCACTTTAATTTACTTTCAGAAAAAATCATTTAAATGACATAAATAATTTCTTGAAACAAATCAAAATGAGTCTCAGCGAAAGTGGGAAGATTTAAGTACATACGCACATGTGGGTTTACTCACCTTATCTCAATGTTGCAATTGCATTTGGCTTTTCCTGTGACTTCTTCTAGCCCATCACACATATTGCTACACCTATTTTTCTGTCAACTCTTGAGTATCCCCGTCTCCTTTCTCTGGACTCAGACACTCAGACACACACAGTCATATATCTCACCATAATTATATACTAAATGTTTCTTTCTTAAACTTTGGTCACAGAGAGGTCAAGATTTCTTTTATTTATATCCAGCTCCTTTTCCCAGTAATAGGTTAAAGCTGCTACCCTATAGTCTGCTCAAGACTTGATTATATATTAGCCTATTTAAAAGTCTGCTTTTAGAAATCCTCTGCATAAAGTCTTCTCTTGGGGTGGACATAGTTGCAGTTCAGACTCTCTGAACTGTTTCTCCTTTCTTGCCTTTTATGGTCTTGCCAAATCTCCTTCATTATTACCTGTTCAAAATTTTCCTTCTGTTTTCTTCACCTCCTCTTATTCTAAAAACATTTAGGTTTCTTTGCAATTCAGGATTCATAACTTTATAATCCCACCGCAAATGGTATGCATCTCTTGTTTATGCATTATTTATATTAATATCAAGACAAAATTTAGCACATTTAAAACCAAATGACATATTTGTTTTTAGTTTACCTTTGGTTGCTGTGAGTTACTCCTAATCCACATATATATTATCACAAAAAAAGAAAGGAAATGGCTGTGCAAATAATGCCTGCAAAATGAGCTATTTGCCTTCAGGAGTAGACAAATTATGCAACAGCTTGCAACAGTGAATTAGATGAGAAATTGTTTTCAGTATTTACAGCGTTTTGTAGTAAAAGAGAAAGACGCCTAGTTCTAGATTTGCAACGAAGCCACTGGAGCCCCTTTCACAATCATTTACACTTTTTGGATCCAATTTCCAAAAATGCTAAAATCAAGTTCAACAGTCACTCCCTTTGACTACTTTCTTATGGAATCAACCACTTAGAGACTACAGAAAAGACAGATGTAAGAAAATGTGCTTTCTGTTTATAATAGCAAAGACCTGGAACCAACCCAAATGCCCATTGATGATAGACTGGATAGGGAAAATGTGGTACATATACACCATGGAATATTACGCAGCCATCAAAAACGATGAGTTCGTGTCCTTTGTAGGGACATGGATGAACCTGGAAACCATCATTCTCAGCAAACTGACACAAGAGCAGAAAATCAAACACTGAATGTTCTCACTCATAGGCGGGTGTTGAACAACCAGAACACATGGACACAGGGAGGGGAGCATCACACACTGGGGTCCGTTGGGGGGAAATGGGGGAAGCATGGGGGGGTGGGGGTGGGGGTGGGGGGGTGGGGAGGTGGGAAGAGATAGCATGGGGAGAAATGACAGATACAGGTGAGGGGAAGGAAGGCAGCAAACCACACTGCTATGTGTGTACCTATGCAACAGTCTTGCATGTTCTTCACATGTACCCCAAAACCTAAAATGCAATGAAAAAAAGAAAAAAGAAAAAAGAAAATGTGCTTTGATGCGAAGAGCATAGGTTTTAGAATCCTAACATCCCAGGGCTACATCTCCTTTACAATCTCTACTAGATGATTTAGAGTGAAGTTACTCAACTTCTTTCAGTCTCAATTCTGCATCTGTAGGACAGTAATAATAATATTTGCCTCGCAGAATTGTTCTGGGGATTGCCTGAACAATCCTAAAAATATGAAAACAGCATGACACAGTAGATGCTCAAATAAATGGTAGTTATTCCTAATGCTGTTGTTCTAGTTATTGATTTAGAGAAAGGACAGTGTTTTGACTTGGTGACTGGAAGGAGAACCAAGTGCTATAAAAAATTTAGTAACTGCTAGGTTTTTTTAAAATGTCAAACACAAAGTGTTTAAGGGGAAAAGGAAAAATTCCCCTCAATTTCCTTCCAATTCCAATGTCCTGTATATATCTGTTGAAATTTTTTCTATATGTGAAATAAATGTACATAAATTAATTGATTTTATTTAAAAAAAAGATCATGTTATACATACTGTTAGATAAAAATATTTGGATGGTAAGTGGAAAGGAACAATAAATATCTCTTGGTTCAATAAGAAAATATTAGGTCTGAAGGAAAAAAATTAGCTGTGACCAAATTGAAAAGAAGGCATCTGTATGCTGCTGTAATTCTTTTTACAGAAATCCTCTAGGTTTTAATTTTATTAGACATTAATCACAATATTTTAAAATAAATAAAGCTTTACTACTAAAAATCATTACTTAAATACTTATGTTAGCTGGGTGAAGTACAATCACATATACATTGCCTAATTTTTGTGAAGTTTGATGGGTGTGTAGATCACAAATGAGTAAGAAAATAACTCTCTCCTGGATGCTACTAGGTCTTTTTCTGCAAAGCTACTTACTTTCAGCAGCCTAACGAGGTTTTGCAAATGCAGAGGATGGTTGGAAAAGGATACAGATTCTCTGCTGTTATTTGTTACTCCAAGTGCAAACTGACCTAGTTATGGTTACCATGGATACTATAATTTTGAATTTAATCATATTCTGAAAAGGAGTAGCAGTACCGCTCCATGAAACACTGAGATCAATCTGAAGCGCAGCCTTGAGAGGTGAAGAAACTGAGTCAGGGAAGGTTTATCCTACACCAAGAAAGAATTTGGGAGATTCACAGGGGAATCTCAGAATTAATGAAGCTAAGGTCTATGATTAGTTCAGTAGCCAACGTACTTCGCAAAGTCACTCAAGCCATTAAAAAAATGCTTCTTAGCTTAAGTGATTTACATGAGACTTTGCTGCACTTACTAAAAATGCACTTTTTTTTTTTTTTTTTTTTTGAGACAGAGTTTCACTCTTGTTACCCAGGCTGGAGTGCAATGGTGCGATCTCGGCTCACTGCAACCTCCACCTCCTGGGTTCAGGCAATTCTCCTGCCTCAGCCTCCTGAGTAGCTGGGATTACAGGCACGCACCACCATGCCCAGCTAATTTTTGTATTTTTAATAGAGACGGGGTTTCACCATGTTGACCAGGATGGTCTCGATATCTTGACCTCGTGATCCACCCACCTCTGCCTCCCAAAGTGCTGGGATTACAGGCTTGAGCCACCGTGCCTGGCAAAATACACTTTTTCTACTAGTCATCTATAACTACTGTTTTGTACCTTGAAGCTAAAAAAAAGACACAAAAATATACTTGGAGTCAATATACCAAGCTGTCACAACAAACAGGTTTCTGAACAAATGAAAACCAAGTGAAATAAAAACAAAAATGCCTGGGAAGTGGAAGAACAAAGGATCATTTGTTTTAACTTGAGCTTCTAGGATCATTTGATGGCCATATTTTATGAGTCCGCAACATATAATCCTGCATATAAAACATGATACATATACATTTAAATATTCAACCATAATATGAAGATTTTCTTTTAAATAAATGTTTCTGAATTAGAATACTTAGAATAAAAGAAACAGGAAGCTGCCTGCTTATAATTAAAATAAAAATTACCTGTAGTTCCATCTCAGAAGTGATCTAACATCATGTAGATGCAAATTTTAGGACATAAAGATGAGAGAAATTACACAGAGGGAGTAAAAGAATTAATTTCTGAATTCTCCCTGGAAAATAAGAATAGTTCATCTCCTGTATTGGTTGCTTTGACCCAAGTTGCTGTTCTGCTGAGTAGCTCTTAAATTAGTTCTCTAAGATCATAAACTATTGGAAATTGAATAGAGTGATCTGACTTAGACCCTGGCAACATTATATAAGCAGTTTTCAAAGATTTCAATGGTATCTTTTCTTGCTTATGTAGCTGGTTTTGATCATAGCCAGGGTACCTCACACACTTGTAAAGATTCTTCCCCTTCCCAAGATAAATTTCCCCCCAACAACCTTGAAAATCTTGTAATGGATGATTCATTACAGCTGAGACAAAGGCCCAAGTACTATCATATGTCATTGCTAAAATTACTTCAGTCAAGAGGATGAAAACATTAGAAGGTTTACCTCCTTTCAATCCTCAGCTCCCATCCATTGTTGGCTGACAGGATTATTATGCTGCTGCTTGGTCAGTGCATTAACAGAAATTGTTGCTTTCAGGAAGCACAGCAGTGAATATAAAAACAGAGCTACAAGATAGCAGGGCCACTATGAACAATTTATAGTTGAATAGAGAGCTCTCAAAGCTGGCTTTATGGTCATCTCACAAATACATTAATGATCTCATCTTTGAGGAAATAATATTCTCTGAATTTCTTTTTGTTTCCAGATTTATATTTTTTCTTTACAGGAGAGACAGTACTGATCATAGAAAGGAAAAAAAAATTACCAGCTTGCATCTAAGCCTCTCTGCATACATTGGTAGGCTGCACATGATCTTAAGCTGCTACGCCTGACTTGCAACAACAGCAAACATTTATTGATCTCATATTGCTAGTCATGATGAGAGTTTCAAAGGCAAATACCTTGAAGAGCTCATAATGTAACTAGAGTCACAGAATGTACAGAGCTCCCTCTACTATGATGGAGGTATGCTGCTATGTGATTTCAGAAGAGGAAGGAAGTAATTGTGCTCAAGGAACAGGAGGGAAATGTCACACAGGAGGGGACGTTTAAGGGGTATCATGAAAGGTGTGTCATATTTCACGAGGATAGAAAAGGCAATTTCATGTATAATAAACAGCTTGAACAAAATCAAGCCCAAAAGAATGAGTATGTGAATGCATTAATCAGAATTCTCTAGAGGGACAGAGCTAATAGGAGATATATATATATATATATATATATATATATATATATATATGAAGGGGAGTTTATTAAGTATTAACTCACATAATCACAATAGGTCATCTGCAGACTGAGGAGCAAGGAAAACCAGTCCAAGTCCCAAAACTGAAGAACCTGGAGTCTGAAGTTCAAGGGCAGGAAGCGCATCCAGCGGAGGAGAAAGATGTAGCCTGGGAGGCTAGGTCAGTCTTGTCTTTTCACATTTTTCTGTCTGCTTTATATTCTAGCCACACTAGCAGCTGATCAGAAGGTGCCCACCCAGATTACAGGTGAATCTGCCTTTCCCAGCCCACTGACTCAAATAGTAATCTCCTTTGGCCACTTCCTCACAGACACACCCAGGATCAATACTTCGTATCCTCAATCCAATCAAGTTGACATTCAGTATTAATCATCACAGTGAGTCAGAGTACATTTTTCAAAATAGCCACAGCCATTTCTCCCATTCCATATGCTCTTCTTATAATGTGATTTTGATACTCCTCTCATTGAGAAGAGAGACTCTGTGCTCATTGAGAAAGCAGGCTGTGCGACAACAGTAGAAGTAATGCTACGTGACTTCCTAGAATAGGTCATAAGGTGATACGTTTTTGGCCTGGCTTTCGAGGGAGAACTCTTTGGAACCCTGAGCTACCGTACAGATGTCTGACATCCCTCAAGCTGCTGTGCTAGGACAGAAGCTCCAACTAGGTCCCGTGGAGAGATCAAACAGAAAGGCCATGAAAGTATCAAGAGAGAAGATGCCTGGTCAACCCAAGCTGTCCTAGCTACTTGCCATTTCAGCTTCAGCCAATATCTGCCCACAATCACATGAAAGACCTCAGTTAGAACTGCTTAGCTGAGCCTTTCCCAAACTCCTGACCCACAAAAACCATGAGAGCTAGTACAATGATAAGCACTGTTTTAAGCAACTAAGTGCTGGAAGTGACTTGTTATTCAGCAATTGAAACTACAACAGTAAGCAATTGGAAATGAAACTAGACAGTCTAATTGAAGCCTACATAATATTTTGATTTTCATCTACATGAATGGGAAACAATCCAACAAGTTTTTTTAATCTGAAGAATGACATGATTAAATTTATAGTTTAAAAGGACACTCAAGAGACATTAGGCAAGATGAACATGAGTAGAGAGACTACTGGAGACAAGGAGAGCTGTGCATAAAAATCACTTGAGGTGTCTGATAAAATTTCAAATCCCTTGAACTCATCCCAAAAAATAAATGAAAGGTAATGAGGAATTGTTTCTCGATACCTTTAGTGCAGAAAAGTACATTTGTTGTACACTTGCTGTATGTTGGGCAGTTTGCTAGGCACTTGGTATACAGCAGAGTAGCTAGGATCACAGACTTTCCTACAAGAGGGGCTTGAATTTGAGTTACTCCATCATTTACCAGCTATGTGATCTTGGGAAAATTACTTAACTTCCCTGAACCTGTTCCTATATTTTAAAAATACAGGTATTATCCTACCTTTCTCACTATTTTACTTAGGTATAATCCTTACATATAATAATTGCCCAATAATAATAAATGACTGCATAAAACACATACACGCATATGTTCATTGCAGCACTATTCACAATAGCAAAGACATGGAATCAACATAGATGTCCATCAATGGTAGATTGGAGAAAGTAAATGTGGTACATATGCACCATGGAATACTATGCAACCAGAGAAAAGAATGAGATTACGTCCTTTGCAGCAAAATGGATGGGTCTGGAGGCCATTATCATAAGTGAACTAATACAGAAGCATAAAACCAAATGCTGCATGTTCTCACTTAAAAGTGAGAGCTAGACCTTGAGTACACATAGATGCAAAGAAGGGAACAACAGACACTGGGGTCTACTTGAGTGTGATGGATGGGAGGAGGGCAAGGATTGAAAAACTACCTCTAGGGTACTATGCTTATTTCCTGGGTGATGAACTAATCCGTACATCAAGCCCACACAACATGCAATTTACTTATAAAACAAACCTGCACATGTACTGTCTGAAATTAAAAGAAAAGAAAAAAATATATATGATTTCAAATGTTCTCAGCAGTGTTATTCCCACATTTCAATGTTCTTATCTCCTTTAGCAAAATTCCTTCTATTCTGGCTTTCTCCTCTGCGCATTACTAAAACTCCTTTGGAAAAGTTTATAAATGATTAACATTGTGCCATATTAAAATGAATTCTTTTCATTTTATTTGGTCTCCTGGCAGGCTATCCTTTCATTTTGGGAAAACTTGCTTCTAGACTCCTATGATATCACATTCCCCTGTTTTTCTCCTACCCCAATGGTTGCTCTCCTAATTTCTTTGATGCATTTTCTTCCAAAACCATCTCTAAACTCAGAGTTGTTCAGGGCTTGATTTTGATCCTTCTCCTTTTGACATATTTTCTTCTTAAATTACCTCATCGAGCTATGACTTAAAATAGTATGTATATTTTGATGACTCCACTTTTTATCTAAAATCTAAATAGTGACTCCAAATTTATCAGTCTGAAGCCTGCCTGACATTTTTCTTTTATCTCTTGTAGGCATCTTAACACTAATGTATCCTAAATCGAATTCTTGATAATCTCACTAAACTTACACTTTCTCTGTGCTTCTTCCCGTCTGTATTAGTGCACAGCACCAACTATCCTCCCAGCGATTCAATCTTAAAACCTAGAATTCATCTTTTCACTCACCCACTGCAATCAAACCATCTACAAGTTGTCAGTTCAACTCTTAAAAGGTATTTTGAATTCATCAATTTTTCTCCATCCCTACCGCTACGACTGCACTCCAAGCATTTCTTGCCTGAACTACAGCAATACGCATCTTTTTCTCTTCCCCTCCTCCAATTTATTCAAGACATCATTCAAGACATGCAACTTCTGTTTTGGAATTATGAGTTTTACAATCTAGAATCACCTTAGATTGTTTCAGAATCCTGAGATCCTATAATGCTAGACCTGAAAAAGATTTACAGATCATATAATCTACATCCGACATTAATAAGAATTGGTTATGCTAAGTCTAGGTCATTAAAAAAAAACCCCAAATCTAAGTAGACTAAAGCAGCAAAGCATTCTTTCATAATCAAACTATACAATCATCATGGGGTATCCGGGGGCTCTGCTTTGAGTCATCTACGTTGCAGGACTCATCCTAATGGAACAGCCACTGCCTGGAATCTTGCCAGTCTCAAGAATGACAGAAAGAAAGCTATAGCAAAAACACCTACTGTGTAGTTAAAATGTTTCCTAAAAGTGACATACATCACTTTCAATCCATTTCTTTGGCCCAGGCAAGTTGCTTGGCCATGTCTAAATCGAAAGGGTATAGGGCAGTGAAATACTCCCATGTGCCTAAGTGGAGAGCTAAAAATATGCAGTGAATAGCACTAATGACTAATTCTCCCCTATATTTTACAAATGAAGAAATTGAGACCTAGAGAGACTATGTGAATTGTAAGATCAGGAAGCTGATTTATGTCATAGTTAAGACTAAAACTGAGTCTTGAACTCATTGTCCAGCGCTTTTCCTAACAATGAACTGGGAATTGTCTGTTCCTTCTCCAAACAAAATACATTTAAATGTCTTAATATCAATATTGTATGTATTTATTTAAGTAATATAAACCTTCTGTATTGAAACATTTTTATACCTTTGCTAAAAATATGAAATTTAGAGGCCTTCCTGCTCTAGTCCCATTGATGCTCTAGCAAGATTCCCCAGTGTCAGAGCACTCAAAATCTCTCTGACCCGGCTGTTCTCATTTCTAGCAAAATTAAGTCATGTTTTATGCTAGGGATTCTAAACACACTGGCTTAAGAAATGTCAAGGAGATAAGCAAAAGAACTGTGAATCTGTAAACTAAGCACCCTCTGTTAAATCCACTAGAAATGTATTCAAAACAAGAACTCCAATTAACAATAGCTTACAGAGGGGAGATTTGTTTGACCCTTATGACAAGTCTAAAGGTGAATGGCTACTGATGTTGGTTCCATAGGTCAGTGGTGTAAGAGCCCATGATCTCTTGGTCTTTTCTCATGGACACAGGAGGGCTGTGACTGCTCCATGCATTACACCTGTGATCAGTCTAGAAGAAGGGGAAAGTTGAAGCCAGATGAGACAGCCCTTTTAATTGGAGAAGCAAAAACCTTCTCAGGATCAATAATTCACCCCTCATTCTATCAGACTATTATTCTCATTCCCTGATTGAATAGAAGGTTGTTTTGAGATAATTTATCTATCATTCTTAAATTTTACGTGGAAAATACTGTGAATAAAATAGATATTTACCACTGAACTCATAGTAGCTATGTTACATATCTTCATAATTGGTGAAATTAAAAAACACAGTCACGTGCTGAATAATGATGTTTCAGTCAATGGTGGACTACATACACAATGATGGTCTCATAATATTATAAGACCATACTTTTACTATACTTCTTATATTTAATTATATGTTTAAATATGTTTAGAGATACAAATACTTACCATTGCGTAAAAATTGCCCATGGTACTCAGTACAGTAACAGGTTTATAGCCCAGGAGCAATCAATAGGCAGTACCAAATAGCCTAGATGTGTAGTAGGCTACACCATCTAGGTTTGTGTAAATGCATTCCGTGATATTCAGAGAATGACAAAATTGCCTAATGAGGTTTTTCTCAGAATGTATTTGTTGTTAAACAATACAAAATTGTATAATGAAGTTACTACAATAAGTTCTGCTGTCATACTTGTTTTGAAAATACAAGTTTGTTCCAACAAGATTGACATGTTAAGGAAGTGTTTGAACATAATACAATTTTACATTTGTTTTTGTGTGATTTTGTCTATTTTAAACACTAGTTGAATGCAGAAAACTACCCAGATGACCTGAGCCACGTAAGAATACACAAAACACACACAGATACACCCCTCAAACTTTACCAGTGACCTCAGCCCACTGCCCGAGTTATGAGCCACACCCATTCACATATGGTGTAATAAATTTCCCTCTGATTTCAAATAATGCTTCTTCTGCCATTTCACAACCCATAAGCTGTGACCTTTCTGAGGCCCATTTCCACAAGCAAATGACATGTCTTTTTCAAGATAAAGGATTATATTTGCTGTAGTAATTATGCGTTTCTTAAACATTTATCTTGTGTAAATTCATGCTACCATTTTTACTAGGTCTTGATCTGATTTTTATGGTCCCTTGACAAAGTTTCTAAGTGCTATGTACTAAATCTCATGTTGCCCATTAAGTCCTGTAGTTTTAATTGCACATTTTTCAGTGATACTATATCTAAATAAATATCTGGCAGTTATCAGGCAAATATAAATAAGTATGTATATGCATATATACATTCATAATATATAATATTGAAACACAATTGAGGCATTTTAACATAAATTCAAAAAATTTCTTTTATATTTTAGAGTTAACTATGCCTTTAAAAGTATTTATTAAATGTACTTGGGAGGGTTTGTTCAAAAAAGACTATCAATTATAAAAGCCATTCAGTATGCCAAGCTATATATAGATGTCTCCATAGTGGGTGAAGATTTGTCATTTATCTTTTAAGATAATTATGAAAATTATATTCACCCCACATATCCTGAGCTGGGAAATTATTTTCACATCTTTTCCTTCATTTATAAATCTTTCCTAACAGGAGTTATGCAAGATTCAGACTGGTCAGTACAGAGCTGGATTTTGGTGGTCCCTTTAACAGTAGGAGAGAATCCAGTTTCCTACTTAGGGTCTGTCTTTTCTTTAACGAAGGCATACAAAGCACTCAGCACATTCCCAGAGCTTCTGAGAATTTCTCCCTTGAGAGATCTCAGGAAATATGAGGAAAAACAACTTCAAAAAAAAAAAAATTAGTGAAAGGCCTGTTACTGTTCGCCTTTCTCTCCTTCAACCCCTGCCCTATTCTTTCTATTTTCTAGAAGTGTAGTGTCTTGTCAGTTTCAAACATTTTTCCACTTCTTAGATTCCCAAGGTGGGCTGCCCTTTTCTGGCACTACATCTATGAAAGGGACAGGGAAAAGATCTTACAGAAATTGAACGCTGACACGGGGCTTATTTTCCTAAGGACCAGAACGTAGAAGGACAGGGTGGGACTGTGGAAGGATTAATTTCAGACAAGGGCAGCCTGTGAAAAGAGAGAAATCTGAAAAGGTTCTAGGCCTCTATGGGCATTTCCCTCCACTTCTTTTTCCTGCTGCCAGATGACTCTCACATGCGAATCCTTATTTTCTTAGGAATGCGGATCAGGGTTTGGCAAGAACGTTTTTAGTAAATAATTGCTGAATGTTCAGCATTTAAAGGGAGAAGCATAACTTTGAGTGCACACAGTAATCACTGAAAATGATCCTGTACTCACTGTTGTGATGCAAATGCAAATTCTCATAGCCCCTGCACTGACTCTGTGGGTCACCTGTGAGTGACTCCAGCCAAAAGCCACGCATGAGCCCCAGTCTGCCTCCAGGCAGCAGACCACAACACAGTGTCCTGTGTCGTGCACCTGTACACACCCACGGGCACACATTACACCCATAAATGGTGGGTTATGCTAACGTGTACTTCCTTCCTCACGGCCTCACCTTGTTCACTTTCCTTTTTCCCCACCCCTCACCCCACACAATGGGATTTTTGTTTGCTTCAGTAGCATGTGACAGCACAGTCCCTGCTTTGCCTAGCTCTGTGCTGCGAGTCTCTCAGGTAACAGGTGGCAGCTTCCCCTGTTGGATTCTAGGTTTTAAAAAAATGACCTCATATGGGTGGAGCTCTGGGACTTCCTAGAGGTGGTGGCAGTCACAGCCAGATAACCCTGGAGTGAAGCAGTTTGGTTAGAAGGGGGCAGATAAACTTGTCACTCTAGTGGCTTTAACCCTCACCCTGAGGCACCTTAGCCACCAGCCATTGCCTGCCAGCCTCTAAAGCTTGTCTCTGCCTCATATGCAGTCCAAAGAAGCCACTGGGAAAGAAAGCATGGTCACCAAGAAAAAGAATCTGGCTTTCTTGAGGCCCAGACTCTATATGCTGGAGAGACGGAAGACTGACACTGTGGTTGAGAGCAGTGTTTCTGGGGACCACTCTGGCACCTTGAGGAGGAGCCAGTCTGACAGGACCGAATACAACCAGAAATTACAAGGTAACCAAAAAGAAATCAATTGTCCCATGTTACTGCACTCCCAGCTCCATTTCTGCTACAATTCCATTTGCAAAGAAACACATAAGGCAGAGGAGAAAATCGAATACCACCTCTGCTTCCCACCAAATAAGAAGATGAAAGTAAATGTGACCTGTAAATTATAGAAAACCTTTTTATTATGTAATTCAATAGTTAAAGAGTTAATTCTGAATTACTCTTAATATTGCTTTTTTTCCCCCCCCCCCCCTCTGGTGAGGGTAATCATTTTTCTTCTACTTTCTCCTTTTCTTCTCCCTTCTCCACCCAACTTAAGAAGTGGAAAACACTAGAAAGCGAATGATTAGGAAACCTACAAAAGATTGTTTATCTCGAAAGGTAGATGTGTGATATTACACCATGAGATCTACCTAGGTAATTGTACTGAACGGTTGATTGTGGTTATCTTAAATAGGGGCATGAAACTGTAATCGTGTCTATGAAAAAGAAGGAATGTTATAGTCAGAGAGATGGTATAACAAGATTTGCTGAAATTTGCTCAGGTGATCATTTCCTTTAAGTAAATTGAATAATACTCAAATACAGTAAGAAACGTTTAACATGCTTATTTTGAATGACATTTGAGGAAATAACTTCAGTTTATTTTGTGATGGTATCCTTCTTTTCTCTCCTCTGTTTCCCGAAGGTCATTTGACCTAGTAAAACTTCATTTCGATGTTGATATTGGGCAGCATTTTAAGGCTTCTCTGCAGTACCTGCTATGTGATCTTCCCGAACTTGCCTCTCCTGCTTTGAGCACAAGTCGTGTTTGAACTCTCATCCTCCCACTGTGAGCTGCCGTTTTGGATTTGAAAAACTATAATGAGATCAGAACGACCGATAGGACATGCTTATGTTTAGCAAATCTCTTTCCACAAATATGACCTTAGATTTAGTTATGCAAATCAATTAAGTTAAATTAAATAAATTTAAATTAAATATAAAAACCATTACTATAAGTTAATGTGTAAAAATTTTTTAAAAATTACTGGTAGTTCAGCACTAAAGCTGAACTTAGGCATTAATCTTATCCTCAAAATTTTTTTTTTAATGAGGGAGGGTGCTGTTTTGAAATTATTTTTTCTCAAAGCAATGAATACATTGGAAATAATGCATTCTTTTTAAAAATTTTAACTTTCACTTTATATTCAGGGGGTACGTGTGTGTTTGTTACATTGGTATGGTCTGCAATTTGGGGTACAAAGGATCTCATCACCCAGGTACTGAGCATAGTACCTATTAGGCAGTTTTTCAGCCCTTGCCTCTGTCCCGCTCTCCTCACTCCAGTCGTCCTCAGCATCTACTGCTGCCAATTTTATGTTCATGTATGTCTAGTGTTTAGCTCTTATTCGTAAGTAGAACATGCAGTATTTGGTTTTCTGTCCCAGCATTAATTTGCTTAGGATAATGGCCTCAGGTTGTATCCATGTTGCTACAAAGGACATGATTTTGTTCTTCCTTATGGCTGTGTAGTTATTCCATGGTGAGTACGTGCCATGAGAATTTAAAATCATACATATTTGGTTTCTAATCCTGGCTCTTCAACTTACTACCTATAAGAACTTGAGCAAATTATCTTAAATATCTGAGCCTCAATTTTCCTATCTGTGAAAGTGGGACTAATGACTTACCACATAGTGTTGTTGGGAGAATGAAATTAGATAATTACATAAAACAGCTGGTATACTGGCTGACACATTTTAGGAATAATGGGTACCGTAATGATAAAACAGAACTTACCCAATATTAATTGAAGTTTGTATATCTTATATCTCTTTTTCAGTTTTTTTTTTTTTTTTTCCTTTAATAAAGAAACCACACCTAAAAATTCAGGAAAAGCCCATTGCCTTATCCCTACTTACATGTTTTCTTCTGTCTGAGTTTCTCTAATTCAGCATCTATCAGAGTCTCCTAGCAAAATAAAAATAGCAAATAATTTTTGCTACTCACAAATTTTTGCTTACTACATTTACCTAAAAAAGTAAGTCTATGACCACATTATATAGCAGCATGTGTTGATTACTTTGCAGAAGACCTCAGGCTTCTTATGCACTTCATTTGATTTGCTCCTAGAACGGTCTGTGCTTGAGAAAAATCACCAAGGAGTATAGAGGAGCACATATGCCATAAAGATAGGCTGGCCTCCTGATAAGTAAAGTTTTTAAAATGTAACCCTTAAAAAAAATCCAAGTCTGTTTATCGAATGCCTAATAGAGCTTTTAGCATGATTCGACTATAACAGCTTTGGCAACAACGGAAGGCATTTTCTCATTAATGTTCAAAGCAATCAGTTCTGTGGGTTTGCTCTCTGGCCTGTACAATACCCATTATCATGCAGATTAATCCTAAATCATCTTAAGAAGCTCTTTATTATTCAAATGCCAAGAGCTTTTCTTTTGCCTTCCTTGGAACTGGTAGTCCCTGGGAGGCACTGAATAAACACCTGGGCTGGTTAAAGCCCTCAGATAGATGGCCTAAAGCTCTTGTGAAGTCTAAGTGTGCTTTCAAATACTGGAATTTCTGATAACACCACATTTCTCAAATTATTTAGTTGCTTATTTAATTGGTTGTCCTTCAATGCTGTATTGCTAGAGAAAAATAATTCACTCCTCTAACTCTCTGGAGAATCAAGTTCTCTGGGTTCTGGAAAATATAAGATCTTTCTTTGGTGCTCTTGAGCTTGACTTTTAACTCATAATACATAGTCTATCTGTTCAATGCAATTCACTTTAGTAGTATGAATCTAAAGTTGTAATAATAATTTTTAAAATGGTACATGAGCTGAATTAAAGCAATAGAATATGGCTCTAATGAGGACATCCTAAAACCTTTGCAGAAGATTGTGATCACATCAACATAGTCATTCCTACTAAGCCTCAAGCTGAACAATAATAGAAAGGCTACCCTTAGGCTCTTTTACTCCTTAAACAGATGAATTCAGTTGACTGGCATCTATTGAATATGTTATACGTTGTTCTTTGAAATTAATTTTTCTCAGGCTCTTGATACATTGGAAAGAACGCAAATTGTAAAATCATACACATTTGGTAAATTGGCATTTATTGAATGTTTGATATACTGTGTCTTGAGGGTTACAAGGAAGAGCAAAAACAGAATATGTGCCAGAAATTACAACTACAAAATCATTAAGAAAACATGTCTGGGCCGGGCGCAGTGGCTTAAGCCTGTAATCCCAGCACTTTGGGAGGCCAAGGCAGGTGAATCACGAGGTCCAAAGATCGAGACCATCCTGGTCAACATGGTGAAACCCCGTTTCTACTAAAAATGCAAAAAATTAGCTGAGCATGGTGGCACGTGCCTGTAATCCCAGCTACTCAGGAGGCTGAGGCAGAAGAATTGCTTGAACCCAGGAGGTGGAGGTTGCAGTGAGCCGAGATCGCGCCATTGCACTCCAGCCTGGGTAACAAGAGTGAAACTCGGTCTCAAAAAAAAAAAAAAAAAAAAAGAAAGAAAACATGTCTGACCTTTACTCCAAAGAGGCTCAAAGTCTGGTTGGGAAAGATAAGACAGGTAAACAAATAAATGCGATAAAGTGGCACTATAGAAGTAGAGGTAGGATCAGAGGGTCCACAAGAGGAGGAAATTGTCTATTCAGGACTGTGTGAAGGAGGTGGTCAGAAAATGGTGTCTCTAAGAGATGATAAGGGTAGGGATGAGGGACGGTACAGGGAAAAGAAGGGCATTTTAACTTTTTCACTGTATTTAGCTCTGTCTGAATTTTTTTTGTTTCCTTGTTTATCATCTGTTATTGACTGTTGTTTCTCTCCCATTTCTCTGCCTCCCCTCCCATACACCATGAAAGAAACCCTATCTGTCCTGTTAACTGTTTCATCTCAGCAGCCCAGAATACAGTAAACACTCAGTAAGTGTTAAACAGAATGAATGACTTTAATGATCAGGCTCAAGCAGGAAATTGGTGTGAAGAAAAGCACCAAGGCCTGAAATAAGAACCATTGTATTTAAGTATCTAAATAAGGCCAGATGTATATAAGTATCTAAATAAGGACAGATGTTTCTATCAGAAAGATAATTTTTCAGTAAATGTAAGTATCTGAGATTAAAATGTACAGAATTTATTTAATAAGTAATTCTTTGTGGACGCCTGTTTCAGTCCCAAAATAACTTGAGGAATGTGGTGTTGCCAGAAATTCCAGGGAATGAAACAGGCTTTTAGAGCATACAACAACCATACTTCAAGTATGCCTCTTCTATTCGTAACAAGAACCATCTTACCTTCCACTAGATCAGTTCCTCATTTCCATTCTACTGGGAGCCATAGAAATTACCTAAATAGAGGAAATTTGATGGTTGAGTTGTAAAAACTGAGAATTTAATACTTATATATATGACCTCTACATTTGAAATATGCCTAATTTAAAAATTATACAGAAGTGTGTCTGTGCATATGCAGATATATATATATATATATATATATATATATATATATATATATGTCTCTAAAGTCTATAGATACAGATATATGTGTATGTGTTCATGTGTGTACTTGAGACACGTTTTTGCAATGATTAGACTTTTTATTGAAAGTTACTGTAACATTTAAAGAACAAAAAGAATAAAAGTTTACTAACATTTAGGAGCTTTTTCTGAAAACCACATGTTAGAAGCAAATTTTTCAGCGCCACAAAAGAAATAGCACTTGAACATAAATTTTCTCAGCAAGGCTATTTTTATGTTTATAGAAGGATGCATCTCATGGATGAAGCAGAAAACACACTTGAACAAAGGAGGGGAAGGGGTTATTTTCCCTGATGCAGGTAGCCCCTATTGCTGTGTTGCTTCCCTATTGGCTAGGGTTGGACTGCACAGTCTAAGTTAATTCTGTTGGTTGATTTAAAGATATCAGGGGTGCCAGCCAGAGTGGTGCGGTGAACAGTTTCAGCAGAAAAGATGGTTATGGAACAGATAACTAAAGGTGACTCAAGTCAGAGCAGGTGACCAGGGGTGACTCAGGACGAAGCAGGTGACCAGGGGAACAGATATGAACTATAATCGGTGGTGGGCAAGCTGTTTACTGAAACTAGGTGCAAGGACACGAAGAAAATGAGAAAGTTAAACTTTAACATGGAGAACAAAGAAGACAGAAACTAAACATACTGGCATACTGATTCTTTGAAGAGAAATTTGGAACTCACAGTATTCAACATATATATGATTTACATCACTGACATTATAGATTTCCTCTCAGTTTACCTTTGCTAAAAATATGAAGTTTAGAGGTCTTGCTCTATGGGTACCATGTACTGAATGTTTGTGTCCCTCTAAATTTCATATGTGAAACCTAATCCCCAATGTGACAGTATTAGGAGGTGGGGTCTTTAGGAGGTAATTAATTATTGAGGATGGAGCTTTCATGAATGGGATTAGTATTCCTTAAAAGAAAAGACAAGAGACAGCTTGCTTCTCTCTGCTCTCAGATCCATGTCAGGATATAAGAAGGTGGCCATCTGCAAACCAGGAAGTGGGCTCTCAGCAGGAATAAGATCGTCCTCATTAGGAATAAGATCAGCTTGATTCTAGATTTTCCAGCCTCCAGAACTGTGAAAAATAAATGTTTGGTGAACTTAAGCCACCCCATCTCTAATATATTTGTTATAGCAGTCCAAACCAACCAAGATGGGTCAGTTACCTTTATCCTCTATGACCACACTAAACTTCTGGTTAATTTTCTGGCCAATGCCTTTTTTGTTTATCCAACGCCAGGTGAAAATGTTGGAATACATGGGTAAAATGCTATTACCCATTACCACTGCTGGTAACACAAGGCAAAAATTAACTCTACACTTCATAGTGGAACTGTATTTTATTTTTATTATTGCAAATGCTATTGTATCATTCTCATGAAGAAAGGTTACCTTACGATACTTGAAGTTATCTTACTATGGTGTTAAAGACGAAGCATCTTACTGTATGAACTTAATACAAAAAACATACTGTGCCATGTGGGGACAAGTGGCTCAAATAATAAATTAGACTGTTAAGACTATGAGGCCATTTGATTTAACATGTTTTTCAAGAACATAGACAGTCTGTCAGTGAACAGAAATTAATTGTCCAGCTTCCTGTGTGTGTTTCTATCCCAGTGCTACAAATCCTTTTTGTTCATGTCTGTTCTTTGATTATTGAGTAGCAATTTCCCCTTTACCTGCCTTCATACACTCTATAGTAAAATGGGAAGCATCTGAATCAGTAATGTGACACCAGTACAAATAGGTGTGTGTCATAGTTTGAAGGACAAATCTTTCTATAAGGCAAGCCACTGTAAAAACTCAGTAATTTTTGTCTTACTGCATGCATAGAAACCAATGTAAAGCATGGTATTTTACTTTCCTATTTTTTTAGTAGAGTCATCTTGCAGTTTTTAGAAGAACTATTTGTGTAGAATAATGTATGAGTCACAGAAATTGGGACTGTTCGAGCTATTCTACTACTACCACATTGTGATGGACAAATTTATTCCTGTGTTTGACCAATACAACTTTAGTGTAACTTTCTTAAAAGTAGCAAACACTATTTCTAGTTGTGCCTTTCTATATTTATAAAAATTAAGGGCTTATCAAAATGTAAAATGAGGCATCAAGAGGAAGAAGGATTGAAAAAGAGGAAGAAGAGAGAGAAGGAGAGATAGAAACCAAGCAAGCAGCAAGCATGAATAGAAGTACACCTTAAAATAGTAATATAGTTGGAGAAAATATGGGAGAGAGACAAGTACCCAAGCTACATTCATCTTTGTTTCTGTTGGCACAGGAAAGAAAAAAAAACCTCTGTTTATAGAATTACTTTTTCTTGATGCCATAATCTATATTAGCATCAGTACCTTTGTGAATATTGATCTCCTGATAAAATTAGAATTACTGCAAGAGTTGCTAAATTGATAAGCAGTATCATTGTTAGAACCAGACAATACTCAAAGTTATGGCTTATATGAGAGTCCTACCTTCACTTCTAGACTGTATCTGAGACTGTGGAATTTTCTGTTCAACAAGCTGCAGTACTGGCTCCAATATTTGCTTGGACTTCTTATCCCATGCTCTCAAGAACAGAGTGTGGTTGCTGGTGTGCATGTTCTCAGGCCTAAGGAACAGTTGATTATGGGAGTGTTTCTAGAGCTTGATCATGCTGGAGTGTTTATACCAGGCCTATCAGGTTCCTCTGGGTGGGAGAGCTGGTAGAGAGAAATGTAGGGGTACAAGCTTCAAGACTGGGTAAGAGTGCATGTGTCCCATGGCCCCCTGCCAAATTTTGGCACAAAACTCTGAGGTATACGAGAAATGTAAATTAAAAGTTGGCCTTCCAGATTGTTAAAAAATATATTTATCAAGACAGAAGGATGCATCACATTTTATTTAATAATTTACCAGCTTGATTTATAACTTTTAAATATGTAGATCTGATATGCTGGCCTCCATCTGTATCCTTGCTCCAGGTCCTTCAAGGGAGGCAGCTTTGTGTGGTTTTTGGCTGTAATCTATTTCAGGATATAACCGCCCTTCTATACTATGTTGTGAAAGTAAGAGGAAAGGCAAGGGAAGGGAAAGATTGAGTATTAATGTTATGTTATCTGCTAGGAACTACGCTAGCCAGAGGCTGTCACACACACTGGGACTGAATACCAACATCTCTTCTCTTCAGTTCTGATTTTATCATTGAGAAAAATAGATGGTGGGGCTTGGGTTTGAGATGTCACATGCTTGAAATATTTGCAAAACAGAATGAATTTAATTAGTTGTCTCAGTAGGTATTTTATACATATGATTTACTGGTAGTAAGAAGTCAAAGCCGTTTGATGGTTGCAGCACGTGTTTTGTAATGTGATGATATTTCTGTGCTACCATAAAGGAGCTTAACTTGCTGTTTTTCACTTTGGAATATATCTTCTTTCTTTTGAATTATAGTGGCATGTCCCTGCCAGAGGGTCACTGTTTAATAAATACTTTTTTGTTGTTGTTTAATTGTCAAGATACAAAATTAGAAAGGCAGGTTAAGCAAACATGCCTTATAATAATAGCTTAATGATCTCCATTTCCCACTTTGGTGAGTATCCTGACACTGTCACTCATATTTCTTTAATTTTATGCCTGTTGTCATTTACTTGCCTCTCGATAAAACTTAACATATATATCAGAATAACTGAGAGTCCTATTCTATAGCAATGAGAAGAGGGAATACATTTGCAAATGAAAAGAACGGAATCATGTGCTGGAAGCAAGCAACTCTTTATCGGGGTAGGTGATATTTCAATAGAATTCTATGAAGTCAGCTTAAATTGTGAATCGTAACTTAAATGCAGCAGAAACACAGAGTGCTATGATTAAAAGGCTTTGTCCAAGGTTTTCTGACCAATTTTTTTCTTGATTAGTGAATCAGAGAATAAATAAATTCTCTAAGATACCTGCATTGAAGCTCTCGATAGAGGATGCAATCTTAGACTTACATGCAATTCTTACTTAAAGAAGAAAACTTAAAGCTCATGTCATCTAGCTACTACTTTAAGTATTGTGAGTCATTATAGCAGCTCACATAAACTGTCTTTTCTGAATGCTTCTTAATGTTAGGTCTCCAATGTCACTACAAAAAGCCATCACAGATTTCTCCTTCTGTATTTGTTGTGAAATGGTTGATGAAGACATTGTTTGCCTCTCTCAGTGCCATCCAGATTTTACTCAATGGAAAACTGACTCTGATTAAGAATAAAAACATATCCCTCCAAGAAAAAAAAACAAACAGTTTACTATATTTACCTTCTAGGAGCTTAGAGCCAAATTTGTACTTGCTCCCTGGCCTTTATATTAGCATTTTGTCCGTCTAAAAGACATTTTCCCATATAGGCCAGGTGTGGTGACTCATGCCTGTAATCCCAATACTTTGTGAGACCAAGGAAGCTGGATCTCTTGAGCTCAGGAATTTGACACCAGCCTGGGCAACGTGGTGAGACCCTATCTCTATTAAAAACAAAAAAACAAAACAAAACAAAAAAAATTAGCTGCTGGTGGTGCATGCCATAATCCCAGCTACTGATGAATCCTAGCTACTGCTTAAATGCTAAGTCTTTTTCCCCAAGGAGAATTATATTCAAATGACAGAAAAAGCAAAAAATATAATAAAATAGTATATTTTTTATATACTGGCTGAGGCACAAGAATCACTTGAACCTGGGAGGCAGAAGTTGCAGTGAACTGAGATTGTGCCACTGCACTCCAGCCCGAAGTTTCAAAAAATAAAAAATAAAAATAATATGAAATAAAAGATTCTTTCCCCAAATTTCTGCAAGTGTGGATTTTTATCATTGAAGCCTCTATTCACCTTTTTTGGAGTCTATCCCTGACCATCCAACTGAAAGTGATGTAGGTGAGGAAATACTCTTCCTCTACCCTGTTAAATTCTGTGACTAGGACCTGTGAATTGTACAGACAAAAGACATACTAACAAAAGAAAAAGCATACACATTTTACTTGAGGTTAATATCTTTATGTGTCATGGTGGGCTTTGTAGAAAGAAACTAGTAAAAATCTAAAAGAAGCAGTTAGACCCGGGAGTTATATAATAGTTTAACAAAGAGTCATAAATTGTGGAGCTATGACAAAGCCAAAGTAAAACAGTTTAGGGTTGGGGAAGGAAATTGTGGAAAAGTACTAGGAAATTGATGGGGGAAGCTAATGGAAGATAGAGGATTTTTTTTTAAGATTTGGTTATATAGACTCATCTCTGTGTTAACTCCCTGTCTCTGATAAGAATATTCCCTTCTTTGTAATATAGGGAGGGCACTTTTCTCATGATAAATTTAGACTCTGCTGTTAAGTAAAAAAGGGAAAGGCAGAGAGACCTTCCTGCATCTGCTGTTGAGTGTCTCCAGCTCAAAATAATATGCCAAAGTGGCATATTTAGGGATGACGTGTTCTGATCCCCCTCAGTGGCTTTCATACCATCTATTACTCTGTGAAATTATACTACTTTATTCTATTTTTTGCTTTTTCTGGCATTTGACTATAATTCTCCTTGAGGAAAAAGACTTAGCATTGCCTAGTATATAGATATTCTGCTCAATGACTCCTTATTGCGTGACTTTAAAACATCCAATGAATAATTACGATTATATTGATCCTTATTACATACTTGCTTTTACAATTCTGTCATTCTCGTTTTGTGTAATGGTAGTTAACTTTCAGTTAACTTTTTTGCATTCTTTTTCTGTAAAGAAAGATGATAAATAAATAAATTTTATTAAACAAGAAAATAGAATTTCCTGGCCAAGCAAAATAGGATCTCTTTTTTAATGAATTTATTCAACAAATATTTGCTAGGTATTCATATGTCCCAGGTATGACTAGGTCCTAAGAATATTTTTAAAAATATCAGAAGCAAACCCAGCCCATTGAGTGAGACAGGTTGTGAACAAATTATTGCAGTAATGTAACAAGTGCCTAAGGTATACTGCAAATTGGGTTTCTGAATTGCAAATTCTGAAATAGAGATTAGGGTGCAGGGGATTTACTAGGCAACATTCTTGTGACTATCACTTGGGGAAGAAAAGGGAAGGACATATGCCTGGGAAGAAGGAGAGGCCGAGCTGTGATGTTGTCTCATGGGAAGCTTTAGCCAATTCTAAGGGGAGTTCTGAAGATGGATGATTTTTTGGAGTTGTTCTCAGTGTTGTGAAGGACCTGGGCCCTCAAATCACACTTTAGGTTTGAGGATGTGGCTATCTTGGGAAGGGGCATGACTTGAGAGGTGCTCTCATCTGATATAATTCCTAAAGAGGGCATATCTGTTTGGTTCTACTCCCAGAGCTGAGATAATACTTTATCCCTTCCTTTAAGGGGAACTGGTGCTAACATAGCATCCATCGCATATTAAGTGGTCATTATTATTAGAGACACAAATAAAGCAATACAGGAGCTATGATAAGAAAGAGCGTAATTGCACCTCTGAAATGCCAGAAGAAAATACGCTGAAATCTGAATCTTAAAATCCAGTTAGGACTTTTAGGGGTAGAAGGCATTCCAAGCAGAGAGATTATGCTGGTCCTCATACATGGAACAAGATAATAATACTGGTTTTTGTACTTGGGGATTTCTAAATGGAAGAGTTGTTTCGTGGTTTGCACTTAAGAAATCAACTGATATTAATATACTTTTGAACCATACTCACAAGTATTGAGAGAATGGTTAAGTTCTGCCAATACATTCATCTGCAGTCTTGAAGTGAACAATGACCCACAAGTGTTTTTCAGTAGCTGTGTTATTTTATGCTTCTCAACAAAATGTTTTATGTGCTTAGAAATTAGAAAGATATGCTATTGCACTGAATATTCACAGAATCACTATAATATTCTACTCTAAAAATACAAAACTGATTATCTGAATTATCTAGTCTTTGAAAACTGCTTGTCATCACTAATTACAAACTGCATAGCTGGATGAGGGTGCTTGGTGAAAAACCTGGTCAGCATGTCAAACTACATGGCTCCTTTGCTTAACATTTTTCATTGCTTTTGATTATTCTATAGCTAGCAGCAGTACCCAAAGAGGGGAATATAAACCTCAGGATATTTTACAGACAATCTATTGTGAGAAGAAAAAAATAAGTGTTTTTTTAGTCCCACTTTTAGAAAATATTTATTTTCATGTATGCTTCATAATGTGTATGATACATTAATACTATACATATATTAGAGGTGTATCCACAGAACAGTTTAACTGACACAATAAAAAAATTTGCAATAAAATTCTGACACATGCTACTACATGGATGATCACCAAAGACATTGTGCTAACTAAAATAAGCCAGGCACAAAAGGGCAAACACTATATGATTCTACTTATATGAGTTACGTACAGTAGTCAGATTCACAGGAACAAAAATTAGAATGGTGGTTTGCAGGGGCTGGGGGAAAGGAGGACATGGAGAATTTTTGTTTAACGGGTAGAGTTTCAATTTGGGAAGATGAAAAAGTTCTGAAGGCAGATGATGGTCATAATTGCCCAATAATGTGAATATGTTTAATGCTGCTGAATTGTTTACTTAAAAGTAGTTATCATGGTACATTTTATGTCATTAATATTTTACCACAATAAAAAATAATAAAAAAGTTTGGCAGCCCCTGGTTTACAGCATTCAAGTGGAATGTAAGGCTTCTCCCAATCTGACTCTCTGTCATCTCTGGCCTGCAGGACAATGCCACTTTTGTCAATGAAAAGAGTCAAAACTCTGTGAAATATTTGAAGACATTTATTCTGAGCCAAATGTGAGGGACCAATGGCCTATGACACAGCCCTCAGGAGATCCTGAGAACATGTGCCTAAGGTGGTCAGCCTACAACTTGGTTTTATACATTTTAAGTATTGGTCAGGAAAGGCAGGACAACCGGAAGCAGGGTGGAGGGAAGGAGTGAGGGGACTTCCAGATCACAGGCAGACTCAAAGATTTTCTGATTAGCAGTTGGTTGCGTTATTATCTAAAGACCTGGAATCAAGATCATGGAATGTCAGAGTTAAGATAAGGGGTTGTGGAGACCAAGGTTTTATCATACAGTTGGAGACCCCAGGTAGCAGGCTTCAGAGAGAATATATCGTAAATGTTTCTTACCAGACTTAAACAATCTGTTCCATCCGTCTTAAGAGCTGTTTTAATGATAATGCTGGTCAACTGTGTCTTAATTTGAAAAGGAATGAGGGAATAATGAGGCATATCTAACTTCCCATTCTCATGATGGCCTGAACTAGTTTTCCAGTTTAACTTTGGAACGCCTTTGGCCAAGAGGCGGGGTTCATTCAGATGGTTGGGGGCTTAAAATTTTGTTTTTGGTTTACATCATGCAGGACAGTTCTACTTTGGACTGACATCCTTTGATAAGTTGGCTCACCTCCATCCCAGTTGCTTTATAAACCCCTAACTCATCTTTTTATGTCTATCTTTCTCAGTCATTACACCTAAACTATACTCATGTCTCACACCCTCTCTATATTTCACATAGTTGGTATTTACATGTCAGTGTTTCTCTCACTCAGGTGAACTTCTTGAAGACAGGCACATTTATATCTACAGTGCCTAGAAAAAGTTGGCATGTACTCAATAACTATGTTTGTTGAATTAATGAGTGAGTAAATGAGTATATGAATAAACAATCAATGGACGGTGTGACAATTGTGCAGTGAAAGTCCTGGTGAATAAAGGAGGCCCTTCTCTATGGTCATTCCATACCAGCCAGCTCTTGATTACTTCACTGGCTTCAGGCTTATAGCCTGAAGTATGCATCTTATAGCCTGGGTATGCATCTAACTCAGCTGAAGGAATTATTTATCGATTTTCCTCATGTCTTACACTTCTCTTCTCTATATTGTGATCTGTTGAATCATCTTTTAAAATTCTGCCATCATAGTAAGGGCATAAGAAAATCACATCTACCATGTACTGAAGAACTGATCAGTTATCACTCTGAACATAATACACATTTTTATAACCAGACATAGGTATGGAAATTAAATTATTTTTGTTCTGAGATAATAAAATACTCTAAGTAGAATGATTTTCTCATTTTCTTTTTTTTTTTGTTAACCAGATCTATACATCTAAAACTATAAATAACATATTTGAAATAAATACTCTCTTAGAGTTTGAATTTCTTGTTAATGCCATACCAATCAAATATTTAGGATTGTCATTATATTACAATGATGATACTGTTTTAAAAATACTCAAAACTTTACTGAATATTTTTGAAATATTGCAATTATAATCCCATAGTATGCTTTTGCTTCTTTATTCTGAGCATTTCTGCATTGAACTAAAATATTAAGATATAAAATTAGATTATGTTTAATGAAGGAATCCTTTGGGAAAAGGCAGTACAACTCTGAGAAACTTAAAGCTTCATTAAATTGCAGTTGTGAGCAAAAATTTTTAAGTGTTTGATTTTTCATATACAGAGTATAATCATATAATTGTAGTTAGATTTTTTCTTTCAGTAAATCATAAATCATGTAAGATTTTGGATTGGGTTTAGTCTATAAAGAAAAGCTCAAATTCTATATCTTTTTTTGTTATGTGTTCTTGTAAGTATGTACAAAGTAAAAACAAAAAATATATAACACTCAAATTATAATTTGATTTTATTTTCAAAATATCCTTTTCCACTTTGATATGTTTATGTTAAAACTCTGATTACCTTTTCTGCCCTCATATTACCTCATTGTCAGTAAAAGTACATTAATATATTCACTCTGTAGCCGGGCGCGGTGGCTCACGCCTGTAATCCCAGCACTTTGGGAGGCCGAGGCGGGTGGATCACGAGGTCAAGAGATCGAGACCATCCTGGTCAACATGGTGAAACCCCGTCTCTACTAAAAATACAAAAAATTAGCTGGGCATGGTGGCGCGTGCCTGTAATCCCAGCTACTCAGGAGGCTGAGGCAGGAGAATTGCCTGAACCCAGGAGGCAGAGGTTGCGGTGAGCCGAGATCGTGCCATTGCACTCCAGCCTGGGTAACAAGAGCAAAACCCCGTCTCAAAAAAAAAAAAAAAAAAAAAAATATATATATATATATATATATATATATATATATATTCACTCTGTGTACTATAGGCATATATACTGCACACTAATGAAGAATATATGTGTGTATTTACGTACACTGATGCATCAGTCACTGTTTTATACATGGTGTTTGGAAACTGTGACCTGCAATAATTGACTAAGTTGAACTAAAAGAGTCTGTTTCAATTGGTTAAGAGGAAAACTAACCTGTTTCTCATTTTCTAAAATGGGTTAAAAAAATGCAAAATGATATACCTCTACGTCTAAACCTATATAAAAGTTTTAGTGATAAATAGAGGTGTGGAGAAGCAAGAATGCTCTGATAATTTTCTCAGAAATTGTTTTAAACTTACCTTTACCTTGAATTCATGCAGTATTAGAATTAAAAAACAAACAATGGGATCAGCCTTCACTACTGTACTATGACTTGCTACTCTTTAAGTTTCTGCTCAAAATTCACCTTATTAATGAGGTCTTCCTGACCTCTTTCTATGCAGTACTAACCACCACTTGCTTTATTTTTCTTCATAGTGCCTTAATACTAACTACTAGCTACATATTTCCTTATTAACTGGTTGATTGTTTCTTTTCTGTCAATAAAACATAAGTTTCATAAGGGCTGAGGTTTTTCTCTTTTTTTTTTTTTCTCATTGCTTTATTGCTAGCATCTAGAACACAATTTCTCAATATATTTATACTACTAATTTCTTGTTGCGGGGAACTGTCCTGTGCATTGTAGGATATTAGCAGAAGCATCCCTCACTGCTGGTAGCCATCCCTGAGCCAAGCTGTGAGAACCAAAAACAACTCCAAACCTTGCCAAATATTCCCTGGGGGTGGGGGAGACATAAAATTGCCAGATTAAGAACCACAGGTCTTGAACAATGCATGGCACAATGAACACTCAAGAAATGCTAGTTGGATGAACGAACAAATGGATAAAAGCAGTATTTCTTATCCAGCCAAAATTTGCATCCTAGATAATAGAACAACCAAAACAGAATAAATGAATACAGGGAGGCCTTTACCAGGTCACGTTCCCATTCTGTTCAGGGCTCATAATCTTCGCCTTTTCACTCTTCTTCTCCTGCTAAAGACTTTACATAAAAACATTTGCAGAACTGCCCATTTATTTAGCTCCTAATTGTTCTGTCTGTGCTATGCTGATCACTGTTGGAGACTGTAAATTCAAACCAGGGCCACTTAAGTATTTTTCAAGCCAGGTAAGCTTTGTTTAATTCCTTTTTGAAATCCACTAATCTACTTTCTGTGCCAATTAGCAGTCAGAGGAAATAAATCACATGCCCTTCCAATGAGGATAAAATATTCCCTGCCCCGATGTTTGGGCTTTCAAATTCAGTCTCGAAGGGTCTGCTCCTCCACATTTTCGCTTAATACCTCACTGGCTCCTCTCCAAACCCTGCCTGACATGCAATTATTTTCAACCTGTTTCACAGGAGGCTGTTCCATTCATCTTTCTGTGGGTCAGATTTCCACTGAAACCGATTTTACAAGATAAAAGATTTTATCGTGTGAAACATGTCGGTAGGGTCCAACAAAATGCTAAGCCAAGTTTTTTTGGGGGGTTTATGGGGACAGATAGGAAATTGACAGCATGGAGAGGGATGAAAGAACATTTATAATCATATCTAGGGATTTCATAATGATCTGTCTGGAATAAAACTGTAGATTGAATTATGGGTGGGTGTTTGCACTATAAGGGCAGAAAAAGAATTGAACTGAGAGAGGGAGGGAGGGAAGGAGTGTTGGTCAGAAGTTCTGAACTCAGTTTCTGGCTTTGTTACTTTAGGTAGAACACTTACTCTCTCTAGAAATTAGCTTCCTTTTTTAAATAATGAGATAGAACTGAGCAGAACTTACCACCTTATCTCCTCTACCTGTTCTTTTCCCATTGTTCCCTATTTCTTTAAATGGTACCATGACCCAGTTAACAAGTCAGAAATCTGAGAGTCAGCTTTGACTTCTCCTTTACGCTCTGCATTGATTACTCACCAGTTCATGCTAATTTCACCTCTTGAATTTCTCTTGATCTGTTCAATTCTTTCTATCTTCTTGGCAATTAGACTAAGCTTAACTCCCACCTTCTTTCCCCTAGTGACTAGACTGTCCAGGCGAGAGCTACTTCACTACCCGAAGCCTTGCTCCTCACCCTCCCCTCCCAAATCTGGTCCTGTGGAGGCCAAAGTGATCTTGCTAAGAGAATCTAATCATGCCCCTCACTTATTTAAAACTTCCTCATTGTCGAGATCTGTCTCCTGAGACTTTCTCCAGACTCATCTCCTTTTCACATCCTCCATCACTTGTACTTCAGCCTCACTAAGCTGTTGTCACATCTTTTTTTTTCTACCAAGCCTTTAAATATACCATTTCTTTTCCTCCTGACACCTTTGCATCTCTCTTTACCTTGTGCTACCTCTTTCAGATTTCAACTGTGTCACTTCTCAAGCCGGACTGCCATCCAGGCTGTGCTAATGCTTAGCATGGGTCACAGGTTATTATAATTATATTTGTACTACAATTGTAATTTTTGTGGCTACACAGGTGCATATATTTATGGGTTACATGAGATATTTGTTACAGGCATGCAGTGCATAGTAATACCATCAGGATAAATAGGGTATCCATCGCCTCAAGAATTTATCCTTTGTGTTACAAATAATCCAATTATACTCTCTTACATATTTTGAAATGTACAGTTAAATTATTTTTTATTACAGTCACCTTGTTGTGCTAGCAAATACTGGGCCTTATTTATTCTTTCTAACTATGATTTTGTACCCATTAATCATCCGCCTTTCCTCCACTGTCTCCCTCAGACCACTCTTCACAGCCTCTGGCAGCCATCCTTTGACTATCTCCATGAGTTCAATCATTTTAATTTTTAGCACAGATAAGTGAGAACTTAAACAGTTTGTCTTTCTGTGCCTGGCTTATTTCACTTAACATAATGGTCTCCAGTTCCATCTATATTGCTGCAAAGGATGGGATATTATTCTTTTTATGCCTGAATAGTAAGTACTCCATTTACAACAGTTTTAAAATACTGACCAGTATTTTAAAATGCAAAGTGATTTGTTTGCATAATCTTTCTGGAATAATTCTTAATCTTTTAAATGTGTCTCATTCTAATATCACAGCAGTGCTTTGGCAACTTTATAAAATTATTTCAAAACATTAAAGCAATTTCACAGAAATATATACATGCTATTTTACTCTCATATTTCATTGATTTATGTAAGTTTGGTTAAATTAATATAATTACAGAGAAGTACAACTGACATAATGAGGTCAGCTGTTGAACACAATTAAGTCTTGAAAAATACACTTGATTGTTAAGTGGAGAAGTACATAGACATCAGTTTGTATATTTTAGGGAGAGAATGGAAAATGTTGATTTATCTATGACTTCAATACCCTGTCTTTACTTATAGGTTATACATATCTTGACAATAAGAGCTGGTGTCTATTCATTACAATATGTACAGCACAAAGCACCATACCGGCACAGTATCCAATATGTAATTTTAAAAATTGATATTAAATTAGATATAAGCCTTCTCTAAAAGACTATGGAATTTGTAAAATTGTTAACTTACCTTCAAATTCCAATATTCTTTGCTTTGTATGTAATTATAAACATATTTGTGTTGTGATGAAATTATATGCTAGTTAATGGTCAGGTTCTTGTGTTACATTATCTTACTGTTCTCCACAGACCAATGACTGTGGAAGTTGCCCAGGGAGTATGTATTGGATGGTGTATGTGGTGCCTGCCTGGTTGGCTGTCGTGAGTATGAGAATGTTCCAGCATTCTTGAGGTATGTCTTCATGAGCAGCATGAGAATGGACTAATATATATATATATATATATATTGTATTTTGTTTATAAGAGTGTATGTTCCTGAAAATTATTTTTAGGGCAAGGGTGAGTGTTATTAAGTAAGGCATTAAGCAAAACCTCAAGCCTGGTATATGAAATTATTCACTACAACTACATTAAGAGCCAGTAAGTTTGCAATATAATTAAAAAAATATAAATTCAGGATTATTTATTGGTAGTTATTGAAAAATAATATCAGAGAGGAAACTTAATCTATATAAACAGTGACTTAGAATTTTAAAAGTAATAACAGGCTGTGTACTTTAGCAGAACACAGCTATTTAATCATCTCTTTGCCCATTAAACTTGTTTGAGAAGCACATTTTCAGTGAATTCTCAGAAACTTATTTGCATTGGTGATTTAGCTTTGGGGTAAATGGGAGAGATTCAGATTTTTAAAATTCAGATGTTATTATATTATGCCAAACAACATGCAAGGGCTATATTTCTAGCTCATTTGAATTCAGCCTGAATAATAGCAGTGCACATTAAGCCTGGTGTTGAACCGACTTTGTAGCAGTCTTCAGTGTTTTTGGTTTTTCCAGCCAAGGAAGGCAATTTCCCGAGAGCTGCTCAGTCTCCCCTCCTGGCCTTGGAACATTTCCAAGGAAAAGAAAAAGAGGAAAGCAGGTGCAGCCATTCAGAACCAGATATAGAATAATGGCAAGTAAATCATGGTCATAAAAACAATGACTGACATTTTTTGAGAGGTTTCTGGTGTGTCAGACACTGAGTTAAGCAGTTTTCATGCTTTATCTCAATTCTCACAACCTCCTAGCAGTGAGTAGTGGTTAACATGCAGATTCAGGAGCCAGCCTGGCTCAGGTTTGAATCCTGCCCCATCACTTTCGGTGGTATGATCTTGGGCAAACTACTTAATTTCTGTGTGTGTCAGCTTCTACATGTGTAAAAGGAAGGGAATGTATATACATTGTACAGAGTTTTTGTGAAGATTGAAGAGCAAATGCAAAACAAGCTCAGTGTTTGCACCCAAAAATGTTAGCTTTTCTTATCACGAATATTACTATTTTTTCTTGTTCTCCTTCTACAGATGAAGGAATTTAGTGAAGCCAAATGACTTGGTCAAAGTCACACAGGAAGTGGGTGTCATTGCCAGAACTGAATTCTATGCCTCCCTATCCAGCAAAAGTCCACTACATAGAACACAATGCACCATGATCACAACATTTCCAGTAAGGGAGTGAAGTGAGAGAGCCTAGGCTTCGGAGCTAAGCACATAAAGTCTGAATTCCAGCTCTCCTGCATATTCTGTGAATCACCAGATATGTTTAACATACACTCACTGTATTCAGTTTCTTCATCTCTAAAATTAGAGTAATATTCCATTTTTAGAGTTGTGAGAAAGATAATAAACAATGCATATTTAAAAAACTGGTTAATAATAAGTTCTTGAAAATGTTTGCTCTTATAGGATTTCACAATATGTTATAATCAAATATAATTACAGTAATAGTGTATAATGCTTTAATGTCAAAAATAATTTGGGGGAATATACACTTTTATAAACAAAATGCAGTGCGTATTAGTCTGTTCTCATGCTGCTGATAAAGACATATCTGAGACTGGGTAATTTATAAAGGAAAAAGGTTTAATTGACTCAGAGTTCCATAGGGCTGGGGAGGTCTCATGAAACTGATGAACATAGCAGAAGGGGAAATAAACACATCCTTCTCATGGCGACAGGAAGGGGAAGTATGAGTGAAGGGGGTGGGGAAAGGCCCTTATAAGACCATCAGGTCTTGTGAGAACTCACTCTCACAAGAACAGCAGCTTAGGGGTAACCATCCCCATGATTCAATTACCTTCTATTGGGTCCCTCCCACAACATGTAGGGATTATGGGAACTACAATTCAAGATGAGATTTGGGTAGGGACACAGCCAAACCATATCACAGTGTATAGACACAATGGAGTATCATTCAGTCTTAAAAAGAAAGGAAATTCTGATGGCATGGTACAACGTCAATGAACCTTAAAGAAACATGTTATACAACACAGATGAACCTTGAATACTTTCTGCTAACTGATATAAGCCAGACACAAAAGAAAAAATACTGTACGACTCTACTTACATGAGGTACATAGTAGTTCAAATTCATAGAGACGAAAAGCGGAATGATGGTTGTCAGGGGCTGTAGGGAGGAAGAAATGCAGAAGTATTGTTTAATGGGCATAAAATTTGTTTAGAAAGATGAAAACATTCTAGAGATGTTTGGTGGTAATTGTTGCCCAACAGTATGAAGGCACTTAATGTCACTGAACGGCACACTTAAAAATAGTTAACATGGTACATTTTATGTCATGTATATTTTACTACAATGAAAAACTCGGAGAAAAAAAGAATATATCCATCTATAGAAGAAAAAATTTGTTATTAAAATTATTTAAATAAGAATTGCTGTCCTAAAAAGAGCTCATGCCTCTCTCTTTCTTCTTTCTTTCTTTTGTTTCTTTCTTGCTTGCTTGCTTTTCTTTCTTGCTTTCTATCTTTTATTGAGATGGAGTCTCACTCTGTTACACAGGCTCGAGCGCAATAGTGTGATCTCAGCTCACTGCAACCTCCGCCTCCTGGGTTCAAGTGATTCTCCTGCCTCAGCCTCCTGAGTAGCTGGGATGACAGGCACCTACCACCATGCCCCGCTAATTTTTTGTATGTTTAGTAGAGTCAGGATTTTACCAGGTTGGCCAGGCTGGTCTTGGATTCCTAACCCAGGTGATCCACCTGCCTCAGCCCCCCATAGGGCTAGGATTACAGGTGTGAGCCACTGCACCCAGCCTGCTCATGCCTCTTTGGGAATATTTTTTTAATCTTTTGCATTGAATTCCTCCAAGAATTCACTTTAGTCTTTATATTTCATAATAGAAGCAGTGCATGACTATTCTTACCCACACATATGTTCCTATTCGAATTGGCAGATGAGTATCAATCAGTGTAGATACGATTCTAGCAATACTGCCAGAGGAGAAATAATATTGTTGTGACACCAAGGGAACATTTTTATTACATACATTACCTTGAAATAACATTTTTTGCTGGGAAATTTGATGCAGCATACATATGGCGCCTGATAGAAGCCAGGCGAAAGTACATTAGTCTTGTATGCTGCACATGATATATAGTCAAACGGCCTGTGAGATAGAAGGATATAATCAACTATGAAGGTCATTCCATCACCAGTATAATATTTGGAACAAAGATGTATTCGGTGGCTATTTACTCTATTTATACTTCAACTCCTCATCATTATAAACCTACCTTTCTATGTGATTTTTTAAAACTCCCTGAAGGCTTTTTTTTTTTTTTTAGAAGAGAAGATCTGTTTTGTTTAAATTGCCTTGAACTCCAAATCCAAATCAAAACTATTTTGAATTTTAAAACATGACTTCTTCTGACATTGAAACTTTTCTTTTTTTCCAATTACTACAATAACTGTTAAAATTTAGGGGAAAAAATTTAGTATGCCCAGAAAACCTTGCTATGTCTATTCTATTTTCATTTGTTTCATGGTCTCGTTATGTTCATTTTTTCTCCCTAATTTTTCATTTGTGGTGAAATGCACATAACAAAATTTACCATCTTAGCCACTTTAAAGCATACAGTTCAGTGGCATGAAATACATTCATAATGTCCTGCAGCTCTCACCACAACCTCCAGCACTCTTTCCATCTTGCAAAAGTGAAACTCTGTAACTATTAAACAATAACTCTCTCTTCTCCCCTATTCTCAGCCCTTGGCAACCATCTTCATTTTCCATTTTTATGATTTTGACTATTCTAAGTACCTCATACAAGTGAGATCATATGTATTTGCCCTTTTGTGACTGGTTTATTTTACTATTCATAATGTCCCCAAAGTTCATCCATGCTATATGTCACAATTTCCTTTCTTTTTAAGGCTGAATAATATTCCATTTTCTGTATATTCCACATTTTGCTCATCTATTTATTCGTTAATGGATACTTGGGTTGCTTTTGTGTTTTGGCTATTGTGAATAATTCAATCCTACCAACAATCCATGAGAATTCCAATTTCTCCACATCCTTGCCAACCATTCTGGCATATTATTTTTTAAAAAATATATTAGCCATCCCAATGGGTGCAAAGTGGTATCTCACCAATTAATGGGTGTAAAGTGGTACCTCATCATAGTTATGAGTTGCTTTTTCCCGTTAGTGATGCTGAGCATCTTTTCACATGCTGATGGGCCCTTTGTATATTTTCTTTGGAGAAAAGTATTCAAGTGCTTTGCTCATTTTTTATTCAGGTTGTTTATTTTGTTGTTGTTGAGTTTTGGAAGCTCTTTATGCGTTCTGGATATTAATCTTGTATCAGATATACAAATTTTTTTCTATGCTGTAAATTGCTCTTTTAATTAGTTGATAGTGTCTTCTGATGCACAAACTTAAAGTTTTCATAAGACCAATTTTTCTATCTTTTTCTTTTGTTGTCAGAGTCTTTGTCATATCCAAGAAATTACTGCCAAATTCAATATCATGAAATTTTTGTCCTATGTTTTTCTTTATATGTTTTGTATTTTTAGATTTCTGATTCATTCTGAATTAAATTTTGTATATAGTATTAGATAAGGGTCTAACTCCATTCTTTTGCATGCAAATATCCAATTTTCCCAGCATCATTTTTTGAAAAGATTGTCTTTTCCCCATAAAATAGTCTTGGCACCCTTGTAAAATATCATTTGACCATATATGCAAGGATTTATTTCTGGTTCTTCATTCTATTACATTAGTCTCTATTTATAACAGTACCACAATGTGTTGATTTATTGCAACTTTGTAGTAAGTTTTGAAATCAGGAAGCATGAGTGCTCCACCTTTATTCTTCTTTTTCAAGATTATTTTGGCTAATTGGTGTCCCTTCAAATGCCATATAAGTTTTAGGATGGATTTTTCTTATTTCTGCAAAAAAAAAAAAAAAAAAGAAAAAATTGGAATTTTGATAAGGATTGCATTAAATCTGCAAATCACTTTGGGTAATATTGTCATCTTAACAATATTAAGTCTTTTCATCCATGAACAAAAGATATCTTCTTACTTATTTATATCTTTAATTTCTTTAATATTTCATAGTTTTCATTGAACAAGTCTCTCACCTCTTTGGTTAGGTTAATTCATAAGTATTTCATTATTTTTGATGCTATTGTGAATGGAAACATTTAAAAAAAATTTTTAAGGTTATTCATTGTTACTGTATAGAAGAAATGTAACTGATTTTTGTGTATTGACTTTATATTCTGCTACTTTACTGAATTTATTAGTTCTAACAGCTTTTGGGAGCAAACATTTAGCTTTCCATATATAAGATCATATAATTTTAGAACAGAGAGAATTTTACGTCTTTTACCCACTTTGGATGCCTTTTTTCTCTTTTTCTTGCCTAATTGCTCCAGCTAGAATTTTCAGTACTATGCTGAAAAGAAGTGGCAAAAGCAGGCATCTTATCTTGTTTCTGATCTTAGAAGAGAAGCCTTCAGTCTTTCACCATTGAATATGATGTTTGCTGTGAATTTTTTATCTTTGGCTTTTATTATGCTAAGGCGGTTTCTTTCTATTTCTATTTTGTTAGATTAAAAATTTTTTTATTTCAATAGCTTTTGGGGTACAAGTAGTTTTTGGTTACATAGATTGATTATATAGTAGTAAATTCTGACATTTTAGTGCGCCTATTACTGAATTAATGTACGTTGTACCCAATATGCAGTTTTGTATCCCATATCCCCTCTCCTGCTCTCTGCCTACTGACTCTCTAAACTCCATTTTATAGCTATATTCCATAGCATATATATACTCTATTTTCTGTATCCGCTCATTGGTCAGTGGGCACTTAGGTTGGTTTCATATCTTTGGAATTGTGAATTGTGCTGCAATAAGCATATACGTACATGTGTCTTTTTCATATCATGACTTCTTTTCCTTTAGGCAGATATCCAGTAGTGGGATTGCTGGATAGAGTGGTAGATCTACTTCTAGTTGTTTAAGGAATCTCCATACTATTTTTCATAAAGGTTGTACTAATTTACCCTCCCACCAGCAGCTTAGAAGCACTCTCCTTTCATCACACCTACACCAACATCTCATTTTTTTGACTCTGATAATGGTCATTCTTACTGGAGTAAGGTGGTGTCTCATTGTGGTTTTAATTTGCATTTTCCTAACAATTAGTGACATTGAGCATTTTTTCATGTTTGTTGGTCATTTGTATATTTTCTTTTGAGAAATGTGTATTTATATTCTTTGCCGACTTTTTGATGGGGTTACTTGTGTTTTTCTTCGTTTGTTTGAGTTCCTTGTAGATTCCAGATATTAGTCCTATGTCAGATGCATAGTTTAAAAATATTTTCTCCACTCTGGATTGTCTGTTTACTCTGCTGATTGTTTCTTTTGCTGTGCAGAAGCTTTTTAATCAGGTTTCATTTATTTGTTTATTTATTTATTTTTAATTTGCTTTTAGGGTTATAGTCATGAATACTTTGCCTAGGCCAATGTCCAGAAGAGTTTTTTACGAGGTTAACTTCTAGAATTTTTATGCTTTCAGTCCTAGATTTAAATCTTCGATCCATTTTGAGTGGTTTTGTATAAGGTGAGAGACAGGGATCCATTTTCATTTTTCTACATGTGGATATCTAGTTTTCCCAGCACTATTTATTAAATAGGGTGTCCTTTCCCAATTTATGTTTATGTATGCCTTACTGAAGATCAGCTGGTTATAAGCATTTGACTTTATTTCTGGGTTCTCTATTCTGTTCCCTTAGTCTATCTGCCTCCTTTTGTGAGTACCATGTTGTTTTGGTAACTAAAGCCTTGTAGTATAACTTAAAGTCCAGTAATGTGATGTCTCTCAATTTGTTTTCTTGTTTAGGATTGCTTTAGCTATTTGGGGGCTTTTTGGTCCCATATGAATTTTAAGATTGTTTTTGCTAAATTCTGTGAAAAATGATGTTGGAATTTTGATGGGAATTGCATTGAATCTGTAGATTGCTTTGGGCAGTATAATCATTTTCATGATATTGATATAGTTTCATTCATCATGTCATTGTTACCTAGATACTTTTAGTTTTTAGTTTTTCTCATTGTGTTATTGTTTTATAGGCAAATTTTATGCTGTCAAGATGCTCTATTTTGGTGCACATCAAACTTTTGTTTCAAGATTTATAGCTCCTCTCAGCATTTCTTGTAGGGCTGCTCTGGTGGTAACAAATTCCCTCAGCCTTTCTTTGTCTGAAAATGACTTTATGACTCCTTCATTTGTGAAACAGTTTTGTTAGATACAACACAACATTCTTGGCTGATAGTTTTTCTGTTTAAGGAGCCTAAAGATAGGACTCCGATCCCTTCTAGCTTATAAGGTTTCTACTGTTAGTTTGATAGGTTTTCCTTTACAGGTTATCTGATGCTTTTGTCTCATTGCTCTTAGAATTCTTTCCTTCATGTTGACTTTAGATAGCCTGATGACTATAATCCTTGGTGATCACATTTTTGCAATGAATTTCCCAGGAGTTCTTTTGGCTTCTTGTATTTGGATATCTAAATCTCTAGCAAGGCTAGAGAAGTTTTCCTCAATATTCATTATTCCCTCAAATAAAATGTCTAAATATTTTCTTTTTCTTCTCCCTTAGGAATGCCAATGATTCTTAAGTTTGTCCTTTTTACATGATTCTATCATTCTTAGAGACTTTGTCTATTTCTTTTTATTCTTTTTTCTTTATTTTTGTCTGATTGAGTTAATTCAAAAGTTTTGTCTCCAAGCTCTAAAATTTTTTCTTCTACTTGTTCTGGTTTATTATTGAAACTTTTAACTGCATTTCATTAATGTCCTAAGTGTGGCTTTTACTTCCAGAATTTCTGGTTGTTTTTTCTTTAAGATCTAACTCTTTAGCAAATTTTTCATTCACATCTTGAATTGTTTTACTTTTTTTTTTTTTTTTAAGCTTTTTAATGTTAGGTTTCACCTTTCTCTGGTAGCTCTTTGAGCTGCTTAATAAACAAACTTTTAAATTCTTTATCTGGTATTTCAAAGATTCTCTTGTTTTGCAACCATTGCTGGAAGGCTAGTGTAATCTTTTTTTTTTTTTTTTTTTTTTTTTTTAATAGAGCTTGTCTTGTCATATTACCAGAATTACTTTTCTAGTTCCTTCTCATTTGGGTAGACTGTTTCTTCTAATTATTCTTAAATTTATTTTTTATTTGACTTTTTAAAAAAATTTCTCTTTTTCCTCTTAAGGATATGACTTTCATGTTGATAGCATTGTAGTCTAATTTGTCTCTTGGTGCTTTTAGGTGTGAAGACTGTATGAGTTCCTTGATGATAGAGAGTGTTTGTATGATGGCTCTCAAGCTGTCCTGTCTTCCAGATCACTTATCCTCTCCCCAGCATTCTCCCATCTGGCCACACATTGGTCTGCTTCCTGGTCCTTAAATTGGCCATGTACATGCTCAACTTAAGGCTTTCCACTGACCAATTCATCTGCTGAAAAACCATTTACTCCAGATAGCTACCTGACTCTCTCACCTTTCAACTCAATTTCAGGCCTTTCCTTCCATCTTATTTAAAATCGTACACATTTTTAGCACTTCCTAGCAGCTTTTGTAGCATTATTTTTCTCTATTCCACTTACCACCTTTTCGTATACTACATAACTTGTTTAAATTATGTTCTTCCCCAATGAGAAGTTAAGTTCCATGAGAAAAGGAATTTGTTTTTTGATGTGTTTTTAAATTGCTGTATCCCCAGCTCCTAGGATGATTTTTTGCTCCTGGTAACCTATTGATAATTGTTTGTTGAGCATTGAATAAATTCAGATCTCCAATCCATATGAGAGCCAGTTAGTGTCCTTGAATTGTTAAAAGATGTTATTTTTTTTCTGTTGATCACCACCAAGGCTGAGACAAATCATTTTATTGATGTCTCTTACTTTGGAGTGTTATTTTTACTGAGCATGTTTCCTTTTTTTTTTTTTATTGCATTTTAGGTTTTGGGGTACATGTGATGAACATGCAAGATTGTTGCATAGGTACACACATGGCAGTGTGCTTTGCTGCCTTCCGTCCCCTCACCTGTATCTGTCATTTCTCCCCATGCAATCTCTTCCCACCTCCCCACCCCCTGCCCCTCCCCCATTTCCCCCCTTGTAGTAGAATGATTTATAATCCTTTGGATATATACCCAGTAATGGGATTGCTGGGTCAAATGGGATTTCTATTTTTAGGTCCTTGAGGAATCGCCACACTGTCTTCCACAATGGTTGAATTAATTTACATTCCCACCAACAGTGTAAAAGTGTTCCTATTTCTCCACATCCTCTCCAGCATCTGTTGTTTCCCGATTTTTTAATGATCGCCATTCTAACTGGTGTGAGATGGTATCTCAATGTGGTTTTGATTTGCATTTCTCTGATGACCAGTGATGATGAGCATTTTTTCATATGTTTGTTGGCCTCCTGTATGTCTTCTTTTGTAAAGTATCTGTTCATATCCTTTGCCCATTTTTGAATGGGCTTGTTTGTTTTTTTCTTGTAGATCTGCTTTAGTTCTTTGTAAATTCTGGATATCAGCCCCTTGTCAGATGGGTAGACTGCAAAAATTTTTTCCCATTCTGTTGGTTGCCGATTCACTCTACTGACTGTTTCTTTTGCCGTGCAGAAGCTGTGGAGTTTGATTAGGTCCCATTTGTCTATTTTGGCTTTTGTTGCCATTGCTTTTGGCGCTTTGGTCATGAAGTCCTTGCCTACACCTATGTCCTGAATGGTTTTGCCTAGATTTTCTTCTAAGGTTTTTATGGTGTTAGGTCTTATGTTTAAGTCTTTAATCCATCTGGAGTTAATTTTGGTGTAAGGTGTGAGGAAGGGGTCCTGTTTCTGCTTTCTGCACATGGCTAGCCAGTTTTCCCAACACCATTTATTAAACAGGGAGTCCTTTCCCCATTGCCTGTTTTTGTCAGGTTTGTCGAAGATCAGATGGTTGTGGGTATGTTGTATTTCCTCTGAGACCTCTGTTCTGTTCCACTGGTCTATATCTCTGTTTTGGTACCAGTACCATGCTGTTTTGATTACTGTAGCCTTGTAGTATAGTTTGAAGTCTGGTAGTGTGATGCCTCCTGCTTTGTTCTTTTTGCTTAGAATTGACTTGGCTATGCGGGCTCTCTTTTGGTTCCATATGAAGTTTAAGGTGTTTTTTTCCAGTTCTGTGAAGAAGGTCATTGGTAGCTTGATGGGAATAGCGTTGAGTCTGTAAATTACTTTGGGCAGTATGGCCATTTTCACGATGTTGATTCTTCCTAACCATGAACATGGAATGTTTCTCCATCTGTTTGTATCCTCTCTTATTTTGTTGAGCAATGGCTTGTAGTTCTCCTTGAAGAGGTCCTTTACGTTCCTTGTTAGTTGTATTCCTAGGTACTTTATTCTCTTTGTAGCAATTGTGAATGGCAGTTCGTTCTTGATTTGGCTCTCTTGAAGTCTATTACTGGTGTATAGGAATGCTTGTGATTTTTGCACGTTGATTTTGTATCCTGAGACTTTGCTGAAGTTGTTTATCAGTTTCAGGAGATTTTGGGCTGAGATGATGGGGTCTTCCAGATATACAATCATGTCATCTGCAAATAGAGACAATTTGATTTCCTCCTTTCCAATTTGGATACCCTTTATTTCTTTTTCTTGCCTGATTGCTCTGGCTAGAACTTCCAGTACTATATTGAATAGGAGTGGTGAGAGAGGGCATCCTTGTCTAGTGCCAGATTTCAAAGGGAATGCTTCCAGTTTTTGCCCATTCAGTATGATATTGGCTGTTGGTTTGTCGTAAATAGCTTTTATTGTTTTGAGATACGTTCCATCAATACCTAGTTTATTGAGGGTTTTTAGCATAAAGGTTGTTGAATTTTGTCAAAAACCTTCTCTGCATCAATCGAGATAATCATGTGGTTTTTGTCTTTGGTTCTGTTTATGTGGTGAATTACGTTTATGGACTTGCGTATGTTGAACCAGCCTTGCATCCCCGGGATGAATCCTACTTGATCATGGTGGATGAGCTTTTTGATATGCTGTTGCAATCGGTTTGCCAGTATTTTATTGAAGATTTTTGCATCTATGTTCATCATGGATATTGGCCTGAAATTTTCTTTTCTTGTTGAGTCTCTGCCGGGTTTTGGTATCAGCATGATGTTTGTCTCATTAAATGATTTGGGAAGGATTCCCTCTTTTTGGATTGTCTGGAATAGTTTCAGAAGGAATGGTGTCAGCTCCTCCTTGTATGTCTGGTAGAATTCAGCTGTGAACCCATCTGGACCTGGGCTTTTTTTGGGTGGTAGGCTCTTTATTGCTGCCTCGACTTCAGACCATGTTATTGGTCTATTCAGGGTTTTGGCTTCTTCCAGGTTTAGGCTTGGGAGGATGCAGGTGTCCAGGAATTTATCCATTTCTTCCTGGTTTACTAGTTTATGTGCATAGAGTTGTTTGTAATAATCTCTGATGATGGTTTGCATTTCTGTGGAATCTGTGGTGATATCACCTTTATCGTTTTTTATTGCATCAATTTGGTTATTCTCTCTTTTCTTTTTTATTAATCTGGCTAGTGGTCTGTCTATTTTGTTGATCTTTTCAAAAAACCAGCTCCTGGATTTATTGATTTTTTGAAGAGTTTTTTGTGTCTCTATTTCCTTCAGTTCTGCTCTGATCTTAGTTATTTCCTGACTTCTGCGAAGTTTTGAGTTTTTTTGATCTTGCTCCTCTAGCTCTTTCAATTTTGATGATAGGGTGTCAATTTTAGATCTCTCCTTTCTTCTCATGTGGGCACTCATTGCTATATATTTTCCTCTAGAGACTGCTTTAAATGTGTCCCAGAGATTCTGGTATGTTGTGTCTTCATTCTCATTGGTTTCGAAGAACATCTTTATTTCTGCCTTCATTTCATTGTTTATCCAGTCAACATTCAAGAGCAAGTTGTTCAGTTTCCATGAAGCTGTGCGGTTCTGAGTTAGTTTCTGCATTCTGAGTTCTAACTCGATTGCACTGTGGTCTGAGAGACTGTTTGTTATGATTTCTGTTCTTTTGCATTTGCTGAGGAGTGATTTATTGCCAATTATGTGGTCAATTTTAGAGTAAGTGTGATGTGGTGCTGAGAAGAATGTATATTCTGTGGATTTGGGGTGGAGAGTTCTGTAAATGTCTATTAGGTTTGCTTGTTCCAGGTCTGTATTCAGGTCCTGGATATCCTTGTTGATTTTCTGTCTGGTTGATCTGTCTAATATTGACAATGGGGTGTTAAAGTCTCCCACTATTATTGTGTGGGAGTCTAAGTCTCTTTGTAAGTCATTAAGAACTTGCCTTATGTATCTGGGTGCTCCTGTATTGGGTGCGTATATATTTAGGATCGTTAGCTCTTCTTGTTGCAGTGATCCTTTTACCATTATGTAATGTCCTTCTTTGTCTCTTTTGATCTTTGTTGCTTTAAAGTCTATTTTATCAGAGATGAGAATTGCAACTCCTGCCTTTTTTTGCTCTCCATTTGCTTGGTAGATCTTCCTCCATCCCTTTATTTTGAGCCTTTGTGTATCCTTGCATGTAAGATGGGTTTCCTGGATACAGCACACTGATGGGTTTTGGCTTTTTATCCGATTTGCCAGTCTGTGTCTTTTGATTGGGGCATTTAGTCCATTGACATTTAGGGATAGTATTGTTATGTGTGAATTTGATGCTGTCATTTTGATGCTACCTGGCTGTTTTGTTGGTTAGTTGATGCAGATTCTTGATTGTGTTGATGCTCTTTTACCATTTGGTGTGTTTTTGGAGTGGCTGGTACTGGTTGTTCCTTTATATGGGTAGAGCCTCTTTCAGGAGTTCTTGTAGAGCAGGTTTGGTGGTGATGAAATCTCTGAGTGCTTGCTTGTTCACAAAGGATTTTATTTTTCCTTCACTTATGAAGCTTAGTTTGGCTGGATAGGAGATTCTGGGTTGAAAGTTCTTTTCTTTAAGGATGTTGAATATTGGCCCCCAATCTCTTCTGGCTTGTAGGGTTTCTGCTGAGAGATCTGCTGTGAGTCTAATGGGCTTCCCTTTGTGGGTAACCCGACCTTTCTCTCTGGCTGCCCTTAGCATTTTCTCTTTCATTTCAACCCTGGTGAATCTGACAATTATGTGCCTTGGGGTTGCTCTTCTTGAGGAATATCTTTGTGGTGTTCTCTGTATTTCCTGGATTTGAATATTGGTCTGCCTTGCTAGGTTAGGGAAGTTTTCCTGGATAATATCCTGAAGAGTATTTTCCAGCTTGGATTCATTCTCTTCATCACATTCAGGTACACCTATCAGACGTAGATTAGGTCTTTTCACATAGTCCCACATTTCTTGAAGATTTTGTTCATTCCTTTTTGCGCTTTTTTCTCTGTTCTTGCCTTCTCTTTTTATTTCATTGAGTTGATCTTCGACCTCTGATATCCTTTCTTCTGCTTGGTCAATTCGGCTGTTGAAGCTTGTGCATGCTTCACGAAGTTCTCGTTTTGCGTTTTTCAGCTCCATCAATTCACTTATACTCCTCTCTATGCTGTCCATTCTCGTCAGCAGTTCGTCCAATCTTTTTTCAAGGTTCCTATTTTCTTTGCGTTGGGTTAGAACATGTTCTTTTAGCTCATTGTAGTTTCTTACTACCCACCTTCTGAAGTCTGATTCTGTCATTTCATCACCCTCCTTCTCCATCTGGTCTGGTTCCCTCCCTTGCTGGTGAGGAGTTGTGATCCCTTTTAGGAGGAGAGATGTTCCAGTTTCGGGAGTTTTCATCCTTTTTGCGCTGGTTTCTTCCCATTTTTGTGGGTTTATCCACCTGTTGTCTGTCTCTGTCCCAGGGAGTTGGAGCTTTATGAGTTTCCGTTGCACTACTGCCTTTTTTGATTTTTCTTTCAGGTCAGACCCGCCCAGCTAGCAGCACGCCTAGCCTCTGCCTGCCCGCAGGGGCTTTGCTGAGCTGCTGTGGGCTCCGCCCAGCTGCCCTGAGCTCTTCCCTGTAGTCCTTTTTATATGGGGGTAGTTAGAACTGTCTGGGCAATGGTGGCCCCGCCTCTGTTATGGTGGACTCTCTCTGTTGTGGCAGGTTGCCTCGGCAACGGCAGCCTGCCTCCGTAGTGGTGGAGAGTCTCAGTAATGGCGGAAACCCCTCCCCAACGGAGCCGGACCGTCCTGGTTCAGCTGTGCTTGGTTTGAAGGACTCAACCCAGAGGGTTTCCAATTACTGTTTTTGTTTTTGTTGTTGTTGGGGGTGGAGGGGTGGGACCAACTGAGCCTGATCACCTGGCTCCCTGACTCATAGTCTTTTCTTTTAAGTTGAACGACCCCGCGTTCCGGTCGCTTGTTGAAAAGGCGCCGGGATCTCCCGTGCTGCGACTCACGGAGTCGGCTCGAACTGCAGCGCCGGCTCCTGGCGGATTTTTTGCCTAGGAATCTCCTGGCCTGACTCGCTATTTCAGATGAATGGGCTATTCTGCCCTCTCAGGGCTCTGCTCGCCAGCTAAGAGGGCTCCCAGACCAGTGGCTTTTGTACGGAGAACAACCGCAGCAACAGGGAGTGGTCACAGCAGCCGCGCGGGCGGAATCAGCCCCCCGGGGGCCAAAACAGCCGCACCGGCTGGAACTGCGACGCTGGCGACCCCTCTGCCTGGATATCTCCTGGTCTGTGGGCAATAAGAGTTCGTCTGGAAATGCGGCGTCCACTCACCGTCTGCACTTTCACTGGGAGCTGAAGTCCTGAGCTGTTCTTAGGCGGCCATCTTCCCAGCATTCGCATGTTTCCTTTTTTGACCCTTTATCTGAATATGTTTCCTGAGCATGCTCCCTTTTTCCACTCTGATTTTAAGATTGCCCAGCAATTAAGTATTTTTATCTATTATGGCTCAGTTCATGAAAAACAAATGGGAGAATAGATGCCGTGCAGGCAACAGCAGTGTCTGACACAACTATGCTGCTGTTACAGAAAAGATCCCCACTATATACTGTGAAGGTTGCCAAAGCGAGTTGCAGAAGAATATGCATATGAGCTTGTTATTGTTAAAAAACAAAACAAACAAAAAACTGAACTTCTGTAAATACGTGTTTTTGTATGTACATGGAGATATTTTGAGAAGGCTATATGCTAAACTAGAATACAACCAATAATATAGTAACAATTATATTACTATACAATTAATAAATAGGAATTGCATCTAATAATAATAAAACATTTACGAGATATCTACTATAATACTAGGCACTGTTGCAAGTGTTTTAAAAACATTTACTGATTTAATCTTCAAAATCACTTTGTAAGGCTTTACTAACATTATCCTCAACTTACAGATGAGAAAATTGATAAAGGAGGAGTTAAGTAACTTGTCTGAAGTAACAGATCTAATAAATGGTAGTGGTGGAATTCAAACCTAGGCAGTCTGGCTCCCAAGGTATGCTCTTAAGGCCTTACTATATCTGTCTCTGTCTATGTATCTATAGCTATAGCTATTTCTATATCTATATATAGTTTAGATATCTACAAGTACATATTATTTTATAATTTAAAAAGAAAAAAAGAAATCACCTCTCCTTAAATCCACCCCAAAATGGCAGTAGCAGTAGCAAAAGCAAGAAGAAAGCAAAAAGAGGATACGATCAATTCCAAGCAAAACCTGGCTATCAGTGAAGATTGTCTTGAGTCCTCCCCTAACACCCCTTTGCCTTTGGGTGCTGTTGCACTCCTCTAAGAGATCACGATTCTCCCCATGCATATACCAAGTCAAAGCATTCTAAACCCAAGCTTTGTTCTGACCTTCCTTTGAAAGCAGCGTTCCTATTTTTTTCCTCTTCCTCTCCCAATGGAACTAGCTCTCCACTCACTTTAGAGTCATGCATTTTTCTTGACAAGTTAGTTAACTACAAAATAATGGGATGATTGTTTTCTCTACATGGTGGAAAAGTTTGAGACCATAGAGAAAATAACCCTATTGCTCCCATTGCTACAGAAATAGTTAACATTTGTATTGTTTTAAAGATATCAAGGAGCTTCCACATGAGGTTGCTCATTTAATTCAGTCTTCATGATCACACTGTGATAGTTTTCATGCACAGTTTACAGGTAGGGAAACCAAGGCTCTGTGAGGATAACTATTAGTTATTAGTCTACTGAGTTCTCACAGCTGAATGGCAAAGCTGATTCAAGTCAGATTATCTTTTTCCCAAACTGCAACAACCTCTTTTTATATAAACTTCCCTGGCCAGGAATCTCCACATATATTAACAATGAATTTTGTGGCTAGAATGGTAAAAATTCATCATCACCACGGGAAAAATAAAGATTGAGGGTGAAAGAAATAGAGAGTGAAGTCAATTACGTGGTACTGCTTTAAGATACACCTGCGTATTTGTTACAACAATCTGAATATCCTTTAACCTCAGTTTCACTTTGGCTTTGATATCTTATCTGAGTATGTGCAAACTATTGGAAAACATCTATTCCTAAATATATTTTTCCTTCTTGCCTAAAGACTTAGCCCCTCTGTTGCTTTATCCAGAAATAAAAAACAGGCTATAACTGAGTACTGATTTGGGTGATATGTGTTGATAACATTGTTGTGTTACAAATACTTTTATATATAAAAATTAAGTATAACTAAAAGATAAAAATCTTAAAAGGCAGAGAAAGATCTTATAAATACAAAATGTGTCCACAATGCATTGCAGAGAGTTTGTTGATTTAAGAAATGCAAACGTAGAAAGCGTTTAGAAATCTGATCATAAAATGATGCAAGTGAAGTCTTTGTTCCTACAATAAACTTGAGTCAAAACAGCAAACAAAGATATCTTATAAGGTTGCTCAACTGTAAATTCCCTGAGAGATTTTTATAACTGGAGGAGAAGTTGAGTAATTTCACAGATACTTTATGTCAACAATCTTGTCCCTACAAATTTGTTCTCAACAAGTTGTTGAGCAGTATTGGAAAATCTAAACAGGTTTTTAATTGACAAAATCTGATGTGGTACATTTTAGTGCTTCAATTGAAACATCTGAAGCAGATTAAGTTAACATAGTGACTGAGTCCTCGAATTTAGAATTAAAAGGAACTCGCATACATGTTTTAGGGATATTCCTTTGCCAATGATCAGGAAAGACTTTCTTATTCTTGCTAGGATCTCAAATAATTGATAGATTAACTTTATAAGGAATAAAAAGTTTATAACCGGAAAAGCTAATGTCAGTCAGAACAGTTTTTCAACAGCATTGTTTTAATTTTTGAGGAAACGTTAAGCGATAATTGGTCAGTGTCCATACTGGTTTGTCCTTTCTCTACTTGTGAGATCTCCTCTTGTGCTCTATTTCACATACCCAAGGAGTAAAGGACTTCTGTCATTCCTCTCTGTCCTCAGTCTCCCAGTCCTTACTCAGTCATTTCACTATGTATACACACATCAAAATATTATGTTATACATCTTGAATATATGTATTTTTAAAAAGAAAGGGTCACAATGGTGGTTTACACAGCCTCCTCACTGCAGCTCCCCTTGTAAAGTGTCCTGTCTTCCTCTTTCATATCCAAAATAATTCACTGTAATGACACTTGAATGTAACTTGCTCTCTCAAATTTGGGGCACTGAGAGGCAGGCTTCTTCTACTTTCCAGTAAAAATATTACAAATTAGGCTGGTGCAGTGGCTCACATAATCCCAGTGCTTTGGGAAGCTGAGGTGGGAGGATTGCTTGAGCCCAGGAGTTTGAGGCTGCAGTGAGCTGCAATTGTACCACTGCATTCCAGCCTGTGTGACAGAGTGAAAATACGTTTCTGAAAAAAAAAAAAAATATTAGCATGCACTCCCAAATTCTCATAATATAGATCAAGATTTGAGGGCCACGCAACATCTCTTGCATTCATTCTCCTTGAATAGATTCTCTGTTCTTTTATAGCTCAAGTGGATTATTTCTTTAGCACTAAATAGCCCAAATTTCATAAAACCATGTGCTTTTAGATGCTATTTGTCAAAACTCCCTGCTTTCCTAATGAAGGAAGGATTGATAGGAGGAAAATGACTCAGAAACATACTCACCTACAGGTGTGGATTTTCCAAAGATCAATCTAGTATAGCTTCCAAACTGATGTTGGAATTACTCTCCACAGATGTTTGAATATTGATCCTCTGCCTGAATCCTGAAGTTAGTGGGCCAGAGAGAGAGAGCTCATTACTTTTTAAAGTGTCTGTTCACATTCTTGGGGCAGTCTTTTGACATCAAACCATTAACTCTTCTATTACATTGTTTCTCCAGTTGTCTTAGCTTTGTTCCTGGAGTCAGCCAAGAAAACACTCTTTATTGCCACTTGCATAGATTGTGAGCTGTATTTATCTTTTACTGTATAGTCTCTTTATAGGCCTTTTGTAAAGTTCTACATTTTCAGGCAGTAGTCAACATTGAAGATGTCTCACATACCAGTTGCTAGAATGATATTAATTTTAAATGAAAGATAATCACTTTTGCTACTGTAGAGACTAAGATGAAAATTAAGCTTTGAGCTTGAAGCAAATTCATTTACAAACACTCTTACATACATGAACTCACACACTGCCCTGATGTTTGTCGGCACTCTGATTTCATGGTCTGTGGTCTGGTTTGTGGTATCCAAAATTTTACATTGCTGTGGCGAGCTCGTGCCTGAAGATATTTAGCTTTCTTACTTGAACACTTCATATAAACTTCTGCTATGTGATACTTCTCCTTTATTTTAATATCTCCCCAGTACTGCGACTTTTTAAATTAAAACTTGTTTGACAGTTCAAGAATTTTGAAATAACAAGATATGCATGGTATAAGAGATGAACCACGAAACGTTTAAGTTGAAATTTATTTAACCCACCACTGCTTCACTCCTCATGGATTCTGATAGTGAACTGAAAAACTCCAGTCATGCATTTGTTTTCCATTTCATTGGGATTTGAATATTACCCACTGAGAGTGAGGGGTAATTATTTTTAATAACAGTGACAAAATTAGAGGCCTTCATTTACTAGTTAAAATTCTTCCCTTGATTTAAAAGCAAATGTGAACAGAAGTTCTGAACTGATTTTTTATACATTCTACCTCCAGGCTGAATACTGGCTTTATAGCCTAAGCTACTAGCAACGGGATATTTTAAAGAAGCCACTATTGGGTATCATTTAACTCACTGTTAGAAGCAGTTTGCTCCCACTTTTCCTCTTGCTCATAGTTTTGCAGGAGAATGTACATGTATTACTTCCTAAGAACACATCATGAAGATACCTTCAGCCTTTTGCCTTGTTAACAAAATCCTGTGAAGGCATTGTTTGTAATGAAGGAAAAAGAAATCTCAGCAGAATGCCTCACCTGTCTATGTTTTATTTTAACAGAAAAGATGACTCCACATGGTGAGTGTTCCTTAGCTGAGACCTCAACCCCAGAGGAAGAGCATCAAATGAGGAGGATGATGGCAAAGCGGGAAAAGATCATCAAAGAGCTGATACAGACGGAAAAGGATTATCTCAATGATCTGGAGCTGTGTGTCAGGGAAGTGATTCAGCCTCTGAGAAATAAAAAGGTAAATGCATATTTGAGGTTTTTTTTTTTTTTTAATTTGTTTTTATCTCGTATCCTAAATAGGATCACTAGCACCATGAAATTGAAGCACTCAATATCAGAGGGGTGATGTGTCTTTCTGCGAAAAACAGCACCGTTCTCAACTCTGGGGTTACTGTTTAGTACAAAACATAGTCCTGCTCTTGTGGAGTTCACTTTCTAGAAAAGGATCAGAAAAGGAAGGGTCAGAGAGTACACAATAAATAAATAAGCAAATAAAATTAAGATATGTTATATGGTGTGAAGTATAGCTGAGAAAACTAACGCAGGGAAAAGAAATGAAACATAGGGACAAGGCCGGGCACGGTGGCTCACACCTGTAATCCCGTCACTTTGGGAGGCCAAGGTGGGTGGAGCACCTGAGGTCAGGGGTTCGAGACTAGCCTGACCAACATGGTGGAACCCTGTCGCTCCTAAAAATGCAAAGTTAGCCGGGTGTGATGGCACATGCCTGTAATCCCTACTACTTGAGAGGCTGAGGCAGAAGAATTGCTTGAACCTGGGAGGTGGAGGTTGCAGTGAGCAGAGGTCACACCATTGCACTCCAGCCTGGGTGACAGAGCGAGACTCTATCTCAAAAAAAAAAAAAAAAAAAAAAAAAAAAAAAAAAAAAAAAAGAAAAGAAAAGAAAAAAAGAAAAAAGAAAGAAAGAAATATCAGAACAAAGAGGTGGTCATTCTATTTCAAATACAGTGGCAGATTAAGACTTTTCTGTTGGAGGGCATTTAGCAGAGAATGGAAGGAGGTAACAGATGGTCTAGACAAAGTGGAATACAAAGGCAAAAACTCCAAAGAGTGATAATCTCATCATTAGGGTTGTAAACACACAATTCAAACAATAAAGAAAAACGTAAGCTAGAAACTAAAAAGGGTCAGAAATTCCATGGTCAAAAAAAATTGCCATTAACACGATCAGACATTCCCCTTCAGATATCTATTTGAATGCTTACATGTACATATACAAGCACATACATTTTTACATAAATGTGATCAAAACTACAAATTATACCTTGTAACATATTTGTTTCATCCAGAAATCTGTTACATGTATCTTTTCATGAGTATTAATATTTTAAAGTATCTTTCTACTGTTATTATGGCTGAGATGTTTTGGTTGTTTCCTTATATCCTTAGAATAAATTCATGGATATTGAATTGCTAGGTCAAAGCGTATACATATTTAAGATTTTGAATAAAACTGACAATTGCCAGACAGGAAGTCAAGATTATTTTAATATTCGTTCCTATTAATAATGATTCAGAGGACATTTTTTCTGCATCCTCTGTAATGCTGAGCATTGTTGATTTTATAAATGTTCTTTTGATTCCTTCTAATAATATCTTCTCATATATGCATTAGCCTTTCTGTTACTCACATCCCTGTTTTATTTTCTTTTGAAAAACGATGGCTTAATATTTTTCTTGTTACTTTAAAAGACCTTTCTGTATATTAGGGATATTCTTTTTCCATCCCACATATTGCAAATAATTTTTCTGGTGAGTCTTTTGCTTTCTAACCTTGTTTTGGATGTGTTTATTTTGGTTTTGCCATGTTTAAGTAGTCAAATATATCCAACTTCATTAAGACTAGTTTCTTAATATGTTCCCCATGATTATAAAAGCACTGCTAGCCTGTTGTACCTCCAACTACTTACAAAATTCAGGAGCAGATTTTCTTTTCTTTTTTCTTTTTCTTTTTCTTTTTTTTTTTTTGAGACAGTGCAGTGGTGCGATCTCGGCTCACTGCAACCTCCGCCTCCCGGGTTCAAGCAATTCTCCTGCCTCAGCCTCCCGAGTACTGGGACTACAGGTGTGCACCACCACGCCAAGCTAATTTTTTTGTATTCTTAGTAGAGACGGGGGTTTCACCATGTTGGCCAGGATGGTCTCGATCTCTTGACCTTGTGATCTGCCTGCCTCGGCCTCCCAAAGTGCTGAGATTACAGGCGTGAGCCACCGCACCCTGCCAATTTTCTATTTCTTAATACAGTACTCTTCTCAGAAATATTTTTTTAAAAAACCATCTGGCCTACAAATTAGGGAAAATCAGTATAGGTTAAGGGATTTTGATACAAAAATTGTTTTTTAATCTAAGACAATGTATAACGAAGAGTAGCAAAGCAGCTGTGGAAGCCTTTTCCTGACAGGAAGTCATCTTCTGCCTCATGACTTTTTATTAAGAAGTTACTATATGTCAGGCTCTGTTCCAAGCACTTCATTAGCATTCTCATTTAATCCTTCACAGTTCCCATGCCAGAATTACCAGGTACTTTCTGAAAACCTGGAATTTTCGTATTTATTGTGTAAGAGTAGAAGTAATTTGATGGTCATGATACAAATTTGCTCTTTAGTGTCATTGCTAAGTATATAAATGTTCTCTGGTGTGTTTTCTTTCATTTTATTAATATGTAAACTAAATGTATTTGATACAACTGCTCTTCTGGCAGATATCAATGGTTGCTAACATGTTCATTTACATATTTACTAAAATATTGATTTTAAATGTACATGACATCAGACTCTGTCACTATCTACCTTTCCTTACAGTGCAGTCTTTTCTGTGAACACTTATTCTTTGAGATTTTTGGAACCTAGCCCACTGTGTGTATGTATTCTCTCTCTTGCTCTCTCTCTCTCCTCCTTCCTAATTCTGACATCATTTTTAGGTGATTTCAATGTTCATGCAAATAACCCATGCAACATTTGGGCCTCTCAGTTCTTTCACTTTTTCATATCCAATGATTTTTCCTCAGTCCCATTCAGCCACTCATGCCATCGCCACAACCTAGAACCTGTCATTACCAACAACTTCATCCCCTCAAAATCAGAATTTCACACTTACTATGCTCTGATGCCCAAGCGTACTCCCACTGGTACCATCTCTGACAACGTTCTGATGGCACCCAGACTTCCAAGCTGTGGACCTTACCACCATTTCCCTGATCACAGGGCCCAAAGATGCTTTCATTTCTACAGTTCCCTCATTATAATCACTCCTTGCATATGACCTCAGTTCCTTTTTCTCTCTTTCTTTCCTTTTACTCCCTCACAACAACTTACTTGGGTGAAGTTCATCTACTTCACACCTTTACCTGTGCAGCTGAGATAATCTCTTAAAAAATTCACGATCACTTTCTACTGGGGCCCACAGTAATGTTTCTTAGGAGATTCTCTCACACCTTTTTATTCACATGTCAAACATCCCTTTTTCTTCTCTCAGCTTATGCCCGTTTCCATCATTTCATAGAGAAACTAAAAACAGTAAGAAGTGCCCACTCTCAACACCAAATCTACCAACCTACTGCATCTCTACCTATGTGAGTTGGCTTCTTCCTCTTACCAGAAGCAATGATTCCTGCTTCTAACGAAGGATGACCTCTCTACTGTAGAGAACCATTGGATTCTATCCCCTCAGACTTAAGGGTTTTACTCCTGCCTGTGTTCTTTCTTTTTCCTGAATAATTAGTTTGCCCTTCTTATTGAATCATTCATAGCACCATTATCTACTATCTTACAAACCAAAAAACTAACACAAACAAACAAACAAAAAATCTTTTTCCTTGATCCTAAAGGAGTTATCTATATTCACTGTCTTTCTCTTTTTAAATTAAATACAAAATATTTACTAGGTATGAAAGCATTTGTCACTAAAACATGTTTCAAAATAAGCACAATTTATTAAAAATTTGTCCCTGTGGTTGGCTAACAATCAATATAAAAAACACTAAAACCATGACCAGGTGCAGTGACTCACACCTGTAATCCTAGCACTTTGGAGAGAACAGCATAACTGGGAGGATTGCTTGAGGCCAAGAGTTTGAGACCAGACTGGGGAGCATAAGGAGACCTCATCCCTATTAAAAAAAAAAATAGCCAAGTGTGGCGGCTTGCTTCTGTAGTTCAAGTTACTCAGGAGACTGAGGTGGGAGAGTCACTTGAGCCGAGGAGGTTGAGGCTGCTGTGAGCCATGATCACGCCAATATACTGCAGCCTGGGAGACAGAGCGAGACGCTCTCTCCAGAAGAAACAAACAAACAAACAGACAAAACATCATATGCAAGAAAAGTCTTGCTTTCAATCCTTAGTTTACATTTTATCAAATGGAATAAGCTTATTCAGTATGAAAATGTCACCATTTTAAATAAACTGCTACATTGGTGAGTCAAACTAACCCCACTAAAATGAATGTCATTGCTGAGCTGTATTCTTATACATGTTCTCCAATTTTTGTTTGTGTTTTTATTTTTGTTATTTTTCTGTACTTGTTTTTGGCTTCCTATGAAACTCTTGTAAGCAGGTCTCAGAATTAGCGTCTTAAACCAAGTCAAATAAAACTTTTCCATTATGGTAACATTTATGGTGGTTTATTTGGCACATTTAGCTTTTGCTGTCAATGCTGTGAATTACAATTCTCATAATTCTAATGCACATTTTCTAGATTGTTTTATTTGTGTTACTTATAGCTTGTTGATTTTTCACACTTAGTACCTTGTTGCTTAGTACCTTGTTTCAATGCTATCTGCTCTCTGCCCTCCTTACTTAGGACTTTAATTTCATTCTAATAGTCAGTTCTCTCCTCTAAGGTAGTAGCAATTCTCTTAAGGTTCTCAGAATTCTCATATCAGGTCTGCCTTTTTCCCACTTCTCAAAGCTTTTAACCTTTGATTAAGTAAATAAGTGTTGTATTCATATGACTGTATAAGCATTTATATGAGTGCTGAGGTAGTTAGTTGACACCACCAGGTTGTTCAGTTTACCATCTTTTCAATGTTCATTAGCTCTTTCCTGTTCTTACTTCCCTCCTGGACATTTAACTACCAGTGTCTTTGAGCACAAACCACCTGTCATCATTATGAAAATTTGTAGATTACCACATACAGTTTTCAGATAACTATGGCAACAACCTGCAAACCATGCTTAGCTAAACCTGGGCAACATCAGTAAGTATTTTACAAGTACAGGTTAAGCTAGGAGAGAATTTGGGTAACATCGAATTCATTATCCTTTCTCTATGCAAAATCAAACTCAGACCACTCTCAGTAAAAACAGAACAAAACAGGTTATTTTATGTAAGTGAAAACTGGAGGAAGGAAGTTGAAAACTGAGGAAAGTACCTGGCTTACCTGAGTGAACTCGTATGAATGAATCAGTGTACAAATGATTGATTAGATCCAGTCCTTGATTGACAACTGTTCTGTGACAATCAGGGAGTACACTTTAATCTTAACTTCAAGACTTTTCTATGTCAGACCTTCACCAAACTGACAGTTGTATCAAACTCAGAAGTTACATCTTCTTTAATAGCAGCATTGTGAGAGGTTTTGCAAAGAAGGCAAATGTTATTCATAATGGTTAGTGTTGAAACATTTAGTGGGAAAACAGGTTCTAGTTATGTATTGTCCAAACAGGGCAGTGAGAAAGACTCTGTGTTTCTGGCTGTAAGTCAAAATAAATCAAACTTGAGTAGACTAATCTAACCATGGAGAGGACAAAAAGTGATTGAAATGAATAGCTGGAGGAATTTCAATACTGTACTTACTTTTATTTTTAAAAAATTATTTTCAGTTGCTAAAATGCACATAGTTCAAATCTACCAAAGATCTCAAGGGGGCTATAGAATCCTTTAGCTACTCGGTTTACTTCCCTCAAGGTAAACTCCATTACCAGCATCTTTTTACCCTTCTAAAGATATTTTAATTGTATGTGTTTGAATGCACACTTCATAGATATTTTATTTCTATAACAAGGAAGTTGTGTGTATTTATTTTGAATTTGCTCATATTTGGTTTAATTATGTGCCTTATGCCTGAAATTTTGTGTTTTCTAAAAACCAGGCTTAAAAAATATATAATTTTGTATTGGCAAAAGTTCAGTTGGAATTTTCTGTTAAAATTTTGATATATTGTAGGCAATAGTATATAAATAAGTTTCACTAGGAAAAAATATAGAGAAGAAAATAATCACTGGTAGTCTTATCACTTAGAAATAAGCACAAAAATTACTTTGGCCTATTGTTTATACAAATATACCAAAATATTTTCTGGAACTGGAATTATACCATCCACAGTTGTCCCTTGGCATCCATGGGGCATTGGCTCCAGGACCCCCACAGGCATACCAAAAAACATGCATGCTCAAGTGTCTGATACAAAATGCAATGGTTACATTTGCATATAACCTACACACATCTTCCTGTATGCTTTAAATCATCTCTAGATTATTTATGATATTTAGTACAATGTAAATGCTATGTAAATAGATGTTATACTATATTGTTTAGGGAATAACGACAAGAAAGAGAGTTTGCTCAATGCAGAGGCATTTTTTGAATATTCGGTGTTTTTTTTGTTTGTTTGTTTGTTTGTTTTTGTTTTTTAAGACACGGTTTCTTGGGAGGCTGAGGCGGGTGGATCACGAGGTCAAGAGATCGAGACCATCCTGGTCAACATGGTGAAACCCCGTCTCTACTAAAAATACAAAAAAATTTAGCTGGGCATGGTGGCACGTGCCTGTAATCCCAGCTACTCAGGAGGCTGAGGCAGGAGAATTGCCTGAACCCAGGAGGCGGAGGTTGCGGTGAGCCGAGATCGCGCCATTGCACTCCAGCCTGGGTAACAAGAGCGAAACTCCGTCTCAAAAAAAAAAAAAAAAAAAAAAAAAAAGACACGGTTTCACTCTGTCACTGAGGCTGAAGTGCAGTGGCGTGATCTTGGCTCACTGAAACCTGCCTTTCAGGTTCAAGCAATTCCCTGCTTCAGTCTCCCAAGTAGCTGGGATTACAGGCACCCGCCACCAAGCCTGGCTAATTTTTGTATTTTTAGTAGAGTTGGGGTTTCACCATCTTGACCAGGCTGGTCTTGAATTCCTAGCCTCGTGATTCACCTGCCTTGGCCTCTCAAAGTGCTGGGATTACAGGTATGAGCCACTGCACCTGGCCTTTTTTAATATTCTTGATCTGCAGATGACTGATTCCATAGACATGGAACCCAAGGATCCAGAGGGCTGACTGTATATGGAACTTTTCCTCCTGAAGACTACAATATATTTACACATTTTATTTTCAGCCATAAATAATAAGTATTAATTTAAAGAGAAAAATTTAAAAACTTTATTAAAATAAAGGACCATAAATTTGATGAGAACAATGTTCATAGTCTCTCTGAATTCAGAATCCTTGAATTTAAAATGGTGCTGACTACTAGTGTTATCAGTCATGCCTAGGTTAGCAGTGGGCTGTTTCCATGTCAGGATGGTGGAGACTATATCAAGCAATTGTTCTGTGTGACATCCTACAAAATTTCTCCCTCAGGGTCCAAAGTGGGTGAGGAAAGCCCTGGGAAAGGAGAACACAAAAGAGGGGGATTTCGGGAGGAAAAATTCTTAACTGGTTCCTTCTTCAAAGGAGCAAGGGAGGTAGGGAAGACACTCTGGAGCACAGGGCATTCAGCTTCCTGTTTGTGCCCCTCACCTAAAACAAGCTGCTGTAGCCTCAACCATCATATGAACCCTGAGAGAGAAGCCTGTGTGTGAAGAGGGCTCGCCAACTCCCACAGAGTGCAGTATAGCTCCAAGTATCCCTGAAAGGAGAGAGGGAGGAGGGGAATATAAATGTACTATAATAATAAAAATACTGTTCAAATACCATAATACAATGAAAATTTGTATATAATAAAGAGATAGCCAAAGTCCCACTGACTTTCTATGCATTCTAGGTTATATTCACTGCCAAAATATTCCTTGAAACTTGTATATCCCTTTGCTGTGTTTTCCATGGCTCCTTCTTCACCAGAGTGAGCCCATTGCTGTCCTATATAACAGGAACCATAGCTTCAGCACATGCCATGGGAATCTTCCAGAGTTCCACATCCTGCCCTCTATTCTGATCCTTTCTAGCTGGTTGGGCATTCTTGATGTCTGTCATGACACCTCAATGCTAAGTTGTACCTCTGTATCCAGTCCCTAGCTGCCTTGCTATGAAATGGCACTCCCAGAAATGACACAGTGCATAGCAGCTCTGCAGCAGCCCCGGTGCACTGCTTGCTTGGCTCTCAATTTCAGTGTTGCTCCCTAGATGCCCTCTCTGAGATGACCTTCAGTTCTGTCTGAATACTGTCACCACCCTTCCCTCCCAGTCCAGCTCCTCAGACTTGTCAGTAACAGGAGTTCAGCCAATGAAAGTAATGAAATTTTGCTATTTTCATTGAGCAAAGGACAGAATTACCCTTATGATAGCTAACTGAAATACAAGATAAAACAACCAAGGCAAAAATATTTTATCTAGTAATTATCAAAATATAGCCAGTTTTCCTAGAGAGATAGATAAATGTACCTTCTCAAAGTTACTTGCTAAAATTTTTGCCTACATAAAAAAATAGAAGAAACCATATATAAGCAAATATCTTTGGTCATGAATTTTCAATGGTCATAGAGGACTCTTGTCGAAATTGTTTTCTCCATCTGTCACCTTCACCAAAAGACATTTACTGTTTCCAGAAAGAATGGCCCTTCATTTTTGCTTAATAGGCAACCATGGAATTCTCTCTTTCTCTTTCTTTGTCTCTCTCTGTCTCTCTTTTTAAATCACCCAGCTACTCTTCCCATCTCTGTTCACTTCCAGAATCTTCTGATTGTAGTCTGGGCCTGAAAACAGTTTCATCTTGCCTCACTGACCACAGCTTTCTTAAAGTTGGCTCTTTCTAAAACTCTGTCTCTTCCATGAAATTGCCCCGAACTAGTGGAGTTAAGGTACTGATTTCTCACAGACATGTCTTATATATGCAAACAATTACCTTACGCTATTGATGATATGTTCTACCCCACAACATCCAAACAGTGCATACATTCTATTGTTTTGCAAGACGTTACCCTGGAAACTTGATAAAGGGTACCTGGGATCTCTCTGTTTCATGTTTTTACAACTGCATGTGAATCTACAACTAATTCAAAATAAGAAGTTTAATTAAAAACATAATACCCTTATTTTCTCTACCTTCCTCCCTTTCTTTAAATTATCCTTTTGAATACACATGTAAAATTTTACATGTAAGGATAAAATTTTTTCTCTGACCCTTTACCTTATTTACTCTCCCAAACTTTTCAATTAAGTTTTATATATAGTGATTTCAAAGAGGTGGAGACTACTATATTTTAAGAATAAGGGTAACATTAAGTTGTTTAGAAGAAATTTTATAATGTATGAATGTATAACGATCTCCTGTGTATGTTGGCTTTTCCTCATGCTATACCTGAAATACCAGAAACCCATGTAAACTGTAAAACAAGCTGATGGAAAAGCCAAGTCCCTTTCTCCGTTTCCATCTCCCGTTCCATCCAGCCCCTCCCACTGCAGAGTAAGGTGGTTCCTGAGGTCAGACTCCTAAGTCATGAGACCTCACAGACTTTAGTGAGTACAAAGATCCAAGCCAGGCTGATAAACCCAACGTAAAAGACGCCCTGAAAACCAGAGAAAAACAGGGATTTTGTTCACTACATTAATTAAAAATCTGAGAAAACCAGAGCAATTCCTGCCAACTATAATTGAAATGCTGGGAGAAATGACTCAAAAGAAATATACCGACCTTTCTCATTCTACTCTATACTGGCTTTTCTGAACTAAGGTGCTGACTTGAAAATATTATACTCTTGATGGAAGTCTGCTTTAACTTCTCCAATCCTTTACAAATACTGATTCTCATGAAGAATAAGATCCATCACAACAAAGAATCCTGTGATCTATATGACCAGGTTAGAACTCTATTTTATTTTTTTTAATCAAAGACTTGATTTTTGCCCTTTCTGTGGAGTCCTAGCATTTACTATATAGTCTGGGCCACTGTTCCTCCATAATAAGGCCAGATACTTGAAGTCTCATAAAGAAAGTCAGAAAAAAAATTCAATAAAGTGTTTCTTGATTTTCTGAAAGTGTGTTTCTCAGGGCAGTACCTTTGTGTTGGAGGTTATAGATGTGAAATGTTAAATTTAAAAATAAAAGTCACAGTGTTACCAACCACGAAGTGACTGTGTTAATACATAATATCTAACTGGCCTGTTTCTCAAGTACTGACACTGCATCATCACGCTTACTTTCCCACTTTCCCCTGGAGGGACATTTCTGTTTTGTCAACCTGGAACACATAGTTTGCTATCGGATTGGATTCAGATTTAGTTGGGTATGAAAGCGATATAGTAATATTCTAGTATGTGAATTTTCTTTTTATGGGAAGGAAATCTCTTATCTTTGCTTGTTCAGAAAATCTTAACTCAAAAAAATGCAGCATTCATTTTTATCCTTGTACTATAGTTTTAAAATGGAAACTGTCCTCCTTGTTGTTACATTTATAAGCACCTCCTAAACTCTGTTTTAGGACAGCTTCAGCATTCTCTAATTTTCATTATCTATAGTCCAAATCAGAGTCTGCTGGACCAAGTGAGGAGAAACATGAATACATTTCCCAGTTCAGTGCAGGATTTGGAATGCCCAGAATTGAAAAAAAAAAAACAGATATGTTAAGCAGATCCGTTTTACTATCCAGAAAAGGCATCCCTCAGTCTGGGCAAGAAGATCTTGTGTTCATTACTTTACTTCCCAGAATGGAGATGATGCATAAACCACAACTTTAATTTGCCTTTTTTTGTGTGTGTAGAATAAGCAACAAAATTTCAGTGTCTGTGATTATTATAATATTACCATAAACCTCTCTAATGAAATGCCAGCAATGTTGAGGCAGCTTTATTCAGGCATAGATCAAAACAGCCATGCATATCAGTACAGGGCCATAAGTCCTGGACTCCAAAGAATAACACTGGGCCAGAAAGGAAGATACAAAAAAACAATTATTTAATTAATATTTTATTTTTTTAAAGAAACAATTATTTTATTAATATGCACTTATTTATGTAAGGCACTTTAAATACAGGCTAGGTAGATGATTACATGAGTTAATTAATTAATTAATTAATTTTAGGCTATTTAGAGTATGTCAGGACATATGAAACACATTTTTGTGTCATCAAAAATCTAAGAATCCCCAGTTAGATGTCTCTATAGCTATGAGAAGATAACTTGTAGTGCAAAGTGATAATTGGTAAGTGTAGACAATAAGTGCAATTGGAGTTCAGAGAAGGGACAGATCATTTCCAAACAGATTAACTGAGCTATATTTCATGAAGAATGTGATATTTTAGTTGAATATGCAAATTAAAAGATTAAATGTTTGTCAAGTGCCTATTGCAGGCAGTGACTGCTGCTGAGCTCTGCACAGATATCAAGGAAATTTATGTCACAGTCTTACCCTAGTAAAGTCTATAATGTGGCCAAGAAAATGACACATAAACATGTAAAAACACAAATAACGATCAAAGATCTATTTCAAGGCAACACCAGAAGTGATCATGACAGAAGGCAGTCATGATTAGTTGTGCTAATTAGTTATGCAACAATTAATTGCTTTAGACATTAGCAGAAGGAGGATCTCATTTCCCTGACCTGTTGGCAGCACTGACAAAAACACTGCCTTCTGTCTTCCAGGACTCTACACTCTCTTGGCTCTTCCCCTACCTGTCGGGCTGCTGCTTCTCAGTCTCCTTTACTGGTTAATCCTCATCTATAAATACCAAAGTAATGGAGGGCTCCATCTGTGCTCCTTTTCTCTCTTTTGTCCACTTTCATTCTGTTGCAATTCTGATGTGGTTCATGGCTTTAAATCCCATCTACATGCTGATGATTGGCAAATTTTTATCTCCAGCCTAGACATTTTCTCTGAAGTCCTCCTTTGTTTTTCCAGTTCCCCACTCAAATCTCTACTTGGTTGTCCACAAGGCATCTCAAATTTAACATGTTCAAAACTAAGCTCCTAATTTCCCCTTTAAAACTTTCTCCCTTTGTAGTCTGTCTCAGCTCAGAAAATGGCAGCTCCACCTTCCAGTTGCTCAGGCAAAATCCCTGGAGACATCCTTGTTTTTTCTTTCTTTTAATTCCCATATCTATCCACCAACAAATTCTTTAGCTCTGCCTTCAAAATTTACCCAGAATTAGACCATGTCTCATCTCCTCTCTTACTTCCACTCTGGTCCAAGAACCCATCAATATCCACCTGAATTTTTACAACTGCCTTTTTTTTTCTCCAGTGGCTCATAAGGAGTGTTCATTTCATTTCACTTCCTTTTTTTAATTGGATTTTAGGTTTGGGGGTACATGTGAAGAACATGCAAGACTGTTGCATAGGTAAACATGTGGCAGTGTGATTTGCTGCCTTCCTCCCCATCACCTATATCTGGCATTACTCCCCATGCTCTCTCTCCCCAACTCCCCATCCCCCGCTGTCCCTCCCCTATTTCCTGCCTACAGACCCCAGTATGTGTCCATGTGTTCTCATTGTTCAACACCCACCTATGAGTGAGAACATGCAGTGTTTGATTTTCTGTTCATGTGTCAGTTTACTGAGAATGATGGTTTCTGGGTTCATCCATGTCCCTACAAAGGACACGAACTCATCATTTTTGACGGCTGCATAGTATTCCATGGTGTATATATGCCAGATTTTCCCTGTCCAGTCTATCATCAATGGGCATTTGGGTTGGCTCCAGGTCTTTGCTATTGTAAACAGTGCTGCAATGAACATTCATGTGTTCTTATAGTAGAATGATTTATAATCCTTTGGATATATACCCAGTAATGGGATTGCTGGGTCAAATGAAATTTCTATGTCTAGGTCCTTGAGGAATCGTCACACTGTCTTTAAGTCTGTTATTGTTGTATAGGAATGCTTGTAATTTTTGCACATTGATTTTGTTTCCTGAGACTTTGCTGAAGTTGCTTATCAGTTTCAGGAGATTTTGGGCTGAGACAATGGGGTCTTCTAGATATACAATCATGTAGTCTGCAAATAGAGACAATTTGACTTCATCCTTTCCTACTTGAATATGCTTTATTTCTTTTTCTTGTCTGATTGCTCTGGCTACAACTTCCAATACTAAATTGAATAGGAGTAGTGAGAGAGGGCATCCTTGTCTAGTGCCAGATTTCAAAGGGAATGCTTCCAGTGTTTGCCCATTCAGTATGATATTGGCTGTTGGTTTGTCACAAAAAGCTTTTATTATTTTGAGATACATTCTGTCAATACCTAGTTTATTGAGGGGTTTTAGCATAAACGGCTGTTGAATTTTGTCAAAAGCCTTCTCGGCATCAATTGAGATAATCATGTGGTTTTTGTCTTTGGTTCTGTTTATGTAGTGAATTACATTTACAGACTTGCGTATGTTGAACCAGCCTTGCATCCCTGAGGTGAAACCTACTTGATCATGGTGGATAAGCTTTTTGATGTGCTGTTGCAATCGGTTTGCCAGTATTTTATTGAAGATTTTTGCATCTATGTTCATCGTGGATATTGGCCTGAAGTTTTCTTTTTGCATTGAGTCTCTGACAGGTTTTGGTATCAGAATGATGTTTGTCTCATAAAATAATTTTGGAAGGATTTCCTCTTTTTGGATTGTTTGGAATAGTTTCAGAAGGAATGGTACCAGCTCCTCTTTGTATGTTTGGAAGAATTCGGCTGTGAACCCATCTGGATCTGGGCTTTTTTTGGGTGGTAGGCTCTTAATTGCTGTCTCAACTTCAGACCTTGTTATTGGTCTATTCAGGGTTTTGGCTTCTTCCTGGTTTAGGCTTGGGAGGATGCAAGTGTCCAGGAATTTATCCATTTCTTCCAGGTTTACTAGTTTATGTGCATAGAGATGTTCGTAATAATCTCTGATGATGGTTTGTATTTCTGTTGAATCTGTAGTAATATCCCCGTCATGCTTTTTTTTTTTTTTTTTTTTTTTCATCTATTTGATGATTCCCTCTCTTCTTTTTTATTAATCTGGCTAGTGGTCTGTTTCGTTGATCTTTTCAAAAAAACAGCTCCTGGATTTATTGATTTTTTGAAGTTTTTTTTTATGTCTCTATCTTGTTCAGTTCTGCTCTGATCTTAGTTGTTTCTTGTCTTCTTGTAGGTTTTGAGTTTTTTTGGTCTTGCTCCTCTAGCTCTTTCACTTTGGATGATAGGGTGTCGATTTTAGATCTTTCCTTTCTTCTCATATGGGCATTTATTGCTATATATTTTCCTCTAGACACTGCTTTAAATGTGTCCCAGAGATTCTGGTATGTTGTGTCTTTGTTCTCATTGGTTTCGAAGAACATCTTTATTTCTGCCTTCATTTCTTTGTTCATCCAGTCAACATTCAAGAGCCAGCTGTTCAGTTTCCACAAAGCTGTGCAGTTCTGAGTTAGTTTCTGAATTCTGAGTTCTAACTTGGTTGCTCTGTGGTATGAGAGACTGTTTGTTATGATTTCTGTTCTATTGCATTTGCTGAGGAGTGATTTACTTCCAGTTATGTGGTCAGTTTTAGAGCAGGTGTCATGTGGTGTTGAGAAGAATGCATATTCTGTGGATTTGGGTTGGAGAGTTCTGTAAATGTCTATTAGGTTTGCTTGGTCCAGGTCTCAGTTCAAGCCACGGATATCCTTGTTAATTTTCCATCTCATTGATCTGTCTAATATTGACAATGGGGTGTTAAAGTCTCCCATTATTATTGTGTGGGAGTCTAAGTCTCTTTGTAAGTCATTAAGAACTTGCCTTATGTATCTGGGTGCTCCTGTATTGGATAACAATCCTAATATTTAGGATTGTTAGCTCTTCTTATTGCATTGATCCTTTTACCATTATGTTATGTCCTTCTTTGTCTCTTTTCATCTTTGTTGGTTTAAAGTCTATTTTATCTGAGATGAGAATTACAACTCTTGCTTTTTTTTTTTTTTTTGGTCTCCATTTGCTTCGTAAATCTTCCTGCATCCCTTTATTTTGAGCCTTTGTATATCCTTGCATGTGAGATGAGTTTCCTGGATACAGCACACTGATGGATTTTGGCTTTTTATCCAATTTGCCAGTCTATGTCTTTTGATTGGGGCATTTAGCCCATTTACATTTAGGGTTAATATTGTTATGTGTGAATTTGATACTGCCATTTTGATGCTAGCTGGCTGTTTTGCCCATTAGTTGATATAGTTTCTTCATTGTGTTGATGCTCTTTACCATTTGGTATGTTTTTGGAGTGGCTGGTACTGGTTGTTACTTTCTATGTGTAGAGCCTCTTTCAGGAGCTCTTGTAAAGTAGGCCTCGTTGGTGATGAAATCTCTGAGTTCTTGCTTGTTCGTAAAGGATTTTATTTTTCCTTCACTTATGAAGCTTAGTTTGGCTGGATATGAAATTCTGGGTTGAAAGTTCTTTTCTTTAAGGATGTTGAATATTGGCCCCCACACTCTTCTGGCTTGTAGGGTTTCTGCTGAGAGATCTGCTGTGAGTCTGATGGGCTTTCCTTTGTGGGTAATCCAACCTTTCTCTCTGGCTGCCCTTAGCATTTTCTCCTTCATTTCAACCCTGGTGAATCTGACGATTATGTGCCTTGGGGTTGCTCTGCTTGAGGAATATCTTTGTGGTGTTCTCTGTATTTCCTGGACTTGAACATTGGCCTGCCTTGCTAGGTTGGGAAAGTTTTCCTGGATAATACCCTGAAGAGTAATTTCCAGCTTGATTTGATTCTCTCCATCACATTCAGGTATACCTATCAAACATAGATTAGGTTTTTTCACATAGTTCCATATTTCTTGGAGACTTTGTTCATTCCTTTTTATCCTTTTTTCTCTAATCTTGCCCTCTCATTTTATTTCATTGAGTTGATCTTTGATCTCTGATATCCTTTCTTCTGCTTGGTCAATTTGGCTGTTGAATCTTGAGTATGCTTTGCGAAGTTCTCATGTTGTGTTTTTCAGCTCCATCAATTCACTTATATTCCTCTCTATGTTGTCCATTCTCATTAGCATTTTGTCAAATTTTTTTTCAACGTTCTTAGTTTCTTTGCATTGGGTTAGAACATGTTCTTTTAGCTCACAGAAGTTTTTTATAACCCACCTTCTGAAGCCTGTTTCTGTCAATTCATTATATTCATTCTCCATCCAGCCTTGTTCCCTTGCTCATGACGAGTTGTGATCCCTTGTAGGAGATAGGTGTTCTCATTTCGGGTGTTTTCATCCTTTTAGCGCTGGTTTCTTCCCATCTTTGTGTATTTATCCACCTGTTGTCTTTGTAGTCATTGACTTTCAGATTGGGTCTCTGAGTAGACATCCAGTTTGTTGATAATGAAGTTATTTCTGTTTCTTTGTTTCCCTTCTACCAGTAAGGCCCCTCTGCTGTAAGACTGCTGAGATCCACTCCAGGCCATGCTTACCTGGGGATCACCTGCAGCAGCTGCAGAACAGTAAGGGTTGCTGCCAGTTTCTTCTGCTATCTTTGTTCCTGAAGGATACCCGCCTGATGTCAGTCTGAGTTCTCCTTTATGAGGTGACTCTTTGGATATACAGGAGTCAGGGAGCTGCTTGAGGAGAGAGTCTGTCCTTTGTAGGAGCCCAAGTGCTGAGCAGTGAGCTCCATTGTTCATTCACAGTTGCTGGGCAGGTACGTTTAAGTCTGCTGCAGCTGAGCTCATAAACCCCCTCTGTTTTTTCCCAGGTGCTCTCCTGGGGAGTTAGGGCTTTATTTATGAGTTTCCGTCGTGCCACTGGCTTTTTTCAAGGCTGCCCTGCCCAGCAAAGAGGCAGCCTAGTCACTGTCTGCCTACAGAGGCTTTGCTGAGCTGCTGTGGTCTCCGCCCAGCTGCCACGTGAACTTCCCTGCAGTCCTGTTTATACCAGTGTTGTTAGAACTGCCTCAGCAATGGTGGCCCACCTCTGTAATGGCAGACTCTCTCTGTAATGGTGGGCTGCCTCAGCAATGGCAAACTACCTCCATAGTGGTGGACTGCCTCAATAATGGCAGACACTCCTTCCCCACAGAGCTGGACTGTCCCGGATTCAGCTGTGCTTGCTGTGAAACTCTCAATCCAGAACATTTCAGATTGCTGTTTTTTTGTGGGGGTGGGACCAGCTGAGCCTGATCACCTGGCTCCCTGCCTCAGAGCCTTTTGTGTGTGTGTGTCTCCCAAGTGTTACAGTCGCCTGTTGAAAAGGTTCCGGAATCTGTGTGATTTCCCATGCGGCGATCCACTGCACTGGCTGAAACAGCCATGCTGAGATTCGTGGCGCTTTTTTGCCCGGGAATCTCCTGGCCTGACTCCCTGTTTCAGTCCCCTTTTCTATCAGTTGAATGGGTGATTCTGTCTTCCCTGAGCTCCAATCACTAGCTAAAACAGTTTGATCCGTGTACTCTGTATGGAGAAATGCCGTGGCAGGGCGTGGCCAAAACAGCCACTCCTCTGAAACAGCCACACCAGCCAAAACGGCCACACTGGTGATGCATGGGGCTCCTCTGCCTGGGAATCTCCTGGTCTGTGGGCAATAAAAATCCATCTGGAAATGCAGTGTCCACTCACCCTCCACACTTTTGCTGGGAGCTGCAATCCTGAGCTGCTCCTAATCGGCCATCTTGGATCCGTCCTTTTTACAACTGTCTTATGACCCATCTCTCTCCCTCTACCCTTCTTTCAACCAAGCAGCCAGAGTGATCCTTTTAAAATATGAGTTAATTTATGTCATTCTTCTACTCAAACCCTCCAATGGCTTCCCCTCTCACTCTAATTAAAATCTAATATACTCATGATGACTTACAAGGTCCAGCGGCTGGTCCCTCATCCTCACTGATGTCATCTATTTCTACCTTCTGGCCTCTTTACTCTTCCTTGAACAAACCAGAAGCACTACTGTTTCAAGCTCTTTGTTCTTGATACTTTCTTTGCCTTGAATGCTCTTCCCCAAAATAACTTCATAGCTTCCTCCTTCATGTCTTTCAAGGCTACTCAGTAAAGCCTTCCTTCACCACCTCAATCTTTCTTAGACTGGATTCCTTAGAAGCAGATCCTGATCAAAGAATTTTAGAAGGTATTGATTCAGGAGATGATACCCTAGAATAGCAGTAAGGGAATGGGGAAATGAGACAGAGAAGGAAGGCAATATAGGGTAGGTACATTAATGAGTGGACCTCTGTGGCCAAATGGGGCTCATTTCCAATTGGGAGCTTGGGAAGGCTGTACAGAACATATTGTCCCATGGGAGGAGTATTTATCCTCCTCAATTCCTGTTAGATATTGGCTACAGGATGCTCCTGGGAGTTTAATTCCTGGCACTTCTAGCCTTGTCTGTGTATAGGCAGAGCAGGCATCAGTGGTCAGAGAAAGCCTTTAGATAGAAAATCAGAGATGCTTACCAGAAGGCCCCCTGACATGTCCAAGAATACTCAGAATCAAGGGGATATAAGCAAGGTATTGCCAGTGCTGCAGCCTCCCCAAAATTCTCTGTCTTCCTTTCCCTGTTTTTATTTTATCCCTATACTATTTTACCCTATATTTAATACAGTATGTTTTCTTCACTTACCTTGTTTACTTTTCTACTTTATGAATCATGAATTTTTATCTCATTTGTTCACTGCTATATCCCCAGCATCTAATACAGTGTTTTATATGCGAGCAGCATTAAATATTTATAGATTAAAAAAATGAGTGGATGAACAACTTCAGGATGGGCAAGTGATCCAGGAAGTCCTAGAGAAGGGATGGAATTTGCACTGAGTAAACATTGGTTAGGCAGAGGCAGGGTGAGGAGAGCAGCCCAACAGTGGAGAACCACTGGAGCAAGAGTAGGTGAGCTGGTGAGCTAGCGTAGGGTAAGTTTTAAAATGAGTTAATTCCTCTTGATTGGAAAAGATGGTTCTTACAAAAATAACTGGACTAAGACAAGATAGGTCTTATCCAGACAAACTGTCAGACTGAGGAATTTGAGGTCTTTTCTGCAGGCAACTGGGAAGAAACAAGTGTTTAAAAACGGGAATTTATAACTGTGTTGTAAACTCCTTTAAACATGATTTAGGAAGACTAATCTGAAGTTATTAGGTAAGCTTATTTGGGGAGATAGGAAATAAAAATGAGTTTAGAAGCTTTTTCAGAGACAGTAACGGGCCTGATAGAGTTTTACAAAGTGACTAAGAACAGGCTAATTGAATGTTGGAGACAGTGTGGTTAAGCTGTCAAGATCAGAGTTAGGGATAATGGAGGAGAGAGCCTGCATTAACCCTAAGGTCTGGAGCCTGGAATTTAGTGGTGCAGCTAATAGACAGTGCAGCCAAAGACCTGTGCCAACTCCAGGGCTCACACTTGTTTGCATCATTCTGGGCATACCCAGCAAAATCCAAACTCGGCTGAGTTTTGAGAATCGTCTGGAACTCAGGTGACTTAACACTGGTTTGGGAACTTTGGGTTTTTGACAAAGGTAGTTGCTCAAAAAAGAGACAAGTGAATAATTATTAGCAATTTAAAAATGTTTCTGGGACTGGCTCTGCTTCCTAAAATCAGCACTCCTGCTTTCTGCTTTATTGTTTCCGTTTCTTGGGATTTGTACTGCAGCATAATGCTTTGGGGAGCATCAGTCCACTTAGCAGTGCAAAGATCCTGCCCTGCCTCCAGAGGAGAACTCTGGCAGGCCCATCATTTCACAGATCAATGAACATCTGAAACACTCTTCTAGTTTGGGGACTGCCTTTAGCAGCTAGCAGTTTGGTCAAAATTCATTCCACAGTTTTCCTACAGGTAACAATAATAGCTACAATATACTGAGTACTTATTAGGAGCCAAGCACTATTCTAAACATCTTGTTTATATTAATTAATATAATCCTCACATCAACTTATGAAGCAGGTTTAAGTGTTCCTGTTTGACTTATGAGGAAACCAAGGAATAAAGAGGCTGACTTACCCAAAGTCACACAGCTGGAATGTGGCTCCTCCTTGACACCAGCTCACCAGCCAGCTCCTGACCCTCAAGGGGAATGGGTGAGGAGAAGTAAGGGAGGGGAAAGGTGTACTTGAACTGGTACCATCATAGACTAGCTTTATGTTCTTTGGACTTTCCAGATGTAATAGTGTGGCACTCTTACAGGCACTTCCTGGCCATTTTCAGGATATTCCCATGGTGGTGGTGTTGGGGAGTCTCTCTTGAAAACCACTCAATCCAGTTGCATACATTCCAGTCAGTCATTTGTAACTCTTTCCTGAGCTCTGAGTCATCCAGAGTGTACCTCCATATTCTGCCCTTCATCCTTGTAGGCAGAGTCATAGATATGTTTATATTAGCTCCCCTACCTCATAGTGACCACAGCTGGTCCATAGGAAGCATTCATGTATCCCTGACCCCCAAGAACTGTGGGAGTGCAGATTCACCCCAAGTTATGCATCACTTTCCTGCTGCCACAGCCTCCTTTAGGTTTCTCAGGCATGAGGTCAACACAGGTGATTTTAAAGAGTTCACTGAACTTTCCTTTGCAAGTTCTGCATGTGGCAAACCATCTCACACTCACTTTGGTATCTGATAGCTAAGAAATTGATGCCCCAATTGAAATTTAGGCAGGAACTGTTATTTATTGTTTAACCTTCTATTGTATGTTTACTATCTTCATGGGATTTCAGGATTTAATCACTTGGTCACTGTGATTAAATGGCACACACTTAATCACACACTATGCTAGTCCATATCATATTAATATAAGAAACACGAAATGGATAATAAGAAAACATGATATGGACTAGCATAGTGTGTGCCATGAAATCAAACAGCTTCTGGATTGCCACGCTGCAGGAGGCAAAGCAGAAAAGAGGTGCAGAAGCAAGGCCATGGAGAACCCAATGCCAGAAGAACTGGCTTCATGTATTTGGGGAAGGGAAATCATTGGAAATTAAAGCAGTAACACTTTACTTAGATATGATGACCAGAGTGCTAAAAAAGTGAGATTCCCCAAGTGAAAAAGTGTGGGAATCACAGTGGCCAAGTGATCAAATCCTAGAAACACCAGAATTTACAACACAGATGGACTTCGTGGATATTTGTTCTATGTTGTACCAGTTTTGTCCCTATTTCCTATGTTGTACCAGAATTGTCCCTAATTCCTATGTTACTACTCAAGTCTACTGTCACACACCTGCCCCCCACATCTTTTTGTACCCTCTGTTTTATCCTACGTTTTCCCTTTCATTTATTCTCTAGTAAATTTTTATTTTCCTTTCTTTTGCAAAAGCATTTCCTCATTTTTCAAATTATTTTCAATGAGTTCTAGATTTTGTTGTATTATTGAGATCAGAACTTTGCAATCGTGCCATTAAATCAGAAAAAAATTGGGTGTTATGCTCAGTCATCCGTGCCATCACTAGTTTCTTTCAGATATTAGGCCTGAAGGACACAGATGTTTGTTGAAAAAGTTATGAGTATTATAAGCTCTCAGTTTGAGTATGTACAGGAAAATGAAAAAATAAACATGCATGTACACACATTCACACACACACTCACACAGTGAGTACTCAAGTGATCAGAGCATAAAAATGTTTATCCCATTCATCATGCCCAGCCACAAGCCTTTAATTATAATTTTTTGACTGGCATGGGTGCATTACAAATTGTGAATTTTTCTTATAATCTCAGTGATTATTCCAAATAGTTTCCAAATTACTTTCTCTTTATTTCAACAATATAAATCATAGTATTTATGCTTGTTAAAGAGTTTCTGAAAAGATTACAAAATACGCTAGCCCTCCAATTCAAAAGTCCTATATTTAGCAGGACGGTTTGTCCTTGGAACATTTCCTATAAAATTTAAGGTAGGAAAAGGATGGCAAGGCCACCTAAAACCTTTGCCGAGAAGCTTTTCTGCCCGTCTTTGTGTCAAGGCAGAGAAGAGAAACAAAAGCAGAGACCTATAGTTAACTACCTAACTTTTACCCAAGGATATCAATACAAGCAACGTGCTTTTCTATTACTAGTCAAAACAAATTTTCTGTTGGACTTGTTTTTAGTTTTTATTTTTGTTTAAAGTTCCAGGGCTGTTGGACTTCTTAACTCAAGGACTTCTCAAGTTGGACTACGGCCTCTTTGTCTGGCTTTGACTGTTGTCTCTGCCTTTCCTCACATACATGCTGAGATTTCTGCTCCAGACTCCCCACTCTTCTTTCTGCAAAGGGACTAACGTCTCTGTCCTAATGTAGGTCTGTCCACATTAATAACTTCTGGCCTGGAATGTTTCCGGGCAATTATCAGGTAACTTAGACAATTATCTGTAAGATTAGTTAAAAGACTTTCTATAAAGCTGTGATATTGATTCAACTCATAATTTGGCTGAATTAGCCAGTTTCAAATCTAATTTCACGGCAGGAAATTTCACACATACAAATCAGCAGTTTTGAGAAACCTGATGAAATAATGGCTAGTTTACCCTGAAAATCTTTGTAATCTAGAAGCCAACTGTCTCAGTAAATGCCATAGTAATTAGATAATTATCCTAGCCCAGTGGTGGCTATGGCTTTCTGCCAACATCTTTTTTACCACTTGCTGCAATTTCTCTCTCACAAGCACTCTTCTCAACTTCCTCACTAAAAAATAAAACAAAACCTACTTTTTCCTCTCAGCATGTCCCCTTTGGGTCTCCACTTCTCAAATATTTTGTAAAGCATGGCAGCTTTCTTCCACCATACTTACTACAGTCTCAATATCATTGGGTTTTGATGGCTTCAGCATTAATAATGGATCAATCTAATTTAGAGGATGCATCCAGCCCTCACTAAAATGTTGTATGTGGAACTGCCCTATAGGAGTAGATGGCATCAAGGTTCTATTAGACCAAATCAGATGATGACCAAGGAGAATTTGCCCTATATTAATTCGAATGTAATTACTACAGTAAGTTCAGAGAGCCCAGGATTGGGCCCTATTTGAACCTAGATTTACTGCCAAACTACACCAAATCCAAACACTGAAGACTTTTCTAGAAACAATTTCCAGAGGATGATTTGGTTGGTGGCAATCACCACAGCCCTTAAAGCAGTGCTATTTATTTTCTTCCTTCATCTTCAATTGTTGTATTAAATATATATGTCATGCACATAATATAGAGAACTTTTAAGTTGTGTGATTTCGATCATCAAATTAGGAGCACAGAAATATACTTCCAAATTGAGGTTGGGACAGCAGTATTCCAATTGACAGTTTTAAATCCATTGGTTGTCAGAAGATAAAAACAATGTTTATTTGTTAATACTTTTTTAAATCCTTTAAAAAAGTTAATAACTTAGCTCAGTGATAATCATGAGTGTGAACAAGTGTTTAGCTAAGAAAGTTGATTATAATTATGAAAACGGTGATCTATGTAGATTTCAAAGATTTATGAATGGTTAAGCACACTACAGTATTTTCACATAATGTTGACATTACAAATGGAAAAGATGTTCATGTTATGTTGTTAAGGTAAAAAAAAATTAGCTCTATTTGAAGTATATAATTTTTGTATGGATGGACACACAGACACACAGGGAAGAATAATCTGAAAGAAACATACCTGAAAATATCATCAGTGGCTATTTCTGTGCGGTAGAATTGTGGGTGATTGTATATTCTTTCTTTTATTTTCTTTTATCCACTCATCCTTAGTTTTCTACAATGACATGAACTACTTTTATAATAATAGCTTAATTTATTTTTTCAAACAACATTTGTTCCTAGACTTACTTTTAAAGATGTTAGTGGTTAGGGGTCTGTAGGACACCTAAGAATGTTTGACTTTTCCTCCCGGTAATGAGGTTTAGCCTGATTCACCCAGTGCTCATTAAACGGAAGCCTATAAACAGGAATGTCCCAGGTATAAACTAGGGGAAAATTGGCTTCTGTCAGCAAATCAGCCAGTTATATGAATGGCCAAACTAAGCACGATAGTGTGCCTTGGCAGATAAAAATTAAGTAGAAAATTATAAAATATCCATGTAATAGTTTTGAACAACTATATTAGATAATTTTTTTTTTTCTTTAAACCACTTTTGATCTTCGCATGCTTGTTATTCAGAATGTACTGAAGTGATCACAAAGAATATTTGTTTTTGGCTCCAACAAGAGTAAATAGATGATTTGTATTGCAGGGATTCAATTCAGTTCAAATTTTTAAACTTTTACTGGGTAACTATGCACATATCCAGAACTGTTTTAGACAAAATAGAGTACCCACAAAGACAAATGTCTTAGAGAAACTCACAGGTTTGTCATAGAGAGAGATAAATTAATAAATATTTCTGATAAATATAATGGACTTCCATATAAGCAGTAAGTAGTACAAAGCAAGAGTCATGGAAGTGTGGGAGAAGAAGAGGTTAGTTCTAACCAAAGAACAGGAAATATTTCCTAGAGAAAGTAACATTTTGACTACAATTAAAAGTGTATTAGTCTTCTTTGGGTCATAGGTAACAGAAATAAAGTTCAAACTAGCTTAAATAAAAAAGACAGTGTGTCACCTTATGGAATAAGGTTTTCTTGCTTTAAGCAAGGCTAGATCCAAGGGTTAACAAGACTTTGCCAGGATTAGCTTTCCTCTTTGTGACTTTTTCACAGACAAGTTTTCCACAAAGATGATTGTTGAAGATAATAAAAACTTACATACTATGTTAGTCCAGTTGGACCTCTAAAAAATGCCATAAACTGAGTGACATAGGCAACAGATATTTATTTCTCATAGTTCTGGAAGCTGGGAAGTCCCACATTAAGATGCCAACAGATTCAGTGTCTGATGAGGGCCCACTATCTAGACAGCTGTCTTTTAGCTGTAACCTTTTTAATTTGTTGAGTAAACTCCATACTATTTTAGATAATGGCTGTACTAATTTACATTCTTACGAAAAGTATGCAAGAGTTCACTTTTCTCCACATCCTCACCAACACTTGTTTTCCTTTATCTTTTTAATAATAGTTATTCTAAGTGTGTGGTGGCAGCTCATTGTGATTTTAATTTGGATTTCTGTGATAATAGTGATATTGAGCATTAAATACCTATTGGCCATTTTTATGTCTTCTTTTGAGAAACATCTATGTAGATCCTTTGCCCATTTTTTGTAATTTAATTTATTTTAATTTACTTATTTTTAATTTTTATGAATCCATAATACTTGTACATATATGAAGGGCACATGTAATATTTTGATACAAGCATACAGTGTGTAATGATCAAATCTTATTGGGATATTCATCACCTCAAACATCTTTCATTCCTTTTTAAAATATTTTCAAGTATGGGTTTCAGAACATTTATAATTTTGTTTGAGTTGGGACATTCTAAATCTTCTAGCTACTTTGAAACATAACAATAAATTATTATTAACTATAGTCACCCTATATCTTCTTCTTTTTTTAACTTTCATTTTACTTTTTAATTTTTTTTAACTTTTAAGTTCACAGGTACATGTGCAAAATGTGCAGGTAAACGTGTCACACGGGGGTGTTGTGGTACACATTATTTCATCACTCAGGTATTAAGCCTAGTATCCATTAGTTTTGCTCATTTTTAAATGGGATTGTCTGTTTTATTACTTTTGAGTTGTTTGAGTTCCTTATATTTTGCATATTAACACCCCTTATCAGATGTGTAGTTTGCAAATGTATTCTGTCATTCCACAGGTTGTCTCTCAACTCTGATTATTGTTTACTTAGCTGTGCAGAAGCTTTTAAGATTGATGTAAACCCATTTGTCTATTTCTGCTTTTGTTTCCTGTGCTTTGGGGTTATATCCAAGAAATAATTTCCCAGACCAATGTTAGGGAGTTTTTTGCCTGTGTTTTCTTCCAGTTATTTTACAATTTCAGGTTTTAGATTTAAGTCTTTAACTCATTTGGAGTTGATTTGGTGTGAGGTAAAGGTCTAATTTCATTCTTCTGCATGCGGATAGCCAGTTTTTCTAGAACCATGTGTTGAAAAGACTGTTCCCATTATGTGTTCTTGACATCTTTGTTGAAAATCAATCAACTGTAAAAGTGTGGATCTATTTCTGGGCTTCCTATTCTGTTCCATTGGTGTATGTCTGTTATTAGGCTGGTACCATGCTGTTTTGATTGCTATAGCTTTGCAGGAGATTTGAAGTCACTGAAAACTACATAACACTGATGAAAGAATTTGAAGAAGACATAGATAAATAGAAAGATATCTGGTGTTAATGGATTGGAAGAATTAATACTGTTAAAATATCCATTCTACCCAAAGCAATATATAGACTAAATGCTATTCCTATCAAAATTCCAATGACATGTTTCATATAAATAGAAAAATATCTTTAAAACTGACATACAACCACATAAGACCCTGAAGAGCCAAAGCAATCTTGAACAAAATGAACAAAGCTGGAGGCATCACATTACCTGATTTTAAAACCTAGTAATTATTTAAATGTGATGGGAACTTGCTATTTGAAGCAAAGAAACAAATTAAATTGCCAATTTAAACACTGGCCTTTAATCTACAACCAGAAATACCATTTGACCCAGCAATCCAGTTACTGGGTATATACCCAAAGGAATATTAATTATTCTACTATAAATACACATGTGCATATGTTTACTACAGCACTATTTACAATAGCAAAGACATGGAACCAACCCAAATGCCCATCAATGACAGACTGGATAAAGAAATTGTGGTACATATACACCATGAAATACTATTCAGCCATAAAAAGGAATGGCATCATGTCATTTGCAGACACATAGATAAAGCTGGAAACCATCATCCTCAACAGACTAACAAAGAAACAGAAAACCGAATACAGTATGTTCTCACTCATAAGTGAAAGTTGAATAGTGATAACACATGGACACAGAAGGGAACAACACACACTAGGGCCTGTTGAGGGGTGGGTGGGGAGGGGAAGGAACTTAGAGGATGGGTTAATAGGTGCAGCAAACCACCATGGCACACGTATACCTATGTAACAAACCTGCACATTCTGCACATGTATACTGTTTTTTTCGGAAGAAATTTTTAAAAAAGAAAAAGAAACATTGGCTTTTAATTTTTTTGTTTTGTAAGTCTGAATTATTACATACTGACTTGGCTTAAAATACTGTGCACTTAGACCATTTTTTTAAATGAATTTTAATCTATTTAAAATGTAATTCAACTTAAGCTTTTAGAGCATTGCCTGTTTCTAGTGAATGATTAATAAATGTAAAAACACACTTCCCTGAATTTACATCAGTAATCATAAAATCATCTGTCAGTTTTAAAAGCCCATTTGTACCAGGCATTTGTTTGTTCCCTGGCATAACAGTGACTGTATATGAATTCATTTTATGATTCATAGAATCCCCATGGGCTCATGGTGATATGGGCATTTGAAATCAGGCCAATTGATGTTTTAATCCTTTCTGTCCTTCAGGAAGAAGTGGAATTAAAAATCTATGTTTTTGTTATTTAGTATTTGTTGCACTGAGCTAAGATTATAGATAAAATGTAGAATTAGATCATTGCTAAGTGGATTTGTACTCTAAATTAAACAGAAATACAGGATACTGACCTTGGGAAATAAATTGTAGGAGTGACAACGTGGTGAAAGACTCAGGAACAAACCAAAAAATCTAAATAGAGATAGCAAAGTACTCTATTATTAATATTTGCTGGTAATGGATGAAAGCGCAGAATGAAAAGGTTAATTTTTGAATCCAGTTCTACCCTGAACTTCTTGCTTACGTTTGAGTATAGCTCTTCTCTTTGCTCTGCATTATTTTCTGTATCTTCAAGATGGTTCATTCATTACAAAGAAGTTGGAGTCATGTATGAAATCATAAACATGAAATACTTCAGATTTCTCAGAATAAAGTTTCCACAGCAAAATGAAATAATAACAGGAATACACTGTGTGATTTACTGCTGGTAGTTTATCTTATAAAGCAAGTAAATTAGGGGCTAAAATTTTATATATTAGAAGGATTTATTTCAAAAATGATTTTAAGAAATATACAGTCAGCAAATTTGAAATGAACCAATCTATAAAAATTTGATTCATACACAACTTTTGGAAAACATCTTGCATTATTCAAAGTTATACCTTTGTGGATTTAATTAATACTCAACACAAAGGTCAATTCTTTAGGATAAGTAGTGTGTGAAATCAGTGGTACTCAGAGATATATGACATTTGAGCCATTGATAATAATAAAGCATTAGTAAATGTAATTTCATGTTAAGTAGTTAATAATAATTTATTATTAAATAATTAAGAGAAAATCCATAAAACTGTTGCATGTCTTTAAAATATTTTCTGTAATATTAAATATATTTTCTAATATGGAAATTGAAAGTCTTGAACCTCTCTAGATTACAAGCAGAAGAACCACATGTGCCATCTCCCATTAAAGTGAGTGGTCAATTAAGGAACATTTTGTGACCATAAGAACTAATAATGATTGCAATGTAATAATTAATGACAGACAATTTCAGAATACATAAAACTAGTTTTCAAAAGTTGTCTAATCCTATATTGAAATAAACCACTGCATATAATCTTATGAATCTGATTACAAATGAGGCTGTGGATTATCTTGAGGACAGCATGAATGATTGGAAAGTGAGAAATTTCCTAATATGGTTCAAAGACTTGAATACAGCAAGATCATATTGCATAAGAACTAACTGACGTAGTCGCCACATTTTGAAAAGGTGCAATGTGAAGTCATGCTTCCAAGTTCAATGACAGAATATCCTTACCAAAATAATGTTGGTGTCCAATATGGAGCACAGTAGACAGGACAATGTCAAAAAGGAATGGGATAAAAAAAGATGAGCAGGTTGCCTTCTTCCTTCCCCTTAAATAAACCCTGCACACACCTAAAGAACTGATTCTGAAATCATGGAAAAAAGCTGTGGTTGTTGGCCTTCATCTGCAGAATTTCTCTAGGTTTGCTTCTTATATCCCTTGTTCCTAATTCCTCTAATATCTTTCTTTCTTTTTTTTTTAAATTCCCCTAATTTCTTGGCACATTTTCTTTAATTGGATTCTCTGTCTCTTTCATGTTCCTAATTTTACTGACCTGGTTTTATACCAGCAACTCTGCTTTTCACTTGTGCTACTCCTCAATGAATTAATTATTGATGAATTAATTATCCACCTATGACAACATTCACAATAAGTCATGAATAAAAGGCACCTACTCCTGTTCCCCAGTGTAGCCCAGTAGAGCCTGTACCAATATGGCTGTGGCCTGGCCATTCATTGTTGGATTATGAAGGATATCCAACTGAAACTCAAGGGAACGAATTCAAATAAGATTCATCAAAGTCAGAGCACATATCTCACCGTATTCAGATAGCTGAGAATGGTTTGGCCATCTCTCTGTTAATCAACCACGAACTATGACACAGTCTGGCTTCTGTTGTAATTCTTGGTACATAAAAGCTTCTCCAAAAAATATTTGATGAAAGGGTGGCTAAATGAATAAATAAATTATTATAAACACTATAAGATCTAAGAATAAGTATACTGGTTGTTAAGGGTGTGCATGAAATAACAAAATATGATGAACCCTTGATTAGTAGTATATATTTAATGAAGATTTCCATTTATATGTATATCAAGCAAAAAAAAAAAAAAAAAGAAGAAGCCCAGCACAATTATTTGTCCTCATTCTTTATACATCTGTGGTTTAAAAACAGCTTTGAAAATAGTTACTTGCCTCAGGTAAAGTCTGACTTCTGCTGTATAGGCAGTAAAATATTCTGAAACCTTACACACTAGTACATACCCTCATAGAGGACAGTTAATAAAAATACCAATTAGGCCTAAATCTTCCTATTCTGGTTCATACAGATGTACAATCAACTCAAAACATATTCAAAAAATTTTTAAAAGAAGTAACAGATGTATCATCCCAATTTCCTGGATTAAAAAAAAAAAAAACTGCACTCTAGAATCCCCAAACAAGAATGTTTACAGAAACGGTTGATGGAGGTAGCATGGGCTGGCATTTAAAATGCTTACTGTTTATCAGGAGAAACATCCTAAATACAGTGCTTCTCTATCAGCTCAATGTTTTTTGTTTCTTCAGATTGATAGGCTGGATGTGGATGGCTTGTTTAGCAACATTGAGTCCGTGCATCAGATATCAGCCAAGCTGCTGTCATTGTTGGAAGAGGCCACAACAGACGTGGAACCGGCCATGCAAGTAATTGGTATGTTTATTCTCTTCTCAAGTTCTACAATACAACAGGAAATAATTTTTTAATAACCTCCCTTTGCTTTGGTTTTATACTCCGGACTCACCATGCTTCCCAGGAGATATATAAATGCTAAAGCCATCTTTGGGCTCATTGTAATCATACAGACTCTGTATTTATTTTCAAATGGGTTTGTATCCATTTGCTGAAGTCCCACAGTGGCACAAAACATACCATTTGCTTTTTAATTTCCAATTGTTCAATCTCTTTGCTTTCCAGATGTTCTGTAATTTTTAAAATGGCTAACATTTACTTGATCTTTAAAGAATTAATTATTTAAATATGCTAATAGCTTTGCTGATTTTCATTACAATGTTTTTTTAGTTCTTATGCCCATGAATCAATTAATTTTTGTAGGCCATAAATTTCTTAAATGAGAAATGTAAAACTATTAAAGAAATGTAAATTATTAAAAATTTACACAAGTTCTACTTTTTTCATGCTTTCTCTTTTTTTCTTTATTATTTGCCTTCCAAATACATTTTTACTCTTGGTCAGATATATTTATTTTCTTACTCTGGTAAGATTTTCAAAAACAACAACAGAAAACATAATTCAAAAAGTATTAAAGTAAATTTTTATTCTCTACATTTCTTGGGAATTTCCAAGGGAATATGATCTCCTTGAAGGCACTTTGCACATCTAAGACATCATACAAACAGTGCCATGTAGGCTAAGAGCTTTTAAAATTATCATTTCTCTATTTAACATTTATCATTCACAATATATCCTCATTACAAAAATACTAAAACAATCCAGGATTACATAGAGTAACAGTAAAAGCTTCTTTCATATATCCCTCCAGTGCCACTGTCTTCCCCACAAGTAGCCACTTGTTTACTACAGATCCTTTCTTTGAGATCTGCACACATAGACTATACACAAACACCTTATGTCTTTACTGATTAGATCTTTGTTACCTTTTATTTGTTAGAGTTATAAAAATGGCATGAAACTGGTCTTGTTTAATATTTACAGAGAACCCAAGTTTAATAAGCAAAGCTGATCATATAGATGAAATATAGTGAAAGAAATGATTCAGCAATAAAGCCAGCCCACTCAAAAAGATTTCTTCCACAGACAGTTTAAATTCAATTCTTTGTGATGAAATGTCTCCTCAAGTAATTATTAACCTCAAAGGGAAAGACGGTAGCTTTACATTGAGAAACACAGCAGGGGTCATCTTTATCTACAGATCAAGATCAACAACACCAGGAAATAACATGTATTCACATTATGAACCTTATGCACTGAGGGAACATCGCATTTGTGGTATTTTTACCCAAAACGTGTGTAATCATGACCAGTCATGAGAAAATACTAGATATCCTCAGACAAACTCAAATGAGGGACACTTGACAAAGGAACTGATCAAAACTATTCTGGGCTGAGCACAGTGGCTCACGTCTGTAATCCCAGCACTCTGGGAGGCCGAGATGGGCGGATCACAAGGGCAAGAGATTGAGACCATGGTGAAACCCCTTCGCTACTAAAAAAAACAAATATTAGCTGGGCATGGTGGCGCGCACCTGTGGTCCCAGCTACTCGGGAGGCTGAGGCAGGAGAATTGCTTGAACCTGGGAGGCGGAGGTTGCAGTGAGCTGAGATCGCGCCACTGCACTCCAGCCTGGTGCCTGGTAACAGAGCAAGACTCTGTCTCAAAAACAACAACAACAACAGCAACAAAATTATTCTGAAGTGTCAAGATCTAAAAGATAAGGGAAGACTCAGGAACTGCTACAGACTGTAGGAAACTCAGGCAGAGTAACAAATAAATGCAAGTGGGAGCCTGGATAGAGTCTAAAACAGTAAAAGAGCATTAGTGTTGAAATTCACATAAGGTATTTAGTTTTGTTAATTGTATTGCACCAAAGTTGATTTTCTTACTCTGACAATCATATTTTGATTATGTAAGATGTTGATGTTGGTGAAGCTGAGTAAAGAGTATTTGAAAATTATCTGTACTATTGTTTTTCAACTTTTCTATCAAAAATTAGTTCAAAATAAAAATTGAAAAACATGATTTATAGAAAAACTCAATTGAAGATGTTTATAATGTCAGGTTCACTAATCCTAAAATTCCAACTTTGAAGAAAATTATAGAATTTTTTTAAAAAATCAAGACAATGAGGCCATATTTGAAAAAGAATCTGTTGGAGTCTTATTTTAACATCCTTACCCTTGGTATCTGGGCCAGCCTTGTGACTTGCTTTTATCAATGAAATGGGGCAAAATGGTGTTCTACAACAACATTATGTCTTTTGCTCTCTGCTTGTGAAGACAGAGGCCCAAACTGCCCAGCCATTCCAAGCAACACAGCCAAGGTCTCAGGCTTGAGTGTAAGGTCCTTGTCAGCTAGCCAGTTGGCCCCCCGCCAGTCCACCAACTGACGGAAACATAGAAGTAAACCCCGCCAATGCCAGTTAAACTCTGCCCAGTTATTGACCCATACAATTATGAGCAAATGAACAGTTGTTGTCTTAAGCTTTTAAGTTTTGGACTGATTCTTTTTTCCTGTGGTAATTGCTAACTAATACAGATTAACAGATGAGAGAGTAATTTATTTCAACTCAAATGGTGAGGGAAAACTTGATTTGGAAAGATCTGAGCTTGGACTTGAAGGATTTAGAAAGGTGGAGATTGCGTGCAAAAGGCTTTCTAAATGAGAAATAGAGTAAAGGCCTCAAAACAAGAGTACAGGAAATTCTTAAAAAGGACAGCAGCAGCCCTATGTGACTGGAACACAGTGCTGAGAGGGCCTCTCTCAGCCAAACATTGTAGATATATCAATACAAGTTCACTAGCAATTTCCAATACTAAATATTTTACCAAAGCACTTACATTTCATAAGAAAAGCTGATTGTTTGTGAGATGTTTCCAAAATTATGTTACCACAAATGAAAAGCACAGGTGTCCCATTTCTTTGTCCTTAGATGGCACGAATTAGAGTTTGTGATTCACAGCTGGAGTGCCAATGAAGGAATTTTCCTAATACGTAGATAACCTAGGAGGAAAATTTTACTCAATTATAACCTTGGGGTCTGGATAAGGTTCCAGTTTAAACACAGAGGCATATGCTTGCAGATCTGCGAGCTCTGAGAAAATTGTCTGTACTGTCATGCCAAGATAGAAAGTGGATTTTAAAATCTTGACTTCAGCACGGTGTCTAGATAGGAAGTTATAGACGGCAGTATGGGATGTGGCTCTTGTTTCCATGTAGATGACAGTGTAAAGTTTAAGGACACATGGGTTTCAATATCAGGTTGACTTGAGTTATATCTCGGCTTGGCCTGTTGCTAGGTTTCTGATCTTAGGCAAGTTACAAACCTCATTGAACTTCAATTTTTCATCTGGAAACTGGAGGGAATAATACTTATCCCATATGGTTTTTATGAAGATTTGACAAAATTACATGTAAAGAATGATACTCCAGTGCTTACCCCTAATTAATATCCAATAGATGATGTTATAAATTATTATCCCACGAATATTAGATTTATCCATCTATTTAAAAAGCTTGATTTCTTCTGTATGTAACAAGTGAATAAAAGGTGACTTTTTCTCAGAGGTCCTGATCATGTTTTTCAAACTAGTCATATTTGCTAGATTTATTTGATTTCTAGATGCCCCCTATATCTATGCATCTAGATGATTCATGGATCTAATATGGTGACATATTTTCTTCTAAAGGGAGATTTAACATATCAAGTGTCATTTCCACATTTGGTGGAGTGAACAGGAATGGCAGTAACTAATCTCCAAAGATGGCCCTCAATGGACCATGCCTTCTAGTTCACACTGCAATATAGTCTAGTGTCATATTGACTCTGGACTGGCCTTCTGGTTCACTATTACAATGCAGTGGAAATGACACCAAGCCTTAGGAAATGGGCCCAAGCCTTAGGAAAGCCTGACAATTTCTATTTTCATGATTTTGGAAGCCTGCCATTTAAAAAGTTGAGTTACCTTACTGGAAGTATCAGAGAGAACGCAGATGAGCAGATGAGACTATGTAGAGTGAGAAAGTGGCACTGCTATCCCAGCATCCCGGCAGAGGGCAGCCCCCAAGCTGCTCCTGCCAAGGCACTAGATTTGTGAAATTAGTCATCTTGGACATTAGAATCCAGATAAGCCCTTAGATGACTCAGATCGAGTGGATGTCAAGTGGCGCAAAAGAACCATAGAGCTGAGCCCAGTTAATCTACAAAATTGTGAGAGAACATAAAAATGGCTGCTGTTTCAAGACACCAAGCGTTGGGATGGTTTGTTACATAGCAATAAACAACCCAACAGCAATTGTCCTCTTATATGTGTTTGCATATTATAATGTTTCAAAGTATTAAAACAAGACTGTCATGAACATGCTTGAATCTACTTTACTTGCTTACCTCATGCATATTGTGCTGAGAACCAGCCTGAAAGAGGCTTTTGATAAAGGAATTGAAATTTCTCATATGCATTTTCCTGAGGGTGATTCTGTCCTTGGAGAGAAAGAATTTAGAGCATTCTGTTTTTTGAAGGTGTAGTAGGTGATGCACGGTTGTTCTATAGCAGTGCTTTGTTCTCCTAAAGCAATGTCTCTTGCAGGTCCCTGAAGTAAGAATCTGTGCCTTTAGCAGTGAGTTTGTGAGAAGAGTATTAGTTGCTGACAATTCATATCATAATGCCGTGTGGGAGATACTACAGCAGCGCTCACTTAAATGAGTTTTTCAGTATTATTATTGTGTGTAAGTTTGTGTATGTTTTACTCAGGACACAGATAGGCTTGACCTGATTAATTCTGGCCAACTGAGACAAGTTGGGAGGGTCCTAGACCTGCATACTTGAATGTGTGGGTCAGTGCAGAGGTTTGGGGGACACTCAGGTGCAACAGATGACAGATCAGAATGCAAGTGTTAGAAGTAACAGAAAAGCTGTCAGCTTCAGAGAAAATGATGATGGGGGAATGTGGTTTTCAGGATCAAGGATACACCAATTCTCACAAGAAAGAAAAATCAAGTGGAAGCAGGTACTCGGCTGTAATATGGGCAGGAGGGGTGATGATTGGACTTCCAGTCTCTTGAGTGGGGTGAATATTGGTCCCAGTGCTGCTAACTTATTCCTTATAATAAAAATAAAATAAAGATGGCTTAGTAAAAAGTCTCACAGTTCTGATTTCTGAGGAGAACGGTAAGTTCTAGGATGCTATGCTGATAGAACCTGCCAGTGGAAGTCAGTGGCTTAGCTGTGCCAGGAGTATTGGAGAGTTGAGGTCACATTTGAATGGACCTATGAAAAGTCAAATATTGCACAGGATACACATAGAAATAAATTTCTAAATCTCAGGAAGGAATGTAAAAATCTGTGAGTTCCTGAACACTTTCTCAGCCTCCAGGAAACTAAAATGAGAAGTACATAGAAAGAGTAACAAATCTTGAAGGTACCCGAAGGTACCCAAAAGCCTGGAAAGAGAATGGCTTTTTTTAAATTGCATTTTAGGTTTTGGGGCACATGCGAAGAATGTGCAAGATTGTTGCATAGGTACACACATGGCAGTGTGATGTGCTGCCTTCCTCCCCATCACCTATATCTGGCATTTCTCCCCAACTCCCCTTTGACAAACCTGAGAATGGCTTTTGAAATGAAACAGATCCGTGTCTTAATCCTGGCTGTCATCACTAGCTCAATGGCTGTGAGCAAGTCACTTGGGTCAGTGAGGATTGCGTTTGCCTGCCTGGTATAGAAACCTGGCCAAGCCGGGCGCGGTGGTTCAAGCCTGTAATCCCAGCACTTTGGGAGGCTGAGGCGGGTGGATCACGAGGTCGAGAGATCGAGACCATCCTGGTCAACATGGTGAAACCCCGTCTCTACTAAAAATACAAAAAATTAGCTGGGCATGGTGGCGCTTGCCTGTAATCCCAGCTACTCAGGAGGCTGAGGCAGGAGAATTGCTTGAACCCAGGAGGCGGAGGTTGCGGTGAGCCGAGATCGCGCCATTGCACTCCAGCCTGGGTAACAAGAGCGAAACTCCATCTCAAAAAAAAAAAAAAAAAAAAAGAAAAGAAACCTGACCAAAAGGGTTTAACCAAAAAGGGGCTTATTTTTCTCATGTAACAAGAAATCCGTGACTCACGAGTCCAAGACTTGTGCAACTGCTTGCTGCTCCTTGACGCTCTTCCCTTTGCAATGCTCAGCATGTGGCTTTTGACACCATCCCCCAGATGGCTACTCCATTTCCAGGCATCACTTCCTAAAGACAGTGAAGCAAAACCACCCCCTCAGAAGGCTTTTTTCATTTTGGGGGAATATAACCCTTTCCCAGTGACTTCTAGATATATCTCATTCTGTTTTGTACATGTGTTATTTCATTTCATATATATATACACACAAACACTTTTGCACACACACTTGGCCATCTAAATACCAGAGATTTGGGGAAAGTGAATATTTTTAACTGGGTGTGTTACCAGTCGAAATTCTATGGGTTTGGAAGAAGGAAGAACAGATAAGTCAATAGCAATGGATTCCACATGCATTTGTTCATCCTTTCAATGTGAATAACAAGACATCTATGGCAGGAAAATACCAAACATAGAGCATAAACCTCCAGAATGTACGTTCCATGAGAGGAAGAATTCTTGTCTGTTTTGTGGCCCGTGTGTCACCTGCATCCAGAACAGTGTCCTTAAAACTATTTACTGAATGGATGAAATTAGAGATAACAGTAAGTGTTCAGTGCACTGGCTGGCAAACAGGGACCAGGAGACGATTGTTGTTATTATTGTCATCACTGAGTCTGCCTGTGGTCAGTGTCACTGTAAGATGTCAATGCCATTTTCAGAGGCTGCTAGGTAATACAGAGCAACTAGCTACAGCAGAGGCAAGCTTTCTCAAGACAGGTATTTACTAAAATGAGAGAAATGGAAAATCATGATTGGTGTAAGACAGGATATTCCTCAGTGTTATCAATCTTACATTAAAAAAAGTTATTGTACCTTTTTCTGATCCAGCCAGGAAAAACCTTCACTTTCTCAGAGAACCAGTGTTGCCTCAAGATGCCAGTTGTTAAAGAATCCCGACCTGGATTTAAGTGTCTAGGGAGTCAACAAGGTTCAGGAAGAAACTGTGAGCTGTCATCAAAATATATAGCTGTATTCTTGAATGTTAGATCTGGACTAATATTTAAAGAGCATCTATTCCATTACTGAGATAAAGACAGTAAGAGCTATTTGCCCAATTTACATTAGTAACTCTGGATACAGTCAGAAGGGACTCTAGCTCTTCTAAATACAGGCCAGAGCTTTTTCCTCTCCAAAAACTGACCCACTCCATAGCCCACTAGCATCCCCAAGGCTGTCCTGCTCAGCTGCTAGCCACCTCCCATGGCCAGTTGTGCTGGGTGGATGCCACCTTAGCTTCAGGGCAGTCCCTTCTTTGAGAGCCCCACCACAATTATGACACTGTCCTCCCTTGCACTGCACACACAGATGATCATGACAGGTCCCCATCCTCCACTCTGCTCCTTTCTTTTCTCTGTTTCTCTCTTTAGAATCCAGCTCTTTTTATTTGGCCTACTTCCTCATCTCTCATTCCCTTCTAAACCCAGCCCTCTAAAAATGCTATTACCACATCACCAGGGACCTCAGAATTGTCAAATCCAATGGACACATTTTTTCTGAACTTATCCTACTCTAGTGCTTCAGAAAAAAAATTTACCAAAATATTCCTGATATCAAAAGAGAAATATCATGAGTCACAGGAAATGTGGAGTTATGTCCTGAAGCTAGAGCCACAGGCATGAAATAACTTAGAAGTCTCATTTTGTCATAAGAATTCATATCAGTTTTCCAGTCTATTGTTCTAGGAAACCAGTGGTTTTTTTCTTCAAGTATCTTAATAAAATTGATGCTCGAGGGATACCCTTGTTTTAATCCCAAGGCTGCATGTCCCACCTGCCCCCTGTATTTGGTTTGAATTTTACAATCCTAGCCAGGATCTCTTGGTTATATCCTCAGCAGTCAGTTTTATCCCCCAGGCTACGTAGGAGCTAAATGAGACTAAAGGTCAGAGAGTGTGGCTTCTTTAAGCAGCATTTACTCTCTCGGTTTCTTTCTTCTCGCTTCCCCTCTCATTTTATGCTCCCCTGAAGAACAGAATGAGGCTAGGAAAGAAAGGGAGAAAGTAATCAGATGATCTGGCATTTGGGCTGGCGAATCTACTTACTGCCTTGTTTAGTCATGGTGGCTGGGCTCCCACTCAAGGAGGATAAGCAGACCGTAGGGAGCAACCTGGCACAGGAGGTGAATGCTGCCAGGGAAGCTCTTTCACTGGGGATGGCATGTCATGGCACTTTCACTAAGCTGTGTGTGTTACTCAGGGAAATGACAGTCAGAGGCCTGTATTATTACAGATCTTCTTTCCAAAGAGTGGGCCATCTCTACCCTCTGCCCATACTGCCCCCTTCTCTGTATTCTAAGTACTCTGCCTTGACAAGTTTTATTTAGAACCACAGATAATTTTCTTTTGGGATATACCTCAGGCTGTAATTTATACATGAGATTTCAACTAAAATTATTTTTCAAAACATAATCTTGGTTGGCTTTTAGAGTTGAACTTACTGCATAGTTTTTTGTTATTGTTGTTAATACAAGCAACATCCAACTTTAACTCCTCCATAACTAACAGTTCATGTCATATTTTCATAGACATTTTAAATGAAATGTAATGGGTAGGATAGAGGGGGCCTTTAACTCATCAGTATTTCTCCCAAAATATTTTCCTGTCAAAGAGAAAACAAGACAAAACACAGTGTGTTGATTAGAGTTAAGTTCAGCTGGCAGAAACAGCAAACAAAAACAAAACATTACTAGCATAATAAGACAGATGTTGATTTCTCTCTGTGTAAAAGTCTAAAGGCATGTGTTCTAGAGCTGTGTGGCAGCTCTGCTCCACAGGGTGCTCTGGGATGCAAGCTCCTTCCAGGTCACAACTCCACTTACCAAGAGGTGGCTGTGATCTTCTTGGATAAGGTAAAGGTATTAATAGTATCCAAATCCTAGGTAGCAAACAGAGGCAAGGATGAAGATGGTGCAAAGGCTCAGCCACCTGCCTCTTCAGGAAAGTTCCTGGATACTGTCACGGGACACTTTCATTTATATCCCATTGTTGGCTTTAATTACATGGCCACACCAATTACATGGGAGGCTGGGAAATGCCATTTCAATTTGGGGCAGCCAAAACTTTTATTTCTTTAGAAGCGGATTATGATGATGGGGAGACAACTAGCAAGCTCTGCTACCTGTAAACCCACAGACTTATTCAATCTTGGCAGTATTTCTCAATTTTTGTTCTTGTCTTTCCTCATGCTGATCCTTCTTTGTGGCTATGCCTTCTTAGGCTTCTCTGTAGTCTCCTTTGCTCCTATACTGCCCTCAATGTTAGTGTTGGCCAGCATCTGGTCCTCAAGCACTTTTTTTTTTTCTCACTCTTTGAAATTTCTTGCATGACCATATAAATTTGTGCCTTCTACTACCCAATTTTTACAAACCTACATCTCTGTCCAAGATATCATTTCCCTAAATCCCAGATTCATACATTCAATTTCATAAAGGGCTTCTCTACTTGAATATACAATAAGCAAGTCAAACTCAATACATCCAAAATTAAATTCATCATCTTTTCCATTATACTCTGTTATGCCGTCAGTGTCTACCCACATGGTCACTTAAACCACAGTTCTTGCATATGCCTGGAATCATCTCTCACATGTTTGATGTCCATTTTTTCCCCTTCTTCCTCTTTGTTTTTGCTTTAGTTATAGCTAACATCTATTGAGCATTTGCATGTGCCAGCAACTGATGCAAATGTATTACATATCTTAACTCATTTAATCTTCAAACAACCTTACTATTATTATTATCTCCATTTTAAAGATGAGAAAATTAAGGAACAGATAAGTAACTTTCCCAGCTGTCACATATCAATTAATGGTAAAACCAGGATTTGAACCCAAGCAGTTGACTCTAGTGCACTCTCTTAACTACAATAACTTTCTGTTTTTGCCCCTCATTGTTTATTTACTTTATTATTATAGAAGCCTTTCAATTTGTTTATCTTCTTTAATCTCACCAACTCCTCCCCGAAATTTTTTCTTTCATGTGAATAACTGCCAGAATTGTCTTTCTGTAACGCAATCTGATCAGTTGCCTAAAATCTATCAGTGCTTCTTCCCCATCACTTTCAGGTGAAAGTTCTGCCTCCTTAATGTTGCACAAAATCCTTCATGATCTGGCCCCAGCCCACTTCCACAGTCCCTTCTGGAACTTCCTCACAGACATGTGAGAGTGGGCCATCTCTACCCTCTGTGTAAAAATCTGAAGACGTGTGTTCTAGAGCTGTCTGGCAGCTTTGCTCCACAGGGTGCTGTGGTCCCATCCAGCCATACTAGAGCATTGCAAGCTTCTGAACAGACCTCACCCCTGACACCTATCTCCTGGCTTTTTGCACTCACTCAGAGGTCCTATTTCAAGGGCACACTCTTATGAGCATTGATCAAAGCTCCCCAAGGGCTGAATAGTTGCCTCTCTGTACTTTATTACTTTTCACATAGTGTGGTAAATGGCAGTTGAGTATTCTCTCTCTCCCTTGGTATCCTGTATAAGTTCCTTGAAGGAAGAGTTGGTTCTGTGTATCTACAGGACCTACCAAAGTGTTTCGTGCATGATGATTATCCAGTAAATTTTCAAAGAAGGATGAACTAAGGAATACAACTACTTCTTCCCTTTTATGCCATTTTCCTAAACAAAACCCAGGATGAGGAGATCCCTTGAAAATCATTGACTTTACCCTGGTTTACTTACCTGCAGAAGAAATTCATCTTGGTGCAGGATTACAATAATATAGAAGCCAACTGGTTTGGTATGGCACATGTTGGGCTGCACATGAAATAAACAGAAAGAGCAGCATACATTTATTCACATCGGTAAAGGGAACATATTGCAACATAGGAGTAATGATATCCAGACATAATATCAATATTTTGGGAAGTTGTTTATAATGAAGATAACTAAGGAGATTTAAAATGGTGCATTTTTTTCTCCTTTGCATGGCAATTGCTTTTTGGGGATGTCGATGCAGAAATTCTTGGGTTGTAGAATTTTTAAAAAGAAGAGCACACTCGTTTTATTTATTTTATAGGATTCTGGTGCCTTTGTGATAGGCAGCTACCATTGAAGGTGTTGGCTTAGTCCCTTCTCTGCTGCTAATCATCCCCTCAAACCCACATACAGTAGACAGAGCAGTTGTCCTTCACCACTAAAGAAACGCAGTCGAGAGTTATGTTACCGTGGAAACAGAATCACTTTTTGCTGCAAGACACACTGCTTCATCTGCACTATTATGAAGCAGAATACATTGCTAGGGCTGGGAAGAGAATAAAATATTTCTGCCTGCCAGTGTTTTATCTGGCCTTTGGGTGAATAAATGACTTTCAATTAGAGTACTAAATATCTTTTAACTTTAATAATTATTATTAGAGCCTCAACAGAATTTTACTTGGAAAAGAATAAAAAAAAGATTCTTCTGTTAAGGGAAGAGCTATAAATTCTTTCAAACTAGACCACTTCTGTTAAAGAAAATGCAAGATAATTTGCATTTAATGGGTTCATTGTGTATAAAAATAAGTGTTTTCATTCTTCTTTGTTTTTTGACTTTCTGATTTGATCACCTTGTGGATTCACAAGATTGTCCTTATTTCTTTCCTTTTTTGGTCTCTGCTTTTAGCTTCTTTGTAGTGAGCACACTTATTTACAGCTTCATTTTGTGTTGGGCTGTGTCTATGCATGTCCACTGTTGTCCACTTGCTGCTGAGAATCCATTCTAAGTCTGTGATCTAAGCCTGTCACCAGTTGCATTTCTGGGACCTCCCAGCAGAAGCCACTAGTTCCCATGTGCTACCTGGTTCTGCTACCTTATGCCCAACCCTAAATTCAATCACTGTCTTATTTTGTTTTCTTTCCTCTACTCGATATCTCTTACTGTTTGTGTTGTTATTAGTCTTGAAGAACAAATGTATATGAGCTACACTATGAGAATGATGAACTCTGTAAAATATCAGAAACAAAGCAAGAATCTTGTATCTTTCAGTTCCAAAGATGCTCAGTCATTGACTTTTCTTACAGGCCCCCACAAAAACACTACTAAAACAAACAAAAACCTTAAAACACACACACATGCACACAAACACACACACACACTTGCACGTGTGCACATTATTTCACATTACCTCAGAGTCTAACTATAATCATATAATCACAGAAAAATCCCACATAATGACAAGGAAAAATCTTTTATTGGCTGGATATAAATTAGAAAAGAATGTGATACTTTAAAAGTGCTAGTGCTTTAATTCTCGAGGTAGTAAAGCAACCTTAAGAGATAAATAACAATTCTTGAGCAACTAGTCAGTGGTGAGTGTTTTTTATATCTGTCACCCCATTTCACTCTCAAATGAGTCTCAATGGCTTCTATTATTTTCATTTTACAAATAAAATGAAGGCACTAAGACTCAATTATTTAAAAAGTCATTCTCCTATTGTATATTTCATCCACGTAACCAAAAACCACTTGTACCCTAAAAGCTACTGAAATTTTAAAAAGTCATTCTCAAATTCCCCACACAAACCCTAAATTGTTTCTGATTTTGAGTTTAGCATTCTTTCCAAGTGCATCACCCAATACAGTGTTCAGCAAAGCTCTGAACTTGGTTGGGGTGAGGGGTATGTGCTAAAATTCAAGGAAAAAATAAGAATATGGCCTCTCATCCTGCCTTTCCACCTCTAGATAGGACTTGGAGAAAATCGTTTATTTGTTTCAAACTCAGATTTATTCATCCTTAATTAATATGGATAAATAACCTCTTCTCTCTTCATGCGAGTAAGAAGTTAATGTGTGAAAAACATGTTGAAAATACTAAGGGCACTTTTATTTCTGTGGAAAGAATGACTTACTCCTGTTAACTATAATAGGTCCAGATTAATAGGTCCAGATCACTGTTAATCTATTAAGCCATCCAAATTAATTCAGCCACCAAATCATTATCAATCTCAAATTTGCAATGTTTTGAGAGCTAACCCTGTCATGTATTTCTTGGGTATCTGCCAAATAATGTAATACAGTGCTGGGTTAGGTAGTGGATGCATAATACTCATCTTTAAGTAAATGGAGTGTGTGATCAAATCAAACTGTTGTCCAATACCTACTTGAGCCACAAGTTATAGACCCTATTTTATCATAAAATTAGAAAGTATTCATTAAATGCCTGGATAAAATTAGCCTAAGGTGCTTTATAAAGACACAATCATAACCTTGGTTCACAGTATTAAACTGATTTTTTAAATAATTATTAATTTTTTTATTATCACACAGAAGGAAATATTTAATTTTTCTAAACCCCATTGCTTGCCTTTCAGAGGGTCTCAGGAAATATTAGTGCAGTAAATATTGAAAAATAACCTACCCAGCACCTGAAATTTCACCTTCTCTATCTCTCATAAATTAACAAAAACTGCTTCATGTCGAGCATTCCATATGTATTTACTATACTCTGAACTTTACAAATACCACCTCTTTTAATTTTTATAACAACTTCCTGAAATTGAATCTATCATTGTCATCAAGTTTAGAGAGTTAAAATAACTTGCTCAAGTCACAGTGCAAGTCTGTAGCACAGCCTGATTCAAATCCATGCTCACCAACTCTAAATTGCAACTGTTAACCACAATCCTGCACATCAACCTTGTAAGGTCACCTTTGAGAAAACCAGCTTTCTTTTGCTGCCTGTCTCTAATAACTTATTCATCCTTTGTTTTATAAAAGAAAGGAAGAAAAGACAGAAAAAGAGAGGGAGCAAAGAAGGAAAACAGGGAGGGAAGGAAAAGGGAAAGAAAAGAAAGAAAGGGGGGGAAAAATCACTCAGTGTTTTCCACCTTTCCTGAATAACCTGAGGAAAAAGTGGGTCCCATCCTACTTTTTGACAGTAGTTAACATTGTAGAAAATAACCACGCTAAGTGCCAGTTTTGTCCGATACTGTCATTTTGCCTTTGTTTTGCATTTATCAGGAGAAGTATTCCTGCAGATTAAAGGGCCACTGGAAGATATTTATAAAATTTACTGCTATCACCATGATGAAGCACATAGTGTACTGGAGTCCTATGAAAAGGAAGAAGAGCTGAAGCAACATTTGAGCCACTGTATCCAGTCCTTAAAGTAAGGCCTTTTCAAATGATGATTCCCAGCTCCTCTCAGTTGCCTAGCAGGGAACATTTTAAATGAATGTAGATGAAAGGTCTCACATAAATCCTGTTTTATGAGGCTTGCTGGGAGCTCTGCTTTGCATTCCTTTATAAAAAGCTGACATGCCAGAAGCCCTGATTGACTTTTTTTTCCCCCTGTGAGAATGACTAAAAATAACATGGGAAAAGATATAGAGCTCTGTAGAGATTGAAAAATGCAATATCAAAATATAAAATGTGGAAGAAAAGCCTCTTCTTAAAGCTATTGTAACTTGCCTGCTCCCAGATAGTTCAAGGAGTATGTGAAATAACACGTGGCCCTATGACCACTGGAGTACAGGGGTTAAAGGAGTTAGTGGAATGGCCTGTGACTCTCTGCATGGCCATCTTTCCCCAAACTCACTGTGGGGAGATTTTGGTGAAGACAAGGCAGGCTTAGCTAAAGTTAGTTTCAAAACAATTACTCATGCCTTCCTTCCTCATCTCTAAAACAGTAATGGGTGCTACATAATGTACTTTTTCTTTTCTAGAGAAAATATCTATTCACTATGAAAATCTGAAAAATATAAGAAAGTATGTGTAAGATAAAAACCCCTTGCTATTTCACTATTAACCATTTTCTTTTTAATAATCATTTTCTTCTGATATTATTTATATGCATAAATGTGAGTATGTGTTTGCACTGATTATTTTAAATGAAATTGGTATTTTACTGAATATGCAGTTTTCTACCACATGAAGCTTAAAGCCAAAATTACTGCCATACTGCACGTCTTACCCAGTGGTTCTCTTACAGACTCTCCCTTTCAAGTGGTATGCATCCACTGCCAAATAATCTTGATTAGACCAGGAATTAAACAAACAGAGCTGTGGTGTATAAGTCAATGCACACCCATCTGACCCTGTAGCACACCTCCCCGTATGCTCTGCTGTGGTGGGGGAAGAAGGGATCCCCAACCGGGATGGGGATGGGGATCCTAATGTGGTACAAGAGGTTTTTAACTGCATTAAAGTGAAATCACAATACTACTCTGGAAGAAGCGTTTCCAGGCTAGAATTGGGTCTGAAAGTGAGTTTAAAATGAGTCCAGTGAATTTTTTTTTTTAATAAATAAAATTTCAACTTTATTGCCCTCTACTGGTCATTAAATTACTGTGGTTTTTAACCATTCTTCATGCCATGGAAAAGAATTCAAGTCACCAAATCTCAAGCATTTATTTAGTGTTTGTGCTGTGCCAAGTGTAGTTCTGTGTGCTAAGAATACAAAAGTAAGTAAGACTTAGACTCTGCCCTAAGGAACTCAATATGACCAGATAAGTGCTAAATATAAGATGTAATGAGCAAATAGCTCCAGTTAATTATTTCTCACTATTTTCAGTTTAGTTCAGTGTTAGAATATAGATTCAGAGAAACATGCAAGTTTGATGTTGTGGCCATTTTAATAAATTCATATGTTAGAAGCACAGTCCTCTAAATGTTCGGATTTTTTTCCTTTGGGAAAAAAGGAAATGGTATTATCCTGGGTTTGAATGAACACCTTTCCTACCTTAAACAAGTGGCAAGATCTGATCCAATAAAAGCTGGAGCCATTTTCCTTCTTGGCTTCTAGAACTAAGAGTGAGAAATGTCACAGCAAGTGAACATTTAGCACCTTTGATCATCCCCGCTCAATGCCAGCCCTGGGGATGGAGGTCCTTGCCTGAAAAGAATGTGGTGCATCTACTTTGGGCATGTGCTTCTAACTGTTCACCAGAAATGGAGCTGTCTGTTCATAGAGGGAAGAATGTCAGTTTACTATTCATTAAGCTTTTGACTCCTAAGAGAAAGAAATAGAACCTGCCAGAAAATTCCACTAGGCAGTATAGCCCAGCATCACATCCCCAAAAAGCAGCTAAAGGTAGAGGTGATTTTAGAACCTCATGAAGTCTCAGTTACTGAAAATTATTTTCAGACCCAATGGCTTATTTGGTCTTTTTCTGAAAGTTTCAAGTAGTTGCTCTGGCAATGCTCCAAATTTTGTGTTTAGAGCTATTCTGATTTTAGGTAATAGTTTCAGGCACTGGAAGGTGTTAAGGTTTAGAAAGCAAAAAATCCAAAAGAAGCAATATCGACACAACTATTTCTTAAAGGAAAGAAAATCTAATAAAATAGGTGAAGTTAGAGCTATTTTCCCAAAAGTTGCCTTTCCATGAAAATAAAGTTAATGATGGATTGTACTGGTCTGCCTGAAGGCTGAGGGCAGTAGAATTATTGACATTACTATAATACTGACCTCAATCAAGCTAAGCTTTAAATTCTGAGAAACAGGTTTTCAAACAGGTTTATAGGCCAAAGACAGTCTGAAACACCCTAAGGGCTTGGTTTCCCTTGCCAAGTAATCAGTCAAAGCTATTACTACCACTGTGCCTTTCCTTGTGGCTAGATAACACAGCCCAGGTGCAGTTGCCAATTTCTAATGAATACTAGGTGTGGCCTCCATCTTATACTGTGCAAGGATATTGGAAATCTTTGTTTGGAGCAATATCCATGAGAGAAGTGGCTTCATGCCTCAGAAGTTAAGGTGGATTTTAAAGCAGTTGAGGCTGCTTTTTAACCAAAATTAAAGTACATTTGTTGAGGACCTAATAAATACTTATTAAAAGTGCTAGATAATGTTGAAAATATTTTTAAAAAATATATCAGCATAGATCATCAGGCATTAGATTCTCATAAGGAGTGTGCAAAAAACTATATATATATATATATATATATATATATATATATATATATATGTATATCAGCATAGTTCTTGCCTCTCAGGAACATAATCTCTAGTTGAGGAGATAAACAAAACCATGTGGAAAGTGTAATAACAATACAAGAATTAATTTAAATAACACCAGAAGCTTTCAGGGTGGCTGCAGTTCAAGACTAATTCCCAAAGAGGAGTAACAGATATTGCAACAGACCCAAGTTTCTAACTTTCCGTTTTTCTTTGGGGCCAATTATCTTTCAAAAGGGAGAATAATATTGAATCCTTTTGTAACATGAGGGCAGTGTTTGTATGTAAGTTCCCTTGCGCCAGATCCTCCAGGGCTGTGTATTAAAAGTACAGATTCCCATGCTCTCCCTCAGACCAAAAAAAAATATTATTTCTGGTGGTCCAGTTCAGGGTCTGCTCTTTTAACAAGCACCCTCAGGTGATTTTTCCATACACATACAAGTTAAGAACTACATTAGAGGGAGAAATCATGTTTATAGTACTCATTTGCTGCTTTCCCTGAAGCAGGTGGGGTTTTTTCATCAATAGAGGTACAATCTAAGCAGTAATTTCAGAGTTTGGAGACCTTCAAAAAGAAAAGATGTTAAGGCTATCCAAAAGCAAATACACATCTGCATCTATAGTCTACGAACTGGAAATTAGCAAGTTTTTATTTATTCAACAAGAAGTTTTGACAGTCAAATTAGTGGCTACTAAGATTGTGTAAAATACTATATTAAAATTGTCTCCAAAGTTATGGAAGTTATTGCTAAAAATCTTATTACTAAGTTTTCTTGGGGTTATTTAAGGTTTCTGATCTGTATGAGGAAAGTGAAAGATAGCGTGGCTATAAATGCAAATGTAGCTATAATTAGAATAGCCTGTCTGCTGCCTCCTTTTTCTGCTTTTCCATTTATAAATACCACTAAAGTCCCTGCTGCATTTAAGAGGCCCCAGAGATCTGTTTATTTTGTAATAGAAAGAGAATGAAGGGGGTTTTCTAAGTTTTTTGATAGATGCAAGACACATTTCTAGCTTCTTGTCTAGTTATTATAAATTCATCTGTATTTTCTTCTTGCTAATCAAGGCCATCATCCTCAGGAGGAAAACTTCTGACTTCTAGTCATCTGGGCACGTTGGCTGCTCACATTACTCCTGGAGCTTCTCCATTCAGGGAGGAAGCTAAAAGCTCATGCAATGCAAAATCCAAAGGAATACATTTCAATTTGTTCACCACATTTTATACTCATTATTCTAATGGAGTGTTCCAAGTAAAAATTAAAATCACTTTTGGAAAGCCCTTCAGTTCCTTGTTATATGGCATCATGTTTGAACAAAGACTATGATCCTTAAGGAATAGTCACATGAAAACTTGTTAATTGTGAGTCAAATGATAATGTGCTCATGAGGTAGGAGGTATAGTGATAGACATTAAATTACTTTAACCCATAAAAGGGTAAATGGACACAATTTAAATTCTTCCTTTCTGAATTGGCCTTTGTTAGGATTACCTTCTGCAAAGTTTTAGCCTAAAAGAGAGATTTTTTTTTTAATGATGAACAAATTAAAAGATGTTATAATATAGTGCCCCTACTCCACAGGTTGTGGTTTATCCTATTGGAAAATCTCTCGGATTCCCTTTCATACAGTGTTATACTATATAAACACAATGTTTAATTTATTATGATATTTAGGTTTTACTTGGATAAAATAAATGAAACAGAAAAACATCCATGTTTCCTGTTGAAGTTAAAAGAATAATCTATTCTTTCAACTTCAAAGTATGTGTTTTGGTTCCTAAATGATCACCTTATTCACTTAATTGTTTGCATGGAAAATCGTTTCTTTATTTTTATTCATTTTCTTCCCCAGATTTTCTGACCTAGGATCAACAAAGCGTATTTGACAAATAGAATTTCCCTTTAGAAAAGGATAGAAAGAAGCATGTAAGCTTAAAGGAAATGACTGGAAGGAAATATTGGGCAGGGGGTGGTGGTGGTATTTCTTTCATTGCCATAAAAGAGTTCTTTAAACAGTCATCAATAATTGTCTAAAATTATAACAGCTGCTAATTTTTTAAAAATTGTAATTACGTGCTTGATTCCCATCGAACAGGTCTTAGACTCAGTAAAACTTAGTTATATTAGGATGTCTAGAAATCCATTCATATAGCAGTCTGAAGATTGAGGAAACAATTGCTTCACACATGTCCCACACTGTTTTCCACATATACAAAGTACTGGGATTAACGGAAAAAAAATTATTAAATCCGCTAAATGTCATAAAATTCAGCTTAGGTACTTATTAAATTTTTTCTCAATCACTGAATGTAACAAGACCATCTATTATTATGGGATGGGCCATAAAATTGTTTATATTGAAAACAGTTATTTTACTCCAAATAGTTGGAAACCAAAGGCCACAGTGATCAGATAATAAACACAGGTTATTATTTTATTTATCCATAGCTACTTGAGGCTTTTAGATAAAAATTTTCATCTTCTTTATTCTTTAGAGACGTAATTATAAAATAATGAGACTACTTCTATAAGGCATGCATGAAAATTACTTATTATGTTTGTATACTACCTTAAATAAAAGGATTTACATGAATTTACTCTCTTCTTCTTCTCTTACAGGAAAATATACATGCAAGAGTAAGTACTTTTTAAAATAAAATGAATTAAATATAAAAATCATGAGAAAATGCAGTTGAATGTTTCTGTACAAATCAGAATTTCTGGTTTTTCTAATCATGAGTATTGTTTTTAATAAATATTTCAAGATTGCAAAGGCATTTACCCTATTATTGATGCATATTTTACTGATTAAATTATTATCACACATACTTTACCAAACCTTTTAGAAGAATCCTGATATATTTTACTAAGTTTGCTGGTGCCAGAAAGCTTTGGGAACTGCTCATCATACATATGTTTGGGAATCTTAATGTGCCCAAAAACACTTCTTTCTATGAAACATATTAGTCTTTAAAAATCTCAGATTAATATCATAACGTATTTGAAGTTTCCATAGATTAATGAATAGAAAAATATTCTTTATTTTATGAAAATATTAGATTTCTTCTAATTTGGAGTCTTGTACAATTTATGGAGAAAAATCATACACATAATTGCATGAAATGAAATATTAAGGTGAAATGGTTACTAGGATAATCCATAAATTATTTTAGAAAAACAGCATATACAAACACCCTGAAAGAGGTCCATTATTCTAGAAGAAAAGTGTGTCTAGGCTAATTAATGCTGAAAGAGTGATATTGATTTAAATACAAACTCAAATTTATTTACCAGGCACATATTTGACTTATGATGAGCAACTCTTCAAGGTCCTGAGCTCCTAGTGTGTGTTTGCTTGTGTGGCTTGTGTGTGTGTGCATGTACTTTAAACCCTTAAGAGTTTACATCAAGAAATAAAAAGTTTACAAAATAAAAATTATATTAATTTAAGCAACAAATACCTGACATTTATATTTTTAGTGCAGAGCAACAGTGAGAACGGAATTCTGGAACTGAAGTGAAGGAATCAGGCATCATACAGTTCTGTAGACCAAGGCTGTATGTATACCTCAGTCAAGTTGAGAAGTTGATTTGTGAGACACCAGACAGGCAACTAGGTTCTCTTACTTTATCAGTCTTTTTTTTTTTTTTTTTCCCAGTGGAAAAACTATCCTACAGGATAAACAGATATGAGTAGATTAGTTTCATGAATTTCCGATTTGAGCTCACTTGAATTCAGAGGTGTATCAGCCTCCTGGCTTCTCTTCAAAGATAGTTGATGTGGGGTGGGAAATGGCGCTGCTTCATTATACAGACTTTGTCTCTAGCATTGTGCCAAGGACTGGAGATTTGCATAACTGAGCGGATAGAGAAGAACTTCATGTGCTAGAATTCTGCTTAGGTTTCTTTTTCTAAAGCTCACATTAGATCTTCGGAACCAATAAACAAAATAAGGAGAGAGGAGTCAGATTCAGAGGAGAAGAGGAAGATAGTCTTCTTGGTACAGTTAGCATGCACAGACTTCTACATACGGAGTTTAAACAGTGCATTGTATTGAAACACTTGCTTGAAAATGGCCCTAGCACTTGCCGCAATCCTGCTGTGTAGGATTTAGCCAGGTTGTGTTTGCTCCCTCTAGCCTATTCTATACATCAAGAATTGAAAAAAAAAAAAAAAAAAAAAAAAAAAAAAAAAAAAAAAAGAGCAATCCCAGCATGTGACTGGATGCACATCAAAGCCAAGTTTGCCATGAATTATATTCCTTCCTGTTTCTTTCATTGAAGTCATGAAGCACACACACTGCTACAGAAAAGGGCAAAAGGCAATGTCAAGTGCTGTGTAATTGTTGGGCTCTTTAGTGGCAAAGGCCAGCCATGTTGCAGCCAAAGGCCATTTAAGAATACAAGATGTGGGTTTTTAAATGGCATTCAAAAATCCTTCACTATGGCAATTAAAAATTATCTGTTACTTTTTTGTTTTATTTTTAAATTTTTTTCTACAGTCTATCTTTTTAAAAATACAAAGTGAAAGATAGTTGTATTCCTAAAATGTTTAGTTTGAATTATAACCTATGCAAACATCAGACAATATTAAAGTGACAGGAATCATAGAACTTCCCACTAAAAGAAAAAAATGCCTATTCTAAACACATATCTTTTGAAATGCTGTGTTTTGTTACCTTTACGCTTTCACTTTTTACGTATGTGTTCCCTTTTGAACTAGCTATTCCCACCTTGGATTTAAGGGTTCCTATTAATCACAAAATATTATGAATTTTTTCCTTTTTCTTTGTATTTTAAAAATTATTGAAGAAACACTGCAAAACAAGAAAAAGAAAAGTGAGGACAGTAAATACAGTTGGCAGTCACATTCCAAAGTTAGCTATTGTAGCACTGCAGTGAGTCCCTCACTTCATAGCTTTTTCTTTATACACATACATTGACTAAAATAGGAACACTATATACTTCCTGTATGTGAACTTGCTACCTCATTTATCAACAATACATTGTGAATATCTTTCCATTTCAGTAAATATAAATCCAAATTGTTTTATACGTGCATAATATTCTGTCTGATATATGTGCTATAATTTAGTTTACCAAACCCTTACTGACAGATGAATTGTGTCAGTCTTACCGATGTCATAAGTTTATTTCTATATATATTCTTGGCACAATAATCTTATTTTTAGGATTAATTCCTAAAAGTGAAATTGCTAGATCAAAGGGCTTTTGATACTTATTGTCAGAAAATTTCAAAAAAAAGTTGAGGTAATTTACATTCCTATTACTCTTATATTAATTGTTCATTTACTCTTATATGAATTGTTCACTACTTGCCAACACTAGATACAAATAATATTGGTATTTTCATAACTTGCAGTGTAATAGGCTCAAATAGTATTCTGTTATTTTAATTTGCATTACTAATGACCTTGAGCATTTTCCCTCTGTATTTAGCTATTTGTATTTCATTTTTTTTTTTTTTTTTTTTTTTTTTGAGACGGAGTTTTCGCTCTGGTTACCCAGGCTGGAGTGCAATGGCGCGATCTCGGCTCACCGCAACCTCCGCCTCCTGGGCTCAGGCAATTCTCCTGCCTCAGCCTCCTGAGTAGCTGGGATTACAGGCACGCGCCACCATGCCCAGCTAATTTTTTGTATTTTTTTTTTAGTAGAGACGGGGTTTCACTATGTTGACCAGGATGGTCTCGATCTCTTGACCTCGTGATCCACCCGCCTCGGCCTCCCAAAGTGCTGGGATTACAGGCTTGAGCCACCGCGCCCGGCCTGTATTTCATTTTTAATGAATGATGTTTTTAAATGATTAACCACTTTTACCAAGATGTTCATCTTTTTCTAATACATTTATAATGTCTAATTAGTACATATTAACCTTTGTCTTATATATTATACATAATTTTTCCAGTTTGTCATCTGATTTTTAACATAGTTTGTGGCTGTTTCGGGCTCTGTTTTTAATCGATACAATTTTACAGAGCTAAATTTTTAAATAAACATCACTTTTTTTCTACTGTGGCTTTCAGATTTATGTCTTTCCTACAAATTCCAACATTAGTTTATAAAGTACGATCCTGTGATTTCTTCAAATTCTTTTATGGTTTCATTTTTAAATTAAATATTTGATCTATCTCAAAATCATTTTAGTGTAAAGAATGAGGTGAAAATCCATTTTTATTATTTTATTTATGGCTAGCTAATTATCATAACATCTGATATTGAATAACTCATTTTTTCCCACTGAATAGGATTGTCAAATTTACCATGTACTCAATTTCTATACATATTCATATCTATTTCTTGATTTTCTCATTTGTGCTCATATATGTATCAATGCCAAACTGCTTTTATTTTTGTAGCTTTATAATGTACTTTAATATTCAGTATCATTACTCTCAGCTCAGTACACTTTTTTTTACATTTTTTTGAGTATTCAAAAATTGATATTCCTTTTTTATAAAAAACTTTTTATTAAAAAATTATATTTAGCCATGTTTCAATAGCCAAATCATTCTGTAAAATTTGTCAAGAAAAGTGATCTCCTCCCAGCCTCTAAATTCTCATTAGAATACACTATTTTCATACCTTTAGCTGACTATTTTGGTATTTATCTTTATTACTCTAAAAGCATGTTTGGTTGTTTCCTTTTTAGATATTGCCAATTAACTTTCTCCTGTGGAAGACAAGAATTTATTTCTCTTTCCTATCCCTATCTCCTCTACACACAACAAGCACAGACATAAACACCTTTTCTATTTCTTCATTCCTCCTAAGAGGTTACCACACACAACAAGCACACACACAAATGCCTTTTCCATGTCTCCATTCCCCCTAAGTGGTTACACTGTAATTTTGTGAGAGCAATAATCAATGTCTGAATTATTATTTCTAAGTAAATTTCTTTTCAGAGCTAAACCTTGAAGTGATTTCTGATTTTTCTATGAGTTAACAATTGTTGATTTTTGTTTTCATTATGCCATCCTCCTCTTCCACTTCATCTACTTTCTCTGCTTCTTCTTGTTCTTCATTTACATAGTTTTCTGTGTACTAATAATTAATGCCAAACTCACAGCCAGTTTACTAACTCATCTTTTAAGTAAACCAGATGCATTATATATGCTATCAATTTCTTCTCCCAAAAGAGCTCTGCCCAGAGTCTTCAGTCCAGTTGAGCTTGGACTGGTGACACTGTGTGCTGCCAACTGGTAGGAATTCTCCTCCCATCATCCTGGAGATTCTCTTTGCCTCATTCCTGTGTTTGTTCTTCCACATTTTGGTGGAGTACATTCTTCAATAGTTTTCTCTATTCCTCACAGAATGCATGGGAAGTAAAATGTTAAGAACTTTATATCTGACATACTTTTCTTTTACTCTCACATTTGGTTTATAGTTTGATTTGGTATCTAATTCTAAATTGGAAACCATTTCCCTTGGAGGTAATTCTTTATCATTTTCTAGCTTTCGGAGTTGCTATTAGAAATCTGAAACATTCTGATTCCTAATCATGCATTTATGCCTATGTGCATATTTCTTTCTCTGAAGGATTATAGAATCTTCTGTTTGTCCTTAGTACTCTGAAGCTCGTGAATTCCAAGGTGTGACTCCATTTCTTCCATTCACTTAGTGAGTTCTTTCAGCCTGCAAATTCCTTTTTCTTGAATTACTTTACTCACTATTTACTCCACATATTTGCTTTGTTTTACTTTGCTGTGATTCTTATTAGTAGATAATGAACTTCCTAGACTAGTCCTCTAATTTTCTCATTTTTTTTCTCTTTTGACTGTTTTGTGTGTTTGTTCTTCTCTTTGGAAAGTTTCAAAACATTATCTCCAACACTTGTAAGAATTAGACAGTTTCTTAAACAGGTTTTCAATCGACACTCCTTATTTTGGTATCTGGCCCCTCACTCCCTATTTCATTGGATAACCAGTGACCCCAACTGATTAACATTTGCAAAATGATTAAACATTCCCTCACCATTTCACTGGTTCTCTCTGGTCTGTTACATCAATTACTATTTATTTATCTCCTTTATGTCTTCTAATTTAACAATTATTATGTATGTCTTTTCACAGTTATCTTTTATTTATGACAAGTGCCATTTATTTGTATAGCAACATAGAGTTTCTTTTAAAACTGATTTAGGTGTTTTAAAAGGAGAGTAAGTTGAAAAAACTCAGTAACAGAATGGATGCTTGTGGCTATGGTAAAATAAATATTAAATTTAGGATGCTTGTGGTCATGAAATAAAGGAAATTCAAAGTAATATAATCAATAGTTATATAATTATTCTTTTTGGCTTATTTTCTCCTTCTCATTAAGAAATATAGATGTGCTGCATGTTGAATATCTACTTTTTTTTGTTTTCCAGTATAGTGTTTATATTATTTAAATGTCATTTTCATTTTTGTTGTACTTTTTTTCTTGTATTTGATGTGAAACTCCACAGCAAAACTGGAAGCTGCTAGAACAAAGCCAGCTGTGTTTACTCGACTTTGTAGAGACCCAAAAATAATTTGTAATGAGATTAGTCTAGCTACTTTTGGCACTAAATACTTGCCAAAGTATTCATGATAAGACAGAGGAAGATGAAATAGAATTACAAATTAATAAGTTGTTTAGTTTTTAGCCCAATGTGTATGGGAAACTGTTACACATTTGTTTACTTAGTGGGAGAGTCATGGGATAATTGACTTCCTGGCTGAGATGGGTTATATCACACATAGGACTCATCTGCCTCGCATGGTTAACAGAACTTAATCTTACTGTGGGAGATTAGATGGGGTGAATTTTGTGGCATTGAATGTATGGAGCATTATTATCTTATAATATTCCTGCTATATTTTCTACCATATTGCTTTTCTGTGCAATGCAGATATCAGAATATCATTGCTCATCACTTGGGCAACTGTCTCAAGTATGTATATGAAGACAAAAGTGACTAGGAGATTTCTCATTTTTGAGAATACCATTTTTAGGATTTGTATTTATGACTTTTAGGAGAAACAATATTCATTTATAATTACTATTATTGTCATTTGAAACATAAAAGGGAGAGAGAGAACTTTGATGCCAAAGAGTGATGAAAAAAAGTAGTGATACAATCTAAACACAACTAAAGAGCCTAAGTTGGTTTTTTGATAGATTTGGATAAGAAAGAAATGAGGGAAGCTCAAAGATACAAGTATAGCCTTTACTACATCTGAGTTATTGTTTTTTAATAATTAAAAATAAAAGTCTTTTGTTACAAAAGACCACACTAATAAACTATTTCATTAAAGTTGAATTTATATTGATTTGAATGTTTGATTATATTTATAATTTGATAGTCTTTTAGCAATTTTTAAAAGATTAAGTAAGTTAACATTTGATAATAATGCAGAAGAAATTCAGATCATATTCATATAGATAATATTATTTCCTCTAATCAAGTTAATATCTTCCATATCCTTAACTTGTCTCTTAAGGGAATTATTTTTACTTAAGTGACTAAACTGTTGTATTATAGAAGAATCTCTGCTTAAGATATATAAGAAAATGTCCTTTATATTCAAAGGTTTTGCTACCGATATACTAGCAGTTAGAAAATATATTTTAACTTTTTTTAGTTTTTTTTTTAATTTTCAGAATAAATACTGAGAACAGTTTTCAGTATTTATAATAGATTTATTTTTAAAATCTACTTCACTCAGTCCTCTTGGAAACCAATAATCAACTTCTCCTTCCCTCCCTCTCTCTGATTCTCTCTTTATCCATCTTTCTCCCTCCTTCCCCATCTATCACCTTCTCTGCTTACCTTCCTTTTTTTCTTCCTTAATAGATTTGGTGCAAATAGGTATGAAGTAGAGGATACAGCCTATTAAAGCAATTCTTTACTTCCTTTCAAATCTTTAATATTTATTCTGGTTCTCTTTTTTCAAAATTGTCGCCTTTTGGTTTGCTTTAGTCTTTATCTCTCTGATACCTTATGCTATCATAATTTTCTCTGCATGTGAACAAAATTCCTCAGTCATTTATTCACGGTTTTGGAAAAAACATTCAATATAAAATAAAAGCATATTACAGAAAATCTGAGAACTCTATCATTTCTCAGTCTACAAATGTGCATTGAGACATTGAGAGAACACTGTATGCCATGCTGGAGACATAGTGGTGACAGGAAAACTAATCATAAACTGGTAAATAGGGAAACAGATGATTCCAGATAGTGATAAGTGATGTGTTAAAAATAAAATGGGGAGATGTGATAGTGACTAGTGTATGTTTGTGAATGTATGTGCATGTGCATCTGTATGTCTGCACATGTGTGCATGTACATGTAGCAATACCCTCTTTTTTTTTTTTTTTTTTTTTGGGACAGGCTCTCACTCTCACTCTGTTGCCAAGGCTGGAGTGCAGGAACTCACTGCAGCCTCGACCTCCCAGGCTTAAGCAATCTGCCCACCTCAGCCTTCTGAGTAGCTGAGACTACAGATGTGTGCCACCATGCCTGGCTAACTTTTTAATTTTTTTCTAGAGATAGAGTTTTGACATGTTGCCTAGGCTGGTCTTGAACTACTGGGCTCAAGTAATCTGCCCACCTTGGCCTCCCAAAGGGCTGGGATTACAGGCCCCAGCCACTGTGCTTGGCCCCAGACCCTTTCTAATGATACAGCTTTTCTAATTTTGTTTAACATTTTTATACCTGTTTTACTATTCTAATTTTATGGTCAGTCATTTATCCATAGTAGTACATTAAAAAAAATCATTAAAGTATAAAACATCCAGCTGTTGAACCCATTTGGTGGAAAGATATACTTGTTTCTTTTAGGTTTTTGTTTCATAGTAGGGTCTTTCAGCCTTACTTCTTTCTGTCATCTTTTGTGCTTTCTTTTTTTTTTCTTTTAGAAATTTCAGATATACAAATGGAAAAAAAAGAGAAAAGTTTTGTAAGTAATCATAAAAACACACAAAAATGAAAAGGAGTTAATAAAGCATATGTTTGTGAAACTGATATTATTTAACTTTATTGTAGAGGCAAACCAAACTTACTGGACATGGGCTCTTTGATGATCAAACCAATTCAACGTGTGATGAAATATCCTTTATTACTGTGCGAACTTCGGAATTCCACCCCTCCCTCTCACCCAGATTACAGAGCACTGGATGATGCCTTTGCTGCTGTGAAGGACATTAATGTTAACATCAATGAACTTAAGAGAAGGAAAGATTTAGGTAGGAAGACATATGATGAATTGTTTATTTTCCATTATTGGAGTGTTTGCTTTATGTTTCTGAGAATCAGAACATTTAAGTAGTTATAATAGCTGCAGCGAACTGATCATTTGAAATCTAGAATTAGAAGCTGGGGAGAAGAAGGAGAAGAGTAAGAGGCACAAAAAATGACATTAAAAAATAAATCAAACAGCCATATACTCAATCTCATTGTACCACTGCACTCCTGGTGACATATTATGGGCTGAAGATACCCATTGGATATAGTCCTCCTGTCACTGGAGATACGTGTGGTAAGAAGGAGAGACAGCCAGTTGAGTTGCAACATCACTGGGAAGTAAATGCAGAAAGCATCTGGGAAAGGGGCAGATCCAGATTGGGGGGCCATCTAGTATGTTGAATTCATCTGATTCTGGCACACAGAAAATGGAGTTTTGGGGGCAATAATTTCTCTACTCATGTGAGCAAGTATACTTCTTTCTAGAATTAACAAATTATTGTTAACTATTTGTAAGCTAAAATATAAAATTGATGTTTAATGTAAAATTTCAAAACAGAAGGGATAATTACATGGTTCCTATACCTCCTAGATAATTGTTCCTATAATCCCAGGGATAATTACATGGTTCCTATACATTCCAGAGGTAGTAATGCATTGAGCTAGGCTATGGGTCTCCCTCAGTGTGATGTATGTTCATATAAGTTCTTAGTTGGCATTGTACTCCTAATATTAAATCTCAGTTTGACATTAAAGACATAGCAGGACTTTTGAGCTAACTGGTCCAATCACTTTATTGGTCTTTGTTTTATTTTCTGATATTTATTTTAAAAGTCATATATTTATATTAGTAAATTAAAAAGAAAGGTATAGAGTAAAAAGTAAATGTTATGGAGTAAAAATACTCCCTGAACAAAATGAAGAGATAGTCTACAAAGGATTACTGTCTAGACTATATAATTATTGACATTAAATCAACAGAAAAACATTTTATACAAAAAGCTTAATAATAAAAAGAAGTAATTTGCAGTTTCAAAATTCTAAGCTCCATTTATACTCAAGGAAATGTAATCTGACATACCATTTCCAGTCGAAGAAACTGGGTGGCGGGGGGGTAGTAATGAATAATGCTAAATGTTCAGTCTCAATCTACACATGAGAATGTACATTGGAATCAATAGTTTAGAGAACAATTTGACAATATCTAGTAAAGTTGAAGATGCACAGACCAGGAACTCAAAAAATGAATTTCTAGGTATTTGCTCTAGAGAAACTCTTGCCCATGTGCTCAAAGAGAGATATACTGGTAACTAGCATTGTTCACAAATGCAAATAAAAAAGACACATTAATCCAGATAGTGGATAAACTGCATATACACTGTAATACCACAAGAAGATAAAAATTAACTAAATAAAAATATATGTATCAATGGGTTAATCTCAAAAACACAATCTGGAGAGTTTTTTTTAAGCAACTTTGCAAGTGGTAGAAAAATATGTGCAAGGTGATATTACTTTATAAAGTTTTAAAATATTCAAAATATATTATATTATTCCAAACATCCACAATAAAGGCATTAAAATGGATACAGGTATAATAAGCCCCATTATTTAGGATAACAATTCCTTTTAGGGATTAGACATGGAGATCAGGGGTGTCTCAACTGTTTGGTGAAGTTTTATTTTTTAAAGACTGGGAACAAAGCAAAATGTAAGACTTGAAAAGATTTGGATAATGGCTGTTATATTATTCTTTATATTTTTCTGTTTGCTTAAACTATTTCAAAGTTTAAAGTTTAAACTATCTTCAAAGTTTTGAAGAGTAAAATATTCTTCCCTTCCCACCACGATTCCAGTTTGCACAACTAACATTTTATTGTTTTCTTCAAACATTCTATGTCTTCTTTTCTCTTCTCTCTTTCTCTTTCTCTTCTTCTCCCTCTCTCCCTTTTCCTTCTTTCCATCCTTCTTGCAACATACACGGTACTACATTTTGCTTTTGAAAAAATTATATATCATGAACATTCTTCCAATTAATATTATCTTCTTTTTAATCTTTCCACAGCATTTGATTTATGAGTATATCATAATTTATTAAGCTAGTTCTCTAAGGATAAACATTTAGATGTTCCTAATACCTTGCTGTTAGAAAAAATGTTGTAGCCAATAAAACTTTGTATATTTGATTATGGAAAGCAGATTTCTCTGCATGAACTTCCTGGTAATAGACTATGAATATTTTCCTTTTTGTTAGTTTCTGACAAATTGTTTTCTACAAAAATGTATTGGTTTAATCCTCGTCAGCAGGATTCTGTAAGATTGCCCATCTCCCTACATCTTTACCAACACTGAATGTTAGAGATATTTAACGTTTTCAACAATACGAAAGGTGAAAATGATTGCAAAGATAAATACATGAAACTCAAAGAGAGGTTATTCAGCTTGCCCCAAATCTCTCAGCCAGTGAAGAGCCATTCTAGGATCTGAGGTCTCCTTACATTGGGTACAGTTGTCTTGCTTTTTTTTTTTTTTTTTTTTTTTTTTTTTTTTTTTTGAGACAGAGTCTTGCTCTGTTGCCCAGGCTGGAGTGCAGTGGCATGATCTTGGCTCACTGCAACCTCCATCTCCCGAGTTCAAGCAATTCTCCTGCCTCAGCCTCCCGAGTACCTGGGACTACAGGCACACACCACCACGTCAGGCTAATTTTTGTCTTTTTAGTAGAGATGGGGTTTCACCATATTGGCCAGGCTGGTCTCAAACTCCTGACCTCAGGTGACCCGTTGGTCTCGTCCTCCCAAAGTGCTGGCATTACATGTGTGAGCCACTGTGCCCTACTGAGTTGTCTTTTCATTAGTTAGATCTTGATTCTCCCATTCCAGAGGCCCCAGATAATAAATGTATTATCTGAGATGAGAGGTAGAAATTTTTTCTAGTATCAGGGATTTCTTTAATATTGTAGATAAATAAAACTTGAGCCTTGAGGGGCTTTTGTCCTTGTTTCTGGAGGTCAGTGCGGTGGGTACCTGACTGGGACATGGCTGGGCAATGGGGCTGGAGCATATGACCTCTGCAGCAGAGGCTCGAAAATCATATACATCTTTATCTTGAATATAAATACTAATCTTGAAAGCTTTGGGTGAAGTGCACACTTGCTATGCTGCGTATGTTCAGCTATGTTATTACACTCTCCCTTTTCAGTTCTAAAATACAAGAAGAATGATGAGGATGAATCACTTAAAGACAAATTGTCTAAACTAAATATTCATTCAATTAGCAAGAAATCAAAAAGAGTGACAAATCATCTGAAGATTCTGACCAGAGGAGAATCGCAGGTAATTTTTCTTTTTGGACCACCCACCTTTTCCCAGGGAACATGAATGCTGGTATTTTCATGAGTTTTTTTTTTTTTTTTTTTTTTGGTGAGGGCTATTTCTAGAATACTGAGAATCAAGGTAATTGTCCTATGCTGTTCTCTCTCTCTCTCTCCCTCTCTCTCCCTGCCCCCACCCTTTCTGGAAAATAGGGATGGGAGTGGGAATAGGATTGACACTGTCTTAGTTGTGGTGTTTCTACTCAAGAAACAGACAAAGAAGAGATATGGACATATGACATGGAACATAAAGTTGCCCTAGGAGTCCTGACATTCACCACCAACCAACACACATTCTCCCTCCAGGCAATGCCCTCTTCCATCCTGTTTTACTTCTGTTCTTAAAAGTCGTACTTTTCTTTAGGGTTCCCTTGGTATTCCTTTTATCATTACTTCATCTATAAAAGCCAAGTGTTTAGAGGCATAACTTAGTGCAATTTTTTTCCTACTCCTTATCCCCTTCCTCTTCCCTTACTCCCCAGATGCACATTATATTAGTGAGCAACAGTCCTGTGTCAGCTGTTTAGCCTAGCTTGAGCCACTTTCATCCCAATCCCTAGTAAATAATGGATGGGTTAGCAAAAACTCTTAAACTTTAATGGGCATTAAGAATTACCTGAAAAGCTTGCTGAAAGACAGATTCTAGGGTGCCACCTGACTCAAGGGTGCAATCTAGAAGTCTGTATTTTTGCAAACACTCCAGGTGCTTTGAAGCCAATGATCTTAAAGTAAGTTATCAATGGAACACACTTGTGACTCTTTGAGAATAGCAAGATACAAAGTTCATGGTCCTGAGATAGTAATACAGTGGGCTTCTAACGAAGGTTAGTGAGGCTAGCTCTTAGTACACTATACAGCAGTTATTTTTTTCTTTTCATTTGTCTGTTTTTGTCACTCATATATTAATATCTCAAAGATTTTTGGTTTAAACAAGAGGTATCTGTATGGTGGTTCATGTTGGTTTCAGATGGCTTATGGTAGCTGCTGTGGTCTTTTCTCTTTTTTCCACTAAGTCTTTGCAGCTTTCTTACCACTTTAGGTAGAAGCAGCCCTTTCATCCTTTGGAAGGGGCTAAGACTCTGTATTTTAATCTGGACACTATTCATATTTGCAGGAGTCAGTACAGAGAAGAAATTAAGAAAAACATATTTGACATTATCCAAACCTGAGTTTAAACCCTACCTCTGCCACTTAGTAAATATTTGTTTCGGGGCACATAACAAATTTAATGTAATCATCTGTAAATTGGGATTCTCCTAGTACTTAACAAATGGGATGGTTGTGAGGATTAAATGAGAAGATGCATATATAAAGAAAGCATGTAACATGGTGTGTAAGCACTCAATATACTTTGGCTGTCATTATTATCATAAATATCATCATTATTATTTTATATCATCACCTTGTACAGTTATTTACCTTCGAATGTGCAGACTTTTTCTATCCAATGTAAAGTTCTTCATACATGGTGTATTAATCATATTTTTTTAACTTTCTGTATTTTATAATGTTTTGATATTTTAAAATACCTCTCTGGCTGAGCAGAGACTGTCCTTGTAGGGGTAGCCAATTCTTAGGGATAGTAAATGGCTGGAACACAACTTTCATATGCAAACCAATCAATCTTGATCATATAGCTTTAACCATATCCTTATTTAACTCTTAACACACCAAGCCAATATCTCCCTGCCCTAAATTATCCCAGAGCCCAGTACGAGCAACTAGAGATTACCCCTATATCCCAAAGCCCATTGGAGTTATTTAAAATAGCCAATCCTAAACTGTTTACTCTGCCCCTGCCTTGCCTTTTCCAAGGAAATCCCAAAAGAAGTTTTGGTCTAGACTTTTTCTTTACTCCTATGTTCTGCCACTGCGTGGCATGTGATGACTCCTCTCTCTGGGACCTGTGAGTATAATAAACTTCCTCCTTCCAAGCCTTGTTGTTGTTTCCTCTTGTGACTGAATTTACCAAAATGTATATTCTTAGAACACAAGGCAGGAATTACTATTGTATTTACTTCTTTATATCCTTCTAGGGGCTAACTGGGTCCACTGCATGTAAGAGGATCCTCTTCTCAATGTGGAACTGTAATGTAAGAAGTTTGGGACATTTATGGGATATGCTCACAGATCAGAGAAAGGGCAATGAAGACATTTCAACTAGAGACAATCATATTAAAATCAAATTGGAAATTTATTTGAGAAGCCCTCATAGGCATGTGTAAATGTAGTGCAAACAATTCTTCCCCAGTCTTTGGGATTTTGCTTCTGACTCAGGACAATTCCATTAAGGAAAAATAGCCAGGCTCTAATTCTGGGCAGGCTTTTGAATAAGTTGTTATATTCTTTAACATATTTATCATCAGCTTCTTATATTTTTCAATTGTGAACTAAAAGTGAATTATAGTTAAAATAGCCTGAAGGGATATTAATTAGATTTTTCCCCTTAATCTTTTGAGAGGATGTCCTGTCAGCAATGAAGCATGTTACTGTTAATCAGAAAATCAGCTGCATAGGCTGGACTGGAAAAGAGATAAATCTCAAATCAATCAATTTTGCACTTGTCAGAAGCTCAAGTGAAATATTGGTAGAGTTAGGGTATAAAGCTATTAGGAAGATTCTATTCAATTCATCATACATATATTGAACTCTCTTGTACCCAGCACCATGTTAGAGATTGGGAATACAAAGATGAACAGGTGTAGGTTTTGAATTCAGGCTGCTTTGCCTTGAATCCTGATCCTATTACACCATCTGTAAGTTTCTTTAACTCCACATATTAACTAGGGTAAAGGCCACATATCTGTCACAAAGAGATTCCAAAGGCATAAGAGCCTAAATCAGATAGTTATTTATTTCTCTCTCTCTCTCTTTTACTCTTTTTTTTTTTTTTTTTTTTTTTTTTTTTTTTTTTTTTAGAGACAGGGTCTTGCTCTGCTGCCCAAGCTGGACTAGAGTGCAGTGCCGAGATCACAGCGCACTGCAGCCTCAAACTCCTGGGCTCTAGCGATCTTCTCACCTTAGCCTCTCAAGTAGCTCAGACTACAGGCATGTGCCACCGCTCCTGGCCTCTCTCTCTCTTTTAAGAGTCCTGAGATGTGAATCCAAATGAGCTCTGCTTCATAAGATCCTTCAGGAAACCAGTTCCCCCAGTGATTTTTCTTAACATATTGTCTTCATCTGTCTGGTTGAAGCTGGATTCATGCCCTGTCTTCTTTCAATGTTATAAGGCCAAAACTCAGACATGAAAAACAAGGCTTCATCCATAACCTATATGCACAAACCCGGTTACCAGGGCAGAGCCAGCTGCAAGGGTTTCTGAGAGTAGTCTCTAGCAGGACAGCCAAGTGTCCAGCTTGAACTAGAGCTGTGGATTCTATCAGTAAAGGGACAGCAGGAGGAATGTTAACCATCTCTGCCACATCTCCTAAAACTTCTGTTTCTTTATCTCTAAAATGGGAGTAATCATAATTCCATTATATATGTGTAAGGATTACAATGAGGAAATGGAAGAAAGGTGTTGGCAGTGTCTGGAACATAGTCAGTATTTAACAAAGGTTCACTATTATTTTCATTAAAACAACAATACTTAATCTAAAACAACCAAAATCCATCAGCAGAGAGACTCACTTAAATCATTAACCAGGATAATGAGAGCACATAGGAGGGAGCACTTAATTTTCTACAGTGGGAAGAATAGGAGAAGACAGAGGATTTACAGAATGGGTGACATCTGAACTAGTCCTTAAAAATAAACAGGATTTTGCAAGGCAGGAAATGAACAGCAGCATATTCCACCAAAAGAAAACAGCATGGAAAAGGCTTGCTTATAGGAAAGTAGAATTGGGCAATATTTTTCACAGTGTGATTCTTGAGCCTTCTACTTTAGAATCATCTGGTTCCCAGCTAAGATATATAAAACAAAGTATCTGGTGATGGCTCCTTGGAAACTGCATTTTAAAAAATCTGCCCATACATTGTTATACACACTAGACTGAGTTGGAGCATAGCAACCCTAAGGCAGAGGATGTTGGATTTTGTGGGGATTACAACGAACTCTGCTGCCTATTTAATCAAAAGCTTTCTAGACAAACAATATTAAGAAGTTTAAAAATAAAATGAAATGTCACAATTTTTGATCCATTTGGTTCTAATGCCAACCACCTTAAATTTAAAATTACATGAACCAAGAACAGCCATGGTTGTCACCCAGTGCCAAACTTAACAATACACACCCAATCCATGAAGCATTTGCATGTTCACACAGATTTTGCCAGCATCAGGCTGGTTACAATATTGTTTTGTAGCCATTTTGATTGCCAAGAAATACTGCTTGCTATTAATAGCAGTAATCAATGTGTGCTCCTAGAAATTGCCACAGCATAAAAAGCATATTTTTCCAAATTCTAATGGATGTACACGTGAGATGACAAAAAATAACTGAACACATGTGACCACTATTTTAACTCTGCTGAGTTATCTTAACAGAACTATTTTTGCTAAGATTATATATTATCCTTCAAATTTGAATTGATAAAGAATTTTCACATTTCTTTAACCATGAATCCAAGAATTTTTACAAAAAAGCACTGTGAAATAAGTTGGAATGAGTCATGTGAACAAAACAGTAAGTTCCAGGCAATAGATCAAATGTAGCTATTTTATTAACCCCAAAATGTAATACAATTTGAGTATATACCTAACATATGCCATTAAAAACTACAGAGAAAGTTTTATAATCCCACAGCTACTATGACATGAGTGAAGCTATGTGAAAATTAACAGCAAGTTGAGCTACAGGATTTGGCTTTGCTACACTAATTGAAGATCAGTTGTGCTATGTATCAACAGAAAAAGTATGTGTTAAGACAGACAGTGTATCATCAAATGTTTTCATATCAACAAAGAATTTTCTTTTGTCATGTGCTGGACCAATATTGTATGTGCTTTTTAAAAAAATATCCATTTCATTTGAGTTATGAAAATAATTTCACATATGTTTTAGGTTAAAGACAATACCTTTAACAGAGAAGAAAAGCTATTTAGATCTTTAGAAAAGACTGTGAGGCATTGTGTGAAGAACATTTCACTCTGTCTTCAACACATACAGGTAGGTGAGACACAACTGTTTTCAATGTTCTACAGGAACATCTGATACAAAGCACTGATTTCCACGGTTATTTTGAAGACTAAGTGTGATTGTTCCTTCATTTTGTGACACTGGATCAAAATTGGAAAGCTGCAAACTGCTGGTAAAGGAAGCAAATATAAAGAGGCATTTTGCCGTTTGACCCCTTACCTGCTCCACCGTCTCCCTAGTCCAAATAGCCATATTGTGGGACTTTTTTGTTCAGATGATTGCCTCATGGACTATCAGTATGCTTTCTTTATAACAGAAATGAGTTCATTAACACAGAATTGCATGAGACAGAAAATTTGTTTGATTGTACGAACACATCTCTTTCTAGTACCTAAAATAAATACAAAAATCAATGTAAAGAAAAATAAATTGAACTATTAACAATAATATGCAAATACTCCCACGAGATTATGTTAGAAAACAGAAATACTCCCAGAAATTACCAGTCCCATAAGAGGTTGTCCTAACTCTTTGAGAATCACTGACTTCAACCAGCCAATTCGAGTACAGTATAATTCTGCTCAGTAGAAAAACCAGTCAGAGGTTTCTTCTAATGGATCTCATAAAGAGGAAACTGTCCTTCATGCCACTTTGACAATGGCTATGACCATGGGACTTAGAAAGTTAGTAGTGTTACATGTAAATCAGTTACTAAATGGTTCCCTTCTATATTCCAGAAGTTTTTCTCTTGGATATCTGTTTCTGGAAGCAGATATTTGCACTCTTCGAAAAAATATCACAATAATTTGGAGACAAGTTACATAAGAACAGGTACCATTCTGTTCTTATTTATCATCTGACACAAAGCCTGATTTTACAATCAGATTTGCTCTTTTCTTCCGAAAGTGCTGCCTTCTTTGAAAAGAACACCAAAAACAGTTGTAACAGCCAGAGTAGTGGGAACCCTGTCCTTTATCTTTCAAGGAGTAAATGTCTCTTGGGAACATCTACAGGGAAGTCTTTTATTTTCACTAATGGATTCAACAAAAAATGTGAGCATCTTCTCTTAAAGAGAGCATTAAATTTTCTAAAGGAAACTGATGAATCAGAGAGGAGTGATTTTAAAAATAAGGAATATGTAAGAATTGCAAGCTAAAGAATAGCTAATGAGGGAATTTTAAATGGACGATGTTTAATCAAAGAGGGTTGTATACAAAGTATTATGAGAAAGTGACATAAGGAAAATGTAAAACAATACATTCTTCCAAGCAACCTGATTGTACAGACTATTTATAAAATTTTTGTTGTTCCTTTAAAAAAAAAAAAAAAAAAACCTCTCAGTGATAATTAAGGGTGATGCTGATGAAGTCCACATTAATTATACTGACCTCAGAACCTGCCATTTTTGTAACTTTGTTCTTGGGTTTCAGGATGCCATGCCCTTGGCTCTGCAGAGTGTAATGGACCTTCAGGAGATTTCACACAACAAAGATGATGAAATGGGCTATTCTGGGACCCTAAGTAATGCCTTAAATCCATGTCATGACTTTGTAAGTTATTTATATTCACAGATAAATGCAAATTAAATAGTGAGGTTGAAAGGAAAGCTGCTTTTCATTTATTTTTCTGGAGACAGAAATAAAGCATGCACTAAAGCAAATACTAATGTCAAAATTAGTATATTTAAACAGGGGATTTTTTCAATCATTAAATATTTTTAAAGTGAATTAGTGAGGATTTTACTATAATGGAAATTTAAGATGACCACAGACTGTGTTTCTAGAGGTAGCCAGTGTCAGTGTAGCTTTTAAAATCAATATTTAATCTAGTCTGCATGTGAAATATTAAGACTTTATTAAGTTAGAAAGCTATGCTTTTTTTTTTTCTTTTTTCTTTTTTTCTGGGACAGGATCTGGCTCTGTTGCCCAACCTGGAATGCAGTGGAACAATCACAGCTCACTGCAACCTCTGCCTCCTGGGTTTAAGCAATCCTCTCTCCTAGACTCTCAAATAGCTGGAATGACAGGGGCACACCACCACACCTACAAGATTTTTTGCATTTTTTGTAGAGGCAGGGTTTCACCACGTCGCCCAGGCTGGTCTCCAACTCCTGAGCTCAATCAAGCTATGGTTTTCTTAAACAAGTCTCTGGAAATGCCCTGCGTCCTTAAAGAAGGAGCAAAGGTACTCTCTAAGGATATGACACTTATTAAAACACTATACACTGGAAAGCAAACCCTTCCTATTGACAGAGACTTTTATTTAAGAGCTGTATGTTATATCTTTTGTTCCATGGTAAAATATTTATTTTCTAAAAGTTCCATAAAATATATCTTATGTATCATAAAAACATGCTTCAGCCAGTAACGCATTTTAGTAGTAAGCTACTCTGGATAATATTAATTTTAATTTAGTGCCTTATGTTTCTAAAGGCATTATTATTTCATAGTAGTATTTCAAGAGTTATATAGAAGATATAATAGACTGATCATCTTAAAAGTGGCATTTTCATTGGCATTATAGGCATTTGGGGTAAGACAAATCTTCATGGAGTGGCCCTTTTGTTGAAGGATGTTTAATATTTTTGGCCCACCAGGCTCAAAATCTCAGTGACATCCCCCCACATCAAGACATTGTGACAATCAGTGAAGGGCCCCAGATACTTCCAAACCCTAGGAAGTCATACAGCTCCCAATCTAGTAGAAAAACTATGCAGAAGCATTTTGCTGCTCTGGCATGGCAGAATGGAAAGTCAGGCTTACATCTGAGCTAATATGATAGAGAAACAGGTCAATCACGGATGGATGGATGGATGGATGGATACAAACAGATAGTGATAGTGATGATGAGATAGACAGATTCATGTTTTTACAATATATGTTTAATGGAAAAGGTGTGGCTAGTTCTTTATGTATTTTCCACATTTATATTACAGAAAGCACACATTCTAGAAGTCTTCAAAGGTTTGCTCTTTAGCTTAATTCCAATACATTAAGTTAATATGTATTTATTGAGTACCAACTGAAAGCGTGGTATGTAGCTTCTCCCTCAGCAAGCTTGCTCCAGACTTTGACAGCAAGAAGAGAGAAGGTGTCCTGCATACCTTGCATAAAGCCACAAAATGATTAATTAGGCTAAGTTAAATTAATTGTGAGAAAGCTCAATATGAAAGTAATTTTTATGGATAACATGCATACAATTCTTTTTAAAAATCAAATATTAAGGACTCAAAATATATCTAAAGTCAGAGCGGTTGTTCTTATCTAACCATGAGTGATATATATCGACACATTTTGTTAGGACAAAATATTAAAATCTAATTCTTATTTGTTCTAACCACAATTCCTATGTAAAGGTGAATCATTTTATGTCTATAAGTCACTGGAGATATATATATATATATATATATATATATATATATATGTGTGTGTGTGTGTGTGTGTGTGTGTGTGTGTGTGTATATATATATATAATTATATTGTAATACTGTAATTAGATTACCTGTAGAATCTAGTCAAGTCACAAACACAGTAATTTATCCCAGATATGGTAAACAGATTCTTTGCCTATCAAGGGATTCATTAAACAGTCTGTAGGTGTATATTATCTCGTAAGCTAGACATCAAATTTAATTTGTGTTGGCTATTTCTGGTGCCAATAAGAGATTGGTTTCCCTCTCTTCTAGATTTCCCATGAGTTCACACAATGTTACCAGGGGCCATTTAAGTTAACTAATACAAGCTGCTGCTCAGACATTGATTCTCTAGGATATCTTTTCGGTTACAAAAGAGAAACCTACTTCCAAATTATAAAATAATCATGTAACCCAACCATATATGATAAAGCGTAAAATAGGGCAGTCAGCAAACATAAAACAGAAGAGAAATAGAAGAAATTAAATCTAGGATGATCAGGTTATCTCATGAAGTTGGGTGGTTATATGAAGTTCATTTTCAGTGATTCAGACCAAAAAGTGTAAACAGTTTAAGACACAGAAACAGCATCAGCTTCATCCTTTAACATATTTAAAACAGACCTTATAGGTCAAGGTGACAGGATTGTTTCAGCCCAGATATTCAAGAACATCTTGGGCAATAGACAGACCATACCTCTACAAAATATTTTAAAAATTAGCCAAGCATGGTGGCACATTCCTGTAGTTTCAGCTATTCAGGAGGCTGACGTGGGAGGATGGCTTGAGTGGAGGCTGCAGTGAGCTGAGAAAGAGTCACTGTACTCTAGCCTGGGTGATGGACAGAGTGAGACCCTGTCTCAAAATTAATTGAATAAATAAATAAAAATAAAATAAGTTATAACTCTGTGGTCATTTATTAAAATACCTTTATTAAAGGGTTACTAGCTCTATAGATGGTATAATTCCACTACCAAAAATAAGTCTCCAGGATAGTCAGGGATTTGGGGCTGATATGGGAAGAATAGGGTACAGTCTCCTATGGACTAAGGATATGGACTATATTCCTTTTGCTGCTAGCAAAAGGTGGGAGTGATTTGGTGAATCTTTTACACAGTCTTGGTAGTCAACAGCTAGAGATTCCCCCTACCCCCAAGAGCTGGCTCTGGGATAAGAAAGAAGTGGAATGAAAAACTGTTGAAGGAGATAATGGCAAAACCAAAGACTGTAGAGAAAAAAGTAGAGTTACAGTTTGGATGAGCTGGCTTTAACTTTTGTATTCCTCTTCCTGCTCACTTTTTAGGTTCAATGTTACAATCTAGAACCCCTGTTTTGAGTCTTTGAGTAGCTTTAGATAGACATAAAAATGATCAGATCCTCTTTTAACGTGGCTAGATGCATTCCTGTTTTCTTTTGTGCTTCTCGTGGGGGAAAAGGTAAGCCTGTGGAAAACAGCAATGCACAAGGTATGAGCTGATCCTCTCTCTGAAATGGGCTCATTTTTTCTTTTGACAGGCATCTCACTTACAGAGACTCACCCTGACCCCTTTGTCAGCCCTGCTGTCCTTATTCCCAGGGCCACACAAGCTCATCCAGAAACGCTATGACAAACTGCTGGACTACAACAGCTACCTGCAGCGATCAGCAGGAGATGAGTCAGACTTAGCCAAAAAGGAGTATGAGGCCCTCAATGCCCAGCTTGTGGAAGAGCTCCAGGCATTCAACCAGGCTGCTCGGAGGATTCTGTCGAACTGTTTGTGCAGCTTCATCACCCTCCTTAGGGACCTGATGCTCTCGGCACAGCAGGCTTACTCCACACTTGTGCCGGTAAGCGCACCACCAACACTCGGCTACCTTGGCCTATCGGATCTGCTAGAAATCACATCCATGCAAAAGCCCCGTTGAGAGTGTGCATATGTGTGCAGTGTGGTGTGTGTGTGTATTTATTTTACCTAAAACCAGTCAGATACTCTCCCGCTCCTTATCTGTCTTTTCCACGGGGAGCTCAAAGAGGGTTTCCTAGTTCAGGTTTACTGTGACTTACACATTTGTAGTTCTTTTTTGGAGATTCCTTTTCAAATGGCCAAACACCTTTCAGTCTTGCTCCACATGTCTGATGCAACATTGAAGCTTATCAACAATTTATGTTTTGTATTTCTTCCTGATCAATAGTTCTTAGATGTTAACTATGATTATTTAAGATGTGGCTCTAAAAAAAAAAGGCCATCTAAGCATAATGAAAGATGCAGGATAACTTTCAAACCATGCTTTGTTTTGATTTCATTTTTCTCCAAGAAAGAGAAGCCTGGTTGTGTGTGTGTGGCTGTGCACGCACGTGCATGTTTACGTGCATGTGTGTGTGCGTGTGTGTAGCTTAGCCTCCCATTAGGATATAATTTTATAATTATATTCCTAATGAGGAAGAAAGATATTTACAACTCATATCAACTTTTAAAAAATAAGCTTGGTTTCTTGGCCTTACATTTCAAGTCCACTAGTTATCACCTGAATGAGATGGTTAGCTACTCAATGGGTAACACCTGGAGCAGAATTAATTGTCCCTACTTTATTTTCTACTGCGTATTAATTAACTTTTAACGTATCCTTTGAATTAAATTAAATTGAATAAACAAGGGCTGTTTACAGGTTCAAAAGTCAAAACTATGTAATGTATAATCAGTTTCACACTCATAACTGTTTTCTACCATTCCATCCCCCATTCCCATCCCCATTTTTATTAGTTTATTTTTATCCATTTAGGGCTTTCTCATGCCAGTAACAATAAATGCAAATATATATTTTTATTTCCTAAAAGCAAAAAACAAAACAGCATATTATATATACCATTCTGCAACTTGCTTTTTAACAATATATTCTGAGGATGCATCTATGATAGTACATAGAGAGCTTCCTTTTTTACAGCTTTATAGTAACTTACTGCATGGCTGTATAATAATGTATAACTAGTTCCTTATTTTTTAAATCACAACTTACTTGTGATATAATTTACATGCCATATATTCCATCTATTTAAAGTATACAATTTGATGATTTTTAGAATATTCACAAGAGTTGTGCAACCATTGCTGCAATCAATTTTTAGACCATTGTCATAACCCCCTAAAGAAACTCTGTACCCATCCACATTTTTTTCCCCAATCTCCCCAGCTTTAGGCAACTATCAATTTACTTTCTGCCTCTACAGATTTGCTCATTCTGGACATTTTGTATAAATGAAATTATACAGTATATGATTCTTTGTGACTGGCTTCTTCTATTTAGCATAATGTTTCAAGGTTTATTCATGCCATAGCATGTTTCAGTACTTCATTATTTTTATTGTCAAGTAATATTCCATTGTATGGCTACACTACACTTTACTTATTCATTTATCAGTTGATGGGCATTTGGGTTATTTCCACCTTTTGGCTGTTATAAATAATGCTTCTATAAATATTCAAGTTTTTAGTAGATACATGTTCTCATTTCTCTTGGGTACTCTATATACCTAGGAGTGGAATTTCTGGATCATATGTTAACTCCATGTTTAACCTTTTGAAAAACTACCAGACTATTTTCCAAAGTGGCTGCATTATTTTACCCCCTCAGCAGTATAGACTGAGAGCTACAATTTCTCCACATATCTTTATTATTATTATTACTATTATTATTATAGCTGTAATAATGGGCGTGAAGTGGTATCTCACTGTGGTTTTTATTTGTATTTCTCTGATCGGCACTCTGTTTAAAACTTATTAAATTGAAGTAATAACTTATATACATTAAACTGCACCAGTCTGAGCTGCACATCTCAGTTTTTGCATATACATCTGTGTAACCACCACCCAGATCAAGATACAACCCCTTTTAAGTTTCCATAAAGATCACTCATGACCATTCCCAGGCACCGAAAGGTAACCATTTTTCTAACCTGTATTACCATAGATTGTTTGACCTGTTTTGTACTTCATATAAATGGAATGATACAATATATATTATTTTTTGCATTAACCTGTCCCTATTGTTCATGTCTTTTCTTTTGATGAGTATTTGAGCTATTTCCAAACTTTTTCTATTACAAATAATGCTGGGATCATGATATGTGGGCAGATGTATTTGTAGGACAGATTTATAGAAGTGATAGAAGTGGGATCTCTGTGTTAAAGGGTAAAGACTTACGTAATTTTGCTAGATATTGCCAAATTCCCTCCTTAACTCTGTACCATTTTGGATTCTCACTTGAAACACTTGAGAAAGCTGGTTTCTCTGGATTTTTGCCAATCTAATAGGTTTCAAATATAATTTTAATTTGCATTTGCTCAAGTATTAGTGAGATTGGGACTCTTCACATTTGAGGGCTATTTATATTTATCTTCCTGTGAGTTCGTTGTTCATGTCTTTTGCTCCTTTTTCTTTGGGTTCTTGATATTTTTCTCCTCAATTTCTAGCAGCAATGGATGTGCTAGGGAGATGATCCTTTTGTTGAGATATAAACTGAGACTACTTTTTCCAAGCTCCCCTTTGTCTTTGACTTCACTTGTGATTTTTTTTTCATGCTGCTTGTTTTTTAAAAAAATATAGTCAAATTTATTAGTTTCATTTTATGGCTTCTAGATTTTGAATCTTATAAAGGACTTCCATATTTTGAGGCTCCAAATAAATTCAGCAGTGTTTCCTCTGGTATGTTTAGGGTTTCATATTTTTTATTTAAATCTTCAATCCATGTAGATTTTATCCTGATTTATGTTGTAAAATGTGGATTTAATTTTATCTTTTTCCACAGGACTTTCCAGTTGCCCCAACATTATTTATTTAAAAATTACTTCTTATTACTACTTTCTCAATGAAACTAATTTAATTTGCAAATTATTCTGAGGTCATGGTAGGAGGTGGGTTCATAAGTTCAGGACAAAGTCAAGGTTTGGCAGGAATTCACTAGTCAGAAAAGACATGTTATTTTAGGTATCTTTGATCCCCACTTTGAATCATGCGATTTTTAAAGGCATCTTCAGTTTCTATTTTAAATAATCTGAGTATCATTCACATTGCAGTCCATAGCAGAAAAAGAGCATAGAGATGCTTTGTTTTTGAAAACTTACCAGTGTCTTAAAGTAAAAGGCATTTTGGAGAAGTTATCCTCATTAAAATGATTTTATTCTATATTTTATATGTAATATATATATTTAAACTTTTTATTTTGTGATACTTATAGATCCATATGCAGTTGTAAGAAGTAATACAGAGATCCTGTACAACCCTCACACAGCTTACCCAATGGTAACACATCTTGCATAACTACAAGTATTTCTGAAAGGCAGAAGTGAATAATGATTAGAGAACACTAGAGTACCTTGTTTTAATACCTGCTCATCGCTATACTACATTGGATAAATTAATGTATCCTTCTGTTTAAATTTTCTCATATGAACTAAAATGAGAATAATAATGTATATAATTTTAAAATTTTTAATTGTATAAAAAATAACACAATTTACCATAAGAATTTTTAAGTGTACAGTTCAGTGGTGTTAAGTATACTTACATTGTTGCATAGTAGCTCTCCAAAACATTTTCACCTTGCAAAACTGAAACTATATTCATTAAATAAATACCCATGCTCCCTCCCCCAAGTCCCTGGCAACCATCATTCTACTTTGTTTCTACAAATTTGACTACTTTAAATAACTCATGTAAATGGAATCATACAGTGTTTGTGTCTGTGACTGCCTTATTTTACTTAACATAATGTCCTCAAGATTCATTCATGTTGTAGCATGCAATGGGATTTCTTTCATTTTTAAATCTGAATATTTCATTGTATATAAAAACCACATTTTGGGCTGGGTGTGGTGGCTCATGCCTGTAATGCCAGTGCTTTGGGAGGCTGAGGCAGGGGGATCACTTGAGGCCAAGAATTTAAGACTAATCTGGCCAACATGGTGAAACCCTGTCTCTACTAAAAATACAAAAACTAACCGGGTGTAGTGGCACATGCCTATAATCCCAGCTACTCAGGAGGCTGAGGTGGGAGAATCACTCTGTCTCAAAAACCAAAACCAAAACCAAAACAAAACAAAATGAAACAATACATTTTGTTTATCTACTCATCCGTCAGTGATCATTTGGGTTACTTTTATCTGCTGGCAATTGTGAATAATGCTGTAATGACCACAGTTGTACAAATATCTCTCCAAGATTCTGCTCTCAATTATTTTAGATATATACCCACAAGTGAGATTGCTGAATTATACAGTAATTCTATTTTTAATTTTTTGAAGAATTCAAAGATCTATTTTTAAATTTCATTTTTATTACAGTTATGCATGCACATACTCAAGTATTCATGTTTGATGAAGAAAAACAATTGTCCTTCACTCTCTCCCTTCATTCGGTTTCTCCTGCCTCAGTAGTAACTACTTTCCAACTCTTTTAGATGATTCTCTTGGTATTTACCTTCATATTTTAAAATAATACTCTCGTGTTGTCACTTCATTATTATTACATTTTAGGTATAATACATTCCACTATGAAAAATGAGGATTTAGCTCTCTCCTCTCTCTATACCCTCACATTTTCTATAGTCAGACATATTCTTTCTATCCCCACCTTCAATACAATTAGTTATATCATAATTTGGTTGAGTTCATATTCAGGGTGCAAAGTATATGATTTTTGTATTAGTCATGATTCCAGTAGGGAAAACATAATGTACTCAAGTGAGGCATTTGGAGAAAAATTTTAATAGAGAAACTATTTACAAAAATGAGAGTATGGCACAGGAAAGCCTTTAGAAATAGTGCCACACCCTGGGCGGGAATATGGGTTGCGGGTACATCTGGGTTTAAAGAAATATGGGAAGGGACCAGTCATAGCAATGTGTGGAGAGAGAGGTGTGTGAAGAGGGTGACTTGATAGGAGCTGTGTTTCTGTCAATACTGTAGAAAGAAAAATTAGAATTTTCTTATCTCATTTTCTTTCCCCATTCTAATTTCCTACAGGTGCTCCTCACTGATGGATTGATTGAATCCATTGGAAGCTAGAGATCAAGAAAGCTGTTGTGTATATTTTTTTCTTGGTTCCTTTTTTTGTTGTTGTTTGTTTGTTTTGAGACAGGGTCTCACTCTGTCACCCAGGCTGGAGTGCTGTGGTGTGATCATAGAGCTCACTGCAGCCTCAACTTCCTGGGTCCAGGCATGGTAGTAAATGCCTGTAGTTCAGCTAATCAGGAAGCAGAGGCCAGAAAATCACTTGAGCCCTGGAGTTCAAGATCAGCCTAGGCAACTGGTCACCACTAAATTTTTTCTTTTTTTTTTTTTTTGAGACAGAGTCTTACTGTGTCACTAGGCTGGAGAACAGTGGCACGATCTCGGCTCACTGCAACTTCTGTCTCCCTGGTTCAAGCAGTTCTCCTGCCTCAGCCCGCAGAGTAGCTGGGATCACAGGCACACATCACATCACTGGGCTATTTTTTTTAAAATTTTTAGTAGCAAGCCAGGTGCAGTGGCGTGAGCCTGTAATTCTAGCACTTTGGAAGGCCAAGGCAGGTGGATCACGAGGTCAGGAGATGGAGACCATCCTGCCCAACATGGTGAAATCCTGTCTCTACTTTATAAAAAAAAAAAATTAGCTGGGTGTGGTGGTGTGTGCCTGTAACCCCAGCTACTCGGGATGCTGAGTCAGGAGAATTGCTTGAAGCAGGGGTTGGAGGTTGCAGTGAGCCGAGATCATGCCACTGTATTCCAGCCTGGCGACAGAGTAAGATACTGTCTCAAAAAAAAAAAAAAAAAAAAAAAAAAATTTTAGTAGCAACCAGTTGCCTAGGCTGATCTTGAACTCCGGGACTCAAGTGATTTTCTGGCCTCAGCTTCCCGATTAGCTGAACTACAGGCATATACTACCATACCTGGCTACGATTTAAATTTTTTTTTAGAGACAGGATCTTGCTACATTGCTGGGCTGTTCTCTAGCTCTTGGACACAAACAATCCTCTGACCTCAGCCTCCCTTTTGGCTGTGATTAGAGGTGTGAGCCACCATGCCAGGCTTATGCAGTTTTTGAGGGGTGAGGATGTAAACTCCATTTCTTTATAGGAAGCAATGTTGAAGAATTTGTTTTAAAACCAGCACAGCCTCTTATTCAGTGCTCCCTCTTTTAGCTCCTTTCTCCTTGCTACCATCCTACCCACCACAAGGAAGGTACCTACTACCATGTCCTCCTGAGCTTTTCTTCCAAGACTTTATTGCTATTTTTTCTCTTCTGATCTTTTACTTAGACTTGAAACTTAAAATTATTTTTATCATGTTTGCCGGTGTTCTAGAGACAGTAAAGTAGACCATATTTATCTAGAATTTCTAAAGTTGCCCTAACTTTTCACAATGGAACTATCATATACCTACTCAACTGTTCATCACAACTCAATAAATTTAACACCTGATATGATTATCTAGTTGTCTGGAAACAATGCCATATTATTTCTACTTCTAGGTGCCACTGTTGATTTCAAGCATTTCTGAGATTCAGAATCGAGTACTAGAAGAGGTTCAAAATTTGAATTGTGTAAAAGACAACAGTGCCACCTTTATTGAGAGGAAACTCAGTTTTGAAAAGAAGAAGCCTGTGCAGATTCTGGTGAGTTTGGCAGCATTCATGAAAATGATGACTTTCACTTCCTTGCCTCGTCCAAGTCATAGTATCATATTATTTTCCATATCACTTACCTCATTCTAATATCCTGTAATTTACATATGTGTAGAATTTCTTGTACATTTCTATCCTCTATACCATAAGCTCCATAAGATCATGGATTTTTTTTCTGCTTTGTACGTGATGCATCCCTAAAGTGCCTAAAATGGTGCTTGTCACAATGTAGGAGACACTCAATAAATATTTGTTGAATAAGATTTTACAGAGATAAATCATATAGTCCAGCCCTTTCCTTTTCTACATAAGGCATATTAGGCTCCAGAGATAAGTGGCTTTCTCAAAGTCTCTTAGGGGCCAAGCTGGGGAGGAGGATAAGCCTCTTGATTCTTGTCTAATTTGCTGATAATATTTCACAGAAAAAGACATGTACATGTACAATTTACTTAATTGAATATTATTTATCAAGTGCTTAATATGCAAGGAGTTGTCTACAGAATCACAGAGTTAAAAATGGTTGTGCAACATCCAAGAGGGATTAGAACCTCTGCCTTCTTGTTCTTTCTTCTCTACAACACTGCCCTCCAGTGCTTACTAGAGAAATTTTTCACTAGTAATTAACAGTCTGCTCTGTGCCTGCACCTTGAAATAATCCTCCAAAAATATATGACTTCTACATTTAAAAAATCTCCAGAGAAAAAGTATTTACCAACTCCATGAGGATTTTATTATATATCTAAACCCAAACTTCTCCTTATTTCTCCCAGCCAGAAATGCCACGTCAAACTGACGTTCATCGCTCCAAACTTCTATCCACATACAGTGCAGAAGAACTCTATCAAGCTAAGCGCAAGTGCAATGCTACACAAGAATATGACATCAATCTTCTGGAAGGAGAGTTGGTGGCTGTGATAGAACAGAGAGATCCACTGGGGAGTACAAGCAGGTGGCTTGTGGACACAGGAAGTAAGTTTTTCCCCAGATTACCACCCTTCTTTAAACTGAGATTTTCTGAGAGATCACTATGTTTCTCTGAGCACATGTGTGAGAATAGTATACCTATGACCTTGGTTCTTCTTTCTTTTTATTTCCTATCCAGATGTGAAAGGATATGTTTATTCCTCCTTCCTAAAACCCTACAATCCAGCAAAAATGCATAGAATGGATGCCGAGAACAGGTTCTGTGATGATGATTTTGAAAACATCAGTCTCTTTGTGTCTTCACGGCCAGCTAGTGACAGTGCCACAGGCACCCCAGAAAGCAGCATTAGTGATAGCAGCTCATCTCTTAGTGGCACATGTGGAAAGTTTGAAATAAATGGTACTGATGTTGACAGTTTTCAAGAAGTAGATGAACAGGTAAAAATTTGAAAGTTCATGTAAAAATAAGTGGCTGTTCAAATCATGAAAGAGACTTTCTACCCTACTCTATATTACTGTAACACTTGGTGGAAAAGTGTCAGCTTTGACATCAAGAAGACCTGGCTCTATTAGCACATACTTTCAGTGGATCTTTTTGCAAAAAATGTAATTCCCTGAGCCTGTTTCCTTAAATGAAGCAAAGGATTAGAGATAATATGTATGTAAAATAGCCAGCACAAAGTAGACACACAATAAATAGGAGCTGTCACTATTACTACCCTGCTGTTAAATACTTAGAGCAAAGTGTCTTTTTATACTTCCCCATCAAAGAAAAGTAATGCAATACTGAACAGATTGCTGCCATCAATAGCATGTGGGAAATTGTCCATGATTCCTCTAAGAGCAATATCTTCATTGAGCTATCTAGTAATTGGTCCTTTTTAATCTCATGTATAATGCCACACACTATATACTGAAACTTTTTTTTTTTTTTGAGACAGAGTCGCCCAGGCTGGAGTATAGTGGTGCATTCTTGGCTCACTGCAACCTCTGCTTCCTGGGTTCAAGCAATTCTCCTGTCTCAGCCTCCCGAGTAGCTGGACTACAGGTGCATGTCACTATGCCTGGCTAATTTTCATATTTTCAGTAGAGATGGGGTTTTACCATATTGGTCAGCTGGTCTATACTGAAAGTTTTAGGAGCTATATTTCCCTCATTGCACTAATGCAAAGGCTACTGGTACAATCTTTTGCAAAATGGTAAGTTAATTATAGCAGCATTTGTTTTTGCTATATCAGAAAGTTTCAGTATATTTAACTGTTCATTCCCCAGTGGTGACTATCTAATTAATACCTTTATTTATTTAACTTGCTTTTTCTTTAGTGTTGTATTAATAATTTATTTAAATACATTTTTATAGAAGCCATATAGATATATAGATATAGATATAGATATAGATATAGATATAGATATAGATATAGAGAGAAGTTAAAATAGGAGAAAAGCATACATAAATTAAAAGTAAGTTGGTTTTGGTGGCTCATGCCTGTAATCCCAGCATTTTGTGAGGCTGAGGTGGGAGGATCGCTTGAACTCAGTTTGAGACCAGCCTGGAAAACATTAGCAAGACTTCATCTCTACTAAAAATCAAAAAATTAGCCAAGAGTGGTTGCCCACTTCTGTAGTCCCAGCCACTAGAGAGGCTGAGGTGGGAGGATCATGCAAGCCTGGGAGGTCGAGGCTGCAGGCTGCAGTGAGCTGTGATCATGTCACTCCACTCCAGCCTGGGCAACAGAGAGAGAGAGATCCTGTCTTATAATAATAATAATAATAATAATAATAATAATAATAATAAAGTAAAGGTTTTTAGTCCCTTCTCCCCTTGTCCTACTCTTCAGAGGCAATGCTTGGGTATATCCTTTGTATATTCTGTGCATGTACAAACACATTTATACCAGTAGGAAACATATCATATATGGTACATAATTTTCCATTTAACAATATATCTTAGACACAATGAAACCTAAGTAGCTGTCTTATTCCTTTAAAAGTTCTGCACAGTATTTACTTTCATGGATATATTATAATTTATATAACTATCAACCTAATAATAGATATGTAGAATGTTTTGGGTTTTTAAAAATTTTCAAACAGCATTTCAAGGAAGGGCTTTATTTATCTATTTTTGTGCATTTATATGGGCATATAAGTGTAAAACAAATTCCTAAAGTATTAGAGGGTCAAAGGTGTATACATGTAAAGCCTTTATAGACATTGCCATACTGCCCTTCAAAAATGTGGTATCTATTCAGTTTCTTTCATTAATAGTTATTGGTTGCTGTCCAATTCATGACTGGTTTTTTTGGTTTGGTGGGGTTTTGTTTGTTTTTTCAAAAGCAGCTTATCAAGCAAGACCTTATTTTCATATCATAAAATTCAACCATTCATATCATAAAATTCAACCATGTACAATTCATGAACTTTTAGTAGATTTACAAAGTTGTGCAACCATCACTTTAATCCCATTTTAAAACATTTCTTTCACTCCAAAAAATCCTTTGCACCCATTTGTAGTCACTCCTCTTTCCCATCCTTAACCCCACTTTCTGTCTCCATAGATTTGCCTTTTCTGTATCTTTTGTATAAGCAAAATTGTACACTATGTGGGGTTTTACAGCTGTTTTTTTCACTTAGCAAAATTTCTTGAGAGTCTTCCATGTTGTAGTATGTGTGTGCATTTTGTTGCTTTTTATTATCTAGTAATACTCCATTCTGTGAATATATTTTGTTAATGCACCCACCAGTTGATGGGCATTTGGGTAACTTCTAGTTTGGGGCTAGTATGAATTATGCTGCTATGAATACTTGTATGCAAGTGTTTGCGTGGATTTAATTTCTCTTGAGTAGACACCCAGAAGTGTAATTTGTTATTGGTTTTATAAATTCATCTTTAACTTTTTAAGAAACAGCTAAACTGTTATCCAAAGTGGCTGCACCATTTTAGTTTCCTATCAGCAAAGTATGAGGGTTGTGGGTTGCAGTTTCTTCACATCCTTGTCAATACTAGTTATTATTTGTCTTTTTAATTATAGCCATCTTAGTGGCTATGAGGTAGTATCTCTTTCGGGTTTTAATTTGCATTTCCCTAATGATTAATGGTACCGAACATTTTTCATGCACTCATTTGCCATTCTTTTATTACCTTTCGTGAATGTCTATTCAAATATTTGCCTATTTTAAAAAATCTGGGTCATTTTCCTTCTTATTTTCCCATTGTGAGAATTATTTATAAACTTGAGTGCAAGTTTTTTTTAATCAAATTTTTAATTTGCAAACATTTTCTCCTAAACTGACTCTTGTGTGGACATTACTATGTGTTCTTATTGCCCTTCTGCCTTGAAGTTTCAAAACACGATTTCTCTATTACTTGTTCACTGTGTTGTTTATTAAGTTTCTAGAAGTCATATTATAATGCTGACTAATGAATTTATATCAGTGAAATCTATGTACCTGATTAAATGTCCTGTCAGACTTTGCCTTGTCTCAATAACCTAGATGAACAGAAATCTGAAAGCCAAATTTGTCAAGACACTCTAAACCTGGCGTGGTGTTGAGTTCTAGTTCTTACTCGGCTCTACAGGGACTTCAGACTAAGCCCCACACATGGGCTCTTTCTGCCTGGTCTTTGTAGCATGAGATTGCATTTAGTTCCTACTAGCTGGTACTTCAAAGCAATTTTCTCCAAGCAATCCTATCAATATATATCATGTGAATTAGGTCCATTAGAGATTTCCATTACCAAAAGAGGAAAAAATGAGATAATATTTTTTGCTCAAAACAAAAAATATATTAATGGCATGTCTTCATGAAGTGTTATTTGCTTTATTTTTCCTCTGGGTTTGGAACCAATTCAAAATAGGCATAGAATCAGGAATAGAAATATAAGTATATATAAGTATTATTACTAATAAAACTGGATTGAAGATGCATCTTGGATCTGTAGCACATGGAATCCCTAAAGTACTTTCCCTTAGAACAGAAACTACCCAACTCAGATTGAAGGTGAACCCTATGCATGAACAAAATTTGTCCCAATAAACTTACTACAAGATGAGGAAGAGGATATATCTGTTGAAAACTCCAGTACAAGGGAGAAAAGATAAAAAGCCTGCATAGAAATATTTTCCTTAATGTCTTAATGCAAGCCAATAGACACACAGGCCAGTGGCTTCCAGACTCCTCCTGTAACACATAATGCATAATATTTCATTGAAAACAGAGAGAAAGGATTATATCATGTTCCTAATCCTTGCCAGAGGGCTGTTTCTATTCTGTTGGCTTTTAGAAATTATGGGGAGAAGAAAATGATTAAATTCTGTATTTGTGTGTAATAGTATGAGTCAATACATTATAGAGATCCCTGTAATGTGACCAAAAGTGGAAGAGTATTATATCTTCTTTACCAACAGTGAGAATACAGTAAATATTGTGATATCTCACATCTGTGGTATTTTACAAAGCAATTTTCCGTGTGGCTATTTAGACTTTTGTTCTCGATTTTATTATCAGAAACATCGGCTAAAACCTGTACTAGCTTAATTGGACGCCACTTTCAGTTATCATTTATTTCCCTCTCCCTTCCTATTGTGGCAGCACTTTTTTGGATTTCCTCCAGATTCCTATAGCATGTTGCCAAGGGGTGTTGGGTGTTAGAGGATGTAGTCTGGTTTTACTGATGGTTCTAGTGGACCCTGGCAAAAAGAACAGGTGGCCTCTACCTCATACTCGGGGTATCTTAGGGGCCCTGAATACCATTCATATGTAGGCAATTTCAAACTAATTTAGATTCTAGTGGCTTCATGAATTTTATACTAGAGCTGAATTTTTAACCTGGACGCCAAGACCTGAAGTGGTCTATTAATCATTTTGGGGAGATTTCATGAATCTCCTCAAATATGTTGGAAATATTGTGCTTATTTGCATATGTACACATCTATAAAATAAATTTATCTTTTTAAACAGACTTTTAAAAGAAAATTTTATCTAAAATGTTGGAAATCACTGCTGTAGAGGTTCACCTTGCTTATCTATTTTCCACCTCAAGTAAGAAGACAGATTGTTGTAAAAAAGGTCCCCCAAATTATGATCTGGAGCCTTTGTAGAATAATGGGTACGAGCTAATGGATATTCACAACCTGGCAGTACTGATTTACAGCAAGGATCTTAATTTTTAAATTCTTCACTCTGTTTTTTGCTATATCAAAGAATAAAAAGCATTCACGTAAATATGCCTTCCCATTCTAATGCATTCTTTCCTTTCATCCATCAAACGATAATGGCATGCTCTGCATTAGCGTTCCATGCTGCATAACAAATTACTACAAACTTGGTGGCTTAAAACAATACAAACATATTTTTCAGAGGCTGTTGTCAGAAGTCCAAGCACATCCTAGCTGGGTGCCCTGCTTAAGATCTCAGGTAGCTGGAATCTAGGTGTTTGCTGGTTGTATTGCTTCTGAAACTGGGAGTTCTCTTCCCAGTTCATGGTCATTGGCAGAATTAAGTTTCTTGTTCCAGTTGGACTAAGGACTCCTTTTCCTTGTTAACAATTAGCCAGAGACCACTTTCAACAACCTGAGGCTGCTCTCAGATCCTTGCCATACGGCTTTCACTATAGGCAGTTTACAACATGGCTGTTTGCTTCTTTAAAGTCAGTAGGTAAGCATTTTTCTGGCTTCGAATCTCTCTTCAGAGAAGGGTTGAGTCCTCTTTAAAGGTCTCATCTGAGCAAGTCAGGCCCATCTAGGATAATCCCTCTTTTGACTAACCCAGAGTCAATTTCTTAGTGACTTTAACAGGCACCTCTGCAGAATCTCCTTACCTTTGCTATGTAGCATAGCCTAATCACAGGAGTAATAGCACATCATATTAAGAAGTTCCAGTCACAATCAAGGGGAGGAGATTATGTAGAGCATGTAAACAGCGGGTGGGAATCTTGGGGTCCATCCTAGAATTCTGCCTTCCAGGGTATCTAAGATGCCTTGTCTGGCAAGCAGAATCTTTTCCTTGGCACTTCTGAAAAAGGACTAGGTTTAATAATGGCCAAAACCTAGTTTTGGGGGGCAGTTCAATGTCTGAGAATCAGTGCTATTTTCTTTTTCCACATAAGTAATATCAAAAATATAATTTTTGACTTCTAAAAAAATAGTCATTTTGCTACCAATCCCATGTTCATAGTCTGGCCCTTCATCTTTACGTTTTCCAGCTACCTATGATGATGATGATGCTACACATCTACTGTATCATTGTCTAGAAGTGCTTCAAAAAGTTGGCTTATTAACATGAAGAGATTTTCAAAAATAGTATGAGGTGAAAAACAGGTTGCAAAGTTATGCATACTATAAGTCCATTACCACTTCAGGTAGGTAGGTAAAAAACAAAAATGGAAGGAAGAAAGCAAGAGAGGAAGATGGGAGGAACGTAAAGAAGATACTAATAGCAGTTGGGTGGGTTTTTGTTTCATTTGTTTGGCAAAATTTCTTCTACATCAAAATGGCTTGTGCAATTAAAACATATAATTGGTAAATGAAGAACATGAAAGCTTGCTCTTGAAGGGTGAGAGAGAATAATGAGCATTTTTAATGCAATACAACTATTTTCATTTCCAGAGATATATATGATATAACACCATAAATGCTGATTTTGTAGCCTTTTAGTTTTAGAAAGGAAGATTAACACATATTATGACTTTTGTTGCTGTTAATTGGAGAACTGGGATAAAAATAAAATGATATTCAGTGAAGAGAGATAATGTGGCTCACTAAGGAAGGAAAAATTAAATACACACATATAGAATAAGGGAATACTGAACTGGTAATGTTAACACAGGGAAAGATCTGGTGGTTATAAGCAGTGGGTAATAATTAGGTATGAGTCAATAATACAGTGTTATAAAAAAAATAGTAAACGTGGTAGAAAACATTGTAATTAAGGTGCCTGGACCAAAACATGTTAATATTTAAGGTTAGAAAGATACAGGCTAAAACAATTAAAACACTGAAGATAATGAGAAATCTTTCAGCTCTTAAATGCATGACAGGTTAAAAATTCGTAACTTGTAGTCTAACATTAAGGAGACTAAAAATACTAAAGAAGAGACTTAAAAAAGAGACTGAAAATAGACTGCTGGCTCTTTAAAAGCAGCTTACTTCTGTTTTGAGTATATAATGTACACCTCCAGTTAACATAAATTATATAAAAACTAAAAAGTGCTTATCTCAAATAAATTTTGGGTCATGATTATCTAAAGTATTGAAAGTATATAATTTTGTACTTTAAATTTACAATTTCATGAGGATATATATTTAATGTTTAGAATATAAACTATAATTTCATACCAAACAGATCTAGATGGAAGAGTTTATATTTTGCTTGAGGGAATTCTGATAAGGTGAAAGATTACCACAAATATTTAGGAATGGTCTATTAGTAGGCAATCCAACCTGCTAAAAAATCTATAGCTGCATTATTTATAAAAATTATAAAAGATGATTACCAACCACGAATGCTGGCTCTTATGTTTCAGATGTATGATAGTATATTACATTCCTGAATACTTTTGCAAACCAAATCCTCCATTCTGCTCCTGTGAATCTATTCAGTGTTTTCACTTTTTAAACAACAAAACAACAGCATCTGCAATATACTAGAGACTCCAGTCCCTCTCTGCAAGAATGCACACTCTGTACACACTTGCTAGAACAAGTATTTGGTCTGTAAAGAATTATGAGAAATGGACAAAGCACAAAATTCGGAGTTAGAAAATACTGGCCATAGCAGCACCAATTAACATAATTAAAAATATGTTTCTTCTCTAAGACACAACTCACAGCGTTGTTGAGGACAAAGCACATTTAACATACAACTGCCATGATCTCTATAAAAGCTGTTTATTATTGCTACCACTCCACTGCTAAAGAATTTATAGTACTTTTAATTTTCTTCTTTACTTTAAAAAATTATGTAATAATTTGACCATGTTCATCAATCTCTTGTATGTATCTTATATGATACAAGATGATCTCTTGTATGATATCCATACCATTCAATAAATACTTGAATGTTCCTACTAAATGTTAGGTCAAATTAATAAATACTTGAATTCCTACTTTGTACCATAAAGTGGTCAATGAAGAAAAGTTTAAATATGTGTCTTAGTCCATTTGGGCTGCTGTAACAAAATGTCATAAACTAGTTGGTTTATAAACAACAGAAATTTATTTCTCACAGTTGTGGAGGCTGGAAATCCAAGATCAAGGCATCAGTTTATACAGTGTTTGCTGAGGGACAACTTTCTGGTTCATAGATGGCACCTTCTTGTTGGGCCCTCACATGGTGGAAGGGGTGAAGAGTCTCTTTTGGGCTTCTTTAAAGAAAAACTAATCCCATTCATGAAGTTAAAGGCCAATCACCTCCCCAAAGCCGCCCCCTCCAACCCCTTTATAGCATTACCTTGTGGATTAGGCTTTCAGTACATAAACTTTGGGGGAAAACAAACATCCAGACCACAGCAATGTGGTTCTTTCCTTGGGGAGCAGCTCATATTAGTTGATAAATTAATATACCAATCAATAGAATCAACATTTCACCGAAAGTTAAATAACAGTTTAATATTTAAATAACAACTTCAGCTACAGCTATAGTCTCCTCTCCACGCTGTCCACTCTCTTTTCCTGCTTAATGAAGTAATGAAGTCACCTTATTTCTCTTGATTTCCTTTATCTATTGAACTTCAAGTTTGAGAGTTAATCTGCTTGTCTTTTCCTATATATTGTTTCATGTATTTGTCTCTGTATCTTCAAATATGACATATTCATCCCTTGTCAGCTTTGTCATTTATGAAAGATAATTTCTTTCAAAATCTAGCTCACCATTAGCTGATGTATCATCTATGTGTACAGTTCTTGCTGTTTAGGTGTGTTTTGTTCATTGGCATTTTCTTTTCTTAGCTGATTTATAAGTTCTCCAATAAAATAATACCTAGCACTTAGTAGGTACTTCCAAATTTTTCATTAAATAAATGAATGGGAATAAATGTTGCTAGCCAATTGCCTTATTTTATGCCATAACTGTTTTTTTAAATTATCAATCTTATGATTTTATTGGAATAACTAAACTCTTATTTTGGAGCTTCTTATGCATTTAATGATTATGAAGTGTTCTTTTGAGGTCAGAGAAAAATTCTTTTGACTGAAGTATTTTATTATTCTAGGCCACAAAATAATTTTTAAAATTATAAATACATTGTAAATGAAAAAGGAAAAATGTACCAAAGAAAGAATAATAATATTAGACTTGTACATTTAATTTTATGTTCTTTTAAAGGCTATTTTATCATAAGTGTTTCCCATGTTATTAGTCTCAGAAAGCACTGTTTTTAATAATTACAAATTTCCTTAGTATGAAGGTCTGGGATTTAATTATTTTCCTCTTGCCTAACTTCTAGTGTTATTCCTACTACTCTCCCACTTTTCACCATTTGTATGGGTATTGAAGCAACACTGTTATGCAAAAATTTCTGCCAATGTTTCTGTAGAAGAGATTCTTCAAGCTATTTTGATTCACAAGAAATATTTTAACATTATTACAAATCTTTTAATAGAAGCTGCCAAGTTGCTTTCAAGCATGGACAATTTAGAGTCCTCCTAACAGAATAGTAAGAACATCTATTTCACTCCATTCTCACCTGGGTCATATTTTAGCCAAATACATCCAATAGAATGAATTGGACAATGTGACTTTGGAAAAACAAGAAAACTTTAGCATCGGTTCTAAAAGCTTGGAAACCCTTTTGATGTTTGTTTTAATATTCATGTTCCAATTCTAATAATGTCATTTGTTTCTTTGTCTAGATTTTCTATGCAGTTCATGCTTTTCAAGCACGGAGTGACCAGGAACTCAGCCTTCAGGAATACCAGAGAGTTCATATACTTAGGTTTTGTGACCTAAGTGGCAATAAAGAGTGGTGGTTAGCTGAAGCTCAGGGGCAGAAAGGATACGTGCCAGCTAACTACCTTGGAAAGATGACTTATGCTTAAGAAAATAAGCCTCTGATTTTTATTTTCTGGCAAGCTGTTAACTGACTACCTCATAAAACTGATATTACAAAACTTTGGACCAGAAAGCAAGAAACCTCCAAACTACAGAAGCTGATACTGTACTGGGTTTTCAGGAATTCTGTATTTCTTATTGCATGAATGTATTATAAAGAACACATGTTGAAAGAAATACTAAGCCAGCAGAAATAGCAAAGCAAATGGCCCAAACTTGGACTATCAACTACTTCAAAGTGAAGATCTTTTGAAAGGGTAATTATATTCTTTTATCCTCAAGAAAGGTTGGATCCAAAGATTTTTCAATTTCCTTTTTTTAAAACTATATGATGTATTTTGCCTCAAATGTTTTTTTCATATTGCTCTTGCAAATGCACGTTTATATACATACATACATACAAACCATATATATTACATAGTCTATACACATGTGGATAATATGAATTATGTACCTATATATAAACCAGAGTATACACTAAATATACAAAATAGGAATATGTTGCCAATAGAAGTCTTTGATAATGTTTTGTTAATGTTTTATGTTTTGAACCAAAAGAAAACTGAATAGCTTGATATTAACATGTAATATTACTGAATGCATACTATATGCCAGATATTGTTCTAAGTGCTTTATATGTAGTAACTTGTTTTAATATTGAAAACATTATGAAGAAACCATGGTCCAAAAAGGTGAAGTATGCTGTATCATATTGCTAGTAATACCCATATCATATTGCTAGTAAGTGGTGGGCTTGGACTTAAACCGAGGTGTGTAAACCAAAAATAAAATTCTGAGGCCCCCCAACCATCTGAATAGACTTCCTCCTCAGCCAGAACTCTTTTCTTTTTTTTTTAAGAGACAATAGTTTTTTTTATTCAAAGGTATAACTGGATAAGTAGATTTGTTTACAACCATTCTTGTGAAATACCTTTTAAGAGAATATGACCAACTTCTCTGCAAATAGCAGACACATACCTCAACTATGATAACCTAATTTTTGGTGGATAATGTACATGATAGGCAGAAATAGGCAACCTCACACTGGTAGATTACTATCAAATACTTAGTCAAAACTCTGTTTGTGGCCCCCACTTCTTGATTGATTTCTATGCCCACTTCATATTCTACCATCTTGTCAACTTCCTGAGTGACTCTTTTGTTGCCTCTACCTGACCGGCCACCAGATCGACCACCTGACCACCTGACTGGCCCAAGTGGCCACTTGACCAGCCACTCCTCTGTCTGGAATTGGATGTTTCCATCATAATATTCTTCAATTTCAAATAATTTGGCTGGCACTGCGAGTATCGAGTTGGAATCATGCCACTCTGCCTGTAACCTTTCTGACTCAGTTGTAGCAACATCAAAGCAAACACCTGTATATCCTTTCAGAAGGCACATTCTGGTAATCAGAGACACTGCATTACTACTCAGCTTTCTGTTAAGTTCTTTCTAAGCACAGCTGACATTCTGTATTTCCTCTAGGCTTTCCAGAGTCATAGTCACAAACTCCTTATCAGAGGTGATCAAAGATTGTGGTTCAAAGCTTGATGCACCAGAAATGTGGGCTAAAGCTGCAGCCAATGCCTCCACTGCCCCTTTCTCTTCTATAAGCATCTGAGCTGATGGTCAGAAAAATCGACAGCAGCATAAGAAACAGAAGCCAGAAACCTGATGGCATCCCAGCTTTTAGATTTAACTAAAGTCGCTGTAGAAGAAACACCTACATGTTTAAAAGTAATTCCTACTTTTTGTTCCACGTATCTTAGTTGACCTCTTTCTCTGTTGATAAAAACACATACAAATCTCTGTCCATCCAGCTCTACCTGTGCATCCAGAGCAACGGATATAGCACTCAACATCCTGAGGAGGAGAACTTTGAATCACTAAGTCAACTTCAGGAATGTCCAAACCATGAGCAGCTACATTGGTTGCCACCAAAACTTTAAAATTATCTTCTCTGAAGCCTTTTAGTGTAATTTCTCTTTGTGACTGTGCAGCTTCCCCATGTAAACACTGGACATCCTGTTTTGCATGTGGATTAATGGACATTTCTGTTACATTCTTCTTGATCTCACAGCAAATAACAGTCCTTCCTTCAGATCCACTGTAGACTTGAAGGACATCTCATTATCATCTATGTTTTATAAAGGAAGAAACTGAGGCCGTCACATGGAAGAATTGGGATTTAAAACCAGGTCTTTTGATTTTAAGGCTTTTTCTTTTAGTGTTTTCCCATTTCTTTTCCTTAAGTCACTAAAATCTACAGTTTAGTTTTACAAAAGGTATGATGTACAAAACAGAAAAATGATAGTGACCACATATCTACTAATGGGATTGAAATGTACAATCCTAAAAGCTTACTTTCATTCATTGAGCCATTAAGTATTGAGAGCTACAGTGGGAAAATAATGCTGTTCAAGACAAACAAGATCCCTCCCTTCATACCACTTAAATTCTAGTGAAGAAAACATCTGCGCATAGCAAACTAAATAAAATAATCATAAAATAATAAATACTATTTATAAAAAACTGGCTACTTTCATTAGTGCTCGAAGATTCTTGTAGCTCACTTTATGATATGAAAAAAACAAGGTCTAAAAGCTCCTTGAGACAATTTAAACTCTAATACCAAATATACCTCTATAAAATACCAACCTAAGCTAAATACTGTACTAATGGGTACTTACACATAGGTACACATCCTAAGTATATATATGCACATATTATCTATAGTAAGAGCCATGCTCAGTGAAAGATAAATTACCTCCTAAACTAGTTAAAGTCCTCTCTGAGGTATAATAGAAATTAAAATAATTGCTTCTCTTCTCGACTCTATCTAGCACGTATTTTCTGTGACAGGATAAATGTTTTCAAATGTCAATGTGTGAAGTGTAATAAACATTACTGCTTTCATTTTTTGTAGGTACGGAGGTTATATTAACTGTTATAGTTGCTGAGTTGAGTTTTTATGTCAGGTCATTTTGTTTAATCCAAACTGGCTCTGAACTATAAACAATTATGAATAAATATTTTTTGGTTTCTTTGACCCCAAAGGGAAATGGGGGTTTATGTTAAATTGATATATTATCAAAAGAAATCTGTTTCTCAAAGCAAAATTCTCTGTAGGATTGAGATAATTCATTATTTACACATGGGGTAAACAGACATTTACTGCCTATTGAGATAATGAATTCTAATTTATTACAAATAATTTAGCACCATTATTTAACAGAGTTGTTTAAAATAATAATCTTTCCTTAAAAAAAAAAAAGACCAAGCTTAATTTTAAAAGCTTTGTCTTTACAGAGATCATCCATCAATACACTTTAGAATAATGATGTTAGAAAAACCTAGGGAAGATGGTTTGAAATTAAGAGATTTGTAGAGTGACGACTTAATGGCACACATCAAGGCTGATGAACAGGCTGTTCATAGTCTTGTGAATGTGGGAATTTGTTGGATGTCCAGTTTTTTTTTTTTTTTTTTTTTTTGCTGTAAATAAGAAATTGTTTCTCTGATGCAGAGGGCTTCCTATCTTCTCTCAGAATATATATGTACAACAATTGCTGGTTAATTTGTTAGCTTGCAAGTAAGACAATGCAGACCCTCCACATTTTCTGACTTAACCCATTTATGCCTAGTGTTCCATTACTGCAATGCTTAGCTTGTGGGTATTATTATACCCTACTGCTCAAGATCATCGCCAAGGTCTGATTTTTCACCAAAAAAAATTGCAACCTATGCCATAAATGGGTTACCAATGTACAAAATCTCAAGAATTAATCATTATATAGGAGCTTATTGTATACAAAGTTAACTAAAATTAGGTAAAATGCCATAACATTTTGAGCACTAAGACAGCCTTTTCTTTTATAGTATAGGAAGAAGCCATCAGTGTGTGAACAAGTCACACATTTTCATCCACAAAGACTCTTGGGAAATGGTATTTTTCTTCAAAAAATTATCAGGAATGTGCATAACTGGGATTAATCAAAATTCTTATTTATTAGGTATTATGTGCATATATTACATTGGCAATGTAGGAAAAAATAAAAAATATGAGAAAAATATTGCATTAAACAGTATGAGAGTTCATAGTCTATTGGAAAAAGATACATCCTTAAATAACTGAAATGAGGTGATAAAAAAGGTAAAGATACAAAATGAAGTATGGTAAATCAGGAAAATCCATTGATATGGAAAATCAATTATGAAATGAACACCCAGAATATTGGGAGGAAAATAGAAAACTATGCTGGGTCATCTCTGCCACCACATAAGGCACCTCATTCATCAGGATCAACTCTTGGGGCTTTGCTAGAAGACAAACTCTTTCTTTTTCCTTAAATTCATAGATGCTATCAATCTTCAGAAGTTTTCAGTGAGAAACAGTCATTCTAATCATTGTTTTCACACATTATGGAAATCATTAAAATAAAAATGTTGAAGAGTGATTTAAAAGTTTCCAAATTTTGTTATATAATATTTAGCATTTTAAAATAAGAAATGATAGAAATTTGATTACGAAGATGTTTATTAAATTACAGTATGTTACAGATTATATCCTAATAATAGTCTTTCATCTTTAGGCTAATATAATATAAAAACCTGCTTGGCCACATTACTTCTTGAGTTTCTTTTGGGCGGCTTTCTTCTTGACCATCTGTAATCGCTTCATAGCATTGAGCTGTGATTCTTGTGAGGTTGGACCTTTAAGGGATGCTGAGGAAGAGCTGCTGGATTCTGAAGCAGTTTTGCTAGTAGTACTTCCACTAGGTCCTGATGTTCCAGTATTTCCATTTCCACTTAGTTGGCTGCTGCTTCCTGGAACTAAACTACTTGGACTAGGAAGACCTACTTTGCTGACATTGTCACAACTAACTGAGCGACTAAGGCCAGTTTTACCCAAGGTTAGAGGTGGAGGTGGTTTCAATGGTACAGTGGGTGTAGTGCTATTACCGGAACCTATTTTGGAACCTATTCCACCTTTGGATGATGTTGCCAGACCAGTCAAACCCACAGGTTTCTGGTTAGCTGATGAGGTAGCAGGTTTCCCAGTATTGTTTTGTGTTGTTGAACTCAATTTTGCTGTTGAGGGACCAGCAGAGGAGGTTTTGGCTGCAAAAGCTGCCCATCCAGTTAAGCCACTAGTTACTGATGAGGAAACGCTGGCACTAGAAGAATTTCCTGAAATAACTGTGGATGTCTAAAAAAATAAGGTAAATATTACATTATAGCCAAGTATAATCAATACCTATATAAACACCCTTGAAAATATAGATGTTGTTAGACTTTTTATATCTAAGTGATGAACTGGGAAATTTAAATCACACCACCAAAGTAAGTTCTTACGAAGCTGGTCTGAAAAAACAGACAGAACAAAACTTATCTGTATCTAGTTGGTATTATCATTTTCAAAGTAGAAATTTTTTGATGCCATATTCTTGTTCTAATGATTCCAAAAGAAAATATATGAAATTCCTTTTTGGGAATTGCTTTTAGATTCAGTTTTAAGCTACAGCTGAAACCCAGAATTAGTGCTTTAACATACTTTTTACCCAATAAGGGTAGCTTAGTTAAACATCTAATTCTTTTAGATTTTGCTCCAAATAACTAGGGATCATTTCAAAAATTTAATTCACTCATAACGGACAAAAATGCCCATATCCAGAATATTCAAGAGAACATATCCAAGATGAAGAGATTCAGTCAATGTTTATTTACTGAGTGAGAGAAAGAAGACAGCTGTATAGATTCCAAACCCACTAAAAAAAGTTCTCCTAAATTTTGAGCAACAGCTACAGGACTGCAACATATGTATTAAAAGGTCTCATGATTTTAGTTTCACAATTTTGCCATGATTCCACAGAAGGGGTTCCTGCTCCTTTAATAAGAATTTTATAAATTTCCTCATTAGGCTGCACAGTGACATTTTGGGTAGGACTGACTTACTCTCTGATATATTTCATAAGGGTGTATCATCTCAACTTCTCCGATTAACTTCCCTGGCTAATCGGAAGCTTACAGTGATACCAATGCCACTACATAAATACATATTGCTCTTGTTCACACAAGAATAGATTTTTTCACTTTCATATTAGGCACAAATGTACGTAGTTCATATTAATTTTGAATTGACCTTCTTATTGACACCTTTTCTACCTTTATACTCTTAAGAAGATTCATAAAAGTGTTAAGTTCATGCGTAGGTAAAAGGTTCAATTTTACAGAATAACATCCTACTTTTAAAATGGTAGTTACTGTACCTAAAATATATCCAGTTATAATTTTAACTCTGAAAGAGCTGATAAAACATTTTTAGCTCTTGAAAGATAGCCTTCAATACTGTCTGCATGCATACAGTTTTAGCCAATGTGAAAAGTAACAAAAACAGAGAGTTCTGAGATCTTTGTTTTATAAGAGAAGGAGTCCAGATATTTGTCCACATACTCTGAAAATTGATGTTTTCCTACAGTATGATATTAACTATCTTATGAAGTTATCCAGAGGAGAAAAACTACATAAGCCATACATTTTAGAGAAATGTATACCAGCAATGGGAGAAAAAGGCAAGAAGTCGATTTTTACTTTTCAGTTATGAAATACTTAATTTTTTTTCTTCTCTCACTATTAAACATAAAACTGTCTGCCATATGGTTAAATGATCTTTCAACAAACTTCACAAAAGAAACCTATCTTTAGTAATTAAAAGACCAACACTTGTGAAGTACAAGCAAGAAAACAAGTTCTATGTGTCTGGCATTTTATGTTAATGGCTTGCTGTTCTTAGTATTGCTTTTCAACATGATGACAGATGGTTTACAATACTATCAGGACACATAAAGCAAAATAACACAAACGATAGAGACCAAGTAATTTCTAACTATTTCAGTGCAGAAAACAAATTTCTCAAGTTTTTAACTATAAACATTTCTTGCCCATTTGCTAGATGGGCAAGTTAGAAAAGACATTTGCTTTGTATATGTAACTGTGACAATTTTTTTATAGTATAAATTTATTCACTTTTATAAAAAGTGAATTCTTTATTAAAAAACACAAGATCTCTTAATTAAAACAAATATGACAGCAAAGGCTTTAATTCGTTTGCCATAAAATGATTTCATGTTGAATTTTCTAAAAATAAACCAGTAGTAACAGATTAGTATAAAAATCTACTAAAAAAAGATTATGTGCAGAATATAGCAACTCTAATTACTTTCAATAAACTGCTTATTCTTACTTCTATTCCAATTCACCAAGTTCCTATGTGACAGATCAATAATGGATATCCATTGGATAGCAAATCTTCCCTGGCAAATTAAAATGAAAAATAATATCCAAATACAATTGTCAATACGTGTTTTTAAAGTACTTCATATTCTTCTTCATCACTCCAAGGGTATTAAGCTTACTACTTAGAATCACTTAGGCAATAACTTTAGAGGTTTCTCAGGTCAATCTTTGAGAATCTGAGGCTATTTTTTTCTTTTTTTGCATATTTAGTGCTAGGCTTAACACTGGAATGTGTACCTCTGTAAAAGTATTATTTTTTGTTACAAATTAGATTAGAAAATTATTGTTTTCCATGACATAAAAATGCCAAGATATTAAGAATAACGTAGTATGATTTCAAGGATGCAAACTTAGGAATGAGAAAGGTAATACTCTTGCTACACAATGTGGTCCCTTGGTATAAGAGGTAGATACTGTTGAAAGTTCATTATAAAGAAACAAAACAAGACAAAGCAAGAAAACTCCTTCAATAGCCGATAAGTAAGGAGAAAAAAAAAATACAAGGCCAATCTGCTCAAGTAGTATAAGTACTGTGGGGAGCAAAATTGTTGCCACTTGGGGCAGAGGTATTTTAAATTTAAACCAGATTTCTTTTTTTGGGTCGGGGGAGAGGGTTGGAGTTTTGCTCTTGTTGCCCAGGCTGCAGTGCAATGGCGTTATCTTGGCTCACTGCAACCTCCACCTCCAGGGTCAAGTGATTCTCCTGCCTTCGCCTCCCAAGTAGCTGATTACAGGTGCCCACCATCATGCCTGGGATTACAGGCCTGCTACCACACCTGGATAGTTTTTGTATTTTTAGTAGAGACAGGGTTCAACCATGTTGGCCAGGCTGGTCTTGAACTCCTGATGTCAGGTGATCCACACACCTTGGCCTTCCAAAGTACTCAGACTACAGGTATGAGCCAGGGCACCCAGCCTGAATGTAAAACAGATTTCTGATTGGAGATAAGTACCTAACCATATAAGAATGGTAAAGAATGTTGTTTTGGAATCACCATAGACTGTTCCTATTTGCAATAAAAAAACAGCAGAGTTAGAGATTAAATAATAATATAAATGTTCCCTTTCTAATAGAAGTCTTAATTTCTAAAATATACTCATTCAGTAAAGTTTCTCATTAAATTTTTTATCAAGCAACTATTGTTTAGTCAGCCAAATTTTAAGACATAATCTTAAATAAAAATAGAATCTACTATACCTTGACTTCTGTTCTCTTAAATGCTAGAAAAGTTGTCTCTTGTTTCAGTTTAGTTTCTGGTTTCTTAACCAATGGATCTTTGACAGCTGGAGTTACAGAAACAACTGTAGGGGCTGGTTTCTGTGGTGGTTTCTGAGTTTTTTGAGCCTGCAAAAATCAGTGGATTAAATCAGATATAAAATCTTAACTGAATATACAAAAAGATAATAATCTAACACAGGACTCATCACTGAAACAAAATACAGTTGAACATTAAAAAATATTTTGATAATGAATATATATGCTTATTGACAAATTATTTTTATCATCATATTAATGGTTTTATAGACTATTAGTTTCTAAACAGTAAAGATAATATTAAACTTTAGAAATAATACAGAATAGGGTTAAATATCATTTTAATGAGATAAAATTGTTTTAAAAAAGAAAAATCACAAACTACATGTAACCATTTGCTTTACTCATGATGAAGTACATTTATTTCTCATTGGGGTTGGTCAAATACATAGGAGTTTTCTTCTTGGGGTCTAGGCATAAATCCCTCAGCTGCTGAGAGCAAATTAAAACATAGCTCAGATCATTTATATGGTTTTAAATACAGAATAGGGAGGAAAAAAAAACTATTGATAAATAATGACACTTTTTGAGGTTTTTCCACATCGCAGAACTAGCCACACTAAATCTTTAGAGAAAGTTCATAAATACAAATTTCTACATTATCAAAGAATTTTTACCCACTATTCTTTTATAAGCATTTTCAGTTTTATTTCAATCAATAATCATTTTTTTCCCTTTATTTCATAACTAGGCACTTTACTAAATTCTCCTATAAATTCTAATAATTTTTGAGTTTATTTTAGGGTTTTCTAGGTAGATAATTATAACTGTTTATAAACAGTTATGTATAATATTTAAGAGTAATTTTTGGAGTCAAACAGAGCTGGGATTAAAACCCAGCAACTGGCCAGGTGCAGTGGCTCATGCCTGTAATCCCAGCACTTTGGGAGGCTGAGCCAGGTGTTTCACTCGAGGTCAGGAGTTCAAGACCAGCCTGGCCCACATGGTGAAGCCCCAACTCTACTAAAAATACAAAAATTAGCCGGGTGTGATGGCAGACACCTGTAAACCCAGCTATCAGGAGGCTGAGGCAGGAGAATTGCTTGAACCCAGGATGTGGAGGTTGCAGTGAGCTGAGATCATGCCACTGTATTCCAGCCTGGGCAACAAGAGTGCAACTCCATCTCAAAACAACAATAACAACAACGAAACCCAGCAACTATTTTTCTAGGTATGTTACCTCAGGCAAAATATGTGAATCCCTAAAAGCCTCATTCTCTTCTTCAGTAAAATGGTAATACCATCTGTTCAAAGGTGGGTTATGAAAATAAATCATGACTATGTAAGAGTCTAGCATAGTGTCTGGAAAATGTTGAGTGCTAACAAAAAGTTACTGTTTATTCATCATTATTATTTACAAAGGATAAGCAAACTGAATCCAGAAAAATCCATCCATACTGAACAGGGAAAGATGCTTCCCCAAATTCCATTGTCTTTGATAATCTTCATAAGCCCACAGAGTACTATACCAGGAAATTTGTCACCATTTCTGGAAGCCAAACTTTGGCCTATTTTGTTCTTATTCGGGCCTTCTTGTGTAATCTTGTGCTACTGTTTGCCCAACTATATAGTTTTGGTCCTTGAATCTCAATTCATATCACTTTTTATACTACATATCTTCCATATCAAACTATACCTATCTTCAACACAATTTATAAAGTAATGATCAGATCAAGAATATTAAGAATGTTGGAAGATTATCTGTGGCAAAATATCTCCTACTAGCAGGAAAGGAGGATTATCTTACCCTCTATTGCAAAACCATGTTATGAGAATGCATCCCACAGAGTAAAACAGGAACATATGGCTTCAAAACCATGGTTTTAACAATCTTAACACTGACTTCCACTCACATCTATCACTCCAGAGGTTAGATTCTGAGGACTCATCTAACTTGTATGCTTTAACAGACAAAGACTAATTATGGTGAAGCCCCAGGAAGGACTTCTAGTTGCGAGATCATGTTTGAATTTTCTTCTGCCTTCCCTGTTTTATCCAGCCATCTTAGAAACTGAGCAAGAAATACTCACAACCCTTTGTCCTTTACTGATAATACTATAATATAATTACATATTCAGTTTTGTTCAACAAAGACACTAAAATTTTCATTGGGTGACTGCTTCACACATTGCAAAATGTAATAAAATTCTCCACTAAGGCACTAACTGCCAGAACAGCAGCAATAAAAAAAAAAATACGCATATATTTCTAAATGCTGCAAAATAGGAGTGTGTTACTACCTTAGATTGAGAACCACTGCAATAAGTGTTTTGAGTCTCTCACCTGAAGCTGGGGCAAAACCCACTACTGGGTAGAGAGAAAATTACAGAACTGAAGAATAACCTTGGACCCTGCCGTACACAAACACGACATTCTTAACTAGGTCTTCCTACAATAATGCATACTGCAAAACTTGCCCCAGTTTGAGAAATCTGTGCAAGAAGAAAGGGGTATCAGGTGCTGTTTATAATATCTTTGAGTCACCTTGGAACAATAACCAATGTACATGTGAGAATCTCACTTAAAGCAATTATAGTTAGAATGATGGATTTAGAATCCCCACTGTTCCAAAATTCTCTCATTAAACCTTACATTTTCTGGATTCTGATCTTTAGGCTCACTTCAGATTATGTCTTTTGGTATCTCCCCACATCTGCTCTTGGTGTATTTCAATCATGTTCTAATATTAGCCATGACTCCCCATTTACTACTTGACTTTTGGACACCAGATTTATTGTTGATTTCTGGTACAAATCTACATTTAGCCTGGCATGGTGGCTCATGCCTGTAATCCCAGCACTTCAGGAGGCTGAGGCAGGAGGATTACTTAAGGTCAAGAGTTCAAGACCAGCCCTAGCAACACAGCAAGACTCTATCTCTACAAAAAATTTAAAAAATTAGCTAGGCTTGGTGGCACAGGCCTCTAGTCTCAGCTACTTGGGAGGCTGAGGTGGGAGGACTGCTTGAGCCAGGGAGGTTGAGGCTGCGGTGAGCCATGGTCACTCTACTGCACTCCAACCTAGACAAGAGAGTGAGACGCTGTCTCAAAAAAAAAAAAAAAAAAAAAAAAAATTCCATTTACTTCATTTTACTTAACTTAAAATAAGAACAGAATGTAGAATGCATCCAGTCTTAAGCTCTGCTTACGTGCTATGCCAATGAATTACATGATCTTATTGATAAATTAGATAATTTGCAAAACAGATAAAGAATTAACAGTATCCCAGATGAAGAGAAGAAGCTGAGAAGCAGAGTATATAGGAAAATGAAAGTTCTCCACATATTCAGGGAACGGCACACTTAGTCTATGCCAGAGTGTATGAATGTGTATGGTGAAGCAGTGAGACAGGAAGCTGTAAGGTAGAGTCAGGTCAAAAAGAGAAGGTCCACATATACATCCTAATGAGTATAACCTCATTATATAAGTAATTGAGAGCCACTGGGCATATATAAACAGATAAATATTTTAGAATAATTCTAATGATAGTAGGCAAAGTGGATTGATGGGAAGCAAGGAGATATCTTAAGTGGCCATTGCAATAGACAAGTAATGGATTTGTGAAACAGTAATAAAAGAGAAATGAATAGATTTCAGAGACATATAAGAGGTAGAATTAAACATCTGGTAAACAAAGGGATATGGAATTAAGAGAGGCATCAAATATGTTTTCTAATTCAGGCAACTGCAGAAAAAAAATTGGATAAAGAACAACTTTTACTTTTAAATATATTAAGTTTAAAGTATCTATAGACTAGTCAGCTATAGAAGCTCACCCAGGAAAAAGGGTTAGAACCATAAACATAGATCTGACATAAAATAAATCAGAAAAAATGGAGGAGAAAAAACATGGGAAAGAATAGTGCTTACTTTAGCTAGTAAGGGAGTTAAAGTAATATAATAATAATAATAATGAAACATTGAAGACATACTAAAGAAAGACATTATTGTCATGATTTGTTTCTTTTGACAATTTCCAATTCTTAGTGGCTTCTTATCAATGCTCTGGAATGTATTGCTCATCTGTAGTAATTTCAGTTGAGCTCCTGGAGGGCTAATTTAAATAATAAATTAAATAAAAATCAAACTGAGCGGAAGAGATTGTAACTTGTCACAGAAATTTCCTGTTACAAGAAATATACACAGTATTGATATACACAGTTTTCATTTACTACTTTTTATTTCATAGGAATAAATAAAAACACTTCCTATTTCTGATTTAACTGATTAAAAAGGTAAAATGGGTATCTTGAATTTTTACTTTTAACTAAGTACTTCTGACCTTTAAAAGATATACTGGTTAGACAAATTTATGTAGAAATTCATTTGATTGACAGACATGAGAACTCGTCAATTAAGAATCACTATTTTAAGACAGAGATGGAAGTGGGAGGGAGAAGTGGTGAATAGGACATTATAGCAATTTCTTGTATCATTTATCTACTTTGTAAGTGAGTAAAAGTTAGAAAACTATCCAATATAACAAATGAAAAGACATTTCACTATGCTATTAAAGGCAGGTATGTTAGTAAACAATAAAAAGAGAAAGTAAATTGAAAGAATGAGATAAATGGTCACTAGAGGACAATGAAAAGGAAAGACTAAGCTATAGAGAAATACAGCTGGAAAGACAAATACATACATATAAATATTGCCTCTGTGCACATCTTAGGCATTTGGTGGTTTAAGCTCACTCAGGAATTTTCTGTATTTCCTTACCAGACCTTAACAAATAATTTCACCACTTCTCAATGCTGCATGCTATTTTTAAGTGTTAATGAATACATTGATAGGCTAGTAAGAAATATTCATAATTTGTGTGTTACCAATCTTGTTTATCTATATTAGAATTAGAAAAAAACAGAGAAAAATGCACATAACATTGTCTGGTCTTTAGGCATAGAAATATTAATAGAATATAAATACTATACATACAAACATTTAAATAATCAGCTAATATTTATTTTTTTCAGTAAGTTAAATATTCAAATCTTTGTTTTGAAAGACCATACCATCAAAAACATTGACAGACTGTTTAAAATAAAGAAAAATATGATTCCTACCATTCTTTTCATTTGTCTGGTGCATCGGGCACAATACCACACCAGGCGAGGGTCATTTGCTTCCTTGTCTGTCACCTGGGGTTTATGGCAGTCTCGGTGGTAGAGATTATGGCACTCCTGACATTCTACTAATTGATTACCAGATGCCACCATCATTTGCCTAAGAAAAGATACCATTAGACATTACACTACTTTTTTTAATGCAATAATTTAAAGTTATTTAGGGGCTGGGCATGGTGGCTCATGCTGCAATCCCAGAGGCCAGAGACGGCAGATCATTTGAGGTCAGGTGTTCAAGGCCGGCCTGGCCAATACAGTGAAACCTTGTCTCCACTAAAAATATAAAAATTAGCTGGGCGTGGTGGTGCATGGCCGTAATCCTCACGACTTGGGAGGCTGAGGCAGTAGAATCGCTTGAACCCAGGAGATGGAGGTTGCAGTGAGCCAAGATCATGCCACTGCATTCCAGCCTTGGTGACAGAGTGAGACTCTGTCTCAAAAAAAAAAAAAAGTTATTTCAGGGTTGTTCTGGTAAGGTTCGGTATATTAAAAAGGAAAAGAAAAAAAAAATCCCAGAAACCCAAAGAGCAAAATAACAAACCCAACACATAGCATGCACGAAAGCATAAACTTTTAAAGCTTTTTGTCAGCAATTAATAAGATACAGTATGCCTTAATTAAATTTGGCTATTTTCTCCTTGTCATTTCTCATCGTAATTTTTGTCTTCCTCTCAGAAGGTAGTCGACTCTGACTAGTCCTCCAACAGTCTCATAACACGTTGTATGTATCTCTATTAAATTCCCTTACATTAGTTAGCTATATGTTATTGTTGTTCTTCATTAATATGAGTTACCTAAAGGTGAGAACTGGATCTAATAATCCACAGTGCTTAGCACATTACTGCGTACACACAGGGTGCTCAATAAATGTCTGATCAGATTAATAGAATGAAGCCCCATGTGTATAAAAAAGTATAAATTCTAACAATACAAAAAGCAATCACCATAGCCTTAGATGATCATAGATATACATATATATCATAATATAATAATTGCTTTCCCTCTAGAACACAAAAATGCAGAAAATGTTACTACAACATCAGATTTAAAAGTCACAGTTGGGAAGACAAAACTGTTGACAATTTTCAGTATGTTAAGGTGTTATATGGGCAGTTCATAAGACATCTACTTATCTCCATCCCGGTTCCAAATAATAAAAACAAAATGGAAAATGTGCAACAATTGTTCTGATTTGGGGGGCTGGGGAGTGGAAAGGGGTTGTCTGTTCTTTACAAAATAACAAAATCTGTGGCAAGGCACAACTTACCTACAAACAACACAGGCCAATCCCATTTCCATGGCAAAATCATCAGCACTGGTTTCCTCAAAACTGGAAAGGTCAGCCATAGCTAAATCCTTGCTAGTTTGGACAGTAATGGGAGAGGACTGTGTCTCTGGTTTCTCCAATCTAGGTTTCTTTGGAATATCAACTCCTTCAGTGATGTCTGATTTCATCTATAAAAAGCAGGCATCAGAAAATAATAAAGTAATGTGGTAGAATAAAACTTAAGTCACTGAAAGATGAGTAAGAAGGAAAGCAGGCAATGATCAAGTTCATTTTACAGATATATTTACATATTTAGGGACAAATGTGCACATTAAAGATCTGTAGAAAAGTTGTAACGAATTTATCAGTACATTAAATGAAAACAGCAAGATAGAAATAAATAAATCAGAACAGTTTAACAAACATTCGTATTTCGCTTTGTACTCTGTTACTAAAGAATTCTGGAAGTTTGATAGATTTACTTATACTGGTAAAGCCTTACCAGTACAGACTTACTAGTACGGATTTACTTCTACCGTACGGACTTAACACATTACCATATTTGCTTCAGAGCAAATTCAGATTCCCTTCTTTAAGGTATAAATATTACTAACATGTCCATTAGATTGGCAAAAATGAAGAAGCCTGGTAAGATATGGAATTTGGAATTCTTAGATGTTGTTGATGAGAGTGTAAATTTAGTACGTCTACTTTTGATAGCAATTTGGCAATGCCCAGTAATGCTGAAGATGTCATATCCTATTACATCCACTTGTAAGTACACCTCCTATAGAAACTATTAACATGACGTATATATAATGTAGTTCATTCAAACTCCATTGTAATAGAACAAAAGGAGAAATATCTAATTGCACATCAGTAGGGGAATGATAAACTGGTTAATTTATAGAATAAGTATCATATAGTAGCTAAAAGAAATCTAGATCTACATGCATCAATATAGATAAATTTCAAAAGCACATAGTTGAGTGGAGAAAATGTCACCTAAGGATATATACACACACTGTATGATATCATTTACATATTTTTTTTTGAGACAGAGTCTTGCTCTGTCGCCCAGGCTGGAGTACAGTGGTGCAATCTCAGCTAACTGCAACCTCTGCATCCTGGGTTCAAGTGATTCTCACGTCTTAGCCTCCTAAGTAGCTGGAACTACAGGTGTGCGCCACCACATCTGGCTAATTTTTTTATTTTTAGTAGTGATGGAGTTTTGCCCTGTTGGCCAGGCTGGTCTCAAACTTCTGATCTCAAGTGATCCTCTGCCTCAGTCTCCCAAAGTGCTGGGATTATAGGCATAAGCCACAGTGCCCAGCCTCATTTATGTAAATCTAAAAGCAGAGAAATAAGATAATATAGTTTATGAATAGCCACTATTTAGCAAAAGTATGAAAACATACGGGATAATACAGTCTATCCTGAGGGCAAGGGTTACTGAAGATATGTTTTAAATGTATTTTTTTCCTAATTACTAAAATCTTAATTACTATTTGTAGAAATCATCTAAAAATAGACAATCCAAGAATTATCTTTGGCTCCGTTTAGGTGCATGCCATTCTATAAAATTTATGTTTAGTCATTTACATGTATACTTTTTCCTATCTTTTCTTGCTTGCTTTAGTTTTTTTTTTTTTTTGAGACAGCACCTCACTCTGTCACCCAAGCTGGAGTGCAGTGGCATGAACTCTACTCACTGCAATCTCTGCCTTCTGGGTTAAGCAATTCTCTCAACCGCCTGGCCCCCAAATAACTGGGACTACAGGTGTGTGTCACCATGCCCAGCTGAGTTTTGTATTTTTTGTAGAGGTGAGGTTTCACCATGTTGCCCAGGCTGATCTTGAACTCCTGAGCTCAAGCAATCTACCTGCCTCAGCCTCCCGAAGTGTAACCATCTTTTCTTTTCAACAACTGTTCCATCTAGGATCTCTGAGTCACAGAGTCAAGTTTACACTCAAAATTACTATACTCCCTAGGGCTCAAATATTTACTGATAATAACTTTTAACCATTTAACTTTAAAATTTGTAAATTTTACTCATTTTTTGAAAAGTCAAAATCTATAGCTATCAATATATATTCACTGAGTGATGATTATTATATATCTATACCTATTATTATATAAAAGAAACAGGCATGAAACATTGTCTCTTTCTGCCTATGGAACAACTAATTTACTTTTTTTCTTTTAACAAGATTAAAACAAAATCTTACTTTATCAACAGGTCTCTTTTCAGCTTCCTTCTTTACCTTTTCAGTTGTGAGGGCTTTGCCATTATTATTGCCAGAAGGAAGACTGGATGATATTTTGGGCTCTTGCTTAACGGAAATGTTTTTTGTGCCTGAAATTTTGGGTGGATCCACATCCTAAAAGATAAAAAAAAATATCAGTAATTAAATATTCAGACTAATTATAAAAAAATAAATTAATCAAAACAAATTTCAGTTAAAAATTAAGACATTTAATTATAACCAATGTAATATTCCTTTCTTAAATAGCTAAATAGCTTTATTGAGAAATAATTGATATACAAACTGTACCTTTTCTTTTTGAGATGGAGTCTCTGTTGCTCTGGAGTGGCAACAGAGTGGAGTACAGTGCAGTGGCACAGTTTTGACTCACTGCAACCTCTGTGTCTTGGGTTCAAGCAATTCTCCTGCCTCAGCCTCCCAAGTATTCGGGACTACAGGTGTGCCACCACACCCCGCTAATTTTTGTATTTTCAGTAGAGACAGGGCTTCACTATGTTGGCCAGGCTAGTCTCGAACTCCTGACCTCAGATGAAACACCCGCTCAACCTCCCAAAGTACTGGGATTACAGACATAAGCCACCACGCCCAGCCCAAACTGCACTTATTTAAAGTGCAAAATTTCAAAGTTTTGACATATATATACCTCTGTGACACTATCACTGCAATCAACATAATGAACATATGTATCACCCCTCCAAATTTCCTTGTGGCCCTTTGTTATTACCCTCTTACAGGTATATACCCTAGAGAAAATATGTCTCCCATCCTCAAGCAATCACTTACTTGTTTTCTGAAACAATAAATTAGTTTGCATTTCCTAGAAATTTACATCAACGGAATCATATAGTAGGTACTCTTCTTTTGTCTGGCTTCTTTTACTTAGAATGAGTTTCATCCATGTTGCTAAGTGTATCAATAGTTCATTCCTTCTTATTGCTGAATAATATTCCATTGAATGAATATACCACAATTTATTTATCAATTTACCTGTTGGTGGATATTTGGGTTGTCTACAGTTTGGGACTATTAGAAATAAAGCTGTTACGAATATTCACGTACAAGTATTTGTACATACCTATGTTTTTACTTCTCTAGAATAAATATCTAGGAGTGGGTTATATGGTAAGTACTTTTAATCACAACAAATTCTGAACATTCTTTATAAGATAAACTTCCATTTTAGAACCCCACTAAAACATTTTTTTCTTTAGTAATAATATGTTTAATTTCTTAAAAATTGCCAAACTGTGGTAGTACCATTTTACAATTCTACCAAGCATATCTGAGGGTTCCAGTTCCTTCCTAACCTCACCAATACTTGGTATGGCTAGTCTTTTAAAATTGTAGATGTTCTAATAGGTACGTAGTGGTATCTCATTGTAGATTTAATTTACATTTCCCCAATGGCTAATGATGTTGAGCATTTTTTCAAATGTTCATTTGGCATATATATATATCTTCTTTGGTAAACTATTTGATAAAGTATTTTGCCCATATTAAAAAAATGAATGTTTGTTTCATTATTGGGTTTAGAGTTCTTCATAGATTTTGGGTACAAGGCCTTTATCAGATCTATGATTGGCAAATAGTTTCTCTCAGTGTGTGGCTAGTCTTTTCATTCTGTTTAAAACTTCAATTCCTTCCTCATGTATTATAGCTTTGCTGATATAGATAACTTGTTATTTATTGTTATTAATAGTATGCATAAACTTGTTTATGCATATGGCAGCTCCTTGGAAAACCCCCTCCCTGAAAAGGGGGGCACTCCCCGCTATTCTAAATAAAACTAAAGCAGCTGATGCATTTCATTTTACTGTTATAATAGGTAAAAGTACAAAAGTATAAATAGAAATAATACACATCAATTTCAGAATAGTAATTACCTCTGAGAAGGAAAAGAAGGGAAAGGAAAAATCTGATCTAGTGGTGGCAGGGCTTGATATATTATTGTGCTGACTGCTTAGACAATGGGTTAGTAAACTGAGGCCTATAAATAGTTTTTTATAAACAGTTATATTAGAACACAGCCACACCATTCATTTATGTATAATGTATGGCTGCTTTCACATTACCATTGCAGAATTAAATAGTTGCAGCAGAGACCATCTGACCCACAAATTTGGCTCTTTATAGAGCCTGTTGACCACTGGTGTAGACTTAGTAAAGTGTTGAAGAAAATGTTAATAATGCAGATTAAACTTAAAAGTACATTGTAGGCCAGGAGTGGTGGCTCATGCCTGTAATCCCAGCACTTTGGGAAGCCAAAGTAGACAGATTTCTTGAGTCCAGGAGTTTGAGACCAGCCTGTATTGATTTGCTCAGTCTGAACTCATGAACCTACTGGAATAAGAATGGATGGAAGAAATGAAGACACAATGTTTCTGCTATTCAAAGTACAATAAAAAGGCTTCAGAGTAATAGACCTAGTGTTGAAAGGTGGCTGGGGACAAAATAACAGTGATTACTTGGGCTCTGAGCCTGGGACTTGATCCTCTCTTGAGCTTCAGATTCTGGTTAGACTTGAGCTAGTCATGTTCTATCTTCTGGGGACAAAATACCAGCGTTTACTTGGGCTCTGAGCCTGGGACTTGATCCTCTCTTGAGCTTCAGATTCTGGTTAAACTCAAGCTAGTCTTGTTCTATCTTCTCTTTCTCGGTTTGGTATTTAGGTCCACAGACCTGAGTGATTTGGAGTTTCAGGGCCAGAGCTTAGAAGAATTCGAAACAGTATCTTAGCAGGTATTAGGAAATATAATAAGAGTTGTCATTCACTGACAGCCTATTATGTACCAGGCTGACTTACTTACTGTATCTCCTTCCATTTTTACAACTCTGCAAAGTAGTCCTTATTATCCCCATTTTACCACTAAACAGAGACTAGGTGAAATGAAGTTACTATATACCTCAGTTTCCTTATATAAAATGGAAAAAAAAAGTATCTATCTTAAAGAATCATTATAATTAAAATTAATTTTTCACATAAAGTACTCAGAAAAGTGCCTGGGACATCAAGATATGTTGTCTATTATCACACAATTATAAGACATAAGTAGGATTTAAAACAGGTATGTGTGGTTTCAAAACGTATATTCTCTTCACATAAAGCTGCCATTGGCTACTTTGTTATTATCAAGATAAGGGCTACATAGTTCTCCAAGTTCATCCATACCTCCTTTTCTCTTAAATTTTCCTACCCATATTCAATTTATTTAGTTGGATAATCTGTCCTTTTATTATTTTTTTAATCCTTAAAACATTAGAGAATAATTAGAAGTAAGTTGTGGTTACATTCAGCAACTTAAAAAAAATTCTGATCATAAAGAATCGGAAATTGAAGCCAATTTTTCTATGTGGTGTAACAGTTCTCTGAAAACTTTAAGGAAAGAAGAAAAAATAAAGAATATAATTACTTTGTGCCACACAGAAAGACTGTTTCAGCTGAGATGGTTTTGAGATGGCCTATATGTTATCAGTGTACTACTACATGCCTTACAGAACTCTCTCCAAGCTTTTTATTCATGTAGGTACCTTTTGAGATGGACGGTAACTGGAATCAATGCCCCGAGCCAAAGATTCATCAAGCAGTGCTTTTAGCTTTTCAGCAGAATCTTTACTCTTTGAATGTAAGAAACCTAGTGCTTTCAAAAAAATGGGATCAAGTTCCAAGTTCACAGTAGCAGCCATTGCAAACACCTGAAGGAAAAAAAGAGGAAGTAATTTAGAAGACAATACACAATTACCTATGTCAAAGTTTTACTTTTGGTTTTTATTTATAATAGATAATAATGTGCACGATACAAAATTTAAAATTACCAAAAAGTTATTACAGATAAAAGTAAACTTCCTTCTTATTCCTGACAGTCATCATCTAGTTTCTTTCCCCTGAAACAACTAGCATTATCAGTTTTCTGTGTATCTATCTCAATGGTAAAGTTTTAAATGCACGTAGGCTTCTCCCTGCCACAGAACCCCCACTAGCTGTTTTAAAAGATACACTTTACAGTTTCAGTACATAGAACTTGATGTGTTTAGGTCAAGCTTACTCTGTATTGAAATTTCTTCTCTCAAACTTTATTTCCATAACACAAATGAAGACAGTGTTAACGTGTTTGTGCGTGTGTGTAAAGGGTATCACAAGAGGGCAGTGGTGAAAAGGTGTGTTAAGTGATTAGCTATCACGGTCACTGCTGCCACTTTTACTTCAACTCCTAATGTCTCAAAAACATATTAACGATAACCTTATTTAATCACGTTTAGATTGTGGTAGCTCATGCATTAACCTATTTTTAAAAGTAAGGTCTCTGAGGGGTGATATCATATCTACTTAAAACACACACATGGACACACACACACATACACACACACATACACACAGCGTGCCTATGCTTTGTGTCCTAAGGAGCTTAAAAATAGCCAAGATGGATAAACATATACATCAAAGGCTTATGAAATTCCACATTAAAAAGTTTTGTTTTTAGTTAATACCAATGCTATCATGTAGTTCTGCTTCTGGCTGTCACTGTTTCAAAGACCTCTCCAGGCAAGAAATTATCAGAATAAGAACGTATTCTTTATGTTCAATCCTTTGATCAATATATTATAGCTTGAAATCTTCTATCCTTGAGGTTAATATTATAATAATGCAACACACTTGCACTGCTACAGTTAGGGAACCGTCAGCAATTCCACAGTTATCTCCTATTTTCAGGGGTTTATAACACCATTAAAACTTGCTGTAGGTTGAATCCTGGCATATGAAAGCAAGTCTGAAAATGGATTTTGTTTGTTCCCTCCCCTCCAACCTCACTCCTCATCCCTCTCCACATCTGACAAGAAGCACACATACACATCCCTAGGCTTTAAAAAAAAACTTTCCAGGCAGGTATTAGTTATCTACCTGATAACTTCAAAATTATTGTCGAATTCTGTACTTTTCTAAAATATCATCTGACTCACCCAAGAAAAGGAGTCCAAAGGCCCGTACTATAATGAAAAAGTAACCTTATCTCAAACTGTTTTAAGAATTTAACAAAATTGAAAAGCAGCCTCTGTCACTTCTTAAAATTATATCATTACATATATCACCTCTACATAACAGGTACAGAAAAGTTATTTTAAAATTTACTCATGGGGCTGGTCACTATGAGTATTGTTTGAGGAAAAAATAGCTCCTCAATAAAATTTCCATGATTAAAAGGGTAAATGTGCCATTCCTTCAGCATATACAAGAGTAACAGCCTAATTTTTTTTTTTCTTTAAACTCCACTCCTGTGACAGTTTACTAATCTTTCTACTGATCTCATTTCATCTAGGTAACGGGAATAGCAATTTACTTATCCAGATTGTTATAAAACAATTTATTTTATTGGGTACTGATTGAGGGTTGACACCTAAAAGAATCCTTGTAATATATTAGAAAAACCATTACTTGAAATTTCTATGCTGAAAAAATGAAAGCCAAGTATTTACTGCTATGCATTTCTACAACCACAGGTAAAAACTTTGCATTACAGATTAGATAATAAGTGTCAGCACCTAGATTACAAGACTATGGAAGTCATCAACACCAACATTCCAGCTAGAACCTTGGAGTCAGTTCTTTTTATGTAATCTTGCCATTATAAAACTTAACAGACTTTGTATCCCTGCCCGAAATTACTAACAAGGTCTTCTGGCCCAGTGGTCCCCACAGTGGAATGCAGGGGAAAAATACTAATTTTTTAATTAATTTATATTTATTTATTTATTTTTGAGATGGAGTCTCACTATGTCACAAAGGCTGGAGTGCAGTGGCAGGATCTTGTCTCACTGCAGCCTCTGCCTCCCGGGTTCAAGCGATTCTCCTGCCTCAGCCTCCTGAGTAGCTGGGATTGCAGGTGCGTGCTACCATGCCTGACTAATTTTCGTATTTTTAGTATAGACGGGGTTTCACCATGTTGGTCAGGTTGGTCTCAAATTTCTAACCTTGTGATCCACCCACCTTGGCCTCCCAAAGTGCTGGGATTACAGGCATGAGCCACCACACCCAGTTCTACTTACTTATTTTAAAAAAATCTATTCACATACAGAGTGATACTAGTGTATGTATATAATTGATCTTGAAACTCAAGGGGCTTTATCTTCAGCCAGTGAAATCTGAAACTTGCCACAACTATTCTTCTCTTTTATTATAATCAATTCTCCTTTTTGACAACAATCTTCCATTACTCTTTCTCTTCCACTGCCTTAACCCGGGGATCCCTTCAAGGTACCAAATCAATCTTTCTTCTGTATTTAGTTATTTATTTCTTGATTCTCATTCTACTTGTTCTTTATTACAGAAGCCTCCAATTTCTTGCCCCTTCTGCTTTCTCCTTATTGGCACCCTCTTGGCCTTTTTGTTTTCTCACCAAACAGAAAATACTAGCTGGGTCTAAAATAAAACACTCATTGTTACGTGCTTTATATTTAATATTTTAGTTTTCTATCTTACTTTTACTCCCCCTTTTTTGTTGCCTTCTCTAATTTCTGTTAGTTTTCCTTCCTTACTGGCAAATATCCATATAGTGAAAGTTTACTTTCTACAGCAGTCATAAAGAGGTTGGCAAGTTGGTGTAACTGTGTTGATCTATACATACAAAAATATTTTCCTGGAGTTACACCAAATCACGTTACTTCCATGTAATTCCTTTCCTGTATATTCCTAAACCCATGGCCAAAACAGACTGTAAAAGAGCCACATCATTCTTACTATGGATTAGTGTTCTAGAAAACACAAAGTGCTGTGTGTGTATATATGAAAGAAAAATGTATACACAAAAGAAATGTACTATATTAAATGCAGGTTTCATTTTAAAACGTAGGTGTTGCTTTAAAAAAATAATGTGAGAAAATTAATATTTACCACTTTAAACTTTCAATGACCTAGGGAAGTGGAAGTAGTATTATTGATAGGAGCGAATTCTTAGGTGATACTAGGAATTAGCTGTGTCAAATGCATATCACACAGAAATCCCCATTACTAAACAATGATCTTTCTCTCTATCTCTTATTATCCTTGATTTATTGCAGGATGCCATTTTACTTCTTATCCAGCTCATTCCGTCTTCCAACCTTTCGATAACTCTTTCAGTACTCTAGGCACCTGAAAGCCTTACAGTTTTACCTACTTTATAGACATCCACCCTGCTAGCCATTTTCTCTTTCTGCCTGCACCCAAACTCTAAGTCCACCTGAAAGGAATATATATACACCCTGTATCTTCAGAATCACCAATCTCAGCTTGGCATTCAATACAACTTGGCAATTCTCTCAATTCTCTGGTCAACCCACTTCCGTATTTTCTGCAAAGATCAGTTACACTTTCTCCATTTTCTTTTAAAATTGCTTCTGTGCTTCAATAGATGGCCTCACCTACTTCACAAAAAAAGAGAAGCTGTCAGAGAGTAAGTAGGTAAATTTCCTTCCCGTACACCTACAAATTTACATGCACCCATCCTTTCCTCTTTCCCATCTAATAAAAAAGGAGAAGGTGGCTCTCTATGCAATGTCACCTAGATTTGATCCTATCTCTTCCTGTCATCTCTCAAATCTTGACCTATGAATTATTTACCATATCTTTTTTTTTCCAGCCTTTTCTACTGGCATCTTTTCATTGACATTTAAATATATTCAAACATCTTCTATCTTTTCTCTTTTATAAAAAAACTTTCTCAGAAATCATCTGCTTCTGTACTCTTTTTCTTCATTTTTTTCTATTTACACAGCAATTCTTGCAATTTGGACTTTGTTCCCACTATTCCATAAAAATGCTCTCACGAGTCATTCGCAGACTCAGTCAGGTAAACCTAATACATCTAATTTTCCCTCCTACTTCTTTGTCAGTTATCTTTGTAGGTTCCTCCTATCCAATTCAAAATGAGATCCTCAATCCTAGGTTCTGGTTCTCTCCTTGACTTGTTCTATATCTTCTTCCAAAAATGTGTTCTCTGGGTCAGCAGCATAGGGATCACGTCAGAACTCAGAAATGCAAACTCTTGGTCTCCATTCCTAAGCCTACTGAAGATAAAACTCCGGGAGAAGGGTCCAGAAATCTGTATCAAACCTTCCAGGCAATTCTACCTAAAGTTTGAGAGTTCTTGCCCCAGACAATTTGATATACATATAGTCAGTCTTTTGCCAGTGATTACAAATATATCTCTGCAGTCTACGCCTCTGTCCCAAGATCCAACTGCCAGGTTGACATGGATATCTCATCGGTGCCTCCTATTGAACATGTCTCCAACAGAACCACTCACACACTCTTCCCTTTTCTCCTAACCAATTCTTCCTCTAGTAATCCCTTTTTCAAATGATATTTTCCCTAATGCCCAAGCCAGTAACTTGGAAGCAGCTTTAACTCTTCCCACTTCCTTAATTCCCACCCCCAATTCAATAACCAAACCTCTTAAACATATCTCAAATCTATTCACCCTTTTCAATCCTTACTACCATCACCTTCGACCAACCTATCATCATCTATTTTCTGATCCACTGCAATAGCTTAATCAGTCTCCCCACAATCACTCTTGTCATCCTCTAAACCTTTCCATATCACTCACTTGCTTAAAATCCTTTTATCACTTCTTACAATCCAAAGGTTAAAGAATAAGATTCTTAACAAGGTCTCTAATTCTCTACATCAGGGGTCCCTAACCTCCAGGCCATGCAGCAGTAAGTGAGCAGCAGGCAAGCAAGTGAAGCTTCGTCTGTATTTACAGCCGCTCCTCATCACTTGCATTGCCACCTGAGCTCTGTCTCTTGAGAGACCAGTGGTAGAATTAGATTCTCATAGGAGTACGAAACCTCTTGTGAACTGTACATGTCAGTGATCTAGGTTGTGTGCTCCTTATGAGAATCTAATGCCTGATGATCCATCACAGTTTCCCCCATCACCCCCAGATCAACTGTCTAGTTGCAGGAAAGCAAGCTCAAGGTTCCCACTGATTCTAAATTACGGTGAGTTGTCTAATTATTTTATTATATATTACAATGTGCACAATAAATGTAATTCACGGAACCACCCTGAAACTATGCCTCCACCACCCCACCTCCCCAAAACTCCCAGGGTCCAAGGACAAATTGTCTTCCATGATACTGGTCCCTGGTGCCAAAAAGCTTGGGGGCCATTGCTCTATATGATCTGGTAACACATATAAAGCAGTTACAACAGTACCTGGTACATATTATTAAATGTTATCACACTTATTAAATCACACTTATTAAATGTTACGTAGTATCTCAGGCCATTCCCACTCTGTGTTACAGCTATCTGACTTACTTCAAGTCCTCCAAGATACTCTTTCTTACCTTAGCACTTCAGTAGAAAGAGTGCCATCCCTACCTCCATCTTAAGTCACCTCTGAAGTTTCAGTTTTTCCTGCACATTCCCTCAACAAAATTAGAAGTTTTACCATTATATAGTCCAAAAACATTCTGTACTTATTTGTAATATCACACTGTTAATTATATAAATAATCTTTCTTTCTCAATAGAATTTAAGTTCCATGTAGGCAGGTAGTAGATTGGTTTTACCTACTGCTGTAACCCCTGTGTGGCAGAGTTCCTGGAAAACAGCAGATAACAGTAAATGTCAGCCAAGTAAATACTTGTTATCTACTTCCAATTTCATAAAACTTTCTCCTCCCTTGAGTTCTGTTACATTCAACTTTTCTGTTTGTCCTCTTCTCTCTCTCACTACTCTTTCTTTGGCTTATCTTCTGATTTTTGTTGCTTTTGGTATTGCCCAAGTTGTTGTCCTTGGCTATCTTCTTAGTTCTGCTAGCAGTTTCTTCTTGGTAATCTTATACACATCAGGTTTTCAACTATCATCTCTGGGCAGACGATTTAATGTTTCACCTCAACTATAATATCTCTCTCTCTCTTCTTTTTTTTTTTTTTTTTTTTTTTTTTTTTGAGATGTGGTCTTGCTCTGTCACCCAGGTTGGAGTGCACTGAGATCATGGCTCACTGCAGCCTCGAAATCCTGGGCTCAAGTGACCCTCCTGCCTCAGCCTCCCAAGCAGCTAGGACTACGGGCATGCACCACCATACCGACACCCAGCTAATCTTTTTGTTTTTAAGTTTGTGTAGAGACAGGGTCTCACTATGTTGTTCTTATCTGGTCTAAAACTCCTGGGCTCAAGTAATCCTCCTGTTGTGGCTTCCCAAAGTGCTGGGATTACAAATACGAGCCAAATCTTTTAAATTTAAATCCCATGTTTCCAAATGCTTAGTGTATGTGTCTATCTGGTTCCTTAATGGCATCTCAAATTCAGTTATAACTAAAATTGAGATTCTGATTATCTTCCCCAAAAGTTCCTTGTCCTGCTCTTACTTTCAATGAATAACACAACTTTCTGTTAGTAAGGTCTGAGACTCAAGTCTTTCCTTCACTGAGCCCTTCCCTACTCCTTATAGTGAAATAATCAGGAGGCCTCTCCTGTGGATTTTGACAGCAAAATTTTTCACACTTGTTCTACTTTTCACTTGAACAGCTACTACTAAAATTCAGTTTTTATTAACTTATTTGAACTATGGCAATAACCATGTTATTTTCCTTGACTTCAACATTGTTGCCATACTAATTTTCCTGAAACTCAGTTTTCTTCTTTTTCATTAAAAAAAAAAAAAGTTCATGCTAAGAAGTTAGGGCTTTCTATCACCTTTGAAATAAAGCCCAAATTTCTTCACCTAGCATTTATGAAGATTCAGTAATTGGCACAAAAATGATCATTTATCATCCCCAGATCTGCCTAATAGCTAGCTGGCCTTCCCACTCTTATTTTTGTTGTCTGGGAAGCTTTTTACTTATTTTTATATTTCTACATCCTATCAAGACCTGTTCAAATACTACTTCTCATGAAGACTTTACACTGACAGCTGTTGTGCCCCTCTCCACTCCAAATCCTGTCAACGTCTCTCCCTTCAAGGATATCTCATAGTGCTTTTTCATGGTAGTGCAACTTTCTACCTTGAAGCATTTTTTTTTTTTTTTGGCACAAATATTATGTCCTCTATAAAACTCTGAGTATTTTAAGGGCAGAATCTATATATATATCTTTTTGCCTATCTCTTTGCCAGTCTGCAAAGTACCACAAAAATAATAGCTATAGAATTACTGGAATTAAGTGATCAAAATATAGTGGTCTTATGTCTCCATCTACACAACCGTAACCATTTCCAAGTTCCCTTTAGCAAAAATCACAAAAGTAACACACCCCTACCCCCACAAAAAACCTGCAAACATCAAAAAGCAAAAGCAAAGGAAGACAATCATCTCTTTCATGACTGGGGACTTGTAGGACAATGCTCCTAACTGTAATACTCTCATAATCTTTTACCTGACTTGCTTAAATTCATTAATCCCACTGGACTGTAAACTTCATGAGAGCAGGAACTTGTTTTGTTCACTGTTATATCCCTAGGGCTTCAAACTTAATAAGGACTCAAAAATATTTATTGAATGAATGATCTAGGTTTGGGTAAATGTCACCTTTTGAGGCTTCTGTGATCTCTCCAACCTAAATTGGGCATTCATATATAAATGTAAGTATGCGCTTTCCCCTAGATCTGTTTTTCACCCTACCTGCCAATCTCAAAAGAAGTCCAAAGCTGATCATATGCATGTGTCCCAGATGAAGGAAACTGAATCTATTCACACAGTATTACCATTTCCATTTCATAATGGCTCTAAAAAACTTTTTCCTGCATGACTTCGAAAGCTCTTGCAACCCCTTCCAATAAACATTCTTTTAAAGATGCTGCCGTTTTCATGCCTCCACTGAGTTCTTGGTTCTGGATAACAGATACCTTAGGGACACCTGGAATCGCAGGAGAAAAGGCTCCGATTCCAAACCAATCAAGTGGCTGAAAGCTGACAGTAGACAGAAAAGGAATGTCAACCCTTTGATCAAAGCATGACACACCGAAGGCCTAGAATGAGGGATGGCCCGACCTTGACAGGGGAGCCAAAAGATGAGAGACAAAGAGGGAGCTACACAGAGAAGTCACAAAAACCCTCTAATAAAGTCCGAGGCAAGGTTCCAAGTCCCTAGTCCTAGACCTAGAAATCTCCTCAGTCCGCACGCCCCGGCCCGCAACTCCCTCGGAGGAAGCCCAGTCCTCACTGAAAGAGGAGAGCAGTTAGCCTAGGGCACGCAACCGCCCGCAAATTACGATGTTTCCCCTCGAGGAGCGAGTTAATACCCCACGTAGCTACTTTCCCACCTCGCCCCTAGCGCGGGGGTGGGGGTGGGGATGGGGGTCTCGAGTCTCCAGGAGGCTGCCGGGAGCAGAGTCGCTCGGCACCACTCACCGTTCCGCCCCGCCCTGCCGATCCGTCTGGTCCCGGTGGCCTTTTCGGAAACGGTCCCCGCACCGGCGGGCTCCGAAAGCGGGAAAACAAAGGTTCCCACAGTAGGGCCGGGGGAAACGTTTGACAGTGCGACAGTAGGAAGTGACGTTACTTCCCCTTTTCCGGTCCGCCGGATTATGAATGACGGCCGGCGGGAGTGTTATCCAGATAAATTGCCTGTTGTTTTTCTCTCGGCCTCTGTGGAAGCTAGTGGTTTGCAGGCAGCAGCTCCCACAGGCAGCCTCGGAATTCCAGCTCCGGCTGGGCGGGAAGGCGCAGGCGGCCCAGGTCGCCGACACGCTCACGCACCCTCCCTGCCTGGCCGCGCCTCTGCGACCAGGTAAAGAGGGCGCTCGGGCCGCCGGCTTCTTAGCCCCCGCGATCCTCTGACTGCTCTTTTCTTCGGGGGTTGCAGGGCTGAGCATGCGGGGAGAAGGGTGGGAAGGACAAGGGCATGGTATTATCGTCCTGATTTTTCTCTAGCCCTGGGGCCGCCTCCAACTCCTTTTTGCCCATTCCTGCTGAAGGTGCGGGTGAGGGCTCTGGGCTCCTCAGTAGTTCGCGCTTCGCAGTTTCCCCCTAGCTAATCCCTCATGTCTTCTGCTGATGGAGGAATGGGGCAGCGTCCAGTTGGAGGCGATTGTGGGGGTGGTTTGACGTGTGCTGTTAAGTGTAATTTCATGACCTTTTGGGTCACACTTTAAACTTCTTTTCTCTGGCATTGAGTTTTCCATTCCAGCCCCTTCTGATTGCAGAAAGCAGTTCTATGTGAATACTACTTAACATTTACTCCAAAGGACTTGCATCATTTTGGGCCATTTGCTTATGTTTTGTCATCACAGCAGTATCTCTTCGGTTCTTAATTTACGTAGAAAATTTAACTTGCATCAAAGTTGTTTTGGCTTCGGAAACGTTTACTAATACACGTACTTTCCATCCCAGCTTTCTACCTGGTTTTGGGATTAGGTGACTTGTTTTTTCCCCTTTATTCTTAATGCCAGGAGTTCATTCCTTGTCATAAGTTATTGAATATCAAGAAAAATGCCAGCTTTAGTAATGTATCGTGTGCTACATTATTGATAAAGAAGGTGGTGTATTTCTATTTTTTCTAAGTTTATCTGTAGAAGCAATGTTTACAGGAAATGCTAGCCAAAGCTAGCAAGAACTAGTGATGTGATTATTTTAAACATGTAAACGTGGTCATTTAAATCCATGAAAATAAACTTATAACACAACTAAGTGATTCGCTGTCATATTTAATAAATCAAACATTAAGCTATGTGGGTGTTTTTTTTAAACTGCCTGATGGGTAGCATACACCACTGAGTGGATTGCTTTAAGCATACTCGTTACTAAAAATTGTTTGTATTACACCTGAAGATATCGTCTTATGAGGTCTTCAAAAATAAGACTGAAAAAGTCAATGAGATTTGAGAATAATCTTATCAGTTCTTTTTTTATTTTTTTGTGTTTTGCACTTCTATGTGTTTGTTTTTAAAAAAGCTCAAACTTGAGCTTCTGTAATAGTGGGCCCATCAAGTTTTTTTGTTTTTGTTTTTTTGAGATGGAGTTTTGCTCTCTCGCTGGGCTGGAGTGCAGTGGCGCGATGTCTGCTGACTGCAACCTCTGCCTCCTGTCTCAGCCTCCCGAGTAGCTGGGATTATAGGCGTCTACCACCACACTCGGCTCATTTTTGTATTTTGTTTTGTTTTTTGAGACAGAGCCTTGCTCTGTCACCCAGGCTGGAGTGCAGTGTCACGATCTTGTCTCACTGCAACCTCTACCTCCCAAGTTTAAGCGATTCTCCTGCCTCAGCCTCCTGGTAGAGGCAGGTTTTCACCGTATTGACCAGGCTGGTTTAGAACTCCTGACCTCAAATGATCCGCACACCTCGGCCTCCAAAAGTGCTGGGATTACAGGCGTGAGTCATGCACCTAGATTTTTTTTTTTTTTAACCTGTTTTACTTATAGCTTTTGTATCATCTGTGATTTTTAAATAAGAATAAATACTGAGTATCCAAACAGCCTTTCTAACAGCAACAATTTAGCAGGCCTCAAAATTAACAAATTCTGGAGCCGGCTAACTAATAACATCTGTAGTATACACAGTTCCCTGATATATGTTGTTTTTATTATAAGGTATTTAAGGTAGCCTATGGAATTCTGTTTTGCAGAATACTGGAATACTTGGAATACAGATATTTAAGCCATTTAGATTAAAACCAGCTCAGGTATTGTTTGCTGTGAAAATTCAATAATTTTATTTCATACTTGATATTTCTAAGGTGTTTGCCGTTTGCGCTGTGGATCCCTGTTAATTATGAGGTCAGGTTTAGCTGCAGGCATTATGACTCCATGGCAACAGATGATTCTCCAGAGAGATTACACACTTCATTTAAGGCTAAGATTACAGAAAGCTTTTCACTTCAAAACTTTTTACTCTACATCTTTACAGGGTAAGAAAACAGTTAATTTTAATCATAGCGTTTGTTCTCTAGGAATTAACTGCATCCCATATTACATATTTAATGAGCTTGAAAAATCTCAGTTTTTTCTTATCTTTTTTGACCTTAAATATTTAAGGTAATTGGCTGCTGTCTATCCGTGTAGGCCAGGGGTAAGTTTTGTCTTTTTTGTTGTTGTTGTTAAATCTATATTATTGTAATAAAATAGGGTACAATTTTCAACCAGATAGTGTTGTTTTATGAAAAGCATAAGACATAGGCTAAGTTATAAAATTCAAAATGTTGTATATATGATGTAGGAGAGAATTTAAGCAATATTAAATTTTAATCTTTAAGAAAAGTTTGTAATTTTTTCAGACTTATAAACTGTGTTGAACTTATTTTGTACAATATAATAGATTTATATGCACATGGACTAAGGGTTTCACATTTATGTTTTATAATTTCATGATTACCTGGCTTTCAGCCTCAGTAACAAATATATTTTTTTCAGTTTTTGGCTGGGAAAAACTTTTCAATCAGTATAAATCCCTTTTTTTAGAAAGAAGCTTGGAAATATAAAGCATAATTGAGTTTTGCCCATCAAAGTTTGCATATTTTAATAGTGCCAATTGGTAAGGAATTTGGTTATAAATTATAAAGGAATAACAGTAGCTAGTATTTATTTAAGGACTTTAATATGTGACAAGCTTTGTTCTGTACAGCACACTACATGGTAGGTATAGTTATTATTGTCTCCATGTTATTATGTAAGTGAGGAAACACATATGTAGAAAAGTTATAGCTTCTAAGAATCAGAACCAGGATTTGCACTCAGTCTGGCTCAACAGTCTTGGGTCTAATTTATTACTTTATAATTCTTGTTTTATAAATATTCTTGCTAGACACATGTATGGAATCCAGTTAAGATTCCTAATTCCTTTGCCCTGGATAACAGTATACATAAAAACTTCCATGCTTTCTTTACGAGTTTAGTTAGATTCTGTTCACACTTTTCTCAGTTCACCTCACAAAGATGATCTTGTTTCTTCATTTTAGTTTATACTTGGTTCTTAAAATAAAGAATGGTGTCATGAAGAATGAGATTCATGTTGTACTGAGACTAAAGTTCTTAATAATACTCCCAGGCAGTGATTACTGAAATTCACATATGTACATATCCATTCCTTGAACTAAAGTTTTGAGCTCATTAAGCACTGGAGGTATTATAGTGTTAGGTAATAAGAACTATGAAGAAAAAGGAAAGCTAGGTAAGAGGCTAGGGAGTGCTTTTTCAAGTCAGGCAGTCAGGAGAGGCTGTTCTGTGTTGATATTTACTCAGAGAAATCAATGAAATGAGGGAGCAAGCCATGCGAATCTCTTGGAGAAAGGCATTCTAGGCGAAGGAACAAGTACAAAATTTCTCAAGTGGGAGCATTTCTGGCACCTTCTAAAAACAGCAAGGACAACTATGGCTGGAAGGGAGTGAAGAAGGATAAGAGATGAGGTCAGAAAAGGATAGCTAGGCTCACAGTAGGCCTGTAGGCCATACAGGAAATTTGGATTTTATTCTCAGTGTGCTGAAGAGCCATTGGATGGTTTTGAGCAGGAGACATGATGTGATTTATGTTTTTCAGGATCACCCTGTTGTTGGAGAATGGACTGTTTTGTGGAAAATGGAGGAAAATAGTTAATAGGCTTTTGTAGTAATCCTTGTAAGCACTGGTGATGACTTAGATTAAAGTGGTAGTAGTAGAGGTGCTAAGGAGTTGGATTTAGCATATATTTCAAAGGTAAAGATGGCAGAGTATGAGAGAGAGAAAAAGAAGTTGAGTGGGACTTTGAAGTTTTTGGCTTGAGCATCTGGGTGATTGGTGTTGTCATTTTACCTGGAAGTAGAACACTAAGGGAAGGGGAGCAGTTTAGGAAAACATCCATAGGGACATGTCAAGAATATAGGAGTCTCGAGTTAGGGGAGAAGATGTGGCCGGGATATACATGTAAGAGTCAGATAATATTTAAAGCTATAGGACTGGAGATCACCCAGAACAGTGCTATCATATTGTAAGTTGTACCCCATTAATGAGTTAGGAAATCAATGTAATGAGTAACAACCAGCATTTAAAAAAACATAACAAGCATTTTAAAAAAACTAACAAGCACAGAGAAAAAGTATCAGATTTATCTCATATAGTAGGATAAATATTGCTTCATGACATTTTTGTTTGCATTTTATTCAGTGTATTGTGAATAAAATATGTAACTAATTGTGTGGCATGATCTAAAGTTTGAAACCCAGTATTCAAAGGATGGAGTGTGGATTGAGAAGAGGGCAAAACACTGAGGTGTGGGTCACTGAGATATCTGCAGAGTAGCCAATGAAAGGAATCAGGAAAGAATTGCCAAATAATTTAATCCAGTGCAGAAACTTGTCAAATAACCTAAGCCTTTGGAATGCAAGTTTATATCAAGGATAACTGAGACCAGCATACTTGCTTAGAATAACACACTATCTGGTGATTTTCACTTTGGTAAAATTGCTTCAATTTATGAAATTTTATTTATAAATAGTACTATTATATTAGAACAATACCTATTCTTAAATGTCTCTAAGATTTTTTTATAAATTTAATACTTTGGACTGATGTACAATTCTCATCTCTATAATGGAAATAAAATACCTTAAAGTAATGCACATGTTCTGTGTGCTCAGCACATAGTAGGTAGACAATAAGATGTAATATTTAAAACGTTATTTACCTAAGATTTATTGAGTTCCTAGCAAATTGTAGCCATAAAGAGAAGTTATTTGAAAACAAAAAATAAAAAAACAAAAACAAAAACAAAAGGAAAACACAGGTTAATAATTTGCAGCAGTTATGCACATTTTGGTCTTTATTACATAATATATTATACAATGTTATACATAATGCCATAGATCTTGACTTGAAATTTGATCACAAAATTTTCAAGCTTTTTTTTTCTGGACTTTAGAAAAGTATGCTTATTTTTAATATGCTTACTGTTTATTTCTCATTCTCTGTATTTCATCAAGGCTAAGATATATTCATTAGAATGAAAGTGCAAAAAAAAAAAAAAGAAAAAGATCTGAATGCCTAAATATTAAACCTATGACTAATTCCACCATTTAAAAATATATTAGAATATTTTCAAGTCATGAAATCAAAGCCTTAATATTTTCTTTATACCTATTTATTCCTTCAACAAGATTCTAAAACAAATTGGCATGTCCAGGAAAGAGATGCACACCCTTTTTAATATCCTGAAGTTTGTGGTTTTGTCTGCGACTTTCTCACTCTCTCTCTGCAGAGTGGCACCTATCAAAGCCTAGAAAGAGCAAATTACTCTATTTCTGTGACAGGAATGCAATATGGAGTTACAAGAGCTGTCCTCCAAAAGCCCTAAAGACGGAAGTTTATTCTATAGTACCTACCTTCTTAAAGCTCACGACATAAAATTAATGAACTAAGGCATTCTTAAGCTGGAAAAGAAAAAAGAGGAGGGATTTTTTTTTCCCTGTGATATTTGCATACTTGGAGCAAATAGTACTGTGTTCTACTCTCTAAATAGACACAGTGTGAGCCAAAAACATCACATTTGTATGGTTTACTAAATACTTAATATTTCTTTTAAAAAATTACATTAGTACATAATAGGGAGACATTACTCAAGGAAAGTAATTTTTTTTTTAACGCTAAGATTATTAAATGACATTTTTAATCTCCCAGGGGAAAACCCAATATCTATATTGAAAAAAATGTTAAGAATCAACAGTACTTTGTTGCAGTTTCTCTCAGGCATTTCATCAGTTTTTAGTATCACCATGGGCAGGATATTGCTATTCTGTTTTGCTGACATTTAGCATTTTATTAAGTGCTAATAGTGAGAAGAGTTTATAGAATATGTCTAAAACCCTATTTTCATATTCTTTTTTTTTTTTTTTTTGTACTATCGATGGCTGGGGCTGAAGGTTTAAAACAAGAACTAAAGTCTTTGCTCTGCTTTGCTTTTATCAGGGGTAAAAAGTAACTCCACATACCCAAAGAATGTATAGTCACATTGTTTAAAAGTTTGCTTGAGGCTCCTGCCTTACTCTAAATGCTTGTTTTCAGTCTGCCTTTTGTTACCCACGTTTAGTCAGTTTCAGGTAAACTAGGAAAGTGTTTTCCAAGTGAGGCCAAAGTGTTTTCCTGTGAGGCCCAAAGCAGCTGTCACAATTAGCATAATGACATCAACAAAGTCATTAATAACTATTTAAAATTAGATGGACTCTTTCTTCTTCAACTCTCTAACAGAGAAAGATGAATACAATTACCCCACATGCAAAATCTGAACCTCAAATTCCCATTGAGAAAATAAGTTATTTTCCAAACTTTTTAATTAATTAATTAATTTTTTTTTTTTTTGCCATGGATTCACTGTATTTTGAATTCAGGGAGTCATTCAACGAAATACATTCTTACATGAATATGAACATGAACATGATTGTTCTGCTTGTCTTCTTTTTTTTTTTATACCCTCTTTCAGATAGCAATTTCACCATATCTCATACATTTGAAGAGGTACATACCTCATGCCCAATCAGATTCTAGACTAGAGGAATTCTGCATACAGCTATACGAGGAGACAATATATTAATATAAACGCCCATATTCACTACAACCCAGATTGCAAAGGTGAGCAAGTGGAAACAACTTCATTATCCCTCATAAGAAAGTCAGATAAATAAATGTAGCTTATTTATAAAGAGTACACTCTATAAAGCAATTCAAATGAATGAATCAGATCCACTGAAGAAACCTCAAAATGATGTTGAGTATAGTTTTGTTTTTTTTTTTTTTTAATAAGAAAAACAAGAAGAGGAAGAAAGAGAAAGAGGAAGAGGGAGAAAGGATGGGAGTATTGCTTTATTGCCTGGGCTAGAATGCAATCTAAATATGGGTATGCCTATAATTGTCCTTAATAATGGAGATATAAAAGAAAATGAGGGAAGAGAATAACAAACAAGGAGCCAACCAACATTTCATTTAAACTTCTAAGTTGATATGATGTGGTACTGATAAGAGTGTATATTTTGCATATTTAAAGTGGAGAGTTCTATAAATGTTAATTACATTTACTTGTTCCAGATCTGAGTTAAAGTCCTGGATATCGTTGTTAATTTTCTGTCTCATTGATCTGTCTAATATTAATATTGAAGTCTCCCACTATTATTATGTGGTAGTCTAAGTCTCTTTATAAGTCTTGTATGTCTGCGTATTCCTGTATTGCGTGCGTATATATTTAGGATCTTTAGCTCTTCTTGTTGTTGCATTGATCCTTTTATCATTATATAATGTCCTTCTTTGCTTCTTTTGATCTTTGTTGCTTAATTGTAACTTCTGCTTTTTATTTATTTATTTTAGCTCTCTGTTTGGTTGGTAAATCCTTCTCCATCCCTTGTTTTGAGTCTTTGTGTATCCTTGAATGTGAGATGGGTCTGGATGCAGCATACTGATGGGTTTTAGTTTTTTATTCAAATTGCCTGTCTGTCTTTGGATTGGGGGATTTAGTCAATTTAAATTTAGAATTAATAATAATATATGTGAGTTTAATACTGCCATTTAATATTAGCTGGCTGTTTTGCCCATTAGTTGATGTAAATTCTTCATTATATTGATGCTCTTTTTGGTATTTTTTTAGAAAGGCTGATACTGTTTGTTCCTTTCTATGTGTAGTGGTTCTTTCAGAAGCTCTTGTAAAGCAGGCCTGGTGGTGATGAAATCTCTGAGTGCTTGCTTATTCACAAAAAACTTTATTTTTCCTTCACTTGTAAAGCTTAGTTTGGCTGGATGTGAAATTCTGGGTTGAAAGTTCTTTTCTTTAAGGATGTTGAATATTGGTCCCCACTCTCTTCTGGCTTGTAGGGTTTCTGCCGAGAGATCTGCTGTAAGTCTGATAGGCTTCCCTTTGTGGGTAACCTGACCTTTCTCTCTGGCTGCCCTTAGTATTTTCTCCTTCATTTCAACTCTGGTGAATCTGACGATTATGTGCCTTGGAGTTGCTCTTCTTGAGGAATATCTCTGTGGTGTTCTCTGTATTACCTGGAGTTGAATATTATCCTGCCTTACTAGGTTGGGAAAATTTTCCTGAATAATGTCCTGAAGTGTATTTTCCAGCTTGGATTCATTCTCTTCGTCACATTCAGGTACACCTATCAAGCGTAGATTAGGTCTTTTCACATAGTCCCATATTTCTTGGAGACTTTGCTCGTTCCTTTTTATCCTTTTTTCTCTAATCTTGTCTTCTTGTTTTATTTCATTGAGTTGGTCTTCGACCTCTGATACCCTTTCTTCTGCTTGATCAATTCGGTTGTTAAAACTTGTGCATACTTCACAAAATTCTCGTATTGTGTTTTTCAGCTCCATCAATTCATTTATATTCCTCTCTAAATTGTGTATTCTTGTTAACATTTCGTCAAATCTTTTTTCAAAGTTCTCAGTTTCTTTGGATTGGGTTAAAACAAGTTCTTTTAATTCACAGAAGTTTCTCATTATCCACATGTTGAAGCCTGCTTCTGTAATTGGAACACACTCGTTCTCCATCAAGCCTTGTTCTGTTGCTGATGAGGAACTGTGGTCCCCTGCTGAGGGAGAGGCGTTCTGATCTTGGGTATTCTCAGCCTTTTTTGGCTGTTTTCTTCCCTTTGTTGTAGATTTATTCATCTGTGGTCTTTGTATTTACCGTCTTTGTAATTGGGTTTCTGAGTGGACATCCAACTTATTGATTCTCAGCGCCGAAAATCTGAGCAACCCACTGCGCCGACTAAATCAGCGGCGTTACGATTGATGGTGCTTTTCTGACTCTGCACCAAGAACCGATGCTCCGAGGTGCCGGCAAAACCGCCTCACCGGTCACAAGAGTCGTGCTGGCGGCCCGTGGGGCTCCTCCGCTGGGAATCTCCTGGTGTGTGAGCAACAAGAATTCATGTGAAGGTGTGGCGTCCTCTCGTTCTTAGTGCTTTCACTGGGAGCTACAATCCCGAGCTGCTAGTGATCAGCCATCTTGGATCTCTCTCCTATTTTCATATTCTTATGTGCTTTGCAAAGTGGCAAATACATATGTATTTTTATTTTTATTTTAAATATTTCTGTGTATCTTAAAAGCTATTTAATAGCATAGCTTTGTTTCCAGTTTTTAAAAACTATTAGGATGAGTCTCATAATTACTTTTTTTTATACTGCTGGGCAAATGATGAAATCAGTCATATGTTTTTCAAATCTGCTGTCCTGAAACACTTAGGGGTCCTGTTTTTACTATCTTACTGTCAGGAGAGTGAGTCCATAGCAAACTCCTCAAAAAGGCTGTTAATTCCTGAAAAGTGTGGTAGGTTCTTTTTGCCCTACTGTTGTTTCAGACCTCACTTTGTTTGACTCTTTTTAAGGACTTACAGCATAAAAGTGTAAGAAGCTTAAAGTGTTTAGCTCTTTGGATTTTTTTTTAAATGAATTTTAAAAAAGAAAATTTAGTATGGTGAAGGTTTTCTAAAATTAAGTGTACACTAACATTTTGAATCCAATTAAAAGACAGAGTTGCATATATACTTTTTAAAAGCTTTTAAAGTAATTTTCCTTCTAATATGTCATCTTCCTGGTATGTATTTCCATGGTGAATGCTTTTAAAGAGTGCCATCTAGTGTCAGTTTTGGAATTGTAATTTATGGATTAGAACACTGGGAATTTTGGACCCAAGAAATGTATACATTAAACATAAAAAGTCAGGACAATTGATAAAAGCCTTAAGGAATATGAATTGAAAATAGCCATGAAGAATCTGACCTCAAGATTGTGTGTGTTTGCACCTTTAACCATTGTGTATATTTATCTATGCATTCATTTGTTAAATACTGCTTGCTTATGTATATAATAAGTATATAAAGCAGTGAAAAAAATTTTTTTCTCATGAAACATTCTAGTTGGGGAAGACAAATCAAATAAAAAAGTATAGTATATCACCATAGCAATAAGCACTATGGAGAAAAAAACATGGAAATAGAAAGGTTTTTTTTTTTTTTTTTTTCAGGAGCAGGGATTGGGGTTTGCAATTTAAATCGAGCAGTCAGGGAGGATCTCAGTAAGAAGTTGCCATTGAATAAATAAATACCTGAAGGAAGTGAAGAAGTGTTCTAGGTACTGGAAACACCAAGTTCAAAGCCCCTCATGTGGGAATATACCTAGTGTTTTAGCAGGGGTCCCCAACCCCTGGGCCCAGGACCAGTACCCGTCTGTGGCCTGTTAGGAATCCCACCTCAAAGCGGGAGGTGAGTGGCAGGCAAGCCAGCAATACCACCTGAATGCCGTCTGCTGTCGGATCAGCGGCATTAGACTCTCATAGGAGTTCCAACCGTATTAACTGCACAGGCGTGCACACACAGGGATGGGTTGCGTGCTCCTTATGAGAATCTAATGCCTGATGATCTGAGGCAGAACAGTTTCATCTGTAAACCATCCCCATCTCCCCACCAACCCCCATAGAAAAATTGTGTTTTATGAAACTGGTCCCTGGTCCCAAAAATGTTGGCCATGGCTGTTTTAAAGGAATAACAATCTACTTTGGCTGGAGCAGTGAGCAATGAAGAGAGTAAATGAGACAAACTCAGAGACAAAGGAGGATTAGATCAAGGAGATCTTTGTAGGCTGATGTAGAAACTTTGGCGTTTCTCTAGGAGAATGGGAAGACATTGGAAGGTTTGGTTATGGGGGTGTGAAGGAAAAGAATGATGTAAACTGAGATGGGGAAGATACATCAGGAGCAGCTTTGAGGGGTGGAAGTAAATAAGGAACTAGATTTTGGACTTGTTAATTGTAGATATCTCAGTTATTAGTATCTTTTATGGAGAAATTTTAATATTTTTATATTATGATTCAGCACTCAACAGCTATCACTTACTTGAGAAGAATCCACTTCTCCTGAAAGAATGAATATTCCCTCCCTATTATTTCGTAGGGTCATAAAAAAGAAGCAGTATGGAAAGATGAACACTGTCAAAACTTCTCAAGGATGGTATCCCTAGGCAGCTCTCAGTATACTTGGTTGATTTATTTCCCCTTCTATTGATCTCCTTTTCTCACCTATAGTGAGATACTACTTGATTGGGAAAGCTTTATTGCAAAGTGCTGAGGTATGCTCATTTTAAAGGAGCTGGGTGTGAAATTTCCTCTAAGGCTAGTTATTACACAGGGTGAAAATTTTTTTTTGGAAGCTATTTGGTCTTCAGAAACAAATCTCGTAGCATCATTTTTTACTGCAAACCTTTACTGATTTCTAGAACAGGCTTTTAAAACATTTATCTTTATTTTAGCTTATAAATGATTATATTCTAAGACCATAATCACTTCAATTTATATTTTAGGTGATCCAATGAAAGAAGAAAATGAAAGCCATCAAGAAAAGTCTTACAGAAGAAGAATACCTGTATCTGGACTTTTCTCACCAAACAAAAGGATGCATCTTTCCTCTTCATACATCTGTAACTTTATTTCTGTTATCTTACTGTGACTGCAAAATCTTTAAAATTTGCTTAGTTGTCACCAAAGAAGTGAGTGCAGATAGTTTACTACTAAGAGATGATCTGATCCAAGATGTTGAAATACAGATTATTTCAAGGCAACAGCTCCCACCGATAGTCCAGAATTGCTGTTTACCTGCAGTAGTGGAACGATCAGACAATTTTTGTAGAGCAGGACTTGCTGTTGTATTAAGACACATAATCCAGAAATCATATGAAGCAGACCCCTTAAAGAAGGAACTTTTGGAACTTCTTGGCTTTAAAAAGACTTGCTTGAAAGCCTGTGCTGAAGTAAGTATAACGTCTCTTTTCTGTTATTTGAAGCTACACAGTGATACTTGACCATTTAATATTTTAACTTCCTATTAGGAATAAAAGTTCATTTATTAAAAAAAAAAAACCCCACGGTAACCAATGAACTAAATTAACCCTTTGATATAGTTTGAATATTTATCTCCTCTAAGTCTCCTGTTGAAATGTGATCCCCACTGTTGTTAAAGGTGGGGCCTGGTAGGAGGTGTTTGGGTCCTGGGGGCAGATGCCTCAAATGGCTTGGTGCTCTCACTGGGATGAGTAAGTTCTTGTTCCATTAGTTCAGGAGAGATCTAGCTGTTGAAAAGAGCTTGGTACCTCCTCCTTGCTCCCTCTTACACCCTCTCTCCCCATGTGACACACCTGCTCTCCCTTCGCCTTCCAACATGACTAAGAGCTTCCTGAGGTCCTGACCAGAAGCAGATGCTTCTTGTGTAGCCCGAAGAGCCATGAGCCAAATAAACCTCTTTTCTTGATAAATTACTCAGACTCACCTATTCCTTTACAGCAATGAAAAAATAGGCTAATATACCCTTTATGTTTGCAATATTTCAGTGCAGTATTGAAAAATAAGAATTTAAGATTTAATTTATAAAATTTGGAGACATTTTTAGAGAATGATTTTTTAATTTTAGTTATGTTGAGGAATTTTAAATGGAATGTTTACATATAAATAGGAGCTCAAATAGCAATGCTTTGGAAGCCCTGCTCTTTGTGGGGCTGGGAGGGGGGCAGGACAGAGAAGGTGTATTTTAAAGGCTTTGGGAAGTAATGATTTATTTCACAAGGGGAATACAGGAATGCTAAACCTCCTTTGCTTAATGTTTTTAATTCCAAAGCACTGTGATGTATCTCTTGATATAGCATAAAAGGCTAACCTAGGGATGATTTAGCTCAAAGCTTATTTTCCAATAAGACAGTTATTTTTCTCAAGTTACGTTGAAATTAAAAAAAAAACAAACTTTCATTTCTTGTTTTGTTTTTGTTTTGTAGGTTAGTCAGTGGACCAGGCTGTGTGAACTCACCATCCCTTTGGCTATTGAGAATTTTCTCAGAGAGTCTTCTGACCAGCCCCTAAATATACCTGTAGAAATACTACAGCTAGAGAAAAAGCTTAGTGAGCCTGTTAGAGTGCATAATGATGATAAACTCCGCAGGCAGAAGCTCAAGCAACAGAAGGCTGATGAAGCTGAGCCTCATCTTACTAAGGGAAAGGCAAAGAGCAAGGTCCACACACAGGAAACATCTGAAGAGCTGGACTCTGCATCCAAGAGTCTGGAATTGAAAGTGGCATTCTCAAAGCTCACGGTACAGGAAGAACCGGCTACTACCAACAGAGAGCCGTCTCACATTAGAAAAGCAAAAGCCTCCGACCTTCCACCTCTGGAGCATGTGTTTGCAGAAGGGCTTTACTTCACTCTGGCAGATATCGTGCTATTGCCCTGTATCCATCATTTCTTGGTAAGGTTTTGTCTGAACTGCATATATTACTATGAGTTTCAGTCTATGAAATTGCCTAGGGAATTTCAATTCTACTTCTTAGTATGCTGCTGGGCAAGTTATTAATATCTTTCTCCATTTTCTTGTCTGTAAAATGGAGATAATAATAGTACCTATCTAATAGGAAAAATGTAAGGAGCAAACTAAAGTTTGTGTGAAGTATGGAGAACAGTGCTCCGCACGTAGTAAGCTCTCAATCAGTGTTAGTAATTATTGTAACTTTTAATGTGAAGTTGCTAAAATGTTAACAATTGTTATTAATTTCAAATTTGTGATTATTTGTGATTATTTTCTAATATTAGAAGGTACAAGCCAGCTCTATGGTGCAATGGATAGCACATTGGACTTCTAATATTAGAGGGTCCAGTATTAAAAAAACTAAAACTTTTATAATTTTTAGTCACCTAAATTAATCTCATGTTATACATTATCAAATTGAAAATATTTTATTCTGATCTGTGTACTTCTCTTTTCTCTGTGAGATTAAAATTGCTGACTCTGCTGTTATGTGCTGGGGGAGAATAGATAGAAAGTTTTCTGAGTAGGAAGATTCTCTCTCTCTCTCTCTCTCTCTCTGTCTTACACACACACACACACACACACACACACACACACACACACACACACATTTCCTCTGTTGAGATAAAAAGAACAGGATGAAAATAATACCAGAGTAAACATAGGAAGCTTAATTATCTGCAGCCTTCCAATTGGTTTTCAAGAGCTACACTGCTTTTTGCTTTTGTATTTTTTTTTTTCTTTGAAACATTTCACCCTTTTCTTTACTAAGGAATCAGATTAGATTTTATCCTCATTATATGTCACCAGCAATTCAGGTATCTCTACGGTCAGAAGAGACTTCTAACAAAAATCTATGTATTTGAAGGCCCTGCTTCACTAGTAACTAGGCAGTGTTTATCAATTGTCTTTTCTTAAAGAACGTTTCTCTTTTCTTCAAAATTGACAAAATTGGCAACCAAAACAACATACAAAGAGGGAAATCCAGGACTTGTATAGATGTTGATTGGTATTTTAAATGCCAAATGTCATATGTCTTCATAAAGTCCATGGAGTTGAGTGGGAAGAAGACATTGATTTTTAAGTTTTTTTCCTAGTCAAATGATTTCTTGATTCTTCTCCCTGATCCCTCTCCTCTATTACCAAGTTGAGTCATTAGAGCAGTCACTTGATGTATTATGAAATACTTGGTCTTCTGTCTTCTTGACTTCTTTGGATAATGGTGTTTCCATTTTCATCAGAATTGAGTGAAAGTGGCATATCCGTTCATTTATTAAAGACATTTATTGAAATATGAATATGCAAATTCTCAAAATAGTTTTCTTTGTTCCTTTGTATTTTTACTGGATTTAACATGTTTTCTTTCAGGGATTCATCTTTCTTTGCTAAAGCCTTGATATTTGTTATATTTTTCTCCTTTAAGTCATCTTGGATAATAAAGCAGTCATTTTAATTCATACAGTGGTTATGTTGCCAAGCCTTTTTGCTTGCATTAACAGACATTGAGATGAATGGAGTGGCCATCCAAATGATCAGAATCAGGATTAAGTTCATAATCAGTAATCAAGGTCAAGTTACCAAAAGCAAAAAACTGAACCCAGGAACAGAATATTTAGTCACAGGAATAAAAAGTCAAGGACATAAAAAAGTAAAGAGTCAATTTTGCATAGTCAAAGTTTGAATTACCAGGGGTCAAAATTTAGAAGAACTAGGGAAAATACCCAGTTCTGCTAAACAGAATAAAACCAAAGATACAAAACAATAACAAATAGAATGGATGAAGTGTTTTTTTTTTTTAACTTGTCAGAGACAAACATGGAAGGGCTAAGATATTAGGTATAAACCTGCTTCGAGCTCTTTCTTTTCAGAAAATACTTTATAACTTTACAAAGTTAACTCTGATGGCCCAGCACCTCATAATGGAAAGGGCCTAACAATATCCTCTCCTCTGAAAAGTCTTAGAAATAGATTTAAAAGGAATAAATTAATATGTACACTCATGTTTTCCCATCTTTAATTCATTTGCAGAAATCTTCCAGTAGATAGTATATCAAGCACATGGGAGAAGTAATAAATAGCTATACTAGGGCAAAACTCTACTGTTCTGACACTAGAAGATTGTATATTATTTTTCAATCGCTACTGGTAAGCAGGTACACTTTGACAGAACTACTTAAAACATGACTGTACTCCTATAAGACAGAAAGGTTGCATTTTATCATTTTATAAAATCTTTTTGTAATTTTAACACTTATGATTTAATTTTCTACATTTTAACTTCTAATGCTTTGAGTTAAATACACACACACACACACACACACACACACACACACACGTGCTTTATTAGCTTAGGTAAAATCATTCCTCTTTTAGAAACTGATTTTTTAGCAAAACTAAATACCTCTTTCAGTGTTCCCATTGGCATAAAATTGGCAGCAAAACAGAGATCTCACTTTTTGCTGGCATATTGCAAAAATGGTGGATGCCACTTATTTAGTGGTAAATTTGTTTATCTATGTCTTCTCCTATGCATTAGGTGTTAGGTCCTCAAGAGTTTTTAGCTTTAACTCACTAGTTCTAATTTATAAGTAAGAAACAAAGCAGGGATTATATTTCCATTTAGATGTGTTATTTACTATTTTTTTCTGTGCTTACACTGCTCACCTGAACATCTGTGAAGTATATTTTTGAAAAAGCAGGTATGACTAAGGAAATGATATAAAATAAGAATAAAATATTTTATATAGTAAGAGATTGCAAAGGAGGAGATGTTTTGAATAGATGGAGCATCTTTCTTCTCTTTTTATTCAGACAATTTTTTTTGCCCGTTTTTGACAGTTAACTACAGAGTTACTAAAATTTTATTTTTACTTTGGTAGCAATACATTTTTTTTAAACCATTATCTTAAAAAATTATCTTTTTTTTTCTTGTCCTTAAAGAACTCTGTGATATTTATAATGGTTTTGATCTGAGAAGCCAGGTAACTATTTGATAATCATTTCTTAAGAAGAAAATTTTCATTTCATATAGATTTCATTAGCAACTTTCTTAAATGTATCTTCATAAGTGTAATGAATGTGGTTCAGTACCTTCTGAGCTATCTGAATATTAATAGAGTGGCCTGGCATGTTGATTAAATGGAGTGACTTGTCGCACAGGGTAAACCTCCTCAATTTCTTTTAAATATGAATTATTGTTATTTAATCACAACTTAGTTTCAGAAGAAAGGAAGGATGCCATGTACATCTAACAAATAAGAATAAGTCACTAAAAACAAGAGTACAGGAAAAATGAGGAAAAGAGAACGTTTCTGGTGTGATTATCATGTCTAAAGATCCAGTCTAAGGGAATGCCCTTAGCATCTAAGCTATTTCCAAGCAATTAAGAATTCTGGAAGGAAATAATAAACTTTTTGGCTCTCAGAGTGCCATGTAGAGTATTTTTCAAACTTTTTTTTTTTACTTTAACTCAGTAAATGCAGATGGCCCTCCATATCTATGGGTTCTGTATTCATGTATTCAACCAACCGCAGATTGAGAATATTTGGGAAAAAAATTGCATCTGTACTGAACACATACCGACTTTTTTTCCTGTCATGATCCCCTAAACAATACAGAATAACAATTATTTGCACACTGTTTATATTGTATTAGATATTAGAAATAACCTAGAGGAGGATGTGTATAGGTTGTATGCAAATACTACACTATTTTATATCAAGGACTTGAATATGGGTATCCGTGGATTTGGGTATCCGATAGAGGTTTTGGAACCAATCTTCCATGGATACTGAGGAACAATTGTAATACATTTTACAAATTGAACAAGTGTACAAATAAATGTATATCTTTAAATAATAAATAAATAAAATAAAAAATAATTGCAAAAAACTTACACGATATATACCCTGATATTTTATATATCATTTTTTAAAAACCTACTATGTTGATTTCACGACCCCTAAATCAGTGATAAATAGCAGTTTGAATTCTATTTATCACTGATTTTGACCCCTAAATCAGTGATAAATAGCAGAGAGGATTATTCTCTGAAGATAATAAATGGATTCTTGATCATTTCTTCATTCATTCAACAGAGTATTTGCAAGGCAGTGTTTTAAGTGCTTCAGTATTCAAAGAGTTTGATACAGTCCTTGTTCTTATAATCAATTACTTGCGCTCATTTTATCTTAAAGTCTGCTTCAAATACAGTATTTTATATATATATATATATATGTATGTATGAATTTTTTATTTTCTGTCCTTTCTCTCTCATGCTTTGGTATTATTGTTAGATATATTTATAGAGATTTCCTGTTACTTGACCTTTTTATTTATCTATTCACATTCATGTCAATGTGTTTGTGACATTATAATGGTTTCTATGGAAACAACATTTATTGCCTCTCAAAGAAGCAAGAGCACTCTAAATTTTAAAGAAAATGGAGTTTGGTGGTAGCGCAAGGGAAAAAGCATCTGACCAAGAGAAAACAAAAATATATGAGTTTGTATCAGGAGGGACAATTTAAAATTTTTCTAATTTGAAAAAATAAGTTTTATTTTAAGGGCTGCTTTATTAAAAAAATCTTATAAATAGTGCTAGTTATTTTTTTAGTTTTAAATATTTACAATTTTCTCTTTTAGCTTTTTACAATTTTACTTTAGTAAAATGTTCTCCTTACCTCATTGTGTTATTTTTTAAAAATATGGTTCTTAAGGGTGCATCTTAAATTATTTTTAAGGAATGTCATTTAGATTCTGCCTAATAGTTCACAAAAACAGAGAAGATAGCTTCACACACACACATAAAATGAAACTTTAGATCACTATTAATAATACAAGCTCTCAATTTTTACACTTCTGCAGTGAGCTGCAAAATTTCTATTGAGACCCGTCAAAATGCATCAATGATTGTATACTACAGATATTAAATTGTGATAATTTAAGTGTTACATTATTTGTTTTGAAGAAGTTAATACTTATTTTAATTCTTTCTTCATTAATCACTTAAACTACTTTGCATAAGAATATGTTAAGGATTTTAGGGTTTTGATATAATGTTGTCCAGTTAACTGTCTATATGCAGTGTGTTAAGAACTTATCAAGTATATTGAGGGTTGAGAAGAGAGGAATGTGTTCATGGCCATGAATTACAGATGAAAGGGTTTCCTGATTGGAATGAAGTTGATTGCAGAGGAGTTCTTAGAGAGGTTAAAAACATACTACCAATGAAAGATGATAGACAATTGAAGACAAGATGTAAAGCTTTTCAAAATGATTTTCAGTTTTACTACTTAGAGCTATTTGCAAATGCCATTATTTATATTGATTCTTTTTGGAATTATATTCTTCTTTTTCTATTGATTGTTGTTTTTCATTGTGTAGATGTACCACAGTTTATCCTTTGATCTACTGAAGGGCATCTTGGTTACTTCCAAGTTTTTGCAATTATGAATAAATATGCTATTAATATCTGTGTTCGGGGGTTTTTGTATGGACATAAATTTTCAGCTCATTTGTAGCACAATTACTGGATTGTATGGTAAAAGTATATTTACATTTGTAAGGAACTACCAAATTGTCTTTCAAAGTGGCTGTACTATTTTTTGCATTCCTTCCAGCAATGAAGGAGAGTTCCTGTTGTTCCACATACTCACCATCATTTGGTCTTGTAGTGTTTTGGATTTTTGCCATTCTGATAAGTGTGTAGTTGTATTTCCTTGTTTTGATTTGTAATTCTCTAATGATATGTGATGATGGACATTTTTTTTATGTACTTAGTTACCATCTTTGTATCTTTTTTGGTAAGGCTTCTACTCAGATCTTTGGCTTATTTTAATTGTTTTTCATTTTCTCATTGCTGAGTTTCTCCAACTTTCATATTATAAAATGAATGATAAAAACATAAAAGACACATCACTAACAAAAACATACAAATGGCAAATAATCACATGAAAAGTTGCTCAACATCATTAATCATAGGGAAATGCAAATAAAATCACAACGAGACACTGCTACATATCCACAAGAATGGCTAAAATCAGACTGATAATACCAAGTATTGGCAAGTTGTGGAGATACTGGAACCTCCATGGATTGCTATGGGAATTGTAAAATGGTATGGCAATGATAGAGAAGATTTTGGCAGTTTCTTTAAAACTTAAATATACACTTACCATACAACCTACTGACTTAACTCTTAGATTTCCAAAGAAATGAGAAACAGTTCTACATAAACACTGCTACATCATAATATATAGTAATATTATTTTTAATAGCCAACAACTGGAAACATGCAAATGTCTATCAACCAGTGAATGAGTAAACAAAATATATCCACATAATGACTACTACTCATAATAAAAAGAAACAAACGATAGGTCAATGCAGCTATAAGGATTAACTTCAAAAGCATAATACTAAGAGATAAAAGAAAAACACATTTCATGATTCCATTTGTATGAAATTCTAGAAAAGAAAAAACTACAAACACAGAAAGCCAATCAGTGGTTGTCTGCAACTAACTGTGAGATCAGAGATTGACTGCAAATGGTCACAAGGGAAATTCTGGGGGTGACTTAAGTATTCTAGAACTAGATGATGGTAGTTACACAACTGCATATATTTACTACAACTCATTGTTTGAACTATTCACTTAAATATGTGAATTTTGTGATTTGTGAAGTTATCTCAACATAGCTGTTATAAACAAAAAAAGATATAATAATGTGTTTTTTTATTTTCCTACCTAGGTAATTATCTGCAAGAAGTTTTCTGAGAAGCTGGTAGAATTTCCATTGCTAACCTCTTGGTACCAGAGGATTCAGGAAGTGCCAAGAGTGAAAATAGCAGCTTCTAAGTGTGGGATCCAGTTTCTCCATTTACCAGAGTTGTTGACAACCTCAACTGAACATCATCCAAACTTAAGTGAAGTCCCAGGTGTAGAAGAACAAAACGATCCTTTATTTATAGGAGGACCGAGACCAACCATGGCCAAATTAATGGTACTTAATTATTTTGTTAAAATTTTCTTTGAAAAATTCTATGTGATAATGTTGCTGAGCATTCTACTCCAACTTATAATCATGTTGACATTATTTTTGTTATAACTTTTATTTGTAGCTTGATTACTTCACTGTTTACCAGTTAATATTTCTGCTACATTTTTCATTTATGTGAAGTCTACTAAATTGAAACTTTTAGTATTAGTATTTTTGGAGTCAAGTATGTCACAATATATAATTGTAAAAAGCACTTTTCTCAAAACTTTTTTTTTTTTTTAATATTCAGGATATTGACCAAAGTAGCATCATACCTGGTCAAGTGTACTATTTTCACATAATTGTTTTCTGCTGTAAAGTTTTGGTCTGAGCCTTTTTTAGCTTGGATAATGATTTCAAGTTAAAGAAATATAAAGATGAGGCTGGCCTGATAGCCTACAGCTATAATCCCAGCATTTTAGGAGGCTGAGGCAGGTGGACCACTTGAGGTCAGGAGTTCCACACCAGTCTGGGCAACATGGCAAAACCCCGCCTCTACTAAAATTACAAAAATCAGCTGGGTGTGGTGGCACAAGCCTGTAGTCTCAGCTACTGGGGAGGCTGAGGCACCAGAATGGCTTGAACTCAGGAGGGCAGAGGTTGTAGTAAGCCGAGATTGCACCACTGTATTCCATCCTGGATGACAAAGCAAGACTCTGTCTCAAAAGAAAAGAAAAGAAAAGAAATACAAAGATGACTATCTAAATTGACTTTCTAAAGTTTTGTTTAAATTTGTAATTTTGAAATTCATTTAATTTTATTTTTACTTTAATCTCTGCTTTTAATGTTTTCATTATACAACAAGCCTGGGCGACAGACTAAGACCCTGTTTCAAAAAAAAAAAAAATGCGTATGCTTTATTTTCTCATTGGAGCATAGTTTGTTTTCAGTAGTACCAATTGTAAAGTTTTCAACAATGGGCTTTCCTTTCCCTAACATTTGAAACAATCTGCAAAAATATTTTGCTTTTAATAGATGATGTGAAGATTTATTTGAATAGAGAATTCATGAAGTAACTTAAGTTATCCATCGAAGTAACACTGGAAAAATATTCATTATATTTCCCTATTTGGTTTAGGAAGTATTTGAATTCTATAGTTAACAGAGTTTACTGATTTAGAAATGCACAGGAAGATTTTGGTATGGATACCAATCCCTTAACTCTTCAGCTAAGCTCTGTAGCCTATTGATTAAGTAATGAAACATGATTATATAGTTGATTTTACAAGTTATTGAGGCATGTCTAGATTTTGATGTGTCTTCATTATATGACTATACTGCTAAGGGATCTCTGGTTCACTTCTTGAGTGGATATAGAACTTCTTTTGGAAGTGATGAAAATATCTTAAAATAGTAGCGATAGTTGAACAATTGTGAATATTCTAAAAACCACTGAATTAGATGCTTTAAAAGGGTAAATTGTATGGTATTAATATGTAAATCATATCTTAATATAGTTGTGTTTTTTAAAAGATCCTAAGGTAAGAATGAGTTCAGTGAAATGAGAAATAGCAAGAAAATCAGTATGGCTAGATTGAAGAAGATAGAAGAGAGGTAGATGACGTCAGAGAGATGTGTTTATCTTTCTGGAGACAAATGAGTGCTCTGGGCTTGTGGGCCAATAGCCATATCTCTAGATTCTGTGTATTATTTCCTTTGAGACACAAATTCAGCTAGTTTTCATAATGGAAAGTAATCTCATATACTGATACAAAGGGTTTATTACTGAAGTCTCAGAGAGTTTTTATTTGAATAGATTATTCCTAAAGATAAAAATAACTGAGCCATGGATATATATATATACTGTGGAATGTGGACCCAGCATGTGATTGGAAGAGGTCTATGATTCCATGCATATGCCATGCCACTGTACCTAGATCAAATAAACAAGTGTACAGCTTCTAAGATGGTGAAGAAGGCTGAAAATTTTTAATATATTGAAAAGTGGTTCTAATTCTTGAAAATATGGGGAACATTTGGTTAAGCCAGAGGAAGTTTTCTCTAGTGACATTAAAGACACTTATAAAAGACTAGTATGAGTGGTGTTTTGGGGTATGTAAGTGGTAGCTTTTAGTACTGTAAATATAGCATATAGGCTGTGGCGGTTTTCATATATGTAAAGAGAGACCTTGATGGACGTATGCAGTGTTTTTTAATTGTTTCCATGTGGATTGTTTTTGATAACATTTTTTTCTTTAGTCTTTGATATCCAGTATACTTCTAGGTAGCTTATTACTTCTATGGATTTTCTAGTAATCATTTTAAAATAGAATTACTCTTTGTTATCTCAATATAAAATATAGGAAAGTAACTGTGATGTCAAAATACTCAACACATTGTATTTTTATTTAATTAAAATATGTATTTTGAGGAATAGCTGAAGATTATTATTTATGCTCCTCCTTACCAATATAAAAATGTAATTTTTTAGCCTTTAAGAATATAGTAATACTATATTAATTCCTTAATTTAGAAAGAGGCAATATTCTTTTCTAGGAAAAGGGCATTGAAGTGATGTTTTCTCCCCACCCTTGCCCTACTTGGACTCTTGATTGGAATGTTCTCCCTGCAGCAGTCAGTCCTAAGGAAGGTGAGTTTTCTTTTTTCTTTAAGTTTTATTCACAATTTGGATACTCTCTTCAAATCTGTCTTCTAATTTTATAAACTTTTCTTTGGTTTTATCTAGCATTCTGGTTACACTATCAGTTGAGTTTTCATTTTATTTTTATTATGAAAATTATATATAGACACACCACTTAGATTTAATATTTCCCAGATTTTTCTACATTTGTTTTATTTATTACTGTTTTTTTCTTTCCTGGCATATTTTGGAAAAAAAAAAAATCGCAGGTAACATGACATATTTTAGTACTCATATTTAAAAAATATTGGTATGTTAAATAATCACGCCATTATCATAACTAATAAAAATTACCAAAATTTAATGATCTAATGTCTAATTCATAATCCATTTTCTTCAATTGTTTATTGTTTGAGAAATATTGTTTTATTGTTAGGTTTGAAGTTAAATGGTTATATTTTTCTTTGCTAGAAATTATATTTGGTTTGTTTTCTGTTTCTTCCTTATACTTTTTTAAACATAGTTATTTTATATTTTATATTTGTTATTTCTAATTGTTAATAGTTATTTTATATTTTGTACTTGTTATTTCTAATACTTAATGTTCACAGAGGTATAATTCTGCTGTTTGTTTTTTCTGTTGACTTTATTTCTGCTCACTTATTTTCCTGTGAGTTTTGTAATTTTACACTGTGAATTCATTTAGGGTTACCTCAATCTGTGGAAATCTTGTGGGACTTGGATTAAGGGTCAATTCTCACAGAAAAGGATTATATTTGCTTATACCTACTAAGATTTAAGACCATTTAGCCTTGGTTTTTCAGCTTCAGATTTCTTTAAAAAAATGTTTTAATTTAATTATTATTATTTTTTCATTGATACATAATTATATATATTTAGGGGGAGCAGTATGATATTTTGATACATGTATATAATGTATAATGATCAAATTAGTTTAATTAGCATATTCATCACATCAAACATTTACCATTTCTTTGTATTAGGAACAGTTAAAATCTACTTTTCCAGCTATTTGAACTGTTATTAATTATAATCCCCCTACAGTGCTGTAGAACCAAGGAACTTATTTTTCTTTTCTAGCTGTAATTTTACATCCATTAACCAACTTCTGGCTATACACCTTTCCCAGGCTCTAGTAACCACTATTCTACTCTCAAATTCTATGAGACCAGCTTTTTTTACCTTCCAAATATAAGTGAGAACATATGATATTTGTCTTTCTGTACCTAGTTTATTTTTTAAAATATAATGTCCAAGTTCATCCATGTTGCTATGAATGACAATATTTATTTTGTTTTTATGGCTGAATAGTACTCCATCATATATATGTACCACATTTTCTTTACCTTTTCATCTGTTGTTGGGACACTTAGGTTGATTCCATATCTTGGCTATTGTGACTAGTGCTGCAATAAACATGTAAGTGCCGATATCTCTTCACTGTACTGATTTCATTTTCTTTTGGATGTATACCCAGCAGTGAATTTGCTAGATCCTACAGTAGCTCTAATTTAGTTTTTGAGAAAACTTCATGCTATGTTTCATAATGGCTATACTAGTTTACATTCCTAACAACAGTATGTAAGGGTTTCCCTTTCTTTGCATCCTACTATGTTTATTTTTTGACTTTTAAATAATAGCCATTCTAACTAGGGTGAGAAGATATTGCAGGTTTGATTTGCATTTCCTGATGACTACTTATTTGTTTTTGCTATTGAGTTGTTTGAATTCCCTGTGTATTCAGTATATTAATGTTTTGTTGGATAAATAGTTTGCAAATATTTTTTCTCTTTCTCCTGATTGTCTTTTCACTTTGTTGATTATTTCCTTTGCTATATAGGTTTTTAGTTCAATATAATCCTATTTGTCTATTTTTGCTTTTGTTGTCTATGCTTTTAAGGTCTTCATAAAAACTTGCCCAGTCCAATGTCTGGAAGCAATCCCCTTATATTTTCTTCTAGTAGTTTTATAGTTTTGGGTCTTACATTTAAGGCCTTAATCTATTTTGAGTGGATTTTGGTATATGATGAAAGATGAGGTCTACTTTTATTCTTCTACATATGGATATCTAGTTTTTTCACTACCAGTTATTGAGGAGACTGTCCTTTCCCCAGTGAATGTCCTTGACACCTCTGTATAATGTGGGTTGGCTATAAAGGAATGGGGATATTTATAGCCAACTCGTGTTATACAGAGGTGTCGCTTTGGATATTTGTCCTCTGTAAATCTCAAGTTGAAGTTTGAACTCAAATGTTGAAAGTAGGATCTCAAGGCAGGTGTTTCGTTCATGGGGGCAGATTCCTTATGAATGACTTTGTGACATCCTCCTGGTAATGTGTGAGTTCTCACTCTTAGTTCCCATGATAACTGATTGTTGAAAAAAGCCTGGCACCTCCTCTACTCTCTCTCTCTCTCTGCTTCCTCTTGCCTTGTGATGCCTGCTCCCCTTTGCCTTCTGCCATGAGTGGAAACTTCCTAAGGCCCTCACCAGAAGCAGATGCTGACACTATCCTTCTTGTACAGCCTGAAGAACTGTGAACCAAATAAACCTCTTTTCTTTATAAATTACTCAGCCCCAGATATTCCTTTATAGCAATATGCAAATGGATAAAAACAAGTGGATTCATTTCTGAGTTCTCTTTTCTGTACCTTGGTCTTATGTGTCTGTTTTTAATGCCAATACCACACTATTTTGATTATTATAACTTTGCAGTATATCTGAAAATTAGGTTGTATAAGGCTTTCAGCTTTGTTCCTTTTGCTCAGGATTGGTTTGGCTATTCAGACTGTTTTGTAGTTATATATGAATTTTAGGATTTTTTTTCTATTTTTGTGAAGATTTTCATTAGTATTTTTATAAGGATTACACTGAATCTGTAGATCACTTTGGTTACTATGATCATTTTTAACATACTAATTCTTCTAATGCATGAACATGATGTATTTCTATTTTGTGTGTCCTTCAATTTCTTTTTATCAGTATTTTATCAGTTTTCTCTAAAAGTCTTCCACTTCTCTAGTTAAATTTATTTATTTATTTATTTTGCTTGTTTTCCTGTATACAGATGCTACAGGATTTTTTATGTTGATTTTTGTATCCTGTGGTTTTGCTGAAATTGTTTCTCAGTTCTGAGTTTCTTGGTAGAACTTTTCAGTTTTTCTTACAGGTTTTTCTATGTACAAGATCTTGTCATCTGCAAATAGGGACAATTTGACTTCTTCCTTGCCAAAAATTTCTTTCTCTTGCCTAATTGCTCTAGCTAATACTTAGAAGGATTCTCTAAGTGAGTAAGAGTAGTCAGAGTGGGCATCCTTGTCTTGTGCTAATTCTTAGAGGAAAAGCTTTCAGTTTTCCCCATTCAGTATGACGTTAGCTGTGGGTTTGGCATAATGGCTTTTATTATGTTGAGGTATGTTCCTTTTATACTCAGTTTGTTGAGAATTTTTATCACAAAGGATGTTGAATTTTATCAAATGCATCTTGTGTATCTATTGAGGTAATCATGTGAGTTTTGTTCCTCATTCTGTTGATATGATGTATCTGATTTATTGATTTGCATGTGTTGAATTACCCTTGTATTCCTGTGATAAATTCCACTTGATCATGGTAATGACAGTTTTAATGCGCTGTTGGATTTTCTGTTTGCTAGTATTTTGTTGAGGATTTTTGCATCTTTCCTTATCAGGGATATTGGCTTATAGTTTTCTTTTTCTGTTGTACAATTTTCTCTTTTTTGTTGTATTCTTGTCTAGTTTTTTTGTATCAGGGTAGTGCTAGCCTCATAGAATGATTTTTGAAGAACTCCCCCCTCTTCAATTTTGTTGAAGAGTTTGAGAAAACTGGTATTGAATGTTTGGTAGAATTCTGCTGTGAAGACATCAGGTCCTAAGCTTTTCTTTGATGGGAGATTTTTTTTACTAATTCAATCTTGTTACTTGTAATTGGTCATTTCTAGGAGGTAGGACACTGCTTCAGCATAGGCACTGGGAAGACATGACTGCTGTTGGTGGCAAAGGTACTCTTTTTTTTTTTTTAAGAGACTGTACCTTTTCAGCTCAGTCACAGAGGGGCGTGACTGCTCTTGTCAGTCAAAGCCCCATTTACCTGGAATGTCTTGTGTTGCTTCAGTACTGGTCCAGAGAGGCACAGTGTAGCAATGACTGTGAGAGGATTTTAGAACAGCTTTTTCAGGGCATCATTTTCCTTAGAGGCAGTGTGCAGCTTCAGCTCAGTCCCCTAGGAGCAGGTGCAGGCATGACTGAGAGATTGAACAGTTCTGCCAAAGCACCATTTCTCCGGGAATGAGTGTGCAGCTTGAGCTCTAGCTGTGAGTGGAGGCTAGGAGGGGTGCATGAAGCAGCCCCACCACTGCTTGAGCCCACAGGGAAGGGTATAAGAGCTAGTCACAGCTTGGGGATGTCAGGCCTCTGGCAGGGGTGGTTTGGTAGCAGCTTACCCTCAGAGATGAAGGGATATTGTGGGTACTCGCCCCCAAGCAACACTCCAACAGTAGTTCCAGTCTGAAGATGGCATTGTACAGTAGCCACATAGGCCCCAGGATACAAGGCATAGTGTCAGCCCCTTCTCTGTGGGACAACAGCTATGTGGACTACAGGCAGCTCCCTCAGCTGGGCTTAAGTACCTTGATCAACACTTTGAACAACTATAGTCCTCACTACTGGAGTGAGGACTATAGTTCTGCTTGCCTTTCCCCACAGGGAGAAGTTCCTCCTGATTCTCATCCCTGCTTGGGAATGGGGTGCTGGAGACCAGGTGTTTCCTTCTGTTCTCTGTATGGCTATCCTGAGTTCCTGTGTTCACCTGGGTTTCTGTTACTCCTTTGATGTACTCCAGCAGACTCCGTTAGTCATTTTCATTATGATATACTTATTTATTAGTTGTTTAGGTTGTTTTTGTGGTGGGAGCTTGGGAGCCTTGGGCATGTGGAGTGCTAGGGGTTTCTTAAGCACATATTATTTAAATGTTTTCTTATCCAAAACTGAGACTTAAACAGACAAGTTACCTTTTATCATCTTCCTTTGTTGTTGGGTAGAACTTTTTAAATGTATCCTTTCAGAGGGAATATAGCTTTTGAAGGTTTCTGCTTTCAGGTAGAGATATTTGTTCCCACTCTCCATCATGCTGGGCTGAAGGACTAGCCACTCTTTGTCCTGCTGTTAAAGTCTGGGTCCCTATTATTAGCAAATACCCTCAGGGCAGCTATAGTGTCAGTTCAATACTATTGCACAAATTTTCAGCAATCCCCCAACTTTTTACCACCTCACATTCTTAAAGCCCTATAAATTTTTGTTGTTCTCAGACACCCACCTAGAAATGTAAAGGATGCTAGTTCATTTTTAAATACCATTTTAGGTGTTATTTAGATAGAGAATTATTTAGAATAGCTCAATGTTCTATTTCTTCAATTATTAATTTATTCTTTAGTTTTATGTTTAGCCAATTATGACTTTTAATTTTTAAATCTTCTTTGAAGTAGTTTCCTTCCCTTTTCATATTCTTCTTTTCTGTGATGCTACTTAATATTGCCTGTATCTCACGGGTCAATGCTGTTCTGTCAATCAAGGAAATAATTTAGAATTATCCCAGAATAGAAGATCATGTTGGAGAATTAATATTTCTGCCCCAAAGATATTTTATAAAAACGAAATTGAATCTTTGGTCTTTTATTAATTGTATACAAAGATAGTAATGAATTTGCTAGTGTTTTTAAATTTTACATATTTTCTGACATTTCAAAAAATTTAAATGTTTTATGGTACTTACAGTGATTTTGGTTGTATACACTTACGTTATAATATAGATTTTGAACAAGCTAAACTTACAGTTTACTAAATTTAAAAATCCAATTTTCATTAATATTTATGTTTATCAAGAAATGAAAATAGGGTTTTCTAAATGCCAAATGTTTTGCTTTATCCATAATTCATTTACTATGGAGCTAAAATAGTATTTTCGCTTATTAGTATGAGCAATCAATTACATCAGCTACCAACTGAAGGAGATCTCACATTAAACATTCATGGCTGGTCGTTTTTCTGGTTAGAGGTTCATATTTAACAGAGTTCATGGAATATATTACTCATTACATCCCTATAATTGGATCATCTTGTTTTCATAATATTATGACAAAGAAGCAACTCTAACAGCAGGGCTACAGGGTTTACTCACATTACATTCACTGTTTCTTAAAAGATTTATAGTCTGTTAAAGTAAGGCAGAATTATGGCATTTTAGATTTGTTGTTTTCAGTTCTGGTAATTTCAAACATTGCATGATAATAGGATTTTTGTGAAATAAAATTATGTAGGGGTGTGGAGGATGACTGAAAAAAAAAACAAAAAAAAAACAAAAAAAAACTATGTTTCTGTACTGTCAAGAGAAATCTCTAATGTAACCTGTATTATATTAAGATTTTTATTGGTACTTGGTTCATTTGGATGTCTTAAAGACTAACTCTTTATACTGAATTCATTGAATTACATCAAGATTTTGGTGCATATTGTAATAATCATCCTCTTTACTAATAAAGCCTGTATTAATTAATCCTCATGATCGAAGCTGTTTTTTAGGCCTATGTAATCTACCATCCTCTGCTCTTACCCATTTCTCTCCCTACATCTTATCTACCATCCCTTGAACTTTTTACTGATTCTTTTATACAACCTATATTTACTATTTACATGCCTTTCCTTTTTTTTCCAGTCTTGAATATTCTTCTTTCTACTCCCCTTGCTTGTTGTAATTATACTCCTCTTTTAAAGATCAATTCAAGCTCTGCTTCCTTCATTAAGTCTTCTGCTATGTAATCAGAAATTTAGTTAACTACCTAATTAGATAACCCATGGCCAGATACTCAGCTTCTCTGTGTCTTGGTTGCCTTGTCTGTGGAATGGAGATAATAGTATATACCTTATGGGATTGTTGGTACAGTCAGTGCATTAATATGTAAAGCAATTCATACAGTGCTTAGGAAATTGTAAATGTTAAATATTAGCTCATATAGAAGTCACAATTAATCACTGCCTCTTGACATCCTGTTACTACTTTCTCTTTATTGTTGTTTTTAATTTTTAATTTTTTATTTCTTAGAGACATGGTCTCACTCTGTCACCCAGGCTGGAGTGTAGTAGCTCAATCATAACTCCTTGCGGCCTCTAACTACTGAGTGCAAGCAATCTTCCTACCTTATCTTCCCGATTCGCTAGGACTACAGGTGCATGCCACCACACCTGGCTAATTTTTTATTTTGTGTAGAGACAGAGGTCTCACTATGTTGCCTAGGCTGGACCTTTTGTAATTTCTTATACTTAATGTTTTGTACTTATATTATGCTTCTGTTACACTATAATTATTTGTGGGCATATTTTTCTTCTTCAATAAACTGTGAACCCATTGAATGCAGGACTCCTGGAGCTAGATATTCAATTATTTTTTTATTAAATTGAATGACTTGTAACTATAGATCCTTTTTTGAAACTTTCCAAATTTCTGCTTTATCTAGGCAACTCTTTACATTTGTTTATCTCACATTGATTTCTAAGGCTAAAATAATTGAGATGTTTTAGTTGGAAGTAAAGAGAGCTGAGGATTTAATGTACATTATTATTTTATTTTTAATGGACTGGGAGTAAGTTGCAGATATTGTTCACTTTCACTCCTAAATACTTATTTCCTAAAAACAGGACATTCTTTCACATAGTTATAGTACAGTTATCAAACAGGATATTTAGTTTAGTACACATTATTATGTAACCTATAGTCTGGCAGATTTTGGCACATTTAGTTGCATTAAGATGAAACAGTTCACAGCCTTTGTCCTTCATAATATGGTTGTTTTATGAATAGTTCAGGCCATATTTTTGTAGAATGTCTCAATTTGGATTTGTCTGATGTTTCCTCATGAGTAGGTTCAAGTTATGCATTTTTGGCGGGAATATCACAGATGTGATGTTTTATCCTTCTCAGTGCAGCCTATCAGGAGGCACATTATGTCAGTTTGCACACAGTGCTAATTGGTTAAGCTTTATTGAATTAATAAGTAATTTGTAGAGATATGCTTTGAGACTATGTAAATGCCTTGTTTCTTTTCAACCTTGTACTCACTAGTTTACATTCATTAGATGCTTCTTGCCTATGGTAGTTACAAAATGGTGATTTTCAACTCTGTCATCCTTCTATATTTATTAGTTGCCACTCTTCTGTAAGAAAGTTTTTTCTTCTCTTTTTATTTCTTTCTTTACTGTCAGTGTCAACTCATAAATTTTTATTTTATTAAATGACTTATAATTTTTCACTATTGTTATTAGTTTTAATGCCCAAGTTGTCCCATGTTGTGAGTGGTAACCTGACTTCTGAGCCCTTGAAAATGCCCCCATTCTATCACCACTTCCTTCATTTCTAGCATAACAACATATTACAGGCTTATCTTGTCATTTACCTGTCCTAGCCCTAGAGTCAGCTGTTCTCTAAGGAGTTCTGGTTCCCTTTCCTAGAGAAGGGCATTTAGAAATTAAGATTTAAGTACTAGGTGTGATCATTGTTTATGAACTGATATAGCTTCTAGGTCATCTCAGTAGGGACCTATATGTATAGATCTATTAGGAAATAGATGTATGCATACATTCATGTATGTATATGCATATATATACAACTATACACATCAATGTCTAGTGATATATCTACATCTTTTATCCATCTATATGTGTATATACTAAAAACCATGAGTTTTTATATCTAATTCAAATCTAACAATACAGGATTCTTCCTGCTTTTTCCAAATTCTGTATCTGTGTCTGCCTTTTCCAATAGTAAAAATAGCCCTTAACATCCTTATTGCATTTGCTCATTTTATGAGTCTTGCAATATATGAACAGTAGTTCCAGAATTACTATACCCACATCTGTGTGAAAAATATACCTACTGAGTTGAATTCCAGATGGTTTAAATTTATTTTCAACTTTGAAGTGAGGATGTGTAGTCAAAGTTCTCATGCAGATAATTGTGATATTCTATACAAGGTGAATTCTATAAAGTAAACAATGAAAAGTTTTAGTTAGTATTAATCCTTTTAGCCAATACAAAGAGATTTGGCTGTGATCATCAATATTCAACTAATAGTCTTCTACTTCACTGAGAACATCCAGGCTACTGCATACTCTTTTACTGTTTGGCCTCAAATACCTGTGTGATTTTGTGTGATGAATGAGGATCAATCCTGTTTGATCCTGAGGACTCCTTTGGTTAAGTCCAAAGTCACCCTCTGGTTTTTGCCTTGTGAATTTTTGTCCTTTGGGTATAAAGAGGGTTATGGTCTTTTGCCTTAAGACCTAGCATGGAGCTGGCTTAAGCCACTCATAACATATCAATATGATATTCACATATTGATTGTGAATATCACATTAAATTAGAAATATGGCCCCATTAATACCTGAGACCTTAATTTTGCTTTTAAGCTATGTGAAAGTACCGTGATATGGGGAGAGTGCATAAAAACCTTAAACATTACCACACATTCACCCTCACCCGGTGCCACCTGCTTTAGAGTACAATTGGTCCTTGACCAACATGGGAGTTAGGGTCGCTGACTCCCCATGCAATTGAAAATCTGCATATAGCTTTTGACTCTCCAAAAACTTAATAGCTTACTGCTGACTGGAAGCCTCACCAATGACCAGAATAGTTAATTCACACGTATTTTATACATTAAATGTATTACAACAAGCTAAGCTTGAGAAATGAAAGGGTGATAAAAATCATAAGGAAGAGAAAATATATTTACTATTTATTAGGTGGAAATGGATCATCATCAAGGTGTACATTCTCATCATCTTCATTTTACTTAAGCTACGGATGAGGAGGAAGCGAAGGGGTTGATCTCGCAGTCTCAGGGGTGGCGCGGAACAGTTCAAACCTGTGTTGTTAAGGGGTCAAGAGTATATACTTCTCAGTTGAGATACAAGGAAAAAACTTAAGCCAGAGTTTTATCAGAAGGGGATATTATAGATGTCTTCTTTCTAAAGGCTTTTAATCCTAGCAGATGACATTGCTTGGGATAAAAATTTATGAAATCTTAGAACAAGAATTATGAACGTCTACATTCTAACTTGATATAGATCACTAATGGATGTTTCTAGGAAATATGAAATTTTTTAATTCTAGTGGCAGATTATCCTCTCATAGCAGCAAGATATTTCTTCTTATCAACCTTTATGTATAGTTATTATAGGTGACTAAAGTTTTAAATTTGAAGGCATATCCTTATGAGGATCATTTATATAAATATTCTTTTTTTCCCATTTATTTTCCATAAAATATTTGGGGTTAAAAAGAATGAATTGACCCTTAACATTAGGAAAAAATATTAAACGAGGTAGTGATGTATAACTAGTAAAAATTGGCTTCAATAAAAAGTCTGTGTGCTCTATTCCCTACCCCTTCGTTATATGTTTCTATAAACCAACAGCAGCACCCCTTCTTTCTTCTCCCAGCAGAAGTGATTCGGGGAAGCAAGGGAAGAGTGTAGTCAAGGTCTTTGGAAAGAGGCAGATACAAGGTGAAGAATGAAAGGGCTAAAGGTAGCCTTTTCCCCTATTATTTATTTTTAACTAGGTTCTTACCAACCTTTGAGTATATGCTAAATATGTAGGAATATTATTTATTGCTATTCTTTCCAGAAGGCAAGGGATACTGAAAGTTGTAAACAAAGAATGGTCTCATCCACAGTGTCAATAATCCTCTCCTCTGTGGGAAATCCAAAACACAAAAGCTTTTCCTAAGGCGGGTAGGCAGGACATAGGGATGCTGCTTTGTTCTAAATCATTACTTTTCTAACTAGGATATCCGTCAAAATCATTTGGAAAGCTTGTTAAAACAGAGTGCAGGGCTCTACGCCACAGTTTATCTTACAGGTCTGGGGTAGAGCCTTAGAATGACATTTCTAAGAAATATCTCTGTGATATTGCTTCTGCCACTTTGGAAACCACACCATGTGAAGTATTATCCTATGCAAATAATATAATGCATACACTGCTGCTTGATTTCACTCTTTACCTCTTAAATAATATGAACAGTATCAAAGATGTTCAAATATTTTTTTACAACTTAATTCTTTTTCTGTTTTTAGCAAAGAGTCAGTCTTATATAAGTACATTCCTCTAAGCCATTTGCTAACTATGAGAACTTCTATTGTAGACCAATTGTCCTGATATATAGTAGAAGTAAAAGTATCCTGATAATATAAATTAAAATAATGGTCTCTTTCAAGATGATTTTATTTTTTCTAAAATACTCATCTTGGGTTCTTATTTTTTCTACTTTACCATACTATATGAGACTCAAAACTAGAACATTTGTTTTCTTTTAAAAGTTTCTTCAGGTAGACAGTGTAAAGGGTTTTGTTGTTGTTTATATTAAATAGCTTTAGAGTTTAAGGCTGTTATATTTTGAACTTTTTGCATTTACAGTACGTAAGTGGCTAAGCATGGTGGCTCACACCTTAATCCCAACACTTTGGGAAACTGAAGTGGGTCACTTGAAGTCAGGAGTTCAAGACCAGCCTGGCCAACAAGGTAAAACTGTCTCTACTAAAAATACAAAAATTAGCTGTGTGTGGTGGTACACACCTGTAGTCCCAGCTACTTGGGAGGCTACCATGAGAGAATTGCTTGAAACTGGGAGGCGGAAGTTGTGGTGAACCAAGATCACACCACTGCACTCCAGCCTGGGTGACAGAGTGAGACTCCATCTCAAGAAAAAGAAAACAAAAATACTAAAAGTATATCAATAGTATGAGATCTAAGAGGTTTTTTGTTTGTTTGTTTGTTTCATTTTCTGGGAAGAATTTTTCTGACTTAAATGTTTTTCATTTCTCTAAGTTATACTTAGCTATAAAATTCAAAACCTGCCCATATTTGACTCAGAACTCTACCAATTTTTTAGTATTTTCTCTTCTATGTTAAGAGTGAAATTCTCAATACACATTTTGTTGCTTTGTCAAAATATTATTAAAGTATTTATTTAAACTTATTTTCTTTATAGATTACTCAATCTTGGATACGTTTTAAACTTATTTTTAATCTTTAATGTCTCTAAACAATTCTATATATAAATATGGACATAATTCATATTAAATGGTTTAAAATATAACAAGATTGCCAAAACATGTTTGTTATTTGCTTAATAATCCTCTTTGGATTTAGTGCCAAAACATTAATATATATCAGTATAGAAATTGAAATAGATATATATTACATATGTATGATTATATTATATATTATATCTATGAGTGATATGTAGAGCAAACCGTGTGTTAAATTCATTTCTTTTTCTGGTAGAAAGTTAGAAAAGTCAGCCAGAGTAATAGTAAAAAGAATTTAAACTGGCAAAGAGATGGCTAAAATTTTACTAGGCAGAATTTTTCCAGTTGTGACATTAAACATTCCTTATATTAACATGTTTTTTAAAAATAGAATACTAATTAATTATGCTTGGCAATTAAAAGGTATTACTGTTGATAGGAATATTTTGCAATAGGTTTTAATGAATGACTAATTTGTTGAATTTTTTAAAATAAAAAACAAAGTAATATACCATATAATGTTTATTGGTGAGGAATGTTACAATGAGGTAGAGAACTAGTAGAAGGGCATCTTTATTTTTCAGTGTTACTTTCTTCTTATGAAACATTAAAAGATTGAATACAAAAAAAGAACTATATAAAATACACAATTTTATAATTGTATGATAATACATTTTTAAAAGCTTTTTAAAATTTTAAAAGCTTTTTAAAAATTCACAGAGTAACATATAAAATAATTTAATCAAATTCTCCTGAAATGTATCTGTAAGCACAACATAATTTTTATCAAAATCTGATTTTTTGTAGCTGTAGACAAGCTTATTCTAAATTTTATGTGGTAAAAACAATTTGAAAAAGAATAACAGAATCACTCTACTCACTGTTCAGATTTACTATATAGCAACTGTAATTGGAGAGATAGACATATAGAATAATAGAATAGAAAAGTAAAAAAAGGTATAAAAGCAACTCAATGGAAGAAGGATAGTCTTCAGCAACTGTTGCTCCATCAATTGTACATCCATAGGCAATATATATATATAATATATATAAAATATATAATATATATTATATATATAATATATATAATATGTATAAAATATATAATATATATTATATATAATATATATTATATAAAATATATAATATATATAAAATATATAATATATATAATATATATTATATATATTATATATATAATATATTATATATAAAATCTTTACCTAATTGCACACCTTTCATAAAAGTTAATCCTGAATAGATCATGGAATGAAATATAAAATTTTGAACTATAAAACTTTAAAAGAAAATATTCACAAAATACTTTGGGACCTAAGCAAAGAATAGGCAATAAGTTCTTATACATGATACCAAGAGCATGATCCATTTTATAAAAATTGATAAATGAGACTTCGTCAAAATTAAAAACCATTGCCCTGCTAAAGACTGTTAAAAGGATGCTAAAACAAACTATAGACTGGAAGAAAATATTTGCAAACCACAAATATTCACAAATTTGACAAAGAACTTGTATCTGGAATATGTAAAGAACTCTCAAATCTCAACAGTTAAACAAATAAATAAAAGTCCAATTAGAAAAGGAGCAAAAGACATGAACAGACATTTCACCAAAGAGTATATAAGGTGGCACATGCATATATGAAAATTTCTTCTATTTCAGCAATATCAGGGAAATGTAAATTAAAACTAAAATGAGTTATTATTACACACCTAACAGAATGACTAGGAGTAAAAAGTAACAACACTGAATGCTGACAAGGATGCAGAGAAGCTGGATCATGCATACATTGCTGGTAGGAATGCAAAATGGTACAGCCCACTTTAGAAAATAATTTATCAGTTTCTTAGAAAACTGAACATGCAACTACCACAAGACTCAGTAATTGCACTTTTGGGTATTCATTCCAGAGAAATAAAATCTTAAATTTACATGAAAATCTGCACATGAATATTCATAGCAATTCTTAGTAACTCCCTAACTGGATATAATCCAAATGTTCTTCAACAGGTAAATGATTCTGGTATATCTGTGCAATGGAATACTATTCAGCAATAAAAAAGAATGTATTATTAATACTTGCAACTAGTTGGATAGATCTCAAGGCATTGTGCTTAATGAAAAAAAAAAATCTGGGAAGGTTACCTATACTGTATGTTTGCCTTTATATAACATTATCAAAATGATAAAACTAGAAAGATGGAGAATAGATTAATGTTTGACAGGGATCAAAAATGGTGGTAATAAGGTGCCCCTTGTGGAGAGGGGTTCGATACACAACTGTATACATGGAATCAAGTTGCATAAAAGGATACTTATACTTACAAGTGCATGCATGTAAAAATTTGTAAGAACTAAGGTCTGTAGTTAACAGTATTGTACTAATAATGATTTCCTAGTTTTGCTTTTGTACTAAAATTATTTAAGATGTCACCATTCGGGAAGCTGGGTGAGGAGTTATTGGGAGTATTATACTACTGCAACTTCCTGTGAGTCTGTAATTGTTTCAAAATAAAAAAAAAATTAAAAGCAATTCAAGCAAACTATTGGGAAAAATCAGGGAAATTAAGACTATTGAAATACTTCTCAGCTCACCTTTTTTCAAAAATCTTTATCAGAAAACTTTGGGAGATGGTTTGTAAATCAAAAGATAGCTTAATACAAGGCAAGAGCTGTAAAGACATCTGAATATATTTCCTTTGTAATCAATAGCAGTGCAGTACTAGTATACACAGGTAAACTTTGGCTTTCACCTTTGTCAGTCAGCCTTCACAGGTTGCTGTTCCTAAGCTCACAGAGAAATAGAGAAAGTCAAATTGACGTAGCATAATTTAAGTTTCTGAAACATTGCTTCAGAACAGTGATTAATATAGTCTAGGAACAGCTCAAGAATTAAGCATGGCTGATAGTTTACCCTAGGCTCCCTGAAAACTTCAAGACATCTTGAGGATGTTACGGTGTTATATATGTTACAGTGTTGTAGATGGTATGTTCATGGGGAAGCTCTTTCATATGGAAACCTCAATAATATCCAATTGCAATTATTACATCTTCATTGGAAAAACTGGAACTAAGTATCTTATTATGACTGTAAAAATGGTTGAGTGAAAGAGTTCATTTTGAACTTTAAATTTAGCTTAAATATGTACAGCGCTGTGGAACTGCTTCGTCATAAGCAAGGCCTGAAAGAGTAGCAAAATTAAATTCAAGTTTTATGCTTTAGAGTCCTCAACAAAAATACACACATGCCCTGTATCTACCGTAGAGACAGCAATTCTTTAGGTAGGACAGCATTGGTAAAATGGGCTCACAGCTTTAGTACCTTAAAGCCACATAATGTATGGCTCACTGAGTTTCTCTCTCTCTTTTTCTGTTTTTAAGCCATGAAACCAGATTGTGATCTTATGAAAATGCAATGCCTTTGTTTAAAGTATACTAACTGTAGCATGTGATGAAAGACAAAGGTTAAAAATCTTTTTTCCTCTTAGAGTTAGATTTGCTGTAATTCTTCTCAGTATTATGTTATGCTTTGTTCTCTTCTCTAGGGTTACACTTCAAGAACCCTATTTATAGACAATGTTTTTAAGTACTTTACAGAGACCATAATGACTGATTATCAAGAAAGGTTTTCATGGCCAGTATCAAGGGTGTATTACGCATACTCTTCCAGAAGTATTGCTTTTCAAAACAAAATAAAATTATTTGATATTAGGATACATCTATATGATTATACAAATTTATCTGAGATTTATTTTATTTAGGTCATATGTAGGGTATAAAAATTGTCTGGATTTTTTTGTCTATATGGGAAATGAACAAATTGAGTGCTTATTGAATAATCAAAGAAATTTGGGTTTGGTTTTGACTCCACTAAGTAGTTTGTCATAGTACTAGGCAAGTTTGAAAATTATGATGCTTTATTTTAGGAATATTATGAGTTTACTAGTAAGAAACTTCAAATTATCTATTCAAAAGTATACTTAAGTATTAATAATATTATTCTTAAGTATTAATATGTTTCAGAGATCATAATTCTTCAAAAGGTTAAAACAGGATTTGTGTGAATAATGAAATAATTGTTTCTGAATACCTTTACTAGCCAAGGGCAAATTCTCTCTCTTCAATTAGTATTGAAATGTAGTTGTGTGGGGCCATTTTAATTTAGCAAGACTTACCTGGTGAATGGATCTGGAGCACTTCCCAGTTCTATTATGTTTCCAGCAGTATCTGCATTATCTTAGGGTAGAAATATGTCCCCACTTGAAGATAAGACTTTTACTAAGTACTTTATATTTTTTTCTTTATGAGTTTTTCCATTGATCACAAGTCCTGGTACCATAATAAAAAACTGTGATGTTTTAGAATAAGACAACTTTAGATGAAAATTTGTAAATATTTTTACATAAATTATTAATGAGTAAATTTTTAGCAAGAAACCACGTTAAGAGCAAAACTTACTGTTGAGTGTTATCCAGAAGCAATGAGGGACAGGAAAGAAGAACGTTTGCTCTAAAACAAGATAGTTGCAATAAAGCATTTAGTTCCAGCCTTCAGCACAATTTCTAATAAAGATAAAAGAATGAACAATGGAAGACATTTGCAGAGTTATTCATAGTTATATGTAAATTATATATACAATTGGATGTATTCATGAGCCAACCTGGGATTAAAAATATTTGAAAAAAAATTTGTATCTGTACTGAACATGTATAGAGTTTTTTCTTGTCATTATGCCCTAAACAATACAACAGGACAACTATTTACATAGTATTTACATTATATTAGGTATTACAAGTCATCTAGAGATGACAAAGTATATGGGAGGATGTGCATAGGTTATATACAAATATTATGCCATTTTGTGTCAGTGACTTGATCATTTATAGATTTTAGTATCTGTGGGAGGTCATGGAATCAATCCTTCACTGATACTGAGGGATGACTGTAGTTTATACATAAACTATACATACCTGTTCTGAAAGCCCTGAACGATGTTTATAATTAAGGCAAAACTGGCTCTGTATTAATAACATTTTGTACATTTGCAAAAAGGCATTTTCTTGCATAATTTATCTCTTAGATTACCTTTCCAGACTTCTTTTAAATATCTCACAGTAATACTGTTTTTAAGCTTAAAAACTCTTGACAGTGGTAAACTTTCAAGAATTTTTGTATTTTTTAAATCTTAAATGCTTAAAGGAGTTGAAGGGAAAACTAATGATGTGGATCTCTGTTTTTTCTGTTAATGGGAACTAATTAGTACTGTTCATTATGGTTGAAATTGGCATTCTCTGTGCTGCTTCAGACAGTTATGATAAAAATCAGCTCAACTATACAAGGAACTATTTTATTCCATGCTTTTAACCAGCTCCTTTTAGCACCCAAGCCCATTCATTATTTTTATTTAATTGGGCCAACTCACATTGGAGAAATACCTGAAGCAAGGAAATTTCCCTAATAGCTGTGCAGTAACAATAGCTCACAGGCACTTAAACAATAGAGTTGTCTAAGATTGAATCATCAGAAGAAGAGGAAAAAAGTTATGCTTAACCATAGGGCAAAAATATAGTCATAAATAGACAGCTGTCATTATTTAAATAGCATAAACAATATTAGTAATCAATAGTATAATGTTTATAGATGTGAATTTTGTATGCTTATATGTGGAAAATTGTTAAATTTATTTTTATATCGAAATTTGTAGTCACATTTGAAAGTTGACTGTATTCTGTACACAAAAATGCAAACATGTGCTTCCTAGGAAAAAGTAGAAATTTTGCATATGATCACACAACAAATCTTTTCTAAAACTAAGGCAAAGTCTCAATTCCACTCCTTATCTTAAAAACAAATTATTTTATATGAAGGTTTTACTCTGACTTATCTGTTGAAATGAGAAAACAAAAGTATTTTTGTGACAGTGTGCACATCTAATAAGACATTAAAATGTTTGGAGAGTCTGGAAGTAGGGTCACGCCCCACCTCTTTTTAACAACTTTTTTTTTTTTTTTTTTTTTTTTTGAGATGGAGTCTTGCTCTGTCTCCAGGCTGCAGCGCAGTGGCACAGTCTCAGCTCACTGCAACTTCCGCCTCCTGGGTTCAAGCGATTCTTTCGCCTCAGCCTCCCAAGTAGCTGGGACTACAGGCACATGCCACCATGCCTGACTAACTTTTGTATTTTTTGTAGAGACGGAGTTTCACCATGCTGGCCAGGATGGTCTCGATCTCTTGACCTCATGATCCGCCCGCCTTGGCCTCCCAAAGTGCTGGGATTAGAGGTGTGAGCCACTGTGCCTGACCTTTAACAGCTTTATTGACTAAATACTTCCATGCGCTAGGGAAATATTCACATTTTGATATTTTTTCAGCAAAACAAGGAGAGAAAACTTAGCTGTAAAAGACAATATTACAGAAAATGACTTAGAAAATTGCTTCCTAACTGGGTGCAGTAGTTCATGCCTGTAATCTCAGCACCTAGGGAGGCTAAAACAGGAGAATCACTTGTGTCCAAGAGTTCAAGATCAGCCTGAGCAACATAGTGAGACTTCATTGCTAAAAAAAAAAAAAAAAAAAAAAAAAAAAATCTGGTGTGGTGGCCTGTACCTGTAGTTCCTAATTCTAGGGAGACTAAGCAGGAGGATTGCTTGAGTTTGCAAGGTTGAGGCTGCAATGATCACACCACTGCACACAGACTGGGCAACAGAGTGAGACGCTGTCTCAAAAGGAAAGAAGGAAGGAAAGGAGGGAAGGAAGAAGGAAGGAGGAAAAAAATGCTTTCTCCCAGTTATACCAAAGGAGGAAGGGAGTAAAGGAGGGAGGGAGAGAGAAAGGAAAGGAGGAAGGAAGGCAGGTAGGTAGGTAGGTTGGAAGGAAGGAAGGAAGGTTGTTTCCAGTTATACCGGTGTGCTTTCATCTAATACAGATGGTTTACTGTAAAATCATGTCATTTTTGGGCTAGAGAGTATGATCTGACTGAAAAGATGCCATTAAGTAACTTGTTTATAAGTGCTTTTGATACCATTACTGGCATTTATATTCCCAGAAGAATATAAATCATTCTACCTTAAAGACACATTCACATGTATGTTCATTGCAGCACTATTCACAGTAACAAAGACATGGACTCATCCTAAATGGCCATCAGTGACAGATTTGGATAAAGAAAATGTGGTATATAATATACCATGGAATACTATGGAACCATAAAAAGAATGAGATCATGTCTTTTGTGGGAACCTGGATGGAGGTGGAGGCCATTATCCTTAGCAAACTAATACAGGTACAGAAAATTAAATACCACATGCTCTCACTTATAAATGGGAGCTAAATGATGAGAACTCATGAACATAAAGAAAGAAACGACAGAGATTGAGGCCTTCCTGAGGCTGAAGGGTGGGAGGAGGGAGAGGACCAGAAAAAATAACTTGGGTACTAGGCTTAGTACCTGGGTGATAAGTCTGTACAACAAACGCCTGTGACCTGAGTTTACATATAACAAACCTGCATATGTGCTCTCAAACCTAAAATAAAAGTTTTTTAAAAAGACAAGTGCCTCTGTTAAGTTTAACTAAATCTCTTTGATAAGCAATATTCCAATTATATAGCCACTCTTCATGAAATATTAGATTTTGACTTAGACCCTTGAACGAATTCTGTAAAATATGATTGCATCAATCAAATTCCCAAAAGGAAAGGATGACACATTCAAGTTGGGGTTATTTGAGGATGACTTATATGCAAAGAGATTAATCACAAAGTTGTGGTCAGGATGGCAGAACCATAAAGATACAGTGTAGGAACCTAGGATTAGTAGCTACAGAACTGTTTCTATCTCTGGGTCTGACCAAACATAGAGAGGGAAAAGAAAGGCAAACCTCACAAAGCAAGCTGTTTTGAGAGGGACAGTAACCTGCAGGCAAGACAGAGGTAGCTCTAGTTGACTCTCAGGCCTAAGAGCCAAAGGAATAAATTCCCTGACCTATATCTCCTTTACTGTCTGATCTGCTGCTGTGGCTTCTCTGAGACAGAGGAAAAACCAAAGGGTTTTTCATACTCTAACACAACACAATACTTCTGACACTGAATGTATGAAGGGATTTCCCCACACACCAAAAAATTCTTCACCGACATCAGCTGGGAATCCTCCAATTCAATCCTGACATCATCTACCTGGATATAGTGTGAAATCTCACAGGTTAAGGGCTCAGTTCTACAAGACTGCCCCCCACTTCCGATGCCAATCACAAGGCCTAGGTTGTGACATGTAATTCTGACAGACTGGCCATGGTTCCCACGACACCCTCTTAAGGTTCAACTAATTCAAGAATAGCTCACAGAATTCAGGGAAATACTTTAATTACATTTACTGGTTTATTAATAAAAGATGTATTAAAGGATACAGATGAACAGCAGATAGAGAAATACATAGGGCAAGGTCTGAAAAGGTTCTGAGTGCAGGAGTTTCTGTTCCCGTGGAGTCGGAGTGTGCCACCCTTATGGAACATGGTTGTGTTCGCCAATGCAGACGTTCTCAGAGCCCCCTACTTCAGGGATTTTTATGGAGGGTTCACCACATAAACATAATTGATTATTCAATTTCTAGCCCTTCTCCCCTCTCCAGAGAATGGGAGCTAGGTCTGAAGTTCCCAGATTATAATCATGTCTTGGCCTTTCTGGTGACTAACCCTTGTTCAGAAGTCCCCCAAGAGTTGCCTCAGAACACAGTACACTCCTATCACCTTGAAAATCTCAAGGAGTTATTGCTTAGGAAATTTGTGTCAGGTACTGGTAGCAGAGACTTATACACAGACATATATGTATGTATACATTTCTTATTTCACAACTTTTCACTGACCAAAACCATCCAGATACCAGAGGGCAAGGAAGCCAATTGGGTAGCCCACACAGATCAACCTTCAAAGCAGAGAGCAGGTTAAATTAGAGAGGCAAATACTCTGCAGGTATCTGGCAGAGTAATTGTGGAAATTCAGAGCCAGGAGAGACATTAGAGATCATGTAAAATCAGAAAATTTGAGTAACCTTGTAAGAGTAAGTAACATGCGTTGTACAATTTACAATTAAGACACTCTGTCAGTCAGTGGAGTTGAGAACTCTAGCTCTTCATGCATTATAGTTCAAAATTTTGTCACAGTCACCACTTACAGCATCTGTGCAAATCGCTTGTGTGTGAAGTTACACTCATGGCATTACTATTACCTACAAAATTAATAAAATTTGAAATTTATTAACCTAAGTGGCGGGAGTTTGGCCACATTAGATGAAATGTTTTGGAAGAGTAGTGGTCCCACATAACTTATTTCACTCCGTACTATAATTCTCTGAAAATTACTTTCAGTGACCATACCCGTTACAGAAAATTGCTGTTTAAGGTGATTATCTTAAATCTTATAGTTGTGGGGTAAGCCAGACTGGAGGAAGAATTAAAATAACCCTTTATTGGAGTTATTGCTTAAGAGACTTAAAATTTGATTAATTCATTTGATTAAAAGCAGCATATAAAACTCTTTATTAAGAATTTCCCATTCTCAAAATGAATTCTACCCATTGTTGTTGGAATATGTTTCCTTTTAACATTTTCATGCCTTATTATTTTCACTAATCTATTAATACCATCTGAGCAGTTATATCAAGTAATTTTACACTTATTGAATGTTTCTGTGGGTAGGAGACTATAAAGCATCTCTTCAAACTCTGCTCACATTCTGGAAACCATTGGTCATAACATTCACTCTGAAATCAATGATTTTACTTATGAACAGCAAAGTTTGTGTCTTTTTCACACAAATGTTCTTGCATTCTGGGGTCTATTCATCCTTTCTTATGTAGCTTGTGTTATATAGATTCTTGCTAAGGTCTTTATAACTGTAGATCAAAAAGTAGAGATCATCAATATCAGCTGAGTTTTTCTGCTACAGTTGTGATTATTAAATTTAATTATAAATGCTGTATTGTACCTAACCTATTTCACAAGGAGATGCATTTCCTTGATTCTGTTAAAAAGATGCCATTGTTAGGTTTGAATGCCTATAGAATATAAAGGTTCTAGTCAAAAAAAGACTATTTCAGTATAAATGCATCACTTCTTCCTTTTTAAAAAGCAATAAACTAAAATATATTCTAGCTTTACAAATGCATTTACTAGGTCTTTAGATATGTTCCTACTATACTTTTTATTATATAAGAGTTAGAACTTACCATTTAATTCAAACTGTCAAAGAATTCAGCTACTTTGCATGGTTATAGTGTTTGCTTTTAAAACAATTAATTTTAAAATTTTGAAACATAATACAAGTACCCCTAATATAACATCTGATTTTTAATGATTCCATAATATCTCACCAAGCAGATTTAATATATTTTGCTGGATTATCTGCAGTTGAATATAAAGTTGCCCTCAACTTATCATTACTGCAGAAACACTGCTGTTAAAAAATCCTACACATAACTTTTTCTATACTTTCAGTTATTCCCTGTGATACAGTTTTTAAAGTATCTATCCTTGCCCAAAGCTCATGTTGAATTGTAACCCCCAGTGCTGGAGGTGGGGCCTGGTGGGAGGTGTTTGGGTCATAGGGGCAGATCTCTCATGGCTTGGTACTGTCTTCACAATTGTGAGTTCTCACGAGATATGGTGGTTTAAAAGTATGTAGCACCTCTCGTGTCACTCACTCACTCTTATTCCCATTCTCACCATGTAATGTTCTTCCCCTTTGCCTTCTGCCATCAATGGAAGCTTCCTGAGGCCTCCGCAGAGGCAGATGCTGCTATGCTTCCTGTCCTGCCTGAAGAACTGCAAGCCAATTAATTCTCTTTTCTTACAAATTACCCATTCTCAGGTATTTCTTTATATAGTGCAAGAATGGCCTCCTACACTCTGGAAGGGAGATAATAGGGTTAAAAGATGTGAAATTTTTGCTCCTAATAATATATATTGCTAAACTAATTTCCCATAGGGTTTAACTAGTTTATTTTACCATCAGCAATGTTAAAGAACCTCTGCTTCATTCCACCTTCAGTGACATTAATTCATTCAATTTTTTGTAAGTTTTACAGGCTGATGGGGTAACTGTTTCATTTTGTATTATTTTATCATCACAAGGTTGGATATGTGCAGGTATTTTGTTTAATATCTGACTTATTCTTGTCAATTTGAATGAATTCTTTAACAAAATAAATGTATTAATCCTTGTTTGCTGAAGATATTTCTGCAGAATATAATTTACTTTTTAAATTTCAGTTAGCAACATGTTTTTTTTAAAGCCGAGACATTCGACAGGTTTTTTGTTTTAGTTCCACTTTGTATACAGACAGCTATAGCAGAAGTAGGTCGTTTCCTTTAGTTCTTAAGAATATGACAATCTCAGGTTAAACAACATAGAGCCTAAGCTCTATAAGTCAGCTAGCAATGGTACAGTCAGAAATCTGAGAATTTGTTTAGGCTACATGTTATTTGTTATATCTTTATTAATTTCCTATTTATTCAACCTTAACTATTTGGAAAAGTCTTTTTAAAGCATGAAGCTGTCTACATTGTGCTAACAGAATTCCCAGAAATATTTATTATTATTAAAAGAGGAACCTAAATCTAGGAGGCAGCACGAAGGTGGTGATGGTAGTTGAGGTGAACCCAACTTGAGAGATAAAGCTCAAGGGACTGAGTGGAGGCTCTTGGTCCAGTTGTCTCTTACTCCCGGATGGTTAAATGTCAGTAGTTATGTTTAGTTTTAATAAAGGAGATGCCCTTACCAACTGGATCTTCCCCATACAGACTGAGCTACTTGAAGGCATCAACTGTTCATATTTTTAACTTTGATGCCTAGCTGAGGTACCAGCACAAAGAAGGCAGAGATTTAATGAATACTGAGATGAAATAATGAATGAATTGTACGGGAAAATAATATGAGAGGCAATTAGAGTTATAAGCTATAATATTGAATGTGACAAGCATGAGTCATCAAAGGAAGAAAATAATTTAAAATTTTTAATTATCTCTAAGATCTGATTTTAAAAAATATTTACTGATAATTAGAATATCTGAAAATATCCATATGGACTTTAAAAAATGACTTTTTTGTTATTATAATACAATGACACTCAGTTTTTAATGGGATAGCTAGTGCAATATAATACAGCACATTAATTCCTCAAAGCCAATGTTTCAAGATAATTCAGTCTTATATAATTGTGCCCTAAAGCAACACAACATTGGTATTTATTTTCTAGTCCTCTTCATTAGGCTGGCTCACTGGATTTGAAAAGCAGTGTAAGACAGGAAACCTGTGTCCTCTACCTTTGCAGTGTTTAGAACACCAGTCCAAAACACTGTGCCTTATGCAGCCTCATAATTTGGTAAGTTAATGAAACGAACATTTGGCTAAGATGTAAGGGAAAAAAAAAAGCAACAAAAAAAAAAAAAAAAAAGAGAGAGAGGGAGGGAGAGAATTCAGGTATAAAATACAGTGAATTCAAAGTCAGTAAGGGCTGCCTCAAGAACAAGAGATAAAGCCCTCTAATATTAAACTGTGGGAGAATCTGCTTCAGCCGCAGGGTTTTCTATTTGGAAGCCTGTGGGAGCAGGTAACTTCAATAAATCTATATTGTTTTGGAATAGATGCCTTTTAGAACTTTTCTTTTTAAGAAAACATGCTTAAAAGCATATTTTTTTGTCTTAATCCTCTTTTCTATGAGACTTTGATCTTACCAGCTAGATTTTACCAACTGCATTGCATTTTAAAAACATAATTTATCTGTTTTTTAAGGGATTACTAAGTTGGAAAGAATGAGGCAGTAGATTCTGTGAAAGGCTAGAAAGGAGGGGGATTGATCCTTAGTTGGGAAAGGGTCCAAGCAGGTCAGGCAGGTCTTGAATTTGGCCTTGAATTAAAGTAAGCCTTAGACTAGAAAGAAAGAATGTAAAGTATCTTAGTTAATTTACATTCCCACCAACAGTGTAAAAGTGTTCCTATTTCTCCACATCCTCTCCAGCATCTGTTGTTTCCCGATTTTTTAATGATCGCCATTCTAACTGGTGTGAGATGGTATCTCAATGTGGTTTTGATTTGCATTTCTCTGATGACCAGTGATGATGAGCATTTTTTCATATGTTTGTTGGCCTCCTGTATGTCTTCTTTTGTAAAGTATCTGTTCATATCCTTTGCCCATTTTTGAATGGGCTTGTTTGTTTTTTTCTTGTAGATCTGCTTTAGTTCTTTGTAAATTCTGGATATCAGCCCCTTGTCAGATGGGTAGACTGCAAAAATTTTTTCCCATTCTGTTGGTTGCCGATTCACTCTACTGACTGTTTCTTTTGCCGTGCAGAAGCTGTGGAGTTTGATTAGGTCCCATTTGTCTATTTTGGCTTTTGTTGCCATTGCTTTTGGCGTTTTGGTCATGAAGTCCTTGCCTACACCTATGTCCTGAATGGTTTTGCCTAGATTTTCTTGTAAGGTTTTTATGGTATTAGGTCTGATGTTTAAGTCTTTAATCCATCTGGAGTTAATTTTGGTGTAAGGTGTCAGGAAGGGGTCCTGTTTCTGCTTTCTGCACATGGCTAGCCAGTTTTCCCAACACCATTTATTAAACAGGGAGTCCTTTCCCCATTGCTTGTTTTTGTCAGGTTTGTCGAAGATCAGATGGTTGTGGGTATGTTGTATTTCCTGTGAGGCCTCTGTTCTGTTCCATTGGTCTATATCTCTGTTTTGGTACCAGTACCATGCTGTTTTGATTACTGTAGCCTTGTAGTATAGTTTGAAGTCCGGTAGTGTGATGCCTCCCGCTTTGTTCTTTTTGCTTAGAATTGACTTGGCTATGCGGGCTCTCTTTTGGTTCCATATGAAGTTTAAGGTGTTTTTTTCCAGTTCTGTGAAGAAGGTCATTGGTAGCTTGATGGGAATAGCGTTGAATCTGTAAATTACTTTGGGCAGTATGGCCATTTTCACGATGTTGATTCTTCCTAACCATGAACATGGAATGTTTCTCCATCTGTTTGTATCCTCTCTTATTTCGTTGAGCAATGGCTTGTAGTTCTCCTTGAAGAGGTCCTTTACGTTCCTTGTTAGTTGTATTCCTAGGTACTTTATTCTCTTTGTAGCAATTGTGAATGGCAGTTCGTTCTTGATTTGGCTCTCTTGAAGTGTATTACTGGTGTATAGGAATGCTTGTGATTTTTGCACGTTGATTTTGTATCCTGAGACTTTGCTGAAGTTGTTTATCAGTTTCAGGAGATTTTGGGCTGAGATGATGGGGTCTTCCAGATATACAATCATGTATTAATTCAACCATTGTGGAAGACAGTGTGGCGATTCCTCAAGGACCTAAAAATAGAAATCCCATTTGACCCAGCAATCCCATTACTGGGTATATATCCAAAGGATTATAAATCATTCTACTACAAGGACACGTGCACACGAATGTTCATTGCAGCACTGTTTACAATAGCAAAGACCTGGAACCAACCCAAATGCCCAACGATGATAGACTGGATAGGGAAAATGTGGTACATATACACCATGGAATATTATGCAGCCATCAAAAACGATGAGATCACGTCCTTTATAGGGACATGGATGAACCTGGAAACCATCATTCTCAGCAAACTGACACAAGAGCAGAAAATCAAACACCGTATATTCTCGCTCATAGGCGGGTGTTGAACAATGAGAACACATGGACACAGGGAGGGGAGCACTACACACTGGGGTCTGTTGGGGGGAAATGGGGGAGGGGCGGGGGGTGGGGAGGTGGGAAGAGATAGCATGGGGAGAAATGACAAATACAGGTGAGGGGACGGAAGGCAGCAAAGCACACTGCCATGTGTGTACCTATGCAACAATCTTGCATGTTCATCACATGTACCCCAAAACCTAAAATGCAATAAAAAAAAAAAAAAAAAAAAAAAAAAGTATCTTAGTGAGGGAACAGCATAAATGAAAGTGGACTAGAGAGAATGAATATGGAAAGGAGATTTCAAGTGAATGTCAGAGAAATAGTTAATGAAGTAATGCCCGCTATGGATGGATTGGTATAGTTGGGAACAGCTCACTTAGAAGCTTTAATGTTATAATTTCCTTTTTTAATAAACGAAAGCCAAATTTTACAGTGTTTTTTAAGTGGGAGGTGTTATGGCCTATTGTTTTCTTTTGATATCAGAACCATTTCCCATGATCTCAGAATTCCTGGGCAAATAAACTCTAACAATTTTATCTCATTATACTTTTAAGTTGTTTTTTTTGAGATGGAGTCTTGCTCTGTCACCCAGGCTGGAATGCAGTGGGGTAGTCTTGGCTCACTGCAACCCCAGCCTCCTGGGTTCAAGCAATTCTGCTGCCTCAGTCTCTCAAGTAACTGGGATTATAGGCACCTGCCAAAATGTCTGGCTAATTTTTGTATTTTTAATAAATATTAAGTTTCACCATCTTGCGCCGGCTGGTCTCAAACTCCTGACCTCAAGTGATTCAGCCACCTTGGCCTCCCAAAATGCCGGTATTACGGCTTGAGCCACCACCTGGACTCAATATACTTTTAAATGTAATTTTCTAAAATCGGTTTTTGGAGAAAACAGAGGCATCAATACGGCTACAATCTCTTAATTTCTGGAGTGTGAGTATCAGAGACCAATGGCTTGTCTATTAAAACGGTAGAGTTATCTTACTTGGTAATTCTTGAGAAGGCTCTGACTCAGTTTAGTAAATTCACTGTATTTATCAAATATAAAGCAGAGTTTGGCTCCTTGATTCTGCAAACCCTTAGTTTACTCTGCCTGTTGGCTTTCACCTAAGGACTGTAGCATTTTGTACTGACTCCTCCTTTGACCACGATTTTTTTCATAATATAATAAAAACCTGGCATTTCCATGAAGTTGACTGACTGGCTTGTTTTGCTAATACTTCTGGGGTGTAGTAATGTAGGGATATACTATAGAAAGAAAAACACAGAGAAAATCATCTGTTATTGTCAAAGGCTCATTAACCTCTTTCTGTGCCTTAAATCAAAGCCACCTTTTTGTGTCTAGCTGGTCATCCTCAGTAAAATCTGCTTGAATTTGAAAATTCTATTTCTAGAGCTGCTCTTTACTTGCTCATTATTGACAGCCCCTTATTTACTCTTCTCAGAGAGAGACTGGATATTGGTTGGTCTTCCCACCCCAACTCTTCCAAAGGGAGAAAATTCCCTAGAGGTTTTGAGTGAGACAGTGACACATTCTTTTGCTTTGTTGTCAGATTGGAAGTGTGTGAGTCCTCCGTCCCTCAGGCCAGATATCAAATGTTTTCCCAAAGGAACTTCTCATATGGAAAATAGTCAGTCCTCCCTTGCATAATTTTTGTTACCTAATAAATGATTCAGATTGGGGCTGTCAGCCCTATGATGGGCACCTAACTGCGGGAGGCATATAAGTGGCAGATTATAACAATAGGTTCTATATTTTGGCCATCAGCCTAAAATCCTAAATGAATATATTCTAACTCAGTTAGGTTCTCCCTAAAGCTTTTTAAGAATATTCTTAGCACTTAATTATACCAAACCAAACTACAGTTTATATGGAGTTAGTTATTTGTTCTGGGTTAATTAACACATCTGATTTAAAAGTGATAAACACTTAAAATAAATGGAAAATGATTCCTGGGTAGATAAGTCTAAGTGGATACAGTTTTGTACCTGACCTGTTTCATATGTCTGACCTATTACTACTTAAAGGAATGTAGTAGCAGGTGTTGATATTTTTCCAAATGGCAGGTTGGTCATGTTTGGTAGGATGTGCTTAGTGCAGTGTGAAATGGACATTTCAGAGCTCCATGTTGCTATTTACAGTGACTGGTTTCTATTGATGAGCTTTTTGCTTCTTTTACTTACAGACCCACATAAGATACTTTTAAATATTGATTCTCAGTTTTAAATTGATTCATGTTCTTCTTTCAAATATGGTAGTTTGAATTTCCCTGAATTGTTTTATTCTTGAGTATGATATCTTTTGGAGAGTGGTGTTCATGTCACTCTTTCCTATGTTTCTAAGTAAAACAAATTTAGATTTTGAAAGGACAATTAGTCAGTCCAGCTGCTTTCAATTTGAAGAGACTTAATTCACCCCAGAAAAGCACAATCTATCTCACTTAAAAAATATATTTTAGAGATAAGTACTTTAACAATAACTGTACCGATTGAATACCTAGCATAATATCTCCCTCATTTAACCTAATAAACAAGACAAACATTAGGAACGAACATCAAAATGTTTTTGTACCATATGATAGCTGTCAGTTTCTCTTTTTATTGTAGATGGCTTATCAACTTGGGAATTTCACATAAGCAGATCAGAATTTAAGAGTGCAGAGGATATTACTATCCTCCTAGAAATTTGTCTGTTATGAACCCCTTTATTATTTCATCTTTCCACCATGAAAGATATCTCTGTAAGGATGAAGCAAAACAGAAATAAGTAAAACGGCAAAGGACATAACTATACTTAAGAATATAGGAGTTAAGCATTTTTCTTCTCAGCCTTTATATATGACTGTCTTTAGCATCTATAAAGTGCTTACTGTGTGGAAAACACTATCTTATTATTAACTCATAGAGCACACATTAACAACCCGATAATGTATGAACTGCTGTCATCTCATTGTACAGGTTAAGTATAGAGAAATTAGGTTATTTGTACAAGGTCCCACAACTAGTAAAATGCAGAGTTGATTTAAAATCATGGCTTCTAGAGCCAGACTGTCTTAACCACCATTTACATTATGCTGCCCTTGTCCATAAGCAACAACTTACATACTATTTTTCAGTGTTTTAGTATATTATGTATCTTATTGTAGTACCAAAGGAGTAATTATAAACATAACATAGTTATTCTGGTATTTTTAGAAATCTAAACTATTGTCTAAGGTATATAGAGTTATATATTACATTAAAACTTAGAATCAAATTTGTACTCTTTTCAGTTTTCTGAGCACATTTCTCTTGTCAAACCATTCCAAGATTTTTATATTGCTTTTACATTGAAACAAAAAATACACGTTTAGTAATAATTTGATTTTTCCCCAGAGGGGATGGTAACCCATTAATTTCAAGGGTCACTTCTAAAGTCATCTTAGAATTATTATTGGTCACACACACAAAAAAAACATTTAGTTTCAGAATCATTGTTTGGATTTGTTTGTATTGTTTCTTATACATATTTTTCCTAACATTTCAGCAGTTAGTTTTTTTCTCTAGCAGTGATAAAAATTAAAGACGGGTGGCTATAATTTTAAAAAAAACAGGACAGAAAGTCACATCAAAAGTTTAACAGTGTACCTCTAAATTAAACATATAGCATCAACTGATCACCTAATAATATATTTAGTTAGATATGCTTTACATTAGCAAAATGAATGTTTTATAGAAAAAATATTTATCAGAAATTTAATGACTTTCGATAGCTTTAAAGTATTTTATGTTACTGTTATATATCCAACTCAGATATACTAAGCATAGTATTACATAAATGCTAATTTATACTACATCTCTCCAGTTGCCCATACTCATCTTAAACTCTGTAAGAATTTGTTATTTTATGATTGGCCACAACAGATTTAGAGAAAGATGTGGGACAATTACTCTGCTCAGGTTGCCATAACAAAAGACCACAGACTGGGTACTTTTAATGATAGAAATTAAGTTTTTCATATTTCTGGAAGCTAGAAGTCCAAAATCAGGGTACCAGCAGGGATGATTTCTGGTGAGTCTTCTCTTGGCTTGGAGATGGCCACCATATTGCTGTGTCCTCACACAGCCTTTCCTCTGTATGCACACATTCCTTATGTCTCTTTCTTTCCTGTCAAATTAAGCCCCACCTTTATGACCTCATGTGACCCTAATTACCTCCCTAAAGGTTGTATCTTCAAATATAGTAATGTTGGAGGTTAGGCCTTCAACATAATTTTGGAGGGACACATTCAGTTCCTAACAATTAGCATCAGTAATTATGGGTAATCTGCCAGGTTCTGCTGATCATATTCTCTTATTTTTATGTTCAACAAATTAGCACTGTTCAACAAATGAAGACATTTCTCTTTAACTTACTTCACTTAGAGAAACTATGAGGTGTTTTGTATTCACTTCATATCTTTAAGTTTAGGCAAAGTACTGGTATGATAGCTTTCAATAGTTTTTTTTTACCTTGATCTACATATAGAAATAGATTTTTTTATTACAACTCAATTCAGATGCACCCACAATCACACATACACATGTACCGTAAAACTGAAAAAGAATTTATATTATGAATCTTACCCTCTTAAAAGCATTACACCTTGGTATGTTTCTTATATTTTGTTCTCATTTATTTTTAAATTTAATACACTTAATTCCATTAATTTGGTTTAGTTAATTTAATTAATAGTGGTCATGACTCACTAAATTGATTCATGAATTAGCAATTTGAAAATTTCAGCAATTTGAAAAACTGCAACATAAAACTCATTTGATCAGTATTGTCTCTAGGTAGCAATGTTGCTGTGTGTGCTTTTCTAATAACTCCTGTAGAATTTAACTTTAACCATATTTTTGACACAGAATTTTGTTGTTTGGTGTTGACCACTCTCAAGCACTCAATGACTAGAAGAAAATGCTCTAGAAAATGTAACCCTTCATTTAAAGGATGTACCAGTTTCTTTCAGATCCTGAAACAGCACAAATAAGAGATCTAGGAGATTGCTACATTGTTGAAGTTGGCCTCCTTAAAAGCCAGGTTCCCATGAAAATCAGGGGTATATGCACAGTGATAGTAGCTATTTAACAAGTAACTCAATGTATTTGTCATCAATGATCTTTGTCCCTGATATGGTCTGGCTCTTTGTCCCTACCCAAATCTCGTCTTGAATTGTAATCCAAACTTTAATCCCACACGTTGTGGGAGGAACCTTGTGGGAGGTGATTGGATCATGGGGGTGATTCCCCCATGCTGTTCTCATGACAGTGAATGAGTTCTCACAAGATCTGATGGTTTTATAAGGGGTTTTCCCTGCTTTGCTATACACTTGTCTCTCCTGCCACCATGTGAAGAAAAATGTGTTTGCTTCCCCTTCCACCAAGATGGTAAGTTTCCTGAGGTCTCCCCAGCCGTGCGGAACTGTGAGTCAATTAAACTCCTTTCCTTTATAAATCACCCAGCCTCAGGCAGTTCTTTATAGCGGCATGAGAATGGGCTAATACTATCCCTTTTACATTAATTGGAGATACTCTAGCATTCAGAGTGCTTTCAGAAAATAGGAACCATTCTAAATACTTCAAACAGGGATAATTTAATACATGCTATTACCTATATAGCTGATGAAAGCTCTAGAAGCCAAACGAGGAATGGTGACTCATGCCAGATAATGGCAACAGCAAGAAGCTGCTGGCAGGAGGCAGTGTTACTGAAACCCAGGAGCTGGAGATCATGTGGCAAAAGCTGGAACCACAGAAAGGGCTGTCTGGATAAGCTTTAGTAACAAATGAAATGCGGCAGCTGCTGGAGACACTGTGGGAAACAAAGAGAAGAGAGAAGAAATATTCTGACTTCTCCCCTCCTCCTACCCTCTATCCTTTTGCTAATAGCATTCATTTGTCATAACTGCTAGAAGCCCAGAGACCAAAGGAAACAGAAAAATGTAGTTCCTGCTATGTAGAATAGAACCAAGGAGAGACAGAGTTTGGATCCAAGACCAACTAATCTAAGCAAATGATTGGTATAGATACTGAGACTCATCTGTTTTTTTTTCTTAATAAATTTTATTTTTATCATAATAACCACATAAAAATTCACCCTTGTAAATTACATTTAGGTATATAGATTCATAGGATATGAGTTTTAGGCTTTTGGAATATGCCTTTCTCTCTCATTTCTTTTTAATTTATTTCCTTCTAATGGAACATTGAGGTTGCATTTGACATTTTGCTGTTACAGATTACTCTGAAGTTACTATATTCATGGAAATATACTTTCTCCTTTACTGCTTTATTGTTTTAACGGTTACATACTCACAAGATGGATTAGTGTCGCGAAGCACGAACAGATTTTTGACTTTTTTTTTTTTTTTATAACCGGATTGCTTTTCTATAGCATTGTTCCAATGTTCCAGTATATAAGTATGATAAGTTAGAAGACAAGCTTTGGACAAATCGAATTACCAGAATTTAATTGAGCAAAGACTGATTCATGCATTGGGTACAGAATACATTCAGAGTGATACCTGGCTGCCACATGGCCAGCGAACCTTATGGACAGAAAAAAGAAGGTGATGTGCAGAAAATGGAAGTGAGGAACAGAAACAGGGGGCTTGCTTACAGCTGAATGTTTGCTTTATTTGAATAGGGTTTGAACAGTTGGCCACCTTGTGATTGGCTGAAACTCAGATGCAGTGATTGGCTGAGACTTGGCTACTTGTTATAAGAGTAAGTTACAGTCTACTTATACATCCAGTTAGGTTACGGTTCACTGTGTATAGAGAAACCTTTAGGTCAAACTTAAAATATATAAGGAGTCAGCTTAAGGTTAAACTTAATTTAAACAGATAGAAACAATTTTACTGACTTTTATCTACATTAGAAACATGTCATTAAGAAAATCTTGTTGCCTCATTTAGTTGATGAGTTATGGTAACTGGTTTTCAATGGTTGGTTCTTTGATTATTAGGATATTCATTATAATTTTCACAAATTTATTGACTAGTGGCATTTTTTTCTTTCATAAATCATTTATTTACATTTTTGCATATTCTCCTAGCAAGTTTGCTAAGACTTTGGATCTAAAAAGACAGAACACAGTTTAACATGGACTCTCATATTGAAAAAAACAAAAATTATAAGTCTGTGTCTCTCCTTCAGCCATGTAGCCTAGGTAGTGGACAAGAATGAACTGTATTGAAAGATCCCTAAAGTCCATTTCCTAAACCAGCCTGACTGGTTCCCTTTAAATTCACAATAATAGCTTCCTTTGTCTTTTTCTTCCCTGTGCCCTTAGAACTGGGGTTCAGGGATTGGGGAGGGTCAGTCTTTTAAAAAACAAGCACTTAATTTCTTGAAGTGTCATCTTGAGAAAATGATTGAATCCTAGTTTTTTGCCTTTTTTTTTAAACTTAAAAACATTTTGTTTCACAAATAAAAATGTTTTGAGAAGAAATATAATTTTTATATTCTTAAATCTGTGTCTATGTGTTTGTATGCATAGTATGAGTTACTGCTTTGTTGTTTTGAAAATTAACTCTTAGTAGTCTGTAGATGTAAAGATTTTCCTTTAGAATTTGAAAGGACCTTAGAGATAATCAGGCCTATTGTTTTATTTTCTTACATATTCACTAACACAGGAGACTATCTTAGTTTTGTAAGAAAAATAAAACATTTTTTATATATTTGCAGCTTGCAACTATAAAAAGCTTAATTAAGCTTCTTTAAATGCTTTAATTTCCTTCCTTTGAAAGCGTTAGACTGCACACTTTAAGTTAAACTCACAATCATTGTTTAATTAGCATTCAAAAGATACAGAGTTGGCTAAGATATGCTGATTTTTACTTAAATGTTAATGTGGTTAATTTAAGACTTATTTACTACTGCTAGCTGTCATAAGGTGTTATGTATGATTTTTCACTTAATTATTAAGGATTTATATTCTTATATAATCTATTCGATAAAACAAGTATGGAACAAAAAATAAAAGCGTGATTTTTATAGATTACTTGAAAATAATATAAGAATAAGAGATACAAGCTATTCAACAAGTGACATAAGCTATGCACTATTTTATAAAATGGATTTTCCTATTCTATAAGCTATTCATTATTTTATAGAATATAGACTATATTCTTATATTATTCTCATATAAACCATTCTATAAAACAAGTATGAAACAGAGAATCAAAGTAAAAGACTACATTTATTTTCTAAAATATTTTAATTTAAATGAGAAAATTGTTTTGCAGTTAGTAAGCACATGCAAAAATGTATACCAACTAATTAATAATCCAGTTACAAATATTATTAAATAAGATTTTATTTTCAATGTTTTCTATTTAATTAGAGAAAATAGAAAATTGTTTTTTTTTTTTTTTTTCTTTTGAGGAGTCTTGCTCTGTTGCCCAGGCTGGAGTGTAATGGTGTGAGCTCAGCACACTGCAAATTCTGCCTCCCGGGATCAAGCAATTCTCCTGCCTCAGCTTCCCGAGTAGCTGGGACTATAAGCACGTGCCACCATGCCTGGCTGATTTTTGTATTTTTAGTAGAGACAGGATTTCGCCACGTTAGCCAGGATAGTCTCAATCTCCTGACCTTGTGATCCACCTGCCTCGGCCTTCCAAAGTGCTGGGATTACAGGCGTGAGCCACTGTGCCCAGCCTGAAAGTTATTTTTTAAAAATATGCTACACACACACACATACACACACACGCACGCACGCACACATGTCACTTTGCCCGACCTGGAATTTATTTTTTTAAAAATACACTACACACACACACACACACACACACACACACACACGTACGTACGTATGTACGTCACTTTGCTTTTGGGCCAAGAGAACAGAAAGCCATAAGGCTAACTCTGCAGAGGGGCAGTCTTTATGAACCACTGACGGTTTGCTGATAAAGTAAGCAGCTGGTAAAGCATGGATAAAATTAACCTATCCATGGTAACCACATTTTATGGATCTACAGCTGGAGGATGTGGTTTATGGTCAACTGAAGCCTCATCTTCTATTTTCCTGTCCTCCTCAGGTTTTTGTTCCATTTTCTCTTTTCAGATTCTTGAAAGTCTCATATGATTTCTTGCCTCGGCACCTTTGCAATTGCTGTTTTCTCTTCCTAGATTCCCCAGAATTGATATCAGTTTCACAAGCAAAATTTGTAATAATAGCTTACTCTGGCTGGTATAGTTTATAATAGATTATTTAATTTGTTTATTTATTTGACTTCTGGTGTTTCATGTTTTCTACTCCTGACGTTTTTTGTATATATTACCTTTACAGTCAGAATACAGATTTTATTTCATTTATTTTTGAGACAGAGCCTCACTCAGTCACCCAGGCTGGAATGCATTGGCACAATTATAGCTCACTGTAGCCTCAATCTCCTGGGTAGGTGGACTACAGGCTTGCCACCGTTCCTGATTAGTTTTTTTAAAAAATTGAATAGAGACAAGATCTCATTATGTTGTGCAGGTTGTTCTCCCAACTCCTGAGCATAAGCCTCCCCACCTCAGCCTTCCAAAAATGCTAAAATTATAGATGTGAGCCACCACACCTGGCCCAGATTTTATGTGTTTGCTTATACACATCATCTATATTTTCATGTGGTTTGACAGATTGGCAGAAGAAAAAGCTTGCTTGAAAAGTCCGTTTTGACTTAACCTGAAAGTGGCAAATGGAATTAAATATCTTAGTTCAGCATGTATAGAGCTGTTCATTCTGTTTTATTTCTTATGTTTTTCTTTTACTTAGCCTTTATGCAGAACATCCTCTGTTTTAGCATTTCCCCACATAGCAACTTTTTGAGAATTACTTGCTTAACAAAAGTCTGCTCCTTATACTCTTTTTTTCCTTTTTTTTTTTTTAATTATTAAACTTTAAGTTCTATGATACATGTGCAGAATGTGCAGTTTTGTATATAGGGTGGTTTGCTGCAAACATCAACCCATCATCTGTGTTAGGTATTTCTTCTAATGCTATCCCTCCCCTGGCCCTCCACCCACCAGCAGGCCCCAGTGTGTGATGTTCCTTTCCCTATATCCATGTGTTCTCATTGTTCAGCTCCCACTTATGAGTGAGAACATGTGGTGTTTGATTTTCTGTTCCTGTGTTAGTTTGCTGAGAATGATGTTTTCCAGCTTCATCCATGTCCCTGCAAAGGACATGAACTCATCATTTTTTATGGCTGCATAGTATTCCATAGTGTACATATGCCACATTTTCTTTATCTAGTCTATCATTGATGGGCATTTGGGTTGGTTCCAAGTCTTTGCTATTGTGAACAGTGCTCCAATAAACATACATGTCTATGTGTCTTTATAGTAGAATGATTTATAATTTTGGGGTATATACCCAGTAGTGGGATTGCTGGGTCAAATTATTTCTGGTTCTAGATCCTTGAGGAATCACCACACTGTCTTCCACAATGGTTGGACTAATTTACACTCCCACCAACAGTGTAAAAGCGTTCTTATTTCTCCACATCCTCTCCAGCATCTGTTGTCCCCAGATTTTTTAATGATCATCATTTAAAATGGTGTGAGATGGTAGCTCATTGTGGTTTTGATTTGCATTTCTGTAATGACCTCTGGTCATTATCAGCTTTTTTTTGTATGTTTATTGGCCACATAAATGTCTTCCTTTGAGAGGTGTCAGTTTATATCCTTTGCCCACTTTTTGATGGGGTTGTTTGTTTTTTTCTTGTAAATTTGTTTAAGTTCCTTGTAGATTCTGTATATTAGCCCTTTGTCAGATGGGTAGATTGCAAACATTTTCTCCCATTCTGTAAGTTGCCTGTTCACTCTGATAGTTTCTTTTGCTGTGCAGAAGCTTTTTACTTAGATCCCATTTGTCAATTTTGGCTTTTGTTGCCACTGATTTTGGTGTTTTAGTCATAAAGTTTTTGCCCATACCTGTGTCCTAAAAGGTATTGCCTGGGTTTTCTTCTAGGGTTTTTATGGATTTAGGTCTTACGTTTAAGCTTTTAATCCGTCTTGGGTTAACTTTTGTATAAGGCGTAAGGAAGGCGTCCAGTTTCGGTTTTCTGCATATGGCTAGCCAGTTTTCCCAACACCATTTATTAAATAGGGAATCCTTTCCCCATTGCTTGTTTTTGACAGGCTTGTCAAAGATCAGATGGTTGTAGATGTGTGATGTTATTTCTGAGGCCTCTATTCTGTTCCATTGGTGTATATGTCTGTATTGTTTGAAGTCAGGTAGCATGATGCCTCCAGCTTTGTTCTTTTTGCTTAGAATTGTCTTGGCTATATGGGCTCTTTTTTGGTTCCATATGAAATTTAAACTAGTTGTTTCTACTTCTGTGAAGAAAGTCAGTGGTAGCTTGATGGGGATAGTATTGAATCTATAAACTACTTTGGGCTGTATGGCCATTTTCATGATATTGATTCTTCCTATCCACGAGCATGAAATGTTTTTCTACTTGTTTGTGTTCTCTCTCATTTCTTTGAGCAGTGGTTTGTAGTTCTTGAAGTGACCCTTCACTTCCTTTGGAAGTTGTATTCCTACGTATTTTATTCTGTTTGTAGCAATTGTGAGTGAGAGTTCACTCATGATTTGACTCTCTGTCTATTACTGGTGTATTGGAATGCTTGTGATTTTTGTATCCTGAGACTCTGCTGAAGTTGCTTATCAGCTTAAGGAGATTTTGAGCTGAGACGATGGGGTTTTCTAAATATACAGTCATGTCATCTGCCAACAGACAGTTTGACTTCCTCTCTTCCTATTTGAATATCCTTTATTTTTTTCTCTTGCTTGATTGCTCTGACCAGAACTTCTAACACTATGTTGAATAGGAGTGGTGAGATAGGGCATCCTTGTATTATGCTGGTTTTCAAAGGGAATGCTTCTAGCTGTTGCCCATTCAGTATGATATTGGCTGTAGGTTTGTCATAAATAGCTCTTATTATTTTGAGATACATTGCATCAGTACCTAATTTATTGAGAATTTTTAGCATGAAGGAGTGTTAAATTTTATCTGAGGCCTTTTCTGCATCTATTGAGATAATCATGTGGTTTTTGTCATTGGTTCTGTTTATGTGATGGATTACATTTATTGCTGTGCATATGTTGAACCACCCTTGCATCCCAGGGATGAAGCCGACTTGATCTTGGTGGATAAGCTTTTTGATGTGCTGCTGGATTCGGTTTGCCAGTATTTTATTGAGGATTTTCACCTTGATGTTCATCAGGGATATTGGGCTGAAATTTTCTTTTTTTTGTTGTGTCTCTGCCAGGTTTTGGTTTCAGGATGATTCTGGCCACATAAAATGAGTTAGAGAGGAGTCCCTTTTTTTCTGTTGTTTGGAATAGTTTCAGAAGAAATGGTACCAGCTGCTCTTTGTATCTCTGGTAGAATTAGACTGTGAATCCATCTGATCCTGGACTTCCTTTGATTGGTAGGCTATTAATTACTGCCTCAGTTTCAGAACTTGTTATTGGTCTATTCAGGGATTTAACTTCTTCCTGGTTTAGTCTTGGGATGGTGTATTTGTCCAGGAATTTAGCTATTTCTTCTAGATTTTCTAGTTTATTTGCTAGAGGTGTTTATAGTATTCCTTGATGGTAGTTTGTATTTCTGTGGGATCAGTGGTGATATCCTATTTATCATTTTTTATTGCATCTATTTGATTTTTCTCTCTTTTCCTCTTTATTAGTCTGGCTAATGGTCTATCAATTTTGTTGGTCTTTTCAAACAGCCCCTGGATTTATTGTTTTTTTTTTATTTGTTTGTTTTTTTCTTTTTGAAGGGTTTTTTGTGTCTCTGTCTCCTACAGTTCTGGTCTAATCTTACTTATTTCTTGTCTTCTGCTAGCTTTTGAGTTTGTTTGCTCCTGCTTCTCTACTTCTTTTCATTGTGATGTTAGGGTGTCAGTTTTCAGTCTTTCCTGTTTTCTCCTTTGGGCATTTAGTGCTATAAATTTCCCTCTAAACACCACTTTAGCTGTGGTGGTTCTGGTACACTGTATCTTTGTGCTCATTGGTTTCAAAGAACTAATTTATTTCTGCCGTAATTCTGTTTTTTATCCAGTAGTCATTCAGGAACAGGTTGTTCACTTTCCATGTAGTTGTGTGGTTTTGAGTGAGTTTCTTGATCCCAGGTTCTAATTTGATTGCACTGTGGTCCGAGAGACTGTTTGTTGTGATTTCCTTTCTTTTGCATTTGCTGAGGAGTGTTCTCCTTTCAATTACATGGCTGACTTTAGCATATGTGCTATGTAGTGCTGAGAAGAATGTTTATTCTGTTGATTTGGGATAGAGAGTTCTGTAGTTGTCTATTACGTTTGCTTGATCCAGAGCTGAGTTCAAGCTGTGAATATCCTTGTTAATTTTCTGTCTTGTTGATCTGGCTAATATTGACAGTAGGGTGTTAAAGTCTCCCACTATTATTGTGTGGGAGTCTACATATCTTTGTAGGTCTCTAAGAACTTGCTTTATGAATCTGGGTGCTCTCGTATTGGGTGCATATATATTTAGGATAGTTAGCTCTTCTTGTTACCTTGATCCCTTTACCATTATTTAATGCCCTGCTTTGTCTTTTTGATCTTAGTTGGTTTAAACTCTGTTTTACCAGAGACTAGGATTGCAACCCCTGCTTTTTTTTTTTTTTTTTTTTTTTTTTTTTTTGCTTTCCATTTTCTTGGTAAATATTCCTTCATCCTTTTATTTTTTAGGCAAAGACATCACAGGCAGACACACAGCCTATGTGTTTTTGCATATGAGATGGGTTTCCTGAATACAGCACACGTATGGGTCTTGACTCTTTATCCAATTGCCAGTCTGTGTTTTTTAAATGGGGCATTTAGCCCATTTACATTTACAGTTAATATTGTTATATATGAATTTGATCTTGTTATTGTGATTTTGCCTGTGAGTTGATGCAATTTTTTTCATAGTGTCAGTGGTCTTTACAATTTGGTATTTTTTTTGCAGTGGTTGGTACTGGTTTTTCTTTCTATATTTAGTGCTTCCTTCAGGAACTCTCATAAGGCAGGCCTGGTGGTTAGAAAATCTCTCAGCAGTTGCTTGTTTGTAAAGGATTTTATTTCTCCTTTGCTTATAAAGCTTAGTTTGGCTGGACATGAAATTCTAGGTTAAAAGTTCTTTTCTTTTAAGAATGTTGAATATATGGCCCCACTTTCTTCTGGCTTGTAGGGTTTCTGCTGAGAGTCTGATGGGCTTCCCTTTGTGAGCAACCTGACCTTTCTCTCTGGCTGCCCTTAGCATTTTTTCCTTCATTTCAACCCTGGTGAATGTGACAATTATGTGCCTAGGGGTTACTCTTCTTAAGGAATATCTTTGTGGTGTTCTCTGTATTTCCTGGACTTGAATGTTGGTCTGCCTTGCTAGGTTGGGAAAATTCTCCTGGATAATATCCTGAGAAGTGTTTTCCATCTTGGTTTCATTTTCTTCATCACTTTCAGGTACACTAATCAAACATAGGTTTGGTCTTTTTAGATAGTCCCTTATTTCTTTGGGACTTTGTTCATTTCTTTTCATTCTTGTCTAATCTTTTCTTCACACTTTATTTCATTAGGTCAATCTTCAGTCTCTGATATCCTTTCTTCCACTTGATCCATTTGGCCACTGATACTTTTATATGCTTCACAAAGTTCTTGTGCTGTGTTTTTCAGCTCCATCAGGTCATTTATGGCTTTCTCTAAACTTGTCATTCAGTTAGCAATTCCTCTAACCTTTTTTGAGGTTCTTAACTAGGGTTAGAACATGCTCCCTTAGGTCAGAGGAGTTTGTTATTACCCACCTTTTGAAGACTACTTCTGTCAATTTGTCAAACTCATTCTCTAAACACTTTTGTTCCCTTGCTGGAGAGGAGCTGTGATCCTTTGGAGGAGAAGAGGTGCTCTGGGTTTTGGAATTTTCAGCCATTTTGCACTGGTTTTTCCTCATCTTCATGTATTTATCTACCTTTGGTCTTTGATGCTGGTGAGCTTTGGAGGGGGTTTCTGTGTGGACATCCTTTTTGTTGATGTTGATGCTGTTTTTTCTGTTTGTCAGTTTTCCTTCTAACAGTCAGGCCACATGCCAGACAGAGCTCTCTTATATGAGGTGTCTGTCGACCCCTGCTGGGAGGTATCTCCCAGTCAGGAGGCATGGGGATCAGGGATCCACTTGAGGAGCTAAATTTGAGAGAAGTCTGTATAAGTAACAGCTTACAACAGCTGCAATTGCTTGATATGTGAAAACAATCAAGGGATATATATTATGTGAAATTCAAGGTCACTTTATTTTAATTAAACGTCTTGAATTATAGTATGTTCCATAACAACATAACTCAGATTTTTTTCTGTCATACTTTTTTTAACTTTTTATTTTAATATCCTTTCCAGATGTATGAAAGTTAAAATAACAGTACAACAATTCTAACATACCTTTTTTTTTTTTTTTTTTTTTTTGAGACTGAGTCATTCTGTCATCCAGGTTGGAGTACAGTGGCATGATCTTGGCTCACTGCAACCTCTGCCACCTGGGTTCAAGTGATTCTCCTGTCTCAATCTCCCAAGTAGCTGGGATTACAGGAACCTACCACCGCAACTGGCTAATTTTTGTAGTTTTACTAGAAACAGGGTTTCACCATCTTGGCCAGGCTGGTCTTGAACTCCTGACCTCATGGTCCACCCACCTCGGCCTCCCAAAGTGCTGGGATCACAGGTGAGAGCCATGGCGCCTGGCCTCTAATATACCTTTTATCCAGATTCCTCAATGTTAACATTTTGACATCTTTACCTTATTTCTGTCCCTTTGTCACCCATACATACTCATTCTTTCTCTGAACTATGTGAGATAGTTACGGACATGACACCCATCATTTACTCCTGAGTATGTCAGAGTGAGGTTCTTAAAAATAAGAAAAAATAAAAACATTTTCTTAAATAACCAAAAAACAATTATCAAATTAACAAGTTAAGATTGATGCAATATTATTTTCTATTCCACAGGCCTTATTTAGATTTTGCTGTTTGTCCCAATAATGCCCTTTATAGGAACAAAAAAATTCCATATTTATGTTTTGCATGTAGTTGTTACATCTCTGGTTCTCTTTTAATCTGGAACATTTCCTCAGTCTTGCTTTGTCTTTCTTGACCTTAACATTGTTGAAGAACATAGACCAGTTATTTTGTGGAATGTCCCTCAACTTGGATTTGTCTGGTGTTTTCTGATTATTAGAATCAGGTAATGTACTGTACTTGGAGCAGGAATAGCATAGAAGTGATTTTTCTTTCTCAGTGCATCGTGTCAGGAGGACATTTGTAAAACATAAATTTTGGAAATTTTGAAAAGAAACAGTTTTATAATTTTTAAAAATGTTTGCAGACATATTTCTCAATTCTTTTATATTTAAAATTTTTCGTTTTTTAGCCAATCAGTAAAATACTAAGTATGAAATAACATTTTCCCTGAAAGATTCTCTAACAAATTATTGGTTTGTTAAGTACATTTATTGTTAAGTGAAGGTAAATATAGAAAGACTTTTTTTTTTTTTTTTTTTTTAAAAAACAGAGTCTCACTCTGTTGCCAAGCGGGAGTGCGGTGGCGCTGAGATCTCAGCTCATTGCAACCTCTGCCTCCTGGGTCAAGCAATTCCCCTGCCTCAGCCTCTCGAGTAGCTGGGACTACCAGGCACGTGCTACATTCCCAGCTAATTTTTGTGTGTGTGTTTTTTTTTTCTTTTTTTTTTTTTTTTTTTTTTAGTAGAGACGGAGTTTCACCATGGTGACCAGGATAGTCTTTATCTCTTGACCTTGTGATCTGCCCACCTTGGCCTCCCAAAGAGCTGGGATTACAAGCGTGAGCCACCACGCCCAGCCAGAAAGACACTCTTTAGTAAGAAATTTAGTTTTCTATGGTAGTAAATAGTAACATGGGTTTGATATGAAATGGAGCATTGTAGCAAGAATGTTTTTGACAGTTATAAATAAAGAGCTAGAACTAAGTAATTGGTTTGACAGATTTACTTTTGTCAAATTTTGCCACCCAAATCTGAGGCCACTAACAGGGAAAAGATTCAGACATTGCCTATTAATGCTCACTTAGTATTAGTTAGCTTTTCAGATATTTGAAATAAGGAATTTTTTATTGTCAGAATTCATTTTAAATCAGCAATGTTCTTTTATATAGAAAGATACATAATACTCAGATTTTAAGCCTCATCTTTCTTTCTTACTTATTTTCCCCTCAAGAGAGAAAAAACTGCTGCCTGATTACAAATCCATCAGTGCTATGTTGAATCTAATTACATGTTCCATATTGTGCCTTAACAACAAATACATGTTAATAATAGTGAATAATCAACCTTGCTTAACAAGAGCAACACAAAATGTGTTTCTGCCATTTCCCATGATGGATAGACCCAGGAGTGCATCAAAGATGGTATCCTCACCACATCAGTTCTCCATAACTTATTAACAGCAACCTGCATCACAGATGATGAACTGTGAAATGGATGGGCACTACAGGGAATTTGAACTGAGCTTTCAGGCTAGGGAAGAGCAGCCTCACAATATTCACCTGCCTTGTTCATTGGCTCATTGGTTTCCCCTTAAGGCTTCTGTTTATAATGCTCTGGAAAATGTTTCCTGGCTAAGTTAATGTAGATGCTACTGTATCTGGCTAGCATCCAGATTGCTAGAATAAAGCTTATAGGAAATTTTACTATATTCTGTTCCCCAGCTGATAATAAGAAATCTGAGCCATGTAAGAACTGACTGAACAGAGAACGGACACATGAAATATTTGAGTGTGTCATTATGGGCGTATGTTTCACTGCAGAAGATATTATAGACACTAAAGGGGGAAATGCTGTGCTATTGTCACCCTCCATCTTTTTTTTATTAACTTTTAGAGATTAGTTTGTTAGTGATTCCCACATTTAATTGATGTTGAATGATTCTTTTATAAAAGTATTAATTTATATTTGATTTATGAATTGCTTGAATAGTCAAATATTAGTTAATTTAGCAGAGTCTGAAAGTATAATGTATACTATGTCCCTATAACTTATTTCAGAAATTTTCACTTACTTCTGGAATTATTTTCCTCCTGCTTTATTTGAAAAGTCAAGATATGATTATGTTGCTATAGCATTGGTAGAAAAATTCCGGAGAGGCAGTAAAAAGTCATATAAGCAAAACCCAAGTTTTCAGGCAGGCCTGGATTTAAAGCTGTATCCTAGATACTTAATCTCAGGCAAATTAGCTAACCTTTCCAATTCTTAAATTTCTTAGCTTGGAGAATCACAATATTTACCTCACATCCTTCAGTAAAATAATGTGTAAAATAACTTGCATAGTGCCTAGCTTTACTTTCTCCTCTCACCTAGCACTTTGATATTTTTGTTGAGGCATAAACAGTAGAATATAAATGTTAGCATTACCTGATATTTTATTTCATCATGATATTTTGTTTCTCTTTGAACTTCCTAAATTGAATTTTTCTTTTCTTTTTAATTTTTGAGACAGGGTCTTGCTCTGTTTCCAGGCTGGATTGCAGTGTCACAATTATATCTCACTGCAGCCTCAAACTTCTGAGCTAAAGAGATCCTACCCCTCAACATCCTAAGTGGTTGTGCCATCATGCTCAGCTTTTTTTTTTTTTTTTTGAGACGGAGTTTCACTCTTGTTACCCAGGCTGGAGTGCAATGGCGTGATCTCGGCTCACCACAACCTCCGCCTCCTGGGTTCAGGCAATTCTCCTGCCTCAGCTTCCTGAGTAGCTGGGATTACAGGCACCCACCATCATGCCCAGCTAATTTTTTGTATTTTTTTAGTAGAGACGGGGTTTCACCATGTTGACCAGGATGGTCTCAATGTCTTGACCTCGGGATCTGCCCTCCTCGGCCTCCCAAAGTGCTGGGATTATAGGCTTGAGCCACCACGCCTGGCCTTTTTAGTTTTTGTAGAGATGGAACCTATTGCTTTATTGCCCAGGCTGGTCTGGAACTCCTGGCCTCAAACAATCCTCTAGCCTCAGCCTTACAAAGTGCCCGATTACAGGCATGAGTCACCTTTCTTGGCCTAATTTTCCTTTCTTTAGAAACAAAATTGGACTCATGAATCTATTAGCATTCTTAGGAGTATTCAACAGTAGAACAGAAGCAGAACAAGCAAGGAATAGTGAAACTGTATCTATTGCTAGGGGAAGGAAGAACTCAAACACAAATATATTTTTTATAAGATTTTTAAAAATAAAATCTAAATTTTTGGATTTTTTTTACATTTATAATTCTGTCTCTTAGTTTATTTAACTACTTAACTTTTTTTTTTTTTTTTTTTTTTTTTTTTTTTTTTTTTTTGACAAGGATAATGCAGGTTTCTGTGAAGCACTTCTAAGTCAAAATGAACCTTTCCTACACTGGTCAAGAATTGCCATAGTGCTGTTTTCTAAGGTGCATAGCATGTCAATGTGGGATAGTTCATATTCTGAAGCCAAGAGACTTTTCCTAGCAGGAATCGTTTTTCTGTGAGATGCTTTGAAAGATATTTTGTTTCATTTAAATGCCCAGTCATTTAATGCACACGAAATGTCTTGTGCATACCTTTTACAAGGTCAGCAACCTCTATAAACTCTGAGTGCTACTGGCAAAACTAAGCAATGTTCTGGTTAACTTTCACAAGCAGGGTAGTTGAGAGAAAAATAAATGAAGAGAATACGAACAGGGGAAGAGAAAGAAAAGGAAAAAGGAGAAAGCTGAGTGTGGTGCCTCATACTTGTAATCCCAGAAGTTTGGAAGGCCAAGATGGGAGGATCACTTGAGCTTAGGAGTTTAAGACCAGCCTGGGCAACATAGCAAGATCTCATCTCTACAGAAATTTTAAAACTTAGCACACAGCTGGAAGGTGTGTGCACCTTCCAGCTCTGTGGGAGGCTGAGGCAGGAGGCTCTATTGGGCATAAGAGGTTGCAGCTGTAGTGAGCCATGTTCATGCCACTGCACTCCAGCCTGGGGCAACAGAGTGAGACTCTATCTGAAACACACACACACACACACACACACACACACACACAAATACACACACACACACCCCAAAACACCAGGAAAAAGATAAAAACATCATTCATGGCTTCATAATGCATAGGAATTATGATTACTTGAGAATTCCTTTTTTTTTTTTTTTTTTTGAGACAATATTGCCCTGTCACTCAGGCTGGAGTGCAATGGCACAATCTTGACCCACTGCAACCTCCACCTCTTGGGTTCAAGCAATTCTTGTGCCTCAACCTCCCTAGTAGCTGGGATTATGGTGCATGCTACCATGTCCAGTTAATTTTTGTATTTATAGTAGATCAGGGTTTCACCATGTTGTCCACGCTTACTTGAGAATTTTTAATAATTGTTTCAGATATTTTGTCTTAATAAATATGCAGATAGTTTATTTCAGGACTTTCACTTTGTTTTATAAAGATAATTATTGTGTTTTTGTGCATATAGCATATATTTTAAAAAAGAACTACCAATTTGGGGTAACATCAGGGAATTTTTTCTTTAATGTCAAAGTCATCTCATTAATAATAACTATGCTGGAACACAAGTTCACTTTATTTGTACAAAGCACATCTCACATTCTTTCCCTCTGTCTGAGATGGACAATTTGTTCGAATTTGACCTTTCTTCCTCCTAGAGGCATAAGTTTGGACTGATTTATTTGGATAAGATTGGATATTGCACCTGGTATGGATAATACTAGATTACATCTTCAGGAAATTGAACTTTTTCTGTTTACTCTTTAGAACAAACAGCTTTCTGAAATGAATATGTTGGAGACAGCGTTAGCTTTTTTAGTATCCATTCTGCTACATAGGATCTTTTCATTTTACAAAAAAAGTAGCTTTCTGTTGTTTTAGCAAGTTGGTATATTACACTTTCTGAAACTAAATTTCCTGGTACATTCTTGGTAAAATTCAGGATGGTTCAGGATTGGTGTTGACCTATATGCCTTAAAATGTTTTTGTTTTAATGTAATCTAAATTTACAGAAAAATACAAAAATAGTACCAAAAAAATCCCAGATTCACTAATTGTTTAAATTTTTATTTTGCCCTTTTTTTTAATCATTCAATGCTGCAGTTCTTTTTCCATCTCTCTCCCTCTGTATATGTGTGTATGTGTATGTATATATTTTTCTTGAACCAGTTGAAAGTGAGTTGTAGGCATTGTACCCCTTTAACCCTTACATTCTTTTGTATAATCAGAATACAATGATCAAAATCCATAACTTTAATATGGATACAATATTATTATCTCCATAGCCTATATTCAAATGTCATCAGTTGTCCCAATGTCTTTTATATTTATCTTATTCATGATTTACTCCAAGATTATATTATATTTAGTTTTCAAATTTCTTTAGTTTCTGGAATTAGCTTCTCTTTTGTCATTTATGATCTTGATATTTTTGAAGAGTACAAGCAAATTAATTTGAAGAATTCTCATCCATTTGAGTTCATCTGATTAGATTCATATTATGGGTTTGGGGCAGAAATACTACACAAGTGATATACCACAGAAAAGGCATGGGATGTTAGTTTATCCTGTTATTGTTAATGGTGATGCTAAGTACCTACTTACTATGGCACCTGCCAGATTTTGCTATTGTAATGCTACTATTTTTTATTTTGCAATTAAGTAATTTGTGGTAGTTTGAAACTATGTACATATCTTATTGCTCACTTAATTTTCATTTAGCATCTGTTTTAGTTTGTTTTTCTTAGCTGTAACAGAATATCATAGACTAGGTAAGTTATAAACAACAGAAGTTTATTTGGCTCCTGGTTTTTGAGGCTGAGAAGTGCAAGAGCATGGCACTAGCATCTGGTGAGGGTCATTGCATGGCAGAAGGCAGAAGAGAGCACATGAGACAAGAGAAGGCACTAGACTAGCTTTATAACAATTAACCCTCCCAATAACCAACCCATTCCCTCAATAATAACATTAATCTATTGCTCCTATGACCCAATCACTTCTTATTAGGCCTCACCTTCCAACAAAATTGCATTTGATTAAATTTACAACACACGAACTTTTGGGGAACACATACAACCCAAAACAGCATCCATTGATTATTAAATTAACTATCATTAATTACTGTAATGTTTGTAAATTGTGACTTTATAGAATCTATCATTTATTCTACATTCATTAATTGGCAAACTAAGGAAATATTTCCCTCCCCACTTACCATTTGTTTTCTTTATCCGTATCAGGATAAATTCGTGGGTTCTTTTTTTTTTTTAATGGATTGCATTATATTATTATCATTATTTAATTCGATGCTCAAATTTTCCTACGTTTGGCCAGTAAGAGCCCCTTCAAACTAACTCCTACATTGTTTTGACATGTTCCCATCATTCTTGGAGCACTTCCTTAATTTGACATCCCAAGAAGTTCCAAGATTATCTTGTCATTTGTCTGACCTAGTGCTGAAAATAGCCTTTATTTCAAGATCTGATGTACAGTGTAATAATAGCTACTGGAATGCTGCTGATTCTAGGCCTTCTCAGTGGACACAATTAGGAAATATGTGTGTCATATCAGACAGATACTTCTAATTCTAATCCAGCACCCGAGAGTTTGTGTTAGTCTTCTCAAGTTGAACAGTAAGAAAACTCAGAAATTTGCTCATTTGTAAAATACAAAGATTTCAAAATTGCTGATATATAACACTTTTAAAATAAACTACTATAAAGTCATCACAGGAAAAAAAGAAACAGAGTAGCATCTCTTATGAACATAGATGTGAAAACTCTCCACAAAATATTAGTTTACCAAATTAAAAAATATATATCATACACCATAACCAAATATTTACTAATATTGCAGAATATAAAAGCAATATACAAGTTAGTTGGACTTGTACCTGCAATGAACAATCTGAAAATGAAATGAAGAAAATAATCCCATTTACAATCCTATAATAAATAATACAATAACAGTTATATTACATCATTCTCATAAATTAACTCTAAATGGATTGAAGATGTAAAACTATAAAACTCTTGGAAGAAAACATAGACATAATTATTTGTGATACTGGATTATGCAAAGCCTTTTAAGATATGAGACCAAAAATATAAGCAATAAAATTAAAAATAAAAATTTGACATGATCAATATTTTAAAACTTTTAAGGCTGGGAATGGTGGCTCACGCCTGCAATCCTAGCACTTTAGGAGGCTGAGGCAGGAGGACAGGAGTTCGAGACCCCCTTGGTCAACATGGCAAAACCCTGTCTCTACTGAAAGTACAAAAAATGAACTGGGTGTGATGGCTCACACTTGTAGTCTCAGCTCTCAGCAGACAAGCAGGAGAATCCGGGGACAGAGTTTGCAATGAGCTGGAGACTGCACACCGCGGCATTCTGGCCTGGGGAACAGAGCAAGACTCGATCTCAAAACAAAAACAAATAGATTTTGTACTTCAAAGAATGCCATCAAACAAACAAAGAAAAGACCACATCCACATAATGTGAGACTATTATTACAAATCCTATGCCTGATAAGAACTTGTATCTGAAAAGTATAAAGCAGTATTATTTCAATAACAAAAGAAAAATAACCAATTTTAAAATGGGCAAAGTATCTGAGTTGACATTTCTTCAAATAAGAGATATGGATAAATACTAAGCATATGAATATATGCTCAGCATCATTAGCAGTTAGGGAAATGCAAATCAAAATCATGAGATACCACTCCATGCCTAATAGTATTGCTACAAATAAAATAGCCAGATAATAACAAATGTTGGCTAGCTTGTGGATAAATTGTCATCCTCATATACTGCTCTTAGGAATGTAAAATGGTGCAGCCACTTTGGAAGACATTTTGACAGTCCCTTAAAGGTTAAACATGATAATATGACTCAGCAAGTCTACTCTTACATATATACCCAAGAGAATTGAAAACATACACCCAAACAAAACTTGTACAATGAATGGTCATGTATGTACTATATGTGATATATCAATCAACAGTAATATATTTATGTAATTTACATATGCTGAGAATGGGAAACATATTCAAAATACATGGTTTTTTTTACTGATGAAGTTAAGTGTTCAAAATGTTTGGAGACCACTACTATAGAGCAATAGTTCTCATACTTTCCATGCATGGGATTCAACAAGGTGTTTGTTAAAGTACAGATTTCTGGGCCCTAATCCCAGAATTTCTAGTTCAGTAGGTCTAGGGTAGAGCCTAAAAGTTTACTTTTCTATGCAGTCTCCAGATGATGCCTGTGCTGTTGGTTCAGGGAGCATGCTTTAGGTACTTAGATTGTTGTCCCTGTTATGCTAAAGCTTACCGAAGATGCCTGTTAAAATATATATTTTAAGGCCCCACTTCTAGAAATTATGTATCAATAGGCCAGGAATTGGCTTCAGAATTTGTATTAACAGCGACCACAGGTGATTCTGACTCAGCAGGCCTACGGATCATCATATTTTGAGTGATTTGATGTTGGGGCTTACAGGGTAGAGTTATAAAATGGTGGGTGTCAGGGAGAAGCAGCACTGTCCCTTTTGAAAACTGGGAAATGGTTCTTCAGATATTTTCAGAGTCTGAGAATAAATTCAGAGTCAGGAAAATTCTTGGATTCTCTCTTAAAGGATACTGATGGAAAAAAAAGATATGAACTAATGAGAAGCATTCAAAAATATAGAAATGTTTGAAAGCTCTTATTCCCCCTTTGGGAGCTAGATTTATACTTTTGTTTGCAAATAGATTTCCAAGAATTTAGAAATTACATAAAGCAAAATTTTTGGTATCATTACTATTTTAAAACTAAACATTTAAAACTTTTATTCCATTAGTACATCATAACCTTCACATAAATTTGCTGACTACAAAGTTGACAAAGTAAAAGAGAAAAATGATCATCCCTAGTCTTATAATCATTGTAAAATTTCTGAACTTCTTTACAGGTTTTCGTTTTTGCTTTCAGTACTGAGTTGTGTTATTGTTGTTACTTGGCTTCAGGATTTTTCTGTATTAGTGATGATAGTGTGTATGATGTTTTGTTTCCTTTTTTCCTCCTGAAATATTTTCCCCATGGTTTCCAATACTTTATAATGATGGCCAATTGAATTATAGTGTACCACCATTTGTTTTACATTTTTAGACATTTAGAAGTTATATTTCATACATTGTCCATTAGATTCATAGAGTTTTATAACTGGAAGTTACCAAAGGTGATTTCTACTTGTCCATTTTACTAATAGTTAAACCAGTTTTCTGAAAGTCCCAAAGTTAAAAAATGGCAAAGTTAGAGCAAAAGTCCATTTCCTCACTTCTGTTGTACTGATTCTTCCACTATGTTGTGCCATTTTCTCTAATGATTTAAAATTTACTGGAAAGGACATTTGATTTGTGCCACTTTGTCCTCTACCCATCCCACTTATTCTTTATTCTTTTTTCCTCTTTTTCTGCCTGCTTTGAGATAGATTATTTTTTATGATTCTGTCTTATTTCCACTATTGACTTGTTGATTATATCTCATTTTTCAAAAATTGGTAGTTTCCTTAGGGTCTAAGATGTACATCTTTATCACAGTCTACCTGAAAACACTATTTTCAGAAAGAGCTTTAGAATAAAGTAAATGCAGGTACGTAACAGACACATAGTTTTAACAAAATGTATCTTGTTTGTTTAGTATGACATTTTGTATACGATTGACATTCATAATAACTAAAGAAATTTCTTATATTATCCGTACTTTTTTTTTAATGCAAAGACTGAAAAGCATGTTATATTTCTTAACCCAAATATGCCAAGTTCTTATAGTGGACAAATGTGAATTTTGGACATCCCCATTAATAAGACATTTATAAGAAGACATTTTTCCTAGGTTTTCTTTTTAATTGCACTGCTGCTAATAAAGACAACTTGTATTCAAAGGGAAGTGACCAAATCTTGAACCTTATTTAAAACTACTGTAGATTTTTGAACTGTGAATTTTGTTATTAGACATGAAATTGGAGTTCGTATGTCTATGTGTGTTTTCTCTTTTTATGGCTTTGCAACCAATGTATGTGTACTCATTGAATCTTGGAGTTAGAAAAGAACTCAAAAGCTCCTTTAAACCAGACTCTTTATATAACAGAAAGGGAAAGACAGGCTGTACTAATTATCTATTGCTGCATAATAAATTACTGTAAAGTTTAGTGGTTTAAACAACCAGCATTTATTATCTCACAGTTTCTGTGGTCCAGCAGTCCTAGGATGGCTGAGTTAGGCCCTCTGGCTTGGAGCCTCTCATAAGACTATACAATCGGTGTTGTAGGCTGAGCTATGGTCTCATCACAAGGCTCAATTTGGAGAGGACTGACTTCCAAATCCATTTACATGTCTGTTGACAGGATCCTGTTCGAATACTGTTGGAATTAGGATCTCAGATCCTTACTGACTCTTCACTGGATGCATTAGTTGCTATAGGCATCTCTGTAGGGTAGCTGAGAGCATTGCAGTTGGCTTCCCTCAGAGTGTGCCATGGAGAAAGCAAGCCAGAGAGGAAATTCACAGTCTGTTGATAACTTAAACAAATTTGGAAGTGACATCCCATCCCCTTTACTATATTCTGCTCATTTGAAATGAGTCACTAGTTTCAGTCTGTAATGAAGAGGAGAGGATTACACAAACGTATGTTTACAGGAGAAAGGGCCATTGGAAAGTACCTTAGATCCTGCCTACCACAGACCCAGATAAGTGAAATGCCCAGTCATACATTCATTTTGTTAGTGGCAAAGCAGGGCCAGCTTCCTGATCTCTCAATTTTCGGTCCATTGTTCTTTTGAATTTTCTCTAGTCATTAAAAAAAAAAAATGACATAATAACCCTTAGTTTTTTGAGAGGATAAATTACTTCTAATTCCCTACAACTCACCAGATTGCTCATAATATTGCTGTAGGGGAAAGATGCAGAGAAGAAAGAATAGTTTGATATCATTACTGGTTTTGCTTTTCTACTCGGTGGAAATCTGTGCCAAGTACAGAAGCAAGGTTATAAAGGAGAACTAGGATGTTGACAGCAACTAACTTAGAGATCTCCCAATTAAATCTTCAAGCTTGATCTGGATTTGTTAGTTAGGTGCTTCTACAATAAATTCATACTTTTAAGAAAATGATAGACATGGACATTAGTGTGCTTTACAAATCCTTACATAATTTACATTATGGTGCAAATAAAATAGGTTGAAGCCAAGTAAGAGCATTAATATGATTTAAAAATGTGAAAGGCAAGGCTGGGCATGGTGGCTTATGCCTGTAGTCCAAGGGAGGATCACTTGAGGCCAGGAGTTCAATACCAGCCTAGGCAACATAGGGAGATTTTTGTCTTTAAAAAAATTTTAAAACAATTAGCCATATGTAGTGGTCATGCCTGTAGCCTCAGCTACTCAGAAGACCGAGACAGGAGGATCACTTTAGCCTGGGAGTTTGAGGCTCCAGTAAGCTATGATTGCACTAATTTACTCCCATCTGGGCAACAGAGGGAGAATCTGTCTTCCTGCAAAAAAAGAATAAGTGAATGGCAGCAGTAACTCTGTGCTTAGATATAGTAGTGCTTATTACCATCAAATGTTTGGGAATAAACCTTACATAGTGATGGGGGAAAAGTAGAAAAGGGAACACACTCAATTTGTGATTTGTGGAAAGATATTAAGGATATAAGCAACACAAATTGCCCTCTTTGCCTTTTTTAAATTTTTATATTTTTAGAGCAGTTGTTAGCTGAAAAGAAAGTAATAACCAACATTCACTCATCCTTATCATTTTATCTCTGTACTAAAGAAAGTAAGGACAGCTAATATATGTCTAGCAAACAGTGATTTGTTATGCCTTTACTTAAGAACCACCTTCTCATTTAGAAAAAGTGAACTGATTTTTCTCACAGCCAAAAAAAAAAATCCAGAACAGAAATAGAAGACAGCCATTCCTCTGATAAACACTGAGAAGTCTACTAAGAAAAAAAGAGGGAACAAGGAATGATAAGATATAGAACTATTTGGTTGTTGATGAATAAAATGTGTGTGTGTGTGTGTGTGTGTGTGTAATTGCTTTGAATGTCATTGATGTGTCTCAGTGCAAAAGTTACCTCTTCAGAGAAACGTGCCTTCAGCATCCTAACTAAACTTTGTCCTTCCACAGTCCTGTCATTATCAAGTTATTCTATGTAATATTTCATAGCAATTATGTATTTTAAAAATTGTCTGTTGTTTCCCCATGAGAGAACAGACGCTTTGTCTATCTCATTCACTACTGGATTCCCAGAACCTAAAAACGTTCCCGAAACGCAGTAGGTACTTAACACTTTTGTTGAATGAATAAACACTATTCCAAGTACATAGAAGAATCTATATGTCAGAGCTTTCCAAACTTTCACTTTTAGCATGTTGGTAATTTTTTCATAGCACTAGTAGACCAAAGGAATTATCTAACTTTTTCATTTATTAGATAATTATGTCCAAACAATTTAGTAAGCATTTATATATAAAAAACTTAGTAGCCCTTGGGGAAAAACATACATAAATTTAAGGAAAATAATGTTTTATGTCATTCTTAAACATTTATTTAACACGTAATAGATGGTTATGTTGTGGACTTCATCACTTCTCAAACAATAGGATCAGATTGGACACTGCCTTTCCTGTACTGTTCCACAGTGATTCTTATGCCTTTTATTATAGCAACTACCAAAAATCCAACTTTGCAAAAAATATGATGTCAATAAAATGAATGTAGTGTGATCTGCTGTTGAAACTGTGAACTGTCTCATCTAGTAGTCTGTGTGATATCCAGTAGATATTTAGCAAAGCTGTGTTTTCTTGAAAATTTAAAATATCCCATAGCACCTGGGAACCAGAATCTCAATGGTTTAAGTTTACCTCATTTTTTCATATGGTACATTGAAAGCTTGGATGTTCAGGGAAGAGACCCAGACTCTTCTTACTAAGCTGTGAGGACGAAAAGCTATGAGTTACTGGAAGCAACCTAGGACTAGGGCATTATTAGCAGATCAGGGTCAGAAGCATCGACCTGAAGAAATCAATCATAGTCAATACTTAAGAAATAAGAATCTGGGCGTATTAAAAAAAATACTAGAGCAGAATTAGACTGCTAAACAAATCAAAAACCTTTAAACGAGAACAGACAAGGCTAGCATGAGTTGATTTTGGTATCAAAATTTAGTATTAATTATAAAGCATTAATATCATGTTGAATAGGGTATCCCTGCTTTGAAAATGAGATTGGGATAGATGACCAAATCTCTTGTAAAGTGATCTACATAAAAAAGTAGTATTTTTTGGAATTGTAAATCTTTACTGCCAGAAGGAAACTTCAAAATTTTCTGCTTAAATATCTCCTACATCATTCTAGTTATAATTAAACTTAGTCTAGCAGTTGCTTTTATGTGCAAAAATGAAACAATCATTCTGAAATTCAAAAAGCTTATTTTTAATGAAGAAGGAAAGCCTACAGTTTCTGTGACATAAAGCTTTTTAGTGTTGATTTCAATTGTTTAATAAAATTTGCACTTAATATTTATATAAATCTAAATTAGAATTTATAAAAATAGTCAAGCTTGTGATGAATATTATAAAATATGAGAGTAATACTAACTCAACTACATTACATTTGACCATATATTGGCCTTTATAATTGTTATCTAAATCTTACCTCTCTAATCAGCCACTACCAATTAATTAGCGTTGAAACATCTCTGACCTGTAACAACCTATAGCAAGATGTGCACTAGTGTATTTAATATATATTGACATAAGACTTTGGTAGTTTTGACAAGACCTTTGTAAGGCTTTCTTGTATTCTCTTACTTTATTTACTAAGCCCTTTCTCTGATCAATATGTTTTCGAGCTTACAAATAAGAAATTATTACTAATTTTGGAGGGTGTGATATCATGATTATGTTTTTTTTTTTTAAAGCCCTTATCTGTAAGAGATACATACTGACATATTTCAAGGTGAAATAATATGATTGTGTGGAATTTTCTTTAAGATTACGACAGATTTCATTATTTTTTAAAAAATGCCTATTTTGGTGTTAACTGAATTGAATTGAATTGCAAAAATTTCATATTTATCCTACCACCTTACCTATATTTTTACATGCATTATCAAGGGAATGCCCTTTATTGTATGCAGTTTCTACCTCAAGTCTCCGCATATCACATAATCTTGCTTCTCACTCCCTGCCCCTGCCCACCCAGCCAAGATCTAAGTTCCTTTTCCACAAGCCAGTAAAAGAGATTAATGAATTTCTGGTTACTTGTTATCTGCATAAATGATTGGAGTATATAGCATGAAGCCCGCCCTGACGGAGCTATGCTGTGCTCTTTTCAAGTTAGATTAAGGGCTCACTAAGCAGGGTGTTCCCATTAAAGTATAATGTTATAAAGATTGAATTCTGGAAACACTTACTGCTGGTATTTTAGATTTTAATAGGATTATCCCTACTATGATATAATTTGAGACTATATGTTATATTCCTGTGAAACTGTGGGTTGATTTGGTCTGAGAAGAGATGAGCTGCTTTTCCCTCTGTGTCCAGAAACTATTTGTTTTTAATACTCTGGAGATGATGAGACATATACAGAAAATGAGCATCCCATGAAGCATTTTGATCCTTATTAATCTATAATGTATTCTTATAATAATTTATAATATATTCTTGTAGATAATAATCCTTATTAATATATAATGTTTTCTTATTCACATACTTGAAATATAACAGTAAAACACATCTTAACTATATGACAGTCTGGAAAAGGCAAAACTATGGAGACAGTGAAAAGATCAGTAATTGTCAGGCTACTTGGAGGAGGGAGAGATGAACAGGTGAGGCACAGAGGATATTTAGGGCAATGAAAATCCCCTGTATGATACTACAGTGGTAGATGTATGTTACATATTTGTCCAAACCCATAGAATGTATACCACCAAGAATGCACCCTAATGTAAACTCTGGACTTTGGGTTATGATATGTCAGTATAGGTTCATCAGTGTTAACAAAGGTACCACTGTGGTTCATGATGCTGACCATGAAAAAGGCTGTCAAAGGAAGGGGAGCAGAGTTAGGTGGTTCCACGGCTTCTCCTTAATTTTCTTATGAACCTAAAACTGCTCTAAAAAATAAAATCTATAACACACTCACATGTCTTAATTTTTTTTGGTGTGTTCTTTTCCTGAGCTGCTCAAGGGTTTAACAACTCTGTGGCCTATAAAATGTCTTCTATTCAACATATCCTCACCAATAAAGCATATTCATATATGAAATAAACTTACTGGAGTCTTTCACATTTCTAAAATTTGAGCTGGATTGTTCTTTTTATTTCTACCATGTTTGTTTTCTCTATTATTTCTGCTGTATCTTTTTATTTTTGTTGTTATAAAATGTGCGTTTTACTTTATATATTGGATGAAATGCTTGATGTTTATTTTTCCATGCTTCTTGTTTTCCAATAAATGTATCTTTTAAAAGTTGTAGACATTTTTCTGAGACCTGCTTTGGTTGTATCTCATAAGAATTGATATATCATGTCCTTCTCTTGTTCTTCATTTCTTTTTTCTTTTTTTTTTTGTTTTTATATTTTTTATTGCATTTTAGGTTTTGGGGTACATGTGAAGAACATGCAAGATTGTTGCATAGGTACACACATGGCAGTGTGGTTTTCTGCCTTCCATCCCCTCGCCTGTATCTGTCATTTCTCCCCATGCTATCTCTTCCCACCTCCCCACCCCCCGTCCCTCCCCCATTTCCCCCCAACGGACCCCAGTGTGTAGTGCTCCCCTCCCTGTGTCCATGTGTTCACATTGTTCAACACCCGCCTATGAGTGAGAATATGCGGTGTTTGATTTTCTGCTCTTGTGTCAGTTTGCTGAGAATGATGGTTTCCAGGTTCATCCATGTCCCTACAAAGGACACGAACTAACTGTTGGTTGCCGATTCACTCTACTGACTGTTTCTTTTGCCGTGCAGAAGCTGTGGAGTTTGATTAGGTCCCATTTGTCTATTTTGGCATTTGTTGCCATGGCTTTTGGCATTTTGGTCATGAAGTCCTTGCCTACGCCTATGTCCTGAATGGTTTTGCCTAGATTTTCTTCTAGGGTTTTTAATGGTGTTAGGTCTGATGTTTAAGTCTTTAATCCATCTGGAGTTAATTTTGGTGTAAGATGTCAGGAAGGGGTCCAGTTTCTGCTTTCTGCACATGGCTAGCCAGTTTTCCCAACACCATTTATTAAACAGGGAATCCTTTCCCCATTGCTTGTTTTTGTCAGGTTTGTCGAAGATCAGATGGTTGTGGGTATGTTGTATTTCCTTTGAGGCCTCTGTTCTGTTCCATTGGTCTATATCTCTGTTTTGGTACCAGTACCATGCTGTTTTGATTACTGTAGCCTTGTAGTATAGTTTGAAGTCCAGTAGTGTGATGCCTCCTGCTTTGTTCTTTTTGCTTAGAATTGACTTGGCTATGCGGGCTCTCTTTTGGTTCCATATGAAGTTTAAGGTGTTTTTTTCCAGTTCTGTGAAGAAGGTCATTGGTAGCTTGATGGGAATAGCGTTGAATCTGTAAATTACTTTGGGCAGTATGGCCATTTTCACGATGTTGATTATTCCTAACCATGAACATGGAATATTTCTTCATCTGTTTGTGTCCTCTCTTATTTCGTTGAGCAATGGCTTGTAGTTCTCCTTGAAGAGGTCCTTTATGTTCCTTGTTAGTTGTATTCCTAGGTACTTTATTCTCTTTGTAGCAATTGTGAATGGCAGTTCGTTCTTGATTTGGCTCTCTTTAAGTCTGTTACTGGTGTATAGGATTGATTTTGTATCCTGAGACTTTGCTGAAGTTGTTTATCAGTTTCAGGATATTTTGGGCTGAGATGATGGGGTCTTCTAGATATACAATCATGTCATCTGCAAATAGAGACAATTTGATTTCCTCCTTTCCAATTTGAATACGCTTTATTTCTTTTTCTTGACTGATTGCTCTGGCTAGAAATTCCAGTACTATATTGAATAAGAGTGGTGAGAGAGGGCATCCTTGTCTAGTGCCAGATTTCAAAGGGAATGCTTCCAGTTTTTGCCCATTCAGTATGATATTGGCTGTTGGTTTATCGTAAATAGCTTTTATTGTTTTGAGATATGTTCCATCAATACCTAGTTTATTGAGGATTTTTAGCATAAAGGGCTGTTGAATTTTGTCAAAGGCCTTCTCTGCATCAATTGAGATAATCATGTGGTTTTGTCTTTGGTTCTGTTTATGTGGTGAATTACGTTTATGGACTTGCGTATGTTGAACCAGCCTTGCATCCCCGGGATGAATCCTACTTGATCATGGTGGATGAGCTTTTTGATATGCTGCTGCAATCGGTTTGCCAGTATTCTATTGAAGATTTTTGCATCTATGTTCATCATGGATATTGGCCTGAAATTTTCTTTTCTTGATGAGTCTCTGCCGGGTTTTGGTATCAGGATGATGTTTGTCTCATAAAATGATTTGGGAAGGATTCCCTCTTTTTGGATTGTCTGGAATAGTTTCAGAAGGAATGGTATCAGCTCATCTTTGTATGTCTGGTAGAATTCGGCTGTGAACCCAACTGGACCTGGGCTTTTTTTGGGTGGTAGGCTCTTAACTGCTGCCTCGACTTCAGACCTTGTTATTGGTCTATTCAGGGTTTCAGCTTCTTCCGGGTTTAGGCTTGGGAGGATGCAGGTGTCCAGGAATTTATCCATTTCTTCCTGGTTTACTAGTTTATGTGCATAGAGTTGTTTGTAATAATCTCTGATGATGGTTTGGATTTCTGTGGAATCTGTGGTGATATCCCCTTTATCGTTTTTTATTGCATCAATTTGGTTATTCTCTCTTTTCTTTTTTATTAATCTGGCTAGTGGTCTGTCTATTTTGTTGATCTTTTCGAAAAACCAGCTCCTGCATTTATTGATTTTTTTGAAGAGTTTTTTATGTCTCTATTTCCTTCAGTTCTGCTCTGATCTTAGTTATTTCCTGTCTTCTGCTAGGTTTTGAGTTTTTTTGATCTTGCTCCTCTAGCTCTTTCAATTTTGATGATAGGGTGTCAATTTTAGATCTCTCCTTTCTTCTCATGTGGGCACTCATTGCTATATATTTTCCTCTAGAGACTGCTTTAAATGTGTCCCAGAGGTTCTGGTATGTTGTGTCTTCATTCTCATTGGTTTCGAAGAACATCTTTATTTCTGCCTTCATTTCATTGTTTATCCAGTCAAATTCAAGAGCAAGTTGTTCAGTTTCCATGAAGCTGTGCGGTTCTGAGTTAGTTTCTGCATTCTGAGTTCTAACTCGATTGCACTGTGGTCTGAGAGACTGTTTGTTATGATTTCCGTTCTTTTGCATTTGCTGAGGAGTGATTTACTTCCAATTATGTGATCAATTTTAGAGTAGGTGTGATGTGGTGCTGAGAAGAATGTATATTCTGTGGATTTGGGATGGAGAGTTCTGTAAATGTCTATTAGGTTTGCTTGTTCCAGGTCTGAGTTCAGGTCCTGTATATCCTTGTTGATTTTCTGTCTGGTTGATCTGTCCAATATTGACAATGGGGTGTTAAAGTCTCCCACTATTATTGTGTGGGAGTCTAAGTCTCTTTGTAAGTCATTTAGAACTTGCCTTATGTATCTGGGTGCTCCTGTATTGGGTGCGTATAAATTTAGGATCGTTAGCTCTTTTTGTTGCAGTGATCCTTTTACCATTATGTAATGTCCTTCTTTGTCTCTTTTGATCTTTGTTGCTTTAAAGTCTGTTTTATCAGAGATGGGAATTGCAACTCCTGCTCTTTTTTGCTCTCCATTTGCTTGGTAGATCTTCCTCCATCCCTTTATTTTGAGCCTTTGTGTATCCTTGCATGTGAGATGGGTTTCCTGGATACAGCACACTGATGTGTTTTGGCTTTTTATCCAATTTGCCAGTCTATGTCTTTTGTTTGGGGCATTTAATCCATTTACATTTAGGTATAGTATTGTTATGTGTGAATTTGATGCTGTCATTTTGATGCTACCTGGCTGTTTTGTTGGTTAGTTGATGCAGATTCTTGATTGTGTTGATGCTCTTTTACCATTTGGTGTGTTTTTGGAGTGGCTGGTACTGGTTGTTCCTTTATATGTATAGAGCCTCTTTCAGGAGTTCTTGTAGAGCAGGTTTGGTGGTGATGAAATCTCTGAGTGCTTGCTTGTTCACAAAGGATTTTATTTTTCCTTCACTTATGAAGCTTAGTTTGGCTGGATAGGAGATTCTGGGTTGAAAGTTCTTTTCTTTAAGGATGTTGAATATTGGCCCCCAATCTCTTCTGGCTTGTAGAGTTTCTGCTGAGAGATCTGCTGTGAGTCTAATGGGCTTCCCTTTGTGGGTAACCCGACCTTTCTCTCTGGCTGCCCTTAGCATTTTCTCTTTCATTTCAATCCTGGTGAATCTGATGATTATGTGCCTTGGGGTTGCTCTTCTTGAGGAATATCTTTGTGATGTTCTCTGTATTTCCTGTATTTGAATATTGGTCTGCCTTGCTAGGTTGGGGAAGTTTTCCTGGATAATATCCTGAAGAGTATTTTCAAGCTTGGATTCATTCTCTTCATCACATTCAGGTACACCTATCAAACGTAGATTAGGTCTTTTCACATAGTCCCACATTTCTTGAAGATTTTGTTCATTCCTTTTTGCGCTTTTTTCTCTGTTCTTGCCTTCTCTTTTTATTTCATTGAGTTGATCTTCGACCTCTGATATCCTTTCTTCTGCTTGGTCAATTCGGCTGTTGAAGCTTGTGTATGCTTCACAAAGTTCTCATGTTGTGTTTTTCAGCTCCATCAATTCACTTATATTCCTTTCTATTCTATCCATTCTCATTAGCATTTCGTCCAATCTTTTTTCAAGGTTCCTAGTTTCTTTGCATTGGGTTAGAACATGTTCTTTTAGCTCACTGTAGTTTCTTACTACCCACCTTCTGAAGTCTGATTCTGTCATTTCTTCACCCTCCTTCTCCATCCAGTCTGGTTCCCTTGCTGGTGAGGAGTTGTGATCCCTTTTAGGAGGAGAGGTGTTCTGGTTTCTGGAGTTTTCATCCTTTTTGCGCTGGTTTCTTCCCATTTTTGTGGATTTATCTACCTGTTGTCTTTGTAGTTACTGTCTTTCAGATTGTGTCTCTGAGTGAGCTTCTAGTTCGTGGATGCTGAAGTTACTTTTTTTTTTTTTTTAAGCTTTCCTTCTAACAGTCTGGCCCCTCTGCTGTAGGACTGCTGAGGTCCTCTGCAGGCCCTGCTTGCCTGGCGATCACCTGCAGCAGCTGCAGAACAGTAAGGGTTACTGCCAGTTTCCTCTTCCGCTATCTTTGTCCCAGAAGGATGCTCGCCTACTGTCCGTCCATTCTCTCCTTTATGAGGCAATTCTTTGGATCTATGGGGGTCAGGGAGCTACTTGAGGAGACAGTCTATCTTTTATTGAGGCTTAAGTCCTGAGCTGTGAGCGCCGTTGTTCGTTCAGAGCTGCTGGGCAGGTACGTTTAGGTCTGCTGCAGCTGAACTCATAAAGCACTTTTTGTTCCCAGGTGCTCTGTCCCGGGGAGTTGGGACTTTATGAGTTTCCGTTGCACTACTGCCTTTTTTGATTTTTCTTTCAGGTCTGTCCCGCCCAGATAGCAGCATGCCTAGCCACTGCCTTCCTGCAGAGGTTTTGCTGAGCTGCTGTGGGCTCCACCCAGCTGCCCTGTGCTCTTCCCTGTGGTCCTGTTTATATGGGCGTAGTTAGAACTGTCTTGGCACCGGTAGCCCCGCCTCTGTTATGGCGGACTCTCTCTGTTGTGGCAGGTTGCCTCAGCAACGGCTTGTGGCCTGCCTTCGTAGTGGTGGAGAGTCTCAGTAATGTCGGACGCCCCTCCCCCACCGAGCCGGACTGTCCTGGGTTCAGCTGTGCTTGGTTTGAAGGGCTCAACCCAGAGGGTTTCCAATTACTGTTTTTGTTTTGTTGTTGGGGGTGGAGGTGTGGGACCAACCGAGCCTGATCACCTGGCTCCCTGACTCAGAGTCTTTTCTTTTAAGTTGAACGACCCCGCGTTCCAGTCGCTTGTTGAAAAGGCGCCGGGATCTCCCGTGCTGCGACTCACTGAGTCGGCTCAAACTGCGGAGCCGGCTCCTGGCGGATTTTTTGCCTAGGAATCTCCTGGCCTGGCTCACTATTTCAGATGAATGGGCAACTCTGCTGTCTCAGGGCTCCAATCGCCAGCTAAGAGGGCTCCCAGACCAGTGGCTTTTGTAGGGAGAACCGCAGCAACAGGGTGTGGTCACAGCAGCCACGTGGGCCGAATCAGCCCCACGGGGGCCAAAACAACCGCACTGGCAGGGACTGCGGCACTGGCGACCCCTCTGCCTGGGTATCTCCTGGTCTATGGGCAATAAAAATTTATCTGGAAATGTGGCATCCACTCACCCTCTGCACTTTCACTGGGAGCTGAAGTCCTGAGCTGTTCTTAGGCGGCCATCTTCCCAGCATTCCCTTCATTTCTTAATAGTAGTGGTTTTGTTCTGACTAATATTTTGGAGTATTTATGAAGTATTTTTTTTATTTTTAGGTGTTTAGTGTTTATTGTTGGGATGAGTTTAGGGACAGTGTTTGTTACATGTGATCAGAATCTCTAATCCAATGTGTGATCAATTTTATAAGTGTTCATGGGCATTTAAAAATGTGTTTTCTGCCAAGCTAGACACAAAGTTTATACCTGTGTGCATGTGTGTATCTGTTTATAAATAAAACATCTTTAGTTTCTTCTGAAGCATCTGGAAACATTAGGCCTGTAATCCACCTGGCAGTAGTTGGCTAGCTCCAAGTAGGAAACCTGCCTGCACATACGCTTAGGGAGGTTGATCCCTTCTCACTTCCAGCCAGTTGCCCACATATGTATACATACATGTAAGTATCTATAGATCACCTTTAAATTATTTAAACATTCAGTCTTCTGACCTATAGATTGTTGATTCAGTTGTAAAATGTGTATGTTAGCTTCCCACATTGACAATGGCTTTTCAGAGTCTTTTTTTCTAACATTATTTTTTTAACATATTTTGATACTTTGCAGTTCTCTGCATAAAAATTCACAACTGCTGCATCCCTGTAGAATCTAGCCTTGATTAGCTATTTAATATTTTAGCCTTGAGTTCTTTTATCTGATGTTAATATTTCAACTTTTGTTTCCTTGTGTTAACTTTTACCTGTATATTAGTCCGTTTTCATACTGCTGATAAAGACATACCCAGAGATGGATAACTTATACAGGAAAGAGGTTTAATGGACTTACAGTTCCACATGGCTGGGGAGGCCTCACAATGATGGCATAAGGCAAGGGAGAGCAAGTCCATGGATAGCAGCAGGCAAGGAGAGAAAGAGTAAGCTTGTGCAGGGAAACTCCTGTTTTTAAGACCATCAGATCTTGTAACATTTATTCACTGTCACAAGAATAGCATAGGAAAGACCTGACCCCCATGGTTCACTTACCTCCCGCTGGGTTCCTCCCCTGACATGTGGGAATTGTGGGAGTTACAATTCAAGATAAGATTTCAGTGGGGACACAGCCAAACAGATCGACCTGGAATGTTGATATTCAGTCTTTTATTTCCATTTTTTGCCCTATCATTTTTATTTTAGCTGATTGTTATTTTTTTTTTTTAATTATTAAATCTGCGCATTCATGTCTTTTGGTAGCCAAATACAACATTTGGCATGTCTGGCTTTATTTAGGCAATGTGACTTTCCTTTACTCATCATGATTTCTTACTGTGTTTAGTTTCTCTTTTCCTGAATTTTGCCAGACTGATCGCATTTTTTGCTCTCCTGCCTCCTTACTTTTGGCTTCCGGTATAAAGGTCACAAACTGGTCCTTGGGCCAGAAATCCATGGATGTGAATTGATTAGGCCATATACTGCTAAAACATCTTTTTAAATTATTTGCCAAGCTTTAAAAAGCTACAGATGTATACATCAGTAATTTTTGGAAATGGCTAAGAGGAAATGGAATTGGATGTGCATTTAGTTTGGATTGGGGACTATATTTATATGACATATAGTCACATCTGTGTTTGGAGGATTGGCTTCCAAGAAGTTCTGCAGCCACCAGGCTGACTGCATTTCTTCTGAGGCAAAAAAAAGCTTCAGTGTCTCAAAAAGGTTGACTTGGATATGGAGAAAGGGTGAGGAGGAAGTGATAAGAGACAGAGGTAGGGGTATGTGTGTGTGTGTGTGTATGTGTGTTCAGCAGAGGAGGCTAAGTTTGTCAGTATAGGCCCACATACAACAGGATTTAATATTCATACCTATCATGTTAGGTAGGTAGTTAACTTCTTTCCCACTACCTCAACTTTTTTCTTGCCATTTTCTTTTCTCCTGACCTATTTTTTTTTTCCTGTTAGAATGTGTAAATAAATAATGGTGTAAATATCACAAAAGGATAGTTGCATTTGTTTCCCAGCATACCTTGGAGATATTGCAGTTTCAATTCCAGACTACTGCAACGAAGTGAATATTGCAATAAAGTGAATCACATGAATTTTTTGGTTTCCCAGTGCATATGAAAGTTAGGTTTACACCATACTGTAGTCTATTAAGTGTACAATAGCATTATGTCTTAAAAATATATATAATTTTGTTTAAAAATACTTTATTGCTTAAAAAATGCTAAGCATCATTGGAACGTTCAGCAAGTCATAATATTTTTGTTGACAGAGGGTCTTGCCTTGATGTTGATGGCTGCTGACTGACCAGGGTGGTGGTTGTGGAAGGCTGGAGTTTGTGGCAATTTATTAAAATAAGACAACAATGAAGTTTGCTGCATGGATTGACTCTTCCTTTCACAGAATATTTCTCTGCAGCATGTGATACTGTTTAATAGCATTTTACACACAATAGAATCTTTTTTTTGGAGACAGGGTCGTTCTCTGTCGCCCAGGCTGGAATGCAATGGTGCAATCTTGGCTCAATGCAACCTCTGCCTGCTGGGCTCAAGTGATTCTTCTGTCTCAGCCTCCCAAATAACTGGAATTACAGGCATGTGCCACCACACATGGCTAATTTTTTTGTATTTTAGTAGAGATAGAGTTTCACCATACTGGCCAGGCTGGTTACAATAGAACTTTTAAAATTGGACTCAGTCCTCTCAATCCCTGCTGCTACTTTATCAACCATGTTTACATTATATTCTGAGTCCTTTGTTGTCATTTCAACAAGATATTCACAGCATCTTCATCAGGAGTAGATTTCCATTTTAAGAAACTACTTTTATTGCTCATCAATAGGAAGCCACTCCTTATCTGTACTGGTTTATCATGAGATTGCAACAATTCAGTCCCATCTTCAGGATACCCTTCTAATCCTAGTTCTCTTGCTATTTCCATTACATCCATTTCCTCTTCTGAAGTCTTAAACCCCTCAAAGTGTCATCCATGGTAGTCAGAATCAACTTTTTCCACACTCCTGTCCATACTGATATTGTGATCTCTTCTCATCAATTATGAATGTTCTGAATGACATCTAGAATGGCAAATCCTTTCCAGAAGGTTTTCAATTTACTTTGCCAAGATCTATTTGAGTAACACCAATAACAGCTATAGCGTTATGAAATGAATTTCTTCAGTTAAGACCTGAAAGTCAAAATTACTCCTTGAACCGTGGACTGCAGAATGGATATTGTGTTAGCAGACATTACATTAATTTATTTGTAGATCTCCATGAGAGCTCTTCAGTGACCAGATGCATTGTCAATTAGCCGTAATATTTTAAAGGGAATCTTTTTTCTGAGCAGTAAGTCTCAGTAATAGTCTTGATATATTTATTAAACCATGCTCTAAGCAAGTGTGCAATCAATCATCCAGAGTTTGTTATTCCATTTCTAGAATACAGGCAGAATAAATTTATCAACATTCATAAGGGCCCTAGGGTTTTCAGAATGGTAAATGAGCATTGGCTTCAACATAAAGTCACCAGCTGCATGAGTCACTAACAAGAGAGTCAGCCTGTCTTTTGAAGCTAGGCATTGACTTCCTTCTCTATGTATGAAAGTCCTAGATGTCATCTTCTTCTGATAGAGGGCTTGTTTATCTACATTGAAAATCTGTTCTTTAGTGTAGCCACCTCATCAATTATGTTAGCTACGTCTTCTGGATAACTTGCTGCATCTTCTACTGCAGCACTTGCTATTTCATTGTGCAATTTTATGTCATGGAGATATCTTCTTTATTAAACCTGATGAACTAATCTCTGCTAGATTCCAAATTTTCTTGTGTAGCTTCCTCACCTCTGTCAGCATTTATAGAATTGAAAAGAGTTAGGGCCTTGCTCTGGATTAGACTTTGGTATAAGGGAATGTTTTGTCTGGTTTGATCTTCTATTCAGACCACAAACACTTTCCCAATATTAGTAAAAAGGTTATTTTGCTTTCTTATCATTCATGTATTCATCAAAGGAGCACTTTTAATTTCCTTCAAGAACATCTTTGCATTCACATCTTGGCTAACTCATGCAAGAGGTCTATCTCAGCCTTCAACATGTCTTCCTCACTAGCCTTTGATTTAAAGTGAGAGACATGTGACTCTTCTTTTCATTGAACACTTATGGTCATTGTAGGACTATTAATTGGCCTAATTTCAAATTTTTGTGTCTCAGGAAACAGGGAGACACAATTTCTTATTCTCCCAAGGAGAGGGAGAGAGACAGGAGAACATCTGGTTGGTGGAGCAGTGAGAATACACAACATTTATTGATTAAGTTTGTCATCTTAAGTAAGCATGGTTCATGACTCCCTAAAATAATTTCCATAGTAACAACAAAGATCACTTATCACAGATCTCCATAACAGATATAATAATGAAAAAGTTTGATATATTATGAGAATTACCAAAATGTGACACAGAAACGTAAAATTAACACATGCTGTTGGGAAAATGGCACTGATAAACTTATTTAACACAGGGTTGCAAAAAAAAAAATCTTCATTTTATTAAAAAACAAAACAAAACAGTATTTGTGAAGTGCAATAAAAATGAGATATACCTGCTTGTTCTTACTGATAAGTGAGACCTAAACTTTGAGTACACATAGACACAAAGAAGGGAATAGTAGACACCAGGGCCTACTTAAGGGTGGAGGGTGAGAGGAGGGTGAGACTTATTCATTGACATGGGTTTCACAGAAAGTTATGAAATCCTTTTTTTGTGCTGATATAAACATTTACAAATACCTGCATTAGTCCATTTTCACACTGCTGATAAAGGCATACCTGAAACTGAGCAATTTACAAAAGAAAGTGGTTTAATGGATTTGCGGTTCCACATGGCTGGGGAAGCCTCACAATCATGGTGGCAGGCAAGAAAAGAGCTTGTGCAGGGAAACTCTCATTTTTAAAACCGTCAGATCCCATTAGACTCACTCACTATCACAAGAACAGCGCAGGAAAGACCTATCCCCATAATTCAAGCACCTCCCTTGAGTTTCCTCGCAGGACATGTGGGAATTGTGGGAGTTATAATTCAAGATGAGATTTGGATGGGGACACAGCCAAACCATATAAATACCATTTAGGCAGTTTTGCCTGATGTCACTGATTTGGGGGAGCTTTCTAACCTTTAAGAATATTGGGTTTAAAATTTTTCCCAAGTCTGAACATGAAGAAAAAGTGAAAAATATGTTTAAGCCTATAAAGCAAAATGTTGGATTTTATAAATGTGTATGACACAAAATGCAAAAATATTTGTAATTATTCCACACATAGGCAAAGCAAAGAATAGAATATTCAAAATTGATGTCAATTGCTATTGATGTATAATAGCTGCCCAGTAATATGATCAATTCTCATTATTAATAGTAATGTTTTATGAAGTCACTACAAACACTGAATTGGCAAATACTGAACCATTGCTTCAAGAGAAATATAGAGTTAGGTTCCTGTAAGCCTCTGGTCCCATTTTTATCAACTGATCAATATATAGCTTTATTTTATGATCGTTTCTATTTACAGACATCTTATTTAATATATACTGTTGATTGATTTACACTGTATTCACAGCCAACAGCACCATAGTGCATGCCTGAACAAACCTTATGTAACAGAGATTTTCTCTATAAGGCACATCACAGCCTTTCTTGTACTTAGGAACACTAGACGGCATTTCAGCACTGGAATCCATTTTATTAGCAAAATCACCCAAAAAAGCACAAAAATTTGAAAAATGTAGAACTAAATAGACCACGAGAAGGTTGCTTTTTATTATGTGAGAGCTGAAACAAGAAAGAGGGTCATGTTCCACCTCAGCTAGGATTGCTTCCTGGCCTTTTGGCTAAGATCAAGTACACCCTCAGCTAGGAACATGTATGTCAGGCGATTCATATATTTCACTGTTCTGTGTATATTCACAAATGACTACAAATACAACTCAAAAATTGGTTTCTGAGTTACAAATAAATTCTAGTAGGTAGACAAATCCACAAATACAGAATCGGCAAATAATGAGAATTGACTGTCTACTCTAGGCCTTGGAGATATAAAGACGGAATAAGTGCAAACCTTGTTAAATGAGTTTTATTAGGGTGGTAGTGGTAAAGAATAAAGGTTAGTTTTCTTCTTACAAATTTTTTTAAAGTAACAAAATGACTTGTTAAAATTCTGATTTAATTTGATGAAATTGAATTAAGAAGTAAGTAAGTTATCTATTATGGGTAACGTGACTTCTGTATAAAGTTCATCAATATATTGTTTAATTCATTCTTCTGCTGTAATAAGCTTGCAGTATTCTCTGATTTTTTTAATGGAAAGAAAAATGAGTAATTATGTTGGGGACAAAAATTTAAAGTAAATAAAATTAAAGCTAAGCTTTTGATGTCAGATTTAGAAAGACTTATCTGCACCAAGATTACATAAAATCCACTGTTATTTTCTTGAGATAATTAGTGTTATCTTATAAGTTATCTTTTAAAAATTTTCTTTTCCAAGAGCCATTCAGTGGGTGCTTAGGAAGCCAAACATATGAGTCCTGACAGACCTGGTCAGACTTCTACTTTTCTATTTACTAGCTATGTGACTTGGGCAAATTTATTAACTCTTATAAACATACTCTTAACTTTGGTATAAAATATAGGTAATGCAGGATATCTCTAATTGTAAAATGTATATAATGAAATACATAATTTATTCTCGTTGTAAAATGAGGATAATGTTTATGAGGATGAAATGGGATAGTACAGTATATAACAACTACTTAGACTAAAGTTTGGCATATCATGATATTGTTTGTTTTTTTTTTTTTTGGTTTGCTTGTTTTGTCAGAGACGTTCTCCCTCTAAATACTTGAATATGCTTCTGTCACCTTCATATGTAACTGCAGCTGTGTAAAGTATTCTTAAGCCACAATTGTCCCTTTAAATGTTGTTCCATTATGTGGTATACAATACTGTAGAGAGATCTGAGGCCAACTTGTCTTTTCTATACTTGTGCATAACCTGTTTCCTTGCCTTCATGCCTTAATACTTAAAGTGTTCTGTCTGATCGAAACCTCTGTTTATTCATTTTTTTTTTCCTTAAGGATACTTAAAGGCAGTAGAATCTTTTTGTTATTTTTACCATACCAGGTGAGTTCTTTGAAATATAATTTATATCTGTTTTCTGTCTAGTAATATTTCCTTACTTCAAGACAATATATGTTTTGAATAAAATTTTCTTTCCATGGATTCTGGACTTCTCTTCAGGAACACTGGTTATCCATAAGTTTATTTTTCATTGTCTGTTCACCATACTCCTCATATTTCTCTTCTCTTTAACTCCTTTTTTCTCTTGTCCTCTTCTTTGCATTCAGGAGGTTCTCTTAAGCCACAATCCAGTTTTTCCTGCAGTAGCAATTCTGCTTCTTAACTTTTATAATGAGGTGTTTGCTGTGTTTGTAAAGCTGTAATAACACCACACTGCTATAAAGGTTGTCATGTATCTGGAGTCACGTAGAATATCTCTGGAATCAAGAGTAAGTCAAGAAGTCTCTCGTGTCTTAATGTAGTTGGGCAAATACCACACTCTAGTGTGAGGTGAGTAGATGTGAAGGATAAGCAGCTTACATATACTGAAGGCCACTGGTTGTCTGGAACTCTGCTGTGGTACTATTTATTTCTCACAATAGTCCTACAAATACTATTGTTACTTACATTTTACAGACGAAAAAGCAAATACTCAGAAGTATTTGGTAACTTGACAAGGTCAGACAGCTGATGAATGCCTGAGCCAAATATGAAATTCAAACATCTTTGTTCCTTCCACAATACCATTTTATCTCATATGGCAACATGCATTTTTCTGAGAATAGCTCCCGTTTGGTTTTTCGTTTAATCTGTTTATCTTTCTTATTGCTACTATTCTCAAATGGCTGGCCTCCAGTTCTACAGGGAAAATATTGAACGTAGTGAATGTTAAAATAAACACTGATAGCATCAAGAAGCTTCTTGCCAATAGCCTAAGAGAGAGAGGAGATAGAAAAACTATAAAAAGCAGACTATATTTACTGATTCTCATAAAAATTGGAATGTATTTCTCTATAACCTGAGGGCATTATTATAATGCTATGTTATTTATAATTTATTTTCATAAATATGACACAGTCATTAAGGAAAATGAAATCATATTCAAGTTTTTCAAAGAAGGCTAAGAAACGTAACTGGCAAGAAATTTCAAAATTGTAAAAAATGTTTTGGGTTATTTGTAGTAGCAGAAAAAATTGAAATATCTCAAATGACTATCCACAGGAGAATGGACAAATTATATTATAGCTTTACAATGGAATACTTAAGAGTAGTGAAAATAAAATGCAGCTTCATGTGTCAACATGGATGCAACTTGTAAACATAATGTGTGAAAAATGCAAGAAGTATAAGTATGCATATAATTTGATTTATATGAAGTTTAGAAAACTTCAAAACTGAAATATTATTAGAAATACGCATCTATGTGGTAAAACTCAAAAGAAAACCAATAGAATGATAAACCTAAAATGCAGTATAGTGATTATTTCAGGGCTGGAAAAGGTGAGGGAGATAGGGAGATACAATTGGTGAGGGACATGTACATAGGACTTCAAAAATACTAAAAAAAAAAATTTTTTTTTAAATCTGGATAATGGATACTTCAATACTTGTTATCACGATTATTATTTATAACTTATATATGTTTGAAATGTATTCATATGTATGAACAAAAAAAATGGTTCTTAAGAGTACATTTTAGTTATGCAGCAGTATTTTATCAGAAATTTTCCATTACTATCAGATTGATGATTCATTATTGTTATTATTACAATGTAAAACATAAACAGATGGCTATATCAGGAAGCTTCCTTTAAAAATAATATTCATTTACATAAAGAAGCTTTTCTATTAGAGTATTAGATAATATACTAGGTGGTTTCTATGAAAGGGAATTATTCTAAATAGACTAATCCCCCAAATTATGGTATGTCTTCTATAATTTCTGGTGCTTTAGGTTAGTGAACAGTAAACTTCAGTAACAAAATATTGCGTTAAATTTTAGAGAGAGCATCACCTAATGCAGAGGATTTATACGTCATAATTATTTAATGTTAATTACCTGAGGGTATTGTAGAAATTTCTGTTAAATACCTGAGGGTGTTGTAGAAATTAGTGGAGGACATTATTTTGTCCTCTAGTAATCAGGACTGATCATCTACACATTGCAATACTTTTTCTATTCTAAAATACTGATTTTTGTTTTCTTCAACCTTTAAGTTCAGAGGTACATGTGCAGTATGTGCAGGTTTGCTGCATAGGTAAACGTGTACCATATTGGTTTACTGCCCAGATCATCCCATCACCTAGGAATTAGGCTAAGCATCCATTAGCTATTCTTCCTGATGCTCTCTACCCTCCCTTTCAACAGGTCCCAGGTGTGTGTTGCTCCCCTGCCATGTGTCCATGTATTGTCGTGGTTCAGCTCCCACTTATAAGTGAGAACATGCAGTGTTTGGTTTTCTGCTCCTGTGAGCTGAGGATAATGACTTCCAAATCAATCCATGTCCCTGCAAATGACATGGTCTCATTCCTTTTTTATGGCTGCATAGTAAAATACTGATTTTATTTCTTCTTTATATTACAATTAAGTTATTATATTTATTTTTATTTAGATTACATAGGTCAAGAAGATAAATTCAGTAATTAAAAAGGGATATTATAAAATATTTATTGTAAAAGGGTGTTAGAACTGATAGGGCTAAGAAAAAAACTAATCTGAAACCCATATGGGATATGTAGACAAATTTTTCTGAAGGATTAAGATCAAGCCACAAATCTCTAAGAAATACTACATGAAGATTTAGAAGCTTTATGTATTTCTCCACTGTGTTTTTATTTTAATTGTATTGTAACTCATAATTAATAGTCTAATACAACTTGACATCCATGAATAAGAAACAAATCTATTACTTTTCATTTCTTGTTTATTAATAAAAGGATTCAGCTTCCCTTTTATTAAAACTCTAGAAGGCACATCTATTTTGAAAGGTTTTGTAATATATTTTTCATTGAGAATTTTTTATACACAATGATTTTTAATTTCATCTGTAATTTTGGGAGGGAATAGAATATAAGATTCCGTTTGGCTTTTAATTGTTTTTTAACAGGTGGTTTGGGAACAGAGTATACTCTGATGCCTTGTATCAGGATCGTTCTTTTATGCAAAATGCTTTACTTTTCCTGGAAACTAATCTCCTTAAAAGCTAATACCCAAATCAAACAATGTACCCTTTTCAGTGCTGAATAAAAATGGGTCAGGAAGGGATTAAAAAACTGGCACTGCACTAAAGTGAGGCAATGAAAGTTTTACTTTTTAAGCTCTCCTTGTTATGTGAGAATTTATAAATTACTAGTTAATTCAGGCTTCCTTCTTCTGCCTCCTCTTCTTTCCCTCGCACCGTGTTAGACCTTATTGTTGATGTATGTAGGGACAGCGTGGGGGTTGGGAGGTTGGGGAGGGATAACATGGGGAGAAATGCCAGATATAGGTGACAAGGGTTGGGGGATGGAGGCAACAAATCACATTGCCATGTATGCACCTATGCAACAATCCTGCATGATCTGCACATTGTACCCCAGAACCTAAAGTTCAATTAAAAAAGAAAAAGAAACTTTCCCATTTCATCTCTTAGAAATTTTTGAATGTCAGTCAGCATTGAATCCACTTTGCTGCGTCTGTATATTTAATCAGTGAAAAAACTTAGACTGATTTTGCATTATATTTACTGCTTCGGTTTCTGCCTGTGTCCCTTCTTCATTCATCTCCTTTTTCTTTAGTGTCTGATGATCAACACTGTGTCCTTAACAGGTGTCAAGTTTCTGAAGTGTTTGATTCGATAGACATATCTGAAAATCTACTAGGTACAAGGACTTATAAGAGTTGGTATAGAGTTGAGTAAATACAAGAGTTGGCAGTCTTATAGAGAATCCCTTAAAATAAGACTAACTTAGATAACTCCAGTAAAAATGAAAATAATGACTGTGGAGAAAGTATCTAAACTTTTGAGCTTCTTTTATTCATATGGAAAACGGAGGACAAATGTAGACCTTTATATAGTTTTCTATAGTTAGTTTTCAGTATAGGAGATAAGGTATACAAAGTTCTTAGCATAGTACTGCCATGTAGGAAGATTCAAATAAGTGGTTTATATTCTTGGTACTGTATGTATATTTGGCCATTAAACCATGCTTATTTTTTCCACATTATCTTTTTCCCTACTCTGATCCTATCAATTAAAAAGAATACCCAAGTCTCTATGTTTTTACCTGTAAAATAACTGGATTCGACTTGGTAAGTTCTAGGATTTCTTTAATCTTTATAATTATATAGAACATTTTTAAAGGAAGTGGGTACCATCAATCCATATACAGATTTTCCAAGTCAACTTAGTGTATATAACCATTTCACATCATCTCCTCCTCTCTTCAAACATTCAGTACTTCCTCCCCTTCTTTCTTCAGAGAGAAAATAGAAAAATTAAAAAGAGTTCTACATATTTCATCAGTAAACACACCAACACATGTTTGTATGTCCATACACTACAGGCCCTTCAATCTTATTCCCATTTAAGCCCGTGTCTCACTGTGCACTGTGTTTCATCCCCTCGTGCCTCAGTGGTTTTTCTCATCAGTTATGCCCATCAGATGGCAAAAATACTAAGGTACCTTCCATTTTTTAAAATCTTTCTTTACCTCAGCCCTACACTTACCACACCATTTACATGCTCCCCTTTAACAAAACTCCTTAGATATCCATGATTTAATCTTCTCTTCCTCCACTCTCTTCTTCCAATCTTTTGTTTAAAATTACAAACCCATTTTTTAAAGTTGTAAAAGTAATACAATAAATACCCATGTAGCCTTCTTATAGATTTACCAGTTTTTACTACTTTGTCTTGCCTTCTCTATCTGACACACACATTTTTCTTCAACCATTTGAGAGTTCCCTGCAGACATCATAATATTTCACCCCAAAATACTTCAGCATATGTCTCCTAAGAAAAAAGGGCATTCTTTTATATAACCACAATCCAATTATCACCTACAAGAAATTTGACATCAATATAATAACATGGAATACACTCCCCATATTGTAATTCTCCCAACTATCTAATAGTGCTGTCTCTTTTTTAATATGCAATAACCAATCAAATATATGCATTGTTTTTAGTTGTCACATATCTTAAGTATCCTTTAATATAGCATCCTGGCCTATAAAATTTGTTTTGTCTTTCTTAACTTTAACATTTTGAAAAAGAGTCTATTCCAGGTATTTACAGAATATTCTCAATTTGGAATTATCTGTTTCTTCTATTAGGTGAACATTAAACTGTTGGCAAGACTACAACAGAATGACTCATTTTGGCCAGCATACTATAGAGCTAATGGTATATGCTTGAGTATACTGCAGCAGAGAACACATGATAATCAGTCTGACACATTGTTTGCGATATTAGGTTTGAACACTTGGTTAAGATGATGTCTGTCAGATTTCTCCATTGTAAGAATACTGGTTTCCCTTTGTAATAATAGTCTCTAAGGAACTACTTTGAAACCATCATGTTCTCTGGTAATTGTTCCCCAATGGTTTTAGCATCCATTAATGACTTCTATGCAAATCAGTTTTTTTCTATTATGCCTTTTATATGTATCAATTTTTCTTCTTCTCTCTTGATCCTGTGATAATCAGGCTTCTGCCCCATCATTTTAAAAAAGCTGCTGTTGTCAAGGTTACTAATGACTTCTGTTCACCAAATCTAATAGACTAGTCTCAGTCCTTATCTTATTTGGTGTATTAGCTGCATTTGACAAAGTTGATTGTTTTTCTCTTGAAATGACCCTTGGTTTCCTCTGAGAAACAAATAGAGTAACTCCTCATCAGTCTCCTTTTTGGTTCTTCAGCTTCCAAATCTCTAAATATTGAAAAACTCAGGGCTTAGTCTTTATACCTCCACGCAGCACAATATATGGCAGTTTGATTCTTCTAATTGCTCAGGCTCAAAACTCTGGAGTTAATCTCATTTTACCCTCTACATGAGTCCATCAGCAAATTCGATCAGCTCTGTTTTTAAAATATGTATCAAACCAAATCGCTTCTCACTATCTCCACTGCTCAAAATCTAAGCAACTGTCATGTCCAGGCTTGACTATTTTAGTAGTGTCCTAGTTAGACTTTCTGTGTAAGTCAAATAATGTCCCCAAATCCATCTAAATTCAAAATAAAATCCAAAGTTTCCACATAGATTAAAAAAGCTTTGCATACTTTAGCCCCTGGCTACTTCTTTGATCTTCTCTGCCAGCATGGAATTCACTAACTGCAGCAGTCCTCGCTTATTTGCAGTTTCGCTTTCTGTGATTTAGTTACCCTCAGTCAACTGTGGCCCAAAAATATTAAATGAAAAATTCCAGAAATAAACAATTTGTGAGTTTAAAATTGCACATCATTCTGAGTAGCATGGTGAAATCTGGCACAATCCCATTCCGTTCTGCCTGGGACATGAATCTCCCTTTGTCCAGCAAATCCACCCTGTGTACACTACTAGCCTAATAGTCACTTAATAGCCATCTTGATGATCAGATCGATGGTTGCAATATTGCAGTGCTTGAGTCCAAATTTTACTTAGTAATGACCCCAAAGCACAAAAGTAATGATGCTGGCAGTTTGGATATGCCAAAGAGAAGCTATAAAGTGCAAGCATTAAGCAAAAAAGTAAAAGTTCTTGATTTAATAAGGAAAGAAAATACTCATATGCTGAGGTTGCTAAGATCTGCAGTAAGAACACATCTATCTGTGAAATTATGAAGAAGGGGAAAAAAATCCATTCTAGTTTTGCTGCCATACCTCAAGCCACAAAAATTATGGCCACTTCAGTGTCTGATAAGTGGTTAAGATGGAAATGCTCTTAAATTCATGAGTAGAAGACATGAACAGAACTGTGGTCTGATTGCTGGCAATCAGGTTCAGTACTATCTAAGGTTTCAGGCATTCACTGAAGATCTTAGAATGTATCCCCAAGGATGAGGGGAGACTACTATATACCTGTTATTCTCTTTGTTTGGAAAACTCTTCCCCTACATTATTTATACACCTTACTTTCTCACTTTATTCAGGTCTCAAATGTCATCTTATTAAAGAGACCCTTTCAGACCAGCCTATCTATAATAAGTTTACTCTTCTGTAATAAGTTTACTCTTACTGCGATATACCCAACCCTTAAAACAGTGCCTAGCACATTGTAAGCAGCAAATAAGTATTTGTTGAATTAACTGTTGAAATTCTTACTCTTCTAACAACGATGAAAAGACGGGTTTTTCTTTCCACTTTCTATGTAAGTCTTAACTTTATATCTGATCTTTTTTCCTCCTAAGATACTGTTTACATTGTCTCAAAGTACACTTCAGTGAGAAATTGTGGTTTTCTGGGTTGTATAAATTAATGGGTTATTTATAGTGTTGCTGCTTCTGCTACTAATCCCAGTGTGTTTTTCTCAGTATTTGAATATGATTCCTTAAAAGGCAACAGATTTCTTAGATGCTAACCTAGCTTTATTTTTTTATTATAAATAATAGCACAAAGTCTTCTGTTAAATCATTCATTTATGAATTTTAAAGGCCATCAGTACCAAGTATTTATTTTACTGCCTTACTTAATCCTCTAAGAATTCTACCTGTCTTATATTGGCTAATGAAGGGAGAAAGTTCTAACTTCTCATTATTGAATTAAAAGTAAAAGCTAGTCACATGTTTATAAGATTCAACTAATGCAAAATATTGACTCACCAACATCTCCCTGGTATTCTTTTCTCTTGTATTTATTTGGTTTCTCTGTGTATCATATATATGTGGGCTTTAAATAATAGGAAGAAATATATAAGACCTCAAGTCTGATTTTAGCAGTTCTTGGTTTGTTTTAACAAGTAAGGAAATTATCCTACTTGTTCTGTGGGTATGCAGATACATAAATGTTACTTATAAATGCTCTTGTGCTGCCCTGTCTGTGTCTCTAACATCAGGGGATAGATTTCAGAGAAGATAATGAGGTGTTTATATTCTTTTTTTTTAATTGAGTATCCAGAAATGTTAAACTTTAAGTGTTATCTTCAAGAGTTCTCATATACAATTAGCTATTTCAGTATAAAATTAAATAATTAGCTGGTGAACACTACTTATGACTTTATGTTCTCAGGATATTTTTTAAGTTACATTGTATGTCATGCAGTTTTCCTAAGTGAATTTTTAAGAAGAAATATTATAATAATTAATATATTTGAACTTTTAAACATAGCTTTTATAGCTGTCAATTTCAAGGAAAAAACATGATTTTGATGCCTTTTTTCCTTTGTATTAATATTACTGTGTCAGTGCCAGGATCCCAATTAGCATATAACTGAGTTTTGCATTTAAGTAATTTCTGGAGGTCCCTGAGAAATATAGTTGTCCTGAAGTCAAAGGTTCTATAATCTAAAGAATCTGGTCTATGTCCTTGTTAACTCACTGCATTCATTGGAAGTGGATTTTAAAGAGCAAGTAGACATTTCTAGGCCAAGAGGTATATAAAGCAATATTTTCTTAAGTAGATTCCTAAAATAGCCCCTAAAGATAGATAGTAAGAACTTTCAGTTGTCAAGTAATATGGGGAAATACTATGTTATTCTGAATTAAACCAATGTATCTCTTTCCTCTTAATATCTCTTTCCTCTTAATATATTGAGAGACTACTGTTCCACAAATATGAAATTTCTGGAAATATTAGTATTCATGACAAAGTAAACAGCATTTTTAAAACCTAAGAAAGATTAGACAGCACACTGTGTTTGGAGAATAACTGGTAGTTCCATCTGACCAGAGAATGATGAGATTATGGGATTAAAGGAGTGGCAGAAAGTGAGCTCAACCAGATGAGGCAGTCTCAGTGTTAAAAATCTGTCCTATCAGTGGGCTGGGGGGGGGGTGGGGGAACTAATTAGGACTTTTAAGAAGGGAAGTAGCAAGAACGCATTTGCATTTTAGAAGGAATGGGCATGAAAAGTTGAGGCTTTAGAGCAGAGTGTTTAGACTTTTTTTCTTTTCTTGGAAACGGAGTCTTGCTCTTGTTTCCCAGGCTGGAGTGCAATGGCGCGATCTCGGCTCACTGCAACCTCTGCCTCCTGGGTTCAAGCAATTTTCCTGCCTCAGCCTCCTGAGTATCTGGGACTACAGGGGTCCGCCACCACACCCAGTTAATTTTTGTAGTTTTAGTAGAGATGGGGTTTTCCCATGTTGGGCAGGCTGGTCTCGAACTCCTGACCTTGTGATCCACCTGCCTCAGCCTCCCAAAGTGCTGAGATTACAGGTGTGAGCCACCGTGCCTGGCCTAGAAGACTATTACAGGTGATACATAATTGTGAACTGAAGATCTGGCTTTGGTTAGAGGATGACGGGTGGATGATGATACTATTAATAAATAGAATATCAGAAAGAAAACAAGTTTCATGATAAAAGATAAATGAGTTCAGTTTTTGGACCTGTTTGGCTTGAAGCCCTGGATGGCAGACATATATTAAGAATGTGGGCTGGGCGCGGTGGCTCAAGCCTGTAATCCCAGCACTTTGGGAGGCCAAGGCGGGTGGATCACGAGGTCCAGAGATCGAGACCATCCTGGTCAACATGGTGAAACCCCGTCTCTACTAAAAATACAAAAAATTAGCTGGGCATGGTGGTGCGTGCCTGTAATCCCAGCTGCTCAGGAGGCTGAGGCAGGAGAATTGCCTGAACCCAGGAGGCGGAGGCTGCGGTGAGCCGAGATCGCGCCATTGCACTCCAGCCTGGGTAACAAGAGCGAAACTCCGTCTCAAAAAAAAAAAAAAAAAAGAATGTAATCTGAAAATCTGATCTGCAGTTGTAGAAAGCAGTGTTAACTGAACTATGCATATATTTGAGTGTCAGTATAATATTTCAAACCATAAAACGACAGGCGAGAGAGAGAGATAATAGACATCTTTCCAATGAGAAATGTTTATACATCCCACCTGAGTTTTTCTGTGGTTAATTTACTTCAAATTCAGCATCTTCGATTCTGAGTTTCTGAAAATTTTTTTAATGTTATCTAAATCTAGAAAGTATTTCTTTAACAAGTAAACATCAGGAGGGCTGTGATTACTTTGGTTATTTGTTCAGTTGGTTTTGCATATGTGTGCTTGTGCATGCTTACACACTATAGTTTTTTATTTTTATTTTTATTTTCATGTAGAGACAGGGTCTCACTATGTTGACAAGGCTGATCTCAAACTCCTGGCCTCAAGCAATCTTCCCACCTCTGCCTCTTAATTGCCAGCATTACTGATGAGCCACCAAACCTGCCTATACACTGTGTTTTAAATCAGCTATTGAACATTACTTTTGCATTTAAAAGACTAAACAGTGAAGACATAGAATTTGTATTTATTGAACTAGGTTGTGGCCAAAAAAAGCACTTATTCTGGATATACAGTTGCAGGCCAGTGCAATGCTAAAGAAGTATTCTTTACAATAAGCATTAAGATAAGTCTTGAAAAAAAATTCACACACACACACACACACACACACACACACACACACATTTTACTAAATGCAAGCCATTTATATATTTATGCATGAACTCAAGGACTCCCACCACATGACATTTTCTTGAAAAATATATGTTAGCATGTCTCTCATGCTGACTGTAGATTGAAATCAAATATATTATCAAAAGCCTAATGTTTAATAATGATGAAAATTTCTCTGGTGTCAGAAAAACAGATGAAATAAATACAGAGGGGAGGCAGCATAGTGCATTCTAAAGTAGAAAAAAAGTTCTATTCATATTTTTCTTAAAAAGACAGTAAACTTTATTACTACTTAGCAGAGAAGTTGTTCGTACTGTGTATATTTTGGTCCTATTCAAAATATTTTACTAATAAGGATTTATGGTTTCTGGAGTGGTAGTTAAGACCACACACCTTGAAGTGAGACCAGCAGGATTCAAATCCTGACTCTATCATGGAGTAATTATGTGACAAGCTGCTTCATTATTTTTGTTTACATTTATTCATCTGACAATTCAACAACAGTAGCCAACTTCTTTGAGCTGTTATGAAAAAGGATTGATATAATAAATAAAGCATGCTTAGCACAGGATAATCATTAAGTGGTGCTAATACCAGCAAATAAGAACATCCATTCCGTGGACTTCATATATACAGGTTGAGCACCACTAATCCAAAAATCCAAAATCTAAAACTCTCCAAAACCTGGAACTTTTTGAGTGCCGATATGATGCAACAAGTGGAAAATTCCAGGCATAAGTACTTAAAGTACATAGACTTTATTTTGAGCACAAAATTATTTAAAATATTGCATAAGTTACCTTCAGGCTATTTGTGTAAAGTATATGTGAAACATAAATAAATTATGTGTTTAGACTCAGGACCCATCTCCAAGATATCTCATTATGTGCTTGCAAATTTTCCAAAATCCAGAAAAAATATTTCTGAAACTCCAAATACTTCTGATCCCAAGGATTTCAGGCTCAACCAACATTTATGATGGGTCTAAGTATACACAATTATAATGATATTCCTCAAACATCTCTAGCTCCTCTCTACCTAAAGACTTTTGCATTGGCAGTCCCGTTTATATGGAGTGCCTTTTCTCTTGTTTCCCATGACTGGCTGCTTCTTGTTATTCAAATTTCAATTTAGTTACCTGCTCAATGATGCCTTCAAGACTACCTACTATAAAATATTCACCTAGTCAATTTCAACTATATTATTCTATTTTAATTTTCTCCATGTTATCACTTAATTTTTTGTTGTCTAACTTCCATCACTGGAATGTAAACATCACCCTTGTTCTCCATTGTTTCCAGTACCTTGATCAGGGCCAGGCATACAATAAGTGGTTTAAAATATATTTGTTAGATTAATGAACTACTCTGTTGAGGTTATAATGAAAGAACCAGAGAAAAAGAGGGAGATTCAAAATTTCAGTTTGGGCAAAAAATGCCAGTTTCTGCCTTCCCCGGCCTTACCTAGGCCCTGAACCAGTATACCTATTTCAGTAGACTCAGATCTCCCAACTAGTATAGTTTAAGTATAGTCTTGCTATTTTTAGATCAGACATCCATTGTTACTTAGGATAAGATATGGTCACCTACATGTCTCCTGTAGTGCAAGCTTTCTCTGCATAGCCCTTTGCATTTTTCCCTTTTCCTAAACCCTGCTGCTCAGAGCACTGCTAAACACTACTGCTGGCCAAGACACGGTGGCCCATGCCTGTAATCCCAGCACTTTGTGAGACCGAGGCCAGTGGATCACCTGAGGTCAGGAGTTCAAGACTAGCCTGGCCAAAATGGTGTAACCTTGTCTCTACTAAAAATACAAAAATTAGCCAGGCATGTTGGCGGGTGCCTATAATCCCAGCTACTCGGGAGGCTGAGGCAGGAGAATCGCTTGAGGCCAGGAGGCGGAGGTTGCAATGAGCTGAGATCATGCCATTGCACTCCAGCCTGGGTGACACAGCAAGACTCTGTCTCAAAATAAATAAATATATAAATAAATAAAATTTTAAAATAATAAATAAATAAATAAACATTGCTACTGCTAGGTACCATCCATCAAATTAGACCTGTGTGGATATCAATACTTTCCCAGATTGAGTCCTTTTTGAATACTAATTTGGATCACTTCCCTCCCCTACCCATGCCTGTAGCTGGGTTCATCCCCCCAGGGTCTTTTTCTTTACACCATCCCTTGCTGCTGAGAGCCTAGCATTCTTTACAGTTAGGGCCATAAAGTTAGGAAAGGGAAAAGGAACAGTAGAACTGGAATGCAAAACGGCCTTTGAGGTTTATACAGTCCCTATGTAAACTGAATGAATACCGCTGCCTTTGAGTGTTAACTTTTAAGTTTAATAACTATTTCTATTAAGGTTATTATCATGGTATTGAGCACTGTTTCACGTATAGGTAGGTGCCCTGATAAATGCTATCCAATGATGCTAATTCTTACAAAGCCAATATTACAGTATCTGTCTGATGCTCCATTGCCACATAAATAACCTCTGCAAAGTTTAGTACCTTTTCATAACAATTATTGATTTTATTCACAATTCTGCAGTTTGGTTAGGGCTTGGTGAGAAAGCTTGTCTGTTCTCCATACAGCATCTGCAGAGGAGGCTTGACATCTTAAAGTGTGGTTCTGTGTTCCAAGAGCAACCATCTCATAAAGACAAAAATTGGAAGCTGCTAGAAAAGAGCACAGTGTTGTTTCTGTATTATACAGGTCAAACAGTCATGAGGCTGAAATTCAAGAACAGATATAGATGCTACCTCTCAATGGAAATACCGTATTTTAATATGTGAAGAATTTAGCACCATGTCACCCTAGATATTCATCATTTCATTTTCAAAACAAAATATATGACCAAAAAATCGAAGAAGAAAACCTATAATGTCAGATCATAGTGGATATTAGGATACCATGTGCACAAAAGAAGGATTTTTTAAAAATCACTTGACTCTGGGAAAGTTAGCACCATTTCAGACTACTACATGGCATTTAACCTAATTACTGTGAAACATCAAATTGGAAGCCAAGTGAGGATTACTTGAATGGCCTCAAAAGTTAACAAAATTATTAAGACACCTTATTGTTAAATTAAGCTTCTGAAAAAGAGGGAAAAGAAATAAATACCTATTTTTTACAGTTAGCTTTTTTGTTCTAAAAACATTTCAGTTTGGTCTTGTGGGCAACTTAGACCATATTATGGACTTAACAACAACAAAAACCCAAAATACCAGAGCAAAGTAATGTTTACTTAGTGTGGTGTAAATGGTATTTGGTTGAAATGAAAATAATGGATAATGTTCAGTTAACTCTGGATTTTGATATTCTGAAGTTAAATTTTTTTTTCATCTTAGAAAAAAAATAGCAGGAATAAGAAGATTTTACAATTTCCATTATTCACTGTATCTAAGCTCTTCTGTAAGCAAAGCAGAAGCTTTGGCCTGGTAAAAAATGTGATTCTACTTTCTTCAACTTTTGTCCCTCAACCCAACATCTTGCCTGAACAGTTTTTAGTTATTGGCTTTTTAAAAGATGTTTTAGAATTGGATATGGAAGGGTGAAAGGTGCATGCTATTTTTAGTCAGCATCTGCAGTACTGTAACGTGAAAGATCTTCCCAATCTATTTTCATTTCTCTCCTTCTGGATAATCTGATTTTGCAACAAATTGATTGCTCAACCTCTCCATGTCACTTTTCAATAAAATCAAAAAGGTTGCTAGAATCCCAAGGTGGGGAAATGGTCTCCTTCTGGGAGGGGTGAGACCCAAAGGTCAATTCATTAAACAGAGTGACATAGGAGACCTCTAATGCCTTAGCAATATATTCTGAAATCCTGACATTCAGAACTTAAATTGATCCTTTGCACTGGTAAGCCTCCTCTTGAAAATTTTTATTTAGGGGAAAAACTGAAGTAAAATGTATTTTAAAACTGACTCTGAATAATTAAATTTTTCCCTAAGATATAACTACTGGGAAATCCCTCATTTCCCTGCTAGAAAGCACCTCATTTCCTTGAACTCACACACATAAAAAAGACACCAGCATTGAAATTGACAGCACAATTACTTAAAGCCATCTGTTTAAGACATAACAGATCATATTGAAAAACAGACTGAATCTGACATTAGAAATCCTACATTATAGTCCCAGCTTCACCATTTACCAGCTGCATGTCTTTGAACAAGTGCTAAGTTTGAGCCACCTATTTAGTGATCAGTGTCCTCATTTGTAAAATAAGAAAAATGTCATCCATTCTAAAAACCTGACAGAGTTTTGAGGTTAGATGGTGTATCAAATATGCAGGTGCTTAATATATTGCAAAGCATCATATAACCACAAAGTATCCATCATTTTAGGAACTTATATGGATTTTTGTAAGTTGTGGCTGTTAAACTTTCTTTTAAGAACATAGTACAATGTGATTAATAAAATTCATTTTCAAAGTTCAAATATAATGTTTTGTAGTAATTAAACAAAGCATATGTTCATTAAGATAGAAACTAAGAGTTATATATCTTTGTATCCCTAACATTATATAGAACAGTTCTATATAGGTCAAGTTGGTTGTTTGATGTGTTGAATGAATGATTGAGAAAGATGAGGTCATTATTCCTCATAATTTGGAAGCATAAATAAGCCTTTTTAATATTATGAATTCCAATGAATTCTGCTGTGTTTTCAGTTAATTATTGAATACTCTAATAGTATATATAACAAAATGCTAAGACCGAAAATGCCATCACACTGTTAGGCTGTCGATTATTTCATAGACTGAACTGTAGGGTTTGTGAATGAGGTAGAGTATCAGATTAGTAGTATCCACTGTTGCAAGAAAATTGTCACACTGAGGTCAGCACGGCTAAGAGGATTAGTGATGATAGCCTCCAACTGGCTTTAAAAAAGTAAAATTAAAATAACCATTCTAGATTTTTAGTATTTTCAACAAGTTATCTCCAAAATTTAAATAAAGTTGCCCTAACCTACCCTGTAAACTTTATATTGCTGCCTAATTTTATGTATTTCCTCAGGAGTTTATTTAGGAAATCTGTTTTTCCATTCTAGCTTTTGAAGTCTATTCATACAGCTTTAAATGGCTGTTTTCTTATTGTCTCACAAAAGTTTTCAGAAGTTTTTCTAACTCACTTAAAATACTGTTTTATAGTTGACTTCTTTTACTGTTTTAACGAATACATGCATAGCATAGATAACTAACTTACTTTCATACTTAGTACCTGCAAAAATTAACATAATGCCTTGAAATGCAGTTTGTCATAATTGCAGAGAAAACTCATTCATTAAACTTTTATTGAGAACCTGTTATGTGCTTATCAGTCTCCTGGTAATCTTTTCATTTAATTGGGCCCAAGTTTATGCAGTTCCAGGAAAAATTATTCATATCTATTTCAGGGAGACAGAAGCAATTACAGCTAATTGTTTTTTGGGGGGAGTTATTATAATGAATTATACTTAGGTATCATTTTATAATAAGAAATTGTTTCATTGGTTAACAACTATAGAGTTTATAGTATAAAATATTTATTTTGGATACTAACAGAGTTTGAAAAAGTAACTTTTTTCTCTTTGTCTTTAAAAAATTGTTATTATGACAAAAGTAATACATGTTTTAAAATCATCCTGGAATAAGGAAAGGTGATGGGGCTCCTAAAGCTTTAAAGCTAGGAGATAGGTTTTAAGCAAAGGGAACAAATTATGTAAAGGAACTAACTCATAAAGTGTAAAAAATTCAAAGAAATGTCACTTGTGTTGAAAGGCTGAAACATTGGGCATATATAGAAAATAGCAAGTAAGGTTAGCAAATTAATCAGGGCCCAGATTATTAAAGGCCTTGCTTTCTTGCCAAGACATGAATGTTTTTTTCTTAAAGCAGAGAGGACCCTGTAAAGCTATTTAAGCAAAGGAGAGATATTTTAATAAGTACATTTGGGAGAGACTTCAGTAATATACCAAGGAAAAGCATGCTCAGTGATTAGCTATAGAACAACGAGACAGAATATGGTGAGCATAGTGTGTCAGGGGTATACCAAGGGAAGAGGAGCCTGAGAAGGAGAGTGAGGAGAATTCAATAAGGGGTTCAAAAGATTTCTTGACCTAGAACACTAGGGTTCAAAATGATTCAATGAGTTTAATTGATTCCATTTTATTTTTTAATTAAATCACATAATGGCAGAGAGCACAATTGGCAGAGAGCACACTTGCTCTAGATAATTTTATGGATAATTGTGTCTAATTTGAGGATATACTATATCCAGAATAAAAATGATATGGACTAACATTATAAAAGAACACCTTTAGTTTCTAATAATGTAAAATTAAATGTGCTGTCTATTCAGATTGAACTTGTCCCTAAGCAGCTCTAAGCACATTAAATATAAAAGCAAAGCCATGTTTTCAGTAAGACACACAGAGGCAAACAACAAGCAATGTCATTTCCTATCTGGCTCTGCTGCTTGTATTTTCAGGTCAGTCTGATGTTCTATTCCTTCCCCACTGATCTCTCATTTTTAGGTGCAAGTGAGTTAATGGTAGTTTTCTCCTAAACACGCCATATTGTTCTTGTCATGGCCAGCTCCATTCTATCTGGTAAATTTCTGATCCTCCTTAAAAACTCAACTGAAATGCCCAAGTCTCTGTCAAGGCCATTCTAATGACTCAAGACATTTTTACTTTATCTTCAATGTACATACTTTTGCACATAATTAACATGCACCTTCTTCTTAGATACCCTGTTAACTTCTTAAGGACTAAAACTGTATCTTCTTATTCATCTTGAGATGTGTCCTCAGCATATAGAGGAGTATTAGGCACATAAGTAGGTACTTGAGTTGTTGTTCCAAGCATGCAAACCATAGCTACTGTGGGGATAGAACCTTGGTTTTGCTGTTGATTGCCCTATAAAGCATGGTAAATGACCAGTCATCAGCTTGTCTTTCTTAATGCTGTTAATCAGACCTCTTTTGAAAACATTAACATTTGTGGTTGTCATCTTCCCTTTCACCTGCCCAGGGTTCTGTGAGTGCCATCTTGTCTATTCAGTTGTCTTACACCTTCGCTAAAAGAGTGGTCTACACAACACTGACCTCTGTTGAAGAAATTTGCTTTTGCTCTCCTGATTTTTTTTAACCCTTTTAGTGTGCCGTTAAAAGCTCTAAACATTAGTTTTAGCCTTCTCCTTTGTCTATTTTTTTTTTTAAATCACAGAATATGGTTGGTGTGCTATATCTCAAAGAAATACTTTGAAAACAAAACAGCAAAAGAATCTTTAGTAAAGACATCTAATGTGTATCCATGCACTCTTTTGTAAGTAAGTTATAACATGTAAGATATTTGTTTTTTCAAGCTAAGAAACAAAAAATTAAGAGCTGCCTGATTTGGAACATAAATTACTACACTGAACATGTGTGCTGGCTGTACATGTACACATTTCCAGTGATTTTTTTTTTATTATTATTTGATGCTTTGGGTAAACCAAAAATGCTGGTATTTTAACATGATTTCACCCTCGTTTGAAAATTGGCTCCTTTGGCCGGGCATGGTGGCTCATGCTTGTAATCCGAGTACTTTGAGAGACTGATGCAGGTGGATTATGAGGTCAAGAGATCGAGACCAACCTGGCCAACATGGTGAAACTCATCTCTACTAAAAATACAAAAATTAGCTGGATGTGGTGGCACGAACCTGTAGTCCCAGCTACTTGGGAGGCTCAGGCAGGAGAATTTCTTGAACCCAGGAGTTGGAGGTTGCAGTAAGCTGAGATTCTGCCAATGCACTCCAGCCTGGTGACAGAGTGAGACTCCATCTCAAAAGCAATAACAACAACAAAATTGGCTTCTTTACCCCTCTACTTTGTTTTTGGCAATGCAAACCACACTGAAGTTGTCTGATCCAGTACCTCCTAACTGGAATTAGACAAAGAAAAAACTCATTTGCAGAATAATTGCATTGCAGAACAAATGACATCATTGGTAGTAAAACATTCTACACTTAGGTTTTGTTTTTCCATGACACTAGAGATCCATCATTTTTAGTGAAGCTAAAAATAGATTGTAATTTTATGCTTGTAAATAATGTCTCAGGCACAAGGATACTGGACAAAAATAGAAAGTAGAATTTGATTTTTAAATTAATACTGTAGACCAAAATACCCCTTCTTTACCTTATTGAATATATTTGAGATCCTGTTTATATTTCCTGGAGCTTCATAATATTTATAAAACTGGAATGGGGAAAGAGAATGCTTTATTAGAGGCTGTTTTTCCATAAAGCATCTGAGCACATTGCTGCTGTATTTTTAGTTCAATCTCTGTGAATATTATGTGCAGTGTATGGTCTCTCAATTTAAACACAACCCTGAAAAGTACTTCTTTGCCTTTGCCTTCAACCTTCATTTCAACATCTATTTTTTTATATGTGAAATGCAGTATTAGCAAGAAAAACAGATCTCCATCAGCATTTGCTTCTGAAACAGACCTAAGGAAGTTAGGTAATTCTAAATTTCTATTAAAAATATGGCGTAGAGGCCGGGCGCGGTGGCTCACGCCTGTAATCCCAGCACTTTGGGAGGCCGAGGCGGGTGGATCACGAGGTCGAGAGATCGAGACCATCCCGGTCAACATAGTGAAACCCCGTCTGTACTAAAAATACAAAAAATTATCTGGGCATAGTGGCACGTGCCTGTAATCCCAGCTACTCGGGAGGCTGAGGCAGGAGAATTGCCTGAACCCAGGAGGCGGAGGTTGCGGTGAGCCTAGATCGTGCCATTGCACTCCAGCCTGGGTAACAAGAGCGAAACTCTGTCTCAAAAAAAAAAAAAAAAAAAAAATATGGCGTAGAACTTGATATTAGATATTTCATTTAATAAATTTTTTGTCTCCTTATTCTTAATAAAAACATTATTCCTTTTGACTTTCTTTTATGAAAATTCTTTGGCTAGGAACTGTTAAGAAATCTACAAATAGAGCAAATACAGATATGCTGGTGCTCATTCCTTACTTCATGGTGGCTTCGTTTAATAGTGGCATTTTTGACTCTAGGTCTCCAAAGAGCCTCAAAATACTTTTCTTTTTGCCTTCTGAAACCTCCTTTCCTCCCCTCTTCGTGTTCTTATTTTTTCTCCTGCAAATTAAAACTGCAGTGCCATAAAAATAAGGCATATTTGGATGAATAGAAGGATGGATAAAAGTATGATAAATCAAGTATAGTAAGTTGTTAATGGTAGAATCTAGATGGAGGGTATAAATGCATTCACTGTAAGTTTCTTTCAGTTTTACTAGAGGCTTGAAAGTTGTCATAATAAGATCTCTTGAAAATGATTACCCATGAAGGGTGGGATGACAGCTTTTACTTATTCTGTGTTTAAATATTGTACACTTATTAGAGAAAAAAATGAAGATAATTCTTTTAAAAGCTACATGAATCTGTCTTCACAAATGAGGTCATCAGACTGATGACTTAAATATTCTTCATATTTGAAATTTACATTAATCCATGCTAAATAATTAAGGATGTGATGAAGGAATCAGCTGTGTATGATGCTCACATCATTACAATAGGAAATTGGATACTTCAATTATAGCATATATATAGTGAATGGAATACTATGCAGCCAATAAAATATACAGATAGAAACAAATGCACTGACATGGAAAGATATTTGTAATTTTCATATTTCATAATATAATATTTTATATTTTATACTTAGCTAGAACACATAAAATTTATGAATATAACTGAAAGTAACCATGCATACATATATATATAAAATGTTACCTCTGAATTATGATGTTATGAATTTTTTCTCATATTTTTTATTCACATTTAAAAATTTCTCTTAAAATAATATTTGGCCATGTTTTTTATGTAACTTTGTAACATAATAAAGAGGGAAAATGGAAAAGAGAAAAAAAGAGAAAGGTCATGTCATTTTTCTGTGAAAAAGAAGCAAGGAGACCTTAGTATGCTTAATTTTTTATCAAACCAAAAAGATTATCTGGATCCTTTTATCTATATCATGGAAATCTGCTCTCTTACATTTTCTTAATTTTAGTCTTATAAAGAATGCACTTGAAATATGTAAAAACAAATAATATTCATTCTTCTGCAGATATGTTCATGGACTTGACTAGCAGTTTTGAAAGGAAAGTTAAGATGTTTTTTATGTTGTGGGGCCCCAGGCATTTCATACTTGGAAATGGCTTATCTTTAATCTCTGGTTGTATTATATTACTATTACTGTCTCACAAGGAAAGGAAGCTTCAAAGCAGAAAACAGAAAATCCAGTTTCTCTCTAAATACAATAACCATTGATATATTTCAGACAATGTAACACCTATGTTTCAAGGTTTCCCAGTGTCCTACCCAGAAGAATCAAGAGTTCAAGGATGTGTCAATTAAGCAATAAAAATATTTTTACTTATTATGGATCTCTATAAGGAGATGTAAGCAATGTGTTGAAATTAGGTACTCTTTACAATATGTCTCTGAAAAAAGATAAAGGGAGAAGACAATTACTGTTATTTTTTCCATTCTGCCAACATTTTATTGGACACTTGGTTTTTGATCCTAGACTTAATATTTCAGTTATTGTTTCTACTCTTTAAAAGACATATTTTTCCCCATAGATTTTCTTTCAATGGCTATTGAAACAAATATTGGATAGAAATAAAAGTAAAACAAGCAAAAATAAAATCCATCTCGTGTTCTAGTCCTCTAACAGTCTGTTTGTTATATGGAATTCGTCGTTTATTCTTTTATATTATATGTGTGTGTTTGCTCCTCCCTCTCCTCCTCCTCTGTGCTGGTAGTCTATTTTGAGTGTGTCTTCTTGTTCCCTCAAAATATATAATGTTTTGTATTCTTTGTCTCGTGTTTTTCTCAGGTAAAATGTCCAGTGATCGAGCTTTGAGGAAGCAGCAACAGTTGAACAACCTTGTCTATATGGTAACAAATCAGGCCAAACCTGGTGACAGAATTGTGGATTTCTGCAGCGGTGGGGTATTATCTCTCTCCTTTTATCCTTTTTTTAGCCTTTCTAAGATTATATGACTTTTCTATATTACATTCAAGATCATGTTTTTATTTGGCAATATTGTGGTTTCAGAATCAGTAAAAGCTATGGGAACCATGGCTAACTTGTTTGTCTTACTGACTTTTTCAGGGCCATGTTGGAATTGTCCTTGCTCACATGCTGCCATCATGTCAGGTAAAGCCTGAATAAGAGATAAAAGGAAATATTTAAAAACTATACAGTTTGCCTATCCAAATTTGGCTTACTCCTGCTCTTGGAGTTTCTTATCATTCAACCAAGTCAAATATGTAGCACAGGCATTTTCTTTTCTTTGAAGTAAACTTTCTTAAGGAGAAAAATGTAAAGTAAGATCACAAAAGAGTTGTCAATTTTTAGAAGAGGTTTATATGTTTAAGAAATTTTTCAAAGAAATAGCTTTTATTGCTAAATAAAATAATTAAGATTCAACTAGTTTAATTCTCAGTATAATGGAAATACTGGCTTCTGAAACTTGCAGAGCATGTTCTTTTAGTATCTTGATTTTCATGCATTGCATCAAATTATAACAATAGCAAATTTTTTTAAGAAAAAAAATACAAAACTAATCCATCAAATGCTTTGCTTTTCTTGTTCTCATTAAGTCATTGTCCATATGGATTATTATTGTTGCAAATTTTAAAAATGCAAACACAATTTGTCCCTTGCTTTCACTCAATATGTTATCATAAATGTTTTCCCTGTTGCTAATAGTTTTACATATCATCATATTTCAGAGATGACCGAATGTATTTTTAAGTAAATATATCATAGTTTATTCAATCAGTGACACAATTTGTTAGAATTTTGTGCTAATTTTAGTCTTCTGCTATGTTGAATCAGTTTCTCACAGTGACCATTTTTTAGCATAAATGTCTGATTTTTTGTTTTGTTTTTAATACAAACCAACTGCAACAGAGTCTTTGCTAGTGAGCTCTCTGGAAGTTGTGAACGAATTGTAGTGAATACTTCTGGAAGAAAAAAATATGTGAAATAACTAATAGACTGAGCAGAATAACATGTAACAGAATGATGGTGGGGAGATGGAGAACAGCATTCTTTTGTTTTTAGAGAAAAAAACTGGAAAATATAAGGAATCCTGGGAGCAGAGGCAGGTGTTTGTTTTATTATTAAGGAAAGCAACAATTTCGTGATTGAGTAGGAGTGGGAGAGCTCACAGAGTAACATTCTGAAGAAGCAGAGTCAGGGATGTAGTATCTTTTCTTTTCCTTAATAGTTCTGGAAGCTTAGAAAGGTTGAAACCAGAAATGAGTAATCTTGTCTATAATAAAGGCTAGAAAGCCTTTGATACCAAGTATATACTAACAGGGTTTTTAAACAGATTTTTTTCTTACAGACAAATACAAGGACAAAATAAGAACTAAGAATGATAGTGATGAAAACGACTTAATTCTTTACATTTTTCTCCATTCAGACCATCTTCTCTGCCTTGATTATCACTGGAGGCTCCTAACTGGCCTCTCTGCCATCTGGCCTTGCTCCCACCAAGCCATACTATAAATTACAGACTACTAAAACTTCTTTTATCATAAATGCATGATCTGGATCCTATTTACCTCTGCAGCCTCATTTTTATCTTTCACACCCTGTCCCATCACCACTATCACCAAACTTGTGTACCAGTTCTCTCAGTTCTTCAAACACGCCATACTCTTTCTCATCTTGAGCCTTCATGTGTGTTTCTCTGCCTGAAAGACTCTTCCATTCCCTCAGCTGATTCGAATTCATTTTTTAGGGCTCAGTTAATATGTTACTTACCCTTGAAAACCTTCCTCAGTCATCAAGTTTGAGTGCTCCCATTAACATTGTTTGTCTTTGATTTAACACTTATCACACTATATTATTATTATTATTTGATGTTTTGTTTTTGTTTGTTTGTTTGGTTGGTTGCTTGGTTTTGAGATGGATTCTACCTGCAATACCCAGACTAAAGTGCAGTGGCATGGTCTCGGCTCACTGTAACCTCTGCTTCCCAGGTTCAAGCGCTTCTCCTGCCTCAGCCTCCCAAATAGCTGGGACTACAGGCACACACCACTAAGCCTGGCTAATTTTTTTATTTTTAGTAGAGACGGGGTTTTACCATATTGGCCAGGCTGGTCTCAAATTCCTGACCTCAAGTGATCCGCCTGCCCTCACCTCCCAAAATGCTGGGATTACAGGCGTGAACCACTGCACCCGGCCCTCACTGTATTATTATTGCATGTTTCATTTATATCACTATGCTGTAAGAATAGTTCAAAGACATTTCATTTTTCCTTTTTGTGCTAGATTATATGATACACTTCCTGCCACAGGATAGAGACTCAGTATAATACATTCTACATTACTAAAGCTATGAAATGTAGTAATAATGCTTTGCCTACTGTCTGAATTATGTTACTAAATGTACTATTGTTTTCTGGGTAAAATCTAGGTTACATTAATAGAAAACAAGGAATTATCATTAATTCGTGCTAAGAAGAGAAGTAATGAACTGGGTTTAAACAACATTTGGTTCATTCAAGCAAATATGGAGTATTTTACTGGGATGTTTAATATTGGAGTAAGTAATCAAGCAATTTTAATTTGTTTAATTAGCTAAATAGAAAAATTACATGCCTTAGAGTAAATAAAAAAGATAATGTGTTATTTGCTAAACAAAGAAATTTATAATTTTGGTTACTTATATTATCTATGAAGTATAGCATATTAATGAATATTATTTTATTCATAACACTTTGTCATAACATGATAGAGATAACATTGGCTCCTCTATCAGACCAGAATTTTGTTTTCTTCACTACAGTATCCCCAGTAGCAAGTGCTTAAAACTGGTTAATAATTGGATAATTGATTCTGATGAACATGACTTGCCTTAATATATTCTGCATTTTTAGAAGACAATGCAGAATAAAGGAAGAAAAGAAAAAAGAAGAAAAGTAACTTGTTAGTAACCTCTGAATACAAGCATTGCCCTGTGATGTTTTTTAGCTAAGATTTTATATTTACATGTATTTTGAGGTTCCAAGACAGAAAGTATATTGATCATGTTTCCAAACCCTTCCATCAAATTATTATTTAATTTTATGAAAAATCCCTGAGATACGTAATTCTGCTTGATCATTAAACCCCAAAGTTTTATTCTTTCTTGTAGAATTTGAGTTTTATAATGTGTTATTGTTGCTGCTGTTTCTTGTATTTGCTTTAAATAATTTTTTTCTGATTTGATAGGAATATACATTTTGATAGTAATACGGAAAAACACATAATATAAAGAAGAAATAACCTATATGCTTACTGTCAAGGGGTAAATACTATCAAAAATCTTTACTTTTTATATATTTATGCATACATATACATGCAAATTTACACATGTGTGGACATTGTGAAAACTATACTATATAGATCCTACATTGACTGAACATATCATAAATCTTTTACCTACTTTTTAATCATTCTTTTTGTTGTTCTTATAATGCAATTATTACTATGATGGGTATTTTATGCATCCTTTAAGAATTTTGATACATTTGCCAAACCACTTTACAGTAAGGTTCTTATTGACATCCTTTCTAATTACATATGTTCACATAAACACGGGTTGTCTAGGTGGAACTTTTATCAGCTTAAGTAGTTCAGACCTTTTATGGCATTTTTGATTTTTATCCAGTGAAGTTTACTTCAATATTGACTATTGCAAATTTGGGATTTTATTGTAAGTTTTTTCAACCTAAAAAATACAGGATTTGTTTCCTTTGTAGACATGATCTACAGTTTATATCTCTTTATATGTCTGGCTGTTAATAAAGAAATTCAGGAAAATGTAGACATGTGATCTAGAAATTTCAAATTAAAAATATACCTCTGCAGCTTTAATTTATATAAATGTTGAGGTAAAGTTTAGAGCTTCACCCATGAAACAAGCCATTAAATCAGTCCAGATATTACCAGTACAACGGACAGAATGGTAGAAAGTAAATATATACTGCTACCCTTTACTTACCTCACAAAGCATGGAATTTTCACCCTATGTCTGTTCCATCTGTCTCTTTGCCCTTTGTGACTTATAGATGCTAAATCACTCTAGCATATTCATGTAACTTCCAAGTGTATAATTTACTAACGCCAACTAAAAATGTATATATCTTTTTGGAAGTGAAATTTTTCTTTACATTTCATAATACATCTATTTTTCCTTTCATAATTACTCGTCAAGGTGTATAGAAAATGGATTAAAATTACTTAGAAGGTTAAATTAAAATTAGATTCACTCTGAAGAAAATAATTTGCCTAGGAGAGTAACTGAGGTATTGTCACTAGGTAAATCAAACTAAATGCATCGGGGTTCTAACTCCTGTGTTATATACATTCCAGTAAAAATAATGTGGCTGTTCAGTAAAAAACACACACAATTTTTAAAAATAGTGTGACTAGAAAGGAAATCAGAATAACCAGTTATTGGAAATACATTAAAATTGCATAAATTCATGGTTTTGTGATATTTCAGTAAGGGCTTAGTTAGCATTTATCTTTGCTTAGTAAATACTTTATTTCTTCCATTTACTATTTTTCTTTAGATATGAAAATAGTATAAACAAGAGTTTAAGGAAAGAATTTTAGAAGACTTAGAAACAACTATATCTTTAAGTTATTAAATTTTATAATATATGTATCAATACCCATGATCTCAAACAATATTACAAATATTTATTCACAAATGGTATTATATAAAGGGCTATGACTATAGAGAAATGCCCACTTTGCATTAAAAACAAAAACTGTATCAAGGCTAAACAGGCTGCCCACCAACATGTTAGCTGGAAAATTTCAGAAATAACAGTCATTTCAACCAGTTGATAAGGTACTGATTTTTAACAGTACTGGTGAATCGTTTCTATTCATCAACGTATATATGAAAATCTCAAAACAGTTTTATTTTCTAGTTATCTGTATTTGCTTTTTGCTGTTTTGCCCACAACATAATTTTTAATTATTGTTTATGACTCATCAGTGCTGACTGCTTAATTATAAGCTCATTTATATTTATGAGGTAAGTCTGTTAGTATACAATTAAAAGAAGCATGTGCAATTGAAGACTGTAATTCAGTAACACTTTTGATGAGTAATTATATAATCCTTGTTTTAAAAGATAAGGACCTCAAGAAATTATATATTCTGTGAGCACACTATTTAAAAACCACTAAAGCAAAATAAGGGACTTCTAAGATGAAAATAGTAGACAGAGGTATTTCAACCTCATTTCTCCCCAAAAAAGATCAGATCCCCAAATAACAAGAATCAGAAAAATCAAACTCTATCTATAATGAAGCTATATTGAACATTCTATAACTTGAATCACAATATGAAGTGTGAAGGTGAAAAGCAGACTGAAGAAAAATGATAAGTTATTGAGTAGAGGAGAAGGAAGATAAAATCTAAATGCATGACGGTTGGAGTGGCAAGAAGGCTCTCAGGTCGCAAGCTACTTTGCTCCCACAGAATCCCAGAAAAGTTTAGGAATTCAGGACATCAGAAACCTCAGAGGAAATGAATAGGGAGGGACTGAAATCATGTTTAATTTAAAATACTACTTAGATACAAGATTCCTGCTGTCATCTTGTAGAAACAAGAAACTACCTCTCACCAGCTCCTGAGAGCGACTGGAAGTTTATTCTCTGAAGAAACTGAACCAGAGAGGCACCAAGTACAGAGAGATCAGGCACAGAGGAGGGCAATGGTGATGTGCCAGACTAAGAATAAGAACTAAATGAGAATCTGCATGCTGAAGGATTGATCTCTTCCCTACCCATCTGCCTTCTAATTCCAAAACCACGGAAACCAGGATCATTTCCACAATCAGCAGGATTCAAAGATTCCCCTCTGTAGAAATAGAACTGCTGCCAAAGAACAGATTCTACATCTATAATTAAATAAATAAATTAATTAATTAATTAATTAAAAAGGCAGCAGGCTTCTTGATCACCCAATCACTAGTGAAGCCCATCATTTTTCAAAGCCTTACCCTTTCATTCAGAACTTCCAATCAACTTTTTAGTGGTTTACTCTTTAATATGAAGGGCTAAAGGAATACCAAACATGGAAAACTTCCAAAATGGAAGATAGAGACCTGTATTAGTCTGTTCTCACACTACAAATAAAGACATACATGGCGACTGGGTAATTTATGAAGGAAAGAGGTTTAATTGATTCACAGTTCCACATGGCTAGGGAGGCCTCACAATCATTCGGGGAGGTGAATGAGGAGCAAAGTCATGTCTGACATGGCAGCAGGTAAGAGTGTGTGTAGGGGAACTCCCCTTTATAAAACCATCAGATCTTGAGAGACATACCACTATCACGAGATAGTGAGAACAGGATGGGAAAGACCTGCCCCCATCATTCAATTACCTTCCACGAGGTCCCTTCCACAACACATGGGAAATATGGGAGCTACAATTCAGGATAGAATTCGGGTGGGGAAACAGCCAAACCATGTCAAGACCAATGCAACAAACATGATAAAGGGTCTTAATCAGGGAGAGGCTAGAGAATATAATACATTAGTGAAACAAGGATATAATAAAAAAGAAAAAGAGGGAATGATCAGAGAACAAGAAGGGACTTCTTGAAAAATAAAAATATGTTAGCCAAAATTAAAAACAAATTAAAAATTAAGAGAGAAGGTCTTTTTTAAAAGAAGAAATATAGGATATCACTTGAAAAAATAGAACTAAAAAAAGAAGAAATAGAAACTAGAAAGAAGCCTATTTTTTTAAATTAGAGATTTAGTCCAGGAATCAAATATCTCAGTAATAGCAGGACCAGAAAACGAAAACTTGTAAATAGTAAGGAGGAAAACATCAAAGAAAATGTATAGGAAAATGTGTTAATAATTATTAATGCATTTCTCTTGATAAAGTTAACTTACAAAATGACCTAAGCCAAGGCACATTGTGAAATTTCAGGACACCAAGGGTGAACAGATGTTCCCAACTGTTTCCACAGAGGGGAAAAAAATGATATACAATAATTTAGAATCAAAACATTGTCACACTTCTTAATAGTAGTGTGGAAGACTAGATGACAATGAAACAATACCTTGAAAATTCTGACAAAATTTCTAATCTAAAATTCCATGCCTAATAGTAAAAAAAAAAAAAAAAAAGTAAAATAAAGTTCCAGATAGTCAAGCTCTCAATAAAATGTACATTGTATGTACCCCTTTTCAGCAAGCTACTAGAAAATGTGGTTCATTAAAACAGAAAGTAAATAAGAAAAAGGAATCAGTGGTATCTAATACAAGAGAAAAATTATTAGTATCATGGGAGAGGGATGTCTTAGGGCAAGAGCTGGGCAAAAGGCCTCGAAGGCATTGAGTCCATATTTTAGTAAAAGGTCAGAAAGCCCAGGACAGATGTCTCTAGGAAAGAAAAATGGAGCTGACCAATTATTTGAAAGTTTTCAGACAATGGAAAATTATATTGTAGTGCATTTTACGAGCTTTTGGGTAGGGAAAGGCTTGGATGTTAAAAAACGAACAGAAACCCTGATATCCAACACACTTCCCTCAGCAGTGAACGGTATATACAAAGCCACGAGAAAAGGATGGGAAAGGGAAGAGTGTATAAATGTACAAAAAAAGCCAAAAAGCTCTTCTCTCATAGTAGAAAGATAATAACGTCTAATATTTACAAATAAAGAGATATCAATCTACATTCATCATATAGAAAAACATTTTCAGGAAGTAAACCAATGTATTGAACAGCATTGACTTTGGTACACATATTTTCTTTCAGGGGTGTGGCAGTGTGTACAAAAAAGAGACTTTTAATATAATTGTATATCTTTTAGCATTATTTAAAATTTAAAGTTGATTACCTATAATATTGTTATATGAAAATCTTAAAAGGAGGGGAACAAGAATACATATTTGGGGCTAATCTGCTTCTCTTCATAAGGTATATATAGCTAAGAATCCTTCTTTGAAAAGCAATGCTTGAGAGAATGATTGGGCTGGGGCAAGTTTAGAGATCATTCAGTTCAACTTTCTCCTTTTACAAGTAGAGAATTTGAAGCTACAAGAAAGGAAGAGTGACATAGCAAGTCAATGTGAGAGCTGGGAAGTCCAGGCAGTGATTCCCTGTTTACTTCCCGTGTCTAAAGAAAGGAATAAATAGGAGCATAGAGAACTAGACAAAAGAAGTTGGTTTGGAGTTAGACAGATTGAGTTTAAATCTTGGCTCTTTGTGAAAAAAAATTCACAATTATTTTTCTTATTTGGAGCAATATTGACCAATTTTTGTTTAAGGACTATTTGCTTGTTTTTGTTTGTGTGTTCACATCTCTTACTCATTTTACTCCCACTTTATTGGGCTTCTTCTTTTTAGGTTTGTTATATATTAAGGATGTAAACCTTTTATTTGTGCTATAAGTTGTCAATCTTTTCCCTACTTTGTTGTTTGTCTTTTTACTTACGGTTTTTGATTTTCTACCAGTCTCTACTAAAAATACAAAAATTAGCTGGATGTGGTGGCAAGCACCTGTAATCCCAGCTATTTGGGAGGCTGAGGCAGGAGAATTGCTTGAACCTGGGACAGGGAGGTTGTGGTGAGCCGAGATTGTGCCACTGCACTCCAATCCAGACTGGGCGACAAGATTGTGTCTCAATCAATCAATCAATACGTATTTTGTCAGATTTATTAACCTCACCCCTTATTGCATGTAGATTTTTAGCTATAGTTAGGAATTACTTCCCCTTGGTTGTGCAGGAATTTACTCCTGTCATATGTATGGCATTTTAAATCTCTAATGCATTCATGAGGAAAAGATCTAATTTTTATTTTTTATGTGACTATCTGGTTAACCAAATATCACTCATTAAAAAGTCCATCTTTTCTCCCCTGGTTTCAAATACCACCTTTATTGTATGATAAATTTACATATCAAAGGATTTTATTGTACTATATCTCTCTTATTTCCCTTTATTTCTGAATTTCATTTGATAACAGTGAAAACAAGGAGTATGTGATGCAATAAGACCTTGTACACCAAAAACCTTTTTAATAGTAGTAGACAATTATTACATTATCTAAAAACTATTGTGTAAATAGTTCGTTAGTTATTTTGTTTAAATGAAGAAAATAAACACACTTTTTTGCATGTAGCAAAAGGAATGTGAACCTAACTAAAGAGACACTTATAAAAGTAAATTGTCTAAACTCTTTTTTGCTCAGAGCCTGAAGAGGGTTTTGTAGAGAAGCAGCCTGGTGCGATTAATACAGGGGGTCAGACTTTGAGGTCAGCATCCTGCCCCTCAGTAGCTGTTTTGTTGTGAGCGAGTTCTTAATTTCCCAAGACTTCTTTCCTTACATCTAAAATGGAGATAATAAAGTCATTCACGGATGTTGTGAGCACAGTTCTAAGTGCCATCATTCAGCATAGCATAGTGCCAGCACATAAAAGGCACTCGGTAAATGCCAGCCCTTTCCCTCCAGGGGAAGATGCATCTATAATTTTTACTATAAAATTTTCTCCAGCTAGTCATGAAAATAAGGATTAGCCTGTTTTTTACTCTGAAAAGCTGACTCAGTAAAAGGAGCAGATGAGAAATCAAGGTTATTTACTTTCCCATTCCCTGTCATTGTTGCTGCCTTCACTGGATAGCAGCCTTCCTAGGCTGTTTTCAGAACGAAACAGGAAAAGTGGGATGACAGCATCATGGGGATTGTTGACTTCTATGTGGCCCATGTAAGTCTAGAAAGAGGGGGAGAAATTCAGGAGGAGGATTAAGAACAGAGATTTTCCTTTCCTCTTCCTAATATAGTATTTGTTTTTAGCTTTCCTGTTCAAAGGGGCAATCTGGCCTATAATATTTTACTTTCTGTGGGCACAGTGGCTCATGCCTGTAATCCCAGCACTTTGGGAGACTGAGACGGGTGGATCACCTGAGGTCGGGAGTTCGAGACCAACTTGACCAACATGAAGAAACCCTGTCTCTACTAAAAATACAAAATTAGCTGGGTTGGTGGCACATGCCTGTAATCCCAGCAACTTGGAAGGCTAAGGCTGGAGAATCGCTTGAACCCAGGAGGCAGAGGTTGTGGTGATCCAAGATTGTGCCATTGCACTCGAGCCTAGGCAACGAGAACAAAACTCCTTCTCAAAAAAAATAAGTATTTTACTATCCAAAATTTACAGAAAATCTCCCTTTTACCCTGAGAGCCCCTCCCAACCCTGAAGTTGGTGAGGGAAAATTATAATTCATTACAATTTGTGTCTATTGAGAATGAAATAGAGATGTGAGCATTTTTTTTGGCAAAATCCAGTAAAGGTTATTCATCTTTTAGAATCCCCACATCTGATTTTTATTCAGAGTCCTATTTAGGCTTTATTTGGCCTAAGAATTTTCATAATTATCTCATTCGTAATAAGACTGTAGTAAGTATAATACAGTGAATATAGATATATTTAAGGAGATGTGTTTTTGAAACATTAAATCATATTTAGAGTTATTTTTATTTTCATGAATTATTGAAGCCCTACTCATTATTGTAATTCGTAATTTCATTCATTCCTTTTAAAATAAACTCTTTGAAAATAGTTCCTGTAACTCATCATTCAATGATAAGGATTGTTATTATGTGAAAATATCTTGAAAGGCACTACATGAATATGATTCAATCAGTTTTAATGCCGCCCTGATTAGATTATATGCATATGACACTTGAGGAAGTGTTTTCAAATACATTTTTATTTAATTTTTGCAACGGCATTGTGATATGTCAGTATTGTTAACCATCATTTATTGTTGAAGAGATTTTAAGGCCCAAAGAAGCTAAATTTTAAGTGGCTCAGGGCTACACAGCCAGCCAGAGTAACAGACCCGAAATTCTCATTTCAAATCTAGTGTTCTACAATGCTATAGTTTAGATATCCACATATGTTAATTTTTCCATACCAATATTGCATCAAATTTTCCATTAAATGAATCTTATGCTTTATTTGCAATATTCTATTTACAATCTTTCAATCTTGCTTAATTTTCTTAATTTAAATGTATAGCTAAATAGTCCTTCGGCATGAACAAATGAGAACTATTTAAAAGCATGAAAATTGCACCGTGAGTTAATAGGGAACTTAGTGCTAAGGCCTGGTTTTATTTTCCAGGTGGCATTGCATGCTTGCGGAGTGGCAACAGACATGGTGATTGAGCACTGTATCAAAACACGGGCTTCCTTCGTCACATGCCCTTGCTGTTATGGTTTCATTCAGAATACCTCAAAGTTCAATTTTCCAAAAAGGTGAGAAATTCAGTGTTCTACCTAAGACACCAACATGGGTATAAGCCAGGACACAAAGTTTGTTTAATACAAAGTTGCAATGAGATTTCATTTTGAGCTCATTTCTTCTTTCTACAATGCCAAATATTGTTTATAAATTGTACAAGGAAGAGAAGAACTCCTTTGTGTTTGTCCCTGATTTTTCTCCTGGATCCAGTTTTTGCTGAAATTTAGAAGCAAGGCTATCCAGGAGTCAGCCAACTAGAAGTCTATCAGCTTTAGCACTTCTCTCTGTATTTCTAAATAAAATTAAAACTATAATCGTAATATCTATGAGAAGGCTTGGTGGAGAATTTTAAGAACTTTCCATTGGTTGGAAGCTGGTAGATGAAACTAGCTGTCCTCCAATTGCAGCCATCCTGAGGACTCAAGTGTGTATCCTGGAGAGGTAGCCTATTCTATCTCCATGGAGAAATACTGAGGTTTTCTTTCTTTCATGAAGCCCTCCCACATCAGAGGGCCTCAACTAGACCAAAAATCTGGGGCCTTCTTGCTGTTGATTTGCTGCTTAGGCTGCCAGCATATTTCCTTTGGCTGTTTTATCCATCCCCTTTTCCCTTCTGGTGGCCTTGACAGTATATTACTACCGCTTCCTGTCTTTTTCATACCTCTTTTTTTTTTTTTTTTTTTTACATTATTCCTCCCTTGTCCTTTGATATCGTTAGAAAGCTTCTTTGTGAATAAGACTTGTCTCAATCACCAAAAACAGAGTTGGGAATTTATAAATAGCATACTGTTTCTACAGTACATGGAAAGAAGTACTCATTTCAAACAAACTAATTGGCACTAATGAATTTAGCATCATATGTATAAGTCTATGTTTTTGATTGACTTAAGAGTAAAGGCTATAGCATTAATAAAAGATGTTTATCAGATGTATGTTTATCTTTATTAGCTATGACAACAGTGATTTCCTGATATATTAATCATGCCTTTTTAAATTTTCTTATGTTTTATTGTTTACTGATCCTGGAGAGATTGTTCCTCCCAGGGCTAGCCAGTTCCTATAGATAGTAAAGGTCTTATCAACAAGCATACCTTGCATAAGCAAAGCAACCAACTGAGAGCCCTTACCCCACAAGTACCTCCTTTATCAAGCTCTTATTCCAGGCCAGCATCCCCCTGCCCAACTACTGTAGGCCAGATACCAAACAAGTAGGAACACCCCTCTGCCTGAGTTCACTGAAATTATTCAAACTAGCCACTCCCAAGTTTGCTTACCTCACCTGTCTCTTCCTATGGAAAGCTCTGCCTCCTGACCTATACTGGTGTTTCCCCATGTGGCCTTTTGTCACATGGCATGCCCCCTCTTCTTGGGGAACTGTGAGTGATAAAGTATCTTTTCAGTGGCAGCCCTCTCCTGATCTATTGGTTGTGCCACACCTGCATAACAGTAAAACCCACCTGTTAAAACACCTGGATCTGGGTGTTCCCAAGAGGGGAAGAGAAAAAAAGGTGCTTCTCTAACAGTGTAAACAATCTGTGAAATAGATTTCTTAAAATTAATAACATACTGATGATACGCTTTTCTATCTTTTTATAAAAGCATTTCAAACTGGCATAGTTTTTACTTCAGCATAGCATTTTATGCTTTTACATACAAAACATTTTTATTTATAATTTAGTTTCTTCGAGATTATTTTACTCTTAATATTTAGTATTTAAAATGATGACTAATTCCTTTTTTTTTTCTGTTTCAGTGAACAATTCAAGAAAACTTTATCATACAAGGTAACCTTAAAAAGATCTAGATGTCATCCTAATACACTTTTTATCCTTTGTATTTCTCACTCTCATATATCTAGTGGAGTAAATATAGTTATAACTGAATAACTCATGAACGTCTAATATGGCTTGCTTTTGCAAATCCAGATTAACTATTCAAGTAGGTAACAATATTTGTGAAGGGTCTGAGATTTTAACTCTACTTGCAATCTAACAAGTTAGCCTGCCAGTGGATGCTGGCAGAAGATATGAGACCCCTGAGTTAGAGACGAAAGACAGTTTGTTGCTCATGGCAATAGTGGTAACCACAATACCATTGTTTTCACACTGACTCTCTGCTGTCCACTTCCCACAGGGCAGAAGCAGATGGGCCAGGTAATACCTGCCCTTTTGTTCCAGAGGGAGATAATATGTATTTTCCAAGGCTGTTTACTCTGCAAACATGCTTGAGAAGATAATCTAGAACAGACAAAAATTATTTTGTAAAAGGTCAGATAGTAAATATTTTAGGCTATGCTGGCCACAACGAATCTACCAGTATTCTTCTTCATTGTCCTTGACATTCTTATTGTTTTTGTTGGTGGTTGTTTACAACTCTTTAAAAATATAAAAACTTCCTTAACTCACAAGGCTGAATTTGGCCTGTGGGCCATACCTTGCTAACTACTGGTCTGGAACAAAGACACTCAGTGTCTTTCCTTGTAGAACATGAAGAAACACAAGAGACCCACGTAGAATTGTCTTTCAAAAGTAGTCAGAACATATATAGTTTTTAGTCACCAATCTGATCAAAACAGTTTCTAGCTTCCTAAACATCACCACTATCAAATTAACTGGTCAATAGCATGATATAATACAGTTTAAGAAATGATAATATTTAAGAAAAATATATAAATAATTCCTTTAGAAGTTGATAAATTCATTTGGATTCTTAGTTAATGCCACTTTTTGCACAGATTCACTAAAGATGTAGTCTCATTTTACATACCAGCCCCTATATTTTAGGACTTTTACTTTCTTCTCCATCAAACAATTGAAATATAGTATAGTGACCTTAAAAGTTCGTTGCAACCACCTCATTAGCTATATCTCCTTCATCCCTGATTTATAACTCTTAAATGCCCACTTCCAGTTCTGTCTCTTACCACCTTATGTGCTACCCACACCTACCCCCCTTCCTACCATCCCTGCACCCTGTACAAATATACACATATATGGAGAGGTATGGTGAAAGGAGGACTTACAGTGTTCATGCTTTCAGCCAAAACCACAACATTGCTGGCCTTTGCCTACTAGATTACAAAGTGTACATATTTTAGGAAACTATATAATTCTAGAGGAAGCATTAGGACCCAAGAACCTTTATTTGCATAACATTCAAAACATCTCACCTTTCTCTCACAAGGCTATGCCAATAAATTAGAAAATAAATTGGGATAACAGGCCAAGCTAAGTGGCTCAAACCTGTAATCTCAGCACTCTGGGGGGCTGAGGCAGGCGGATCACTTGAGAACAGAATTTGAGACCAGCCTGACCAACATGGTGAAACCTCATCTAACAAGGTAGGCTGCCAGTGGATCCTGGCAGAAGATATGAGACCCCTAATAATAATTCTAATTATCCTTTGGGAGGCTGAGGCACACGAATCGCTTGAGCCTGGGAGGCAGAAGTTGCAGTGAGCTGAGACTGCACCACTGCACTCCAGCCCGAGTGACAGAGTTACACTCTGTCTCAAGGGAAAAAAAAAAAAAAAAAAAGCAAAGAAAAAAAATTGGGAAAACGAAACTAGCCCCCTGTTTCTGATCCCTCCTTAAGTGATGTTAGTTAAACCAAACAATGAGAGGATGTATGGAAAAAATCAAGGGTGGTGAAGAGATAGGCTGCCCATGTGCTCCTGGCTAGAAAATAATGTAAAATTTCTACAGTGGGGATGGGGCATACAAAATCTTTTAGAAAGCAGAAACTCCCCAGTGCACCAGTCATAACCTTTATCTACTCTTTCTCCAATATCCCCCAAAACTGCTTGGACTTTTGAAGGTCTCAGAACTTTGTGCTCAAATATCTTGAGAGTCACTTTGGAAGTGTTTTTCTCTACAGTTCAATTTAGACAGCAGCCTTTACTGAGTGCTAACCATGTGCCTTGCCCTTTCAGAACTTGATTTTGACTAAAGAGAACATGCACACAAATAATTCCAATAAAAAATGGTGAGACTTATCAGTACAAGAGAACTGAATCTTATGTGAGATTATAATTCACTTGATATTACCATTATATAAAATGAATTTTAATTTACAAACACCATGAGCACAAAGTGCATGCTTTTTCTTCAAGTCGTGTAATTCTCAATTATCCTTCTCTCCCTTCATTGATGCTTGTTAGTTTGTGGGGACTTAAAGTTATTAATTCAAACTATTTTATTAGTTTCTCACCCATTGTCATGAAATTTTATAGTGAGCATTAAAGTGTTTTTTTTAAAAAAAAACATAAAAGTTGAGACAAAGATATCCCTTTTTAAAAAACCAACATTGCCACAATCATTTCACTTATTAAAAATGGAGGCTTCAAATGTAATGTACAGAATACTAAAGGAACAATTGATGAATCTGAGTTTAACCTGTTTGCTAAGCTGACAGGTGAGATCATGTACACACTTAGAAACGACAGCTGTTCTGGAAGAACAGTTGTCAAAGGATCATTGCTTCATTTCTACTCTGCCTAATCACTCACTTTTGGCTACATGCAGATTTAAAAGTACTGTGCAAAATCATCAACTCTGTGCTTTTAAAACCTTCTTTTCTTTTTCATTAATATACTCTCTCCTAAAGTTGTTAAGCAGTAGTAATAATCAGGTCTTTCCCTCAGGCCATCTTTACAGTTTGTCTTAAAGCAGAAAGGGATACACTTCCTGCAGCCTTTTAGAGTGAGAGGAAGAAATTCAGGTTTCTCTCCTCTAAAAGGACTGAGTGAAGGGAAGACTCGGGAAAAACCAAGAACTAACTAGCACTCTGCTGGATATACCAGGGAATTACAGAAGCCACAATGATCTGCATTGCTTCCTTTTCCTCTGATAAAATGAAAAGCCACTTAGCAGGCCACATGCGATGGCTCACGCCTATAATCCCAGCACTTTGGAACACCAAGGCAGGAGGATCACAAGGTCAAGAGTTCAAGACCACCCTGGCCAACATGATGAAACCCCATCTCTACTGAAAAAAGAAAAAATTAGCGGGGCATGGTGGTGTGCGCCTGTAGTCCCAGCTAGTTGGAAGGCTAAGGCAGGAGAATGACTTGAACCGGGGAGGCAGAGGTTGTAGTGAGCCAAGATCACACCACTGCATCCAGCCTGGGTGACAGAGCAAGACTCCATTTCAGAAAAAAAGAAAGAAAAGAAAGAAAGAAAGAAAGAAAGAAAAGCCACTTAGTAAGACTGCCTGGAGCCACATTCCAGAGTTTCAAATACATTTTGTAATAAGTAAATTTTAGGTCTTTTAATTTAACACATTATAATAGCAAAATATAACCATATTTTTATATTTCAGCTAAAAGCAACTGGGCAAAATGTCTCTGAGAATTTTCTGTGTATCTGTTCTTAAGAACTACATCTGGGCCAGGCACGGTGGCTCATGCCTGTAATACCAGCACTTTGGAAGGCTGAGGTAGGCGGATCACTTGAGGCCAGGAGTTCAAGACCAGCCTGGCCAACATGGTGAAACCTTGTCTCTACTTAAAAAAAAAATAATAAATTAGGCAGGTGTGGTGGCACATACCTCTAGTTCCAACTATATGGGAGGCTGAAGCATGAGCATCACTTGAGTCTGGGAGGCAAAGATCGCAGTGAGCTGAGATCACACCACTGCACTCCACCCTGGCGACGGCGAGACTCCGTTTCAAAACAAAACAAAAAAACACAGCATACCTGAAGGAAAGAAATTATTAAGTACCATTTTCTGAAAGTTTACTTTTTTTAAAAGTAGTATTCATGTAGTACTTTATTCAGTTAAACAATGTTGAACTTCAGAAAAATGAGGTAGCTTTTTGGTTGTTGTTTTTACAACTTTGAAGCAGAAGATAAAAATAAACCAACATCCTATTGGTTTTTCTTTTAGGAACACATGATTCTGTGCAGATTTGCAGACCAGACAGCTGCCCAGCTCCCACCCCAACGAAGGCTCATAGGTATGTGTTTTCATAGAGCAACTGTTGAGTATATTATGCATACTATGACAGTGAATGATTGGACCAAGTCTATATGGGAAAAATTTATCAACAAGAAGTCTGTTTTTCAATAAGAAACTAAATATATTCTTCCCAAAAAATTCATATTGAAAAGGGTTTTGTAACTATAACATTTTATCCTATTTTGGTTAACTTTAATAATTTTGAATGTATTTTCAATGTTTGTAATTTGAGTACAATTCTTAGGTTAAATCTCTTTCTTACCATTATGAACAAACTGCAAGATCTATCAAAAGCTACAAAAGAAAATATTAAAGATGAAAAAGTTAACTATATATGCCAAAATTGATGCATTATAAAATGTATACACAAGGATGATAATGTTTTCTTTCTCAGGAAAGAGGATACTTAGGCATTATTTATCATAGACCAATTTATTTGACATTTGCAGTATTAAACATTACTTAAATTGGAAGACTACAGAAGCATTTCAAGTTTAATAAGTAATTGATTTATTGAAGACTCACTTTAGAAAAAGAAATCACATTTAAAAGAATAATAGCAGTTAATAGTTACATTTAAGCACTGAGCTAAATGCTCTCACCTGTTATCTCAGTAAATTCTTACAAATATACATATGGGGTAGGTACTATTATTTACATTTTAATGATAAGAAAACTGAGACAAAAGCTTGCCTGGGGTCCTTCATCTAGTAGATAATGGAGCTATACTATGAACCCAAATTATTTGATTCTGGACATAAAGTTCTTGTCCATTTTAGTTACTGCTTCCCAGCATACTGATGTTACATCAGAGTTTAAGAAAAATGGGTTCAGTCAAAACTAATCTTAAAATTATTCAGAGAAGCCCAACACTGGACACCATCATATTTTTTCTCTAAATTTCCAGTGTAGCCCCTTTTCCTCCATGGTATACTAGAAAACAGATTGTTGTTTCTTTGGCTGAGCACCAAATGCAGCTTACATTCAGAGACCAAGTTGTATGAGAAATCATTATCTTTAAAATCAAAGGCAGCATAGCAAGATGCTCACACTTGGAGAAGCACATGAGATCTGAGACTGAGGGAGTAAATGATTTCCTTCTCTTTCTCACTCTCTGCAGTGTAAACATTTGGAAAGGACTCATTCTCTTCTTCCTACAACCTCTTTGTCTTTCAATGCCTTTCCTTCTTGCTCCTCCTTTTCCCATCTCTAGCACTTTGAATTAATCGAATATACATTTGAAGAGATTCCACTCACTAGACCCATGTCTTAGTCTGTTTTGCACTGCTATACAACATAGTACCATAAACTCAGTAATTTGTAATGAACAAACATTTATTCAGCTCACATTTCTGAAGGCTAGGAAGTCCAAGATCAAGGGGCTGGCATCTGGTGAGGGTCTTCTCCCTGCATCATAACATGATGAAAGCAGCACATGGTGAAGTCAGAGATTAAGAGAAGGCTGAATGTGTCCTTTTATAAGGAATCCACACTCTAGATAATGAACGATGATAATGGTATTCATTCATTCACTCCACCCTCTTGGCTTAATCACCTCAAATGATAGCAATCCAGTGAAGACATAATCAATATGGTGGATGGATGGGTACATGGTAGATGTGTGTTTTAGGTATCAAATTAAAGGGGAGTGGCTGAAAGGGAAATTGCTAGAGTGGCGGGGGGCATTTGGCACTGGGAAGAATGGGGGGAATCACATTGAGAGAAAGCTGTCACATGTCTACATCTCTGCGTTACACAGGCCATTCCTGTGTTCTGTGAATATTTTTAGGAAACTCCCCAGGCCCACAAAGGTAGACTACCAGCAGCTAAATTTCAGTTGTAGACACTTCAACATGTTGAAGCATGAAATTCTTCTACATAATGGAAAAGGAAAAATTAACCGGACTGGGATCAAAGCCAAGGGTAAATGAGCTGCAATGTAAACCCAGGGTGGGTACTAAAGGAATGTAGAGCATCCCATTCTGACAGATAATGTTTCATTTGAAACTAAAAAGTAGATGGGAGAAACCTTTACAGATGTCTTAAAGGAAGGACAGTATTTTATGGGGGAAAAAAAGAATGTCAGCTACAAGACTGTTAATGAAGAAGGGATGGTTTTGCCTAAATGGAATTCTAGACGTCTCTTTTTATTTCATTTCTAATACAGTTTAATCTTGGTGGGATGGGTCCTTTTAAGGAAAATGTACAAAGTAAACATTTTAAATATGAGTTTCTCATTGCTAATTCTTACCTACTGATTTCACCTTTCACTGTTTTTTTTCTGTGAAGATTCTGTTGTTCATAGAACTTTTCTATTTCAGTGATCTGTCTTCATTTCTGAATTGTCTTAGTTTATCAGTTTCCACTGTCAGTCAGATAATGTTTAGGCAGTATTATAATTGTTTAGGAAAAATAGAATGAAGTTTTGCATGGTCACTGATCTTTTTCCAGGAGGATGAAGAAGCTTATATATTGAATTTAGAGCAATTGAAAGTATAAAAAAGTAAACTGTGGCTTTGAATATATTCAGCCCTAGATCATTTTTCCCAAGCTACTTTTAAAGTTTGTGTTTGCCAAAGGAAAACAAGTTAACCACTTTGCTTGCCACACAGGTTTCCTCTTTTGTCTTCCAAAGATTGTAAAGGAAATAGAATACCACTATTTTACGGATACAGGAGCATGGAAAATAAGAGTATATTACACTCAACATTACATGTCCACTTGAAATGAGTGCCATATAACTGAGAATTTTCTCAAATATTTTTCATTTCTCACTTCTTCGTAGCCCTAAAAAACTTCAGCTGGAAAGCTATTTTCTTTCAGACGGAAAAGCTAAGATCTTTCAGACGGCCCTTAATCAGCATGTTATTTTAAATATTCTTAAAGACATATTTTTTTTCTGCAGTGTTACAGATAATGTAGTTTTACAGGGAAAGCAGAGAAAAGGTCTTTAAATGTATTTTTAACCGAAATAGGAAATAGAATCTGAGGCTCCAATTTGAGATTTATTTCTAAATACATTTGAAAAAGTTAACATTCTTTAAATTATTAGCAGAGGCGAATATATGAAGTGCCATGTTTTTGTCACCATCATCTTTCCACCTTGATCAAGAATGAAATGGAAAGAAACTAAACAAGACTTGGGGATATAAAGCATGCTCCATAGTACTTGCAGATTTTGTCACTATATAGATTCCCTTAAACAAACCAAAATTGCCTTCCTAGTGAAAGGGTTTCTCATGATGTCATTTGACTATATTTCAGGAAAACAGTGCATGTGCTTGGTGGATCTGGATCGAGCAAGAGCTGCAGAAGAATGTGGCTACTCCGTTCAAGTGATATCCATGGAGCCAGAGAGCTGCTCTCCCAAAAATAACATGATTGTGGGAATCCCCATTTAAAATGAGATATTCACATTTGATATTTTGCCATCTGTCTTCACGTTGGATGCCCAGTGGCATTCAGGAGGTTCTTAGCATAACTAGGAAACAGCATTAGCCATCTTGAATCTATTGTGCTCAGGAAGAAAAGCAACAGGAAAATCTTAGAAGAAAGGCTTCCTGCACAGCATCACAAATGCTCTTACAATGTGTGATTAAAGGACTGCTGGTTTTCATAGTGAGAATCCCCTGAAGTCTCAGCTGCCAAAAGAATAATGCTAGTGGAGATTCCATCACAGGAATAACAATTTCCTTCTCACTTCACAAGCTCTTCTGATCTTGCCAATGTGATGTTTAATTCAAAACAGTGTACTTACAGCCTTTATTTTATACTTATTTAGATATTCACATGGGGACTCAAACTAGACTCGGAGTTTTTTTGTTTTTTATATTTTTAACAATTGTACTTTTTCTATAACTTTAAAAAATCTAGTCAGGTAATTATAGTATAATTATTTTTAAGCTGGGGTTAGTTGAACTTGTATAGCATTTGATATACTCCTTTTAAATATATTTCTGCCAGGCATGGAGGCTCATGCCTGTAATCTCAGCACTTTGAGAGGCCAAGATGGGAGGACCATTTGAGCCCAGGATATCAAGACCAGCCTGGACAACATAATGAGACTTCATCTCTACCAAAAATTAAAAAATGAGGCAGGATTGAGCCCAGGAAGTCAAGGCTGCAATGAGCCGAGGGCATCACGGCACTCCTGGCTGGGTGATGAAGTGAGACCCTGACTCAAAATAAATGAATGAATGAATGAATAAATAAATAAATTTCCCGTAAATTACCAAATGAGATAATCACTGGCTCAAATTATTAAATAATTGCAACAAACTTCCTATTGTGGGAATGTGGAATTTGGACACAAATTTTAACAATAAGGTATGTTGGTCAATAAATTTAAGTTTGTAAGTAATTATTAAGGATCTAGTATTTTCAAGACCTTGGCCTAGATTCTTTTCAAGATTCAAAGATGAGATGCAAAAGGTATAATGTTTTGCCTATGGAAGTAAATCATCTAGAAGGAAAAGATTAAAGAATTAGTTCTTTATATTACAGTGTATTGTCACAGGATTTGTAATTCAGATGTCAATCATTTATAAATTCTTTTTCTGCCAGCCAACATTTTAAAAGACAAATGATGCATCATATCTCAATGCTGCTAATTCTTTAACTTTTACATGTCCCAAGTATTCCATTTGAGATTTATTTCATTGATTTTGATGCTTTTAACCCCAGTGTAACATGTATCATGAGGAGAAAGCACTTTCATTGATCATCACTCTGGATTAAAAAATAGGAATATTTTACAAGGCAGTATTGGTGGCGTGGAAGACATTTTGGAATCTTGTTTTCAGGGATAAATTTTTTAAAAAGAATTAGCCATTAGCCCCGAGTATTTTAGTCATTTGTGCCCGTAGATAACAACATGCTCTTTTATTCTGGACTTTTTCTTTTCATTGAGGTTTAATTTATATACAATAACAGAATTTTAAGTATTCATTTGAAACGTTTTGACAACCATATGTATCTACACATGCAACCATCACTGAAATCAGATATAAAATATTCCCATCAAATGCTTTCAGGAAAACACATTGAGAATATTTTGCCAGTCTGTGGCTTACCTACTTATTTTCATAATTAATGTTTTAATTTTGATGAAGATTTAATTTACCCCTTTAATGATTAATATTTTCTATGTCCTTTCTAATAAAGTTTACCAACTCTAAGGTTATAAAGATTTCTCCTAAGATTTTTTTGTAGAAACCTTATGGTCCTAGCTTATTATATTTAGTTCTATGAAAACTCACATATAGAGGTAGGTAGATTTTGAGGAATATATAGTTGTTTCAGCATCATTTAAAAAATCCCTTCCTCTCCTCATTGAACTGCCTTGGCCCCTCTGTTGAAAATCAGTTGATATGTATGTATGGGTCTATTTCTGAATTCGCTCGTCTTTTCCATGAATCTATTTATCTTATTGCTATAGCTTTATAGTAAATCTGGAAATCAGGTAGTTTGTCTTCCAGTTTTATTTTTCATTCTCTATTTTGGCTGTTCTGGATCCATTATATTCCCATGTAAATCTTAGAATTGGCTTGTCGATTTCTTTTTTAAATTTTATCAAAAAAGCTTGCTAAGAATTTTCGGATTGCCTATTCTCTTTAGATCAATTTGAGGAAAATGAATATCTTAACAAGATTGAATCTTATAATCTATGTATATATCTTTCCGTGTGTTTAGGTCTCCTTTAATTACTCAGAAATATTTTCTAAGTTATTTTCTGTGTAGATGATTTGTTTTATTTATTACGATTTTACTGTGAGCTTTTTACATGCTGTTCCCTGTACTTAGAATAACCTCTTTTTGCCCCTCCCACTAGCTTAATGTCATTCATCCTTCTGCTCTGAGACTTGACCTCCCTGGAATTAGGTATCTGTTATAAAATGTCTACCATCCAGAGTAGTCTTCTCAGTCCTCCCCAGGTGACTCAAGGTACACACTCCTGCCCCCTGCTTCGCCACCACCAAAAAAACAAAACAAAAAAAAAAGCTCATCCGATAAGTATGGAGAACAAAAATAGAAAGAGGGGCCAGGCGCAGTGGCTCACATCTGTAATCTCAGCACTTTGGGAGACTGAGGCAGGTGGATCACTTCAGGTTAGGAGTTTGAGACTAGCCTGGCCAACATGGCGAAACCCTGCCTCTACTAAAAATACAAAAATTAGCTCGGCAGTAGTGGTGTGTGCCTGTAATCCCAGCTACTCAGAAGGCTGAGGAAGGAAAATCGCTTGAACCTGGGAGGTGGAGGTTTCGATGAGCTGAGATCGTGCCACTGCACTCCAGTCTGGGAGACAGAGTGAGACCTTGTCTCAAAAAAAAAAAAAAAAAAAAAAAAAAAAAAATAGAAAGGGGACCCATTGCTCTCCCACCTTTGTTCTTGGCATGGCATTCTCCAGCTGTGATGGCTTTGGTTAGTAAAAGATACAGGTTTTGTGACTGCTCTTTGGGCATTATTTTTCTGTGTAAATCCTTGCCAATGCTTCTTTCCCAGCCAGGGCAAATAAAAGTGGTTGGATACAGAGAGCAGGAAGATTGTTGCAATGATAAAAGCCCAACAAGTGACCTGATCTTACCTTCATCTTTGTCCATCAAAAGCAAAGCTGCTGCTCACTGATGTATCTCCCGCAAGGTTGTAATAATATTAGAAACCACAGCTTATCTTTCATTGGCTTTTGAGCCTGACTCAGAGAAACAAGGGTATAATTATTAATAACTAAACTGCCTTATTTTGGGAGACAAATTTCAGTCATATTAGATATCAAAACATTTTCAGGGCACATTTGCAAGGTAATATGTAAGTAACACCAGTTAAACATTTAGTTTCATTCTAAAGATTTTGGCTACAGGTGTTGCCCATTCCATGGTTCAAGAAAATTGCTATTAATAGAGCTTTCACATATTGAAACCTATTTTTCTACTGACCTACATAATGAAATTAGAGATACATTTCTGTAAAGTGATATGAAATTATAATAAAGTGATACATTTTAAATTCTAATTTTTTAAAAGAAACTATCAATACAAAAGTAGTTTGGAGTTTTTGAATACAATTTTTTTCTTTTTGAGACAGGGTCTCTGTCATTCAGGTGAACAGAGCTCACTGCAGCCTCCACCTCCCCAAACTCAAGCGATCCTCCCACTCAGCCTCCAGAGTAGCAGGGACTACAGGCCCATGCCACCATGCCCAGTTAATTTTTGTATTTTTTTGTAGAGATGTTTCATCATGTTGCCCAGGCTGGCTTTGAACTCCTGGGCTCAAGCAGTCTATACCTCAGCCTCTTAACATGCTGGGATTACAGGTGTGAGCCACTGTAACCAGCTGAATACACATTTTTAATTACAAAGAAATACATATTTGTTGTAGAAAAGAAGATGTGGCTAAACAAAAAGAAGAAAATTCTTAAATTCACTGTGTTAATACTTTGTTGTATGCCTACCAGACTGTTTTTATAAATAAAAACATACACACACACACACACACACCTTTTTTTTTATTTATTCATTTTTTATTTTATAGAGACAGGTCTTGAACTCCTATGCTCAGGCAATCCTCCCACCTCAGCCTCCCAAAGTAGTGGGATTGCAGGTGTGAGCCACCTCAACTGGCCCACCCAGATTTATTTAACAAATATTATTACAGTACTTAATATTTGCTAGGCACTATTCTAAGTCCTTTACAAATAACCCATTTCATCTTTTAAGTCATTTATTCCTCATAATGACCCTATGAACTAGGTACCATTAATAATCCTATTTTACAGAAACAGAGGCTGTATTTACACAATAAATGCTGACTTGTATTTGAATTCAGCCAGTAATTGGTAGAACTAATACTCAAATTCAGGCTATTTAGCCATCCTATCGGGATTGGCTGGAATAAACTACGATAACAGAATCTCTGGGTCTTTACCCAAGAAAGATATTGTTTTCACTCATACTACATATCTGTCCAAATTGCTATGACTATTCCACATTATCTTCATACCATTACTTAGCCTGACTGGTCAGCCTCTGGGAACATAGGTGGTCTCCTGGCAAGGGAAAAATTGGCATGGCAAACTACCAGCTAGTTATTGAAGATTCAGCTCAGATGTGATACACATCGTTTTCCTTATTTTATTGGCTAAAGTGAGTTATATAGTGCCTCCTAATATTAAAGAGTGGGAATATATAGCTTTATATAATAATGTACTACCAACAATGTAGTAGAAGGAAGAAAGGGAAGGAGAGATTAAGGGAAAAAGAACAAAAGTAAAAGACCATCACATATTCCATTTTGGAAATAGAGTTCTTAAATGCCATTGACTTGGTGTAGGCCATTCTCTCTAATCCATCAGAGAAGGAAGGCATGTGCCACAGGCATTTCCTGCTATGATTATCCCCACCTTATCTGCAAAAGATATGTTCCAAGACCTCCAATAGATGCCTGAATCCTTAAATAGTACTGAACCCTATGTATACTGTTTTTCATTCTGATAACCAAGATGGCTGTTAAGTGGCATGGTTAGCTTATGTAGTGTGGATGCACTGGACAAAAGGGTGATTCCAGTCCTAGGCTGGATGGAATGGGACAGCACAAGATTTCATCACACAGAATAGCATGAAATTTAAAACTTATGAATTATTTATTTCTGGAATTTTCCAATTAATATTTTCCAACCACCAATAACTGAAACAGTGGAAAGTGAAACCATGATTGAGAGGGAATTAAATGTATTGCTTTGTGAACTTTCACACTTACTTTGGAAAAGGCATTTTGAAGGTTGAAGAAACATTAAATGGAGTTTCAAATTTGCAAAGCCTGTTTTTGACTCAAATATTAAAGCATTTGATCTATAATACCAAATATTCCTTTAAGAAGGTACAAGGTTACACTTCTATGAGGAATATATGAGTATTTATTTCCTACACCCTTCATCGATAGAGGCATTATCAAATGTCTTTTTAAATATTGGCAATTTAATAGGCAAAGAATGCTGTCTTGTATAAAAGTATATGATTTCATATTTTTTCATATGTTTTTTAGCAATTTATCATCTGAGTTGTCTAGGCAATCATCAATTTATTTATTTAATCAACACATTTATTGAACTTTTGAGCCTAGGCATTGCGTTTTTTTCTCTTACTCATTTTTTACCTGGTACTTTCATCTTTCACATAAATTAGTAAAGGTTTACTTGTGGATTAAAAAACTGTTGATTACATTACTTTTTTTTAAGTTGGCCTTTATGAAGGAAGGTGGTGTTTTGTTTTAGTTTGCTGTTGTAAAGTTTAAAATATATGTCACTCTCTTCCTTGTGGTTTCTCAGAAAAAGTCCCCCCCACTTAAAGAAATTCATCTTTTTTTTATACTCTTATAATTCTTTAATAGTTTAAGTTGTTATATTTAAATCACCAATACTTTCTTCTGGTGGTTAGTTTGAGGTCGAAATCTAATATTCTTTTTTATGTCAGTTACTTTTCATAATGCCATTATGAAAAAAAGCCAGATTTGTATCCCATTGATTTGAGATGCCTTTATTATGTACTAAGTACACCTGAAACTTCTTCACTTCCATTCTGTTCTTTTATATATATATATATATATATATATATAAAATTAAGTTCTGGGATACATGTGCAGAACATGCATGTTTGTTATATAGGTTTACATGTGCCACGGTGGTTTGCTGCATCCATCAACCCATCATGTATATTAAGTATTTTTCTTAATGCTATTCCTCACCTTGCCTCCCACCCCCTAACAGGTCCCAGTGTGTGACATTCCCCTCCCTGTGTCCATGTGATTGCATTGTTTGAGTCCTACTTGTGAATGAGAACATGTGGTGTTTCGTTTTCTGTTCCTGTGTTAGTTTGCTGAGAATGATGGTTTCTGGCTTCATCCATGTCCCTGCAAAGGAAATGAACTCATTCTTTTTAATGACTGCATAGTATTCCATGCTATATATATGCTACAATTTCTTTATCCTGTCTATCATTGATGGGCACTTCGTTCCAAGTCTTTGCTATTGTGAATAGTGCTGCAATAAACATGTGTGCATGTGTCTTTATAACAGAATGATTTATAATTCTTTAGGTATATACCCAGTAATGGGATTACTGGGTCAAATGGAATTTCTATTTCTAGATCTTAAGGAGTCACCACATTGTCTTCCACAATGATTGGACTAATTCACATGCCCGCCAACAGTGTAAAAGCATTCCTATTTATCCACATCCTCTCCAGCATCTGACTTTTTAATGATTGCCATTCTAACTGGCATGAGATGGTATTTCATTGTGGTTTTGATTTGCATTTCTCTAATGACCAGTGATGATGAGCTTTTTTTCATGTTTGTTGGCTGCATAAATGTCTTTTTTTGTGTGTGTATGAGACATGTGTGTTCATATCCTTCACCCACTTTTTGATGGGGAGTCTGTTTTTTTCTTGTAAATTTGTTTAAATTCCTTGTAGATTCTAGCTATTAACCCTTTCTCAGATGGATAGATAGCAAAAATTTTCTCCCATTCTTTAGGTTGCCTGTACTCTGTGATGATAGTTTCTTTTGCTGGGCAGAAGCTCTTTGCTTTAATTAGATCTCATTTGTCAATTTTGGCTTTCATTGCCATTGCTTTTGGTCATGAAGTGTTTGCCCATGCCTATGTCCTGAATGGTATTACCTAGGTTTTCTTCTAGGGTTTTTGTTTGTTTGTTTGTTTGTTTGTTTGTTTGATCATTTTAGGTCTTAAATTTAAATCTTTAATCCATCTTAAGTTAATTTTTGTGTAAGGCGTAATGAAGGATCCAGTTTCAGTTTTCTGCATATGGCTAGCCAGTTTTCCCAACACCATTTATTACATAGGGAATGCTTTCCGCATTGCTTGTTTCTGTCAGGTTTGTCAAAGATCATATTGTTATAGATGTGTGGTGTTATTTCTGAGGCCTCTGTTCTGTTCCATTGGTCTATATCTCTCTTTTGGTACCAGTACCATGCTGTTTTGATTACTGTAGCCTTGTAGTATAGTTTTAAGTCACATAGCGTGATGCCTCCAGCTTTGTTCTTTTTGCTTAGGATTGTCTTGGCTATACAGTCTCTTTTTTGGTTCCGTATGAAATTTAAAGTAGTTGTTTCTAATTCTGTGAAGAAGGTCAATGATAGCTTGATGGGAATAGCATTGAATCTAGAAATTACTTCAGGCAATGTGGCCATTTTCATGATATTGATTCTTCCTATGCATGACCATGGAATGTTTTTCCATTTGTTTGTGTCCTCTCATTTCCTTGAGCAGTGGTTTGTAGTTCTCCTGGAAGAGGTCCTTCACATCCCTTGTAAGTTGCATTCCTACGTATTTTATTCTCTTGGTAGCAATTGTGAATGGGAGTTCACTCATGATTTTTCTCTCTGTTAGTCTATTTTCGTGTATAGTAATGCTTGTGATTTTTGCACATTGATTTTGTATCCTAAGACTTTGCTGAAGTTGCTTATCTGCTTAAGGAGTTTTGGGGCTAAGACGATGGGATCTTTTAAATATACAATCATGTCATCTGAAAAGAGAGACAATTTGACTTCCTCTCTTCCTATTTGAATACACTTTTTTTTCACTTACCTGATTTCCCTGGCCAGAACTTCCAATACTATCTCGAATAGGAGTGGTGGAAGAGGACATCCTTGTCTTGTGCCAGTTTCAAAGGGAATGCCTCCAGCTTTTGCCATTCAGTATTATTATTATTATTGAATTTTATTAAAAGCATTTTCTGCATCTATTGAGATAATTATATGGTTTTTGGCAGTGGTTCTGTTTATGTGATAGATTGCATTTATTGATCTGCATATGTTGAACCAGCCTTGAATCCCAGAGATGAATCCAACTTGATCATGGTGGATAAGCTTTTTGACATGCTGCTGGATTCAGTTTGTCAGTATTTTATTGAGGATTTTTGCATTGATGTTCATCAGGAATATTGGCCTGAAATTTTCTTTTTTTGTTGTGGCTCTGCCAGGTTTTGGTATCAGGATGATACTGGCCTCATAAAATGAATTAGGGAAGAGTCTCTCTTTTTCTATTGTTTGTAATAGTTTCAGAAGAAATGGTACTGCTCCTTTTTGTATGTCTGGTAGAATTTGGCTATGAACTTGTCTGGACCTGTTTTTTTGGGGTTTTTTTTGGTTTTTCTTTTTTGGTTGGTAGGCTATTAGTGCCTCAATTTCAGAATTTTTTATTGGTCTATTCAGGGAAATAACTTCTTCCTGGTTTAGTCTTGGGAGGGTGTATGTGTCCAGGAATTTATCCTTTTCTTCTATATTTTCTACTTGATTTGCATACAGGTATTTATAGTATTCTCTGGTGGTAGTTTGTATTTCTGTGGGATCAGTGGTGATCTCCTTTTTATCATCTTTTATTATTTTTTATTGATCTTTTTATCATTTTTTATTGTCTATTTGATTCTTCTCTCTTTTCTTCTTTATTAGTCTAGCCAGCAATCTATCTATTTTGTTAATCTCTTCAAATAACCATCTCTTGGGTTCACTGATTTCTTGAAGGGTTTTTTCATGTCTTCATATCCTTCAGTTCTGCTCTGATCTTAGTTATTTCTTGTCTTCTGCTAGCGTTTGCATTTCTTTGCTCTTGCTTCTCTAGTTCTTTTAATTGTGATGTTAGGGTGTCGATTTTAGATCTTTCCCACTTTAAGTGCTATGTGGTGCTGAGAATGTATATTTTGTTGATTTGGGTTGGAGAGTTATATAGATGTCTATTAAGTCCACTTGGTCCAGAGCTGCATTCAAGTCCTGAATATCTTGTTAATTTTCTGGCTCATTGATCTGGCTAATATTGACAGTGGGGTGTTAAAGTCCCTCTCTATTATTGTGTGGGAGTCTAAGTCTCTTTGCAGGTCTCTAAGAACTTGTTTTATGAATCTGTGTGCTCCCGTATTGGGTGCACATATGTTTAGGATTCTCCTTGTTGCATTGATCCCTTTACCATTACCCAATGCCCTTCTTTGTCTGTTTTGATCTTTGTTGGTTTAAAGTCTGTTTTGTTAGAGACTAAGATTGCAACCCCTGCTTTTCTTTGCTTTCTATTTGCTTGGTAAGCATTCGTCCATCCCTTTATTTTGAGCTTATATGTGTCTTTGCACGTGAGATGTGTCTCCTAAATACAGCACACTGATGGTCTTGACTCTTTATCCAATTTGCCAGTCTGTGACTTTTAATTGGGGCACTTAGCCCATTTACATTTAAGTTTTTTATTGTTATGTGTGAATTTCATCCTGTCATCATGAGGCTAGCTGATTATTTTGTGCATTAGTTGATGCAGTTTCTTCATAGTGTCATTGGTCTTTATATTTTGGTATGTTTTTATAGTGGCTAGTACCAGTTTTTCCTTTCCATATTTGGTGCTTCCTTCAGGAGCTCTTGTAAGGTAGGCCTGGTGGTGACAAAATCCCTTAGCATTTTCTTGTCTGTAAAGGATTCCTTCACTTATGAAGCTTAATTTGGCTGAATATGAAATTCTAGGTTGAAAATTCTTTTAAGAATGTTGAATACTGGCCCCCCACTCTCTTCTGGCTTGTAGGGTTTCTGCAGAGAGCTCCAGTGTTAAGTGTGATTCGCTTCCCCTTGTGGGTAACCCAGCCTTTCTCTCTGGCTTCCCTTGACATTTTTTCCTTCATTTTAACCTTGGCGAATCTGACGATTATGTGTCTTGGGGTTGCGCTTCTCCAGGAGTAAATATTTTAGTGGTGTTCTCTGTATTTCCTAAGTTTGAATGTTGGCCTCTCTTGCTAAGTTCGATATGTACTCCTGGGTAATATTCTGAAGTGTCTTTTCCAACTTGGGTCCATTCTCCCCCTCACTTTAAGGTACACCAATCAATCATAGGTTTGGTTTCTTCACATGGTCCCATATTTATTGGATGCTTTGTTCATTCCTTTTCATTCTTTTTTCTCCAATCCTGTCTTCGTGCTTTATTTCATTAAGTTGACCTTCAATCTCTGGTATCCTTTTTTTTTTTTTTTTTTTTTTGTTTGTTTGTTTGTTTGATCAATTTGGCTACTGATACTTGTGTATGCTTTACGAAGTTCTTGTGTTGCGTTTTTCAGCTCCATCAGATCATTTATGTTCTTCTCTAAACTGGTTATTCCAGTTAACAATTCCTCTAACGTTTTTTCAAGGTTCTTAGCTTCCTTGCATTGGGTTAGAACATGCTCCTTTAGTTCAGTGAAGTTTGTTACTACCCACCTTCTGAAGCCTACTTCTGTCAATGTGTCAAACTCATTCTCCATCCAGTTTTGTTCCCTTGCTGGTGAATGGTTGTGATCCTTTGCAGAAGAAGCAGCATTCTGGTTTTTGGAATTTTCAGCCTTTTTGTGTTGGTTTCTTCCTCATCTTTGTGGATTTATCTACCTTTGATCTTTGATGCTGATGACCTTGGGAAGGGACTTTTGCATCGCTGTCTTTTTGTTGATGTTGATATTATTGCTTTCTGTTAGTTTTTCTTCTACCAGTCAGGCCCTCTTTTGCAGGTCTGCCAGAGTTTGTTGGAGGTCCTCTCCAGACCCTGTTTGCCTGAGTATCACCAGCAGAAGCTGCGGAACAGCAAAGATTGCTGCCTGCTCCTTCCTGTGGAAGTTTTGTTCCAGAAGGCCACCTGCCAGATGCCAGCCAGAGCTCTCCTGTATGAGGTGTCTGTTGACCCCTGCTGGAAATAACTCCCAGTGAGAAGGAACGGGCGTCACAGACCCACTTGAGGAGGCAGTCTGTCCTTAGCAGAGCTCAAGTGTTGTACTGGGAGATCCACTGCTCTCTTCAGAGTTGGCAGGCGGGAACATTTAAGTCTGCTGAAGCTGCACCCACAGCCACCCCGTTTCCTCAGGTGCTCTGTCCCAGGGAGATGGGAGTTTTATCTATAAGCCCCTGACTGGGACTGCCGTTTCTCTTTAAGAGATGCCCTGCCCGGAGAGGAGAAATCTAGAGAGGCTGTCTGGCTATAGTGGCTTTGCTGTGCTGAGGTAGGCTCCACCCAATTCAAACTTGCTGGTGGCTTTGTTTACACTGTGAGGGGAATACCACCTACTAAGCCTCAGTAATAGTGGACACCCTTCCCCTACCAAGCTCGAGTGTCCCAGGTCAACTTCAGACTGCTGTGCTGGCAGCAAGAATTTCCAGCCAGTGGAACTTAGCTTGCTGGGCTCCCTAGGGGTGGGACCTGCTGAGCAAGACCACTTGACTCCCTGGCTTCAGCCCTCTTTCCAGGGGAGTGAATGGTTCTGTCTTGCTGGGGTTCTAGGCACCACTGGAGTATGAAGAAAAAACTCCTGCAGCTAGCTTGGTGTCTGCGCAAATAGCCGCCCAGTTTTGTGCTTGAAACCCAAGGCCCTGGTTGTATAGGCAACCGCCAGAATCTCCTGGTCTGTGGGTTACAAAAGCATGGGAAAAGCATAGTATCTGGGCCAGAGTGCACCCATAGTATCTGGGCCATGGCACAGTCCCTCCGTTTCCCTTAGCTAGGGAAGGGAGTTTTCCAACCCCTTGCACTTCCTGGTGAGGTGACACCCCATCCTGCTTTGGCTTGCCCTCCATGGGCTGCACCCACCATTTAACCAGTCCCAGTGAGATGAACCAGGTACCTCGGTTGGAAATGCAGAAATCACCCACCTTCTGCTTTGATCTCACTGGGAGCTGCAGACTGGAGCAGTTCCTATTCAGTCATCTTGCTGGTGTTTCCTGCATTCTGTTCTTATAATAGAACCACATTCACTGAATTATTGCAGCTTTCTATTAAACTGCTACATCCAGCAGGCTGTTTTGTGTTTGTGGTAATCGTGTTAAGAGTTTCTGACCTGAGATACAGAGAATATATGAGCTCTCCTGAAGTTGTACTCAGTTTTGCAAAAATACAGGTATGTGGATTTTCCTGAAGAGAAGGACCACAGTTTTAATTAGATTCTTAAACAGATCCATGACCCAAAACATTAAATATCACTAACCTAAAGGAAGCAAAAACATTGTATCAGAATTCAATGTTCTGCACTAAAAAATTAGCCAAATATTAAAATCTTTTTTTTCCAACATTTACACCAAAAGAGTTACTTGCTTTTGTAGGGCTCCTTTTTCATAGCAATAAAGGAAAACCAGGTTTTGCTCATTTGATTTTTTTTTTTTTTGTTTACTTGTTTGCTTTTAGACATAGTTTTATCTGACCTGAATAACAACTGTATAAAATCAAGCAAGAAAACAAAACTCAGCTTCAAACAGAGGAGTATATTTACTGGATGACTCATCTAAAAAGTCTTGAAAGTTTCCAGTGTGAGTCAGATATTGTGTCAGTTGCTATCACATATGAGAAGAAGCCTTTCTCTCCAATAAAAGTGTCTCTCCCAGTTACTATTTCCCCACAGTACGTTTGTGTATATGTTTATTTTGTCTTCCTCACTAGAATGTAAGCTCCAAGCAGTCCGTTTTATCTACCATTATAGTCTTAGTACTTAATTCGGTGTCAGGTACATAGTAGGAATTCAATAAATATAGAATGAGTAATATATTTTAATCTCTTTCGTATAGGGAATTGTGTTGCTTTGGTTTGTATTATTTTGTTTAATGTTCTTAAAATACACTGAGCAAATCGAATGCTAAGGAACATGAAGGAGTAATAGTTACTGCCTATGTCATCTGAATAATTTTTGTAAAGAGGATGCTGGTCAATTATATTCCCTGTCTATGAAGGAAAAGGCAAAGGAGCTTTTTTGAGTGAGTTTATGCTAAAGTGACGTTTCTCAAAAAATGTTAGTTTGATATTTACCATCATAAATCTGGTCCAGCATAGAGCATGGCTCAAACTAGTTGCTCAATAAATATCTGTTGAATGAGTGATACTGAATGACCATCAAGGGAATAAGACAGTGAAATGTGCGATCTGTAGGGGATGCCACTTCTCTGTTACTAGTACATCTTTAATGAGAAAAGGGAAGCTTGCTCTTCCGCGTGTCTGATAACTAGGTTCAGTCACAGATCATTTCTCACCATCTGCTTGTGTTTCAGTTAGAGGGAGAACATATGCAAAGCCTAGACTAATTTTCCTGCTAGATGTTTTCTACTTTACATAGAACAGCTAGCTCAATTATCTGAGAATAATTGATAACTGAGTACAGTTTTGGAATGCAGCACATATTTTGTTGAGAGCAACAACTTTATCCCTTAAAACATTCTCAGTAATTAGGAAAAGTAATCTAGAACTTATAGGGAGGGCAAGGAAACCCAGCGTAGGACTAAAATTTACCATGGATAGTTAAAACCATGGTTTATATACATAAACAACTGGGAGTTGACTATATATAATAGTAATAAGTGAATTTCATACATATGTTTTGTCACTGCAAATTTACAAAATGATCACATCAGTTATTTGTTTGATTTAAAACTTTTTCATATTAGATCCCTCACAAATCATCCCACAACTTACTTTCAGTTGAATGAGACTAAAAAGAACATAAGTGCATTCCTGAGTATAGAGTGACTGCTCTTTTCTTACTATATTTTGAGTTTAGTACTGCCACAATGCAGAGTGATGTCACTGATATTCTGAGTAGGCTTTTAGCTGACTACATTGAGGCAGGGTTTGTTACTGAATAACAGCAGCCAGTTGCTTTAGGAAAGTGTATGTATTTAGGGAAATGAAAGGGGGTGCTGGGGAGAGAGGAAACAATGCATGTGAATTATTAAAGCTTGATTTTTTTCCCCAGTCTTACCATACAAGGTCATCTTTGGATTATTCCTGAATTGCACAACTGGAAATAGATCATGTAACCAAATCATGATTTTCAGCAACTTCATTAAACTTCCAAATTTCCTGACAGAATAAAGTTAATCTAATTTTTAAAGATATCCAGAGCCAAAAAATTTTATCCTTTCAGTAAATTTTTAGCCTGTTTTCCATAGCTCACCTCAAGGAAAATCTATTTTAGACAAACTCTTCATGCTATTAATACATTTAAAATGCATCTCAGAGACTAGGTGCAGTGGATCACACCTGTAATCCCAACATTCTGGGAGGCAGAGGCAGGAGGATCGCTTGAGTCTAGGAGTTCAAGACCAACCTGGGCAACATAGCGAGACCTTATCTCTACGAAAAATAAATTAGCCCAGGTATGATGGCACACACCTGTAGTGCCAGCTACGTGGGAGGCTTAGGTGGGAGGATTGCTTGAGCCTGGGAATTTGAGGCTGTAGTGTGCTATAATCATGCCACTGCACTCTAACCTGGGTGACAGAGCGAGAACCTGTCTAAATAGATGATTGATAGATATAGATAGATAGATAGATAGATAATGATAAATGATAAAATTGGGAAAAATAAAATGCATCTCTCAGGTGCTTATGTCAATAGAAAGGAACAACTATGAACTAACTTCCCTTGCCCTTGCTTTAAATTGGAATGTACTTCCAAAGTACTGTTTTTAACCTGTGTTTTCTTTATTATTGTTTGTATACTAGTGTTAGAATTATCATCAGACTGAGCAGTCCTAGTTTTACTTTTTGAGTCTATTTCCTAAGTCTTTCAATATTTCTAAGACTGTCTACCAAGTCTAGCCCAATTTTCAACTTCTCCTCGGCTATAAATCTTATGGAACCACTAAGTGATTTGGACAGAAAAATTAAGATCAATTATTCATTCTCTTAATTACCTAAAGCTCTGTAATTCTTGTTGTCTGACAGAGAAGCCCTGCCTTGTTCTTCTTCTTCCTCATGATAGTCTTGGCTATTCTTGTCCTTTTACTTTTCTATCTGAAATTAAGATCTGCTCTCTATGAACCATGAAAAAGCCTTTAGGGATTTTTATTGGAGCTGCACTCAATTTAGAGATTGATAGGGAAGAATTGACATCTTCTTAAGTCTTCTTATTCCTGAATATGGTATATATGAACAAGGTAGTTCCCTTCAATTCCTATTTTATCATTCAAGAACAGATTGCCAATTTTAGTGAGTTTTTTTAAATGTATCTACTGAGGTGATCATCTAGATTTTCTCCTTTTGGTATCTTAGTGAGGCAAATTCCATTAATATATTTTCTAATGTTAAATTGTTCTTATATTCCTGGGAAAAACTTAAATTGCTCAATAAAAGATTTTTTCCAGTTACTAAAATTTTATTTTTAATTTTAATTTTATCATCTTTGTTCTTAAGTGTGATTGTACTTTCTGATACTATCTTGATCTGTTTTGGATCAAGATTATTCTGGCACCATTAACTGATCCAAAGAATAGTTTTTGTATTCTCTGGAACTGTTTTTATAAAAAAAAGGGATGATTTTTCTCCTCAAGTGCTTGATTCACTGGTCTACAAAACCATATAGCATATTTGGGGATGGAAGAAAACAAGTTAGATTTTAAGCTATTTATTAAAATTCCTTAATGATTATTAGTATATTCAGGTTTTCCATTTTCTTCCTGAACCACTTTTCTAAGATGTATTTTTCTAAGACATTGTCTGGGTTGACTTTATTTCTTTATCTAGGCTGGTGATGAAAACTTAAAAAAAAAAAATCTAGGCTTCTAACTGACTTTGAAAAACACCCTGTATTATTTTTTGACCCTCTAGCAACGTGTGTTCTCACCTAATAGTTATGCTGTCTAGACCATATTTTCTAAATTTATTGCCTTGTACAAGTGAATCACCTAACCTTCCTAGAGCCAAGATAAATTAGAACTATCTCCTCTTTCCGATCTACCTGGGACTTTTATCCTAATAGATCAGGTTAATCTGACAGTGTTTATTCTTCATGAAGAGTTGCTGGCAGCAGCAAGGTACTTGCAAGGTTTTTTCTTCGGTTATTTTTAAAGGTACAGACATTTACTGTATAGAATTTATACTCACCTTGCTATAGTTCTTGGAGGCTTTTACTATGAATACCATCAAAAGTGTTTTTCCAAGACCAAATTTTAGAAACAGTAATAGAAAATGTACAATAGAACGACACCTTGAAAAATTTTCTTGAAGAGGCACGTGGTCCTTAAAGATATGGTGGAATCCAGATTCAAAGTAATTTATACTCAATCTTCTGTGTTTTCCTGTCTCCCAGCCATAAAGTAAAATGTACTGTAAATTTATGTCACTAGTAAGAAGCACTTATGGATGTCTCTGATGATGTGCCAAAGCAATTGAAATAAGATTGCCAGTTGCCATCAGATGCAAATTAAAAGATTATTATCAAATGTCATGAGAGAGAATCAGCATTTCAGTGCCTTTTTTTTTTTTTTTTTTTTTTTTTGTCCCATTCTACGCATTCCAGAATGAAAGAGCTATAACAGCAGCTGCTCTTTTACAATGTATTTGTATGGCCTTCACAATGTGTGTGGGTGTATTTATTCAAGAATTTACAATTCATAACTATTGACAGTCAATTCTCTTGAAAAAAAAAAAAAATTAATTCACAGGTAGCCAAACTGCAGCCTAAACGCCAAAACCAGCCCACAGCCTATTTTTGGAAATAAAGTTTTATTGTAACAAAACCATGTTCATTTGTTTACATATTTTCTATGGCTGCTTTTGTACTACAAATGTAGAGTTGAGTGATTTTAATAGAGACTGGCCTCCAAAGTTGAAAATATGGTCTCTTAGCCTTTACAGAAAAAATATGCTGGTCCCTGAGTTAAATCACTGTCTCAAGAAAACCAGGGAATAAGTTATTCCAGGGCAAATGCTCTGAAATTGGGGTGCATAGATAGGTATCTGGGGTCTGTCATCCCAAGAAACAATGTGTATTACTTATCATATGTGTGCATTTTACCAGTAAGAGGGTCCTGTGACTTTCATTAGATTCTCGAATGAGTCTTGTGATCTAAAATATGTTAAGAACTAATGCTCTAGATGAATATTGCTTATTTGTTTTACTGAAGGCTTGTGAAATGGGATAGAAAAAAAGAAAGTACAAAAAACTGACCCAAAAGTTTTTGGAAGGGATGAAAAAATTTGATAAATACTGTTGCTCAGGGAATTTTTTTTTTTTGTATGTGAAAAATTTCTATAACTCTTGAGTTATTCTAAACCGATTATTTTTACTGACTGTATACAATGCAATAGTCACAATCTCTTACTGTGCTTTCTGTGCCTGGCTTATTCCACTTAACATAATGTTTCCCAGGTTCATCCATACTGTTGAAAATGACAAGATTTCATTCCTTTTTAATGGCTGAGAAATATTTCATTGTGTATATGTACCACATTTTCTTTATCCATTTATCCATTGATAGACACTTAGGTTGATTCCATATCTTGGCTATTGTCAATAGTGCTGCAATTAATGGAAGTGCAGATACTTCTTTGACATGCTGATCTCACTGCCTTTGATATATACTCAATAGTAGGATTGCTAGATCTGCTGCTATTTTTAAATAGAGAAAAATCTTAAATTGTTGCTGCACTGGGAACCTTAATGCTTGGGGTGCATTCCCACTAGGTTCATTCCACACAGCTCTTCACTCTGAAATCAAGTCATTTCCATAGAGTAGAGTATGGGGCTCCAGTGCCCAGTGAACTCACTGATTTTTCGAAGTCTGGAGAAAATCTTCCCCTTATCTGTGTTTTCCTCAAAGTCACTCTTCTACCTCCCGACCTTGTCCTTTATACATAGCTTTCTCTTATCAACAAGCTCTGACTTTTGGAAAAGACAGAAAAAAGAAGAGTCATCTTTAAGTTGCTAAATTTGAATTTCTAAATACATTATCATGTGACAGTCTTATTTTCAATAAGAAGCCATTCATTTTTTTGAGGAGGAGAGTAATGGATCAAATTGTTTTAAGAAATGGGAAAATGCAATGTATTTTCTGAAAACTTAAAATTAAGACTTGACCATCTCACAACAAAATAGATATGGACTATCTCAGGAGGGGCAAGAACTAGTGCTTCTGGATATCTTGCTACCTGTGGCTGAAATAAGTGGGCCAATGCAAATTAAAACAGGTAAAAAAAACTTTGACCTGGTGGGGATTTTATTAGGCATCAGGTATTATAAAAGCAAAGGAGTAACCTAATGGATCATATTTTCTACTCAATTCTAATCAATAATCTCTTTCTTAATCTTCAGATTACCTAAACATTACACATATGATGAAAGCTGAAATTATTAAGTCATAAAGTGTACATAGGTTACTTGAAAATTATTGCAAAGACAAAAATGGTCAACATTTACCTTAAATTGTAACTTGCAAATGAACTGCAGTTGAATGGGCTTTCTTACTTTCTGTCTCATGCCTTACACCTTTGGTGACTTTTGCATATAAGAAAAAGAAATGAAAATAGACCAATTTCACTTTCCTACTATAAAATTACTATTTTTTCCCTCATTCTTTGATAACTAGTAACTAGTATATTGCTTTGTGGTACTACTGTTCACAGCATCAATTTTTTTTAGCTGTTTTCTTGGGAAAGGCATACTGCTTCTGAATGTACAAATCATTTATATGATGTTCAATCTATCATTCTGGATCATATTGCCTTTGGTCTTTTTATAATACTGCTCTTGAGAACATAAGGTCCTTGCAATGACATTTGTGCTGCTTGAAGTGGGGACCAACGCTTCTGGGTAACCTTTTATAAAATCACTGAATGGCAGCTAGCCTAATACTGGTTGTCCTCCTTTAGGCGATGACATTTGAGCTGCTGTGGTCTTCATCTTGCAGCATCTCAAAGCCAATTATTCACCCAAGATTTCAGCAGCATTAGCAATGATTCCTTTTTCTTGCTGAGCTTATAAAATGTATTTTGGCATTCTCAGTTAGCCATGTATACAAAAAGACAAGCTTTGTGTAAGTATTGACTGAGTCTCACACCCATGCTAATGATAGAGGTGCTGTAACTACACAGCCAACTCCTTATAATAAGAGGGAATGTACATATAAATTGAATAATTTGTTAATCCTATTATTTTAATCATCAAAGTCAGATTCTCAAGTATCTATACTAAATTAGCGGAGCAATTTATAGCTAATCCAAAATATCTTTTTGTATTAGACTTGGGTCTTTGCTTACAATTTACTGTAGGTAATACGATACCTGAGAGGAGGTAACATAAAAAAGCATGTAATTCTTGCAGCTGGGATTTAGTAAAAACATAAAAACTTGTTTGCAACCAAAAAACTTGGTTTGGATTTAAAGACAGCTATGGATCCACAAACAGTCTATGTATAAAGAATGGAGTATATTTTTAAACATCCACTCTAATTTTTTTTTAAGAGAGTTTGCTGGATTAGAGTCAGTTGTTATTACTTAAATTGTCCACAAAAATCCCTTATCCATTTTCTGCCCAGCTGGTGTCCCCAAGAAGCTGACACTGGAAGGCATCAGTAGAAAATCAGAAGACAGAATTAGAGATATAAGGGTACTGCTCCCTGCTCCCTGTGTCCTTGAAGATGTCTTTGGCACTCTGTATGTCTTAAGAACTATAGCTTCTATCGGAGGGGGCTTCCTCTAGGGTTGCAGTCGTCAGGGGCTGCAGTTTCCACCTTTGTCCCTTTACACCCAAAGCTGTTTATCTGCTTCCCATTTTTGCTAGTGTCTTTGTATCTCACCACCCCTTATTCCCTTCACTCAGCCTACACATCTGTCCATTGTCCCTGCATTTATGTTTTCATTTGAACCATGCTATGTTCTGAATGTGTCCCCCAAAATTTACATGTTGAAACTTTATAGCCAATGTAATAGTATTAAGAGGTGAGGACTTTAGGGGTGATTAAGTCATGAGGGCTCCAGCCTTGTATATGGGTTTAAAGCCTCATAAAAAAAGCTTCACATAGCATTTGCCCCTTTTGCTTTTCCACCTTTTGTTATGTGGGAATGCAGCAAGAGGCACTATCTTGGAAGAAGAGAGCACCCCCTCAATAGACACTAAACTTAGCAGTGCCTTGATTTTGGACTTCTCTGCCTCCAGAACTGTGATAAAATAAATTTTTGTTCTTTATAAACTTCCCAGTCTTCATATCTTGCTACAGCAGTGAAGAGACTAAGACAAACTACCTGATGCTACTTATTACCCGCTTAGACTCTGATTGCTGCAGAGAAACTAAAAATATATAGATATAAACTGCTTTGAATTTTATCTTTTTAACTCTCTAGTTATCAGAATAGCCCAGATAATATTTTTTAAACACAGGTTACTGGGTTCAATCTCAGTCCTTCTGTAAAGAATGGAGCAGATAGGACTGTATCTGGTTCATTGATATGGTTTGGATCTGTGTCCTTGCCCAAAGCTCATGTCAACTTGTAATCCCCAGGGGATTGGTGCCTGGAGGTGGTGCCTGGTGGGAGGAGATGAGATGAGGAGCAGAGGTCTTATGGTTTGGCACTATCCCCCACTTGAAATTTTATAGTGAGTTCTCATGAGATCTGGTTGTTTTAAAAGTGTATAGCATCTCCCCCATCTCTCTCTGCCTCCTGCTCCAGCCATGTAAGACCAGTCTGCTTCCTCTTTGCCTTCCACCATGATTATAAGTTTCCTGAGGCCTCCTCAAAAGCAGAAGCCTGTACAACCTGCAGAACCATGAAACAATTAAACCTCTTTTCTTTATATATTACCCAGTCTTAGGTATTTCTTTATGGCAGTGCAAGAACAGACTAATACATTCATTCATTATTGTGTACCCAGCATTTAACCCAGGACCCTACATTGTGTATCCAGCATTTAACCTAAGACCTTCAATAATCATTTTTTTAAAGTACTGTTTATACACAGTAAAACAAATTAAAGTAGCACAGTGAGAGTCATAATTCAAAGTAAGATTCTATACAAAATGTATGATATAATTATATCAATAATTATACAGTATCATGATATATAATATATTTAATAGTATTTATAATATATTTACTTAAATATATAGTTCTGGGAAGATTTTAAAACATGATTAATATTGTGGTGATCACAATATTCAAATCTCAGAATTTCATAAACAACTCTCAATTTCTCTATATGGTATAAATTAGGCAAATAGTAATAAAGTTATTTTTTCTTCCAGAAATCTGAATGAATTAGAATGTCTGAAGGTAGAATCTAGGAATTTATATTTTTAGAAATTCCATCATATGATTCTGATGACCAGTTACTTCCACAAACTCTGATCTTTTACTTACAATGTTAGATCTGGAGGAGATTTAGCCGTCATCTAGTTCTACTAATGTGTTTAGAAATTGACTTTAAGTCTGAGAGATTAAATAACTTGTCATATATAATCATAATATTTTCATACTTAGCAATACATTTTGGGACAAATAACAAGAAAGGAGAAATGGAACTAAAAGTTTTTTTTACCAAAAAAGGCAAAAACTAATCTACTGCTTGGCCTGAAGGACTATGAGAGTTCAACTCTGTGTAGGCTACAGGGCATTCTGAGGTTGGGCTCCCCACAGCTCATGCCCACTCTTAGACCCTTGATCACGAACTTGTCACAGGGTAAATAAGGAGAGTTTCTTCCTCCATGCCCTTTCCTTTCTATAGGCATTCATCCAATTATGCCAATACTTGAAGTATCTATATTGGCCTTATCTTCCATAAGAATTTCTCAAACAACTTTTATCTCCATGCAGCATAAATTAGGCAAATACTATTTTTTGTGAAATTATTTTTTCCTCCAGAAATCTGACAATAATTTAAAATTCACTTGCTAACATGACATTTTATGAAAATATACCAAAAATGTTTAATTCCTAACCCTCTTACTCTTAATGCCTGCATATTAACATGATTAGAAAATATTTGTGCCTAGATATTCATAACATTTAGTCACCAGCTGATATTTACAAAATTATTTTACTATGTTCAAGTGAAATTTGCTGCTGATCGCAGTTCTTCTATCTTTTAAAAGGACCTCTATAACTAATATCTTCAAGAATATTCAACAGCCCAAACTAAATGTGTTCAAATAGTTTTTAAACTGCTGATAAAATAAAATTTAGTATACACAAGAAAATGATCCTCATTCTTTTTTAAATTGTCTTACAGACTATAGCTAATAATAGCAATAATAGTAATTTGCATTGATAAAACACTACTACATGTTAAATGCTAAGCATTATGCACAGAGTACCCCATTTATACAAAAAATGCAAGATAATTAGGCATTATCATTTGTGAATATTTGTGTGTACATGCATATATACATATATGAGCATAAATTATATTAACATTATAAAAGTATGTCAATAATTACATAATGACATATATTACATTGATTAGTATTTATAACTTAAATACATAGAGAAAATTTCTAGACAGATATTAAGATACAGTTAATATTGTGGCAATCACGGGTGTTTGCCCACCCAATAGCCATTCTCCTTCTTTTTTGCCAACAGAACAGAGGATGAGTTATGATTGACCTAAACCAGTCATGGCAATGCTGTTCTCTTTCACCAACAATAAGTCTAGGTTCTTGCCTGGGGATGAGAGATAAGCAGAAGTCTGCTTACAGTTTTTAGAAAGGATTTCCCTCCTCATAAAATACAGATGTGCATGAGCATCCTTCCTGCTTAGAAAATTTTCCTTTCACTTGAGGCCTGAAGTTCGAGACCAGCCTGGCCAACATGGTGAAACCCCATTTCTACAAAAAAATACAAAAATTAGCCAGGGATGGTGGTGCATGCCTGTAGTCCCAGCTACTCAGGAGGCTGAGACATAAGATTTGCTCAAGTCTGTGAGGTGGAGGTTACAGTGACCCAAGACTGTGTGCCATTGCCCTCTGGCCTGGATGTCAGAGCAAGATCCTGTCTCAAAAAAAAAAAAAAAAAAAAAAACCCGCAAAAAAAAAGCAGACATGCACCTACCCTCTCTCTAGGGTAATTCACTTAAGAAGAAAAAAACTGCTAGAACCTGGAGCTAGGCTCTGAGAAAATAACAGGGGGCAAAATGTGAGCATCTAGCTCAAATGCTTCTGTGTGTAGTCCTTTGAGAAAGGCTTTGGCACCAGCCCCCTGGGTCCTGATACACGACTTCAGTTATTATATACGTGTTACATTTTGGTTGAGGTGCCATATGAATGTGTTGGTTTTAAATAGTTGCATCCCTGACTCTCCACCTTAATGTATGGATGATGCAGTAGCATACCTATTCTTAGCCCTCACTTTTTACCCAGCTGGCTGAGTATAAATGACCTTTCCCCAGTAAGAAAGTCTCCAGAATCCTAAAATGTAAAACAGTGTTCCTTTTTACCCTGTTTTCAATACTGTCAACACTATAATACTCAGAATTGTTTTTCTGTTGTTGTTTTCATATAATCATACTACAATGTCTGTGAGTTCACTTTAGCTATAATAATTCGAACTGAATGTACGTTTACTACACAAAGCTCTGTTGCCAATATATTATTAGCTATTTTCTCCTCTCTTATAGGAGAAAGTGGGTTGTCCAGTTATAGAAAGTGTCATTCTGTAATGATGGAGTGAGACAATCACTTTCCTGTCATGCAGCATTCTCATACATACATATACACTCAAAATGGCGCTTTTAAACTGAATTGCGCTATAACTAATTCAAGCCTACATTTTCTTCCGTCCTAGCAATATGTGCTGTGAATCTACAGTCTGTGAAACCATCAGGCCACAGGGTGTAGTAGACTGAGCCCAGGCTTTGGAATCAGACAGACCTGAATTAGAAAAGACTTTGCCACTTACTAGCTGTGTGACCTTGGGTGAGTTACCTAACCTTTCTAAGTCTCTGGTTCTTCCTTGGAAAACCAAGGGTAATGCTGACCTAGAAACTGTTTGTTTTTCCTAGAAAAGGAACTTAAAAATTCAGCTTAGTTATCCAGCTTCCTTTCCTTCACTCCACAAAAAAAGGTAAAAGAATAAGTGTATGCCAAGTATGAATGTACAATCAGATAGTATAGATACATTTTCTTCCCACTTCAGAAAAATACTGCCATTCATTAAAACTATAGTTGAATTTAAAAGAAGATATACTGAAGTATTTGAGCAATATAAGAGATACCTAATTTTCTTTCGTTTTTAGCTGAAAATGACAGCTACTAAATTATACACAAAAGTTTGATGTTAAAGGATTCAAACATAAAACAGTAATCCAATGATACACTGACATTGAAACTGGATTTCAAAAGAAAAACAATCAATCACGTATGCTTCAAACACAGAATACAAAATCAAAATAATAGATGAAAATTAAAATCATCTTTTTAATTATATCTGAAAAACTTAGAGAAAATATTCTAAGTTTCAAAAGTTTCAAAAAATATTTTCAACTATATATTCAAACAAATGATTTTTTTGCTTGAATAGAAAGAACCATTAATTTAACATACTAAACATTTTAATATTTAAGAGGCTGCATATCCTGTATTTTAATTTAAAATGGTTCAAATTTTAGATAATGTTATTTTGCTATTAAGATATTTGCTGACAGAGACAAATTCTCATCCTAAAATGATAGGCCTGGACAGTTGAAATCAAGCGAGTTGACCACATCCTGATGCCCCCCCTCTGCCTGGCCATCAGATCTGGACAGGCTGGGATTTAGCTCTGAGCTTTGAATCTGTTTCAGGCAGATGGTAGCAACAGAACCTGCATCTCTAAGAACCTTTTGATCTAGGTCCTGTTCTGATTAGATGCTTTCTCTAACCCAGGTAGGTAAAGGTGTCAGTACTCTCTGCTGATTCCTCTGAAAGATTTCACATTGTCTCAGTTAAACTATGTCACAAGAGCCATTTTGCTTTAAAATCATATGTTGAGACAGGACACAGTAGCATACTTGTAGCATACTCCTCAGACCACTCAGGAGTCTGAGGTGGGAGATCACTTGAGCCACTGAGTTCAAGGCCTGTCTCTAAAACAGAAACATAAATCAGAAAATCATTTATTGATAATTGTTCATTGCATGTACATGAACTGAATATTCTCCTCCTAATGTGTCACATTCAATTGGTTTTAAATATACAACTTCATTGGTGTTTAACCTAAAAATCTTAGGTTAATGTTCAAATGTGTCACTAAAAGTTTTATTTCCATTTTAGAGTTTAATTTCATTGATAGAGAGAAACATAAGAGTTTAAACCTCATTTTGTGGGGAATAGTTTACGTATATTTAAAATATCCATTTTTCCCTTTTGCCAAAACCTGTTCCAGTATGGGAAATTGTCCTTAATAGTCATCTAAGATTTTGTTAGGATTCCAGGATACTGAAGCACCAAGTCCAGACTGTAGTGATTAGAGACTCATTTTGAGATTTCTTCTTTAAGAACATCCTCTCTCCCTCCCTCAACTATAACATTAGCAGTGAGCCCTTCTTCCTATATTTATACCAAATAAACCTAACACTCTCTGATTAAAAAAAAAAAAAAAAAAAAAAGGAGGGTGTGGGTATCTGATCCATGAGCCTAAGTCAGTCTAATTATTTTTCTCTTGAAAATCATCTGATTCCCTGTGGCACTGAACTGTCCTTCCTCTCCTGATTTCCATGAGGAGTATCTGTGTAATAAATCCTCCTGTATTTTAAGTGGCCAGAATGAGTTTGTTTCTTGCAACCAAATGAGCTCTAAGGCAAAGCAAAGCCATATTCTGTTAAAAATTCTACATATCTAACCCTATCCATGGTAAGGGAGTATTTGATAACAACATCTTATTTGAAATACTTTCATCCAAGATTTGTGTTCATTCTTTTAAGACTACCGACATTTAAACTTAATGTTAATTACAGTATTGGATTAGATATATATGGCCTTAGAGAAAGTCAGACCATCATATTTTGTAATTCAAATTCCTTTATAGAGAGTGAGATGTAAAATTTATGACTCACTTTACATTTGCCCTACTCTTTTCAGGGTGAAGATGCTTCCTTTTACTTGATGAAGAAGAATAGTAGGAGTTGAGTAACTGTGCCTTCTTCCTAGCATCTGTTAACATTTACTGTCTTTTCCAAGCAGTGGGCCTATTCTTTTCATGCTGAACATCTTCTAAGCATTGCTAAATAAGCTCTAGTGTTTTTTGTCAAACCTCAACTAATTTAGTACCTAGCAAAGGACTATTAGTTCATCTACCTTCCAATATGAGAAATAAGGAATCATTTATCTTTCAGTGTAAGGTAGGAGTAAAATGAATTTGGGAGTACACAGAAAAAGTTTCTTTCAACAAATAGAAGAATAAAAAAAATAAGCGTTAAAAATAATTGTGGCAAATAGATAAATTGGAAATTCACCTCATGGAGAAAATATACATGACTGCACAGGTTCTGAAGAATATCCCTATAGCCAAATGGAATTGCCTAAAATTTCTGTTGTCATTTGCCTTTTCTTAGCATCTCTAGAACTGTGATTTTTCACAGCCAAGGTGCATGCTGTTTTAACAGTCACAAATTGGGATGTTTTCAATTTTGGCCTGGTGGAATTGTCCTATTTCAGTACAACACACACATGTTATGTAATAGATAACTGTCAAATTATTTATTGGAAAGAATATAAATCTCTCTCCAAGACTATAAAGACATTTGAGCTGATTGCACCGAGGATTGACATGAGTTGAGAGAAATCTCCTACCTGGCAAGCAGCATTTGGCTCTGCTCCTAGAAACTAAACCTGGATAGCAAGTCCAGCCAGGTCTTTCTTTTACTTCTTCTGAGTTGGTATGTGCCACTTTCATCCTTATTTCATTAAAAATAATAAACTCTTAATATCTCTAGTTCAGGTGAATCCCTCCTTCTCTGGAAGCTTCCTAAGGCTTACACTGGCTATTCTGCAAGCAGCAATTCATACGTGTTGTTGAAAGACAAACTCTGCTTCCAGCTTGTATTAATATCACAGCAAGAGATGAAAAAAACCCCAAAAATCCTGTGGTGAGATCGAGAGAGAGAGAGAGAGAGAGAGAGACTGACTCATGAGAATGCAGAAACAGTCCAGCATTGTCCCCTAACCCAGATGATGTGGAAAGAAATAGAAGTACAGATGCTCCATTGCCTTATATTTGGATATACCAGAGCATAGACTGTGATCTAGATCATAAATACTGGAGTTATACCTTCCATGTTAAACTTTACAGCTCCCATTAATTGAATGTCATCTATGTAACAGGCACTGTAGTGATGGCATTATATATTTACTCATTAAATTTTAAATAACTCTGCAAGACACATGTTATTATAGTATTTCTATATAATAAAAGAATAAACTCAGTTTCAGAGAGGTTAAATGATTAGTCATAGTTCAGCTGGTATTTATGAGTGGGGTTAAATCTGCAATTTGACAGACTCTAAAGTGCTGTCCTGAATTAATTTTTTATTAAGTAATATTGTTCAAAATCACACTGTACCCCTAGACATACATTTTGGAAAATGAGATAATACTCCTAAGATGATTTGGTTTTTTAATGAAATTATTTTGCAAAGAATTGCAGTTAATAGGCACATTTACCAGAGTTAAAGACAGTGTAATGAAACACATTAATCTACCAATATTCTCCAACTGCTCAATTTCAATGAATGTTACACTTCAGATTATTTGCGTTGGATAACAAGGTCTTGCTCATGCAATAGACCAGATAGCTTAAGCTGTGTTTAGATTGGTGTTTGGTTTTTTCCACCTTCAATGGAACAAGTAAAAGTAGTCTTAACTGATGCAGATTACCCATAAATATCTTTCCAGTGAAGAATTGTGAAATCTTGGAATTTTACTTGCCACTTTTGTCTAGGGAAAGGCAATCTATTCTATGGGAGACAGATTTTACCTTTTAAATAAGGGGCAAGGGTCAACTGTTATAAAGATGAGCCACCTATATATAGGAAATATGGTACAATCAGAAATTTTAAATTTTTTCTAAGAACAGAAGTCGTGTTAAGAAACCGGGAAAAAAACTGATAGGAAATACCAAAACAACAAATAAAGAACTAAGCTGAAGCCTTGAAATCAAACTCAAATGTTAACAGTTGAGGGACTATGTTTTTATCTTCTTCATGTTGAGTTCATTTTAGTTCTGCCTCTTTCTAAAATGGACTCAGAGAAAATCCTTAAGAAATCACCATGTAACGCCGGGCACGGTGGCTCAAGCCTGTAATCCCAGCACTTTGGGAGGCCGAGGCGGGTGGATCACGAGGTCAAGAGATCGAGACCATCCTGGTCAACATGGTGAAACCCCGTGTCTACTAAAAATACAAAAAATTAGCTGGGCATGGTGGCGCGTGCCTGTAATCCCAGCTACTCAGGAGGCTGAGGCAGGAGAATTGCCTGAACCCAGGAGACGGAGGTTGCGGTGAGCTGAGATCGCGCCATTGCAGTCCAGCCTGGGTAACAAGAGAAAAACTCTGTCTCAAAAACAAACAAACAAACAAACAAACAAACAAACAAACAAGAAATCACCATGTAAAATAAGACTAATAAAAGAGAAAGAAAATCAAGACCAGGGAAAGAACACACATGCCAAACTACCCTAAGAGTTAAATAATTATTATAACAGAATTTAACTCTGAAATTCCTGGAAGTCACTTAAAAAAAAAAAAAAAAAAAGACTTTCTTAAAGTTCACATCGTAATTGAGCAGAAAGTACAAAATCTTCCCATATACCTTCTGTGCCCTCATGCGCAACATCCCCATCATCAACATGGTACATTTGTTACAAATAATGAACCTACATTGCCACATGATTATCACCTGAAATGCAGAGTTTACATTAGATTCACTCTTGGTGTTGTACATTCTACAAATATATATTGGGTTTTGACAAACATAGAATGACATGTATCTATCATTATAGTATCATGCAGAATAGTTCTATTACCCTAAAAATTCTGTTTTCTGTCTAGTCATCCCTCCTTCCGTCCCTACAAAACACTGATGGTTTTACCATTGCCATAGTTTTCTGAAATCTACTTTCTCTTCTTTTTTCTTTTTTTTCTTTTTGAGCTGGAGTCTCTCTCTGTCATTCAGGCTGGATGGCAGTGGCACGATCTTGGCTCACTGCAACTTCCACCTCCCGGATTCAAGCAATTCTCCTGCTTCAATCTCCTGAGTAGCTGGGACTACAGGCACCTGCCACCAAGCCCAGCTAATTTTTGTATTTTTAGTAGAGACAAGGTTTCACTATATTGGCTAGGCTGGTCTTGAACTCCTGACCTCGTGATCTACCCACCTCGGCCTCCCAAAGTGCTGGATTACAGGTGTAAGCCATCACACCCAGTCTGAAAACCACTTTTAAAAGGAAAGTTTGATATAGTACATTTCATGAGAAAACAGAAGACATAACATTTTTTCAAAGAGACACTTTTTTTTTTTTTTTTTTTTTTTTTTTGTGGGCCTAAATTCTATAAAAAACGAGTTACCTTATGGGATCAAGATAGACACATTAGAAAACATCCACAATAGTCTTTCAGAAGGTGCACAGGTAGCTTTTGACTATTTCTTGTAGAAAACAAAACAAAACAAAACAAAACACCAGCAGCAACGACTCATAAAAGCTAAAAGTCTAACTCAGTAAGAGAGTCTTCCAAGTTCTAAATTTAGTTATAAGAGAATAGCTTGATCAAAGATTAATACTTGGGAAGCCCAGAGGAGATAGATAATGTATCTCCTACCTAAACTCACTTCCATAAACATCATTTATTTTAACAAGAATTTTTACAAGCACTATAGATTTGCCAGAAAAATAGGTCTTCTGAGTTGAGAACTGATACATGTTTTAGAGTCTAGAAGGGTAGATTGACAATTTATTATGAAAGGTGAAAAGCTTAACTAGTACTTTCCCAATGTAGCAGTGGGATGCAAGGGCATTTTAGGCAACTTTAAGTTAGCACAGATACTTTGATTAAAACGTCAGTTGTGATTAGCGATTCACAACACAACATTTTTAAGAGATCTGATTTAGGCACAGAAAATGTTAATGTAAGTGTTTGCAGTGGCCTGCCTTGGGAATAGAAAAACCTGGGTAGACAGCCATTTAATTTCCAACAGGAAAGTCTCCACTTGAGTTGAGAAGGCAATCAATATTTGTTGAGTACTTACTACATGTGCCATATGTGGGGGTAGGTACTTTATGCAATTTATCTAGTTTAACGGGGTGAGTTACATGTTAAGAATTCCCCAGTAAATATATTGACTTGCTGTATGATGAGAATTATTGACTAAACAGAATTTGAAGAATGATTTTCAAAGAAAAAAATTTTTTTTTCAGTAATGTCATAATGTTTAGCATTTTTTTCTGGCAGTAATTAAATACTAAGGTCACTGCCTTCTTGAGGGACATGGAAAAGAGAATCCTATGCATTCAATTAAAAGTTTTCATCTTCCTCCTTGGCATACTTGAAAAGTACATATATTCAGTTGCCCTTGCAGTTAAGTTGGGGGCCCTGTGACTAGGCACTGGCCAACGGCAGGCCACAGGTCCCCAGGTCTTATTGCCCATGTTCTCTCTCTCCCTTGGCCATGTGTCTAGTAAGAACTGAAAGTGAGAATGATGGAAGGAGCTCAGATCCTTGAGTAGCACATAGAGAGTTGTTTAGGAGAGCTGTCCATTCTGCATTAAAGGTTGCACTATTGAAAGGAATTTTTATTGTGTTAAGCCGAAGATGTTGGGAGTAGTGTGTTACAGGATATAACTAGCATTACCATTCCTGGTTTTGTGATACTAAAAATTTATTGTCAACATAGAAAAATCTTCCAATTTTATAAATAAAAACATGAATCAAAATTTTTTTTAAAATTGTATCAGATCACTGACACAATTTTAAAAGAGCTAAAAGGTGGGGCACTTAAATATAACTATTTTGTAACACTTGAAACTGTTTTCTTATCTGTTAGCCATTTCTGTCTATTTCAATTATTTTGGTGATATTAAAATGGAATTAAAGGTCCATTAAATCAGGTCTTCTATTGTCTGGCAAAATTATTTGAGGATAGGTGAGAAACATCCACAGTAATAGCAGTGCCTGAAGCTGTTGATTTCTCATGTGTGCTACGTTAGACCAAAAGATCAATGCTGTATCGGTCCATTTTCATACTGCTGATAAAGACATACCTAAGGCTGGGCAATTTACAAAAGAAAGAAGTTTAATTGGTTTTATAGTTCACATGGCCAGGGAAGTCTCATAATCATGGCAGAAAGTGAGGAGGAGCAAGTCACATCTTACATGGGTGGCACATGCAGAAAGGGAGCTTGTGCAGAGAAATTCCTGTTTTTAAAACCATAAGATCTCTTTGGTGGAACACTTTACACAGCAGTACAGCTTAGGTGCAAAATGTGATCCACTTTACAAGGGTGGGAAATTGTCCTGGCTTAATAGACTCATGCCCCTCTGGAGCATCTCTTGTGACAACCCCACAGGCATAGTGTCCAGAATCCCTTCAAGGGATATGCTCCATAAGAGTCGCTGTACACTGGAGATCCAGTGGTTTGCTAACAGGCATATTTGGTTCTCCTTGTTTAAATGTGGTTTACCAATCAGGGGGCCATTTTAACCAGCAATATAGCAACAGATGTAGCCATGCATAGATAACTACGTATAGTGTTTTTTATGAATACATTCTAGATATTCTGCAATTTCAGTTGTTATTTATAATTTTTTGTTTTGACTTGAACACTGAATCTAGTCTCATCTCACCTCTTAAAGTACTTTGCTTTTGACGTTATTTTCTCTTTTCAAGACAGTAGAATCAGGTTCTCATCCTCGCTATCCCAGTAAAACTAGCCTTAGCAAGATCATCGGTGATCTCCTTGTCAAATCTGATGATCACTTCTTAGTCCTGATCTTATTTAACCTTTCTACCTTTGGCTTACAAGATAATATACTTGCTTGAGTTTTCCTATTACACCCCTATCTCCTCCTTTTCATGTCCTGGGTTTCTTCCCTACTTAAATTTTGAAATATCCTTAGTTCTTAGTTCTTAGTTCTCTTAATTAGATTTCTTCTCTCTCCCTCTAACCTCTTCATTTCATATCTACATTCACTCTCTCTCATCCAGTTTCAGGGACTTAAATATGATTGTGACTAACAATTTACATCTTGAGCCCCAGGCTCTCTGAGTTGCAGAGTTGTACAGCGTACTCCCTATTTGACTTCTCCACTTTAAAGTCTATAAGACATCCACACTTCACTTGTCTGAAGTATGACTTCACATAATAGTCTGTGGTGGTGACTATTAGTTGCTCTCTAAATTCTGCTCTTCCTCCTTCCATAGTGATAGGAGGTTGAGTTCATGCTTAGGCTGTATTTTCCAGTCTCCCTTTCAATTGCATGTGACCATCTGATCTAGTTATTTCCATTTAAAGTGAGCAGCATTAATAGACGCTATTTCCTGGCCCTAGTCCTTATGAAAACAAGTGTGCCTCCTCCATACTTTCTTGTCCTCCATCTCATTGGCTAGAATGGTAATTATTGGAATGACGGTGGAGGTGAGAGAGTCACTGTCAGTCTGGGACGTGAATGACCGCAGGGAACAGAGCTGTCCACTCACTTCAAACTGTTACATGATGAAGAAATAATTTCTATCTTTTGAAAGTCATCATATTTTGGTTCTCTTTGTTATAGCATTTTAACCTTTCACCTTAACTGACATAGAAATTGGTACCAGAAAGGATAATGTCTTAATTTAAAAACCTGCATTTTCTTAATGGTCAGGCGAATAGGCAATTAGAGAGATAGGTACGAAGACAGAGCAAAGAGTTTATTTTTTACTCTGTTCATGATGTGAAGTCATCGGAGGGATTATACAATTGAATTGTGGTTTCACAAGGTATAACGATAGCTGGTCGGTGTAGGCTGGAAAGCTGGTGATGCTTATGCTATTTCATAAAATTGTTATCTATAATAACTTGGAAGGTACATCACATATCCAACTCAAAGGAATATAGTTGCAAAAAAATGAGAATGTTAGTGTACGTTCACTGTTCTTTGTTGATTTAAGTGAGGTATCACAAGAAAGATGAACTCAGGCATGAACTGGCTGCTTTGCAAGCAGAAATGGAAGGAAGTGAGAATGTCCAGAAATTTAGGACCTTTCAGGGTTGAAGAAGACAGCTGTTTTTGTGACCCAAACACTAATACAAATAAAGAGATCCAAGCCTTATGCCAAGGATCAGAGTAAGGTATCACCCTCCCAAACAACCCTATTATTTCAGCTAGCCTCAGGATGGCCTCCATTAAAATGAGAAAGTAAAGTATGGACACAAAGAAACAAAGAAATAAAGCAGGCTTCAGGACTAGGACTAGAAAAGACTGTCATTTCCACAAGCAACTGACTGGAAACCCTATTACGGTTTTAAGGAAATCTAGTTGCTACAGAAACCATAAATCTGTTGGCTCCTTAAAAAAATAGTCAAACCTTCAAATTTTTACTAGCAGAAAAGGGGTTATAAATGATATACAGCACCCTAGGAAGGCATTTGCTCTAACAGTCACTTCTGAATGGCTATGGAAGATTATGGAATAGGTAGTTCCTCTAAGAGAAGCAGGGTAGCCCAACTGTCAAATCAAGGTACTTTCTGCACTGCCAGAACAGAAAGCAGCTATGTGTATCTTTCTCTTAGCAGCTTTTAAAAGCAGTCATCCTATGCCTGTGCCACCACTGTGTATGGGGTGTGGGGAGAGTTTAATAGTTTGTGTGACACCATCTATGAGAAGTCATTTCAGAGCTTTATAGAGAAAACACACTGCTCAACCCTCTGCGTGGAGATCGCCTCCATCCCACACCCTCATGCGGCTCTCTCCCTCACTTCATTCAGTCTCTGCTCAAATGTTACCTCCCCAGAGGTGATCAAAGCACTCCATCTACAATCAAACCTCCATCATTTTCTACAACCATAACCTCCCTTTAACCTCTCTTTACTCCTTTTTCCTCTCTACACAGTCCTTTGGTATTGCTCCCCCACTGGAATGTAAACCCTTTCAGGTCAGGACTTCATCTTGTTCTTAGCTGAAATCCTAGCACCTACCTAGAAAAAAAAAAAAAAAAAAAAAAAAGACTATGAGCTTCTAAATTTTAAAGTTTTGAAGTTGTGTTTGTTTGGTATGTTGTGGCCAGTCATAGAAAATTATTTGTTCACGAGAAAATTGGGATTACTACCGGCAAGGTGTCATTACCTGGTAAGAAGCCTAATCAAACGTTTGTCCTCCTGAAAAAGCAGAGTTATTGCTAAAAGCTAGCTGTTTTGATCTCATTCTTGTTCATTTATTTTTAAGACTGAGATAATGAAATGTCACTCCCATGGCAAGTCCGCCTCTTTTTTGGAATGACCTTTGGTGGTCATAGTTGCAGCATAATAACCAGTTAGACCTTGGAAGTCCTTTAGAGTCTCCTCATTCCATAATTCAACAAAGACTGATACAATTAGCTACAGTTTACTCAAGGGAGAAGCTAAAGTTCACCAGGCAGAATTCTATTTAATCCAGTCCATCTATTTAATCTTTGCTGAACTTAAGCCTTGTGCCAGGCACTGTGCTGGGGATAAGGGATATAGTGACAACACAGGCATTGCCTTGGGCCTTCTATTGGTTAATGTCTCACGGGACCCAGAGTGGTAGGGAGGCGATTATAACACAATGCATTAAGAGCTACCCTAGAGGACATAAAGTGTCATAGAAGCATATAAAATACAAGTCTCAGCCAAGCAAAAAGTCAGAAAAGGCTTCCTGGGGGAGTGTCAGCTAAACTTAAACTCACAGGGTAAGTGGAGACTGTCCAAATGAAGAAGAGGAATGGAGTGCTTTCTAGGCCAAAGCAAATATGTGGAAAACTGAAGAAAGGTGCATGTAGATGGGGCATTACACTTTTTCCTCCAGTTATGTATCCTGTTTTCACCCACCACTCTTCTGCTTTTCCTCAGATCTCCAGTTTTTAGCTGCATATTAGCCCCTTTCTTCCTAATCATCCGTTGCTCCAGTGAGGTTTATTAGTAAATCTAATCAGGAACCAACCAACCAACAAACAAACAAAAACAGCTAAGGAGCAGCCACTGGACCCTGGAACCATGCCTACACTTACAAAAATTTGATTTCTGCAGAAAAAATGTTTTGACTCCTACATTTTTGGACTTCATTAGAAAGACCTGAAATGGATGACACCAAGCTGTTTGCCTAAAATAATGTCCCAAGCCTGAATTGGCATGGATCTTTCTTGAGATTAAAATAGAAACTTGTTTTGCTAACTGAAAACAACTTAGAAATAAAAGAGCCATTTAAGTTGAAACCATTATTTTTCCTTTCCTTGAAGAAAATTCCTGTTTTTACACACTGAGAGATCAGGATAGTGAGGTCACCCTGCCACAGAACTTTCCATTAAAAATTTGAAGTTGTAGAAACCTCAAAAAGAAAATAAGATGAGTGAGGAAATGTTTGTAATGCAGCAAATGAATTGAACAAACATTTATGAGCAACTACTATGTGCCAGGCAGCGTTCTAGGTGGTAAGTAAAGATACCTGCCTTTGTACAGCTTGTATCCTACCAGAAAGAAAACATACTAACAAAAAATATGCAAGTTATATAGTAAAATAAAAGATGAGTGGTATGGAGGAAAGACAAAGTAGGGCAGGCTCGTGAGCATCAGAAGGAGGGCATGTTCCAGGTTCAAATAGGATGGTCATGACTGGCCTCCTCAAAGAGGTCTGACATTTGAGCGAAGACTGAAGGAAGTGAGGGCATGGGCCATGTAGATATTTGTAGAGGACAAGTTGCAGGTTCAAACTGGATGGTCATGACTGACCCCCTCAAAGAGGTGTGACACTTGAACAAAGACTGAAGGAAGTGAGGGTGTGAGCCACGTAGATACTTGGGTCCAGATAGAGAAAATAGCCAGTAACCGGCCCCAAGGCAGGGGCATGCTTGGAGCGTGCAAGAAAGGCAAGGAGGCCATAGACTGGAGGAAGAGAAATGAGGACTTTGAGAGGTACGGGAGATGCCAGATCAGTGCACAAGGCTGTCATTCGAGGTAAGAGGTTTGAGAAGAGTGGTGACTTGATTGGACTCATGTACATTTTAGGATAATCGTGTTTTCATTTGAACACAGTCCTTTAGTACAACACTTTTTACTCTGCAACAACTGAACAATGATTACTTAAAATGGTTTCTAAGTGATCCGCTCAAGATCAGGCACCACAACACTACTAGGCAGTAGCAGCCCTTCCTCTCCGGCGGGCACTGGTCCCTAGTGGGGCAGTCCTATCCAAAAGTGCTCGGGAGTTGAGCTGGCAGAGATAGAAACAGTCTGCTCATTTCTTCTTCAAAACCCGACTGCAGAGCCAAATATTTCTTTCGGTTAGTTACAAAATAAAAAATATGACTTTGCCAACTCTGCGGGAAAAGCAAACTCCCGGAGTTTGCCTTTGCTAATTTTTCCAAGTCGCGCTGTGGTTTCAGTAAATGCATACGCTGCTCAGCTCCAGCCCCATAAACCTCTCTGGTTTAGGGCTTCTCCGCCCTCCGGTGAAAGCTACTACTCGCCCCTGCAGTCACCACCTGTTTGGGCGGAACCCGCGGAGCCTGCACCTACGCCTCGGGCTCCTTTCCTCCTCGACTCTCCCTTTCCTGCTGGGCGCCCTGCTTTCCGTCTCCCAAGGAGGGTTTGCAACTTTTCTCCCAGGCTGCGGCTCGCCCCGCTTGGCTGACCCCCAAGAGCCACTGCCTGCCCCTGAGTTGTCTGCCCCGCTGGGCCCCCGGGAGGAGCCAAGCGCACTCACTCCTCGCCCCGGGCTGTGAGGGCGGCGAGTCGGGCGCACGCGCACCCCCTGCCCTCCCCTAGCGCCCCTCCCCGCTGGCGGCGCAGCTCCCCCTGCAGCGCCTCTCCTAGCTGGGAGGGAGCCGGAGGGGGCTCCGGGCGCAGCTCAGCAGACCTGCTCCGGCCGCGCTCCAAGCCGCTGCCCTCCGGGAGTGGCAGCAGCAACAGGGCGGCAAGGGCTGGGGGTTTCCCCCAACACCCCTCCCCGAGACTCTCAGCTGGGCGCCTCCCCTCGGCGCTCACCACCCCGACCTGTTCCCCGCGCGCCGCTGCGCCGCGCCCCGGGACCCGATGCCCAACATGGATTTTCTCCTGACGCTGGTGCTAGTGTCCTCGCTCTACCTGCAGGCGGCCGCCGAGTTTGACGGGAGGTGAGCTGGGCCCCGGGGCGCCCTCTCCTCCTTCCCGCGCTAATTTCACACTCACTGTCCGGCGTCCCTTCTCCCCGCGGGGTAGGCGATCAGAGAGGCGTTTCCCCAGTCCAGAAGTGGGGCCGCCGCACAGCGTGGCGCCAGGAGAGCGGTCCAGGGGCCCTGAGTACCTGCCCGAGGCGGGGAGGGCGCGCCCCTGTGAGCCTGAGACCCCAGCCACGGCCCCCCGAGCCGGGAATTAGGACTGGGGGAGAGGGCGGCTCGAGCCGGGATCTCAGCTCTGAGGGCGCGGTTTGGTCACCTACGGCGAGGTGACGCGCAGGACATCCCTTACCCGGGAAACTCCCGCGCCTGATCTAGACGCCTCTTCAGTGAGAAAGCTTCCAGGCGCCCGGGGGGAGGTCGGGGCTCTGCTCGGAGCTCTCGGGGCCGCTCGTACCGAGGGTGGGCGCGAGCCAGTGACTGGGCTACGGGGGGAGACCTATGGGCCTCCCCGTTTGGTTTTCTTGAGGGAAGGAGGCTCAAAATGAGGACGTGAGTGTGGGCGCGGCGTGAGTGTGAGCATGAGGCGTGTGTGGATGTGTGTGTGAGAGAGCGCGTACACCGCGCGCTCCTCACTCGCGCCAGCCTGACGGCGGCGTGCTGTGACAGGTTCCTACCACCCCGGGCCGCGTCTCCGCTGTCACTCAGCCGGTCCTGCCCCGCGCCGGGGCCGCTCCGGTGTGCGAGAGACGCTGGGCCTGGCGGGAGGGCGTGCTCGGTCCCCTCTCCTCCCCGCAGCTACAGACCAGGCTAGCCCCGCGTGCAGATGGCTGCTGCGGGAAGCGGTTTCACTCTGGCGCACACCGCCGCCCGGTCGCCTTCCTTCAGCGACCCCTGCCCCCACTCCTCCGTGTAGGTCCCTGCTTAGTCCTAAAGATGCCGCACCTGTTTTACTTGCAATCTTGAAACGAATCAATTCCACAATTGATTCGCTTTCTTGTACCCGGAGGCGAAGACGTGGGAACCAGTGGAGCGTCAAGAAAAAGCGCAGCTGCTTGTTTACCACCTGCTCGGAGGAAATAGAAAGTTCGGGGTCGTTTTGTACTTCTGGCCTGGGGGTAGAAAGGGCAGGTAAAAGAAAGAGAATTGAAAAGATAAGGAGACTAAGAATATGTGGATAGCAGCCAGAGTCTAGACCTTTTCATTTTTAAAAGCAATTCTGTGCCCACATTTGGGTATGTTATGAATTTCTTGCACACATATTTACAACAAGAAACCCATCACAAGACATGCATATGATATGATGGCATATAGCTTTTTATAACTTTAAAAAGATGTCTAAAACAGCCAATTAAAATGTTGATATTCTCAGAAGAAAAAGGTCATTTAGGTGTAAATCTAAACAAACGCACAATTTAGCAAATAATGTGTCAACGTGTAATCGGGTGAATAAATCTGTATCCTGAAATTGCATACTTTCTTTAGGCGTTATTTACATTGGAGGAAAATATTATGAATTGTTGATCTAGGCAGGTTTCAAACCACAAGGACACTTCAGATGTCAGCTACACTTTAAACTCTCCTTAGTTTTATTTAGACTTTTTCTAGTACTTTTTTTCTTTTGGCCACAGTTATGTCTCAAAAAGAGCTCTGTTACACTTGATTTTTGAGAAACCTCTCTTTCTGCTCCTTCTCCATCCACCTTTTATATAAGGCAGATTTTTTTTTTCTGCTTTGACATCTCTTATTTAATACTTTTCAGTTTATGGTAAATCACTCAATTCTGGCTTTCCCCCCAGTAACAGGTGTGAGTCTTTGAGGAATCTGTTTTATTTCAAGCTTCAGAAACTATCCTGTGAGTGGCAGCCTTGAGAATTGTTGGTGTTAGCTGGTGCTATTTCTGGTTAAGAAAGCATCTTTCCCTCCCCTTTTTTCTCCTACCCTTGTGTGTTGGGGGATGGGGTATTTAACTGTCTGAAATTTGACATTAGATCATAGCATAACTATTTCTGTGAAGGTGTTTTAATCTTAAATTTCTGCAGGCATAAAGGAGTTTGTAGAAAATTGTTGGGTGTGGTTTACATTTCTTCTAAAGTAATAATAAAGAGGAAATTACTTTTCATCTCAAAAGTATCCTTATTTATTTTGAATCTTTTTGTTTGGTAGGTGGCCCAGGCAAATAGCATCGTCACTTGGCCTCTGTCGTTATGGTGGGAGGATTGGCTGCTGCTGGGGCTGGACTCTGCAGTCCTGGGGACAGTGTCAGCGTGAGTATCAAGCCTGGGGCCTTCAGTTCCCTTGGAGGTGGGGTTTTCCACCTTGTTCATGGCTTCACTCCACATATTAGGGGACTCATTATTGAGCAAGGTTTGGCCTTGCAGGTCTGACTTGAGAATTTTCAGGTACAGTCCAGACTCCTTATTCTGCTTCTTTTCAACTTAAGCTACTCGTATTACAGTCCAACTTTGTCATTCACAGAGAGCCACCTTAAATGTTTCTTTTAGCATTTACCCCCAATATCTGCAACTCCTTTCTGTTTTCTCACCAGGTTTACTCATTTTTTTCCCTTGCTCCAGGCTTGGAGATGGGGGTAAGATAATGAGTCTAGACTGTATTTACACAAAATAAACTCTGAACTTTATAGTACTTATATTACCCTTACCATAGCTGTTGTGTAAAGTGGCCCATTTGTAAATCCTTTCTTGAAGTGGGGTTGTATTGACAGTGTTGTAAATGGACCACCCAGTATAATGAAACAAAACCTCTGAAACAACATTATTTGTAAGTTCTGTTAGTAACCAACCACATGTAATAAGTACCAAATAAGAAAACTGATTTTCACCTTTTCTATGATCACAAATGGATATTTTCATGGGAAAATTTAGAGCTACATCAAAAGAGTTTGAGAAATTTAGGAAATTTGTCCCCAGCATTTTTCTTGATCTTAAAATTGTATCTCACTCCTACTGCCAAAAATAAGTCTTCAAATGATCAAGTACATTTCCAGAGCATCTTTAGAGTGCTTGTGGGGCGCAGAGGGCAAAATTCTGGTGAGATGATGGGAACTAAATTGGGTTATATGCTGGGATATGTATTTTATCGTTAATCAGGAAGGAACTTAGAGGAAGAGAGAAGGGGTAGTTACAAAGGCTACAGCTGGCAATGGAGAAGGCTGCCTTAAAGATGAGTTGCTAGTGTGAGGAGTCAGGTAAATTTAAGTTCAGGAGTGTTAGGAGTTCCCTCTGCTATTTTAATTCACAATGTCTTCCTTGATTTTGTGAAGGAGTAACAGTGACATCACAGGTTAGCTCTAATTGCACATAAAGACCACAGTCTCTGATTGGGAATAGAAAGGTGAAGCAAATGAATGTTTGCTTACCTGCTGTGTTCAATCCACTGGGCTAGACCCTTTGCACAGTGGGTCAATTGCATTCTGTTAAAGGGTGATGGTGGCAACTCCAGTTTCCAGTAAATGAAAGAAGTAGGCAAAGTTGCTGTGGACTCACTGGCTGGTTCAATATTGTTTTAAGGGAAGAAGATCAAAAAGAAGAATGGTGCCTGGTGGAATTTAGTCTTCTATAATGTCAGAAGTATTTGCATGGCTGGAGGCTACAGGCATGGAATTTGAGAACCAACAGACTCTAATAGCCAAAATGTGAAGAAGGGACCCTTCTTTTGGCCTAACACACCCACACATAACCCTCCTTAATGAAAAATGAGTAGTTACTTTGCAGGAATGGAGATAGTCTCCTCCTTCTTTGCTGCTTTAATCTGCAGGAAACTTCCAAATGGAATGTTGAAGTGCCTTGAAGTGAATACAGTCCCCCTGCCCCACCTAGGACAAGGCTGCATTGGCAGAATGCCCTGGGCAGTATGGGAGTGTATCTTCCCTGAAGGCAAAGACCTGGGGGCATACATGCTCTCTGCTAGGTATGCTAAAAGAATTCCAAAGAAAAATCTCCGAACCCCGAGAGGTTCTTTGACTCTTGAATTCCCCGGAAAACACCTTTAAGAGTTGTTCTGTTTTTCTGTACCATGTAATTACATTTTCTCTAATAGGCACTAGCTTGGTGATTCCGAATTTGAATGAGTATAGAAATCTTTTAAAATAACAGTGTATTACAAACAGTGGTATTATAAACATCCAAGAGATTTCCTAGTGTTTTAATTTCTACACTGTAGCTTTCCAGGCAGATTTGAGATGCCATTTTAAAAAACAATTCACATCTTTATTTCCAAAAGAGTGCAAAGTGGTCAAATATAGAATTTGGTGTATTTGTCTTTCCATTTTGTTATTGCTCAAGAATCTGAGGAAACTGCAAGATGGCATGGATTAATTATTAAAATGGTAATGTTATAAAAATATGTAAGATGATTTTGCACAAATGATAGTTTATTTTGGATTTGGTAAAAGTTGGAAAGAGAACAAAAGGAGGAAAATATGAACTCTGGAGCAACATTGCTTTGGTTTCAATTGCAGTTATACCTCTTACTAGCTATGGGACTTTGGGCAAGTCATTCAACCTCTCTAAGCTTAATTCTCCTCATCTAATAAATAAATCTAGAACAGGACATATCTCAGAGGACTACAATGAGGTTTAAATACATTATAATTAGTAAAGTACTTAAAACTCTTCCTGATGCAGAGGAAATGTTACATATGTGTTTGGTAAAATTAAAGAAATGTAAAGGAATTCTGCTACTGAAACAAAGTTGTGGGATAGGATATGATATATGTACTTTTACTTTTATACTTCCAAAATCAAAATGGTTCCAAGGTTCTCTATGTCGCAATGAAATAAAACTTCTTTCAATTAACAAGGTACAAATGGTTCTTTACCATTAACATTGAAGTTGGCAAGGTTGTAAAAATTAGTTCAAAGGTGAATGTTTCCTTCTGTGTATTTTATTTTTCCAGCATATTCGATGGTCCAAATGTCTTTTGTCAATTCAGAATTCTGCCTGTCTTTGTTTTGATATAAACAGGTAGAGGAATGTGGGGCTGAGAAATCAGCTCAAAGGGGCAGAACAAACCGAAAAGAGGCTCGTCAGGATGAATGAAATATTTCTGAAAACTCCTGATTATTTTTTAGGGAAAGGGTTTATGAAATTAAGTTTTAACAGCACATTTGTTCAAGTAAAATGCCTTGCTATTCCATAACAAGTCGATCTAATATGATTCTTTATAAAGATTCCAAAGAACTTCTAGGAAATTTAATGTGAAAAATGTTTTTGCTTTTTCGACCTTTAGAAAATCATGGAATGTTTTCCCATTAGGAAGGGACATTCTCCCCTCCTCATCAAAAGTGCTCTGATTCTCTTCTTTTCTGAATTATTCACTTTGGAATTTTCCTTCAAAACAGCACAACGAAACAAAAATAAACTGTTCCCATTATTGCATAGATGTCCCAATTTATCCCCTAGAAGGTGTGTTTGTAGGTAGGCAAAGGTGGCACCCTCATTATATTATTATCGGATCTCACGCCTTAGTCGTCGACTGTTTGGCAAGTGTTTATTCCATTTTGTTGAGCATTTGTGAGATGTTTCACTTAATATTCATGTGAGTCAAATATACATATCTATACAAAACATGCTGCCCTTCATTTTCACTTGCTATCTTCCTATCCATGGACTTGTTTGGAGAGACTTACTAATGTTGCAGGATGCTAAAGGTGGTAAACCTCTCCTTCTGCCAGAGCCATGTACAGCTGGGAGACTTTACTTCCTTCCTTCCAGGACTGAGGAAGGAAGGATCAGAGATGCTACTCAAATGGGCATAGAAGCTGTCCTGCTGCTTTCTGACCGTACCACCCAACATTCTATCCCAGCATTCCTGCCTGCTGGGGAAAACATGACTCGTTCCAGAAATAAGCAGATTGTTTTTGTTTGTTTTCGTTTTGAGACAGAGTCTCACTCTTGTCGCCCAGGCTGGAGTGCGGTGGTGGGATCTCAGCTCACTGCAACCTCCGCCCCTCGGGTTCAAGCGAATCTCCTGCCTCAGACCCCCAAGTAGCTGAGATTATAGGTGCCCCGCCACCACTCCCGGCTAATTTTTGTATTCTTAGTAGAGACAGGGTTTCACTATATTGGCCAGGCTAGTCTCAAGCTCCAAACTACAAGTGATCCGCCCTCCTCGGCCTCCCTAAGTGCTGGGATTCCATGCCCGGCTCAGGTTGTCTTTTCATAGTTCTTTTGTAGGTCATACTCTTGGCGGCTTCATTTCTTTGTTTGTTTGTTTGTTTGTTTTGTGTGTTCTTGACTCTCTCCCTCTTTTTTTTTTTTTTTTTTTTTTTGAGACTGAGTCTTGCTCTGAGTGCAGTGGCATGCTCTCAGCTTACTGCAACCTCTGCCTCCCTAGTTCAAGTGATTCTCCTCCCTCAGCCTCCTGAGCAGCTGACACTACAGGCGCACGCTACCACACCCAGCTAATTTTTTTCATTTTTGATAGAGACGGGGTTTCACCATTTTGGCCAGGATGGTCTTAATCTGTTGACCTCGTGATCCACCCGCCTCAGCCTCCCAAACTGCTAGGATTATAGCCGTTAGCCACTGGGCCTGGCAGTGTTCTTGACTCTTCAACAGATCTCAAGCATATTGAAAATTCAGCATTTGATTTTCTAACTTTCATGGACTTTGCCTTTATTGACTATTGATTGGCTGTTTATTGTTAGGTAAAATTTTTTGTAATATGTTTGCACACTGATGATTGCATATTTACAGCACACAGCATCTTAAATCACTCAGAAAACGTGTGTGTCACAAAACGTGTTTCTTGCTCTGTAATTTTTTGTCATCTTGATGGCATATTTTATTTTAATTATGTTGTTATTCTACCAAGTGGAGAGAGACCTCTGTAATAAAGATTTTTCAGGGTTGTATATTTTATTTTTAAAAGCTGTGTATGCTGTGGAAACAATTGTTAACCAAAAGCACTAGACAATTTAGGATAACTGAGTTCAAGTCCTGATTTTGGTTCCTGAATAGCTGTCTAACATTTCTCAGCTACAATATTCTTATTACACAAGCATATTTCCCAGGTATGTTGAAGTTTAAACTGCATCTGAAAACTTCCTTAATGCAGAAAAAAATAGAGAGGATCTAAATATTGTATTCCTGTATGGTTGTCTTTCTGTTTACTTGGAGATTTGACTGTATATGTGACTTATGACAATAGCATTTTTGTGGAAAGCATTTTATACAGGCATGAAGAAAAACTCAAAATACAACTAGTTCCAAGTTTTAACAAAACTGTTCAGTTTCTGAGTTCTTTGGCTGTAGTGAGCAACTTGTGGTTTCTAAAGGAAATGATGTGAAATAGGATCGTTTTGTATCATTTATCCTTAAAAACAGGGAAAATTCAGATGTTTTCTTATGTTTCTGCTGGAGATTTTGGAAAGATGTGAAACCTACACCTACAGCTTGACATTGCTTAGTTAGCTCTGAACCTCATTTCCTGATGCCTCTTCTATGTACAGTGAAAATGTTTTATTCTTATCAGCTTCAGATAAACTTACAGACTAGTGAAACATAGGGACTGAGATATAATTTATTCTGAAGGCATTTTGGGAGTTGTCAAATAATTTTGGTTGGATAATATATATTACTGGCTAATTATTATGGATATTGGAAATGATGAAAAAAGTGTTGAATTATTTCTTTCTGCATTTCAAATGAAAAGGCTATTTGAGCAGAGAATTTTGGTTTAGTAAACAAAATATTTAAATTTCATGTTTTATTTCTTACTCCCATCTGGGTTCAGATGCTTAGTCTTACAAATAGAACATGATTTATTAATTTTGGTCCCTATACTGGTCATTAACTTCCTGTCCATAATCACAAAATTATATAGATTATATCATTCTTTGATTATTTGGATTTTGAGTACTCTCTTTAAAATAATCAAGAGAAAATTAGACATGTTAGAATGTTAGAATTTGTTCTGAAGGCAACGCGTAGTGTTCTCTCCATGGAGAGGTTATACTAGTAAATGCCTTTCTATTTGAGATCAACAACTAGAGCAATTTTTATACCTGTATGCACTGAAGAAGTAACAGGGACTCTCAAAAGGGGTGGGGATTGTTCTGTTTACATCTATATTGAAGAGTGCTAGCAGAATTCTGGGGCCAGCTTAATGGAGCAGAGTACACCTCATCGTCCTTCGTTTGTTAGCTTCCTTTCCTAATTTTGAGGTGAGAATGCAGAATCTGCGTTTTTTGTTTGGTTTGGTTTTGTTTTCAGGTAGAAATAAAAGCAAGGCAGTGGATAATGGTTATTTTGAACACTAAACTTGAATCCGCAAATCCTTAGGAAGTGAGGTTTTGATTTAGATTTTTTAACTGCCACTTTCCTTGAAAGGTTGTTTAAGAACACCATGCACTTTGGGTAACTTCAGGTGGTCTTAGAATGCAGCTTGCAAAGTAAGATCAGTGCTGAAGTTTGACTTTGTCAAACAGGTAACTTGTTAGTATGTGTAGTTTTAAAGTTAACTTTCAGAGAAATTGCTTTGTTCTTTTATTCTTTTCCCCAGTTAGAACTGATCTTTGTGTAATACCATTAAGATCTACTAATTTCCTGAGATCCCTTCATAAGCTTAATCTGGCAGGTCTTAACCTTTATGGATTAGAAATTTTAGTACTTTTTTTTTTTTTTTTTTTTTTTTTTTTTGACGGAGTTTCGCTCTTGTTACCTAGGCTGGAGTGCAATGGCGCAATCTCGGCTCACCGCAACCTCTGCCTCCTGGGTTCAGGCAATTCTCCTGCCTCAGCCTCCTGAGTAGCTGGGATTACAGGCACGTGCCACCACGCCCAGCTAATTTTTTTTGTATTTTTAGTAGAGATGGGGTTTCACCATGTTGACCAGGATGGTCTCGATCTCTTGACCTCGTGATCCACCCACCTCGGCCTCCCAAAGTGCTGGGATTACAGGCTTGAGCCTCTGCACCCGGCCAGAAATTTTAGTACTTCCTATGCTAGAAGTCCAGGCCAACTAAAGGGAAGCACTCTCATCTCTGCCAGTTCAGCAGCTAGATCTGTCCTCAAATACCTGCCACAGGGATATGCTGCTTGAAGGTGTACACATGCATACACAATGGGACCAAGAAGGCACTTCTGGTGCCAGAAACAACACTCTGTTTGCTTTGTGGAAATTTTTTATAAGCTTTCAAAAATGTAAGTGGCTTCTCCCTCACCTCCTGTAACAAGTGTAACTTCCAGCATTTCTTTTCGTTGCTTTTTATCTATAGAATTCATGTTCTATGAACTTTGAGTTCGTTGAATCCACTGCATGCCTTCCAGATGATTATTAGGAATGCTTAGTGATTCTACACAATGTCTTTCAGTGGGTAAGGGAAGATACCCATCACGGGGATGGGCCTTCATCACGGGGGAGATGGAAGGGCAGGGGAGAGGGGTTCTGATGGCCTAACCCTCATCATTGCCCCCCACTGCCACATGCAGATACTCTTTCCCCTTTCCAATTGATTTTGTGCAGTGTTTTAAATTTTTCCACCAATCTTTGGACAATATTTATTTTATAAGAGAAAATGTATTCATTTCCTCAAATATCCCTCCTCAGAGCAACAAGCATGATCAGTTTTTGGTATGCTTTTAAAAATATTTTACATACTTATGGGTAAATTACAATAGATCTCTCCCCTACCACCTACTTGTTTTGTCCAAATGAAAGCATACTGTATGCACTGCTTTGTATGCTGCTGCTTTTTCTTAACTGTACAAGTTGAAAGGTTTTCTATAGAGCCTCCTTACCTTTTTTTTTTTTTTTTTTTTTTTTTTTTGAGACAGGGTTTTGCTCTGTCACCTAGGTTGGAGTGCAGTGGCATAATCTCAGCCCACTGCAGCTCTACCTCCTGGGCTCCAGCCATCTTCCCACCTCAGCCTTCCAAGAAGCTGGGACCACTGGTGTGAGCTACAATACCTGGATATTTTTTGTAATTTTTGTAGAGAGCAGGTTTTGCCATCTTCCTCAGGCTGGTCTCGAGCTCTGAGCTCAACTGATCTACCCATCTTGGCCTCCCAAAGTACTAGGATTATAAGCATAAGCTATCTTGCCTGGCCGCCTCCTTACTTTTTCATGGACTCAGCATTCCCTTGTTTGGCTATACTGTAATTTATTAGCAAGTCTCTTACTGATGAACGTTTATATTGATTCTAATCCTTTGCTAACACAAGCAATTCTAAATAACTTTGAACATATGTTAAAAATGTTGTTTTGCATGTTCCCAGTGTTTCTGAGGAATAAATTTTTATATGTGGTCAAATGGCAGGTACCTTTGTAATTTTGATCAATTGCCCAATGGCTTCTTACTCAGTAGAGAAAGTAGTTTAACGGGAAGGACTGAATGGCAATGCTGACCCCAATGCTCCAGCAATCCCATATCCAGAGTCTGATCTTTTTTTGATTTTAGGATCCTCCGATCCCTTTTCTTTCCCAAGAAATCTTTCTGACAACTCAGTGAATGTCCATCTGCTCTCATTTATCATCTTCTCCCATTAGACCAGAGGCAATGGGCTGAAGCTAGGAGAATGGAGTGAGATGTGTCCATTTGCCAGGGTCTCCCGCTGGCTTCTTGCCTGTCATTTACTTGTGAGAAAGACTCACACATTCCTTTAAGAATTGCTTAATTCATTGATCTTTTATTAGGTTAGCCATAATTTTTTTAATTTTCATTGAGACAAAGTCTCATTCTATCTCCCAGGCTGGAGTGCAGTGGCGGGACCTTGGCTTACTGCAACCTCCGCCTCCTGGGTTCAAGCAGTTCTGCCTCAGCCTCTCGAGTAGCTGGGATTACAGGTGTGCATCACCTAGTGAATTTTTGTATTTTTGGTAGAGTCAGGGTTTCACCATGTTGGCTCAGGTGGTCTCGAGTTCCTGACTTTGGTAATCTGCCCACCTTGGCCTCCCAAAGTTCTGGAATATACAGACGTGAGACACCACACCCAGCCTTAGCCATAACTTTTATACCTTTGTATATAGTGTGGGCTTTTTTTTTCCTAGACCCATGACCTATTAAGGAGGAGTATGTAGAATTCTGAGATCTGAATACCATTTTGGGGACACCTTTTACAATAAAAAGATTTTGAGGAAATATTAAGACATTTTTGTACCAAAGTACTTTTTGTAGTGTCCTTAAAACCATAGGGGCATGTATTTTCTATTAGTTATTCTAATCCTTATCCCAAGTATGTACTTCAATTGTCTCCTTTTAAAAAAATAAGAAATGCATGCTTAAGTGAAAAATCAAAAGAGACAGACTAAGAGCAAGACGGCAGTGAAGGTAAGTATTTCTAACTTTCCTGTTTTCCTGACACCTAGTTCCACCTCCCAACAGGCTACCACCATTTCCTGTTGATCTTTGTAGAGATTTCTTAACTTCTTCAAAATTTCCCTTTTTTATAAATGATGCCATGAAGTACAAACGATTCTGTATCTTGCCTTTTTTTCATGTAACACTACATTTTGGAAAGCAGTCCTTATCAGTTTATTTAAACCTCAGTCATTCTTTTAAATAGCTATACAGTATGCCATTACAGGAATGAATGTACTATAATTAATTAAACAATCCCCTGTTTATGTACATTTGAGTGGTTTTCAATATTTTGTTTTTACATAACATGCTGCAATCAATATCTGCATATAACTTCATCACTGTTGTATGCCTTTAGATATGGAGGACATATCTAAAGACATTTGATTTCTATATTAATATAATAATTGAAGAGCTTTAATTTTGTTGTTACAAATTTTCTTAAGTTAAATATTAATGTAAAGGAGAGTAAATCATGGCTAATATTACAGAGTAGAAACCTTCTTTCAGGCACCTTCTATTTTTGATTCCTTAGAAGTTACCTTAAAAGGTAAATTAAATTGATTTCTCTATTTCTATTTGTTTATGCCCTATCTTGTTTAGGAAAGTATATAAAGTGGCTTCCAGGAATTCATGCAATAAAACAAGGAAATAGAATTAACAAGGGCTGGGCCGGGCGCGGTGGCTCAAGCCTGTAATCCCAGCACTTTGGGAGGCTGAGGCGGGTGGATCACGAGGTCGAGAGATCGAGACCATCCTGGTCAACATGGTGAAACCCCGTCTCTACTAAAAATACAAAAAAGTAGCTGGGCATGGTGGCGCGTGCCTGTAATCCCAGCTAGTCAGGAGGCTGAGGCAGGAGAATTGCTTGAACCCGGGAGGCGGAGGTTGCGGTGAGCCGAGATCGCGCCATTGCACTCCAGCCTGGGTAACGAGCGAAACTCCGTCTCAAAAAAAACACAAAAAAACAAAAAAACAAAACAAAAAAAAAAACAAGGCTATGTGGAAGAAAACGGGGTAAAATAAAAAGATTAGGAGGAGGGTTTTTCAAATGAAGATATGTAAGCCATAGAATCCTAAATATGTCCTGCAATTTGGCTATTAGCTTCTGGTAGCCAAAGGTAAAAGGTGTTATTTCTGATTTAATTTGTGTTGTCTGCTAGGGAAAAAGCAAACAAGTTATTTGGAAGAAATTATGGTTTTCCTGCATGTATTTCTGAAGGAATACTTTCATGTGTCCCTTTACAGAGTGGGAGTGAATGGTGGAGTGGAAGGGCCCACAGCAACATTCCTATCACGAAGCCTGTGGTGGTTTTTGAAAAGATTTCATAGAAGATCCTTCAACATAAGATGAGACCCTTGCTCTAAAAGTACAGTTCACAGAAAGCTGTTCTATACATAGCTTAAGAAGTGTTATCTATGCACATAGCTTTCTGACAGTTCAGCTGGATCCAGCCCAGAATATCTAGCTGTGATGGGTAAACTGTATAGGGCTTTGGATGGACAGCTCCAGGTTAGACAAGATAGTTTCAGGTTAGGATCATTAACAGTGTTCTAAAGTTTCCTGTATTATTTAATAGATTAAAGGCCAGTTCATTTTTTTCTTTCTTTTTTAAGTCTATATATTTTGAGGATAAGTAATCAACTGATGGATTTAATATCCAAAGACGTTATGAATGGAGCATAGATAGGTGCCCCCTAGGCCCCAGTGTAAGGAGGATCTGCAAAGAAATTAGTGGGAGATTTTAAAATATCAGTTCTATATCCATTGGATAGAAATATATAAATGCATCACCATTTTGCTATATACTTATTCATTTCCATGCCAATTATGGCTTGGAATAAGAAGGAAAGGCAAGAACCTTGCTTCCAGGAATCATTTACCCTACTGATGTTGATATATGGATATGGGCCAGTGAACCCAGGAACAACAGAATCCCTCACCAGTGCTTATTTCCCCAAAGTTCCTGATTGCTATAGGTGTGCCGGGGAGTCAAAGTACCCTTAACTGTTTTCTTAATTAAGTTGGATTTATAAGCACTGATTTATGCAAGTTGCTTAGACCTGAGTAGACTCAAAGCAGAGTCTGTAAGAAATGCTCTGCATATCAACATCCCATACCCAAACCTAAGTCATCTTTTCATTGAGGTGTATGGAAGGGCTGATTCGAATGTACTCTTGAAGCCCTCGACAATAGAACCTGAGATCCTGATACACATGTGCTCCTAGTATTTTTTTCTCCTAGTACTCCAGGATTTTTTTTTCTTTCTCAAAAAAAGCAAATAGTGATTTTAAAAAGATGGCTTAATGCGTATTCTGAGAGGGTAGCAATCCAGTAATGGTTATATCTCCTTGGGAGGAGCAAAGAGGTCTTCAAATGCCTTTTCTGCAGAGACTAGCATCAACCAAGAATCTACCTATCTGAATTATCATTCTATATCACCATGTGGGGAGCTGAGAAAGTTAGCATTGTCAGGGCCAAGGTTTTCTGTGTCTTCATGGGAACAAACAAATGATTAATCCTCAAAGATTTAGTCAAGATAATTTGGCTTGAAAAAAATTCGAAGTGTATTCATCACCTTCTACAACCATAGAAAAATACTAGTAGCAGTTAAGTATTTAGAATGAGTTTCCTTTGGGAAAGACTGTCGCAAAGTAGGGAAAACCCTGGCCCATTGTCAAAAGGCACTGGGGTCTTTCTGGAGCCAAATGCATTGGAACTAAATTCCAATTAGGAATAAACTCATTCCCATTTCCACTCCCAAGAGTCCAGAACAAAAACAAAAGGACCAAGGACTCCTCGGTTCCAGTATTCCAGTACTTTGATGGTGACCAGGGCCACCTGGTTAGAGGCATTTCCCTGGAGTCCTAGAAGGAAAATGGAATTCTGGTTCATACTGTGGTCCCTTTTAACCTCAGGTCTTTAATGTGATCACTTTCAAATTTAAAAGATCCAGGTGGAAATATTTTTACTATGGTAATAATTCTACAGAATACCTGAATTCTTAACACTGTTATGTTTCAGTATAAGTGGTGGCTTTTTCTTTTCATGTCTTTGATCTGGTTTTATTCCTGTAATTCAGCCACCTGAATTTGTGAGGGGGGGAATAATATGTGGTTTTTGTACAAAAAAAAAAAAAGAAAAGAAAAAGAAAAATACTAGTAGCATAGCCCTAATATTATTGACAGTGCATCCCTGGGAACCTGCCAGGACAAATTGGGTGTAAAATATACCAATTATTTAAAAATTGGTTTCTTATAAGGGAAAGATTTCAGTTAAATGACATCCAATACAAATATTTTAAATTTTAATTCACTAAGCCTTCTTTTTATGTTTTCTGATTTTATTGTGTAATTACTACTGATACATAATTAAAGAAACAATTATGGCCATAATAGAATTCCTAATAAAATTTCTAATAAAGCCAGAATGAGGGAGTATATTACAGACCAGACATGATAAAGTATTATGATGTGTGGTAAAATAGTTTTTCATTCCATATTATTTTATAAATTTTCGGAAGAATTTTACTTTAAACTTAGCCTGCTGAAATACTTTTAAACCAACTGGTTATTCTTCACTCTGATGGGAGGAAAAAAGATATGAATAATCAAAATGATTTCTTAGCTTTAGAATATAGTAGTTGTTTTGGAGAGCAAAGAGGTTTTTTCCCGATTCTATTTTAATAGGAGCATTCATTTTCTGCCATATATTAGCTTTGGTAGATACTAGATGCCAGAGGAGTGCAAATTTGAGACTAAGGATTTTGCAGGGGCGATTTGCATGTTGAGTCAAGATTTAACAAAATTTTAAAACCAAACACTTTACTTGATCAATATCTTTTTAACTATTCTGTAGATTAATAATATAAGTTCTCCAGAACTAACATTACTTTGCTGTAACATTATCAGATCACAAGGTTAGGGTTGCCTTTTGTGGATGTTACTGACTTACTCTGAAATTTTAGGAACTATGTCATCACAGTTTACATATGTAAAAGGAAAACAATTAGGAATTTTGGATTTATGCTTACTTTGCCAAAAAACATGTTGATTTTCAAAAACCTTTAGCCTTACTTTCATAAATCAAAGTTCTCAAATTCAGTTTCTAAAGTAAGCTCCTAAATGGTCAAAGGTGTATGTTGTGGAATGTCAGAAACAAACTCCATGGACAGACTTTCCAAATGTAAACTTCCCACCAAAATATTGTTCCAAAGCGTTCGGTGCCTCCTATTTTATTTTAGTGTTAAGATTTTGTAGGTTCTTGGTAATTATCTGCCAAGTATTTATATACCAACAAATAGCAAAGCTATTGATAATAGAAAAACACAAATCACAGCTTGTTCTTAGTTGTATTTTTTAGTGTATTTGGGTATTTAGAGTTGATCTTGTATGTACTAACTATAGTTTTTACTGGACAAATTATTCGAAGTTTACATGGTTATAGAAATATTTTATGGTGTTTCACATAGGTAATGGTGGTTTCGGGGTCCCTTGTCTCTTGGGTTAAGTTTTAAAATCACTGCAGAATTAAAAGATTGTGTCTTGGTGTCTTTGTATGGCCAAGAATTAAGACATTATGATGTCTGGTTTTATTTCTTAACTAAGGCAGAGTGATTTTTGAAACAATTACTTTTTGGGAGAAAAGCATAAAATTATGAAGAAATAATGTATAGATTTGCTAAATGTTCTGTTCTTTAATCTTGTGTTGAGGTTGGATGAATTCTTTTATATCTTTAATAGTTATAAAGTAGTGTATTGAAAGTTGGGATCATCCAAATTGCTACTTAACTTGTTGTCCATAGGATCTGTTGTCCTGGATGTTGGTGTTATAAATGTACAAAGTTATGTAGTCATCTGTGAAGAGTTTGCAGGCTAACATCAGCGTTTTTGACAACAAAAAATATAGCATGAAAATTAAGGAGTTAATACCTTTTTAGCTGATGATTAGGATTGGGAGGCAGAATTAGTGTGTCAGGGAGGTCCTTTCCCTTTTATGCGTGTACCTGGCATTTATCACCTTTAACGAAGTGCATGTGTCATGCCTTGCTGCTTGCTTAAGGGGCTGTATGCCTCCAGTCTGAGACATGTGGTAACTGCATCAGCTGTCTTAGTCTGTAGCATTTTATTATTTTGTTTCCAAAGTTTATGCTTGGCCTAATATTTAGACATTTTATAATCCTTTACAGTAAATGAAACTATACATGAGAAGATGGGCATACCTTTGGATTTTTTTTTTTAAAGGCTCAGTTCTTTAAGGTTTTTTATCCTTCAGTTCCCTAACCCAGTCCAAAGTTCAGGATTGGCTCCAAACCCATAAACCTGTGTTTAGCAAGCAAGAAACATAATCCCCAAATAGTTTAGTTTCTCTGGTTTATGAGTCACAATTTTGTAAAATCATCAGAGTGCTTATTAATTCCAACCACATATAGTAAAAAATCTTCAGATGAACTGAAGCAAGGGTTCTTAGGCAAGTTGCCAGAGAGAGTTCTAGAGTTCTAAGCTAACTAAGTAGCTTTGCTGAAATGTTGCTTGTGCCGGGCGCAGTGGCTCAAGCCTGTAATCCCAGCAGTTTGGGAGGCCGAGGCGGGTGGATCACAAGGTCAAGAGATCGAGACCATCCTGGTCAACAAGGTGAAACCCCGTCTCTACTAAAAATAAAAAATTAGCTGGGCATGGTTGTGCGTGCCTGTAATCCCAGCTACTCAGGAGGCTGAGACAGGAGAATTGCCTGAACCCAGGAGGCGGAGTTTGCGGTGAGCTGAGATCGCGCCATTGCACTCCAGCCTGGGTAACAAGAGCGAAACTCCGTCTCAAAAAAAAAAAAAAAAAAAAAAAAATGTTGCTTGTATTTACTGCTGTGGCCATTTTATGATGATGGCCATAAAGCAACAGATTGTCAAGAGAAAATGAGACAGATTTTTCAATACTATGTGCTATGAATGAATCCTAGTTTAGTGCATCTCTTCATGGGGTTTATACTGCAAAAAAAAAATTCATGTAGGGCATTTATTTCTGGCAACTTGAATAAAAATTGTTGTGATAGTTGCATATAAAAATTTCCTTATCTTTCAATAGAGAATAGATCTCCAAGTCTTTCTAGAAGTAATCTATTCCAGATTTAATATGCTTTGACATAAAATGCAGTTTTGTGTAGTTTTAAAATGCAAATTAAAAATATAGGACATTGGCTAAAATTTTATCTTAAAGTCAGGTATATATTAATACCCTAAAGCTTACTAAATCTACGTATTTCAAGACTAATTTATATTACATAGGAAAAATATGACCCAACCTTAAGGTACTACAAGAATAAAATAAGCTATACAAAACTGGCTGTTTGATACTAATACAACTAGTTAGATCATAATGATGTTTGCTATTCTTTATTAAGTTGTTTTCCCTTTGCTTACAATAATTTAAAGTATTTTTCCTGATAAATTTGATGATTCAAAATTGGCAATTAAAGTATTAAAGAAACGGTATCCTTTTATATTTTTTCTTTCTCATATATAACCATAGCCATAACATGTGTGATCCAGAATGTAATTTGCTATTTATACTTTGATTTCAGCTGTTTGCTTAGATTGTACCTGATATATTTTATTATTCTATTTAAGGAATGTGTCAACATCAAGATATGGTGAGTTCTCTTCAAATTAACAGTAGAAACCTAACCAATATTAAAAAAAAGTCTAGCAAGCAAATGTAATTCATGTCTTTAAAAATGCAGAGCTATCATTCTGGATCAATAGTTAAATTAATGCTTCAGTTAAATCAAATTGGACTTAGAATTTTTTCTTCCTATATTACCCAAAAGAAGGCCCCATTCACCTAATTTTAAATTATACAAATAAATATACAATTGTAAGTTAAAATGAATATTTAATGCTTTAAAGGCATTAATTTAGAAGAGAAGAATAAAATAATCCCTTTTCTTCTAAAATCTCTAGGTTGATCAAATACTGACCATTATTAGTACCATTTCAAATTTCTTCCCTTTACTTTCATAAAACTGGATTATTTATGTATCTTCAAGTGAAATGGCTGTGCTTTCGTGGTAATTCTTGTTGCTATTGACAACCAAAGCAGCCATGCAAGAAGAAAATGCTGCGGAAGGGAAGAAAAATAAATTACATTTCCTCCCCAAAGTTGGACAGAGAAGGGAACATACAGTATGTAAGAAACAGGTAAGTAAAGATATATCAATTTTAAGACTATTAGCCTTTCTTACTAATTGATCAAAAGTTTAAATTTTTTCAGATGTGTTTTCCAACTCCCATTTAAATAAAAGGATACTGTCTCTAGGAATCAGAAATTAATATTCTGGAAATGAAAAATTGGATCTGAAAATACAGCATCACAAAAGGTCTGAAATATTTTAATTTAGAATTTGGACTAGAAGAATAGCATAACTTTAATTATTGGTTAATATTTTTGTTATGAAATGTTTTTTTGATAACAAAATGGTGACTAAAATATTACTATTTTAAACATGTCCTAGATTTTTTTTTTTTGTTTCAGAAAAGCACTGAAAGTTGAATATGTGTAAGTCTCCGGGAATGTAACAAGTTGATAAATACCCAAGTCCAGCCTCCTTACAGAGAAAAGATCTGGAATTTCTTTTTTTGGACATTTGTTTTGCAGCTTTCTACGTCTTAAGGCAGAGAATAGCCAGGATAAGGTGCCAGCTCAAAGGTTAGATGAACATATTTCTTGAAATAATTTTGGCTAATCTATGTCTTGAAAGGCATAACTTCTAACTAATTCTACGAAGCTATAAACAAAACATTAGTTGTGTTTTTGAGTTGCATCTTTTTAGGAAACCTATATTTCTTAGAGATGTACTTATTTCATACACAATTATAGTAAGTTAATTTTAATTCGGTTGTTACATTAAACTTTTCCTTTTCAGTTGATAATTCCTTTCTTCTGTTTTATGAATCTAATAAATTGACCTCCATTCTAACCTAAAGGACAGTTTATGTTTTTAATAATTAAAGAAGCAAATATAAAAACAAAGTCCACCAAATGAAATTACTAACACCAGCCTATCATTAACCCGAGGGAATTGTATTTCATATTCATTAATTCTCCATGGAAAAATTCAGGTAAGAAATATTTTTATTGTATGAAATATATAAACAGTTATTACAGCAGTTATAGGTATTTATGCTCTTGTTTTAGGTACATAAAGTTTTCTTTGTTTAAGATATTTTTGTCAGTAAATAATGTCACTTATAACCCTATGACACTTTAGTGGAAATCTTTTGTGTAATATGTGGAATTGTAATGTTTAATGGAATTGGTGCTAAGAAGACAATGTTCTTTTTGTTTGTTGGTTGGTTGGTTGGTTTGTTTGAGACAGAGTCTTGCTGTGTTGCCCAAGCTGGAGTGCACTGGCACCGTCTCAGCTCACTGATGACTGAGATGGTTCAAGCGATTCTCCTGCCTCAGGCTCCTGAGTATCTGGGATTACAGGCGCCTGCCACCACGCCTGGCTAACTTTTTATTTTTAGTAGACACAGGGTTTCGCCATGTTGGCCAGGCTGGTCTTGAACTCCTGACCTCAGATAATCTGCTGGCCTCGGCCTCTCAAAGTACTGGGATTACAGGCATGAGCCACTTGCACCTGGGCTGACAATGTTCTTTAAGCTGATTGAAGAAATTATTACATGTCATGGAAATTGTTTTTAAGGCAGAATTTTAATAAAAAATATTTGGGAACAAAATTGATAGTACTAGAAATAAAAGTTCAGAAATTTCTTCATTCAGGGAGACTTAAAGCATATGTATTTTATAGTTACTAGCAGTACAGGGTTGACTAGCAGAGCTATGGCTTACATTAGGGAGGGAATCCCAGAGAAAGAGTAGAATATGCACTTAGTCACCAATATCTGGGTTCAGAAACTGTTCCTATGACTTAACCACCGCTGAGAAACTAGGCATTTTAACTCTTCTGAGCAGCAATATTGTAATCTTTAAATCTAACTTTGCAAAATTCTTACTGGCTATAAGTAGGGTGCCTTCCACAGTTCTAGATGGATGTTTGCTATTATTAGTGTGTGCTCAATATATAGAAAATAAATGGAAAACTCTGAGCTGAGTTTTTACTGGGATCCATCATAGAATAGATGGTATAGCATGTTTTCAAATGAATTTTGTTTACCATAATCATCTTTTGGAAATAATCAATTGGAAGTAGAACATTTCTGCAGTTATTCATTTATTTAAAAACTTTCATGGGTTAGCTGTCTGTGCTTCTGAACCATTTTTTTTCGCATTTCTCTAATAATATCCACCTATAAACCTCCGAGTAGAACAGTTTTGGCTATCTAACAGTGTTTGCACTTAGAAAATGAACTGAAGGGAGATGGAACTGAATTATGGAACGTTAGCATTTAAGGTTACTGTGATTTATCTGATAATTATTTGAAAGCTTACTAGAGGTAAGGAGCTAAGTTAGGTGCTGGTAAGATACAAAGGTGAATTAAACAGGGACCCTTACTTTCAAGCAGCTCAATTTAGTAAGCTCATTGGCTCTTATTCCTTCTATGATTCTATTTTTTTTTTTTTTTTTTTTTTTTTTTGAGACGGAGTTTCGCTCTTGTTACCCAGGCTGGAGTGCAATGGCGCGATCTTGGCTCACCGCAACCTCCGCCTCCTGGGTTCAGGCAATTCTCCTGCCTCAGCCTCCTGAGTAGCTGGGATTATAGGCACGCGCCACCATGCCCAGCTAATTTTTTGTATTTTTAGTAGAGACGGGGTTTCACCATGTTGACCAGGTTGGTCTCGATCTCTCAACCTTGTGATCCACCCGCCTCGGCCTCCCAAAGTGCTGGGATTACAGGCTTGAGCCACCGTGTCCGGCCCCTTCTATGATTCTTAAATAGAAAAAGGTAGGGATAAAGATTTGAGGGAGTTCAGGGAAAGAATCATTTCCTGCTGAGTAGGATTGAGGAAGACTTCATGGACTCAGTGGTATTCAGTTAATACATTCATTCAACATATATATATATATATATATATATATATATATATATATACATATAAACACACACACACACACACACACACACACACACACACATATGTATATCTCTGTGTGTGTATGTGTGATATATATATCACAGCTTGCATGATCCTGGGTCAACTACAGCAGATATCCCAGTGAAATGAAGCTCTAGGCATTCATGTCACTCACTATCAGTATTGAAAGGCCACAGAGGAAGGCAATACTGGATAAGAGGCATGTTTTGGTAAAGGCATGTTTTGGTATAGGATTCTGTGAAAGCATCTCTTGGGCAGTATCTCAGACCAGGAGTGATGGATTGGTGATGGCCCACCTGAATCCTGAGGGATAAATCAGTCAAATGAAAAGTATCTGGGGCACACATAAAAATGCATTTGAAGCTCAGGAGCCAGAGAGAGGCATACATTTTGAGAAATGTTAAGAATCTCAACCCAGCACATGTGGGGTATATGTTTGAAGGGCATCTGATGAAGGATACAGTGGGAGAAGTAGGAAAGGGCTGATTCATGGAAGGCTTTGATATCATGTTAAATAGATTAGCCTTAATTGCAAAGTTGTAGAGGAACATTGTAAAGATTTTAAAAAGAGAAATTACATAGTATTTCAGAGGATAGCTGGTGCTAATAGATCAGATCTAGCACTCAGGTGAATTTAGTTTTGCTTGGAGTCTTTTAACATTGTTTGAAATTCATGTCGTTGTCAGTGTTTCACAGGAGACATGGATATAAGGGTTGGTTGAAAAGTCAGTAGGTCTGCATTGCTGCAAGGAATCTATCAAACTGGGGCCTCTTCAGTAGCTGGCCCATTTGGAAAAGGATGTGCCTCATTTCCTTGTGGGGCTTCCTTCCTTTGGTGAAAATGCCTGGGACCCGTAGGAAGTCAATCTGGTGAGAAATTAGGCTTCATTTTAAGTAGTGGTAGTGGGAACAAAGAGAAGGAGAGGGATTGAA